>NC_052627.1:75203237-76524904 GCF_016161935.1 Mauremys reevesii | reverse complement strand
AAGACTTGAAAATTTCACTCCCAAATAAACTATTTTTCACTATTACTTTGTGCCTATTTGTTCATATAGGGATAAAGACAAGAAAGAGAAACCTATTTTTGCCCCTGTCGTCTAAATACAATTATTTTGAGACAAATGAGCCATTTTTTTTTATTCTCCTCATGAGGGAGATACATTTTGCCCTCGAGCTTTCTCAAGGTTTCATTACTCTCTGATCAGCCATTTATGCTATCTTTTTTTCTGCTATTTCAAAGAATTCTTTCTTCTTGCTAATGAATTCAAGACTTTACTGTCCACTACACATTTTAAAGCTGAAGTCTTACTGAACCACACAGAAGGGAAAAGTTAGGAATAATCCACCAGATAAACAAGTTATCCATTTTTATTTCATATATATATATATATATATATATATATATATATATATATATATATATTCGAGTATGCAAGACTCAGGAACTCCGGAGCAAGATATCTGGTGACTCAAAAACATGATTTGTCAAAATATGAAACATTAATTGGTGGCTATGGGATTTGTTTTGTAATAAAGAAAAAAAATGGTGCTCAAAATTAGCCAGGTCAGACTGGAATGCTAATCTGTGATTCCATCAACCTTTAAAAAAAATCAACTTTCCAGCCCAGATTGTTGTGAAACAAGGTTTCAGAATGTGAACAATGCCATCATGCCATGCAGATGGGCAGATTGGAGGAATCTGATCATAAAAGAAAAATGGTGATAAATATCTACTTGTGGTCCTTTTTGCACAATGTCCAGAGAAGTGGATGATTGTTTTCTCAATGAAAATAAAGAAAGAATACCTTTGAGAACTGTAAATTGCCCCATTCATCTCAAAGAGGTGTTTCTTTAAAGTCTGATTATGCTACTTTTAGACACTGATCCTAGAAACATTTGTACATAGGCTAGACTTCAAGCACATCCATAAATATTTGAAAGATGAGGGGATAAATGTCAGCATTATTAAGACAGCATTGGTGTCTGCCTCAAATATCTACAAGACAATAGACAATATTCAGGTATCCACCCCAAACACACTGCCGAGTTTATCCATTTTGTCCTCATCCATAACGCTTTGTCCAAACCATAAGAACAGCCACCACAAAACTCTTCATGGGCCTCCTTGAGGAAGAATTTCTGGACAAACGCACAGCATAACAAATAATATACCTGAAATATATCAATGACATTTTCATCCTCTGAACAGACAATCTAAACTTCCTCATACAGTTCCACCACAATTTCAATAACCACCATCCATCCATCCATCCAATTCTCTCTAGAACACTCCCATACCAGCATCAACTTCCTGGACACCACGGTCAGCTTCAACAATGGAACTCTACAAACATCTATATACAAGAAGCCCAGAGGTCACCACACTTACCTTCATAAATCCAGTAACCACCCCAAAGACAGCAAGAAATCTGATATGTACAGCCATGTGCTCGTATACCACAGAGTATGCTCTGAGGAGAAAGTCTGGGATACACAACTTACCCACACTTAAAACTGGTTTCACGAAACAAGGACACTCCACCAGAAAAGTAGATTGCATCATGTAATGGGCCACCCAAATAGCCCAAGAGAATCTGCTTCAATACAGGAAAAAAAAACACAACAACTGCACACACCTAGTTGTCACCTACCACCCCATTCTGGAACTGATATGGAATATCATTAAACAATTATAACCTATATTTGATGGGGACCACATCCTGAAATAAATCTTTCCTGAATCCCCTCTTCTGGCTTTCAAACAACCCGCCAATCTCATCATCAGAAACAAGCGCCTCGTGGACAAAACCCACTGACTCAAAGTGGCACCAGAAACTGCCAGAACAACAGGTACAAACCTGCAGACAGATCTCCACTATGATGCTCCATACTTCAGATATGATGCTCAATATCCCCCACAACACACCTTTCAAGATTTATGGGTCCCACACACGCCTATCACAACATGTGGTGTACCCAATCCACTGCACTACATGCCCCAATAACAACTATGTGGGTGAAACCAGACAATCGCTATGTTCTCGAATGAACTCGCATGGAAAAATGATAACGGACAAAAAACACCCATGGGCAAATACTTTCCACAGAATGATCATTCTAAATCTGACCTCTCAGTCCTTGTCCTCAAAGAAAACCTGCACAATATCTTCAAAAGATGAGCTTGGGAGCTTAAATTCATAACTTTGTTAGACACTAAAAATCATGGTCTTCATAAAGACACTGGATTTATGGTTTATTAAAACAATCTGTAACTCGCTACTCCCCCCCCCTTTTCTTTTCCCTCCTAAGACTGCAGAAGTGTTAATGCAGCACTTCACCTTGAATGGGCTTTTCCAATATGTGTTAACTACTCATGCAAAACAATCTCTTCCACCTTATATTTAGTAGTGACACTCAGAGTACCTTTCCCAGATCTGATGAGCTTCTCTGTGTAGCTTAAAAGCTTGTCTCTTTCAACAGAAAAATTTTGTCCAATAAATGATATTACCTCACTCTTTCTCTCTAACATTATTACTATTTCTCTTCTGATAATTTTAGCAGGGACATGCAGCTATTGCAGTTATCTAGACTGGCTTAACATAAGGGGTTTTTTGTTTTTTTTTTACAGTCAAGGTTGCAATCAATTCTATTCATAAAACTCTATTTTAGCATATTTTAACTTTGGGCAAGAAAACGTGTTTGGCCTGGAAACTGCCAGACTTATTTCAAAGGTAACAGAAGTAGTTTCTGTATAGTGTGAAGAAAATCCAGAGAACTGTTTTTGAGTTATAGATCACTGAAATCTATTCTGATATGAAATTTGGATTTTTATGAAAGAATTCTTTGTTTCTCTACAGCTTAGAAACAACTCTTACAACCTGTTCAAATTTTCTAAATACATAAATCTTCATTCAAATTTCAACAAAACAGAAGATAATCATTCAATATTACTAACAATCTTATCCTGATCCCCATAAATGTCAATAAGAGTATTTTGCCATTGCCTTCATTGTGCACACTTAGTTCATAAATAAATTGCCTTCAATTGCCTGGTTGCAGCTTAGTAAGAACATGACTGCCCTTCTATTGCCAATGGCTAACAAAGCTCTTCCTCTATACCAAGGGCTTGAGGTCTGTTGTTTTGAAGTGGTAGGATCAGAGTTCTGTACTCAGCTTTGCAGGTCTGTGAAGCTTGTTAAAAGTTTTTGACTAATTTTAAAACTGTAATATAGCAAAGCTATTTTTTCCTTTACTGAGCAGCCACAGCATTTATCCCTTTTATTTTTACATTATTTTGTCTAAGAAAAATATCAAAACTAGGATGAAATATTTGGCATTTTTGGAACAAACCCAATTTCAATGTGTAATTCAGTAACAATTTACTGGTATGGTATTTGCTGATTTGTATTTTTCTGATTTTTCTGAAATATTTGGCTCTTGTTAAGTTGGCGCTGACATACTGAGTGAATTTTTCAGGTTTATGTCTTAAATTACACTAGAGGTGCTTTACAAATATAGCTGGTGTTCTCATTATGAGCTGCTAGGATACATGGAAAAAATGTATTGAAAAGGGCTTAGGTAAAAATTGATATTGGAAAGTGAATGCACAGACTTTCTTTTATGATAATAGCAGCACATCTGCTATTGTAATAAACAGAAGACAACAAAAGATTAAGTTTAACCTAACATGCAATTCACAAACATAAGTGGCAAATGCAATTGTGCTGTCATTAGCAAAGAAAAAAAATAGAGTGAACAAATGATCAATAGTAAGGCTAAGAGATCTTTTCGAAAATATCAAGGGCTTAAACAAGATGTAAATAAAACATAGAAAATACATAGACTATTGATTTGTCCCTTTGTGGTACCCATTGTCTATGACTTGTTAAACTATAACAATGAAGAACAGTCATGTTGCATTTTCATATACAGTACTGAATCTCTAATTTAAATTATCGATGGGAACTTGAGCAGCCAGTATTTTCTCAACACCAATAATGTATACCTAGGAAACCCTTGAGAAAGTTGATTTTGTAAAGAAAAAAAATCTTTTAATGAAATACTTTTAAAAATGTCTGCGGGTGGAAAATTCCAAAATAATGTATATGTGCAATGCTTTTATTAAGGATATAGAAAAGGATTCTTCTTAACTTTATTTTCTAGCCAAATTTCATTATTTTGTCCATGTGGGTTTTCCATGCTATTCCATCCTATTTACTTCTAAGTAAATAGTTAAAAAAACTAAGAGCTAGACTGTAACTGGCCTTGGTTTACATGGAGGAATGGGGGATGCTTAATATGCCTTTCCCCCAACCCTGCAAAGGCTTCTCAAAGTTGCACAGTCCCCCTGTGTTGAGGGGAAAGCAGGGGTTATTTTCTCTGTTCACCCTTAAAGGTCTTATGTCACTTCCAGATTGGATGAGTAGAGAACACCATGGTAATACCATACAGCAGGGCTGCTACAGCATAAGAGCAGGCTAGAAGCATGTTGTGTGCACATGCGGAGGAGGAAAGTGAAGCCCCAGTGAAACTGCTACCCTTATTCTTCCCTTTGCCCCGAGCAGCACTCCGGTTCAGCTCAAAGTTTAAGATAACGAAGTTAATGCAGTAAATGTTCTGCTTCTAGTGTGACAGTGGGCTTTGGGGTTCAAAGCAGGGCAGTCCTGTGAAACCTGGGACTGTTGGGGAGTATGTGGATAGAGGTGGGTGCAGGGGGGAGAGCAGGGGCCTGGGCACAGAGGCAGCTGGGGTTGGGACCATGTGTGGTTCAGTTCAGGGAGAGAGTTTAGACGAGAGAGCTTGGGCCTGGGTTCAGGACAGGGCAGGGGAGGGAGAGCTCTGGGTACCCTCCTTAGGAAAATTTCAGTTGTGCCCCTGCCTGAGTGTGTTGCAATTAGAGACATACATTGATTACAGTTAACCTCGGCATTAGAACTAAGTGAAGCAAGGGCATCCACAGGACAAAGCAAGCTCACATTTCTGCATGAATAGTGATACAGAGCACTAATGCTAACACTAGGTGAAAAAGGACAATAAACAAAATTGACTGGGCTGTCCCTGCACCATCCGGTCATATAGAATAATGTGTTTATTAAATTTTGGGATGGGCTGTGTTCCAGGCACTGGTGAAGATGGAAAGCTGAAGTATCCTTATGGGGATTACAAATAGCTCCTTCAAAAGCAGTACTATGATGTATTGGTTTTATATAATTGTGTTTCATATCCAATGGATTCAGAATATATGAGATAGTGTTTATTCTAGTTATGGCTGGGTTTGGTCTGGGAGGAAAATTGTTGTTGGGTGTTGGAAATGTGATATTATTTGACATGTGAGTTAACTTTACCATTTGCTCCTGTAACCCTGCTTCTATTCCCACCAATGCCTACTTCTAGAGGAGTGTGTGATAACTTCAGTGATCTTCTTGTGCTTTATTCAGATTTCTTGGAAGGAAGAACATTGATAATGAAACACAGGTTAAACTGGATAAGGGGAGAAATGTGTGTGAGACAAGAGCATCACTTTACCCATATAAAAGATTATGGAAGAAAGATTAGGCATGAGGATTTAGAATTCAATAACTCTTCTGGAGCAAGGCAATAGCCACCAAAAGACTACTTTCAGGCTCAGGAAAAAGCAGGGGAAATGGATTCTCAGTTTTAAAGAGAATATCTATAAATTTACTCATTACCAAGGTAAGATGCCAAGGTTGAAATGGAGATTTAGTCAGAGGATAAAGATGAAAGTGGCCCTGAGGTAAAGGGTCCGCAAATACAAATTATTTTTCCATCTACTAACTCAGTGGCACTCAAACTTTTCCGCTTGTGATCCCCCCTTACCACAAATGGAATGTGTCTGTGCCCCTTGGTCAGGGAGAGGAGTTGTATCCATGCACAGAGCCGCAGCCAAGGGCTTGGAGCAGGGAATGGGGGCCAGCAGCAAAGAGTGGGAGCCATGGGACGGGAGCATAGCTGGGTCTGCAGCTGTGGCTGGGTACTGAGACCAGGGGCAGGACCGGAGCGGAACTGGGGGAAGAGCAGGGGTGGGTGGCGCTCCCTCCCCACTCCCCATGGGGGCTGGCCGGAGCCCTGCCAGGTTCCTCTCTAGGAGGGTGCACCCCACAGTTCAGGGACCACTGCACTAACTCATGAAAGGGGATAATGACTGCCAAAGCAGGAATACAGGAGATACTATTAGTTCGGAGTTGGCTAGACTGAAGCAGATACTGAACATGCTAGGAATCAGACTATACTGATGAAAACAAACCTCTGTCCTTTACTCCACATGGAAAACAGTTTCCATTTTCTTTGGTTCCAAGTTAGAGTTGAGATCAGCAGAGGCAGTTTTATGAAGGAGACCTGTATGATTCCTAATTGTAATTCAGACTTCAGAACCCTTAACTTTTCATTCCTTTGCCCTTTACTATCTCCTACTGCTCTGGTCATTTCTAGCTGATAGGGAGCATACATTTTAATCTAGACAGTGCACACTAATGACACAAGAACTACATTTTTAAACTAACAATACTTTTTTTCTAAAATACAGATGTATTCTTATCTCCAGATAGACATAAAATTATCACAAGGCTGTAAACAATTTAAAATGGTAAATAACAAAACTTGCACAAAACAGGATATAGTATCATTAAAACTAGTATTACTAAAAACTAGTAGATCATGTGGTCATTACGGCTCTTCAGAAATAGGAGCTCTTAAATGAAGACCTGGGATCATGGTACTATCAGTGCAGCACCAAAAGCAATAACTATGAGCTATGTAAAATATGCAAACAAGAAAGCATAAAGATGGGCAGTGCAGTTTTATTAATTACAATTTGTGCAAAGCGTATAACATGCTGAATTGTCGGTTTGTTCCTTTCCCACATTACTGCTGATACTAAGTTTGAGTATGTCAGACTCATTACCTTTTATTCTCAGTAAATCTTATTTTAGGTTTCTTACAACATCCGTATTGCTTAAATTGGATCTGAAGTATATTCCACCTAGAAGTCTATAGAATAAATTCCACTAGCCACATTAATCAAACATATGCTTCTGCTTTTACTGCAATAATGTCAGACACACAGAAGAGTAAAGCAGTGAAATCTTTAAAAGCAAATCATCTAACAAACATTTATAATTAGGAGAATGCCAGGCCAATGTTTTAAAGCCCTCTTCCTCCAACTCTCACCTTTTAAAGGCTCTAAAGAAGATCTATGACTTTCATTCAATTTAGAATATAGGTTAAAGGCCAGGGCCATATTCTCCTTCCGTTGCATGGCACCGAGGCAGCAATTCATCACAACTTGCAATCAAATGTGGCCAGCAACCCTCTGTGCAGAAATTGAATCTCAAGTGGCACATTACTGTTAGGAGGTAGCTGCTGTTCAGGCAGGATTGTGATAGGTTTCTATCACATAATATAGAGCTCTCATGTGTATTGAATTTTGCTGGATGTTCCAAATTTCAGCCATTCTGGGCTGCCTATTTTGCCAAGAGGGGAGAGAGACTCCCCATCTAAATATCTAGTACTCTACAGGAATGTGCAGGGCTGGGAGCCAAGAGTGCTGGTCTCCTTACTGACTGTCATTTATATTTCTGTGCACTATGGAAGCTTTATTATTAAGCAAGGTCTTATGTCCTACAGTAGCACGATTTACACATTTCTACATTTTTTCCCCTGAAAATCAATCCCTCTCAGAAGTCTACCTTGAGATGATAAACCTCTGCATCTTCCCCAAGGCGAGCCTGTGCCCATCCAGTCACAACTGATCCCTCAATCTTCAAGAATGCAAATGATAATAATAGGAAACACTTTTCTCTCACTTCACACATTAATACAGTTTTTATGGCATATAAAAAGCACATATTGCTTAAAAGAAAAATAGACTCATAAAAGGCAACTTTTTTAATTGTTTCACAAAACCTACCGAGTGTTATCCACTCAGGATGAATGCTATTCTCTTGATTGCCACTATGCTCTTTTTTATACTTTTCGCTCAAAACAGAAGAGGGAGTGAAAGTAGTAGAGCATGAGGTTTGAGCTGGGGCAGTTCAGAATTGCCAGTCTCATTACAGCTGATTTTTTTGAAGTCAGCTGGATTGGAGCCACTTCTGTGTCCACCAGCAGATGTCACTTGAAATCAATGGGAACATAGTGGGTTCAGAGGACATAAACATTTTAAAGGGCAGAAAAAGCATATACTTGCACACAGTTTAGCTATACTGAGAATTAATTAAAAAGGAATAGGAAGATGCTACTGTGCTGCATAACATTTAATTTTCAATTTTGCACTGGTATCTTTGAAACAATCTTTTAGTAGTGAGATAATCATTAAACTGATTTATATGATACAAAGAGGGTTATTTATTCCTTTCACTTGGCCTGCACACTAGTAGCTAGTAAAGTAATGAACCAAATCAGAGGATACTAGTTTAGCTTTGCATAAGACTGCTAATTTGTTAGCCTGCAATTTGCCATTAAGAGTTATTTATATCTCACTAACCACTGGCCTCACACCTGGGGTTGGCAGCACCTGGCAAGCATTCTTAATGAGTTCAATAGTGTTTCCATTGAAATTGCTTACATTAATAATTGTGATGTTACTTTTTTGCATAAAAAAGTACAAACTTTTAAATGTAGTGGATTAAAAAAGGTCCATGACATCTAGTACTTCTTGTGCTAATATAGTTTGACAGTATCTGCTAAAGAAAAGGGGAGAGAACAGCTTATACAAAAATAAATCTCACTCTGAATCTTTGTCTGAGTGGCATAACTTCATAAATAATGCTTCACTTTGTGACCTTATATTTATTTATAAAAAGTTAATTTCTACCTATAAGCATTTTACAGAAAGGAATGAATCACAGTCAGACCCAATTAAACGAACCAGTTTGTGACCCCCATTTTTCATTCACACTATTTGATTTGTAATTTTTCAATCACTGAGCATGTGAAACATCAGCCGTACGTGGTAATTGTTGAGAACTTACAACTGCCTTTGGGATCAACGGAATTTGTGGATGCCTCACACTTATGAAATGAAGGTGTCATCTAAAAAACTTTGGTAAGGATTACATACAAATTATTTATGGCTTCATTCAAAGCCCATTTTAGTCAACATGAGTCTTTCCATTGACTTCAATGGAGTCTGGATCAGGTCCTTATGTCTCAATCATGCAAATGTGCCTATCCATGTTCCTAACATTGTTGACTTTGCTGAGACTGATCAGATGAGTATTAATAAGCATGTGCAAAACTGTTTTCAGGACCTGGCCCTCAGCTTGTAAGCACTTCAGGACAGGATTTAACATATCTATAATGTATTATTATTATTTTACAGGGCCCACAAGTGTGTTAGGTACTTCCCTATATCTATATCATCTATATCTATTTATTGTGAAGTGCCTAACACACTTGTGAGCCCTGTAAAATAATAGTAATAATAAAGAATAATGAGTTTAAAAGACTTCATACATGTAAGTAACATAAAATTAACTACAATTAATAATAAAAAGGTTTTAAATAACTCAGTGTATTTATGGCACATAACTGTTATACTACATCATCAACCAATAGTGTTCATTCTAAAGGTTACACATTTTATTATAAATGGCTCATCATAGAACATTTTTACAACCTTTAACCATTGACTGTTTTAATAATGTTTTTTCAAAGCATTATAGCATAGCAATAACCACTATGCATTATTAATATTTCATACAATATCTGTAGCCAGCTATTTATCATTTATAATATGCATGACAAAAGCATTATAAAACATTTACTAAGTACTTATAAATAATTTTTAGGTTACTATTAGCATGTGTTATAAATATATTATTAATTCTTTGTAAATTATTGAAAGGCAATTGTTGAAATGGAACATGAAAATAGCTTCATTTTAAGAGTGGTATTTTGTCACCCACAAATGCCCATCCAAAATGGATAGCACATTATATTTCTAGATATCCTAATGGTGCCAAACTTGCACCATCTGAAACAGAAGCCTTAGAGAGAGAGAATGAGAAAAGAGAGGAATTATGGTCCTAATCTTGCTTTGACTGAAGTCAATAGTAAAACTCCCATTGTCTTCCATGGGAGAAAAAAATCAGGCCTCCCAAATTGGAAAACTAGCTACTGTTAATTAAGTGTGAGGCTCCAAAGAAAGAGCTGCAAAACACAATGGTTTTACTTTGCTAATACTGTACGAACTTTTGATCCAGGTGAATTTGCATGTTCCACCCCAAATTCTGCTTTGGGACAAAATCAAAATTCATCAACTGAAAATTATTCTATGCTGCCATGTCTCCTGGCTCTGTATCAATCCCATGTAATTGTACAAATTTTACAATTTCTCTGCAAAACCATACATTCACCAACTGAAGACTTCAGCCAAAAGTTGAATTAACTTTGACAAACTTTCTGAGAGACAAAATCTGTGTTTGTAGTGAAATCCAGAGGCACAGATATTTTTCACACTCTTGGTGTTAACTGCGAATATTTTGCACAACCCTCACTTGAACAATTACAAAATGGACTGTATTTTTCATACATTACAGTTATAGAGATCAACACTGAAAAAGAGATTTTATACTGGATTTTAAATTTTGGAGAAAAATACAAGGAACAGATCATGATCATTATGAAGGCATAATTCTAAAATACAATTTGGTTTTAGGTAATAGATAGACCTTTCTTTCCCTTCTGGATTAAGTATGGGATCACTCGTTACTCCTTCCTCTTTCAAGCCTATGTTGGGTAACTCAAAAGTGCTCAATTTTCCTTGTCTTTTTCAATGTTGTTATTCCCAGAAGTATCAAAGAGCAGTCACTTCATTAGCATAACTGATGCAGAAAAATCTCAAATGTTCTGAAAGACGTAGGAAAAGCAACATAACATTTGTTTGGATACCTTAAGAACATAAGAATGGCCATACTGGGTCAGACTAATGGTCCAGCTAGCCAAGTATTCTGTCTTCCAACAGTGGCCAGTGTCAGATGTTTCAGAGGAAGTGACCAGAACAGGGCAATTTATCGAGTGATCCATTCCCTACCATCCAGTCCCAGCTTCTGATAGTCAAGAGGTTTATGGAATCCCAGAACATGGGGTTATGTTCCTGACCATCTTGACCAGTGATTCTCAAACTTTTGTACTGGTGACCCCTTTCACATAGCAAGCCTCTGAGTGTGACCCCCCTTATAAATTAAAAACACTTTTTAATATATTTAACACCATTATAAATGCTAGAGGCAAAGAGGGATTTGGGGTGGAGGCTGACAGCTCGCAACCCCCCACATAATAACCTCACAACCCCCTAATGGGTCCCAACCCCCAGTTTGAGAACCCCTGATCTTGACTAACAGCCAGTGATGGACCTATCCTCTATGAAATTATTATTATTATTATTTTAACCCAGTAATACTTTTGGCCTTCATAACATCCCCAGCAACAAGTTCCACAGGTTGACTATCTGTTGCACGAAGAAATACTTGTTTATGTTTGTTTTAAAGCTGCTGCCTGTTAATTTGATTGGGTGACCCTGGTTCATGTGTGAGATGAAAAGGTATATACTTTCCTATACCTTTTCTCCACCATTTATGATTTTATTGAGCTCCATCATATCCACCCTCAGTAATCTTTTTTCAAGGTGAACAGCCCCAGACTTTTTAATCTCTCTTCATGTGGAAGCAGTTCCACACCCCAATCAGTTCTGTTGCCCTTTTCTGTACATTTTCAAAATCTTTTTTGAGGGGGTATTATCTATTCCTTTCCCAAAAGTTCCTAACATTCTGTTAGCTTATTTTACTGCCATTGCAAATTGAGCAGATGTTTTCAGGGAACTATCCACAATGACTCCAAGATCTCTTTCTTTAGTGGTATACCCCATTATTTGGGATTATGTTTTCCAGTGTGCATTACTTTGCAGTTATCAACACTGAATTTCTTCTGCCATTTTCTTGCCCAGTCACCCAGTTTTGTGAGGTCCCTTTGTAACTCTTAGCAATAATTTTGTATCATCTGAAAACTCTGCCACCTCACAGTTTACCTTATTTTACCTAAGAACTACTTGCCAGAGTCTATTTTAGGTGGTTAGAACTCAGAATAAATTACCTGAAAGAAATCTTATGCCATGCTTTTTGTGAGCAAAAGAAAATAAAACCATTCCTAGTTATAGTCATGAAATACATGGAAGCTGAATCTCAGGAACAGGAAATAGGAAAATTGCAAGGTCTGGCACTTTTAATATGAATTATGAATTAACTGTCCTCTTATACATCATGCACTTTTCCACTTTCACTATTCCTCTTTTCTATTTGTTACCAATAGGCAGAGATATTTTCTCATTTTATAGTAGTAATAATTAATAATAACTTACATTTACATAGCACATTTTATCCCAAAGGCTCCTAGAGTGCTTTATAAACACAAAATGAAGTAAAAAGTTTACTTTAGTATATAGTAAGTGCAAAAAAAGCACATAAATACAGTGTATAGAGTGGAGGACCACTGACACAAGTTAGAGATGAGTATGAAACCTTAATTCTGTTCTGTTCTGCCTAAATACTGTAATACAGACAACAAGGAGTCCTTGTGCCACCTTAGAGACTAACAAATTTATTTGGGCATAAGTTTCGTGGGCTAGAACCCACTTCATCAGATGCATGAAGTGAAAAATACAGGAGCAGGTATAAATACATGAAAGGATAGGGGTTGCTTTACCAAGTGTGAGGTCAGTCTAATGAGATAAATAAATTAACAGCAGGATACCAAGGGAGGAAAAATAACTTTATAAGTGGTAAGAGAGTGGCCCATTACATACAGTTGACAAGAAGGTGTGAGTAACAGTAGGGAGAAATTAGTATTGGGGAAATTAAGTTTAAGTTTTGTAATGACAAAATGGTTTTGTATCTCATTAGACTGACCTCACACTTTTCTTAACCTTTTCCAATTCCAGTGTATCTTTTTTGAGATGGGGTGACCACATCTGCATGCAATATTCAAAATATGGGTGTATCATGGATTTATATAGAGGCATTATGATACTTTCTGTCTCATTTTCTATCCCTTTCTTAATGGTTTCCAACATTCTGTTTGCTTTTTTGACTGCCGCTGCACATTGAGTGGATGTTTTCAGAGAACTATCCACAATGATCCACGAAAGGCCTCTTTTTTGAGTGGTAACAGCTAATTTAGACCCCATTATTTTATATGTATAGTTGGGATTATGTTTTCCAATGTGCATTACTTTGCATTTATCAACATTGAATTTCATCTGCCATTTTGTTGCCGAGTCACCCAGTTTTGTCAGATCCTTTTGTAGCTCTTCACAGTCTGCCTGGGCCTTAACTATCTTGAGTAGTTTTGTATCATCTGCAAATTTTGCCACCTCACTGTTTACCCCTTTTTTCAGATCATTTATGAATATGCTGAACAGCACTGGTTCCAGTAGAGACTCTTGGGAGACACCACTATTTACCTCTCTCCATTCTAAAAACTGACCATTTATTCCTACCCTTTGTTTCCTATCTTTTAACCAGTTACCAATCCATGAGAGCACCTTCCTTCTTATCCCATGACAGCTTACTTTGCTTAAGAGCCTCTGTTGAGGGACCTTGTCAAAGGCTTTCTGAAAATTTATGTATCCTATATCCACTGGATCCCCCTTGTCCACATGCTAGTTGAACCCCTGAAAGAATTCTAGTAGGTTGGTGAGGCCTGATTTCCCTTTACAAAAAATATGTTGACTCTTCTCCAACAAATTATGTTCATCTATGTGTCTGACAATTTTGTTCTTTATTATAATTTCAACCAGTTTGCCCAGTACTGAAGTTAGGCTTACTAGCCAGTAATTGCTGGGATCACCTCTGGAGCCCTTTTTAAAAAAATGGCGTCACCATTAGTTATCCTCCAGTCATTTGGTACAGAAGCTGATTTAAATGATAAGTTACAGACTACAGCTAGTAGTTCTGAAATTTCACATTTGAGTTCCTTCAGAACTCTTGGGTGAATACCATCTGGTCCTGGTGATTTATTACTGTTTTGCTTATCAATTTTGTTCCAAAACCTCCTCTAATGACACCTCAGTCTAAGACAGTTAATCAGATTTGTCACATAAAAAAGAATAGCTCAGGTTTGGGAATCTCCCTGACATCCTCAGCCATGAAGACCAATGCAAAGAATTCATTTAGTTTCTCCAAAATGGCCTTATTGTCCTTGAGTGCTCTTTTAGCATCGTGATCGTCCAGTAACCCACTGGTTGTTTAGCAGGCTTCCTGCTTCTTTTCCATTCAATACATAGTACAAACTTGCAAGGCCCACAAAACCCCCACACAACTTTATAGGTCCCAGGAAGTTCACAGGCTAATTTTTAATTTGTTCTGACTCCCAATTTGTATTCCTCTGGTATATCACAGGTACAGCACTATAGACAAGAATCATAACCTTCCTCACCTTTCCCTTGACAGAACCTTTCTTAATGCTCAGACTGGCACTCCCAATGACCATCCTTCAAATCCTTAAAAAAGAATCTTCCCAGTACCATTCACCACACTACTTTATACTAAGTACTTACTTAACATGATCTACAGTGGAAACTGCAGTAAAATTAACTTCCCTGCAGTGAGAGGCTTGTGAAGGCTGTGAAACCTTGAAGGATATCAAGGATATATGTATCAAAATAACTCATTTCCAGCAGGAAAGGATTATTGGGACATAGAGAAAGCAATTTTTTTCATTCCACTCTGATGTATATTTTATTTTAATCTTTTGTTTAACTCTTTAGGTAATATGTGAACATGCTAACAAACAATTAAAAAATTAAGGGTTTTTTTGCATACTGTATGGTGTTAATGTAAACAAACACAACTATTCTTTGCAAAAGCACTGCTGCATCAGACTCAGATAAAAAATGTGAAATATAATACATTCTTTCTAAAGTAAGACAAAGAGAGGATAAGAAAACTTTTTTTTTTAAACACACAAAGCTAATTTCCATTTCTAATATCAAGAGTTAGGTACAGAAAAGGAGAAAAGCAGATGCAAAAAAAGAAAAGGACTATTTAGAATATGATTACAAGAGAACTATTAATCTGGGGAACACTACAGTCAGATTATATTTATCTGTCTAGGTAGTTCTCCATCACTGTAGTATCCAAGCACATACAGAAGACTTAAATCTTTTAAACGACGTCTAAGGCCATTCAATCAATTCAGATAAATAATTAAAGTCTTTAGGAAAAGAAAACATATTAGACACGGAGGTGGGTTGGCATTATTCAATAGAAGGAATTAAGATTGTCAAAAAGGCAACCATTTGGACATTAAATATGAATGATTAGACGGAGAAAATATATAAGATAAAGTGTGTTTCATTACATAAATAGAAGTGGCAGGGACAAGTTTTATCTTACCATTAAAAGAAAACTGGTCTGATCCCTTTAATCGGAGGTAATTATAGATTAAGATAAATATAACAAACAAAAAACTGGTCTGATCCCTTTAATCGGATGAAATCATAGATTAAGATAAATATAACAAATATAACAAATAATACTTTATTAAATAAAATGTCTAATGATTATATTTTAATATCTTGGAATGTAAAGGCAGTGCTGAAATATGACCCAGAAAATTAAAAGCTAAAATTATATATTAGAACCGTTCTAGGAATAAATGAAAGACAGACAAACAGTGAATAACCCAGGATCCTTAATACAAGGGTACGCATGAGACCTAAATTATGAGGCAAGGTCACCAATTTGCATCACATAGTTGCTCTTAATTATGTGGCAAAGATATCACTTAATTACTATAATTTGTATTGAAATAATTATAAAGATATACCCAGAAGATAAGAATACATAACAAGTGCATATTGCAACCAAATAAAAAACAACAATATTTGCCTAAGAAGTTAAGAGGAAACCGAAAAACAGTTCATTAAGTCACATGCCTAGGAGCTGACTGGGAGCTCTGTGCTGCTTCTGTTGGAAAACCTGTGAACTGAGAGTCACTGTGTTACCCCTCTCGACATCAGCAAGTGAGAGCTTTGCTGCTGCTAAGCTATGTGTCAGCTCCATGAATCACCAGCTTGCCTGCAAACTCTACACAGGATTCTGCTAGTCCAAACCGTACCTTATAGTAACAACTACTGAACCCCAATTCCCCAAAGCTGTCTCCCTTCAGCGTCAAGTCTCTCTCACAGGACCCTCAAAACAGTTAAGTTTGCTGCCTCCAAAACCACTGTATATACATCTGCCTTTTAGATTAGCTGAAGACTCATTTTCCAATTTAATACACAGCACTGAAATGGTTTCATAATAAAACAAGAATACGTTTATTAACAAAGAACAGAGAATTAAGTGTTAATAGGTAAGAATGAAAGAGGCAGGGATAGTTACAAGTCAAACAAAGCAAAACATACTTTCTAGCGACTAACAATTAATTTCAGCAAGTTACAAACTTTCTCTAAACAGGTTTCTCATCTATAGTCAGTTTTCAGCTACTCTTTTCTCCCAGGTCAAGAAGATCCACAAACTCAAATGGTGCTGCTTCCCTTTGTCTCCTAGGTGATGGATAACTTGAATGTCTCTTTGCCCCACAAAGTTCATTGTCTCTGTTACAAGAGGCAGGAAGACTCCTTGCAGGGTGGGGGGGCAGCCTCCACTCCCCCATTCTGATTGTTAAACAGTCATGTCCCCCACTGGCTAGCTTGATGGCTGTGTTTACCTTATATATGAATGTACTTTTCCTTGTCCTCTGCAATCAAGCTGTCAGACAAGTAAATACACATTCCTTTAAGGAAAACTGGGCTTTATGCACTGCCTGACAAACACAAGTGAAGAACATGTTTCCAGCACACATTTATTATTCTTTGTACATACATTACACACAATGATTTTCAGGACCAGCATGTTACCAATTTGCACATCATATTTTATATGGCACTTTTTAGATGCAGATTATGACAGCAGTGTGTTGGGGGTCAATGAGTGTGTCAGCCCTGATGTGAGTTGTGGTATGGTACTTGGCACTGAGGTAAAATGGTAAATTTTGCATGTGCAATTCAGGTGCTCATTTTGGATAATTTAGTCCATAAAGAATAGTCAATGACAAAGCCTACTTGGAAAAGAGAAAGGAGAAAATGATTTTGACAAGTTTTTTCTCTGGTTTGTGTTTCATATATATGAGGAATAAAAAGGGGATAAAACTGACAAAATACCTACATAATACTAATGTAGGTGTACAATTAATAACTGAAGAGAAATAGGAAGACAAAAGATGAAATTCAGTGCATGGTATAACATACAACTGATACAAAAGAACCTCAGAAACAGACAATTATTAATGGACAATATGAGTTATAATTTTTTTGGATCTATGTGAAATTTGCTATAATTTTATTTTAGGGAGAAACTGCAGAAATTCCTGAATGGGACAATTATGAGTCATGGGGAGAGCAAGATATCTTCTGCAATGCATGAATTGAGCTAACAATATCTCCAGAGGGTGGGAGGGTGGGAGAAAAGTATTTGTTGCTCAAATACGGTTGGCCTTATTAGGGTATGTCTGTACTGCAATCACAGCCAGGAGCGGGTTCGGGTCCCGGTAAAAAAAAATGTTCAGGCCCCCCAGCAAGGGCAGAATGGCTAAACAGGGCTGATGAAGCCGAGGAAGCCAGGCCCCGGGCCCCCTTCCGGACCGGCGGGCCCTGGTAATTTGTACCAGCTTTCCTGCCCCCTCCCCCATCGGTCCTGATCATAGGGCATGATTGTACCTCATGACTGGAGACATACCCAGACTAACTTTAATCTAGCTATCTCAGGTCCCAGAAGAATGAAGCTCCTGCAATATGAGCTTCAAGGAGACCTGTACAAATCCATCCAGAACCATCCAGAACTCCTAGGGCTAGCTGCTTCTTGCACCACTGTGTCTTCACTGTTCCAGGACTTCTATCTAGCAAGATTAAAACTAATTTGGGTATGTCAGCTCAAGTGGCAATCACACTTTGGGACTGCAGTATAAGCACCCCTTAGATTTAAAACCAGTCGATGAGTAAGAGAGTTGTGACTTGCGGAACTAAAAGACAAAGCCCATTATTGGAGGCAAGAATGAGCAGTTCTCCCCTTTGCATGCTGCTATGAACTCGGAAAGACATAAAAGAAAAATGCAAAAAGACATGGACTGGACATATAAGGTTTAAACTATAGAACTGAAACTTAAGGTCTGGCCAAGCTGTACTCAGTTCAGGAAGGGAGGGGCTGCACATAGCATCAGAGGTTCTAAGCTTATGGTCCAACTGTTCCCAGTTTTGGGAATGTCGGAATGAGGAGTTTTGGTCAGAACCAACTGTCAAGTTTGGATGCTGATTCAAACTGGTCTTTGATCTGGGTCCCTCTCTAGAAAAATATTACAGAATCTACCTTGTATGTTTGAGAAAAACTGACTTTCAGTGCTTTCCCAGAGGACATCTAGTTGTCTTGTGTTCTGATTGCCCTTAATTAACTTGTCATCTTCTGGGAAATAAAGTAATAATTGGAGATATACCAATCTCCTAGAACTGGAAGGGACCTTGAAAGGTCATTGAGTCCAGCCCCCTGCTTTCACTAGCAGGACCAATTTTTGCCCCAGATCCTTAAGTGGCCCCCTCAAGGATTGAACTCACAACCCTGGGTTTAGCAGGCCAATGCTCAAACCACTGAGCTATCCCTCCCTCCAGACTCTATAGGAATATAGAGTCTGCCTTCACTGAGAGAAGAACCCCAAATGACTATTCACCTCTACCTCCATATAACGCTCTCCTCGGGAGCCAAAAAATCTTACTGCGTTATAGGTGAAACTGTGTTATATCGAACTTGCTTTTATCCACCAGTGTGCAGCCCCCTTTTTCCCCCGAGCACTCCTTTACCGCATTATATCAGATTTCGTGTTATATCGGGTCGCGTTATATCGGGGTAGAGGTGTATTAATAAAAATAGTAAATAATAATAATACATAGCACTTTCACAGCTCTTTATATTTTCAAAGTGTTGTACAAATATTCACAAATTAATCCTGAACACATCCTTGTGAGGTAGGCAAGTAAGTGTGGTCATACAATTGGGAAAAACAATGAAGAAAATATACCTACCAAAGATAATCGAATTACTGTAATATATTTTCTGATGCAGTATTCTAGCTTTTGTATGTGTGTGTCTCTGTGTTCTCTAATTCCCAGAATTCAGTAATCTACAATGGGCTTTCAAAGTACTTAGCATGAATTAGTCAGGTACTCTTGTTGACAGTTGGGACAGCGGGGAAGCCTCTCAAAGCAGGATATAACCAGAAAATAGAAAGATGCACAATGCCACACAAAATAAATAAATTCTGTTGAATATTTTCTTTCAACCCCTTGTTAATTATTGTACAATTATCTGGTTGGCACTTGAAAATACAAGTGTTAGTCAAATGTTTATACTTTGTTATATGTCATATCCTTAATCTCAGTGCATATTCAAACACTGCTTTTGGTTTTATATTAGAAAGCTAGGAAAAGTGACTGATCTCATATTGTCCTTTCAACATCATTCTCAGCCTCAGTAGCCGTGTAGTTGTTAACAAAATATGCTTTTATGTTGCCTGTTCTGAGGTGAAATCATGATTCAGAGCTTGCAGTCTGCAACCTGAATGATTGCATATTTCAGAGATTTTCCAAAAGCTTTCTTTGAAAAACTAAATTAATAATTATAATAATAATGAAAAACATTGGGAGAATTCACCCTGCCTTTATGTACAGAGCAAACCATTTAAATTATAGACGTTCTCGGCCCTTTGGGGAAAAAAAGGAACTTAAAAACAGAATGTTTGGATCTAACTCTACAAAGAGTAGCTATTTAGCTTTATATTCAGAACAGATATTTTCAAAATTTAGAGTAGGGCATATTGGGTTTGCGTACTGCTATATTACTGCTTTATGACAATGATAGGTTGTAACTTTACAGCCTGCCTTGAGTAAAGAGTGGAGCGTAATTGTGCTGCTCCAGGAGCAGACAATGGAGTGGTTTGTGACTCAGTCACAACTCTTTCTCTGATCTACCTTTTCTCTGTGATGTTTGGAACGGGGAGAAAATTATTTTGTCCCTTTTCTTAGAGCAGCTTATTTTCCACCATATTCCAACCCACCTTCTCACGTTTTCCGTGCCTGCCTTCTCACATAGGGAGTATTAGGCAATCAGTCCTTCTCTACTTAGCCAAGCAAAGGATAAGTTGTGTGTGGGGATAGGTCTTTCACCTTACATAGTTCCATGTGTGCCCAAGACAGCTTTCGTGATTTAACCCAGTGTAAATCATATTTAGTTGAATGATGATGGCCAAGTAAAAAAGTAATATTTTTGTGTGACAGAGTGCTAGAAGGGAAATTATGGATTTTGCAAATAGATTGGTCCATAGTACTCTCAGATCAACTTTTAACCCTTCCCACCTTCAATTTTCGGAAGCTGCCAAAAAAACTCATTGACTTAACCCTCATTATTGTTGCGATTTCCCCCTCTGATTATTTATCCCCTTTCCCTGTCCATGAACTGTCTACAAGCAACTAGATGTGGTTTTTTATGAATAAAATAGCAATTGTTTAATGAACAGTCTGTGCAAACAAATTTTAACTGGTGGTTTATTCATGGTCTGACCACTATGATTATTCCCCATTCATTCCATTGACTGGTCAACTAAAGCCACATTTCTGCTACCTGATTAGATTATAGTTCCTGCTGTCATGGACCAGACCAATTAGGACCAGCTTCTTGGCTCCCACAGCAGATCAGTGGCTGCTCAATGCATACCATGCCCACAGTTATACTTACCCTTCTTCCAGCCCTGCTCCAGCCTGTTCCAGTCCCTGCCCCTGCTTGTTCCAGCCCGTGAAACGTGCTCTGTGCAGCCCCTGCTCCCCTCCAGCTTGACTTCTGGTTTCAATCCCTGGCTCAGCCTCTGGTTTATGACTTCGGACTACCATCCAGCTCTGGCATTTGGCTTCTGTCTCTCTGATACCGAACCTTGACTTATTTCCTGAATTCTGCCCACCCTGGACACAGCTCTAACCAGCTGGCCAAACTCTCACTTCCACCACTAGGTCTGACCGCCTACCAGTCAGTCAGCTACACTTGCCCACATGCTCAGGGTGTAATTCACCACCATATCTGGGATTGGAAAGGATTTTTTCCCCAGCCCACCTTGGCAGAGACCCTGGGTTTTATTTATTTTACTTTATTGTTACCTTTCTGTGCAGTGTGGGGCACAGATCACTTATTGGTTTGAACTACACTAAATGGTGAATTCTCTGTAACTAGACATTTTTTTTAAAAATCAAGATTTGGAGACTTCAATAACTCAGTCAGGTTATGGGCTTATTATAGGAGTCAGTGGGTGAGGTTCTGAGGCCTGTGAAGTGCAGGAGGACAGACTAGATGATCATGATCGTCCTTCTAGCCTTAAAGTCTATGCATCTATGACAAACAGGAGTCCCTTTTTCTGTCTGCAAATTATCCAAGTCCATTTGTAATTGTCTGACTCATCTGTTGTAAAGATAATAAAGTGGCTTTTAAAATGATCATAAGAACACTTCCTCTGTGAATAGACTTATGAATATTTATTCATTATGCTTTTGCTTTCTGAAAATATTCTTGTGTATAACAATTTGCTCTACAAAATGTTTGAGAACATATGGATAAAAGTGTTTGTGAATTCCAGCCAAGTGAACTAGTGCCTAATAAATCACAAGAATTTTTATGAATCCTCTTTGTATAATTGCCCAACTCTACTCAGGAATGCAGTCTTTGTAGACCCAACACTTCAGGTACTCAGATCTCTATATTGGGGGCAATATACATATTTGGAGAGAAGAGGCAGATAGGTAGGGTGGGCAGATGAGCTTCAAGATTTCTTGAACTAAAAGTTTATTTTTTTGTTGCTTAAAAGCATTATGGTTTTGAGGAGAACTAGCTGGGATTTAAGAGCTCCCTTTTCCTTTATTGTTTTTGGGTATAGTGAGGAAAATACATCTGAAAATGTTTCAATCATTCCTTGCCTTCAATTGCTAGCATTTTAGAAGAGAAATCATCAAACTTCTGATCAGTCAAGGACACTAACTGTTGTAACTAGAGCAGTACTCCTGTGACAGCTCCATTAAAGACAGCAACAATGTCCAATCATTTCTGAAAATTAAGGTCATTTGAAAGGCCTAAGGCGAAGACATCATGTAATGGCATCAAATGCTTCCTTTTGACATCCAGGGTTAAAAGAACTGTTGCTGTTTCTCACGGGGACTTACTTTTTGACATAGTTATTTCAGCAACCCTCAAACCTTAACAGATAAAACAAAACCCAGATTACTGGGGAAAGTGTCAAAAGTAAGCAACTGTCAACTCAAATATTACAGCTGGTCAGAAATCTTCTGCATAAACATGATTTAGTTGGAAAATGACCATTTGTCAAATATAAATGTTTTGTGGAAACATGTCAGGTTCTATGAACTTTCCTACCGACTTGCCTAATGGGCTGCTCAGACTTCCAGGTTCCACGGCAGCCCCGACATACAGAATGCCCCAGGGTAGGAGTCCAGGGTTCCCTGCCACAGACATAAATGAGCTTGGAAGACTCCTGTGCCAGATGTATCCTATGGCTGCCTGAGTCCTGACTCTTCAGAGGTGGGCAGCTGTAAAACTGACAAGAATCATATCCATTTCACTCAGCAACTGCCAGCATACAGTCTTTTGGAAACACCATGTTTCTGCAATGAAATGTTTTTGAATGTCTACTTCTTGGGAAATACCAAAACATTAAAATTTCCTGCAAACTGGAAATTCTGAGTTTTGGTCAGCTCTGTCCACCATAGCTTTCATGGAACATGTTTGATTCCAAAGCCATCGCATAAGCACAGTCCATCTTACCCTTGTATATTGGGGGTTTCTTTGTGTAGGAGAGAGAGGAAGGGTTCAGATAAAAATACCACTTCTCTTTAGTATGCACATTTCTAAAATATTAAACTAGCTCTAGATTAAAATACATAATTGAAAAAAGATAGAGGAGGAAAGACGTTGCAGGCCTAAAAATGTAGGGAGTTAACCTCTTACAGTATGAGAGCTCAGTTTGATTAAACAATGTTATCTTTATGCTGTATGACTATATCCTTGGCGAGGTTGGATATTAGATTATTTTGAGTTGAGTGAGGTCAAGGCCAGCATTTATCATTTTAAGAATCTTGCAAAACTGTGGCCTTTGTTGTTGCATGTTCACCTGCAGTCTGAGTTGCTTGCTTTTATTACACTGAGATTGGATTACTCAATGAGCGCTAAACTGAACTGTTTAGGAGCCCGTTCTGCTACCGGCAAGTAGGCAGAACACAGCAGCAAGTCTCAGCATGAATAGATGGGGGAGATACTGCCCACCAGCCTGCAGTGATATGCGAGTTAAATTTAACATTTTAAGAATAGTCCTATTGAGGGCTTTACAGGTTACACTCCAAGAACCTTGCCGGCCTTCTGACAACTTATACACCATCTCACCTTCTGAGGTTGGAGGAAATGGGGAGTCATATCATGGTTTCAGGAAGAAATAGACTGAGCATTTTACATACTTTTGCTTCAGCATCTCTACGCCTGTGTAATCCTCCACCATCTGATGATCACTGCCTTTGTAAAGTGTAGGAGGATTAGTGGCTTTGGTTTTATATTTTTATTTGATTTTTACTGGATATACTGTAGCTGTGTTTTATATGTTTTAGAGCATTTATGATGGGTATGCACCTTATGAATAATATCTATTATAATCTGAATAAAAATGTCAAAGCCCTGAAATTGGGTCAAAGTGAGTAATGTAACAATGGGTTGCTCCTGCATTACATCAGTTCTCAAACCATGCTGCATGGATCACTGGTGTGTTAGCCAATACACAGATGTTAGGAATAGTGCACACTGCATTTGTATTATGCACATCATATTAATATGATATACACTATATATACTGTTTAGTTAGTATAAATTTCCAACAGCTATATATATATATGTAGCTGTTAGAAATTTATACTAACTAAATGGTATTATGCTTTCCCACAATTCTGTTCATTTATGTCAAGCGATACCTATCCCACACTGCAAAACTGAAGTCAACTTTGGCACTGGAAAACATGAAACCTGTCAAAGACAAGATACATTCATTCTATATCCTGGTACCAGTTGAGCGAGACCTTCAGAGGCAATTGGTTTGGAATGTAGTATCCAAAACAGAGATAATGAAAGGCATAGCAGTGTACCAGAAAAATAAGGTAAAAACTGATTGGTAAATTTTAATCTTGGGTGATGTATGGAGTGCTTTTAGTTTGTAACAACTATTATATAAATATAGTTAGTTTGGGGGGCATATTTTGGAGCACATGCTCAGTGTAAGGTGAATTGAGTGGTATGAGAACTGCTTTGTAGAAGGATTGGTAATGTTTATCTCTTTCCTTTCTGCTGCTTATAGATGTTTGTTGCTTAATAATAAATAGAGATATACCAATCTCCTAGAACTGGAAGGGACCTTGAAAGGTCATTGAGTCCAGCCCTCTGCCTTCACTAGCAGGACCAATTTTTGCCCCAGATCCCCAAGTGACCTCCTCAAAGATTGAACTCACAACCCTGGATTTAGCAGGCCAATGTGCAAACCACTGAGTTATCCCTCCCCCCCCCATTTAATAATTGGAGATCTATCTATCTATCTCCTAGACCTGGAAGGGACCTCGAAAGGCCATCGAGTCCAGCCCCCTGCCTTCACTAGCAGGGCCAAGTACTGATTTTTGCCCCAGATCCCTAAATGGCCTCACAACCCTGGGTTTAGCAGGCCAAAGGTCAAACCACTGAGCTCCCCCTCCCCCTGATTGCTTATATTGCGATTTGTTTCAGACCACTGAAGACATGGTTATCTAACTGCCCCTAGCAATTAAAGACAAGGCATGTTAAAATATGAACAGTTCTTGAAGAACTAAATTGAATGAACAGGTTTTATCTGTAATGTTATACGGTAGATAAATCATTAGGAAAAATTATATATAAAGACAGACTAAGATTAGTTCTTTAAAATTCTCTAGAGATTATGCAGTTCCCTGTTGCAGGGACTCAAAAAAAGTACTTGTGACATTTTTTCCTACAACTATATGTGCATAATAGTGATCAGGGAAAAAAAGTTTTTGATACATACGTGCCTAATTTTACTCACCACATGCATGGCAATTCTTCACAGATACATTTCTTTATCTTTTGTTTTATCTACATCAACCACATTAAGGTATATTTTTTATAGAAAAATATTAAAATGCAAACAAAAGATTCCACTTAGCTAATTTTCTAGTTCAACTACTGTAAGTTTCCTCTTGCTGGTTATTAGCCACCATACAGTTTAGTTCCATTTAGATATGCCTAAAGGTAATGTAGTCACATTTAAACAAGAAAAAAAAATTGAAGTCCAAATCTTTCATCATTTAGATCATGGTTAATTCCATACTCTATGGCAGATTTTGTGTTGTGCTTTATTCACAAAGGACTAGACTCTGCCATCCTTACTCATATTGAATAATACCCTATTGCAATCAGTAGGATTCCCTGTGCAGTAAGGTATTATGCAATGGCCTCAAGCCTCAGGTCTAGATGAGTTGCAACCTTTATGCTCAGTTCAACTTCTGGCATAAATATTCACTGTCTAAGGGATGGTAATGGCCTTCAAGAGTCGGTTACATCAGCCAGGGAGCACTGGAAAGCAATAGCATGCCAGTCATGTTGCCTCATTCCCCTACGCTGGGAGCTTGTTAAGGGTGATGAAGAGATGACTATGCCAACTCTATGCCATTCGGAGTCTCCATCAGGGGAAATCCACAGTTGTGCCAGAAGGGCAGATTTATAACCCCTTTGGACTGCTGGAGCATGTTGCAATATTGTCAAGTAATTTATGACTACCTTAAATAGCTCTCCATTTATATAGGTTTTTGAAGAAACAAATGTGCAACAGGAGAGGCTAGAAGCAACAAATTGTCTGGGAAACTCATATTGGAATAGGAAAGCATCTTTTCAAGGCCTTTTTAAGTTTTATAGCCAACTTCATGCATGTGCATCTGCTTCACACCCTATAAAGCTCTTGGACCTGTTTATGCTCAAAGATTTTCTGTAATCAGGTGCTTGAAAGGATATCTGCTGACATTATAAGGATTCTAATATCTGCTGACATATTAAAGCAGCTATGTAGTCAGTTAAACTCTTAAATCACTACAAAAGTACCCAAAATTCAAATTAGTGCCTCTTTTTCTAGAATGCCTTGATAGCTAAGCTCTCTGCAAAACAAACTTTTGTGTATATAAGAGAATGATCACATGCTTTTAGAAGAAATTTGCATTTGACTACAAGATTCAGTTGAAAGTCCAAATGCTCTATGATATATTTTAGGCAACACTCAAATCAACTAATAGCCTGTCAGTGTGGCTGCTAGACAGCGATACACTTCTCATTTTGATGCTCCTGATACTGTCACTTGAAGTTGCAAAAATTGCGGCCTCCATTTTATCTCCTGTGGATATCTGCCTGATCCTAGTGATGTGTCAAGGGACAAACTATAGATCTTCACATATGCTAATGAAGAAAATATATTTCAATTCCCAAAAGAGCCCCAACTCCCCCTCTCCAACCTATTGGCACTACTGATCACTTTATACTACTATTAGTTCCGTGACACAGGAGTATTACAAAAAGGAGGTCTTACAAAAAATAAGCTACTTACAATTGACATATATTAAACGGGATAAGATAATTCAAACATCCAGATAAAAGGGAGACATGACGCAGGGAGATGTGTATTACATACCCTGGGTTAGAAGAGGGATTCACCGGTGTTGAGAACAAACAGTACTGATTCACTTGGGGTTTGGCAGGGGCTGTCAGCTCTAACTACTATCAGATCTGCACGGGAGCTCTGTCTACAGAAGCCACAGGGGGAGGCTCTGAGACCTTCATTTAGGAAACCAACCTTATACAGGAAAGCACTTGAGCACATTCTGAACTGCTTTCTTAAGTTGCAACCTGAATCTCTGCACTCCACAGCTGCCCTGATCTTGCCTATTTCACAGCCAGCAGCACCATCTGATATTTGGACTGCTCTGTAAAGCCTCATTCTGAAAAAGAGGCAGTTAAAGCCACTTTGTCCTTTGAGTACTTTTGTTGCTGGATGTCCTATTCCCTGGTAGACTTTCCATTGTCAGACACCATTGCCGCTGATATAGATTGTGGAACATATCCAGTGTGATCTCTCCTGCACTGGCAACCATAGGAAACTGTTTAGAAAAAACTTGTGAAAAATGGGAGATTATATATATCATATATTGAAAAAATATTGTGTAGCCTTGTAAAAGAAAATACTTATTCAAAACATTCTCCTTATTGTGTGTCAATATTCCAGAGATAATGATAGAGCTTGAGTTATATGCTATGCAATTTCTGGCATATATAAGTTAGACAGGCCAAGGGGGAAATGGCTGGTTCATTTATTTGACGTAAGATTTGTCTATCTATTTCATTATGAATCAACATTATTTGGTGTTTGTGATCATGTGCACTCTTTTTTTCCCCTCCTGACCCTTCTGGATTTGCATTTCCCTAAAACATATTCTATCAATCCCTCTTGCTGAGACTCAAGTAATTGTACTGGTAAATGAGAAAAACTTAATCTAATTTTCTTTTGTAAATTTTATGTAAACTATGATTACTCACTGGTCAAAAGTCAGAACTGATGAAAAGGTAACTTGTGTTCTAGCATATAAATAACATTAATTTATTAATAGGAATGGTGATTTAAGTCCAAATAAAAATGTTATAATGAAAATGGATTCTGAATAAGTCCTTCTGATTCTGACTATATATAATTTAAAAAGCTAATATTTCCACTCAACTAAGTAAATCACCTTGAAAAAACTGAAATACAAAGGGACAAATATGATCATGTTATTATTGCTCTCTTATGATACATCAATATTTTGTCAAAGTTGTCTGTTTTGCTAAATTTATTTCTGCATTTGAAAATTTTATACCAATGAAATAGCAGGCTTATGGAATGTTGAGTTACCTCCCTCCTTTCACAGCTGAGGGCTGAGAGAGTCATGACTTAGGCCATGGCTACACTTGCAAATTTGCAGCGCTGCAGCAGGGTGTGAAAACACACCCTCTCCAGCGCTGCAAATTGCGGCGCTGTAAAGCGCCAGTGTGGTCAAAGCCCCAGCGCTGGGAGCGCGGCTCCCAGCGCTGTACGTTATTCCCCACAAGGAGGTGGAGTACGGACAGCGCTGGGAGAGCTCTCTCCCAGCGCTGGCGCTTTGACTACACTTAGCGCTTCAAAGCGCTGCCGCGGCAGCGCTTTGAAGTGCAAGTGTAGCCATAGCCTTAGTTTCCAGCATATCTCACACCAATGCTCCAGAGTTCTCTTCCAAAAATAGAGCAATATGGACCTAAGGCAGGGGTGGGCAAACTACGACTTGCAGGCTGTGTCCGTCCCATCAGATATTTTAATCTGGCCCTCAAGATCCCACTGGGGAGCAGGGTCTGGGGCTTGCCCTGCTCCGGTGCTCCAACTGGGGAGTGTGGTCAGGGGCTAGGCCCGCAACATGTGTGCCAGGGCTGTGTGTGGCTCCCGGAAGCAGTAGCATGTCCCCTCGCCAGCTCCTAAGCACAGGGGTAGCCAGTGGGCTCAGCACACTACCCCTTCCCCAAGCACCACCCCTGCAGATCCCATTGGCTGGGAACTGTGGCCAATGGGAGCTGCAGGGGCGGCAACTGCAGACGGAGCAGCTTACAAAGCCGCCTGGCCACGCCTCCACATACGAGATAGAGCAGGGACATGCCACTGCTTCCAGAAGCTGCTTGAGGTAAGTGCTGCCCAGAGCTGCACCCCTGACCTCCTCCCATGCCCCAACCCTAATCCCCTCCCTCCCTCCGAACATCTCAGTCCCAGCCCAGAGCTCCCTCCTGCACCACAAATCCCTCATCCCCAGCCCCATCCCAGAGCCCATACTCCCAACCGGAGCCCTTACCCTCCTCCCCCACTCTCCAATCCTCTGCCCCAGCCTGGAGCCCCCTCCCACAGCCTGAACTCCTCATTTCTGGCCCCACCCCAGAGCTGCACCCCCAGCCAGAGCCCTCACCCCCTCCCGCACCCCAACCCCAACTTTGTGAGCATTCATGGCCCACTTTACATTTCCATACCCAGATGTGGCCCTCGGGCCAAAAAGTTTGCCCATCACCGACCTAAGGGGTGAAATCCTCCCCTGTTAAAGTCAGTGGGTGCTTTGCTATTGATTTCAGTGGGGCCAGGATTTCATCTGATATTTCCAAAGTAAAAATAATCAGACCTTGTACAAAATAAGAAAGACTAAAAGGAACATGCATCAAGTTTTTGCCTTGTGTTTCACATTTAAAATATATTGATTTCTTTCGAAAACAATCTCTTTATAACCAAAAAACATTTAAGATGCCACAATGCTCTGAAAAAAACCCCAAAGACAGTATAAACATGGGATGTGAAATTATATTAGTGAGAAGGACAAGAAAATTTTAAGAGTTACTATCTGGTGGTCTGCAAAACTTTTCATTACAGTTCTTGGTATTCCCAAATAATACATTCTATTTGACAATCCTCTTTATCTTCTCCATTGAAAGGTTTTGTTTAAACATCAAAAATAATGTACTTACAAAATTAACCTGAAGAAATTTGCTGCAGCTTCATTTGATAAAGTCCTAATCTGCCATTAGTTTAGGTAAATTTAAATGGTCTTTAGTTCACAAACTTCATTGCAGGTGGTTGCTTCTTTCTTTAATTCAAGAAAGCATGCTCAACTCCTGTAGTCTCTATAATTTGTTTGTAAAGGACTTTGCATAATAAATGAAAAGGTTTTATTACTTGTGCTCCATTCAGCAGAGGCAATGTTCAACTTAAATAATGCAATTAAAGGCGAGAAGAGAGTAATTTTCTACAATCTCTCTCTGGTGGTTTTCTCAGTAGGAGTCCTGGACCTTTAAACACCTTCACAGCAGCAATCTGTTCATTTATCACTCTCAGGTTTTAAGGCTGCTTTCTTTTATTTTAGCAATCATTACAACCAACATTAACATGTTTCTTCTAAATGTCAAAGGCCTATGGGAGGGCTGACATCCACACAAGAAACAAGTTCTGAATTTTGACAAATTCAGGATATGTATTCTTGGAGCCCAAGGTGCTGATTTTTATTCCGCATGGGAACATGTACAAGTTAGAGAAGAATTTAGCTGTTTCTGTTTACAGATTATTCACAAACACAGTGCCCATTTTCCCCCATCAGATACACAGATGCATTCAAGTCAGTGGGAATTGTATCCATCCACTTTGGAGCACAACTAGAACCATTTTCTATATATCTGCCATGTATGAAATAGTTTCTAGATGATTGCTTAATCATTGTCCTTGGAAAGATTAAATATTGGTCATTTGAGAAATGATATTTGATTCACATGGGTATTGCATGATGGTTTGATTAAAAAAACTTCAAAGATACAAAATTAACATGGCACATATGAAATAGATTCAAAACTGGATGACTGATGGGTCTCAAAATGTAGTTATACATGGGAAATCATCATCAAATGGGTATGTTTCTAGTGGGGTCACACAAAGATTAGTTATTTGGCCCTCTGCTATTTAACATTTTTTATAAATCACTTGGAAGAAAACAAATACATCACTGATAAAGTTTGCAGATAATTGGGAGAGTGGTAAAAAATGAAGAGGATACAAAGCAACCTGCATCATTTGGTAAGCTGGGTGCAAGCAAATAATACACATTTTAATGTGGCTAAATGTGAATGTATGCATATAGGAACAAAGAATGGAAACCATACTTACAGGGAAGCAATGACTGCGAAAAAGATTGTGGAGTTGTGATGGATAATCAGCTGAACATGAACTCTCAGTGTGACGCTGTGGTCAAAAGGATTAATGCAATCCTTAGATGCATAAACAGGGGAATCTTGAGCATGAGTAGAGAAGTTATTTTACCTCTGTATTTGGCACTGGTGCAAACACTGCTAGTACTGTTTCCAGTTCTGGAGTCCACAATTCAAGAAGGATGTTGATAAATTTGACAGATTCAGAGAAGAGCCACAAGAATGACTGAAGGTTTAGAAAACATGTCTTATATTGGTAGACTGAAGGAGCTCAATCTATTGAGTTTAACAAACAGAATGTTAAGTAGTAACTTGATTACAGTCTATACATGGGGAACAAATATTTAATAATGGGCTCTTCAATGTAGCAAAGAAAAGTATAACATGGTCCAATGGCTGGAGGCTCAATCTAGACATATTCAGACTGGAAATAAGATGTAAATTTTTAACAGTGAGAGTAATTGTTCATTGGAACAACTTAAGAAGATTCATAGTAGATTCTTCATCATGAACAATTTTTAAATTAAGATTGGATGTTTTTTTCTAAAAGATTTACTCTAGGATTTTTTTATTTTTTTTTTGCAAAGTTCTATGCCCTGTATTATAGAGGAGGTCAGACTAGACAATCACAATGGTCCCTTTTGGCCTTGGAATTTATGAATTTATGCAATGGAAAAATAGGGAATTAGTGAAAATGGTTATCATTTTGGATATGATTCTGCCACTGTGCTCAAGCTGATGGGACTTCTAGCCGAATGAAATATGACAGAATCTAACCCTTTCTGGTTAAGGTTGGGTCTGGAAAAGGATGGACTTCTGGTTAACACTAAAGAGAAATACAAACACCAAGTCCCTAGTAAAGAACCTACCACAGGGCGCTCCCTCCGCTACCTAGTGGGCTGCACTGCCTGGCCCATTTGGGTGGTCTCTGATAATATACACACAGTCCATTTCTTTCCCCCAAGTGTATCTTTAAGCTTTAGATTCCCAGCATTGCAGAACATAGTACAGGCATGTATTAGGAGGAGCCTTCTACCCATCTTTCTCTACCACACCCAGCTCACTCTCTGGGCTCCCCCATTACCTTCTGGTCCTGCCAGTTATATATCTTCCCTTATTGAGCTAATTACCTCATTAGCCCAATCATTGTCCCCAAGTATCAACAATTTCCACGCTAACAGGTTAATTGCCTTCAATTAATCCTGTAATCTTCTCCGTTATAGAATTACCTAAGTGACCAGGATGCTTACAGCTAGCACTCTGTCACACATGTAGAAAAACTATGGTGACCAAAGTGTGTGTACACAAAAAAAAGTAATTGTAAATGCAATAGGATCAAAGGAACTTTTTAAAGCTGTGGACAAGATTAGAAAAAAATAACTACAGTTCCAGAGAGGAGGGTTTTTTTAATATGTTATACAACTGGCTATTATATCAGTAAAAGGGACAAGTGTTACCTATGCTCATAGATACTCTATCTGCACAAACCTCATGTGTCAAAATGCAAGCATCAAGGATGTTTACATGGCTAGTATGGTTATGAGGAAGTTGACAGTTGGCCACATTAAAATAGTCAAGACATAACTGGAGATTTCAAAAGCAAAAAGAACAGAACTCTTGAAATGTGAGTATCATACTTTGCAATATGTCTTCTGTAACTTCAGTTTGGTACTGGGCAAAGCGAGAGAATCTTAGACCTAGGTATGATTTTGTACTATTGATTTATGTTTACTTAAATATTCTCTTGATCCTCTAACTTGTTTGATTCAAGCACTTTTATTAGGTTTTAGACCATAGGATAATTGCTACAGTCCACCCATGGGGAAGTAAATGATCCTTTAGCTTCTGAGGAGAAGATATGAAGATTTGCATCTAATCTGCTCTCAGGTTTTTCTCTAAGACCACAGATATTCTCTCTACATCAGGGGTGGGCAAACTTTTTGGGCCGAGGGCCACATCTGGGTGGGGAAATTGTATGCAGGGCTGGAGTATGGGGTTGGGGAGCGGGAGGGAGTCCGGGCTGTGGGAGGGGGTGCGGTGTGCTGGAAGGGGCTCAGGGCAAGGGATTGGGGCAGAAGAGGGGTGTGGAGTGTATGGGGGGCTCAGAGAAGGGGGTTGGGGTGTAGGAGGGGTACGGATACAGCAGGGGGCTCTGGGCAGGGGAGTGGGGTGCACAGGGGTGCAGGGTGCAGCAGTGGGCTTAGGGAGGGGAGTTGGGGGGAGGGGTGCAGGAGGGTTCAGGCTCCGGGATGGCAGCGGCACGCACCGGAACCAGAGTAGGCTCCCTGTCTGCCTGCCCTATCCCCAGACCCGCGCCACTCCAGGAAGCACTGCCGCCCCTGGAGGAGGGGTGGGGGGGCGGAGGGCTCCATGTGTGCGGCCCTTGCTGTGCCTCCAGGTACCTCCCCCGAAGCTCCAATTGACCGTGGTACCCTGTTCCCAGCCAATGGGAGATGTGGAGGTGGGGGTGCCTGGAGGCAAGAGCAATGCACAGAGCCCTCTGCCCCCCTGCCCGGGGGCTGCAGGGGCGTGGTGCCGGCTGCTTCTGGAGAGCGGTGCAGGGCCCGCGGGGCCACAGGGAGCAGTCCCACGGGCCGGATCCAAAGCCCTGATTCAGGGTCCGGATTCAGCCCACAGGCCATAGTTTACCTACCTCTGCTCTGTGTTAAGGAAATTTGAATTGAATTAACTTGCATTGGTGTCAGCCCCACTCTGTGTAGCATTTTTATAGAAAGGGTTTACACTGGTGTAACTATATTGATGTAAATCAGATCAGTGAAAATTTCCATAATCTAGCTGGGGCCAGGATTTGTATCTAAAGTTCTGTTGGCTATCTGGCTACAATCAACACAAGATAAGGTAGATAGATCACAGATGAATTTGAGGGGACAAGGTAGCAGACTCAGAGGGAATAAAGAAAACTTGGTATGTTTCATTAATTGTATAAAATAATATAGAATTTTAAATGCAATCAGTTTCAACTAATCTATTATTTTATATCTCGACAGACTGAGAATATCCTGTCATAGCCTTTAATACAGTGAACTAACCTTATGGAATTAAACCTTATTGAATTGGGGTTAACATCTTTGGGGTACATTCTATTAACATGCAATTGTGTATGTGTTGTTGTGGCATTGTATGTACCTTCTTCTATCAGGGAAAGGAGTGTACTTCCTCTGTTACCAACTTCTGAAGTCATGCCTGTGGGGTAAATGCATATACTGATTTAAAGTGGATAGTCCAGCCACCAACAGACAAAGAAAACACTTTTGGATAAAAGCCAGGGGGTTAATTTACCTCAGGGCTTCCTTCCTGTTCTAGCAGACAGCACCCCTATTCGATAGAAGGCCCCAATCCTTAGTGGAGGATTGGAAGGATTCTGTCTACTGGGGCCTCATAAAACTGTGTGCTTGTTCTGAGATGAAGCTCTGATGAAATTGTAACCACAAGGAGGGGTATCAAAAGATTGCATCTGTCAGCCCAAATGAGAGTTGGGATGAACTCTTGTGATCTTATTAGCATGTGTGTAGATTCTTTTGTTGTTTTTAATATGTTTTTCTCTATAACTCTTTGCACCTTAAGAATAAAGTAGGCTTGCTTAGAAAGAACTGTTTGGTAACTTATATCTGTAGTGATTACACTGTATCCAACTCTGAAGAGACACCAAGCAAGTATCCTAGGCTAGGGCAACGTGTCTGTGCTGGAAATGATACAGTGAAGACAAGGGAACTGTGCAGCCTGGGAATAGCCTCCTCAGAAGGGAAAGAGAGCGAGCGAGCGAGAGAGAGAGAGGTTTTGGAGCTGAAAGCCAAGAGTTGGTGACATTACTGAACAACTAAGGGGAAATACAGGTGCAGTTGGCTTAAACTATGGCAATATCATGCTAGTAGGTGTTTGTGAAATTCTCTTAGTAATAACATACAACATATTTTTTTTCAAACAGCAAAGTGCTTGTGAATCCTGCTTCAAGAACTATTCTGAATAATAACCAAATAATAGATGCTGCCATACTTGTTGTGATTATGAGCTCTGAGAATTTCCCTACTATTTCATTTTTTTCATTAGCTCTTTGGACAATAAAACATACAAAATTCTAGGAAACCCAATGACACCACCACTATGGAATGCCCTAAAATATATTTTGCTATTTCAATTAAAGGTAAATTTATTCCAATCATATATGTCTCTGCCTAACAAGTTCAAACTCTGTGTATCTTGATCACCCCTATCCCCAAAAGGAAAAGAAAACCACCAATAAAAAGGCTCTCACTGAGTTCTATCCTCTGAAAGATATTTTTAAGTGGTCATTTTGATATTTTATGTATTTTCTTCCATTCTGTTAAGTACCTTTTATTTATACCAATGTGGATGGAAAAATGAACAAATACTTCAAAGAAAGTATTCAAATACTGAGAGATTCTCAAATGTTAAACAGATTGGAAATGGCTGCTGTGAAACTCAAATATATTGTATAGGGGTTTATTCAGTTAAAATAATATTATTTCTACACTACAAAAATGTGAGTTGTGGGTTTGCTGAAGTTTTTTTGTTTAGCAAGCAGGTAGATATTGAAATTAACTGTAAATAAAGTATAACTTTCTCTGGCATTTGGCATATTGCTCATGCAATTAACACACATTCTGGGCCTGATTTTCAGCTTTTAGCCTCCACTTAACATTCATTCCATTTCCACGCTTACACATAGCTTCCCATACATTTTTATTTTTTTCAAATCTACTAAAATCCTAGATAACTTATCCATTTACCCATTCTCCTGTGTCTTTCTTCTACCCACTGACTCTTTACTACTGCCCCTGTGTCCCACTCACAGCATAATGTCAAGAATCTTCTCTTCTTTTGCGCAAGTTCACATTCTATGGCCTTGATACTTGAGGCACATTATTAAGCATGCTTTTCTGAATCAGGGCCTATAAGAACCTCAGGAAAGTCACTCTTGATATCACAAAGGCTCCTCTGATTGTGAAGCCCAAACACTCACATGGTGTAATGGAGTAGGGGGTAGTGCACTCTGGTAGCCCAACCTTTATACTGTTACCACTGTCCAGGGTGGTGGGTGGGTCAGGATATTTCCTGAGCACTCTGTTCTCCTATTTTCCCAACTTGCTGCTCTTAATGGTTAAAACACTAAAACAAAATACAAAAAATATAAAAGATTATTTCCCTTTTTTAAAGAGCTGGTTCAATAATTTTAAAAAACTCAACAATAGTCCTTCAAATCTCAAACTTTTCGAATATCAATAGCACCAAGAAAGTATGCAGATATTTCAGGTAATTTGGTTTATTATTAGTTAATACCATTAAAAAACATTGTAATTGGTTAATTTAGGTCATCTAATAAAACTAAATGTTCAAGGCCAACCTCATAAAAATTCATAAAGAAATTATACTAATCAATTTCTGCTAATCTCTTGAATTTTTTTGTGGGAGAAAAAAGAACTCATAATACACTAAGAATGCTTACAAGTGATTTGTCAGCACAGGTGCCTCCCTTGAAAAGTATCAGAGCCAGCAAAAAAAGGAGTTTATCTTGTAGTGACATAATATACACTATCAGAGGGGTAGCCGTGTTAGTCTGGATCTGTAAAAGCAGCAAAGATTCCTGTGGCACCTTATAGACTAACAGTCTGTTAGTCTGTAAGGTGCCACAGGAATCTTTGCTGCTTTTACATAATATACACTGACAATAAAAAAACTGTAAAAATTGTAAAGATAAACAGAGTAAGTTATGAAAGAAAGCCTGTGGACAACAGCTATCCATATGCCAATATACCAGGCATCTTTCAAAGACGTATTTCTCTTAGTAAAAATCATGGGGTCAGAACCTAAACTGGAACTATGCTGAATTATCCCATGTGAGGATTTTATCCTATACAAATATAAGCTTGATTCTTAATTACACTAAGGCCCCTTTGCACCACTATGTCAGTGGAAAGGGGCCTTAAAGTGGACATAAATTACATTTAAAATTTACCCATTGAAGTTAGTGGGACAATTTACAATCTTAAATGTTAGCCTCTCTGGGTAAGGGCAAGATTATTAGTACCTTGCAGGATTAAGCCTTTTATCTTTAAATCCTGCTCAGATGTGGAAAACCAGTATACATTAGCCCCTTCACAGCCCTCACTTGATCCTGCACAATTCAGTCAATCATTGGGAGTTTTTTCTTTGACTTGAATGGAAGCAGGAAGAAGCCCTGGATTATCAGTGAAGAGCCACATAAGCATCTACTGACCTTTTTATGGAGTTTAGTATAACAGACAGTGCCACTATAATTTAGCCTCAATCCAATCTCGTGCTTCCTCTCAGAGTTTTATTTTTTAAAAGCTATATATTATATACTAAAATACAGACATTACTAGGCATCAGTGAATTACTTCATTTACATTTCCATAATAAGGAAAATCCAAGCATTTATAGAATATTATTCCACAGTCATGGCTTTGCCACAAGCCCCAATTAAAGGGGCAGATTGGGAGAGTCACAATTTGCCTCTGGCTTCCTTTTTACTCTGAGAGGGAAGGTACCTTGTGCTTAGTCTACGTCTACACAGCAAAATGTCCAGATGCACCAGTAAAGCATTGCTAGCTAGAGAATGTGGAGCCTAAACTTCACCCTCTCCACATTGTGCCCATTTCCCATACACTTACACAAGTAGGAGAAGGCATCTAACAGTATCATGAAGGCTGTTCTGTTGACCCACACTGACACCTGCAATCCAGGTAGCCACTGTAGGAAGTAAGGGGGCATTTTATACTCCCTTACTCCCTATGCAGTCATGCAACTCAGTCGCAAGATAGGCCTTAGAAAATAATCACATGCATTCAGCTAGGAAGATTTACAAATACATATTTTTAAAAACTTAATTTTCTCTCTGCCATTCCATAATTATGCTATTACTGCAGTTTTCTTATTCCTGTCACTATATTTCTGTTCACTGCTCCTTACTGATGTTTTATATATTTTCACTTTTGTGGAATCAACACCAATTACGGTAATTCTATTGTCTGGTGGTATCTTCCTTTTCATGGGATTTAATTCCTGAAACTGAAGTAAGTGTTTGCAACTTTGAGCTAGGTTGGCGTAATATTAACATATTTATGACAAGCCTCTAGGAATGTATGTTTAAGCATGTGGGTTTAAGCATAAGTACAGAACAAATATGCTAATGAGCACCAAAATTGATTACATTCTAAAAAAATCTCATGGTTTGGCCATATCATTTTGTATGATATTTATCCTTAAGTATAAATTGAACATATATTGGGATCTATGTACACAGAGAAGTGAATTATTGCCAGATGATTATTACTGCCAGATGATTATCATTTTTTTCCCCACAATTTCATATCATGGAACTTTTACTTAGAGATGGCTAAAATTGGTGACATTTATTTTCTGCAAAATTTTGAACAAAAAAATTGAAATTTGTTTGTATGAGTCTTGAGTCCTCAGAATTACATTTTCCATAAAATAGTGAAGGTGCAAAATTAGTTCACAAATTGGCTTTTCAGTTTTATTTCTGGTGTGAAAAATTGTGTTTTTTTCATATTTGTGCATTCAGAATTTTGCATTTTTGTCAAATGGAGAGAAGACTATGGGAATTAAAGATCAGATAAAATTACATATACCCTACATGCAGAATACATACTCATTTCAGGTCATGTATTAATAGAGGTGACAATGACCAAGTGCACTCTGCTTACATTTTGAAAGTAGGATGGAGACTTAACTGCACCCTGTGTGTGCGCATATGAACACACACAGATACAGACACTACCACCCCCTCCCCGCATTCCCTTCCTCTCTCCCTTGTCAAGGAAGCACATGACTTTAGAATACTGAGCATGTGCAGTGAAGGAAACAATTTCAAGGCTAAGATTTGGAAGAGATATAAACCCTCATGCTTCAAGGCACAAGCCAATCTTGGTTTGATAGGGTTGAGAAGACACTTTTTCTGAGCAAACTTCTTTTCTGATTTCATAATTGCCCACTTTGCAATTTAAGGCATCACAACAGGTATTGGCCACTGTCAAAGACAGGACAGGGGATCACCGGCTTGAATCCATATGACTATCCTATTTTCCTATGATGTCATAATCATTATTTGGCTTCTGTTATTTATCTTGTGATGGGAGATATGCAAAGTTACCAACTTTCAAGATTTTATTACAAGTTGTTGATTTTTCTTAAATCATTGAGTCAAGCAGTTATGTGATAACTTCTGCTTAGACTTTTTTTTAAGTAGGTTTCTAACCCTTTTGGTCATGGAGAAAAGATTGAAAATGTGAACCAAGCACCATACTAAAGGCTCAGAAACAAGGAAGAAAATAAAGAAAACTCCAAATTTATTATTTTAAAGTTAATCTCATCATTTGAAAGTAATCTATATGGCAGTGGAAGCTTGACTCATTTTTTTGTAATGCTTTAGGTTGGCAATGTGGATAAAAGAGTCTGTTCTTCAGACGGTATTGTCCAGCTCATGAAAAATGACAGTCCATTAAAAAGGAGGATCCATGTTATCTGTGTCACATCTGGAGATTTATGGCTGTGTGGTTGCTTCAAAATTATGTCAGAGGTTTAATAGAGTCTAGGGACATGTGCAATACAATGCAGGTACAATGTTGAGAAATTTAAGGGAAACCTCAGGAAAATCTCCCTGCCCAATTTCAAGTTCCTGATCCACTTCAAGAAGAGGTTTATAACAATGGTTCATAACTTTTTACTTATAACATCCAAATTTAAATGAGGGAGTGTGTCATGACCCCTGTATCTCAAGCCCAGGCCCATGGGAGCAGCCATGCTCTCACCCTCTACCTAGCAGCCTACTGAAAACTGCTTGCCTTGGATCCACGAAGCCCAGCCCCAGTGTGAGGCTCTGCTGTGGAAGTCCAATAGGTGGAGTCCCAGAGTGGCTGATTGGCCTGCTGAATCTGAAGCCAGCAGCAGGAACAGGAAGCTGTCTAAACAACTGGGTTCTATCCTGCTCCTTGATTTCCTGGTATCCTGAACCAATTTGACAGCTGCAATGTGGTTCTTGATCTCCAGTTTCGCTCCTATCTCTAACCTTCTGATATCTTGACCCAGTCTGATCTCCTGCTTTTGATCTACCAGCATCCTGACTCTTGCCTCGTAATTGCAAACTCTGGCTGTGACTTCTAGGCTCCCCAAGACCTGGCTGTAACAGAGTGTAATAACCATTTTAGAGTTAAGGTGGACCTAGCTCCCATTATAATTTTCCATTCCTGATTTTCAACTCTTTCTCTAACTTCTTCTAAAAGACATTGGTTTTCCTGAAATGTCACATGCAGCTTCTTATTCCACAGTAGACTTTTTTTTCTGGGACTTTTGGTAATAATTAGAAAAAAATAGTTTTAATGTTCTGGGGCAAGGTTTAAAAAGGTATTTTGGCACCTAAAGATGCCAACAGGGACTTCTGTAAGTCCCACAAGGTGCCTAACTCCCATTGACTTTCAAGGGGGATTAGGTACCTACCTGCTTCAGCATATCTTAAGATCCTATCTGCATCTTTGCTTGCTTTTGTATTGGCTTTGTTGAGGACAAGTGCCTTAAAATAGTCTGTTGTGTGTGTGGAAGTTGGGATATCAGGATCATGAAAATATTACAAAGACATATCATAAAAATACTTAATGAACTCCATAATAAGATAGAGAGAAAACAAAATAAGATAGACAATTAACTTTGTACTCATTACAGCAGTGGGGAGCTGGCATAATTTGTCAACACAACATTCCAGACATTTTAAGATTTGGGTTTTTAAAAGGTGTAGAATTTTTTTTTAATTAGGTGTTTGTTTGCAAATTATTTTACAAGGGGAGGGATAGCTCAATGGTTTGAGCATTGGCCTGCTAAACAGCTTGCACAGTTTCCCTTCTAAGTACAGTTTGCACAGTTTCCTGTGATCCTGTTGCAAAGCCACAAGCAGTGGAAGTCCCAATGATGTTAAATGCTTACTTAAAGCTGTATTGCTCTATATTGCCAAGTTTATTCATGCTTATGAACATGTAATCAATTGATGTAAGGAATGAGTGAGATATTGTGAGTGACAACCAATGGCAAACAAAGAAGCAAATATCGCCTTTTATGGAACCAAGGTGTTTCTGGTGAAGGTATAAATTTCGAGACAGGAAGCCAGGTGGATTACCAACAAGGAAATGTAACAGCATGCTAAACTCAGGACCGGACTGGAAGCAGTAGAACCCTCCTGCGGATCCGAAGGGACTCCGGGGACTGTTGTCGCCCCGTGGCAGATGTCGGGGGGAGCTGTCACCTGGCCAGCCTCAGCCACCTACAAAATCGAAACCAACATCTGTGCCTGCAGTCTGGCAGCATGAATGTGTTGTGTGTGTGAATATAACTGCACAAATAAGGGAAGCAATAAATCAACCCTCAGTGCTGCTCTAATTCACCCTTTGTTTGTGGTTATTTCTTGACTGGTTCCAAGAACGGGCAACATCCCTACCCTCTGTTTGCCAGAAGCCAAGAATGGACGACAGGGGATTGATCACTTGATGATTCCCTGTTCTGTTCATTTTCTCTGGGGCACCTGGCATTGGTCACTGTCAGAAGACAGGATACTGGGCTAGATGGACTTTGGTCTGACTTAGTATGGCTGTTATGTTCTTATTTTCTTATTTCTTGAGGCTGCTAGTGAATGTTCCAGCTCATTCAGCCCATTAATGAAAGACCATCCAGAGCATCACAGTCCTAGATTTAAAAGCATCTTAAAACTCAGGCTCTAGCAGAGCCTGTGTTACCCTCCTGGCCTAGCATTGCCTGCAACCCAGAATAGCCTACTCACTGGTAAACAAACTCCTAACATCTGTGGGTTTGGAGAGCCAACCACAAAACCAATATCTACCTGACTAAAAAGGGGGAGACCCTTTCCCCTCAGCAATGTGCCCCAGCCAGCCAGTCCAGGAGCCTGTCTCGGGGATCAGGATTACCCAGTAAGAGCCTTTCTCTTAGGGAAACAGCTCCAATGTCTGACTGGTGCAAAAGGCAGCCTGGAGATTGTGGATCACCTTGCCCAGCAATTCCACACCAGTGTGACTTATTTCTCTGCTAAATGTAAAGTATCTTGGTCTGTATTGCTTATTCTTAAAAGGGACAGTATGGATGCCAAGTAATGCCTAGCACCTGTTCTTTGGTTGGGGAGCATATAGGCTCACACATTCTTCAGAGAACATGACTCTTGCATATTATATCATCATGCCTGCTCATAAGTAAACTCACAAGGTAGAGCAGAGTAACAGCATGACTTGCATATGTGCATTAACAATAATAGACAATGTTAAAAGTGCAAGAATTCCAAGGTTTTTGCTGTTCACCCCAGCCTGCCAAGAAGTATTTTTTGTTGCAGAAGGATCTCCTCTAGGTTTGTAAGTTCTAGAATCCCAGTGCCCTGGGCTTCTGATTACAGGGTTGTGAAGAATAACAGCTTGTGTTTTACCTATGATACAATATACATTTTAGTGACTGGATAGATTTGTAGGGATCCAAGGGCAATGAGACAGAAAAAAAACATAACTGTTTTAGGACGGTTGCCACCATTAGAAGTCAACATTTATACATGGTTACCAACAACAGATATCTCAAATACCAATTTCTCAATATCAATATCTCAATACCAATAGGGTGGATGTGGCCCATTACCAACAGTTGATAAGAAGGGGTGAATATCAACAAAGGGAAAATTACTTTTTGTAGTGATAATGAGGCCAATTCTATCAAGATGGATGTGTCTGGACAGCCCCCCAACCTGAAGCAAATACTCACCAGCAACTACACACCACACAACAAAAACACTAACCCAGGAACCAAGCCCTGCAACAAACCCTGGTGCCAACTCTGTCTGCAAAACTATTCAAGGGACACCATCATAGGACCTAACCACATTAGCCACACCATCAGGGGCTCATTCACCTGCACATCTACCAATGTGATATATGCCATTATGTGCCAGCAATGGCCCTCTGCCATGTACATTGGCCAAACCGGACAGTCTCTACGCTAAAGAATAAATGGACACAAATCTGACATCAAGAATTATAACATTCAAAAAACAGTAGGAAAACATGTCAATCTCCCTGGACACTCAATAACAGACTTAAAAGTCACCATTCTTCAACAAAAATCTTCAAAAACAGACTTCAACAAGAAACTGCAGAACTGGAATTAATTTGCAAACTTGACACCATCAAATTGGCCTGAATAAAGACTGGGAGTGGCTGGGTCACTATAAAAAATAATTTTCCCTATGTTGATACTAGGGTGACCAGACAGCAAGTGTGAAAAAATTGGGATGGGGGTGAGGAGTAATAGGAGCCTATATAAGAAAAAGATCAAAAAATTGGGACTATCCCTGTAAAATCAGGACATCTGGTCACCCTAGTTGACACACCTTCTTGTCACCTGCTGGGAATGGGCCACATCCACCTTGATTGTATTGGTGTTGTTAGCACTACAAAAAGTAGTTTTCCCTCTGTTGATAGTCACCCCTTCTTATCAACTGTTGGTAATGGGCCACATCTACCCTAATTGAATTGGCCTCGATAGCACTGACACCCACTTGTTAAGGCAACTCCCATATTTTCATGTGCTATATATTTATACCTGCCTACTGTATTTTCCACTCCATGCATCTGATTAAGTGGGTTATATCCCATGAAAGCTTATGCCCAAAAAAATCTGTTAGTCTATAACGTGCCACAAGGACTCCTCATTTTTTTTACTGATACAGACTAACACAGCTACCACTCTGAAACCTATCAAATACCACAGTGTCTCTGTCCTTAGTGGAAGAATTACCTGAAGAATTTCAGATTCCATTGCAGTATTCATGAATAAAAGTTGACTCTGAAATGGTGAACAATTCAGAAGTCTGTTAAAAGAGACAGTGACCCTTTAAAACTACTACTAAATACATTAATACACATCACCATAGTTCATTTCATCTAGCGTACCTGTAACTCATATTCTATTACTCATAATTTCAAGCAAGTGGAGGGAAAAAAATCATTGACCTTGAACAACCTCAAATAAATTGTGTCTATACACTTTGATGTATCCTTCCCACTAACTACAATACTTTCTTTTAATATACAGATTCACTTCTAAGAATAATAAAAAATGACCATTTCATCATGCGTTTGAAGCCATTGAGATTGAAACTTTTATTGAAAAAGTTCAATATAACGCACAGCAACTAGCATTAATTACTAATGTTATGCAAAATGACATGCCAAATTAATTACCAATGAGCTATGTTAGTGGGTAAATGCCATACCTCACACAGTTTTGGGCAGAAATGACTTAGTAATAAATATTTAACATGCTGTGGAATATTCTGGTTGCACTGGTCAACCATTAATTTCCTTTGATCCTTGGAAAATAATTTTTGATGCACTCAACCATGACCGATTGCAAACAGCTTTTTTATTCAGGCTCCTAATGTACATTTTGCCATTAGCTTTTCATCTGATTGAAAGAATGTGTGTGTTACACACTTTTTTGTAAAGTGCAGTACACCTTTAATTTTCTATTACTAGTCTCTATTAGTTAATGTACGTTAGTTTTTATTCTGCTTGATATTTATGATGTTGATACAATTTCAACAATAAAAAACATTTTACATTAAAAATATGATAAAAATAGGGAGGGATCATATATTTGCAACATAGCTGTTCAATGTCTGCAAAACCTAAGAGCAAAGCTGAAATCTGACACTGCTAAAAAGAAAAAATATAGCTGAGTTATAAGGCAGAAACTGATTTTTTCCTTACTTCTTTCAAAAGGTAATAAAGTTCAATTAAACTATGGCTTTTATGTAAAAATATATGTCTTAGTTCTGATCAGAAGATCATAGTCACCAAATCATATTTGAGATGTACATTTTGTATAAATTTACAGAATTTACAGGTTTCAGAGTAGCAGCCATGTTAGTCTGTATCCGCAAAAAGAACAGGAGTCCTTGTGGCACCTTAGAGATTAACAAATTTATTTGAGCATAAGCTTTCATGGGCTACAGCCCACTTCATCAGATGCATGAGTGGAAAATACAGTAGGAAGATATATATATATACACACACACACACACACACACACACACACAGAACATGAAACAATGGATGTTACCATACACACTCTAACAAGAGTGATCAGTTAAGGTGACCTATTACCAGCAGGAGAGAAAAAAACTTTTGGTAGTGGTAATCAAAATGGTCCATTTGCAGCTGTTGACAAGAAGTTGTGAGGAACAGGGCGGGGTGGGGGGGCGGGAATAAACATGGGGAAATAGTTTTACTTTGTGTAATGACCCATCCATTCCCAGTCTTTATTTAAGCCTAATTTAATGGTGTCCAATTTGCAAATTAATTCCAATTCAGCAATCTCTCATTGGAGTCTGTTTTTGAAGTCTTTTTGTTGTAATATTGCAACTTTTAGGTCTGTAATCGAGTAACCAGGGAGATTGAAGAGTTCTCCGACTGGTTTTTGAATGTTATAATTCTTGACGTCTGATTTGTGTCCATTTATTCTTTTACGTAGAGACTCTCGGACAAAATGGACACAATTAAATTAGGCTTAAATAAAGATTGGGAGTGGATGGGTCATTACACAAAGTAAAACTAGATTCCCATGTTTATTCCCCCTCACGCACACTGTTCCTCACAACTTCTTGTCAACTGCTGCAAATGGACCATTTTGATTACCACTACAAAAAGTTTTTTTCTCTCCTGCTGGTAATAGCTCATCTTAACTGATCACTCTCGTTAGAGTGTGTATGGTAACACCCATTATTTCATGTTCTCAGTGTGTGTGTATATATATCTTCCTACTGTATTTTCCACTGCATGCATCCGATGAAGTGGGCTGTAGCCCATGAAAGCTTATGCTCAAATACATTTGTTAGTCTCTAAGGTGCTACAAGTACTCCTGTTTTTCTTACAGAATTTACAGTTACTTACTGTAAAAGTGAACTTATGCCCAAATCCTGGAAAGATGTAATCTTGCATATAACCTTATGCCAGAATGAGGCCTTGGAGTGAAATCCTGGTGCCACTTAAATCAATTTCAATCTTACTTTTGGCTTCCATAGGGCCAGGATTACACCATTATTATGTAAATTTAAGGTGCTATATGAGTGATTTTTTAAATAAATAATCAGTTTAAGATGGAAAATATGAGCTAGATTTTCAAATAATGCAGGTTAAGATGAAGCAGGTATAAATATATGGAAAAAAATGACGAGTGTAATTTATAAGACATTAGGCCAAATCTACCCACTTCAGTGAACATTTTGCCACAGTATGAAATTGAGCAGAAAAGACCTGATATAAATTCGAAAGAAATTTATTGGCATCTCAGCTGTAAATGGAGCAGATCCAAACTGAGTTAGGAGTTCAAAATTATTTGTGTATGTTACTGTTCTCGTTACTGAACATTTAATCATATACACAGACCTTTAAAAGCACCTAAATTGTACAGGCAAAATAGTATCAGATTTTAATAAACTCTTGGGAGATGTTTTTATATATATAGTTCTTAAACATTATAAATGTCTTCTCTTTACACTTGATATGAGGAATGTATTTTCAAAATTACTAACATTTTAAAATCAGAATCTCTCACCAATGATTATAGGGCTCAACACTATAGTCCTTACTTGGGCAAAATTTCTATTGAAGTCCATTTGTTTGACTCTACTCCATTACATTAATTAGGACTTTTGTCTCAATAGGGACTGCAGGATCAGGTTCCTGAATTATAGAAAATGGAAAACTATGGTGTTTTTTTTTAAATGAATCAAAATTATTACACATGCAAATACATCAACTAATTTTGTCATGCAATTAGATTAGTAAAAATGCTGGAAACAAAGCTAGGTAAATGCTTTTTGTGTTCATGACAAACCTACAGACTTTTTTTTTTAACAAATTTGTTCAATGTGTGAAATTGCTCTCTGATGACTTTATACAACTATTTCAACCTCTGGGCTTGGCTATGTCTTTGACTATTCCCTCCCTGTTTTGATTGGTCACTTAAATCAGATAGTATTGTTTCAGCTCCCTAACTGGATGAATGAAACATTTATGAACATGAGATGGAAAATCCAAGAGACTTCAAAATGGCTGTTTAAACAGTGGTATGAATCTTCCTGCGAATATATAGTTGCATGTGGACATTGGGGATGGAAGGGAAGGAGATTATGAACTTGTGTGGGAGATGCATCAGAAGCAGGAGCCAGGAGATGGGGGAGAAGGGCAGAAACAGAAGAGGAAAGGGAATATAGGAGCAGAGGGCCAAAGGGCAAAGGTGGTGAGTGGGGTAGGAGCAAAAGGGGACAGTGAGAGGTGAGGGGGACATGGACAGAAGAATCTTTAACACTACAGGACACCTCTCTGTGGAATCTGGAGATAAACCCAGGATTCCTGAGTTTCAACATTCTTCTGCAGTCTAGTAAATAACTTTGAAACCCACTAGCAAAGTGTGTGTCTCATCTCCCTCCAGTGTCAAGTCATTATAGAATATAAACTTCTGCAGCTACCAGTCACTCTATTAGCTCAAGTGGTAGAGGGATGTACTGTGGGTCTATTGATCCCAGCCCTGCTGATGACCTACATGGGGATTTCACTTTGGTTCCATATGATGGAGTTTCTGCTTTTTCAGTTTTTTTTTAATTACAGCAGATTACATTCCAAAAAAAAAAGATACATTCAAAAAAAAATGTTAAGGTTCAACAGTCAAATATACAAATGTTAGAAAAAGACAGAATTAATGTTGCCCACACAAACTTAATTTGCACCCCTTGTCCATATGTACTATATGATACAGTCTTTAAATACATGACCACATACTACTTTTTCCACAACACCCTTGCATGTGCAACCTTAATTCTAGCATTTCCTAACTTTTGAGTGCTTGACTTTGTAACTTTACTATTCTTTTAGCATATTTTTTGGGAGTGCAATAATATAATCAAGCTGTTTCTCCTACATATTGTACACTATATACAATTACATCTAGACCTCATAAATTCTAACTGAAACCAACAGTCTAGAGGTCAATATCAAATGTATAACTTCTGGAGCTTGGATTGATTGTGCACATCTGGATAGCACTTTATGCTGTTGAAAGGACTAATATTTATTCTGTTTAGACTACGTACCTTTTCCCTCTGTTACAGCTAAAACAAACTGTTCTATGCAAGATTTAAGTTATATAGCAAACCTGGAGACTCATGATCTGTAAGTTATCTATTCCTTCTGGTCAGCACTGAGGGAATGTTCCCAGTCTCTTGAACGATGATTCAGTTGTCACCACTTTGTGATCCTCTCCACCATATTTTCTAATTGCGCTTTGTTACAATACAAGGGATTTTCTTCATTTTAGAAATATTTTTTCACCGTTCTATGAAAATGAGCTATTATTCCAGTTATTGTTTACAATTTATTTAAATTGGAAATAATCAGGTATGAATCTGATTTGACAACTTTTTTTTGTGGTAGATTAGCTGATCCCATACTATTTCAAGTTTCCTCTTCCTTTGCTGAATCCTTCGTTTTGGGTCTTTGGCCCACATTCTGCAGGGGCGGCTCTAGTCATTTCGCCGCCCCAAGCATGGCGGCACGCCGCGGGGGGCGCTCTGCCGGTCCCGTGGCTCCGGTGGACCTCGCGCAGACGTGCCTGCGGAGGGTCCGCTAGTCCCGCGGTTCCGGTGGACCTCCTGCAGGTATGCCTTCGGATGCTCCACCGGAGCCGCCTGCAGCCCTCCCGGCGACCGGGAGAGCACCCCCCGCGGCATGCTGCCACAAGCACGCGCTTGGCGTGCTGGGGCCTGGAGCCGCCCCGGACAGTCTGTCATACATTTTGGCCTTCCCAGACTGGAGAGCTATACTCTTCTGTAGTTTATAGAGGAAAGAGTGCCAGTAAACTTACTCATAAGAAGGAGACCCAGAAGGAAGGATTAAATGTAAATGTAACATAAAATGTATTGATGTGTGAGAAGGAAAACCCAATGCTTATATCAAATGCCTTGAAGACGCAAAGACTTTGACAGACTCATATAACTTAGAGATAGAAAAGGCTATTTACATCATTCCATCCAGCTCCCTCCCATTTAAGGATTGTCCTCTACAGTACAGTGTTAGGTCCATCTTAGTTTTAAAAATTCCAAGCCAAAGGGTTTCCACCACTTCACTTAGGAGACAGCTCAGTACACTCATTGGGAAATATGACTATTGAACAAGTTTAGACAGGTGAAACAGAAGCTATACCTGTCTGTTACAGCTTTCCCCCTATTCCATTTTGTTTCTTACAGCTGTCCCCTTACTCCATTTTGTTTTTGTTCTCCTCCTGTGGCCGCCCCTCCCTGGCTGTTAAGTTGTTTACCAGGGCCACTGCCCTTCTCAAAGGGAGGGCCCCTTAAGTCATTTACCAAGAGCCATTGCCCTTCTCAAAGGGATGGCCACTTGTGCTGTGTGCTAAGTGGGACCACTGCCCTGTTCAAAGGGTTGGTCCTGTTATCACCTTGTTAAACCTGGGCTTTGTGTAGGGTAGGCAATGTCCAGAGCTGCAAGATCTAATGTGTTTTTAAGGCCTGGTCTACACTAATGGCGGGGGTCGAACTAGGGTACGCAAGTTCAGCTACGCGAATAGCGTAGGTGAACTCAAAGTACCCTAGTTCGACTCCACCACCACCGTTCGCGGTGGTGGAGTTCCGGAGTCGACCGGAGCGCGCGAGGAGTTCGAACTATCGCGTCTTGATTAGACGTGATAGTTCGAACTCGGAGAAGTTGAACTCACCGCGTCGACCCGTGCGGTGAGTATGGACCTGCCCTGAGATCCTGGGCATGAGTCATAGGCCTCATGTGCTTTTGAGTCCTGAGGTGTGAACTCACACCTATTGTCCAGGACTCTGCCCAGGCACGTCTCTGTGCTCACCTGCAGTTTTTCCCTGTGTCTCCTCCCCTGTGACAGAGGGAGCCTATCAGGATTACTGGTGGGAAACTGCCTGAGTTTGTCTTTAAAAAACAGGCATTTTGAAACAAACATCGGAAAGGTTCCTGCATTGCTGCCTGGTCTGATCAGCCAGGGATTCTGGGGGGTCCTTTCTCTGCTCTCGTTTTATTTTTGAGCATACCCCCATTTTTAACCCCCCCCCCCACGAAGAACGAATTGCTGCCTGAGACACCTCCTGATTATCGAGACCGTACCGAGTCCTCCTTGCTTCTTCTGATGTTGTTGCTGCTTCTGCCTTTGCTGCTGCCTTGGGGACTGGTAAGAATCCCTCTGTGAAACTTTCTACACTTTTATTTTATTATTTTAGCTGCTGGCTCTGTTTCCCCAGCACACAGACTCAAGCTAAACCTTGGTCTGTGTCTTAAAACCTCTCAAACTCCGCGGCACTTTGCCACTAAAAATAAGTTTGTGCCGCCGCTAAGCTCTGCTATAGTGGGCTTTGCTTCAGGGCTCACTGCTTTCAGCCGTATCCACTGCTGCAGCCACCATCCCTTGGCTTCCTTGGGGACTGCCTTGGGAGCTTTGTCCTGGGCACATACCAGTCTGCCCTCTGTAACTTCCACATAGCATAAGGTGCACCATAGGTTTTGCTTTTTAGTCTAATAAGTCATAGTTTGCTAAGATTGTAGCGCTTGTAAGTTTCACCTGCCTTGCTATAGTTTGCTGTTTTGTTGCTCCGTATAGTTGCTTGTTATAGTTTTGCTTAGAATTGTGATATTTGTTGTTTTGCCTAGTCGTTGGTTAAGATAGATTTAAAAAAGCCATTGCCTGGTTGTATTCTGTACCTGTTTTGTTACTTTGTATAAGCTGCTTGTCATTTTATATAAGTTTAATTAAGTTAGACGATAGATAAAGTTTTCTGCTGTTTGAATTCGTCTTCCCGCTGTCCCGATCTCTCCCTGAACTTTCCCGTGTCTGTTTCTCCCCCGCTCCAATCTCCCCCTCTGTGTACTTCTCCGTGTCTCCCTGTTGTAACCCTTTGCTGCTTTTTCCCCCGCGTCTGCATCACCCTCCGAACTTCCCAAACCCCTTGCTGCTTCTCCCCCGTGTAACTTCCCAACCCCTTTGCCGCTTCTTTCCTTTTTTGGGGGGGTGTCCGCTTGCTGCTTAAACCTCCCTCTAGCCCTTCTTTACACTTCTCTGCTGCCTCTCCCTGTATCCCCTGTGTTCGTGCTCCCGCTTCTCCGCTGCCCCTCCCCTACCGAAGATCACCATCACACTGCTCCGTTTGTCTTCACCCCGCTGCTCTGCAGCTTCCCTGAAGTGCTCTCCGCTGCTGCAACCAGTTTCTTCCCTCAGCCGTCTCCCCCATTCTCCACCTGCCATCGCTTGCACGTTCAGCGCCCTCCCCTCTTGCTGCTCCCAGACTCCCCTTAAGTGTGCTCCAGCTGCTCTTGTCTCCCGTACGTCCAGCCCGCAGGTTCCTGAAGACTGCTCTGGGCTTCACCCCGCAGGGCTTCAGAGTCTCTCGCTGCTTGCAGCTGCACTCTCCTCTCATCAGTTGCCACTGATCATTCACTCCCCCCCACTCCTGTTTCTCGACCCAGCCTTTAGGTACACTCTTGCAGATTATCTGCTATCACAGCCTCACAAATTAAGTCATTAATTTTCTTTTATACTGTTACATTGCATAATTTCACTTATCACCCATATTGTATCATTGCACTGTGATTCACATTTTACTTGTGGTTATAACACCCCATTGGTTGCCTCCACCTTTCTGATATACTTTGTATTGCATTGAAGCTACCATTTTACTTTGCATTTCTTTTGGGTACACACTGTATCTAAAGTCGTTCCTATATAAAGTTGAGTTGCTTATTGACTGTACTGTATCCCATTGTGCTGAACCCCAGTTACTGTACCCCACTGTTAGAACTCCCTACACTGTTTAATAAGAACCCCCCCCATCGTTGTCTATTGTAAACACCCTATACACCCCATCCCATCGTATTTCATTTCCACCACTTCCTTTTTCCTTTAATAAAGAAATTAATTGGCACCCCACCTGTGTGGTAATTGCTCCCCAAAATCCCATATACCTGCGGGCAGGGACAATACCTAGTAGATTTGACTTAAAAGAGATGTGGTATGGTATGCAAAACAGTAGCATATATAGTTGAACCTCAGAAATGGAGATTGTTCCTAACTCTAAAATGTTTGTAACTCTGAACAAAATGTTAAAGTTCTTTCAAAAGTTTACAATTGAACATTGACTTAATACAGCTTTGAAAATTTACTATGCAGAAGAAGAATGCTGCTTTCCCTATTTTTTCTAGTAGTTTACATTTAACAGAGTATTGTACTGTATTTGCTCTTTTTTTTTTTTTTTAATTTTTTAATTTTTTTGGTCTGTCTCTGCTGCTGCCTGATTGCATACTTCCGGTTCCAAATGAGGTGCGTAGTTGACTGGTCAGTTTGCAATTTTGGTGTTAGTAACTCTGAGGTTCTCCTGTATGTATTAAAGCTGTGAGGAGTGGGCTCTGTACCTGCAAGTGATATAGGAGCAAAAATCACTATTCAAAATAGATAAAATCTTAAAGGAACTTTTTTATAAAGATGCCTTCACTGTATTAAAAACCCAATTTTACTTGTTTTCCTCCAAGTTAAAGGACTTGACTTGGGATAGGGAACCCATGTTTTATTTTATTACAAAAGCTAAGCAGTTAGAGGCAAAATATGACTCATCATTACTGCTTGATAGTTTAAAAAATAGTTCAATATGTCGCACTACAAGATAACCAGCCAAATAGCTTTTCATAGACTTTTCATTAGAAGAATTATACATTTCACAAACAATTTCAGCACAGGATTTATCATCAGATATGCAATTACACTTGAATGCAGTTATTAAAAGAAGCAATTACACATCACCCTATATATTAATCTTAGTTTAAGTTTTCATCTCTTGTGGCTATAGAAATATTTTAGCTTCTCTTCTGGGACAGGCTGTACTCACAAACAGGAATCAAACTACAGCAGATTTAGTGTTACTATCATCTTGAGACTTAGATTAATAAAGCTTTAAGTGAGCAATTTTTTTGATTTGGGGGGAGGGCATGTCAAGAAAAAAATATCAGTTTTTATGTTTGTAACTCTTTCTTATTACCTGAAAGGAGTCCCTGGTGGATGGTGATAGCTGGTCAGCTGGAATTATTAGGCATCTCTTCTCTTTCTGCTCTAAGTGATGATCAGCCTCATGTCTGGGCTAGACCGGCATATAATCAGGAAAATCATCACCACCCGTACCCTTTCACATTTTGGGGAGCCATGGGCCCAGACCCTCAGCTGGTGTAAAATTGACATAACTTGGTTAAAGTCAATTAAATTATATGAATTTGCACCTGCTGAGGATATGACCCACTATTTTATTTATTATACTTCAAGATCGGAAATGGATAAGAAAATATTTTAATCCATTCTCTGGCTCTCTGCCTAAATTCCTAGGTTATCAAATCTGAAATGTACCTTCCTCAGTCTTCAGAAAAATCTTAGTATTCCACTCAGGATCTTTTGTAATTTGCCACACTTCTCTCTCTTACTGTAATTTGCCACACTGCTAGCTTTACAAAAGCAAACTTTCTTCTTCTCGATTCAGATTTCAACTCTCTCACTTTTACTTTCATGCATGTAAAACTAATAAAATAAAATATATCAAAAATGATGCTACCAACCATTCCTTTGAACACTATGTTTATCTTTTTAAAAAAAACTAATTAATATTAAGAAGCTTAAGGTTAGGAAAGTTAATATTAAGAAAGGATTTCTTTTGTTCTTAGTTTGTTTTAGAGACAAATACTTTCGTGTAAAACAAAACAACAATGGAAAATGCTGTAAATAGGAAGGCAATGACCTTGCTTCTTATTCTCTGATCATTTATGGTTCTCATCTGTAGTTTACATTGGTACTTTGAAACCATTAGACAAGCAATATACTATTAGTCAACTTAACCTCTTAAGCTTTTCCTTCATATAACTGGTGTTTCAAACAGGTGAAACACTGTTCAGTATACACTCCAGAGTTCTGTTTATTTGCAACAGTGATTGCCACATAATAAAAGAATACTCCACTAAAAACATGTGAAGGGTCTGTCAAAGAAAACTTAACGAACTGTGCTTTTTCAAATAGCAGACATGGGAAAAGACCAAGGAAGAATGGCCTCACTATACAGTTAGAGAGAACATTTGGACAGAAATTTATCAGAAAATTGAAGGCATTCTCCATTTGCCAAATGGCTCCTAAAAACCAAACGTCCTTGAACCTCTATAGTATAGATGGATTAGATGGATAAATGTTAGGGATTTAAAAATGATCCATTTTTCTGTCTTACGTTAATCCAATACACTGCATGGTTTTCATCTGACTCATTTAATTAAAAAAATGTTTATATAAACAAAAATGTTAAAATACTAATTGCCTCACTTCAGCCAAACACACAATTCTGTAAGGATTATCATTGTGTTCCCCAGGTACTCATTTTATGCTGCTTCATTGGTGAAATCTTGCATTAGTAATAGATTACCAGGAGAGGTTATAATTTATGAAATGCAGCTAGATCTCTCATTTCTTGAGACAAGGAAAAGTCTGTTGCCCTGGAACCTTACAAGCAAGACCAGGAAGTGGTTGCAGACAATGCTTCTGTGCCACTGTATTACCTTTTAATAATGTTTAATATAAATGTCCTGCTTTACTGTGTTAAACATAAAATTGCCACTGATTTATTATATATTTGACATAAAAAATGAATGCAAGATACTTTATAATCATTACACACAAAGATTCATGCTACATGATATTAAGGAAAATCATTTATGCAAAATTCATCATTATTGCTTTTGTACAGTTTTTCAATATAAACAATAAATTGCATCAAGATGCTGTGAAAAGGTATTGGTGTGAATCAGGGGTGGCTCTACCCATTTCGCTGCCCCAAGCACAGCGGCACGCCGCGGAGGGCGCTCTGCCGGTCGCAGGTCCCACGGCTCCGGTGGACCTCCCACAGACATGCCTGCAGATGCTCCACCGAAGCCGCGGGACCAGCGGACCCTCCGCAGGGACGCCTGCGGGAGGTCCACAGGAGCTGCCTGCCGCCCTCCTGGCGACCAGCAGAGCGCCCCCCGCAGCATGCCGCCCCAAGCATGCGCTTGGCGTGCTGGAGCCTGGAGCCACCCCTGGTGTGAATTCTGTTTTTAAAGGATGTAAGTACCGTACTGTATTTAGGTTTACTTAGAAGCTTATACCCAATGGTCTTGATACATCTTCTGCTTTTCTGGTCTTCCTTCTCCCTACTCATCAGTTGCCTGTACCTGTCCCAGATCCATACTTTTATTTGTGAAGCCCTCTCTGTGTCACCTCAAGTAGGCCACACCTTAGTAGGCCACCTTGTGCTGTATTAACATGTGTATCAACTCCTGCCCCATACTTTCCTACCTCCCCTCACCCAGGTGCAATATTTGATTCCTGTACCCAGTGCCAAGTTTTCCTTCAAGTTGACAATTCCGTATTCAGCAAGTAATTTGCACTTATAAGCTCCCTATCTGTAGCCTCTTATGTACTAACAAAAGGGGAAAAAATCAGCTACCCTTGATCACAGTGGCAGTCCTTTAGCAACAAGCTCCAACATTTATTTTCTACCAGAGCTACTGAAACAAAGTCATTTACATTGACTTCAGGCTGGTGTAAGCTGATGGGCAAACCCACTGTCTGGGAAAGGTAGAATAAAACTCCTACCAACCATTGAGTCCCAAACTTTTTCCTTATGGCTAGCTTTATTTTCAAAGAAGATTTCCCATACAAGAGCAAATAAACCCAAGATATTGTACTAGGTACTAACAGTCCAAGTCTTCTCCAGCTTGGAGGGAAAAGAACATACTTTTCCCCTTTGGGAGCTCTTCCTTGCTACTGTAGAGAGACCCACATTAGAGACTTCCCCAACCCAGGGTCTCTCTTTTCCACCAGCCTTGAATCTGACACAGGAAAGCTTTATATCTGGTTTCCTGGAAGTCATATGTTAGTTCTTAGTCATGTATTAACACTACTGCTCTCTGTTTTAAAGATGCTAAGAGCTGCCCCAGGTCCATTGTCATGCATGGATGCCTCCCAAGGCCAGGTGTTCTGTTACCATTGAACTATGTCTGGAATAACTTTCTCTACAGGTGGGATGTAGGAACCTGTCTCTTCTAGTGTGGTTGGAGACTCATCTTCAGAGACTTGACAATGCAGTTGAAGGAATTACAGAGATTATGAAATAATTTATCTACTGAGATGAAACACTAAATGTTTGAACTATCTGAAGACTCAAAAGATCCTGAAGACAGAAGTCTTTATTAGAGATGAGTAAATAATTTGCAATAAATAATTTATACAAAAAATTCAGCCTCTTTTGCTGCTTGCAGAATATACACAAGCAGATCCTGATTTCCTCTCATTTACTCATTAGTTTGTCAGATTTTTTTTGCATGGTTCTCTTACCCACAGATTGATTGAGAGAACATCTCTGTAAGTACTCAAATTAGGAGCTGGTTTGTTAGTGGTAGGATAACCCACATGTTAATGCTTCTATTCACTGAATGGAGGCGTGCATAAGCACTTCCAGAACTCATATTTATGCATGTGGATTTACATTTGCTTTTGCACTAATATTTGTGGAAGGGACTTCAAAATCCACTTTCTGTGAACTTTTATGGTCTGGAAAACTCAGTTGTTCATTGTAAACTGGTGTGTGTGGGTGGAGAAGGGTGCATCACACAAAGCTCCCAAATGAAGCAGTATTTCACTCCTTTTCTTCTGGAATTGGTTTATTTTTTCAAAAATGAAACAGTCTAACAAATCAAAACAGATAAACCATGCCCTGGTGCCTGGTCACTTCTAAAGCCTCTTACTCATAAGGTGTCTGCCTCTGCCCACACAGCAGATATTTCCAGCCACATCTTCCACCTGGCTGGTGTGGGGTCAGAGCATAAAGGAAGCAAATTAGTTTTGTTTGACTCTGAACCAATATCTGCAGAATATTTTCTTCCAGTGTTCACCCAGCTCTAGTTGCTATGTACATAGAAGGAATAGCTCTGCAGACTGGAGTCCAAGTTTCAGTCTTTTGTTGGATCTGTCAAACAAATTTAGGATAGGGAAACTGAAAGTCCATAATGATAACAACAGAGTCCTTACTGGCTTGCTAGGGGATTGATTCGGCGTCATAAGCCTAACCTAGTTTAGGATATGCCTCTGGTAAAGAAATATTTTTAGAGCCATGTTACAGTACCTCTGAGTGTAGGGCTGACAGGTCTGTGATTACTGACAATAAGAAACACTGATAATTACAGATACTCCCACCCAGATAGATGGAGTATAGACTTGGGGAAACTTGCTTCCATGTGAAAGATAGCAAGCTTTTTGTGGTTATCTATGCCTGAGTTGTTATCTCTGGCTTGGGAATGCCATCTCTCATTTTCTTACAAAAACACACACAAAAAAGAAAGGAGCTTTTTTAATAATGAATAATTGTAATGCTGGATGGACCACCTGCATTTTCCATTTTGACATTTGTGGTCTGCCGCTGTAATATCTTTGATGAGGTTACGGCCTGTCTACCACCTGAAAATATAAGAAGAGCTCAGCCAGACCTCACTGAAAGATTCAAATAATGTATATCTGAACCCAGTCCCCCTTAATCTAATGTTATTTTCATAAATTTCCAGGGAAGGTCAAATAAAAAGAAGAATAGCCACACTAATGGGTAGCTTTTGAAAACCCAACTATTCAACTTCATCAGTGAAAATGATTTGCAAACAACTGACTCCTTTGCATAGAGCAGACAATATTAGAGGCCTAGCAGGACACACACTTTTTAAAATCAGATTAGCTGTATCTTCCAAGAGTGATGAGGCAAGTTGAACCAGTCTCTCCCAATTTACTAAATTGGAGAAAATCAGTGACTGGAAGAAAAATCACATGCGACTTTATGAAGTAGTAATCATAGCAGTATATACATTAACTGACAAACAGCTTTCTAAGTTCAGAATTTTTTTTTCCAATGGGTTTTATTTCTCAGTATGCCACACATTTATATATTATTTTTAACATCATGCTTTTTAGTTATTTTTCTAAAAATTATCCTTTAGTAAACCTGATTTATTTTTGCTTTTCTTCTGCTTTGTGGGATTTCTGGTTTTTGTATAAATTACATTTTAAAGATTAATTTAATGTAAAGAGGTAAGCTCTAATAACAAACTAACTAGTTTAACTGAAAAATAGAATCAATTCTGGGTTATTACACTGTATTGAGGATAGCAGGTTAACTGTAGGGTAGACTGTACCTTTTTTTTAACAGTCTTACAAATGAATATATGATCAACATGACCATAACTAGCCTGAAAATCTTCTTAAATATTTAAAGATATTAAAATAATTCAATAATAGGGCCCAGAAGCAGGTAACAGAAAAGGCTTATTGAAACATGCAGAATTCCGTGGATATGGGATACATTAGTTAGGATTGCCAATAAATCAACTTTCTACTGGTCCACTTGGAGACAGATTTGGGATATGGCAGTTGGTCTCCCTTGCACTTCTCTAAAGTTAAAATATATAGGAGTAGCCACCTGGTTACCACTGATGACCTCAGGAAGAAGTTTACACTGCAAAAAAAAAAGCGTGTTTTAACTCAGGTTAGCTAACCCACATAGGCTAATTTGGATTAAAATAGCTATGAAAACAAAACAAATGGGTTTTTACTTTGGATTAACATCTTAAATTCAACCCCACATTCCATTCTAAACTCTAACTTTAGCTGTTAACCCAGATCTCCACATACATAAAGCAAAAGAATTTCTAAATGGAGTATATTTCAAAATTTCCCATGAGGCATTAGCAGATGTTTAAATAGATATAATCTCTGAAAAAAATGCTTAAAAATTAAAGCAATAAAAATTGCAGTAACTATGATCAAGAAGGATTTTAAGTGCTATAAAATAATCTTGTGATGAATTAAACAAGCCACTCTGCTCCTTCTATTTGATATATGATAGATTATATATTAAAGTGTGTTAATGGTCAGAAAAGTGAGTCTGTTAAATCAGTTTATGAGGACAGCCTGCTCTCCTATTCAGACTCCTTTTCAGTCAGAATAAAGCCAAGTCTGTATCTGGTGGAAAAAGAAAGCTTTGCATTAAGGTTGGGTAACTGCCAAGGACACAAAAAATACATAACAATTATACAGTGCTTTCCATATATATATGTCTCAAAGCACTTTACAAAGGGAGCTATCATTGTCCCATTTTAAAGACAGACAAGTAAAAACAATGGAAGATAATGGATTTTGGATCAGGGCTTATAAATCAGTGACACAGCTAAAAACTGAACCGAGATCTTTGATGCAGAGGCCGACCCAATTAAAATTATTACTACTACTTCTAATTTTGTCCTTTACCATAGGCAGATCACTTCCATTTTTCTACATTACATTTTGATTTGTCTGAAAAACACTATGATGCAATTTATAATGAGAATAATCTATTCTATAAAGATAGGACCCAAGCCCACCACGAAATTGAAGAAATTTTGGATAAGAAATAATTCTGGGATAGTGTTTGGAGAGACAGAGAGGGCAATGGGGTGGTAAGGTAACTGCAGATTTAAAATCAAAGTAGTTGAGCTGGGGAGAACATTTTGGAAAAAATTAATAGAATAATCAATTTTAAATAAATTGTTTCACCTAAGCCAAAATATTTTGTGGAGACGTATTGGTTTCAATGAAGTTGTCTTTGGGAAAGATTTTTAGCTACTGACCAGAGTGAGGGGTGGGGATCAGAACCTGAGTTTTCCAATCTAAAACCAGCTGTTTCAACACAATTCCAGTTTGCAAAAATGTTTGAAAAGTTTTGCTTTCATTCCAATGTGGAATGAAAACAAATTTCAAACATGAAATGGAATAGTCATCCTCTGGACAGATCTGCAAAGTAGATATACAGACCTACATGCCACTCTTGGACACACTATTTGATTCCAATTGCATACAAGAGGAGTTGTACATGCATATTTATGGGCAAAATATAGTACCCACAAAATAATGTAGTATTTTCAGAAATAATATAGCAATGCAAAGAAATCCCATTAAATTAGTTACCTATATCAGCACTGAGTACTGTATGTAATATCTGTATTACTATTTGTATTCTGATATTCCCTGCCAAGTACCAATGCTGATCTGCCATATGCATAGTACAAAAATCATGTAAATACCAAAATAAAAGATAAACATTTCTGAGAACATTACAAACAAACCACCACTTAAATTACAGCATAAAAGAAAAACATATACAGTGTTGTTTCTGAAAAATTCTAGCAATCCTGCAGATAAAAGTACAACATATAGAAATATCTTGCTGGAAAAAACATTATAAAATATATTTCAAGATGGGGACTCAAGTGCTTCTGAGAAGTGGAACAAAAGCATTTAGAAAGGGTTTTTGATTTCTGAAAGGCATATGAAAAAAATTGGCCTATGATCTCTTTTTCTGCTTCTAAGTTTTGATACTAGGAAATTTGGAGAACTTTGAAATCTAAATGAATCACAAAAAAGGTTCCTTGCAGAAGGTATAGCAAAGGGGATCATACTCTAAAAATAATCCCAATCCCCCAAAGCAGCTCACTTTCTCAATTTTTTCCATTTAAGAGTAATTGTCCACAACCATGTTTGAGTTTCAATATCCGTTTAGAATATGAACATAATTTGAACATACTGCAGGCAAGAGATAGCAGAAGCCATGAATCCATCAAACTTCTGTGAAGTGGTGGCACTGTACATTTCTCAAATGAGCTATTCCCACATTATACTAAAATTTAATTGCTCAGATATAGAACAGGGAAAATTGCAACTAGCAGTGTAATTCACGAGAAACACTAATATAATATGAGTGAAAGCAATTTTTTAAATATTGTTTTGTTAATTTGTGTGTGTATGTATATACACACACACACATATATATATCTATATATATCTAAAGCATGCTCGAGAGAAGCATTCTACTGAATAATGAATAAATGAGAAAAGTAATATTTTCTTGATGTAGGTGGTAATAAAATGCAAGTATGAACTTACATGAGAAATAAAAGAGTAACCATTAGTCACACCCTGAAATAAAATTATTACTGAAACCCTGACACCAGAAGGCTCCAAGAGACCATTTTATTTTATTCCGTGGGTTGTCTAATGTAAAGGACAATTGAGAGGTTCACAATTATAGGGTCTTGATAAATACTAATAAGCTCTATCTGTCTCATCTATCAGCATTCCTAAGGTGCCAATTGCCATGGAATAATAGTTCATCATATACCTCCAAATTCTGTTATAATTTTTTCCATTGTTTCTCATACTCAAGGCTAATATCTTCATCAGATTAGGGGTGGTCATTTCAATAATTCTATCATTAAGGGTCAGATGATGATATCCTTGCTCATGTTGAGTTTACCTTAATCCATGAGTAGTCCGAGTCAATGGGCTACTCGTGGATTAAAGTTCTTCTCAGCACAAACAAGGTTATAAAAATTTGACCCTTTATGAAAGAGAGACTTCAGAATTCCATCACTACTGACTCTAGTTTCAGTTAATAATAATGATAAGCAAGAGTAATAATAAAAATTAAAATATATACACCTCTACCCCAATATAATGCAACCTGATATAACATGAATTCGGATATAACGCGGTAAAGCAGCGCTCCAGGGAGGTGGCGCTGCGCACTCCAGTGGATCAAAGCAAGTTCAATATAACACGGTTTCACCTACAACATGGTAAGATTTTTTGGCTCCCAAGGACAGCATTTTAGAGGAGTAGAGGTGTATAGTTAAATAATGTCCAGAGGAAATTCTTGACTCTGATGCTAAACTGTAAACTATTGCATTGTCATAACAGTATAAGTCAATCAATTATTTAACTTTCAGGACCTGATTCTGATCCCACTGAAGTTAAAAAAAAAAAAGGAGATTTGTTATTTACTCGGGCCCTGATCCTGCAAAGACCTACATGTGCTTAACGTTATTATTTTGAGTTGCCCCATTGAAATCAGTGGAACTATACATGGTAGTAAATTTGAGCATCTACATAAGAACACAGACAAAAAGATGGATTTTTAAGTGGCAGGTCACAACTTTAACAACTTTAACCAAAGAGGTGGAGGTGCCATACTGCCCTGCACCTCCTCCCCACTTCACTGCCAATACCTGGCATTTTATTTCCTCTCATGTGAGGTTAATGGCCTCATGCCATATAGTCAATAAATCAGAGATTGTCCTCTTCAGCCTAACCTCTAGGACTCAGCCCCTTTTGTCCCTTCCCAATCTAATGTTGAGCCTAGTGTATTGATTGGACCTGGTTTGATAGATGCAACACTTTATTCTTAGTAGTTTATTATTAATAACAGCTTGATTTTATTTGTATGTGTTTTAATAACATTTATAATACTAATAAACAATAATAAAAAGATACAGAGTCACATTTCAGTAAGCAAAGTGGATACAGAATGTCTGAGGACCTGAGTGGCTCATCAATACCTTAACTGTAGGGAGGATAGCAGCAATGGCTTTAAGATGGCCTCTGGATACATGGACATGTTTACATATAAAAGGGAACAGGAGTATTTGTGGCACCTTAGGGACTAACAAATTTATTTGAGCATAAGCTTTCATGGGCTACTGCCCACTGTTCTTTTTGCGGATACAGACTAACATGGATGCTACTCTGAAACCTGTCGTATGAAAGGGAGGGGCCTGTGAGAGCCATTTGACTTCCCTAAGCCACTCTGGCTGCCCAATGGGAGGCAGAAAAAACACTCCCCTCCATTGAGGTAAACTCCCCACCTTCACACTGAGGTATGAGTAGGGAGACTCACAGGGAGAGGAAAGGCTTTAGTGCAGCTAAGTGCAACCTCTCCCTCTTCCCACAGAACCCCAGGAATTGTCCATCCCCAAACTGTCTGACTAAATCTCCACCCTGCTGAGATGTGGGGGGGGGGTATGTCTACACCACCCGCCGGATTGGCGGGTAGCGATCGATCTATCGGGGATCGATTTATTGCATGTAGTGTAGATGCGATAAATCAATCCCCGATCACTCTCCTGTCAACTCCTGAACTCCAGCTCAGCGAGAGGCAGAAGCAAAGTTGACAGAGGAACGGCGGCTGTCAATCCCGCGCTGGGAGGACGCAAAGTAAGTGATTCTAAGTTGATCTAAGATACGTCGACTTCAGCTATGCTAGTCTCGTAGCGGAAGTTGTGTATCTTAGATTGATCCCTCCCCCTAGTGTAGACCTGTGTGTGTGTGTGTGTGTGTGTGTGTGTGTGTGTGTGTGTGAGAGAGAGTGAGAGAGAGAGAGAGAGACAGAGAGAGAGAAGGCATTTTCTTCACTTAAAAATATGTGCAGTACAATTATTCTTAGAAAAGTATCATACAGGCTGTGAAAATGTTGGATCCACTTGGCACAAAGCATGAGGTACAAATTCCTACACTTAGCTCAAGTTTGCAAAACTTTTCAGCTTCTGGCAGTATGTGCATGACTATATATATTTTTGAAATTTGTTCAGTACTTTCTCCCCCTGCCGAAGATAGAGGTAAACACACTTATGATAAACCCAAGGTCTATGCAAATAAAAGCAGAAAAGTCAGGTTAATCAGTACCATGTTCTGCTTCTGCATGCAAGATATGAGAAAATAATTTTAAAAGAAGAAAATGCGGGAAAAAGGAGTTTCTGTAGAATTTATCTCCCCAAAAGGGCATCTTAAATTTGCATTCCTGACTTTTCTCTGGATTACACACAATTGTTTGATACTTTATTATAAATATCTTTAATGCAGTGCTCTGCTAAAACATGAATCTTCTTAAAATAAAAACATTGTGGTGCATAGTTATTTCTAGATTTTGAATATCAGAAAAAGGCTGGTATTATACAGGGGGATTATTATGGACAAAATACAATTCAAATATCATTATATATGTAACAAAACTCAACAAAGTCAAAGAAATCAAAACTGTGGTCGGCGCACTGCCCTTAAATGATGCCAAATCTGAAGAACAAAAGCCACAGTGGTACAAGTGAAGCCCATAAAGATCAAAATTAATGGAGACTTTACTGAGGTTTATCAATTTGTGTTAAGGCCCCAAAATACAGGTACTTTCTCTGCTCTGTTTCCCCCTGGAAACAGGTATAGTACTGTGCACTGAAAAGAGAATAATGATTGGAAAATCTATGAGTTTTACAGATCATATAAACTGAAAGTGAATGGAAGAGAGAAAGCTAAACTTTGAATTTCCCTGCTGGATCCCTTTATTATAGTACTTAGTGGATGGCAATATAGGCATTATAAATACTTTTCAGTGGCTATTTACTGTGCCTGCAAATGTATGTGGGTGAAATCAGTCAATTTTGTAAGACTATTTTCTTTAGTTTTCATCAAATTTAAAACTGTTATAACTGAGTTTCATCTGGTTTAGGAACAAAATCACAGACAACTGAGAGTTTAAGGTTTTAAAGTTAAACTGTAATTTGGCATGACATTTTTTGGTAAAGTTCAGAAACATTTGTTAATGTTTTTAATAAATCAGGCTTTAGTTTTTAGCCTGTAATCAAGTATAAAAGGTGCCACGTTTTCCATAATTTGAGGGTTTATTGTCATTGTTTCATGAAGAACTACAGTACTCTTTGAGTAGTATGTAGTTTATAGTGCACTGCTGTTTATAATTTCACAGTTCCTAGATAGTCACAAAGGTTTGGACTCCAAGACTGGGTTATTTGCAGGTTTGGAGGGAAAAAAAATTAACCATTTACACTCTGTATTAGTATCATTTATTTATATTAGATTCACTTTTGAAGAGAGACTATAGCTAAAGCAAAGTGCAGATGCTATCCACAAATGTTTCAGAATTACAGAAAGTAGCAGAGAAAGTATGTACACAGCTGGAACCAGGCTGTTCTCATCTTATGAGGTGCTGCTGAGTGAACTCATATAGAAGTGAGTGGAAGTTAAGGTTGGACAGCCTGACAGAGGAAGCATTTAACTCTTTACAGGACTGGTACCTAACTGCTGTAGGAGCCTGGGAATTTTCAACACAGTGATAAGACTTTATGCCCAAACAGTCAGTAAAAATAACCCTGCCTTCCAATCGGATGGTAAAGACATCAATCAAAAACCCAGGTGTGGTCAACATTTCTTCAGTTATAGTGAGGCAAAAGGGAACTGTCTGAATCTCAAAAGGACACAGTCTAAATACTTACATTCCAAGGAAACCTCTGCCTTTAAGACACTGGGTGCTGGAACTCTCTGTCTGGGAAGACCAGGTAGTAACAGTCACCTAAATTCCCTATTTAAGTCCTAGTCAGTGCTACTGGACTGGAACTGTCCACTGTAATGGATTTAATTACGAGATGTTTGCAGAGAGCCTCTTTCCCATCTCAAATATGAAATATAATAAATGATATATTACTGAGCTAACTGCATTCAACTCCCTTAAAAAATCACCATGTCACCTGTAAGTATTAAAGTTATTTTTTTTAAAAAATTAGTATATAGTAACCACCAAGATCAATACATGCCTTCTTGAGTTTCCATTGGTCTCATCATCTGAATCCTTTTCCTATTTTCTCCTCTACCGCCATTTTTGTTTGTTAAGGATTCCCACATGCTGTTACATGTCTATGTTGAAACTTGGGTTAAAACCTTTTGGGAACTGTGAAGTCCCTTTCACTTATGTTAGTTGTAAGACAGGTGGAGCTCCAGCTTTAGCTTTCTGCCCTGGGCTCCTGTGAGTCTAATGCCAACCCTGCTTGTTGGTCCCCCTAAAACCTGCTCATGGACCCCCTGGGATGTGCGGATCCCCAGTTGAGAACAGCTGTTGTAAGAGACCATTAAGGGGCCACAACTAAAACAAGGAATAATGGAGATTGCCCAGAAACTAGCACCATTTGGGTGGAATGTTCCACTGGGCATTGTTCTGAGCAGGTGGGTGGATATGTCTGTGAGTGCAGAAAAAGTCTAATGGGGTGTGGGGGAAGAAGAGGATCAGAGAGAGAGAGAGAGAGACAGAGATTGAGGCCGAGCAAGAAAACCAAGCAATAGCATGTAAACACAATGTATAACCTTGGAAGAAGCCTAGAGAGCTTTTGAGTCTAGCGCTGCCTTAGGAGGCTTGGGGCTGTAAGCAAAAAGCTATCCCCTGATTTTGATTCCTCTTGTGTTCACACACGTGTCAGTTAAAGAGGAAATGTTTCAAGCTGGATGAAATCACAAGTTAAAATATATTTCATAATTATCATTCAAAGAAAACCAGTTGGACCTACAGAAAAAAATCTAGATTAAATAACAATTTTTTTCTGCCATAATCACTCAACTACATTTTAGAGTAGCATCCTATAAAATTTCATATGAAAAAATAAAGTTGTTTGAATTTTTTTATTGTAAATAATAAAACAAAACAGTAGAAACCTTCTAATCAGGGCACTCTGGCTCATAGCCTTTTGTCCTCATTAATGGGCATTAACAGAAGAAACCCAGTTTAATAGTAATAACACTGCTGTCTGGAGAGCTGCAAAACTGTGGGAAGAACACTGTTCTTACATAAGCAAAGAAGCACTATTTGCACTGGAATGAGGACTGAGTCTGATGCCAACTCAAATACACTGCAGGGTTAGCTGTGAAGCACCTGATATGTTGGCCTAGCATATGTAACTGGTATGAAAAAAGAACAACTAGGAACAGGCAGTAGTGAAGCACTTCCTACATATATCACAGCTACAGTGAAAAGGGCAAATAACACTTTTCTATTCCACTTCTTTTCCCAGACCATTTGTGATTTTATAGACCTCTAACATATCCCCCCTTGATCGTCATTTTTCTAAGCTGAAGTGCCCCAATCTTTTCAGTTTTTCCTCATGTGTAAACCATTCCATAGTGCTGATCATCTTTAGTCCCTTCTCCAAACCTTTTGCAGTTCCCCCATATCCTTTTAGAGATGAGGTGACCAGAATTGGACACAGTATTCAAGGTGTGAGCTCACCATGAATTTATATAGTGGCATAATGATATTTTCTGTCTTATTTTCTCTGCCTTTCCTAACAGTTCCTAACAGTCTGTATGCCTTTTTGACTGTACTTGGGATTATGTTTTCCAATGTGCATTACTTTTTGCTTATCAATGTTGAATTTCATCTCTCTTTTTGTTATTCAGTCATCCAGTTTTGTGTGATCCACCAGTAACTCTTTGCAATCAGCTTTGGACTTAACTATCTTGAATAATTTTGTATCATCTGCAGACTTTGTGACTTCACTGTTCATTCCCTTTTCCAGATCATTAATGAATATGTTGAACATTTGTTCAGTTCTTGGAACATGGAGAGTGCAATATAAATGCTAAGTATCATTACACATGAAAGAGCACAGAATTCTGATTCCATATGATGGATTTTTAGTTACAAGTGTATTTCCCTATATCAATGGAAATATAAACTTATTGGGTAAAATCCTGGCCCACTGAAGTCAATGGCAATTTTGTCATTGATGTCACTAGAATCAGAATTTCACCCACTGGTGCTATTAAATGCCTGGTTGCTATTAATACTAACCAGAGATTTAAATCTTCTGGTATATTTGGGTCTCTCTCTCTCTCGCTAGTTCTTTGGTTATCTCCCTATTTCTGATTTGTCAGTCTCCACTTTGGATAGCTAGGTCTATCTACTAAGACATACCATAAGTCAGGATTTGCTAATGTGTGACAGATCAAATAAATCAGATGTTCAAAGCCTAATAGAGAAAGAATGCACAGATCATTCACCCTAATATTGTAAACAGTTACTGTGCTGGTTGGATCTGTGTTTGTCACACTTCCACAGACACTCCCTAAAAAGTGTGGTTTCTTCCAGAGGAGAAGGACCCCTCTCTCTGGGGTTGTTAGTGGGAGAGCAGGTTGTGCTTCCTGCCTAGAAGGAAAACAAAACTATTTATGTAGCCAATAGCACTGCAGCAAGAGGGGAGCTGCCTCTGTGCTCTCTAACTGTAATAAACAGATGTTCTATTTTTTTCCTGAGCTCATGACTGTTTCATCATTCCAGGGACTCTGCCTGCTTGTGGTAACCCATGAAAAAGGAGACTGTGAGAATATATAATATTTGTACTCTGTCTTCTCAATATTCCTGTCTCTTTCTCTCCTGTCCTCTCAGTTTTGTCCTTGAAGATAAAATCTCTTGGCTCCTGCCTGTATATCCAGTCTCTGTTACAGAGACTACATAAAACTGCTATATTAAGCAGGACTCATATGCAGTGTTGTTGTAGCTGTGTTGGACTCAGGATACTAGAGAGGCAAGGTGGGTGAAGTAATATATTTTATTGGACAAACTTCTGTTGGTGAGAGAGACAAGCTTTCTGGCTTACACAGAGCTCCTCTTAGGCCGGTAACAACATACCCCTCCCATCCCTGCCTGTTCTGTCTTTTTCTTTTCACCAGAAGGATGATGTGATATTATGAATTAGTATGTTTTAAATCAATTCCTTTCCATTACTTTTAAGTATAGTCAGTGAGAAGGAAAATTAACCCCCATACAAGACATTCAGAAATCCCCAACATCTTGAGAACTCCCTGAAACAATACAACCACCAGCAAGGTAAAAATAATTCATAATGGAAGGGTAGCATCAGTGCTGGTATGGCATTAAGAAAAATAGTGATAAAAATAACTTTAAAAACAACTAACATTATTTTTATTTTCAAATATTGTACAAGTTAAATTAAAAAAATTAAATAAAATTCCAGGCTAAATTCTTGTACTGTAGGTGCCTGGTTTAAATTCAGAACAATTTTTTTTATGGAATTGCTATAAACCTGTAAATCCTGTGGTTTATAAATAGAAAGCTGACATAATTTTAACCACAGCCACATAAACAGCACCATTATACTAATTGTTTGTAGAGTGGTTAAGTGCCAGAGTATGGAGATTTGGAAGGAATAGTACAGAAAGTAATGAATATAGAATAGGAAGAAAGTATACTCTCTTTTACACAGACATATTTCCCTGAAATGCATCTCTTTCAACTAACTTTTATTCTACAGTTTTTTTATTTTTCCCCTTAAATGAATACCTCTATTTCTGTAATAAACCGGATGAGTTTCAGGAAGCCATAGATTAGAGCTGGTGAAAATTCAGGATTTCTAGTTCAAGGCAAATGTCAATAGTTCAAAACTCGAATGAAATCAATTTTTTCAAAATTTCTTGCAAACCAAACATTAAAAAAAAAAAAAGGAAACACTGACATATGGTGTTTCCAACATGAAATCTGCTTCTTGGGACCCTGTCAGTTGCTTATTGAAACTGACATGATACTTGTCAGTTGAATTGCTGTTATTCATTGAATCATGTCAATTTCAGTCAAGAGGCGCCAAGGTTTCCAGGGTCTGTGGCTCCATGAGGACTGCCCCAGGGCCAGGAACTGCTGGGCTTCCAGACCCCACATGGCAAGGCTGCCCTGGAGCCACAGACCCTGGACGTCTGTCCCAAGACTTGCAGAATCTCTGGCAAGGATCCTGGAAATCCTGAGAACCTCAGCTTAAATTGGGGTTTGCTAGACTTCCAAACTCCTTGGTGCAGAGCTGGGAGCCTACACTCAGAGATCTGGCTTAAGGCAGGGCTTCCAGAGCTCTCAGCTCTGTGGCAAGGAGCTTGGAAGCCCTAAGAGCCCCCAGGGTTTCCCAGCTCCTTTACATGGCAGGGCTAGCCTAGCGTTGGTACCCTGGAAGCCCACAGCTCTGGGCAGTTCAACATAATGGGAGTATCCTAGTGCTTCAGACCTTGGAAATTCAAGCTCCCCAGTAGGTCGCCAGGAAGGTTTTAAGGAAAGTCTGTTGAATCTGAGACATATCTGCAAAACATTTCAGTTTTAATCTGTCAGCATTTTCCAAGGAAACTCTGTTTCATGGGAAATTCCTGACCAGCTCTACCACAGATTTGGTGAAATCATGATTTGCCCCTGAGTACAACTAATTCTGGCCAACTCAATTTTATTAGGATTTTATAAAAAGCAACACAATAAGTTAAATATTCCATGTACAATAAGGACTTGATCGTTTGCAGTACTATGTAACCTCAACTGCAGATATCAGTACTATGTAACCTCAACTACAGACATGCCTTAAGAAAACAGATTGAAGACAATACACTGAGAGACAAGAAAGGCAATACTTTTGAGGGCGGAAAAGCAAACCATTTGAGGGATCACTGACCCTGTGATAAAATGATCATGGAATAGCCTTAAAAGAGCTGTATTCCCTGCCCTTAAAGGCACAAGATGGCACAGAAGAGACCATGTAATTAGACATACAGGCACTAGCTCTGCTTGACTTAGTGTGCTTAAAATAGTAACACAGCTGTGGTGGCATACGTAGCTGCTTGGTTTAGTTGCCCAAATATTATCCCCTGGGAGCGTACTTGGGTGGTTAGCCCAAGATGCCACCCATGCTACCAAGGCTACACTAGCATGTGTATGTCTACCTGTGAAGGAAATTTCACCTCCAGCTGCTGGTGGTGTGCTCCTTTTGAGAGGGAGATGGACAGTTCAGTTGCCTCCTAGCCCCTCTCCAGCTGCTGTGTAGAAACACATTGATTGTACGCTTTGACCTTGGGGCATAAAGGTGAAATGACGTGCAATGACAATGGGTCCCAAATGAAAACCGCATACCCACACACTTTTGACATTTGTGAATGTTCAGATCCACTCCTGATCTTTGATGCTCAGGCCCATCTTTACTTAGATTGAATGCAGTTACAAAGTTTTTATTTCCTTTAAATCATAACAGTAGTTTGAGGCCATTCTCTATATGGTACATATAACAGGAATAATGCTAGACCTAGTAAGAACCCATAAAGCAGTAATAACAAACTACATCCTCACTGAACAGCAACTTGACTCTAAATGTTTGTAGTTTCTGGCTGAGTTTGGAAAATCATAAAATGTTAACATACTTATTTAAAGTTTTGGAGGGATTGCTGTGAATCTCTGTACACATATAGCACTTTACAACCTCCATCACTGCACAGTCCCCTTTCCTTCAACAGGCCTCTGGTGTGCTCCTTTTGAGAGGGAGATAGACAGTTCAGTTGCCTCCTATCCCCTCTCCAGTGTCTTCAGGAGTTCCCTTGCTGTGCTATGCTTCTCCATTCCAGCAGAGAGAGACTGGAAATTGAAGCTACATTTCACAGAAATGTTATAGTCTCTGAAAAGGAAAAATACTTTGTGTTTTTTTAACTTTTTTTTTAAACTAGAAAATTTCAAAAGAAAAAAAATGTGATTTTTTTTTTTAAGAAGCTATTTTTCATCCAAAAAATTTGGACAAAAAATGTCAACCAGAACCACTGAAAATACTGCAAGGATAATTGCTCTCAGTTTTGACATGCTACTCGGCCCTTCCCCTCCCCCCTCCTTAATTTAGGCCCTGTTTCTGTGAGCTGCTCTGCATGAGTGGTAGGTTCTACCTGCATGGAACGACTTACAAGAGCAGAGCTCTAGTTAGAACAGCTTTCCTTATTCTTGGCTTTTCCAGTCTCAGTCCTGGTCAGAAAAATCAAAGAGAAATTTTTGATCCAAACCAATTGGGATCAAATTTTGATTCAATTTGCCCATCTCTACAAATCAGTACCAGTAATTCATAGATTCCAAGGACACAAGGGTCCAATATGATCATTCAACCTGTCCTAATGTGTAACACAGGTCCTAGAACTTACCCAAAATAATTCTTAAGGCACAACTTTTGGGAAAACTGTCAAACTTGATTTAAAAATGGTCAGTGAAAGTAAATTGTTTCAATGGTTAATTACTCTCACTGTTAAAAATTTACATCTTATTTCCAGTCTGAATTTGTCTAGTTTTCAACTTCCAGCCACTGGATTGTGTTATTCCTTTCTCTGCTAGACTGAAGAGCCCATTGTGAAATATTTGTTCCCCATGTAGGTACGGTATTTATAGACTGAGCTTTTCAATGGAGCAGGGAAGGATGTATTTATAAATTGCAAACTGTATTTAAAAAAATAACTCAAAACTATTTAACACCTTTTCTTCACTACCCTTTCTGCCTTTTAACAACAGCATTAGATAAATGTTAGTATTTTACTGAAATGTGGCTATATAATAAATACATAGTGCCAGATCCCCAGATGATGTAAATTTGATTTGCTCCAATGAAGCTGAGGGTCTGGCCCTGTTACTATTATTATCTTACCAAAATGACCACCACACCAAAATGACCTAAGAGGCCTTTCACCCTGCTGGGAAAACTAAGTATAACTGTATAATCACATGTCTGCAAGTTTGTTATTGCCATCACTGAATTACATCAAGATAAGGTTATTAAAAAGAAATAATAGTAACTATAACCTTCCTTAAAATAAAGTAACCCTAGAATTGTCACTGCCGTTACACTCATTGTTTGAACCATTTTTGAAGTTTATTTTGATGTTATTTTCTCTAACTGGTCATTCAAAATAGCCAGTGCTGTTTGCTGGTGTTTTCTTCCCCTCTGTTTTCTTGAAATCTCTAAACAAAATGATTAGTAGTAGAATGGCTGTACGCTGAGAAGAGTCGAGAAAGTTGGTAATAAGTAGAAAATCACCAATGGTGCAAGGAGGGCAGTCTGGTCCGGTATGCCCTACTGGTAAGATATTTATAGCTGGTATGCCGTCCACGCCAGCAGCTCCTCCAGCACGGCTGTACCACCCTAGCCCTTCCACACAGCTGCGTCTAGTGTCTCCTGTCTTAGGTCTGTAAGAAGCCCCATTGGAGGACAGGGCTGAGGGTGGGTCTCGGGGGGTACCGGTACAGCTGTGCTGGAGGAGCTGCTGATGTGGGGCCACCTGGCAGCCCCACATACTGCTCCTTTCACAGCTGCAGTTCCCAGGATAGCCCTGCAGTTCAGAAGTCTCCGGTCCAGTGGGAGGAGGACAGAGACCTCCCCCGAGATAACCTGGGATGGCTGATGGGAGGGGAGGGGAAGAACACGGGATCCCAGGCTGGGGACTGAGTGGGGTCATGTGAGGAGTCATGTGGGGAGGTCACATGCCACCCCCTCCCCTTTAGCTGGTGCTGTGTATCAGTAAGAAATGAATTCTAGTTGCCCCACTGAAAAATCACACTGCAGAAATATGAGGTAGACCATATCCCTATCGGATATACTGTGAGGAATGGAAAACAAATGTTAAATAAAGGATCATGCTATATGAGAGCACGGCACAACCTAATGATAATGCATTATCTTCTCCCAAAATAACAAGTTACCTGAGAACAACACTTCTTTGTAACTACTTTTCAAAGCCAGCATGCTGAATGACCACAGACATACCTCCCATGTCCTACTGGAAATGTAGACTTTAACAGACCTACCAGAAGTCATGGAACTATGATGATATTTGCATCATTCACTTTGTTCACTCTGCTTGTGTGTTATGCCCTTTCCCCCATCCTCTATTTTGTCTTTTTTAGATTGTAAGCTCTTCAAGGCAGGGGCTACCTACCACTCTGTGTTTGTACAGAGCCTGCTACAATGGGGTTCCACACTTCGTTGGATCGTAGACACTACTATAATAAACATGTTAAAGAAATAAAATAAACAAAATGAATATGTGCTGCAGAGTCACATCCCTTATATTGTATTGCACTTTGCTAATGGTAGGTTTATTCATACAGATATTGCCTACAGTAAATTCAGTCTGTTTATGATGAAGCCTTGAGGACTTTTGCTGCTGTGCACTAAAGCACGCACTGAATTTCATCATAAAGAATATATGACACTTTATGTTGGGCAGGAAACAGCAAAGCAATTGTCAATTGTACTCTGGCTGCTGTAACCAGATTATAGGATTAGAAGGCTATTTTGAAACTTGATTTGTTGTTTGACAATCTTGTTTGGGGGTTTAATATCTTGGTGATTTCAAAATGGACTGGGCTGTAACTTAATATACAAGGGGCACAGGCACTTTTCTTTAGGAAAAATTATTTCAGCCCATTAAATTGTTTTATTTTTAGTTCTGGAGTTTCAAAACACTAATTTGCAAATGCAATGTGGCTGATTGTAAGTTAAAGTTGTCCTGCTGTTAACTCACAATTGCTCAGATAAATATTTCATTTTTCTTGTTTTTTTCCATAACAACTTTGTTCAAGAGCAATACAAAGACTCTTTACAGAAGAGAAACTTGAGGATTATCTTTTACACCACTACTTCCTTCCCTTCAGGCCTCACATTACTACAAACTGCCTTCTGACTAGAGCTGACCAGAAGATGACAATTCTCTTTCACAGGAACTTTTGAAGCTTCACAGTTTGTTTTCATTTTGCACTGGAAACTTTTACATTTTCACGAAAAGCGAATTGTGTGAAAATCTCTATTTCTCAATCAAATCCTCAGCTTTTTGATTCAGGAAGGGAATGTAGGTCTCTCTATCCTGGAGGATACAGCATTGACCTCAGTTGTGGGAAACCCATGTTCAAGTCTTTCCGCTGCCAGATTCAGAACAGAGATTCTCACATCCCAGACCACTGCTCTAATCACCAAACTACAGAGCCCCACACACATTTAATCTCAGATTAAATGAAATTTAATAAATATTGTTCTGATCAGCTTTACATCTGACCAGTGAAGGTGGATGAGACCTTCCTTCCTTAGTTCCTTTTGGAACCTTTTCATTTCTAACATGGGAAGACTGAACCTACAGTTTCTGACCCTGCTATTTCTGAGCCACAGGAGCAAAAAATCAAACCAAAAATATTTTTGATGCAATAAATTCCTTATGAAACATACTGTGACAGAAACATTCTCTCTCTACTACCATTAAGAAAAATCAAGGAATGAAAGTCAGATGGGGAAAAACAATGTGGTGGATACTGTTCAAAGTTCAGCGCACAAACCAAGCTGCACCCACATGAGGCACTGCTCGCAGTAGATTGCACAAATTTAAAAAATGTCATCAAACGTTCTCTGGGCATCTTGGGCTCAGCTCCCCCTCAATGGGATCCAAACAGAACTCTGGGCTCTGCCTCAGTGAAGACCATATGCTTCTCCTGGCTTCTCCCCTTTGTGAGAGCATCTGATAACCAGCTAAGTCTCTTTGGGTTTGGTTCCTTCTTCACTATGGGTAGGGAGAGTGGTGCTATCTCCCAAACCCACTCGTTGAATGGCACCAAAAATCAGCTGTTCCTCACAGTAAATTGTGCAGGTCTTCATAATATAATCCTCTCTCTTCTTTCTTACATGTTTGATGAGCACTAGAATAGCTAATACTTTAAATGACAACACCAGGTATGTGATTTAGTGCCCACTGAAATGAATGGTGTGATTCACACTTGTCACACTTATTGTTTCAGATTCTGCAAGTACAGGCAGCATCACTGTATCAATTACCCTTGAAATTGTGAACTGAATATACCTCGGCAATCATAAAAGCTAGAGATTTATTTATTTTTTAAATGAAAACTTAGATTCTGGAACATAAGGCAGCGGCAGTACACTGTGAAGACCCGCATCTGCTGTCTCTGAGCACTTTCAAGAAACAGTTAGAGATTTAAGGCTGAGACAATAACATGGGCATTCTGAGTTATGATTAGGGATGGAAGAATCAAGTACTAAATTTTCCAAAGAGCATGAATATGAACAGAATCCCATTACAGCAATATTTGCATACCAAATATCTATTATATTCATTCCAGCTTCCCACCCACCTCTTCTTTGTTGCCTCCTTTTTGCCACCTTGATAATTTCTTGACCCTCACCAACTACAGTCTTGAAATGTCTCCCAGCTGTCGTCCAATTTGCTGTGTAAAGGCACTATTTTAAATTCCAGAATATTCTTTATGGACATGTTAAAGAGCAGATAGTCTGCTGACCATTGTGCAGACAGGAGGTTACACAGGTACCAGGCACAAATACTATTTTTGAGTTGCAAAAGATGCTCAGAGGAAGCTGGTGTCCAGTAGGTAAACAGGAGTGATGTGGAGACAGAGCCATGGCCCCATTCTATGTCCACACTATCCTGTGGCACAGTATGGTGCATCCTTGCCCTCCTAAGGGAGGCATAGTGGCTTTGCCTACTAAAGCCACCTTGAACATGAAGTTCCACACTGCCACCTTCTTAGAGCTATTCCCTGATGGAACAATTTGCCCTAACAAAATAATGAGAGCCACAATAGCCCTTTTAAACCTTTTGAATTCAGATATATTAAATGATTAAGTGTTATTATGATGCACAGATAAGATTACATTGGAGAATTTTTTAAAAGATGTATACTAATTAATGTAATGCAAATCTGAAATTTAATACCTCTTTTCATAATTGTGTTATCCATTTTGGGACATCAGGATTATCATGAAGGACAAAATATTATTACCTATCTTTGATAGTAAAAATGGCAGAGGATGGCCTCTTTTGTGGCTAGTTGTTGATAATACACACTGAGCAACTTAATATTTTAAACACGCCTGATATCACTATATGACAAATTCTTAAATACATACTTAATTTGAATTAATAAAACATTGAGGGTACAGAGTTACTGAGTGGAAATAGCAGCCAATAGCAACTAATAGGAATGATGCATTTTCCCTCCATCAAACATGTTGAGTGAGTTACTATTCCACTTTTTCTAAATGGCATATGGGTTCATCCAATATTTTAAGGGTTTAATTCAGGCTCAGTCTAGCTCAGCCCCTTCTAAGCAAAGTGTAGAGGAGTATGTAGAATTGAAAAACAGCCTTTTATTTAAAAAAATACAAAACAACAGAAAAAACCCTTCATATAAAATTGGTGACTTTTTAGAATTTTCTCACTTTTGGGAACATTTGTGACAATTTTATCACATTTATTATTGAAAATGTGATTAAAACATATCAAAAAGTTATTAAAATTTGTATTCACTAAAAATCCTATATAAGAGAAAATGTTGTTTGTTTTGAAAAAAAGAAAAAAGGGTCCATTTTGAATCTGGAAAAAAATTATATGAAATTTGAAGTGTTGAAATACTTTGTGATTTAAAAAAAACACCTCAACAACTTGCATTAACTGTATGTGGTGTTTGTGTAAACTTGATGGGAGGCCTCAGCATACTTTGTATACCATAGGAGGATGATTTGTGCCAGTCTTGAATGACTTTAGGGTAGGTTTGGCAGTGTGTGTGGCCTTAATACCCACAGAGACAGTATGAATCAACAGTATTTACTATTCCAGCATAAAGTTGGAGCTATTGGATGTTTCAGACAGCCCTGTGTGCATGTTGGGTGGTTTAGTGGGCAATCCGGTCCAGGAGATAAGAGCACTGGATGGACAATCAAATACTACTCTGTGATCCTGAATAAATTGCTTCACCTCTCTCTGCCTCTGTCTTGTTTATTTAGATTATAAGATCTTCAAGGAAAAAACGTTTTATTTTAATATGTGTTTGAGCAGTGTGTAATATACTGGAGCCCTGATCTCTGCTGGTGTGTCTCAGTGCTACTGTAATAAAAAAAAAATTAACAACAATAGTTGCATTGCCTCTGAATCCCTAGTTAGTGCCCCCCCACAAAACCTGACTACTGAGGCTATGTGCAAGAGGACTGGTTGGAGACAGGAGAGCTTGAACCAGAGAATACATCCCTCTACTTCCTATCTGACATATTACTAAAGTGCTACCTGTTTCTAGTGTCTGTTGAAGAAGTTACAATCAATTAGGTAATAGTAAGGTAGACGTCCTACTCTGCTAAGGTTTGTATTATAGATCCAATTGCTTTGGAACTTTGAGGGTTAGCTATTCCCCTGATTTTGACTTAGTACTTGTTGTCACCATAGTCTCCTAAAAAAAATCAATTGGAGTTGGCCATCCTGCTTTCACCATTGGGCCAATTTCCATAGCCAGCATCTCTACAACCAGTGGCTTTGTCATTGTATTGAAGCTCCTCTTGCTCCTGTTATTTAAATTGGGTGAATGGTGAATGTCCATTTTTATTGCATTCACTATAGATAGTTCGTGGTCCACTAATGTCAGAGGTATTCTACCCAGAGTGCTATCCAAATATAGTATTCCATGGGAAGTGACCATCTAAACAAACAGTTGGATCTGACTGTCAATTTCCTGTATGTGTTACAGGGACAATTTTTTTTGGATGTTCAATAGCATTTTCCTTCTGATCCTGGGAATGTTTTATCAACATTCTGTTGAACCTGGAAGTCCAAAATTAGTCCAGATACGCAGAAGAATCAGTTATTTGCTTTTGACCTCTGGATCTTTAAAATGTTGCCAATACACTGCACTATAGCTGTTGATTGAAATGGCAATCAGCTTCAATTTCTTCACAAACAGGCAAATCGCCAGCTTGTCTTCGATGCCTATGTCAGATGACTCATCAATATCTCCTATGAAGGAGAGAAAGAAAGCCCCCTGAAGTAATGAAACATCAACACAATTACACAGACTGTTGCTTTGTGAGTAGGTGGAGTTTAGATTGCAATCACCCTATTGCATAAAAAAAAACTACTTCAGAGATTATTGCTTTGTTTCATCAGCTCTTATATTGCAAATCACTTTCCAGCCTCCTGTAAGCTACAATACTGTACAATCTATTGCAGGGCTACAAGTGACGCACAATCAACCTACTTTACAAAGTACATGACTCTTTTCTTTTATAGTTTAAATTTTAAGCAGTTAACTATCACTGTTGATTGCTACCATCACCCCAGTTGCAAAATAAAATGTATTCCTCTTCATTTCTTTCTGCAACCATACTCTATGTACTCTATAAAGGGTCAAAGCTGAATCATTGTTGGTTTAATTAACTACTAATCCAAATACTGAGTTAAGTGAAGAAGAAATATCAACATCCAGGGTCCTATATGTCTGGACCCTACCATCATGAACTGCTGCAGAATTCCCCTACTAGGAATTCTCAACTGAGCAGTAGGTGGCATGAAGAGGGTTTCATGCATGTGATGCTGAAATCAGTTATATAATTAAGAGTGGGTCAAGGTGACACTTGGAACATTTGAAACTGCAAAGATTAGCCACTAAATTCTGAGGGAGAAGCTAAATTAGTTAATTTGTTTTGCTATAATGAATTAAGCTGTGGCCAGTTTCCACTACATTTCATTAAAATATGAGTGGTCTTTTCATGTGAGTGTGTCCTTCAAGTAATCTTGGACATATGAAAGAAATATAAGTACTGCAATAAGAATATGTTGACATATTTCTCTCATAACTGACTATTTATTATTGTTGCTGGTAGCAAATATGTTCTATTATTTGAATGTCACTCTTGAGATGTATACCTTTTACCTTTATGAAAAAGGTATGCTATATGATTTATCTTTATGCACTTACCATTCATTTTGCCTATCATCTTAAACAATATTTTTCATATTTCCAGGGATTGTACACATTCTAGCGATGGGTTTGAACCACAACATTTGGATCCTGTTTGTTACCAAATTTTGGAACCTACAAGGTAAGTTGGAATTTGGATTCTCCCCATCACAGGGCTTAAACTGCAACTGAATCATTCCTGTCAGTGGGTATGTGTGAGTGGATAGATTTACAGATTAGGGAGCCAAAATATTTTTAATCTGGGGATGGTTCTGTATTTCCAATCCTCCCCAACCACATAGACACACAGATATTGAGTGAGTAAGGGTTCAGATTTGGACACAACTCTAGCATGTACGTAAAATGACAATGCTACAAGCTCCATCATTTCTCCCAGTTTTTAGGAGTCAAAGTAGTCTAGCATTGGAGAGTTGTATTTATGATGAGGTATTAGTTATTGGTTTTATTTATTTGTGGAGAGATGAGAATATGACATTTTTTGAAAATGTAAATTTCCAGTGTTGTAAGGGCAGCCTGAGCATGGTATGGACATCTATTGACCATCATTATACATCACACTTTAAAAAGGAAATAAAACAAATGTAAAGTCTAGATTACACTGACAATGTTTAGATTTACTAAAGATTAACTGCATACATAAGGATTTAATCTTGTTCAAACATGAGACCAAGGGCCTGGTCCAAAGCTCACTGAAGCCAACAGGATTTTTATGGGCCTTGGATCAGGTCTAGGAGTGTCCCGGGCGCTCTCGTAGACATCCTTGGGAAAATCATTTACCTTTTGAAATCTGTCTCCTATTTGACCTCACTAGGCTGTTGTGAAGCTTAGCTCATTAATGTTCACAACACACTTTTGAGATCCTCTGCTGAAAGGAGCTATAGAAGAGCTATGTATTATTATTCTATTTTCATTACAATGACATAACACAAAAAATAATAGGAATGGTTATGATCTAATAAGAACAATAATTTAGGCCCCAATTCAGCAAGGCTCTTAAGCACATGTTTAACTCTCAGGCTGTGATGGACATCATTGAGCATTACTAAAGCCAATGGCTCTACTTCTGCTTAAAATTAAGCATGTGCTTGAGGTTTAAGACACGTTGAACGAGCTTGTGCACCCAGTTTACTCATTCATCAGGTAAAATCTACTTAACATCCTGAAGGATTGGCCCTCAGATGCTCCCCATAAGGTCACATTGTGTGCTGCCTCTGCACAAGTGCACAGTGGAGGTCCCCTTTGCAGCTATAACCTTTGATTTAAACACTTTTCACTTGAATTTTAAATGTAAATAATAATACCAATAACCCAATTAAATTCCTGAGGTTGACACCTCCAGGCTGTTACAGAATAATTTCATTTAATGGAGAACTGTGAGTGACACAATAAGTGATATAATTATGTTTCTATTTAATATCATTACTGTTTAAGTATATTAAACTAAAGAGTTAATGTAGCATATACTACCTTATCAATTAAAAAATATAATAGCCTGGTATTCTCTTGGTGAACAGATATTGACAGTGAACACAGTGTTTTTAAATCATTTTGATTGTTTTAAGCAGCTGATGATACTTCAGTATAAATTTCCAGTCATGAAATTTATTGTCTATTATGACAAAAATGTTATTGCCTAAAAACAGCTGATATTTTTAAATGTTCCACAGTTAATAGTATTGAAATTCCAAATGACCAAGCTCAGAAAAAATATGGACTGCTTTCTCCTGTTCCTAGAAACCTTTAATGATCAGTCTCAGTTGTGCTTTTGACATTTTTACCCTCGGCTTACTAACGTACACTTCAAGGCTGCAATAACTAGATTAAAGTAATAACCTAGCAAGTGTTGCTGCAGGCTACAGTTTTAGCTGACACAAATCATCTTTCACTGGACACACTTTATGGTTTCTAACATAAAATGACTTTGCTGAAAAGCTAGTGCTTTTGCAATCCGGGGTTACATTTTTAAACAATTTTTAATCTGCAGTACTAGTCTACACATCTTTAAAAGTTTTCTATAAGATTGATCCCCTATAGTTAAAATCCCTTTATTAGAATTGCAAAATCACGTCAGCATTAATTGAAGTGCCCTAAGATTAAATGTTTAGCAAATCTTGTTTGCTGTTTTGTGCCTGGTGGGATGTGGTTAGAAGGTTATTTAAGTAATATGTTTCATTTAAAAATTTACAATTGTCTTTAACATAAGCTGTAAAAAACCCCAACCAACCAACCAACCTGACAGACATAGATTTAGTGCTGGAATGAACAAATATTGGTTATATCTAATAGGTTTTGTGTTAGGCTATGACGTGTCTCTTCTCACACTACAGAACGAGGAACTAAAAAGCTACTAGACTATTCATTTTACAGTGGTCATTACATAAAAAGTCTGAAGTGGGAGAAAAATAAAATAGTTGACAAGCTCCTTTGTGTTTTAACTTATGAACCCTCAGAAATCATTATATACAAAACCACTAAAACAAACAAACAGATAATCCAAAAGTTCCACTTCTTACAATCTTAGTAAAATCTTAGTCTTCACAAACAAGGTCAGCTCCCAGACTGCTGCACTGGGCAGCACAGTATGGGGAGAAGGTGACCAGCCCTCTGTGGAGAAAGAAGTGGTTCGAGACTATTTAGAAAAACTGAACAAGCACAAGTCCATGGGGCCGGATGTGCTGCATCCGAGGGTGCTAAAGAAGTTGGCGGATGTGATTGCAGAGCCATTGGCCATTATCTTTGAAAAGTCATGGCGAATGGGGGAGGTCCCAGATGACTGGAAAAAGGCTACTGTAGTGCCCATCTTTAAAAAAGGGAAGAAGGAGGATCCAGGGAACTACAGGCCAGTCAGCCTCACCTCAGTCCCTGGAAAAATCATGGAGCAGGTCCTCAAGGAATCAATTCTGAAGCACTTAGAGGAGAGGAAAGTGATCAGGAACAGTCAGCATGGATTCACCAAGGGCAAGTCATGCCTGACTAACCTAATTGCCTTCTATGAGGAGATACCTGGGTCTGTGGATGAGGGGGAAGCAGTGGATGTGCTATTTCTGGACTTTAGCAAAGCTTTTGATACAGTCTCCCACAGTATTCTTGCCAGCAAGTTAAAGAAGTCTGGGCTGGTTGATTGGACTATAAGGTGGATAGAAAGCTGTCTAGATCGTCAGGCTCAATGGATAGTGATCAATGGCTCCATGTCTAGTTGGCAGCCAGTTTCAAGTGGAGTGCCCCAAGGGTCGGTCCTGGGGCCGGTTTTGTTCAATATCTTCATTAATGATCTGGAGGATGGCGTGGACTGCACTCTCCGCAAGTTTGCAGATGACACTAAACTGGGAGGAGTGGTAGATATGCTGGAGGGTAGGAATAGGATAAAGAGGGACCTAGACAAATTAGAAGACTGGGCCAAATTAGAGGACTGGGCCAAAAGAAACCTAATGAGGTTCAACAAGGACAAGTGCAGAGTACTGCACTTAGGACGGAAGAATCCCATGCACTGTAACAGACTAGGGACCAAATAGCTAGGATGCAGATCTGCAGAAAAGGACCTAGGGGTTACAGTGGACGAGAAGCTGGATATGAGTCAACAGTGTGCCCTTGTTGCCCAGAAGTCTAACGGCATTTTGGGCTGTATAAGTAGGGGCATTGCCAGCAGATCGAGGATGTGATCATTCCCCTCTATTTGACATTGGTAAGGCCTCATCTGGAGTACTGTGTCCAGTTTTGGGCCCCACACTACAAGAAATATGTGGAAAAGTTGGAGAGAGTCCAGCGGAGGGCAACAAAAAATGATTAGGGGGCTGGAGCGCATGACTTATGAGAAGAGGCTGAGGGAACTGGGATTGTTTAGTCTGCAGAAGAGAAGAATGAGGGGGGATTTGATAGCTGCTTTCAACTACCTGAAAGGAGGTTCCAAAGAGGATGGATCTAGACTGTTCTCAGTGGTACCTGATGACAGAACAAGGAGTAATGGTCTCAAGTTGCAGTGGGGAAGGTTTAGGTTGGATATTAGGAAAAACTTTTTCACTCAGAGTGGTGAAGTACTGGAATGGGTTACCTAGGGAGGTGGTGGAATCTCCTTCCTTAGAGGTTTTTAAGGTCAGGCTTGACAAAGCCCTGGCTGGGATGATATAATTGGGAATTGGTCCTGCTTTGAGCAAAGGGTTGGACTAGATGACCTCCTGATGTCCCTTCCAACCCTGATATTCTATGATTCTATGATCAATATGTATAGTATATCACAAGATGTGGTGAGAGTTTATAATCCCAGGTGAAATCCTGAATCAATGTCAATCCTCCCATTTTCTTCAACAAAGTCATGATTTTGCCCGCAGTGTGTGTTATATACCTAATGCTTTAATTTACATCCCATAGGGATAGCAGGGGCAATTAAGTATGGTATCAATGCCCTATCTTTGAATTTCCTTATTCTTTTTAATGTGCCAAAAATCTAAAGTTAAGTAAAAAATCCTTCCTAGAAATGTATTGAAATGAACACAACAGACTGTAATGGTTCTAGTTTGTAAAATGTATTGAAGGATCTTTAATGTGGCAGATTATTGACCAGGCAGGCTCCAGCAGCTTCACTGGAGCCATTATAGATACATCATGTTAATTCAGTGATGACCTGAGTTTCTTTCACAATTCTCCTAAAACAACATGACAGAGTTATTGTGACTGAATTCAAGATAGCTTCCAATTACCAATGTTTTGGGCAAACTTCCAGTGGTTATGCCCTTGGACCCATGGAGGTGATCATGAAAATTAGCTGGAGACAAACCTTGAACAGGTATTGGAATGCATTAAAATTACTTGTAAATACTTACTGAACATTCATATTAACCACTGTTTTTAAACATGTTTGAACAAACTGAAATCTCACATTAGATTTCAGCCTACAATGACTCTGTACCAGCAGCATTCTAGACCCCCTGCTAACATACAGATATGAATACAGTAATAGTGAAAGTAGTAATTATTTCCCTGTAAGCATGAAATGATTCATCCTCTCATCCTGCAAGCTGCTGAGTACCCACAACTCTCACTGACTACCCCAGGAGTTGAAGGCACTCTTTATGTCACAGAATAGGCCTTATATAATTATTTTATATTCAGAGTTGTTATAGCCGTGTTGGTCCCAGGATAATAGAGAGATGAGTATAAAGCTTGTCTCTTATGTGGGATAAGCTGATCCAAGAAAAGAGATTACCTCACCCACCTTATATCTATAATTATTTTATAGCAGGATTGTGCTTGGTAGCTATATTTTATGTTATATGTGTCAAGGATTATATTACTTGGCTTATACAGAGCTCAAAGTCTTCCTTTTTAAGATGTCCACAGTAATTAGGTACCTTTGTAATTAAGTCTAGAATCATTAGAAACAGAGCAATTTACATATTTCATCTTTAGGAACAGTGACAAGATTATGCTATGCTGATGCATGAGAATTAATCTGTTCACATCTCATAACTTTAGGAGGGATATTTCTATTTACAACTTCAGTAAAATTAAGATAATTACTATTGCCTCAAACGGAATCTGTATCTAAAGTTCTTTATCAACAGAAACACCAGTATTTAAAGCACTGGTAATAATAATAATAAATATAAAACAATATTAAAGAAAAGATAATTTAGTTTAACAGGCTGAGAACATAAGAACATGTCAAACTTGACTTTTATGAGAAGTCCCACTGGACTGCAAGTATGCATAAAAGTAAAGTGGAATATGGCCTATTGTTTTTTTGTTTGTTTGCTTGGTTTTTTTAAGGCTACCTTCAAAATAAAAACTAAAAAGGACACTGTGGTACAGTGAAGAGGATGCTGAAAGCTGGACCACTAATGTTGATTTTAAATAGTCTTGGAGCACTGGGAAAGTCCTAGAAGACTGGAAGAAAGCTAAATTTTGTCCCAATTTTTTAAAAGGGGTAAACAGGATGAGTTGGGTATTTATAGGCCTGTCAGCCTGACAATCATCATGGGAAAGATAACGGAGTGGCTGATCTGAGACTCGATTAATAAAGAACTAACAGAGGATAATGTAATTAAGGCAAGTCAACATGGGTTTATAGAAAATAGATCCTGACAAATTAACTTGATATTTTTTTATGAGATTACAGGTTTGATTGATAAAGGTAATAGCATTGATGCAATATATTTATACTTCTGTAAGGTGTTTGACTTGGTGCCACATGACACTTGATTAAAAAATCTAGAATGATATAATACTAACATGGCACAAATTAAACTGATTAAAAACTGTCTAACTAATAGGTCTCAAGATGTAACTGTTGTGGCAAAGTACCTGCTTCTCCTCAGCTGGCTCAGTCCCTTTTTGCCTTGGAGACACAGGCTTGGGCAAAGCAAAATCCTTCCCGGTCATGCAGGGTCTGGCTGATCCTCCTCTCAGTCAGTCCCTTGCTGTTTTTCTCCCCTTCTGGGGACAGAGTGCAGTCTTCCTTGCTGGAAGAGGGCAGAGTCTTGCTGCACCTACTCACTGGCAGCTTCTCTGCTTCTTTCACTCCCCCCGTTTCCCTGCCAGGGAGGGTTTAAAAAGGTCACCAGCAATTGGGACCAGCTGAACCTAATTAGTTCCCTGGTAATCCCTGTTCCAGCTGAACCTAATTTCTCATGGCTATCTCTCCTCAATGGATAGGGAGAGGCCTTTTAACCCTCCTGGGACTAATTCCTACCCCTCCCTTTGTAGCCATTTGGCCGGGGTTTGCCACACTGTACATGGGGAAATCAACATTGAGCATGTCTGTTTCTGCTCGGGTCCGACACAGATTGGTTCGTGACATCTATGCTATTTAACATATTTATCTAAGACCTGGAAGAAGACAAACATATCACCTATAAAACTTGCAGATGACACAAAAATTGGAGAAATGGTATAATGAAGAGGACAAGTCACTGATTCAGAGTAATCTAGATCAGTTAGCAAACTCATTACAAACACACAGTATGTTTTAATACAGCTAAATGTAAATGTATAAATCCGGAAACAGAATGTAGGCCATGCTTACAGGATGGAGGACTCTATCCTGGGAGTCAGTGACTTTGAAAAAAACATTTGGAGTGTGTGTATGTGGATCCTCATCACACATGAGCTGTGGCCAAAAGAACTAATGTGATCCTGGAATACATAAACAGCAGATTCTCAGGTAGGAGTAGAGAGGTTATTTTACCATTGTATTTGGAACTGGTGTGACAGCTGCTGGAACACTGTATCCAGTTCTGATGCCCACAATTCAGAAAGGGTCAGAGAAGAGCCAGGAGAATGATTAAAAGAGTAGAAAACATGCCTTATAGTGATAGACTCGAGCTCAATCTATTTAGCTTAACAAAGTGAACATTAAGGAATGACTTGATTATAGTGTGCAAGTACCTACACAGGGAACAACTATTCAATAATGGATTCATCAGTCTAGTAGAGGACAGTATAACATGATCAATGGCTGGAAGTTGGAACTAGACAAATTTGGATTGGAAATAAGCTGTAAATTTTTAACAGTGACAGTAACACTGTACTAGCCATTGGAACACTGTACTAAGATTCATGATGGAATCTCCATCACTGACAATTTTTAAATCAAGATTGGATTTTTTTTCCAAAATATGTGGTCTAGGAACTTTTGGGGGGAAATTCTCTGGCCTGTGTTATCTAGGATGTCAGTCTAGATGATCACAATGGTTCCTTTTGGTCTTTGGTTCTTTTAATCATGGTTCCATTCTCAGTTCTGCCATTGACCTGTTCTGTGACCTTGGGCAAAGTAACTCGCTGAGTCTCAGTTCCCCTATCTGTAATATGACCACACTGCACTTTAATGGAGGTGGGGGGGGCATTGTCTGGTTTGCTAGGGGAAGGGGAATAGTGCTTTTTGGGTGGGGGCGGGGAAAGTGGCTCAGAAGCTGCCACAGCAGGCGGAGTGGGTATGCGTGGTGACACTGACTAATCACCAGAGACTGCAAGGCCTGGAGAGTTGTAAAGGAATAAGCCCGGCAGGAGAAGCCTCTTTTCCCCAAACCAAGCAGAGCAGCACCCACCCTATCCCTCCCCTCGAGGTGGCAAAATGGCAGATTAGGTCAGGACCTGCTGTGGGCATTGTGCTAGCCACTCCCTTGTGGGGGGGCTGGGAAGGAATTTTTCCCTCACTGCCGGATTGACCTAGGTGGAGTGTGTGTGTGTGTGTGTGTGTGCGGTCGGGGTTTCGCCTGGCCCACAGCAGGTTCAGGTGGGGCTTTGTTATGGTGAGTAGGGTGGGAAGTTAGGCTTCCATAGGGAAGCCATGCCATGACCAGATAAATGGCTTTGTAAAGGACTTTAAAAGGAGGTGTTTGTTAAAGGAGTGGAATTGGGAGGGGTGGTTCAGGGATTCTATGACAGGCATGGCAGGGAGCCAACTCCCCTTCCTTATAGCCTACCTTAACCATCCTTCAAGGAGTGGGGATGGTAAGGTCCCAGCAATTGGTTGGCTGAGGGACGTGGATGGAAAAAGGGAGCTGGCAGAAACCTTAGGTAGATATTGAATGATCATGGATTTACTTGCACTGTTTATTTGTATCTGCCGGATAGTCCCAGACATCTAATAATAAAGTTGCCACCTGATTAAAACCATATCAAGTGTCTCCTGTTCTTTAGGTACAGCAGGACAATGGAGATAATGTTACTTCCCTTTCTTCACTTTCCACTGAGAACTACATGTAAAAAGCATTAAGTATTATTGTGATTATATACAGCTTTTCATTCGGAGTTTGACAGAGTTATCAGGAAGTCTTATCAATCTTGTTTGTTTACTGATGGGCAACTCCTGGAAGAAATGAAAAAATTCCATACATAAATCATAGTGAAAAAGTTGCCCTCCGGTAATGTACAGTACACAAGGTAAACAATGCTGCTGAGTTACAGAATATTTCTTTAAATATTTAGATTTACAAACTTTTACTCAATAAATTTAGAATATTGCATTCTATCATATAAATGGTCAATTGTCACTCTGAATTATTAATATATTAGTAATGTTCAAAGTGACATATTACTAAATTGCATATTATAGTTCCACTGTGCAATTTTCCTGAGTACACAGAAATAGAAGTTTAATCCATTTCATCTTTACCCTGAAACACTCTGAATTTCAATATAGTAGAGAAACTCAAAGTGGCTAATAGACGGACACTTTTAATAATTTCAGTAAATTAATAACAGCAGTATAGCATACTATCTAGGACATCTTGCCTTTCAGATAAATTCACCAGCTAATACTAAAAAATATAAATGTTTAAAAATACTTAAAAGAACAATATTATTAATCCATTGCTTAATTAAATTATCTTCAAAATAAGTGATGGCTGGGAACAAAATCAAGCCCAGCTTCTGCTTCCTAAATTACGTTAGGTTTTTCATTGGTAATTTCTAGATATCTAATAAAAATATATTCCAAGGTTACATACCATTCTGCAAATGAGTTCTCCTCTACTTTCTGCTATGAGTTTTCTTCTACTTTCTCCCACTAAAGTTAAATCCTCTTTCCATAAAAGTTTCTAGAGTACTTACTTATATGAGCAGAGACTTTAATAATTTATATTTTTGACATTAAGATATTATATGACCCACTGAATATCCTTAATTAATTGGGTAGGGACGTGTCTGTAGAGCTTCACAAATTTTAAACATGCTTTTAAATATTTTAAATTAGAGCCTCCAATTAAAATTGTACATGTCATATTGTCTCACTTAATTCTACTGTTCTTTTTAGGACACAGTCTTAGCTGAACAAGCTGCATTGATGTGAGCTGAGCTCAATTAGTTTCTGATGTTCTGCCAAATTGCCTCATTACCTGTCATACTAACACCAGTGACACTTTTAGAGTCAAGCTCTTTGCCTCCACATTATTCTCTTTGGGAAAAAAAATCGTTAAATGAGTAAAACTATGTAATATTCTAATAAACTGTGAACCAACTTATAAATAATATAAAATAGCTGAGACAGGCTATATGTCTGGCTGTGTACAAAAATTACTTGTGTAAAATACAATGCCTCCATCAAATCCCTAGTCTTCTATTATTTACAAGTGCTTCAGATAATATATTTTCTAAACCCCATATAATGAGGAGTGACAAGTTACTTTGCCTATTCAGGGCCACCTAAATAAAAGTAATCTTATATTCACAGCTGCTGAACACCCACAGCTTCGATTACTTCCCTTAAACTTCAATACTCCCCTAGAGGTGGTGACCTTTACTGATGACATAAAACTGTCTCAACTGAACTGGTCACAAAGGCTGACAAGACTGCACAGCCCTTTATTTGTCCCAGCCATGCTGGAATAAAGACAAAATTCAATGCACATTAATAAAGCCACAACTACATTCACTTAACATATCTGGGAATACCTGGCAATAAATCGCACAGTGAATCATAGAATCATAGAATCTCAGGGTTGGAAGGGACCTCAGGAGGTCATCTAGTCCAACCCCCTGCTCAAAGCAGGACCAAACCCAACTAAATCATCCCAGCCAGGGCTTTGTCAAGCCTGACCTTAAAAACCTCTAAGGAAGGAGATTCCACCACCTCCCTAGGTAACCCATTCCAGTTCTTCACCACCCTACTAGTGAAAAAGTTTTTCCTAATATCCAACCTAACCCAACCCCTCTGCAACTTGAGACCATTACTCCTTGTTCTGTCATCTTCTACCACTGAGAACAGTCTAGATCCATCCTCTTTGGAACCCCCTTTCAGGTAGTTGAAAGCAGCTATCAAATCCCCCCTCATTCTTCTCTTCTGCAGACTAAACAATCCCAGTTCCCTCAGCCTCTCCTCATAAGTCATGTGCTCCAGCCCCCTAATCATTTTTGTTGCCCTCTGCTGGACTCTCTCCAATTTATCCACATCCTTCTTGTAGTGTGGGGCCCAAAACTGGACACAGTACTCCAAATGAGGCCTCACCAGTGCTGAGTAGAGGGGAATGATCACATCCCTTGATCTGCTGGAAATGCCCCTACTTATACAACCCAAAATGCCATTAGCCTTCTTGGCAACAAGGGCACACTGTTGATTCATATTCAGCTTTTCGTCCACCGTAACCCCTAGGTCCTTTTCTGCAGAACTGCTACCCAGTCATTCGGTCCCTAGTCTGTAGCAGTGCATGGGATTCTTCCGTCCTAAGTGCAGGACTCTGCACTTGTCCTTGTTGAACCTCATCATATTTCTTTTGGCCTAATCCTCTAATTTGTCTAGATCCCTCTGTATCCTATCCCTACCCTCCAGCGTATCAACCACTCCTCCTAGTTTAGTGTCATCTGCAAACTTGCTAAGGGTGCAGTCCACACCATCCTCCAGATCGTTAATGAAGATATTGAACAAAACCAGCCCCAGCACCGACCCTTGGGGCACACAGCTCATCATTCTTTCCTTAATGATTTCCACTTAATTGGGAGTGCTGCTGTCAACCCTCCCCATTCCTAACCTGGTCCCAGCCCATTGCTGGGACCCTGCCATCTACCCCTTGTATAAGGGTTAAGGGGAACTAGAGAAAATGTGGGGTTGTCTCTGCACAGTCCCAGATATTAGGATCCCCCCACTTTTTTCCCAGCTTCCTTAGGTGATGCCTCCCCCTAAATCTACTTCCAACTCCTGCTTATCAGAAAACCATTTCCCCTCTGTAACAAGTACCTGCACTGGACACCTGCCATATCTGCTGATGTTACTAAGTTGCAACATCTTCCTGATCTCCTTGCCTATCTTACACAGATCTCCTTGCTGTGGGGAAAATGAAAAAAACCACACCACCTTGGCCAATCTCATGGAGGGGAAAAAATTCCTTCCCAACACAAAGCAAAAAAGGCAACTTGTGCAATGACCAATGAGATCATAAAAATACCTGGTCCTACTCTGGACCCTTGTCTCTGAGGCTGGGTGCTGCTGATCAATGATTGATGAGAGACAGTTCGTTCTTTTTGGTGCATGTAGTGAGTCAGTGCCCCACTCTGTCCAGCTACTTTCTGTTCCCCTCTTGGCTCCTCTCAGGGAAGTCCCCCTTCCCTCCCCCTCCCCACCTTGCAACCGAAATGCAGAAGGAACCCTTAAAAGAGCCGTTCACTTTTCTTCCTGTCAGCTGACCAAAGGCCCACCACATTCAATTGTGGTGAACACTGTTTCAAAAGAAATCACACATTTATTCCTTATATATCTACTTCTATATTTACAAGACTTCTAAATAGCAATAGCAAATAGCAAAATGAAAGTCATTTGGAATTGCCTCTGATAAGAAATTGCAAAAGTCTATCTGGCCTAAGATTGCAGAGATGGCCTATATGGCTGTGAATTTGTTTAGCTGTAGAAAGTAAAATTACCTTCCACTGATTTAGATCAAGCATAATGAGATAATTTATGGTTGCTTACCTAAAAAATCTCATTTCTTCAAAGAGATCTGTCTACAGCTCGTCAGTGTGAGTTGTCACCCATCTATAGCTGTAGGGGGCAGCATCAAAGCTGATTGGCTGGCTGATGAGGGATTAGGCCCCACTTTGTAGAGACCCACCTCAGTTTCAAGATGGCTCCTCTGGTCTCTGGACCACAAGACAAAATAACAAATCTCACATCCTGCATCTTGCAAAAATAATGCTCATCAAGAGAATATTATGAACAATAAGAAAAATTAACTGCAGAGAACTTCAACCATAAGTTAAACCAAACTCCTTTTTTCAAAGGGAGCTGGATCTGTGGATCTATCCCTTCGAAGAAGGGAAAATTTTCAGGTAAGCACCCAAATTTTCCCATTATGTCTCAGTGCTAGGTCCATCAATCCTCAATGTGGGATTTTCTCAGCAGTGACAAAATTCCTAGAGAGGGAACAAAATAATGTCACTGAGAGAAAGGATCCCCTTACTCTCAGAAATCACCACACTGTCCAGGACTTACCTGACGAAGGCTGCACTGGCTGAAGACTGAGTTTTTATCTTGTAAAACTTGGTAAATATGTGCAGGTATGACCAAATAGCAGATTTACAGATTTAATTGACCTTTCTCAGCCCATGATGCCAACCAGTGCTTGTACTGAGTGAGTTCTGGTGCACGCTGGAGGACTGAGTCCTTTTGCTCTAGATGCGTGAGCAATGCACCAGTGTATCCATGATGAGATTGATAATTTAGATGCCTTAGCACCTCTCTTTTCTTGAATGAAATAAGACTAGTAAGGCTGGGGGTTTTTCATGCTCTCAGGTTTTGCAGATAAAACTTTAAGGCTTGCCTTACATCCAGCAAATGCCACACCGCTCCTTTGGGTGTGAAGGATCTGGACAAAAAGAAGGCTATGAGATCTCTTGTGCTAAAAAAACTGCATTTCCTATTGGAATAAAGGTTGGATCCATTCTCAGACCGCCTTGTCATTGTGAAAGATGCATCAGGATGGATCAACTGACAAAGCTACTAACTCTGACACCATTCTTGCTGAAGTGGATAGTTATCTAAAAGGTCATTTTGATAGTCAAGTAATACAATGAAACTGATTTTATAGGTTCAAAATGCACCTGGTTAAAGCATTGAGCACAATATTCAAATCCCAAGATGGACCTCTATACTAATTTAGGAGGATGCAGTAGCTGAACTAAGTACTGAGATGGTTGAAGATGGCCCAATTTACAATAAATCCATGCTGTTGCAATGTTTGGATCACTGATGAGTTGCTTGAATGGACTCCTTGTATGGGGCTCTGACTAGAATGCTTTCCAGGAAAGTGTATACCTGTAACTCTTTCTGCCTGAGAAAAGCCACCAGAAATCAATGGATATAACGTAATCCCCCTGCCAGATTGCCACCACTATGGACTTCAAGCTCTCCATCTTGAATCTGATCCTCCTTATGAACTTGTTCAGGTGTTCAACACTGCTCTGTCCTCCCTGAATCTCTTGGGTACCAGAAACAAGACTGAGTAGTGGCTGGAGAACATCTCCACCTTGGAGTCTCTCTCTATTATGCTGATTTACAAAAGATGATGTATGGTCTTCAGCATATTTTGCCTCTTTTGTGGATTTCCAGTTTCGAAAGAAATAGGAAAAGCAGTGATTTGGAAACTTTGAAAATTCTATGATATACCCTGGTCAAACCTCATCCAGGATCCATCTGTTTGATATAGAGAGAAGCCATTGCTCCTTGAATTTTAATAATCTCCCTGCTCATTGGAACTCGCCTGAACTTAGTCAGACATTGTTTCTAGTGTTGGAATTTGCATTGCAGGAAGACTGGTCTCTCCCCTTTCTGGGCTTAGACTTGTTCTAATTGCTTTTGCTGTAGTCTTGCCTTCTATACGTACATGAAGGCTGGCAATCCCCTTTACTAGATTTGGAGTTAGGAGGTTTCTGTAAAGTCTTTGATTGATCTGAAGATTCTTCCACCACTTTGTCTAACAGCTCCCCAGATAACCAACCACCTGAATATTTCAAAGCCACTAATGTGATTTTGGCCTGTATATTGAAGGCCATGTCATGTGCTGCAAACATCAAGGCACCCCCCGGTTGCATCAGCTATGAATGATAAAGCCACTGAGATTTTGTTTAATCTCTTTAATTTCTTCCAGCAGATTGGCTGGAAAATCATCAATCCAGGCCAGTATTACTCTTGAAAAACCCTCAGAGAGGAAGATGCACCCTCAAAGGTACAGAAGTGATATTTCTATTCAGTGGTCATTGGGTTCTTTCAGCAAAAAAGTTCCATTCCACTGGGATAGCAGTATCTTTGACTAGCAGTGAAACTGACCCATCCATTTTGAGAATCTGCTTTGCTACAGTGCATATTGTAGAGTATTTTGGCAGGCCTGGACAATCTCATAGATTTTTCTGGTGTTTCCCATTCAGCCTTAATTAAGGTAAAGGGGAATGTGTGGTTCAGATTTTGAACCAGTTGAAAATTCTTTTTTGTAATTTCTGTACCAAGCCTCTCTTCTTTCTCCTTAGAATCTTTACTAATGTGTTCATCCAACAGAATACCCAAGCATCCAATCAACATTTGTGATCTAAAAACATCTTCTTAAATGATTCAGTTGGAAAAAGATTCTTTCTTCGCTTCATTCTGCAGTTCAGAGTTCAAGACTGAGAGTTCACCTTCCTCCTTCGGAAAAGACCTTGACTTTTCTCTTCAGTTCTTTTTTCTGCTCTTGGACTTGGACAGAACAGATTTTATAGCATTATTTTTCTTTAATGATACTCATGAAGATGAGGATGAAAATAAATAAAATGATGATAAAGAGGAAGAAAAACCTGACACAAACAATTCTATTTCTTTTATAATGTTTCTTCTTTCCATGTCTGAATGTCTTGTGAGCAGAGCCTTTAGCTCTGGTGCCTTCCAATGATGAGTCAAAAGAACTGCTATCTCCAGAAGAAGAGCCCAGTTTTCTCCTAAGACTATACCTACACTGCACACCAGTGGCAGCGGTGTGGAGGTCACTGCAGTGAAAAGCAAGCATTGTTCACACTGCGGTATGTAGCTATAGGTCCCTGCTGCTGGAGCCTTTCCTGCTGCCTCCCTCCTGCCAGAGCCTTTCCCCCATGGCAGAGCTTTTCCCTGACACAGGGGAAGGCTCTAGAAGTGGGGAGCCGTGGCTGGACTCTTTTGCTATGGCGGGCAGAGGCTCCAACATAGGGTTGCCAATCCTCCAGGATTGCCCTGGAGTCTCCAGGAATTACAGATTAATCTTTAATTATAGATTATGTCATGTGATAAAACCTCCAGGGATACCTCCAACCAAAATTGGCAACCCTACTCAAATAGCAGGGAGGCAATGGGACACTAAATTGCTAAAAATAGCAGTGTAGACAGGGGAGGCACTGCTTGTGCTGCAGAGAGCCATGTGGGTATATACACAGGAACATGGCCACTGGCTTCTGGTGTGTCTTTACTCACCTATGTAGTACTCAGTGTCTACACTGCTATTTATACCTGTGCTACAGAGGTATGCAATATATGTACTCTACATTCCACCGTAGATATACCCTAAGTTTCTGAGTTAATTTCTTGAACCCTTTTCCCCTTTTTAAATTTTATTCCTTGGGAGAGATGGGAATTGGGAACCAGAGTCAGATGATGAATCCTGTGAACCTCTTTTGCTAAAGGGTTTCTCTTTATCTTTGCCCGTCTGAGAGTTCATAGAATGCCTGTAAAGATGTATTGTAGCTGATGCCTGTGGGTCACAAGAGGGTAGCCTCTGAGGTAAAGGCACTTGCTGCGTCAAATCCAAGAGCTCCCTAACCCTCGAGGGAATTTCTTGCTGAGGGGGAGATTCCCTTCTTCTCCCCTCTGTGTAGAATGCTTGGTTTTCCCTGGTGCTAAGGGAAGGAGAGAGAATTGCTTGATGAGGGCAGGGAGGGGGGATAGTGAGACCTGTGCAGTGGGAGGGTGCATACCCAAAAGGGTCTTACTAGTCGCTTTTTGCTCTGTTAGTGGCAGATCCAGCTGGTCCCGCTTATGTTTTCCCAGTGCCCGGCTGCTGCCCTTTTAATGTAACCATCTTTGGTGGCTGAAAGGCTCTCTTCATTTTCTACCATTCTTTGAGACATACACAGGCTGGCTGTCAGCCTCCCCATTCATAGGCTCCTGGACTGGGGTGAGGCAACCAAATCAAAGCCTTTCTAACCCAGCCTATGAGGCAGCTGGAATGCACACAGCATAAACGTCTCATTCTGCACCCTTTGGCAGGGATCCAGAGCAGGAAGAACACAGCCTTGATCTCGTTTGGACCTTCTCCTCCATGTTCCTAGCCTGTAACCTGAACAGGGTTTGTGTGTGTGTTTGGGCGGGGGGCGGGGGGAGGCACTGTGGTACTTTTCCTGCAATCTGCCTATCTTGTACTGAATGTTACAAAAATGGAGGATATGGCTCATGATTTTTTTTTAAATGATCCATAAAAACCTTTTAAAAATGTTAATAGTAGGAATGTCATGTTTTATAATTTATGGAGGAGACTGAGTGTGGAATACTGGCTTGTTAGTATAGAAGATTTTCTCTGTTAATATAATGTTTATGTTCCATATGCTTTCCAATTTTTTTAGATACTGTTCACACTATTTAATAATACGGTATGCTGGTCACTTGCTGGTGGACGGCAGAGAGGTGGCTGATCACAGGATGCTGCCATCTCCTTGCTTTCAGCTGCTTCTACAGGTTTTCAAGTGATTATTTCAAAGAATGATCCTGAGACCTGTAAAAACTGGTGAAACCAAGGAGAAAACCAGGCTAGCTGCCCACATCTTCCAGTGGCTCCCCCTACCTCCCTTAACACCTCCTCCCCAGCTAGTGTCTTCTCCTTCCTTTGCCTCCCCCTAGTTGCTGCATCAGGGACACTTTTCCTGCAGCATTCAAAAACTCTAAAGAAAACCAGCTACACAAGACCCCCTACTTACATGAAATTCCTTAGCTCTGCAAAATTGGGTAAACTTCGCAACTGTTATTCTGTGAAGTTCCTTGCCTCCTGAGGGCTTGTCTACATGGCAAGTCACAGTGTGGAAAGCCAGCATGTAAATCTACATTGTACCAGTTTGCCATGTTCTGTGTGGACATAGCTACAGTGACTTTCACTGTGTTGTAGCATATCAGGTCACTGTACACTGTGCTGTAGCTTTACATCCTGGCTTACTAGCATAACAACTTGTTGTATAGACAAGCCCAGAAGAAACTGAGGTCTCTGAGTTTCTTACTTTTTACTAAGTGCCTGATTCAGCTCTCTCTGAAGTAAATGAGAGTCTTTCCATTTACTTTAATAGAATAGGATCCTAAATGAGCTTTGGTTTCTACAGAGTACCCATTACCACACAGGACACATCACTACAGATAAAATTCCTAAAGATTATACAGAGTGAACAAAGTAGGGCTCTTACAGAGTATTGCATCATTAAAAATACACATGTCCGTGGAATGATTCAAAAGTGCTTATTTTTAAAGTGACCATTTTGAACTGCCCATGCACAAAGGCTCATAATTCAGGCAAATCACAATTTGTTTTCAGCACTGCAATCAAAGATACTCACTCACTGATAATTACTCTACTTCACTGCCAAATTTCAATTTTCAGATTCTAGCCAATTTGGTGCTACATTGTTAAAATGAAAGTCATAAGAATAATGAGGGGAAAATATGTTTCCCCTTTTCTCATACTTCCAAATGGCTGAATCAGTTTTATTCAAACTTTCAAAAAACTTTTCAGGCAAAGATGAACACTTTGGCCCAAAAGGCGAAAGTTTTAGAAAGGGATTAGCATCTGAAAACAGGAACTTTAAAATGTGAGAGCATATTCAAACTTAACTAAAATTATCACTAGTGCTCCAGCTTTTCAAATAATTAATAAACATATTTAGCATTTAAATAATGCTAAATATTTAGCTTTATCTGCCCTATATTTTTACATTCCTGTACAATTACTAATATATTAAGTCTCACAAACCCCCTGCAAGATTAAAAAAAAATGTAACCAGTTTTAGAGATGGAGTAATGGAGTAACCGAGGCACAAAAAGCTTAAGTGACTTGCCCAAGGTTATACAGCAAGAGTTAAGATTAGAATCCAGATTTTTTTGGCTGCCTTGCCTGCATTCAAGTCCATTAGATATTGTCACATTTCACATTGTTTTAACTTGTAGGTCCAGATTTTTCCACCTTCACTCATGTGAAATCAGTGGGACTGTTTGTGGAGTAAGGTCCAAATCCTGCAAATATTTACACAAATGTTTAGCTTTATACATGCGAGTAGCCCTTTTAAACTCAACAGGACCGCTCATATGAGTAAAGCTGTACACATACTAAATGTCTATAGGACTGGTGCCTAAGGTGCCACATGAGTAGGCTTGGACGGATATGATTTTTAATTGATAAATGTTGATAAACATCAATTTCACTGTATATACACAGATGAAAAATATTTCCATCCATAATAATAGAAATTTACAGATAAGAAAAATGATGCTTGAGAACTAAATCCAGTGATTTAGACTTCTGAATTAGGCTTGCAACAAATGCACTACTGAATGAATAGTAAAAACAGATGTGATTTCTTTATTTAAAGATATCTACTTTGTTTATTTTGACATGTGATGTTGACAATTTGTGTTTTAGTGGTTATAAAGCTAAGTTTTTGAATCCCAGCATCTAGGGTCACTGAATCCCAGTGTCATTAAATAATTGTCTGGCCCTTCCATCCAATGTCATGCAACTGTGAAAAACTAAAATTGATAATTTAAGAAATGCTTAAAAATAAAGAGTAATAGTATGTGTCAGAATTATAAAAAAATAAAAGTTTAATTCTGTCTCACCTACACATGAGTCCGGGGGGCAGAATCTGGCCCTTAAAATTTAGGTAACTCATAGGAATACTGTTTGCCATCAGAGATCATCACAAAGTAGGACCTCAAAGCAACAACATCAAAAACAACAACAACAACAAAAACACCACCCCTGTTAAAGTATCCAAATTCAATTTTGAGCCATAAGGACAGGTAAGATAACATAATTTAACATTTCAAGTATGTTCTTCTACAAATGATGGTGTCTATGGTGGGATACTATATTTTCCCTTCATAGAACTCCCATTACCATCAATGACAGCCCACAAAAGCTTATGCCAAAATAAATGTGTTAGTCTCTAAGGTGCCACTAGTACTCCTCATTGTTTTTATTATTGCCATCAATGTAAGTCTTGCATGGGGGGTATACTATGGAACAGAGATCAGCAGTATCTATTTTATAGAGTGTGTGACATACCAGGGTACAATCCAAACTAATGGATATCTGTGTCATCCCTGCCCTGCAACCTTGGGTGTCTTACTGAAGTAGCTCCCACCTGAGCTGCTCACAAACTGCCTTCCAGTACGCAAGTCACACCCTGAATGTCTCTGTGTGACTACAGCTTGTCAACCACTCTTAGGTTACACTCAGGTTATACTGAGGGTAACCCCAACTCACCTCCCAGTCCCATATTTTACACAGAAATATGTGTCCTGACCTGTCAAGCCCTATCCCAAACAGTAAACAAATTAAGTCCGGTATTCCTTCAAGAGAATAATATGCCAGTTTACTATCTCAAATAGTTACTCCTACACTTCAGTGGACTAGGTAAAACAGTAAAGCAAGTTTATTAACTACAAAGAGATAGATTTTAAGTGAGTACAAATAATGAGGCATAAAAGTCGGAAATGATTACAAGAAAAATAAAGATTAAATGTTTACTAATGCCTAATTTAAACTATATTAGATTCAAGCAAAGTTTCTCATCACATGTTTGCAGCAATCTGATTGACAAAACTCTGTGGGTCAGAACCCCTCCCCCCAGAGACCAATGACTGCTTCCTTTTTCTCTTCAAGTGCATTGAATGTGATGGGCAGGGAGAGAGAGAGAGAGAGAGAAAGAGGTCCCTTGGGGTGTTTGTCCCTCCTTTTATAGTTTGAGGCCCTATCTTGACAAACATTTTCAGCTGGGCCTCAGGGCCTAGTCCACCGTGTCACAAGCCTGTAATAGGCAGTATAGTAAGCAGTCCAGGGAAGGAGCTGTAATGGCTAGGAGAGTACAGACCTGAGCTGCTGGTTTGTGGGTCTCTGGATTGGAACTCAGTGTAGACGGTGAGCCCAGTAAATTTTCAAGAACATCACAAGCAGTGGGGTCACTGGATGATTGAGATACTAAAGGAGCACTCAAGGAAGACAAGCCATGTTGGAGAAGCTAAATGAATTCTTTTTAGGTGACAAATCTGAGGTACTGTCCTAGATTGAGGTGCCCATGGAGGAGATTTTGAAACAAATTGATCAACTGAACAGTAATAAGTCACCAGGACCAGATGGTATTCACCCAAGATTTCAGAAGGAACTCAGATATGAAATTGTAAAACTACAAACTACAAATCAGCCTCTGTATCAGATGACTGGAGGATAGCTAATATGATGCCGTTAAAAAGGATCCAAAGCTGATGCCAGCAATTACAGGCTGGTAAGCCTAAATTCTGTACCATGCAAATTGGTTGAAACTATAGTAAAGAACAGAATTATCAGGTACATAGATAAACACAATATGTTGGGGAAGAGTAAACAAGGAAATTTATGCCTCACCAATCTACTAGAATTCTTTGTCCAAGAATGTGGACAAGGGTGATTCAGTCAATATAATGAACTTGGAATTTAAGAAAGCCTTTGACAAGATCCCTCACCAAAGGCTCTTAAGCATAATAAGTAATCATGGGATAAGAAGGAAGGTCCTCACATGGATCAGTTACTGGTTAAAGTAGGAAACAAATGGTAGGAATAAATGGTCAGTTTTCAGATTGAGGAGAGGTAAATAGCATGGTCCCCCAAGGATCTGTAATGGGACCAGTGCTGTTCAACATATTCATAAATTATCTGGAAAAGCGGTTAACAGTGAGGTGGCAACATTTGCAGATGATATAAAATTGGTCAAGATAGTTAAGTCCAAAGCTGAATGTGAAGAATTACAAAGGGATCTCACTAAAGTTGGTGACTGGGCCACAAAATGGGAGATGAAATTCAATGTTGATAAGTGCAAAGTAATGCACATTGGGAAAAATAATCCCAATTCTACATACAAAATGATGAGGTCTAAATTAACTGTTACAACTCAGGAAAGAGATCTTGGAGTCATAATGGATAATTCTCCAAAAACATCTACTCAATGTACAGTAGCAGTCAAAAAAGTGAACAGAATGTTAGGAACCATTAGGATAGGGATAGATAATAAGACGGAAAATATCAGAATGCCACTATATAAATCCATGGTATTTCCACATCTTTAATACTATGTGCAGTTCTGGTTGACCCATCTCGAAAAAGATATATTAGAATTGGAAAAGGATTAGAGAAGAGCTATAAAAATGATTCAGGATATGGAAGCTGTTACATACTAGGAAAGATTAAAAATACTGGGGCTGTTCAGTTTAGAAAATGGATTACTAAGAGGGGATATTATAGAAGTCTTTAATATAATGAGTAGTGTGGAAAAAGTGAATAGGGAAGTGTTATTTTCCCTTTCATGTAACACAGAAATTAATGGGCCACAGCTTTAAAACAAAGAGAAGTACTTTTTCACACAACATACAGTCAACCTGTGGAGCTCATTGCCGGGGCTGTTCTGAAGGCCATAAGTATAAGTGGATTTAAAAAATAATTAGATAAATTCATGGAGGATAGGTCCATCAATGACTACTAACCAAGATGGTCAGGAAGTAACCCCATGCTCAATGTGTTCCTAAACCTCCAAGTACGTCTTGCACTGGTCACTCTCAGAAGACAGCACACTGGGCTAGATGGGCCATTGGTCTGACCCAGCATGGCTGTCCGTATGTTCTTAAAACTATTTTGTTGTAGTGTAACTTGGAGAGAAATCTGGTAGTTCTGGATTGTATCACTGTAGTTTCTACTAATGTGCCAATCAATGTGATGTCTGAGAGCTCCTGGAATTGTTAAAATGTTGATTTTGAAATATAACTAAAATATACAGACATGCATTTCTGGGTACCTTTTCTCTAACACTAACAGAGGATCTAGTATTTATCTCATAGACTCATAGACTTTAAGGTCAGAAGGGACCATTATGATCATCTAGTCTGACCTCCTGCACAATGCAGGCCACAGAATCTCACCCATCCACTTCAATAACAAACCCCTAACATATGTCTGAGTTATTGAAGTCCTCAAATTGTGGTTTGAAGACCTCAAGCTGCAGAGAATCCTCCAGCAAGTGACCCGTGCCCCATGCTGCAGAGGAAGGTGAAAAACCTCCAGGGCCTCTGCCAATCTGCCCTGGAGGAAAATTCCTTCCCGACCCCAAATATGACAATCACTTAAACCCTGAGCATGTGGGCAAGACTCACCACCCAGCACCCAGGAAAGAAAATGAAATTCGCATTGGTCTGGAGTTGTGATGCATTAATGTATTTCCATACAGATGTCTTCCCATCTCTTGTGTATTTATTTTTAAATCTCCATTGATTGTTATATCTTCCTAGAAGCCTGAAAATAATCATTTTCGCAATACCCATGTTGTCTTTTTCTGCTTGGCAAATATTAGACTATCCCCAACACCTTGTGTCTTGAATGAGCTGACATTAAAATGGATGTTTTTGATTAAGAATAATTTCAAGCTAGCTATAGCACCCATCTTGCCAAATATCTTTGTGCACTGAGATCAAACATATCAGCACAGCCCTGGGAATAATCTTTGTTAATGAACTGCTGCTGCAAAGCAGGCAAGAGGCGCACCAAACATGCTATGTTTTATTAGTGTCTGAAAAACGTATGGATTTGTTTGTTTGCTGCTTTGAAGAGAATTATTGACAGATTAAAGAGCTATTTAGACTTCAGCAGACTCACCATTTGATCAAAACAACATTACTTTACAATGCTATCCATCATTTTAAAGTGTGACAATATTATAAGACAACAGGATTTTGACGTGTCCCACAGTCGTCATCTTTAATTTCTTCCTTAAATGCACCTGTTGGGTTGTTGTTGTTTTTATTTCAAATCTATGTGTCAGTTTACCTAGGTCTATAATCAGGTTACAAATGGAAAGAATTCAAAATGATGTCTGAGAGAAAGACTCTTGTGCCAGTGTTTTAATCTATGGGTATGTCTACACTACAAGAGTAGTTCGATTCAACTTAAGTCGAATTTGTGGAATTGACCTTACAAAGTCGAATTTGTGTGTCCACACTAAGGACACTAATTCGACTTTGTGAGTCCACACTAACGGGGCAAGTGTCGACTTTGGAAGCGGTGCACTGTGGGCAGCTATCCCACAGTTCCCGCAGTCCCCGCTGCCCATTGGAATGCTGGGTAGAGCCCCCAATGCCTGCTGGGGGAAAAATGTGTCAAGGGTGCTTTTGGGTAACTGTCATCATTGAACTGTCACTCCCGCCGGCGGAAAATCAGTTCGCACACTTTTCCTGTTAGTGACAGCGCGGACGCCACAGCACTCCACTGCGATCATGGAGCCCGCTGCGATCATCGCTGCACTTATGGCCGTTGTCAACTCCTCGCACCTTATTGTACACCTCTTCAACAGTCAGATGCTGAGAAATCGGTCGAGGAGGCTCCGGCAGCACGGTGAGGACATGAAGTCACAGAGTGGCACAGACCTCTCAGAAAGCACGGTACGCCGCGCCGTGGAGATCATGGTGGCAATGGGTCATGTTCATGCTATGGAACGGCAACTCTGGGCCCGGGAAACAAGCACGGACTGGTGGGACCGCATAGTGCTGCAGGTCTGGGATGAATCACAGTGGCTGCGAAACTTTAGGATGCGTAAGGGAACTTTCCTTGAACTGTGTGACTTGCTGTCCCCTGCCCTGAAGCGCAAGGACACCCAGATGCGAGCAGCCCTGAGTGTGCAGAAACGAGTGGCCATAGCCCTCTGGAAACTTGCCACGCCAGACAGCTACTGGTCAGTAGCAAACCACTTTGGCGTGGGCAAATCTACCGTGGGGCTTGCTGTGATGCAAGTAGCCCACGCAATCGTTGAGCTCCTGCTCTCAAAGGTAGTGGCCCTGGGAAACGTCCAGGTCGTCATAGATGGCTCCGCCGTGATGGGATTCCCAAACTGCGTTGGGGGTATAGATGGGACTCACATCCCTATCCTGGGACCAGCCCACCAGGCCAGCCAGTATATTAACAGAAAGGGCTACTTTTCAATGGTGCTGCAAGCACTGGTGGACCATAGGGGACACTTTACCAACATCAACATCGGGTGGCCGGGCAAGGTTCATGACGCGCGTGTGTTCAGGAACTCTGGTCTGTTTAGACGCCTGCAGGAAGGTAGTTTCTTCCCAGACCACAAAATAACTGTTGGGGATGTGCAGATGCCTACAGTGATCCTCGGGGACCCAGCCTACCCGCTAATGCCCTGGCTCATGAAGCCCTATACAGGCGCCTTGGACAGTGACAAGGAACTCTTCAACTACTGGCTGAGCAAGTGCAGAATGGTGGTGGAGTGTGCTTTCGGACGTCTCAAGGGGAGATGGAGGAGCTTACTGACTCGCTCGGATCTCAGCGAAACCAATATAACCATTGTTATTGCTGCTTGCTGTGTGCTCCACAATCTCTGTGAGAGCAAGGGGGAGACCTTTATGGCGGGATGGGAGGTTGAGGCAAATCGCCTGGCTGCTGATTATGCTCAGCCAGACACCTGTGCAATTAGAAGAGCCCAGCGGGAAGCGCTGCGCATTTGAGAGGCTTTGAAAGATAGATTCCTCAGGTTGCAGGATAACCTGTGACTGTTCAGTTTCTTTACAGAGAAGCTGAACCTGCCCCTGTTTCAGTTACTGTTGACTTTCTTTTGCAGTTACATATCCCGTTCACCACATATCCCCCCTTCCAACACACGTTTAAAAATAAAGCTAATGGAATATTGTTAATTAACAACGTTTTCTTTACTAATGAATTCGCATTAAAGGGTTGAAACAGGGATGCAGACTGTGGTGGGTAGGGTGTGCAGTGATGTACAGACCGCTTCTACACTCAAGGAATGACAGGCTCCTGCTCCTAGAGCGGTCTGCAGTGCTGGACTGGTTGTTTCAACGGAGCCTGCCATCCCTCCTTTTTGGGACTCTGTGTGCGGGGGCTCTGTGGCCTTGTGGTGGGGGAGGACTGGGGGGAGGACGGTTACAGGTGGGTGTGCAGAAAGGGGTGAAGGGTGCAGGCTCTGGGCTGGGGGTGGGGGCGTAGGAAGGGGTGAGGGGTGTGTGGGAAGGGGGAGGAGGTGTAGGGGAATGAGGGCTCTGGCTGGGGCTGAGGGTTTGGGGCATTGGAGAGGCTCAGGGCTATGGTGGAAGGGCAGGGTAAGGTCAGCCTGCCTTGCCATTTGTGGATGGCAGGTGCTAGGACCCTGGGGCAGCAGACAGCATTTCTGTGGGGAGCCGCTCTACTGTCAGGCAGGGACGCAGCGCGGCGGGGCGGGGGGAAACCTGTGGGGGCCAGGCCCCGATCCAGGCAGGGCCGGGGGAGAGACCCAGCTCCAAATATAGCTGGAGCAGGGCACCTGCCGCCTAAGCACAGAACATGAAAAACACCTCCCAGACTGACCAGGGTGCCTAGTGACTGCACTGTGTGTGTGACCTGCTGTAGATCCTGCCCCCGTGTCTGTACCCTGGTAATGGTGACTGTCCTATGCAATTACCAAACCCCTCCCCCCCCCTCACACAAAGTCTTCTGTAAAGAAAAATGACGGAAACAGTAATGAACAGCAAACTATTTTTAGTAATCAACTACACAGTTAGTGGATGAAACTGGGATTTGGCCTTGGGTGACCCAGAAAGGGAAGGACTTCTCAAAATTTAGCAAATGAGAGCTTTTTGGTACTTGAGCACTCCGCTGGGGTGGAATGACAGTGTTCACGGCCCTTGGCGCACCTCCTTCTTGTTATTTTGGGTGAGGGGGGTATTGGACTTTGTGGCAGGGGATGGCGGTTGCAGATACAGTGCAGGGGGGCTCTGTCCTCCTGCCTGCGGTCCTACAGAACATCCACAAGGCGCCTGAGCGTGTCCGTTTGCTCCCTCATTAGCCCAAGCAGCGTTTGAGTCGCCTGCTGGTCCTCCAGACGCCATCTGTCCTCCTGTTCGCTGTGTGAGCGCTGCTGCTGAGAGAGGTTCTCCCTCCACTGGCTCTGCTGGGCCGCCTCGGCTCGGGAGCAGCCCATATGTTCTGCGAACATCTCGTCCCGTGTCTTTTTCTTGCGCCGCCTAATCTGCGCCAGCCTCTGTGAGGGGCATGCTGGACTAGGTCGGGATACAGTTGCAGCTGTGTGATGGGAAAAAGGGAGTGAATTCCTTACAAAGATACATTTTTGCAAAGAAGAAACATAGTCTAGTCAGTCTCTGTGAACAAGACCATGCACAGCACCTATCTCATGCGCAGTCACTCAGGGAAAGTTTGAATTTTCGGTATTCGCTTTCATTGCCTGGGGGATTGCACTGCAGATCAGACAAGCGGGGCAGGACAGCAGAATCCGTGGAGCAGCCAGGCATGGTAAGCCAAAGACTTTTGGCTGCTTAAAAGTGAATGTATACCACTGTCCTCTTGCTGCATGCAATCCTGAAAGCATAAACTCTGCCCCTGTTCCACCCCCTCGCGTCTGTTCCCTGGGAAAGATCCCTGTATGCTGCCACTCTGCAGCCTCCACCACATGGCTGTAAAGTGACGCTTCTTATTATGCAAAGGAACAGTGAAGCACTCCCAATACTAATAGTAAACAAATTACTCTAATTAAATGCAGGAGTCTCCGAGCGAGATCACCCTGAGGAGGGTCACAGAAAGAGATAGAGAGCGCATGCTGCGTGAAAGCGAGCACAAACCAGGGGCCGATGCTGCCATGCTCATTGAGGCAATGGTCCCGGAGTACCAGATGAAAGCCTGGCACGGAAAAGTGTGCTACTTCGGAGCACCCAATAAGGCAGCTCTCCCCAGGAACCTCATGCAGAGGCTTTTCGATTACCTCCAGGAGAGCTTCTCGGAGATCTCCCAAGAGGATTTCAGTTCTATCCCCATATATATTGACCTTCTTTTCAACTAGTAATTATTCCTGCTCCATTAAAAATAAATGTTAACATGTTTAAAGCACTTACAGACTGATCCGTCCCCTGATTCAGGGTCCGGGGTAACGGCTGGGGAGGGTTGGTAGGGGATCTCAGTGAGGGTGATGAAGAGATCCTGGCTGTCTGGAAAATCAGCGTTGTAAGCACTGTCGACTGCACCCCCTCCTCATCTCCTTCCTCATCTTCCCCGTCTGCGAACATCGCCGAGGAACTGGCCGTCGACACTATCCCATCCTCAGAGTCCACGGACACTGGTGGGGCAGTGGTGGCAGACCCACCGAGAATGGCATGCAGTGCCTCGTAGAAGTGGCATGTCTGGTGCTGGGCTCCGGAGCGTCCGTTTGCCACTTTGATTTTTTGGTAGCCTTGTCTCAGCTCCTTGACTTTCACGCGGCACTGCATTGCATCCCGGCTGTATCCTCTGTCTGTCATGGCTTTGGAGACCTTCTCGTAGGTCTTCGCATTCCGTTTGTTGGAGCGCAGCTCCGAAAGCACAGACTCATCGCCCCACACACCGATCAGATCCAAGACTTCCCGGTCAGTCCATGCTGGGGACCTCTTTCTATTCTGGGATTGCCTGGACTCCTCTGCTGGAGAGCTCTGCATCGTTGCCGGTGCTGCTGAGCTCGCCCTGATGTCCAACCAGGACATGAGATTCAAAATGCCCAGACAGGAAAAGGAATTCAAATTTTCCCGGGTCGTTTCCTGTGTGGCTGGTCAGAGCATCCAAGCTCGGACTGCTGTCCAGAGCGTCAACAGAGTGGTGCAGTGTGGGATAGCTCCCGGAGCTACTAAGTTCGATTTGCATCCACACCTAGCCTAATTCGACATAGCCATGTCGAATTAGCGCTACTCCCCTCGTCGGGGAGGAGTACAGAATTCGAACTAAAGAGCCCTCTATGTTGAATTAAATGGCTTCCTGGTGTGGACGGGTGCGCGGTTAATTCGAATTAACGCTGCTAAATTCGAATTAAAGTCCTAGTGTAGACCAGGACTATGAGAGTAACATATTCAAATGAGCTCATTGTTGGTCAATATCAGCTCCCATTAAAATAAATGGGAGTTTTGCAAATGCTGAGCACTTTTGAAATTCCCACCCAAAATATTTTGTTACCATTTGGCTATACATCTCAGGAGGCCTTCCCTGCACTAGAAAACAAAGAGTTTGTAACTGAAATCAGTTACATTGAATCTAAGTAGAAATATCCCAGTGCATCCACACTACCTATGCTGAACTGTGTTCAGAGCCCTTATGAATCTGCTTTGCATCCATACCAGCACTGTCCTACCTCCTGCGTACCTTATGCCACAGTTCCTCACCCAGTCAATGTATTCTGGGAGATTTTGCAAGGAACCAGTTCACTGTGGAATATTAGTGGGAAGACTGGTTGAGCCATTTTTGCTAGTTGGGTTTGCACTGGTACTGAAATGAATGATACAGAAATTATTGATATTTAAATACCAAAGTATTGTCAAAGTAATGTCTACTCCAAGCTTAGCCCCCCTATTCAATTACTTGGAGAACTTCTGCATGTGCTGGAAAGGTATCTTATAATAATTTGAGGTAGAACAAAAGTTATTTAGCACAATAAATTTTTCTAGTGTAAAAAAAGACCTGCTCAAAGAATGAATAAAAATTAAAATTAAGATTTAACTCTTCAAGTCTGGTTGTGAGGCATTTGCTCCTTCAGGAGTGAGATCAAAATAGTGGGCACCAGGTGTGAGTATGACAGAAACTTTGCTGTTTCCAGGATGCAAGGTCATGCAGAACATTCAAGTCTACTTCAGGTTTAAAAGAAACAGTATTTTATAAGAGACTGAAAAATGTCTCAAAAAATCTTATCATTCTCCCTTTAATTAAGCCAATATGGAGCCAATACTGAATACAAGAGACCCTCACGCAGCTTAGGAACATACTGCTTTTTGCCCTGACCCTTTCTATTGTCACAGGCTACAGAGTCAGCCAGAGTCTGTAATTGCATTTGAGACCTCTGCAGGAAGCAGAGATGGTGAATGCAGACCCAGAGCCCCAGCATGACAAAATAATAGGGGGCATTATGTTGATGAGTAATAAAATTAAGGTCCTAGCAACTTCTGGACTTTAATTTGGAATTCTTCTGCAAATTGTTAATCCCAGAAATTTGGTTAAATTCCAAATCAAGTAATTACCTTCTGTTTCATTAAACTAACACTCCAGTTTCAATTGAATAAATTCATCATTTCCTGTCCTAAGATTTTGCAAAGTGTTTCTGTGCATTATTAAATGGCAAAGCACTTTGTATACTTTTGGGTGAATGCTGATATATAAAATGTTAGATTTTATTTTTGATAAAGTGAAATTTATGCTACTCAGCAGACAAATTGGAAATAGAGGAGGGTCAAACAGTACATTCTGCCATCAGTGACTTATCTATTTGAGTCTGACTCTTACACTCAAACTCACAAATACAATTATACAGAGGAAGGATGCAGCTTATTTAAATCAGTAAACTTTGTAGCTGTGATACATCACTGCACTGTTGGTAGCAACAGTGAAGTTGTTACATAGAGAAGGATCAGATGTGGTTACCAGCCCTGACACACACAGAGACATATCCAGGGTACAAGATGTAGCCTGATTTGGGGAGGGTTAGTAGGGACAGTGGAATTTATCCACTTAATTTAGTTTTATTTAATAATTAATTTTCTAATTAATTAATAATATTAATAATAATTAATAGATATTAATAATATGGGTATGGCTCACCAATATGTGTGATCAGAAGATAAAGTTCGTCTTGAATCAGGCTTCACAGAATTTATACAAGGCGATTGGGGGTATATGACAGGAAATTACACTGAGACAGAAATAGTCAATCAAGACCTTTTATTTAAAATCAATGAAACAATAAGTAAATGTAAAATGTTAAAAGCAGTTTGAGATTACAAAGTTACAAATATCACAGTTCTAAATGCACTCTGCAGCAGTAGCACTAGAGTGAATTTCACACCTCTGACAGAGGAAGTAATGAAAATAGTTATGAGTTTTAGCCCTCTATAAACTAGATGCTTAGAGGTGAAGCAGAAATAAGAATTTGTTCATACTTACAGCTGTGAAAGGACAGAACACTACGACATATTAGTAATTGACAGCTTTCGTAGGTGTAGGCAGGGTGAGGCGATGGAAGATAGAAAGATGGGTGTATCGCCTGTCTAATGGTGGATTGTCACCCTTTTTATAGGGAGAAATCCTTCCTCCTATGCCCAAATTTTTCTTTCCCCCATGGAAAGGTGAGGGTACCTGTTTTCATAGGCTGACCTTTTATGTGCGTATGGATGACAGATATGTACACATCTGCAGTGTATATGTGTGAGATTTGTGGGCAGAAATTCTCCCCTTTTCACCCTATCTAGGTGAAAGGTTAGCAGACATTCAAAAGGTCCCTAGAGATTTTGCGTAGGTTTGTATCCTATTATTACTTTTCTGAGTAAGGGTCTTAAAGGTTGCTTTCAGCGTCACAGAGGAAATTGGCCAGGATGTCTGGCCTAGAAGTTTCTAGGTATCTTGCATTACAGCTTATTGTAAATAATTCTATTAATCTATGCAGCCTACACACTTTTATCAAAAAGACATTTTATACAGACCAACAGATTAATCCTCAGGGCTACACAAGTGTATCCCTATATTATGACGGGATGAAAAAAGGCCCTTGTCACCTCTCCCCAGAAGAATATCAAGGTATCTTCTGTAAATCTATAGTGGCATTCCATTTACAGAGAACATTTTGGTTTTATTTCTTGTGTGCATGAAGGAAAGAAGAGATCATATATGGGTCTTTAAAAATTGACCAATTTTGCCTTAGTTAAGATTTCTCAGATTTCTCTGTGCATCACTGTATTTACTGTACAAAACACTAGTGAATATTGCAAATAGTGGTGTAATGTTATTTAATTACATATGGCAATAGTTAAATTTTTAAGACCGACCAATCTACATCAGCTTTCCACTGTTCTTACAAACGTTTGGCTAAAAAGTGTAAAAAGGTCATTTGGCTGGGCGAAGTGAGGCCTAAAACTCAACTCAATTGCATTTCTCTGTTTGTCTGACAGTAACACAAAAATATCAGGTAATGTTCTAGGCATCCAAGGGAAGACCCCCTATTGATTTTTGTGACAATTGGAAAACCAAAACACCAATCAGAGAAACCTGATTTCCACACAGTGCCCATTAAATGCTTCAAGCAGGGGAGCATCATGACAAGGGCTCTACCAATTTCATGGCTGTTAAAAACGTGTCATGGACCATGAAATAAGCCCTTCCCCATGAAATCTGATCTCCCTCTGCTGCTGGAAGTGCCCCAGCCAGGAGCTTCTAGCTGCTTGTCCAGGCCAGGCTGGGGAGGGACAGGAGTACACCCTCACTTCTGCGCTGCCGCAGCCCCAGAGCTGGGTTCAGGGCTTCTGCCACCCATGGCTTCTGCCAGGGTTTGAGGTGTCCAGGCTCAGGGTGCCCATTTTCCAGGGGGTCCCCAAATTGGCTGGGTACAGGCACTGTGGGCCCCTGTGTTAATCCACCATTGACTGGGGCTAGCAGCTAGGAGCTCCTGGCTGGAGGTCCTCCCATCAGCACAGGGGAGATCGAACCTACCTTTACCTTTGGGAACCTCCTCCCACTGCAGCTCTGAAGGCTGCACAGAAGTGAGGGTGGCAATCCTGTGCTCCCCCACCCTCACAACAGCTTTGTAACTCACCCCCCACACACACACACACTCACAATCCCCTTTGGGTTCGGACCCCCACAGTTACAACACTGTGACATTTTAGATGTAAACATCTGAAATTATGAAATTGATCAATTTTAAAACACCCAGGGTATGAAATTGGCCAGAATGGACCGCAAATTTGTTAGGGCCCTAATCATGACAGAGGTAACTCAGACAGTCATCACTCATTCCCTCCATTTGACATTTATATTTACATACGTCAATCCCATTTGTTGAAATTAGACAAGAAATAAAATTACAGGTCATGACTTACACGTTTTCACAGAGTTGCAAGGTGTGTGTGTGTGTGTGGCGGGGGGTCAGGACAGGAATAGCAGGAGCTGCTTCAAATCAGGAGCTATATTGGCTGAGTAGGAGAGATGTTGGAAATGTGCATTTCCCCTCCAAACTACACCTGGCTCAGCCAAGATAATTTCTTTGCCAAGTCAAAAGTGTTTTAGTTAATCTAAACAGTGTCCATTTGGTATTACAGGTTGAGGACTCTCTCTACCTGCAGCACCAAGTGGACATTGTCAAAGAGAGAGATGACAACGGCAGGCAGCACAGTTGTTTTAGGGTTACGTTTACTTGAGGGAGAGAGTGATGATTGGCTCAGTTACCTCTGATGTCATGATGCTACGCTTCAGCGCCTGCAGCACCATATGGGCACTGTCAAGGGGAAATTGTTGCTATGAAATAGATAAAACAATGAAGTGAAGGAGTATCTTTGACAACTTCACAACAACATTTAGCCCTTAGTGGCAAGGTATTCTAAAATTGGTACAGGTCCTGCGATAGAGGCTGTGTTCCATCTCCGGCAGCTCAGCGTACATAATCAACAAAGTGTACGATCCTCTAGTTAATTATAGTTACATTTCACTTGTTATAGGAGAAGAATGGAGGTCTGGTTTAGAGCACATTTACACTGCAGCTAGGCTCTCTATTTCCCTGTCATGTAGATATGCATGTGCTAGTTCTGCTCAAACTAGTACCTAAAAATACTGCAGTGTTGCCACTAAGCCGCCCAAGTACATGCCCTGCGGGATTGGGCAGGACTCTACTCTGTCCGTTGGTCTGAGTGGCTGGCTGTGCTGTAGCAGCCACAATGCTATTTTTAGGCACTAGCTCAAGCAGCATGTCTTCCCCTGCTGGGAATTACACTTCCCACCTACTGTGTATGTGTATACTTTATTGTGCTCTTTCTGGGTTTTTTTTTTGTTTGTTTGATTTTTGAGAAAGCACTAAAGAGAAGAGGCAAGGGACAAACAGTACCCCAGAACACATTATCTTAGAAACTGTGTATATGCCAAGCTTCCCATCCCGCCCCCGAGGACAATGTATTCAGGCACCAATTTTGTTACGCCTTGTTCTTCAACTCTGTTACAGGAATTTAACTGTTTAACACGCTAAAGGAAAAATGTGAATGTTTTTGTCTTGGCACACATGCAGTGCTTTAATACTGCCAGGGTTGGCTGAAACGTCATTGAAGCTGGTGGGTGTAACTGTCACCCTTCATTTAAGATATCTGTAAAAAACAGCTAAACCCCTTTAACAAACAATAAGAGGCCTCCATCCCAAAGACAGGCACATGTGACAGTTATGGGGAGTATCTGTACAACTTACGTATTCCACTTATTATTACAGGTGGAATACATAATTATTATTATTATTGTGATAAATTGCTTATCACAAATGCCTCTATGTATGTATCCACTGTTGCTGCCAGACCTGCAACAGGTTCACATTAAACTGAGGACAATGAAAAGTATGTAACTTTTACAACTGTGTTTTGACCGGACATAGATATGCTAAGAAACGTGGCTGGATGGGAAGAAAATATTCTTTTGTCTCATCTGAAGGGAAGACGGAAGCGAAGAGAGTGGAAAATCCTCAAGCAAGATGAAAAGGACACATAGAGAGAGAGGCAGGAACTTTGGACAGAAGGGAAGAAGGGGACCGAGCTCCAAACATAGGTCACCTAATTGGGCCAAAAGGGATAACAATACTTACAAAAATATACATTAATTCAAAATGAATGGTTAAACAAGGACAGAAAAATATGAACAGCAGCTCAGGTGCTAAGTTGGTGGAAATCATCTCTCTCACTCATGTATACTTATGCCATTTGTGTTTGTACATAAACAGTAGCATTAAGACATCATGGTTAGATTCATGTCTGAAACAGGATTTCAGGTATAAGCCATAAAATAAGGGTGCTTCCTTCTATGGAGAAAGCAAACAAGAGGATGAAGTAGATGCAGAAAAGAGGAAATATGGAATCTAAGCCTAAAGCCAACACCATAGATAAAACAGCAGCAGATTCAGAAGTCAAATGCCATTTTTCACAGTGGTACCTTTAATAGAATCTTGAAACTTGTTTTAATGGCAGCTGTAGTTGCCGAGACTATTTATGGGGCCTATGATGGTTCTTTGGTCTGAAACCAGGGCTTGGACCTCAAAATACTACATCCACTGAAACAAAGAGGACGCAGGGATTAAGAGTAAAATCAGTGATGCAGAAATAATACTGCTAAAGAAATGTTTAGCAAATGGTCTATTACACAATGACATAGAATTAACATGTCCTGCTGAATAATTTTAGAGGAAAAGTTTCTCCAGTTTTACCAAAATTATCTCTTCTTTATCATCACCCTTATAATACTTAGTTCTTATATAGCAATTTTCTTTTCAAATACTTTACAAGCAGTGACAGGATATAGCCACTCCTATCCCCAGCTGGACAGTGAAAGAGTTAAAATTCCCCCTTCCTTAACGGAGTTAAGAGCCCTTGACCCATAACAATTACCTTAATTACCAGGCACGGAGGAAAGATCTTTCAGTTGTGGTTCGTTAAGGGAAGTCATGGACCTGGGTGCTTTGAATCACTATGAGTTTCGGGGAGCAAACCCGTGAGTTGGTTCTGACGCTAAAGAAGCAGGTCTTAGATTAATAGATTCAAAGGCGAGAAGGGACCATTGTGATCATCTAATCTAAATTGCTGAATAACACAGACCATAGCACTTTCCCCCAAATAACTCCTAGAGCAGATCTTTTAGAAAAAAATCCAGTCTTGATGGAGAATCCATCATTATTATTGGTAAGTTGTTCCAACGGTTAATTATTTTCACTGTTAACATTTTACGCTTTATTTCCAATCTGAATTTGTCTAGTTTCAACTTGCAGACATTGGATCACATTGTTCCTTTGTCTGTTAGACTGAAGAGCCCTTTATTACTAGTAAATATTTTTCCCATGTAGGTATTTATAGACTGTAAAGAACTGTACACAGTATTCCAGCAGCAGTGACACCAGTGCCAAATGCAGAAATAAAATAACCTCCTTATTTCTTCTTGAGATTCCCACCTTTATGCATCTCAGGATCATATTAACTCATTTGGCCACGTCACACTGAGAGCTCACATTCAGCTGATTATCCATCACGATCCCCAAATATTTTTCAGAGCCACTGCTTCCCAGGATCAAGTCCCCCATTCTGTAAGGATGGCCTACATTCTTTATTTTCAGATGTATACATTTACATTTGGCCATATTAAAACAGTTTGTTTACTTGTGCCCAGTTTACCAAGCAATCTACATTTCTCTGAATCAGTAACCTGTTCTCGTCATTATTTACGACTCCACCAACTATTAGATCATTTGCAAATATTATCAGTTTTCTTCCAGGTAATTGATAAAGATGTTAAATAGCACAGGACCAAGAACTGATCCACGTGGGACCCCAGAGGAAACAGATGCACCCAATGACCATTCCCCATCTGCAATTACATTTTGAAACCTATCAGTTAGCTAGTTTTTAATCCATTTAATGTATGCCATGTCAATTTTATACTGTTCCATTTTTTTAAAAATCAAAATGTCATGTGTCACTGTGATGGGGCAGAGTGGCCCCGCACTGGTACCGCAGGGGTTAACCCTTCCTTCCTAGCAGAGGAAGCCACGCCCCGGAAGCTCTGCTGGGCATGCTCCAACTGGAGAACAGGTATAAAAGCCTGCAGACCAGCTCAGTCTGGGATGACCACTGGAGGGGAAGGACACATGCTGCTAGCTCCGGAGGAGGGAGAGCCTGCGCACCAGAATCCGGGAGTCAGCAAAGCCGAGACACTCTCTGAGACCCCGACAGTGGACGTCCCAGGAGGGGAACAGACTGGAGGACCCCCCAAAGCAAATGACCTGGCGTTCATGGTAGGAAGTGACCCAGGGGAACTTTAGAGACAAATGGTGTTAGAACTGCATTGACGCTCGGCATGTTGCGGGCGGATCCCCGCCAAGTGAGTGGCAAGGGAAGCTTGCCACTACCAGGTCCATGGGTCGGGGCTCGGTGGAAAGGGCGGGCCCGAGTTCCCCTACCACCTCACCCCCGAACTGTGAGAAATACTAGAGACTCCGGCCGTTAGGCCACACTGCCCCATGCATAAATGGGGTTTTGCATGGACTCCGGCCGCTAGGCCGTGCTACCCTGTGCGTAAGGGAGGAGGTTGTATGGACTCCAGCTGCTCAGCCACGCTACCCTGCTCGTAAGGGGAGCTCTAGGGATTCCGGCTGTTAGACCACACTACCCCACCAGACAGGGGTGATAGTGGGTAAGAAGGCCAAGAGGCCATAACCGACTGCCCGCAGAGAAGCAGACGCAAGGACTCGAGAGTGGTGAGGCACCGACACCCCATCCTACCCCTGCCACAAAGGGGTGTCGCAGTGCCAGGCCCACCACTACTGGTGGAGAATGTGGGCATCCATCAGGGCCTAAAACAAGGACCCAGCCACCCAAGATGGCAAAACAGCAGCAGCAGCAAGCACAGTTGCTCCCAGGGGCAGCTCCAGGCCCCAGCACACCAAGTACGTGCTTGGGGCGGCAAGCCACGGGGGGCGCTCTGCCGGCGCCGCGAGGGCCGCAGGCAGGCTGCCTCTGGCGGTTTGCCTGCGGAGGGTCCGCTGTTCCCGGGGCTTCGGTGGACCTCCTGCAGGCATGCCTGCGGAGGGTCCGCTGGTCCCACGGCTTCGGAGGACCTCCTGCAGGCAAACCGCTGGAGGAAGGCTGCCTGCCGTGCTTGGGGCGGCAAAATCCCTAGAGCCACCCCTGGTTGCTCCAACAGTTAGCAGCACAACAGCAATTGCAAGCGGCGCAGCAGCAAGAGCAACAGCTGATTCGGGAGCTGACGGCCCAACAACAGGCCAACCAGGAGCGACTATTTCAGCAAACGGCAACGCTGATAGGACAGGCACCAAGTACTCCCCTAGGGCGGTAGGGGGCAGTGCCGGTGATGGGCTCGGTGGACTACCAGTGTGCCTAAAAGGATGGGGCCGGGGGATGATCCCGAGGGTCGCAACTGCCGTACAATGGCCCCCTGCACATTGAACTCGAGAGTGGTGAGGCGCCGACACCCCATCCTACCCCTGCCACAAAGGGGCGCTGCGGCGCCAGGCCCGCCACAGTCACCAAATCAAATGCCTTACAAGAGTCTAAGTATATTACGTCAACACTATTACCTTTATCAACCAAACTTGTAATATCTTCAAAAAAAAGATATCAAGTTAGTTCGACAGGATCTATTTTCCATAAAGCTATCTTGACTTACATTAATTTCATTACCCTCTGATATTCTATTATTAATTGAGCCCTGTCTTAGCTGCTTCGTTATCTTCGCTGAGATCGATATCAGGCTGACAAGCCTATAATTACCAACATCATCCCATGTACTCTCTTTATTTAAATTGGCACAACATTAGCTTTCTTCCAGTCTTCTGGAACATCCCCAATGTTCAAAGATTTACTGAAAATCAACATTAATGGTCCAGTGAGCTTGTCAGCTAGCTCTTTTAAAACTCTTGGATGCAAGTTATCTGGATCTGCTGGCTTAAAAAAATCTTACTGTAGTAGCTTTTGTTTAACATCTTCCAAAGATAGTGGTGGAATGGAAAGAGTGTTAGCCTCACCATATGATGAGGCTGCATCATCTGTGGGTTTTTTCCCCCCAAATACAGAATAAAAAATGATTTGACTTTTCGGTATTGTTATTGATAATTCTACCATTTCCAACTAATAATGGAGTAATATAATTGTCAGATTTTTTTTGTTATTAATGTATTTTAAAAACTCCTCCTTATCGTCCTTGACTATGCTAGCCATAGATTTATCCTTGTGTCCTTTGGTTTCCATTATCAATTTTCTACAGTTCCTAACTTCTGATATATATTCATCACTATCACCTTCCCCTTTCTTTCATTTGTTATATATTATTTTTTATTTTTATTTTTTACAGCTGCCTTCAATCACCCTCTAAACCAGGTTGCTTTTGAACCAGCACAGCCTTCTTTCTCAGTTGTGGAAGTGTGGCTTTTTGTCATTTGTAATATTTTCTTAAATGATTCCGAATTATTGTTCATCTTTTTCTGAAGATATTCTTCCTCACAGCTAATTTGTCTCATAATTGACTTTGTGAAATTGGAATGGCTAAAGCCCTAAGTATATATATATATATATTACTGGTTTGGACTTCATGATCAAGTCATGAGATAAGCTAAGCTACCATTAACTTTTAGTTCTGCGATCAGTTCCATTTATCTGTTAGAACACAATCTAACATTGGCTGCAACATTTTTTGAGTTAGAAAATTGTCATCTATAATGTTTAGAAATTCCAAGGATATTGTAGTACTCCCAGCATGAGACCTCCATCATGTGTCACTCAAATTGAAGTCTCCCATAGGTGCATAAGGAAGCAGTCACCTGTTCTGTAGTGTGATATGGTGGCCTGGTAGCAGACACCAACTAGTATCCGGTCTTCTGCTTTATCTGTTAGGACATTGATCAATAAGGATTGAAGGTGATTTTCTTCCAAGTTATCAATGACTCAGAAACAAGTAATGCCACTTTTGACATATCGAGTCACTCTCCCTCCTCTTTTGCCCACTCGGTCCTTCCTAAATAGTTTATAGCCATTGATTTTAACATTCCAATTACTTTATCCTGCTGGAATAATTAGTTCCAAACATTAACATATTAATTCTCATAACACTAATGTGAGGTAGGTAACAATGAGAATTACCCCTATTTTACAAATAGGAAAGTGGAACAAAAGTGATTTGCCTAATGCCTCAAAAGCAATCAATGTCAGAACTATGATTAAAGTCCAGACCACTACAATGCATTGCGCCTCTTGTACCATAATTGTTGACTAACATATGCTGGCAAGCATACACATATTAAGCATTAAATACACATATTAAGTATCAATACATCAGTGATATACCCCAAGTTAGCCTGTAACTTTGTTATAATCCTGTTCACTTATGCTAAGTATCCCATAATACCTTACATTAGCTGAGGTAAATTTCAGCATAAGTAGATAGGAAAATTGCCAGTTTTGGGACATATAATTGTTTCCTTATAGCAATAGAAAGGGAGTTATCCTCACTATCTATTTATCTTAGTACATTCCCATTAGTACCTGGAATGCATGTAATATCAGAGTGCATCATAACTTGGAATGCATGGTGGGTTCAGAACAAAGATCAGATATATGCAAGGTACCAAAACAACAAGATAAAAAGCTAATTGGTTGAATCTAGTTTCAAATGACATATATGGTACTTTTTATGGGTAAACAAGTAGGGTATGAAAAGATGGCTTGCTTTAGAGATGTAACTTTGGAGAGCACACCTTCAGCATATGATGAATTCAGCATCACTGCATGGGACAGCTCCTCGGAGACGAGCATCATGTAGAATCTGTTCCTGTACCATATTAATAAACCTGACTGACACTGATTATTTGATCTCTTAGGTATATGTCATAACAAACCAAAGTGTGGTCAAACAATTGACTATACAATTTATCATCAGTAACAGCTGTTATATAAATATACATGCAGCAGCTGTCAGCCATTTCAAAGGGAAGTGCCAGGTGCCCAACACTTTTGAAAATGAGTCCAGTTATTCCAACACCAAAATATCAGTTTAGGAATTTAACTAGGTGCTCATTTTCACGATGTGCCCTAAGTCATCAAAATCTCATTGTGCAATTATCACAATGCAACATATAGCAAATGTTCCCTTCCTCACAGTGTTGCTTTCAATGAAGTAAACAAACTCTCATGTATTTGTTCAGGAAAAACAACTTCTCAGTTATCAAAAATCTCAAATGTCTTAAAATATCTTTCAGGTTATAACACCACTAACGTTCCAAATAGGCATGACCAGACTGACCTGTTATCTCACATATTGTATACAATTCCACATTACAGGGGCACCTCCACAAGAAAGTATCCATAGAGATGGATGTCAACGATGTCAAAATCATGTAACTGGAGGGACATAGAAGAGATGATGACAATCTCCTTGCATTGCTTTGGCCATCTCTAGTGTCACTGGAATCTGAATTAATTAGGATGTTCTGAGCAGCATGATATAGCTCTGGAGGAATGCAAGGTTCATTTACTGCAATTTATGAAGTGCTTATCTAAAAGACTGGATGCTAGTACAGATAACCCACAAAATACTCCAAAAATTGGCAATTTAACCATCTCACATCAACCTCTACTCACAAAATAAAAACCATGAACCTGTTAAATAATACATCTCCTTGTTCCAATAGAACTCCATCTATCCCATACCTCTCAGCCCCCAAAAGTGTCAGATAATAGATAACACTTAGTGTGTCCCTGAAAGTCAACCAATTAGGGCTATTTTAGACCTAGAAGGGATGGTCAGCATAATCACTTCACAATCACCTCACTGTTAAACTCCTACAAAAAGTAGTGTTGCAGGAGTGCTCAGTCAGAATCAGGGTTATGCAGAACTCAACACAGTAAAAGGATACAAGACTATATGGCCACTAAGAGGACAGACAGACACACACACACAGGCGCACATGAACAGGAAGGGGTGAGGGAAAGGAAAGACAGTGGTACTGGCAAGTGGAAAACAATGGTACTGATTACAAGACCAAATGGTTACACAAATTAGATATTTGCACAACTTGATGGTTCTGAATCTTTAAAATAGTTGTTCCTTTTATAAACAAACAACAGCTATTCTTAGCTATCATTATTTGTCTGATATCTTGTGAGCTCAACAGTAGAAATAGGTCTTGAGGAGGGAATAAGAGAGGTTAGTGGCCTAGCTCAAAGATAGCATTTCATGTGTAAGGGGAAGTATGCTTCATCATTTATACAAAAGTGACATCATTGATATGGAACTTGGAGGGGCAGAGCTATGAAGGACCTTGAAGATGACAAGAAGAATCTTGAATCTGACATGAAAGGGGAGCCCGGGGGGGCATTCAAAGAAGAGGGCAACTAGTTAGGAGAATGATCGTAGAAGGCTGATTTTATATCAGTTGAGAGACACATTTGGGGGTACCCCTTGCAGAAGGTGAGACAGATGGCTCTTTCACTACATTAGCATTCCCGGGTATCGAGAGGAACACAAGGGTGGGCATATTACAGCTCCCTCCCAATAAAAAACTTCCACCTCACACAGCGTTATGAAGATAGTGAGGGAATTTGTGTCACAGTGTTTGAGCCTTTACATTTCTTTTCCTTCCAAGCATGTGCCCATGGTTGGATGATGGCATAGCAGATGTTCTGTTTCATTTGCAGTTCAACAGAGTGTAGGAGTTAGCACCAGGACTAGCAACTAACTCGAGTAGGTGCCACTGGTGCTATGGAGCTGTGGCATATGAGGATCCAGGATGCTGGTCACATATATGGCCCAGCAGGAAGGGGAAGGTGTTTCAGTACATGGCATTGACAACCCAGTTGTGGGAGTCTTTGATGATCCCTGCATAGTACAAAGGGCAACTGAGTTCATTGGGGGGAAGGAGAGTTCACCTATCAAACTTAGGGGGTAACGTTTTTAGGGATACTATACACAATGCCATTGGTAGATGTCTGGGACCCTGACTAGGTGTGGGGGGAAGTCAGCCAAGTTAATTGCTGGTGCCTCCTTGCAGAAGATATCCATTGCAGGTACTCCATAGGGAAGTCAAGTATCAAAGGGGTAGCTATGTTAGTCTGTATCCACAAAAACAACGAGGAGTCTGGTGGCACCTTAAAGACTAACAGATTTATTTGGACATAAGCTTTCATGGGTAAAATCCCACAAAAGCTTATGCCCAATAAATCTGTTAGTCTTTAATGTGCCACTCCTCATTCTCCATAGGGAAGGCATCCAGCGACCAGATAAATGACCTGGTAAAGGACTTAAAAAGTAGGTGCTGGTTAAAGGAATGGAACAGTGTGGGGTTTGGGGCTCCTATGGCTGGAATGGCAGTGAGCCAACCCCGCTTCTTATAGCCCACCTTACTCCTCCTAGAAGGAGGGGGTGGGTGATGGTAAGGTCCCGACAATGGATTTGCTGGATGGACCTGGATAGAAAAAGACGGGGAGCTGGTAAAAGCCCCCCGGGTAATTACAGAATAAACTGGGGTTACCTGCACTATACACTTTTATCTGCGGGGTAGTCCCAGACATCCAACAGTAAAGTTGCAGTCTGATTAAATCCATATTAAGTGTCTCCTGTCCTTCTTTCGGTATAGCTGGACAATGGCCCAATTGAAAGTGATGGCAATATATGATCTACCTTCCCCATTTGATGCTGGTACATGCCATATCAACAGAGAAGGAGAAACTTAAATTTCTACCATTCATCAGGGACAACTATCTTTATAAATGGGAAACTACATTATTCTGCTTTGCCACTCTTGTTTTCTTTTATTTCAACTGGTTTCAAATGCACCCATTTTAAGTCCATGGTATAAGAATTCTAAAAGTCAGAAGTCAATGAGCAAAAAATATTACGGCAAAATTCCTTCTGGTGTCTCAGAACTAAAAAAAAACCCTTAATATATGTATTAAAAATGTTAAATGGGTCATTTTTGTATATGTGGCTTTATGTATATGTGGCTTTCCCAAGCTTCTGGAGAATTGACATACATGACAAGTACAGTCACACACACACACAAAAGACCAAATAGTGGCTTTTTATCAGAAATCAAACACAATCAAAGATTAAATCAGACTCAACCAATTTCCCAGCACATCCACAAACACTAGCTCTTATAAACTCCTTATCTCCCACCCCATCCTCGGTCAATAATGGATTTGATGGTCCACATATTCAAGTTATTTCAAAGACGTAGGGAAATTCCAAAGTTCCTCTCACATAGAATGCCTGACTGGCAGATCTCACTTCTAAAGAGGGCTTTAGAACATCTGCTGTCTATGGTTGTGGCAGAGTGTTTTTTTATTATAATTTTCTTTAGTACTTTATATTATTTCACTGACTTTAAACTCTTGGTACCAGAGTTTTCTGATGCCATCTAATAATTGCTAGGACAAATGGTTTAAGAAAATAGCTGTCAGATGTTACAAGATGTTATACCAATCATGGTCTGAGGCTGTGAGAAACCTAAGAAAACATTCAGAAAATACAGCAGGAATAAATGACAAGCTATGCTTATTTTATGGAATATAATTTAATGGTTTAACTATGCAGTCATTCAAGGTTATTGCATTATTCTACCCATTATAAAAGAAGCGAGTATTTATATTATTGTTGCCAAGTACTGTGATCCAGTCAAAGTGATTTAAAGAGACATAATAGTAGACCTATCTTTGACAGTGTTTACTTTTGGCATTCTCAGAAACGAAGACCAAAATTATTATTGTCAAAGCATCACTTCACATAACTAACCAGTGCTTAATCATACAGGTACTGTGACATCTGGAAGAAGCTTTTGTTACTTTGTACTATTATCAGTATATTTTTAAATCTGTTCATCAGCCTGTTCTTTACAGAAATTAACCAATGCCTGCAGTCCCAGTTTTAAATCAAGTGGATAAAAGCACCCTGGTGGTAATATGCTTCTTTATCTCTAACTTTATCTCTTATATATTTTCCATACCATATTGTATTTTTCTTCAGTAGTCCTACTATAAACTTTAATACAACAAAACAAATTAAAGCTGAATATGTTTACTTTTATCATTTTCATTACTAGCAATCCTGAGGCTTTATTTTCAGATTGAACTGCACATCTATGACTGCACTGACTACTGTACATGCTTGCACAATTTGGGAATTTGCATATATGTGACGTGCCATTCGTGACTACTCCCTGCCATGAAACTGAACTACACTGTATATTTAAACAGAATATATATTTTAAAAGTTAGCATTTGTAAAAAGATAAGATTTCTTGAAACATTTATTAGATTTGCTTATTGACAGTGGGAGCTGGAAAGGAAGTCCTAAAACTGTTAAGTTAATGCTTGGCTTAATCTTATCTTCTCCTTGATTTTTTTCCTATTCCCCTCCCCTCCTGCCTCCAGCACCCCATGAATATACTTGGGGATGGGTTGCTAATACGGTAATCACTATCATTATATCCTTTGAGGTTGATGCTAATTAGTTTTTATTGTGTTATCTCCAAGCATCCAAGTACAGAATTATTCCTCGTGATTCCAGCCAAATCTCTTGTTCCCTGACAGTATTCACTAATAATCAGGGGAGGCTCTAGGCACCAGCAAAGCAAGTAGCTGCTTGGGGCAGCCCATTTGCAGGGGCGGCAGCTGGCAGGGATCCAGCCTGGGAGCTAAGAACCAACAGGGAGCCCTGGGAGCTGTAGTTCCTTGGTTAGCTCCCTGCCTATAGAACCAGCCCTGGAGCAGGGAAAAGAACTACATTTCCCAGCATTCCCTTGGCTGCTATCAACAGGAAAGGGAGGGGGAGGGAGTATGGTAGCTGAAATATCATGCTGCAGCTTGCTGTGAATGGAGAGCTCACTGCTAGAGCAGGGTGGCACTGTGAATGGGGAACAAGTGTGCCCAAGGAGTAGAAGGCTTTGGCCAAGATATCCCCTTCAGAAGACATCCCCAGACTGGATTAGGGATACTGGTGTGACCTCACCTTGCAGCCCCCAAAGAAGGAATTGGGTGGACTAAATGAATCATAGAATCATAGAATCTCAGCGTTGGAAGGGACCTCAGGAGGTCATCTAGTCCAACCCCCTGCTCAAAGAAGGACCAAACCCAACTAAATCATCCCAGCCAGGGCTTTGTCAAGCCTGACCTTAAAAACCTCTAAGGAAGGAGATTCCACCACCTCCCTAGGTAACCCATTCCAGTTCTTCACCACCCTACTAGTGAAAAAGTTTTTTCTAATGTCCAGCCTAAGCCTCCCCCTCTGCAACTTGAGACCATTACTCCTTGTTCTGTCATCTTCTACCACTGAGAACAGTCTAGATCCATCCTCTTTGGAACCCCCTTTCAGGTAGTTGAAAGCAGCTATCAAATCCCCCCCTCATTCTTCTCTTCTGCAGGCTAAACAATCCCAGTTCCCTCAGCCTCTCCTAAGTCATGTGCTCCAGCCCCCTAATAATTTTTGTTGCCCTCCGCTGGACTCTCTCCAATTTATCCACATCCTTCTTGTAGTGTGGAGCCCAAAACTGGACACAGTACTCCAAATGAGGCCTCACCAGTGCTGAATAGAGGGGAATGATCACATCCCTCGATCTGCTGGAAATGGACAGTGCCCCTCTCTATCTGAAGCCTAGCAAGGGAGATATGTGGATCCCACTAGAATTTAAAATGAAAAGTAAGGGAGGGGAGGCTCTGGACGTGGGCGGCTTTAGATACAGTACCAGGCACTTAGGAGGATTTCCACTTCTGAGCCATGGAAGCAGAAATCGACTTTTCCTTTCCAGATTTAGCTAATATTCAGAAAGGGAATCTAGCACCTGCCTTCCAGATTTGAACATCTCAAAATTCAGGAGTGCTCAAGCTCAATTTGGGCAGCTGTTACTTCATTTCTCCCAAATCAAATATACTGATTCACTGTAATTTGCTGTAAAAAAAAAGTAGGATAAAATTGAGCAAGAAATGCTTCCCAGTGTTTTTTAGGACTGGAATTGCTATTTTCAACAGCCATTGACTTTTTTTTTTTAGTTTTATTGGTTTAAAAGGAAGACAGTGATATTGCATTGGCAAATTCCCCATAAAAACAAAGAGTGGAACAAAAGAATAATAAAGACACCTCAACTTTTCCTCATTTATGGAGGACAGTCTTATAATATGCATCCAGATATCTTCCAATCACACAAGCTGAAAATTGTTCCACTTTACTGCAGTTCTGTAACCATATGGGAACCAATCCTGTCTGTGTTCTGTGCACATCCAAAATTCCTGCTGAATGATCAACCCTGGGAGCAAGTTACCAGTGACCCAGGGCTGGGGTGGAAGGAGGGTGCAGGTGAGGAGGGGGGAGAGCCCAGGGCTGGGGCAGCAGGGGTGGGTGGGTGGGTGGGGCACTGGTGGGTGGCAGGGAGGAGCCCAGAGCTGCAGCAGCACGGGGTGTGTGTGGGGGGGAGCCCAGGGCTGGGACGGCAGGCGGGTGCGGGTCGGGGGGGAGAGCCCAGGGCTGAGATGGCAGGGGGGTGCGGGTCGGGGGGAGAGCCCAGAGCTGGGGCGGCAGAGGAGTGCGGGGGGGAGCCCAGGGCTAGGGTGGGGGCAGACAATTTTTTTTTTTGCTTGGGGCGGCAAAAAACCTAGAGCTGGCCCTGCTAATAATATCACACCTGGTTCGAGTTTTAGCCATCAAATGTCCTGTAAAAAGTTCTTAGTAAGATATTTTCTTATCCTAAGAAATGTTTGCTGGTAATGTAGTCTACACTATTTCTTTGCACAAACTGACAGAAATTGTTGTTATCTAAAATATCACAAACTTCTGCAGTCTTGATAATTGAGAATGTGAACTTGGCTTTCTTCTCCATAGACTACACTGGATGTCCATTAGTTTCCAGGTAGAGTATAAGGGGTTGACTTTGACTTTATAAAGCCCTAAGTGGTTTGGGACATGTTTAATTTAGAATCCACTTCTGTTCCACAATTTTGATTTGCAGAGGCATTGAGTTGTCAACTCCTCTGTTATTATTGGGCGCTTTCTCTTCTCACTTTGCAACCTTTTTGGTGACCACTGGCTTGTAAAATGACCTTTAATGCTAAATATATGTGCCTTTACTGCTTGAGGTTGCAGGTATAATTCTTATTAGCTGTAATAGACTGTTGTCTTCCTATGTGGCCAAGCCACTAGAGGATTAAGACTCTCACTCTCCTAATTGGATTACACTTGTGTGGCTTTACTAGATCTTGTACAGTGATGATTCACACATCTATCTCTCCGCTTGTGACTTCTCTTTATTCATCCATTCCCACATCGGTACCTGTTTTGGTGACATCTCCTTCTAGACATCTCACTATCAACTTGTGCATAAAATAGCCAAAGCCGAACTCCTTATTTTTTTTTCCAGGTTTTCTGAGTGACCCTCCCTACCCTCACTTTCTGTTACAGTTGACATCACCATCATCACTCATCTTTGACTCCTCCCTCTCTTTGCCCCTTACATCCAGGCTGTGTCCAGATCCTGCTACCCTCAATCCTGTTTTCCTCTTCTGATCGTCCCCGACCGCTCTGGCAAGAACAGGCTGAATGGGTCCCAAAGCGTATCTCGCACACATGCTTGAATCTACTTGGACTGAGGAAACAACCATTGTTATTAAATGCTCAGCAAATATTATGTGACTTGTGCGCCTCCTGAGTTTGCAGTGTAAGGAACAGGCCATCGTTCATGTGAACTCCTGGACCCCGCGGAGTCATCCACTCTAACCACAGCATGTGAAGTGGTATGTCCCACCGGATCCCAGTTTGTGTTGGTGCCCTTAATTGAAACTGCTCATCATAATTAAACCAAGACATGCTCCCAAACATATTGTATGCCTGCCTGATTATATTCATATACTTAAACAAGGCAGGGCTTCTCTCTGGGTAAACCTGAATAAATAAGGAAGGCAGCCTCTCGGTTTCTCATGTTCTAGGCACCCGTGGCCACTTGGTTAACTCCTTATTCCGTTTGCTCTGTCCCAGCTTCCTTTCTGGTCAACACCTCCTTGTGCAAGAAGGATAATATGTCCACGTATTCCCCTCTCAGGATTGTATCCTTAGTTGTACTGGGCAAGTGAACTCCCATTGGGTCATCCACCTCAGCATATCCATACTCAGGACTGCCTGACAGGGCATCCTCGGTGCCCTGTACCCTCACAGCCCACACAGGAAGCTCAACTCTATCTCAGGAGGTTATACATCTTAATGACTGGTGAGCTGAAATGTGCCCAGGGGTTTCAACCACACTGCTTCCCCCCACACCCATGCAGGGGGTCTGCCCCACCTGCCTGCCTCCCAACTCCCAAACTCATGCCTATGCTGGCCCTTCCCTGGAACCCGGACCAGACAAGGGTTGACAACTTTCTACTCTCACAAAACCAAACACCCTTGCCCACCCCTCCTCCGAGGCCCTTCCCATGCCCTACCCCTTCTCTGAGGCTCCACCTACTGTTCACTCCATCCCCCATCCCTCTGTTGCTCACTCTCCCCACCCTCATTCACTCACTCATTTTCACCAGGCTGGCTCAGGTGGTTGGGGTGCGGGAGAGGGTAGAGACTTCAGGGTTGGGCCAGAAATGAGGAGTTCAGGGTGCAGGAGGGGGCTCCGGGCTGAGGCAGTGGGTTGGGATGCAAGAGGGGGTGAGGGCTCCAGTTGGGGGTGCAGGCTCTGAGGTGGGACCAGGGATAAGGGGTTTAGGGTACAGAAGGGGCTCTGGGCTGTGGGGTAGAGTTGAGGGGTTTGGAGTATGGGAGGAGGCTCCGGACTGAAGCAGGTTCCTGACCAATGGGAGCTGCAGAGCCAGCACTTGACGTGGAGACAGTGTGCGGAGTTCCCTGGCTGCCCTACGCATAGGACCCGGATGGGGGACATGCCACTGCTTCCGGGAGTCGCAGAACCATGGCAGGCAGGGAGCCTGCCTTAGCCCCGCTGCGCTGCCAACCGACTTTTAATGGCCTGGTCGGTGGTGCTGACTGAAGCCACCAGGATCTCTTTTTGAGCTGATGTTCCAGTCAAAAGCCAGACACCTGGCAACCCTAGGCCAGACGCATCATGCACAGATGGCTGAAGTTGTCTCAACAACTGCAGATTAGGTTGCAGCAGCTGTGCAACATCATTAGTGTCTCCAGTAGGGGTGCACCCTCCAGATAGATCTGACACAGATTTTGGGACTCCCATTTCTTGCCCTGGCCCATTTGTTACCCCGCAAGGCTCAGTCCCGTCCCCATCAAGTACATTCTGAGATGGACAATTTGGCAGGAAATCACCTGTGCCACCTGTCCCCCCAACCTCTGTCTGTTTCAGAGAACACTCACCACTGGAATCAGCTTCACCCCTGTTTCCTGGGTTCAGTGTAGAAGAACATCCTGGTTCTGGGTGGCCCACTACACTTTGGAAGCCCCGCAGTGCTGTGGGAACAACCTCAGAAACAACCTCACTGACCACTTGCCGCAAATGGCTGCTGACTAACCCACCAGCAAACACAGCCTGAAGACTGATTTGTCAGAGGCAGCACGTTGTACAAATAAAAATACCAAGTTGGCCCAGGGGGACTGAGTGAAAAGCATCAGATGAGGTTTGGTTCACTCAGAGTATCCTGAATATACAAACACAGTGGTTTGAATATTGGCCTGCTAAAGCCAGGGTTGTGATTTCAATCCTTGAGGAGGCCACTTAGAGATCTGGGGCAAAAATCTGTCTGGGGATTGGTCCTGCTTTGAGCAGGGGGTTGGACTAGATGACCTCCTGAGGTCCCTTCCAACCCTGATATTCTATGACAGCCCTCTAATTGCTACAGTGGTATTTCCTACAAATTAAGAAGCATGACAGACTCCTGGAGGGAGCTCTGCCCTATTAAAGGAGAGAAAAAACACAGTAATTTTGATTTGCATACAAAGAAGTTTCATATCACGGTCCAGAGAAGTGACAGTCTCTTTCTAGAGACACACTTACAATACTTTGCCCAGTTCTCAGTACCTCAATACCAGGATGATGTTAAATTGGAGAAAATTCAGAGAGCCAAATATAAAACAATTAAAGTGCTGGTTAGATAGTTTTGTTCTTTTAACTAGTCAAAGCTGAGAAAATTTCATGTAATTTAAATTTAAATGTACTGATAATACTGCATTAAGAAGTATTTGAAGGGTGTGAATACCACAAAGGGAGAATAGTGTCATAGAAGACAAGGATGATATAAATAGGAGTAATGAGATTAAATTAAGTGCATGAAAATTGAGGTGGAACATTAGAAAAATGTTCCAAACTATGAAATCTCATAGACTGTGGAGTACTCTCTTCAAGGTAAAAGGTGCCAGTTCCATCACTCTACTCATTTAAAACTGGTCAAAGCACAGAAAAAGTACACTATAAGAGCCAATTTTGCAATGGTAGGGGTATATATTAGATTACCTAACTCTCTCATTGGCCTGCATGATTCAATATACAGTATATAACTGCTCGTAAAAAGCACATTGATAATTTACAAGAGACTTAACATGAATGGTTACAACTTTTCTTATAATCCTCTGCTTAAGAATACAATAAACACTGATGCTGAACTATAGTTACAAATTTACATGAAGTACAGAAGCCAACAAGAGTGCAGGAAAGGCTTCCTGATAATCATATATTTAGGGTGTTTTCTATTAGTTTGATCTAAGGATTAAATTTTGCAATATAAAAGTCAAGGAAAATGGCCTTGTTGAGACCATCTCACTGGTTAACCGCTAGATTGGTTGGTAGTGACGTATGCCGGAGCAGAAACTCCAGAAAGACATCTAGATGCAAGGCCTGAGAAGCTTGTAGCACTGCAGACACTCTGGTGTAGAATGATTCCCTTTGGTATACTCTCCTTACATCCTATCATGGATGGTGAGTTAGACCTCGGAAAGTGTTTGGCAGTTTGAAATGAGTACTCAACCTCATGTAGGGCCATTTTCTTTAACCCCCAACACATATAACCTCTAGAAGTCCCCCTTTCAGAACCTATTTTAAAACTAAGCTCCTCACACGTTAATGAGTTCTTGATTATTGTAAGCAATTGAACTAAGTATTGTTTGTTTTAAATGCTTCCTCCCACCCCAATAGACTCATTATGCTCAAGTTATTTATAAAGACTATGAAGAACGAGAGAATGCTTATTCCTTATTCTTCAGTTTTCTTCTATTTGCTTTTATGGTTGGCATTTGATGTGGGTAATTTCTTCTTCTTAATTTATTTTTAACACTCTTCCCTTCCTTTTTCTCCATCATCCACTGACCCACTAGAATGGCATCTCAAAATGGTATCAGCTAGCTGCTTACCAGAATATAAGGATATCACAGACTGATTTATTTTTATTTTATTTTTTTACTACTATTGGAATGAAAATCAACTCAGGGGAATGGGGAATAAAAGTATTTTGTTTGTTGAGGGATTATTGCTTCTTAGGTATGTCCATGACATCAAGTCAGGTTGAACTGTTGGTAAAATTTTCAAAAATGTTGAAGTACATAGGAACATACAACAGGACTAGAAGGGACCTCCTGAGTCATCAGTCTAGTTTCCTGTTATCATACATCTTCACTGCTATTTTTAGTCACGCTAACTAGATTATAGCTAATATGAGTATGTCTACGTGAGATGCAATCATACCTCCAACTGCAGTGTAGACATATCCTTTGTCTCATCTCATAAAATAGGTTTCCATTTTCTGATAATCTTAGCATTCCTTCTCTGCATCTTTTCCAGTATGAATTCATCCAACTTGAACATGGGTTCCAGAACTGTACACAGATTATATCTTATCAGTGCATTGTACAATGGCGTTAATGCTTCCCTATCTCTACTGGAAATGCCTCATCTAATACATCCTAGGATGTATTTAACTTTTTCATGGCCACATCACACTGGTGGCAAATAATAATCCTATGATCAAATAATACACTCAAGTCTTTCTCCTCCAGTATTTCCAACTGATGAGCAATCACTTTATAGCAGAAATTTTTATTAGTTCCTCAGTTCAGACACTTTATAGTATTAAATTTCATTCCATTTCTATTAATCCAGTCCTTAATATCATCACATTCTTCCTGTATGATATTTTGGTCCTCCTCTGTATTGACAATGCCTCCCAACTTTGTGCCATCAGCAAATTTCATTAGCACACTCTGAACTTTTATGCCAAGATCGTTAATAAAAATATTAAATAAAGTAACTTCAAAGACCAATTCTTGAGGCACTCCACTAGTAAGACCCCTTATATCTCAACAGTTCTCCTTTAGCCAGTTGTCATGGCTCATGTTGTCATTTCCCCTTTAGCCAGTTCCTTATCCAGCTTATAATTCTTATACTAATCCACATCTTCTCAATTTTACTTAATAATTTCCCACATGATACTATATCAAATGCTTTACTGATGTCCAGATAGATTAGACTGACTGCATTTCCTTTGTCAAAAAATATCAGTTATCTGATCAAAGATATGAGGTTAATCTGACAAAATGCTGGTATACCTTTGGTTAACCCATGTAGTCTTATCTCATTTTGCATTTACTGCCATGTTGTTCATCTTTCTTTCAAAATTAGTTCTAAAGCCTATTGAGGTCAGACTAATTGATCTTTTTCCCCCACCTCATTCTGCTATTCTCCAGTCATATAGTAGTACCCCCAATTTGATGGATTTATTACAAATCCTTGAATTTCAAAGGAATTTAGGCTCCTAAGCCAAGTAGGTGCTTCTACAAAATCTCTCAAGTGCTCCAACCTCTTTGAATTCCCAAATCACATTGACCCTTTAGCTCTACCCACCCTAGTTACTGTTCCTAACTTGTAGAAATAGAATAACTCATATAGCCCCAAACGAGTGTGTTTAGAATGGTATATTTTCTACTTCAAACACACCAACTTGACAAATGAGGTTTTAAATAAAGTGTATGGCATATCCTTGCATTAATATTTCTTGCAAATGCACAGAGAAGAAATCATAAGTAACTGAAATACTCTCGTACGTAATATATGTGCCTTTAGGGTACAGAAACTTTGGCAATGATTCATGGCATAAATAAATATTTATTGCATTTGCCTGTATTTGCACTTCCATCAGATTTTACTAATAAGAATGCTGTTTGAAGGCTTCAATATAAAGTTTCTTCAGGCAATGAACAACACTTTTTAATGCTGAACACAGCTACAGACAAGAATAAAAATCGGTATTTTTGTATGCAGGCATGCTGGTAAGTGTACAAATTTATGTAACATCTGTTCTGTTTTGCTCATTTACCTGATTTTGCAACCTTTAGTCAGTCACTTACTCATGAAAGTAGTTTATCCACTAACTTGTACTCTGTACCTCTTAGGATCGGGGGCAGAGGCAGTTTGTCCAGACAAAGGTAGTGAAGACAATGGCAGCATTGTTGCCTGAGGAGTCCTTTTGCCCATGGAGGGGATGCAAGAAGTCACCTTGGAACTGTAAAACTTTCTTTATTGCAGGTCCTCAGATTTAGAAGCTTCACCCTCAGCTTTCTCAACAACCTCTTTACCCCATTCCAAGCAGGGATTTGGAGCAATCATTTTTTTCAATTGCTCCGCTCTGGTTCCACTCCAGCTCCAGACACAAACCTACTATTCCACACTCCAGCTCCGGGCTCCACTCCAAAGCCCTGATTCCAAGGAACCTCAACAAGGTGAACATGACTAAGCTGTGTGAGTCCTGTCATAAATTTTAGCAGAAGATGTAGGATATTGGCCTAATGTACTTAAATCAGCAATAAAGTGATCACCAGTGTACAACTCTTTCCTGCCCTGAGAAGTATTGCACATTGGTAGAACTGGTCAAAAGTATTTGAATTTGGATTCCTTGATTAAATTTCTCATTGGAAATTTACACTGTGATGATAACCCCCTGCACTGTTTTGCATTTTCATCCAGCAATAGAGATTGCTGAAATGTATTTGATTATAGAAATTTCCACTGATTTTTTTCTAAAAAATAAAGGTAAAGCTTTTTTAATTTTTTTGATTTTTTTTTTACTCTTATCCAAGCTGCTATACTCATGGAAATAGTTATAATAGTGACGGTTATAGTAGTTATAATAATAGTTATAAATAATAGTTATAATAGCCTCCCCTCCCCATGCTTATCCAAACTCCCCCATGCAAACAAAGTGCAGGTGGAGAGAGGTAGTTACATTTGCTTGGAGAAGACTCTGGCTTATTCCCTAGAACCGATATTGCTCTGTTGCAGTTATAACTGTCTCATTTACTTGGTGAATCAACCATTTGTCTTAGCATTACCTCCTGGTAATAAATGCCCCAGAAGCATTGAAGGAGTGTGTAGAAAAGGTGACTGCTGTAATGACCTTTCAGTGAGTGTGGTTTGTGCTCCCAAGCGTACCAAACTCTGTTGTGCAGGCTGGTGTGAAGGAACGAGCAGGGCCGTGGCCACCACATACTTGCCCTCCCTGACTCTGCCTTTATTGGGGTTTCTATCACTGTTCTCAGCGATAACATCTTTGTTCAAGGAGAAAGCAAGTGCCAAGATTGTGCTTAACTCTCTCACAAGCACCTACATGGCTGGTGGGGAGGCTTCTTTCATTTTTCCTCCCATTGTCCATTTGTGTTTCTGTATAGGGCTGGGTTCAATCTAGCCCTTGCATTATAAGGTTCTGAGGGCAATTTTTTTTTCATGGCTTAAGAACCATTAAAATCTATGATTCCATTTAAAAAATATATTTTTGTTTCAATTGCCAAGATCAAATAAACCTGGAAGTACAGAATACTTCAATATCAGGCTCAATACAGTAGATTTAACAGTGAAGCTTGAAAGTTTGTTGCAAAAAGTACATATTTACACAACTATTCAAATAAACAGTCATATATTTCCCAAACATTTATATGATCATATCTTAGATCCACTAAATGCAGTAAATCGGTCAAATTCCCACCAAATACATGTAGCATAAATATACATATTTATATTTTGAGGTATTCCTGTGGGAATTTTGAATACCTGTTTTCATTCTGTAAATATTGTATGTAACAGGATGCATATCTGTTCTTTTATGTTTGAGGATCATACGTTTTTATTGAAATAATTTTAATTCACAATCTAAATTGAAAAATAAATAGATATTGTACACTTGGGAAGCAGTTTTGTCATGATATAATGCCTCGTATCCGTACAAGAGCAAGGACTAGAATTGATTATTTGGTCCTGATGAAAATAATTTATAATGTACAGTACATCTTCTCAACTGCAGTGAACATCTGCAGCCACCATTATATTAAAAGAAACATAATTATCTCACAATATAATATCAACTAATATTGCAAGACTAAATACTTATTACTTATCTTACTGTACTGGCTTATTTAATAAGCAATACAAGTTTCCAAGAGGATTACAGTATCATTAGTTTGTTGGGGGTTTTTGTTTTTTTTTCCTCTCTCTCTCTCCTGAACTACCTACATTGAATAGATTTCTTTTTGTGGTTAGCTATGCCTGTCAGAATGGTGGCATGCATTTTCTCAACCTCATACTACATGTCCTTTTATATCTTTTTCATTTTCAGTAATGTCAGATAGGATCCTTCTTAAACTACAGCACTCTCTTTCTTTAAAGGGAACTAAAGTCTCATTTATCACTTCTAAGCTATTTTCTTTCTTTCTTTGACTGTTTTTAGCATCTCAGCCAATATTGTGTTTAAATTCCTAGCAAGACCAAAGCCTATTTGTAGTATCTGAGAAAGGAAAAAAATATTTCTATATAATGAAAAGACCTGGTGGAGAGACTCTGGCACACAGCACAAAAATGAGCCCACTTGTATTACTACAATTTTCTCTAGAATTTCCAATCATGCATTTTTATTTTCATTAGTTATAACACACTTTGAGAATTTTGAAACCACTCAGTTATAGTAGATCTGGAATTATGATTAATCTAAACCATTGCAAACACTCAAACATGCACCAGGATGAGGTATAGTCAATATATGAGATTGGGAGAGTGGAATCTAATCAAGAAAGAGACATACACATCAAAAGAGCATGATCAAATAATCATATATAACTAGGACACCCATCCAGGTCAGGAACCTCTACCAATGCAATTTTTAGAATTGTTTATTTCTTCATTGCACAAGAAGCCACTTATTTAAGGATGCAGCAGAAATCAGTTTCTTTCCAGGTAGCACAAGGCCCAGATGGCTGTGGAAGCAGGACAGTGACTATGGAACAGGCTGATCTTTCTACAGCACTCTCCTGCTCTGCTTCAGAGACTTGTAGAGCTAGTTGAGAGGGATTTCTGTCTCTCACATTACTGATAGACTCTTGGTTAGCAGGAGAGACTTCAGCCTCTTCTCAACTGCTAAATTTTGTGGGCCTTAGGTGATCAAGAAATCAGATTGTTGCTCTTACTCTCATTCTGGTCAACAATTCTGTTCCAGGAAGAGAGTTTAATACAGCCCACAATCCCTTTAATTGTCTTCCCTGGCTAAATTATATCCAATCAGAAGAAAATGCTGACCCATGCACTAGTACCTTGGGGAGGCTGGGAAGATCAGTAAAGTCTCTATGATACCATTTTCTTGACTGCTATACCTGTATATTGCCAATTCAAGGAATTAATCACCTACTGCGAGAAGAGAAATGATCACACCAAAATCATGAAGAGCCACAACAAAGAATTTGGGCAGGATAAGGATCCAGGTGATTTTACTCAGTTTTAAATATTTTGTCAAAATTTAAAGAATTCTCAATGTGAAATAGAACTTTTGAAATCAAATTTGTCCATAAATGCCTTATACTATAAATGTTTGAATAATATCTTGAGGGAGAGGGAGGGAAAGTGGAGGAGAGGGAAAAAGACAGAGGGTGAGTACAACACCAATACATGGTATTTCTCAATAGCATAGTAAAAGTAAGACAGGTGATTTACGTCTCTATATCTTCCTTTTCTGAATGAGTGTCACATTTTAAATAAACAAACAAACAAACAAACAAACAAAATCAGTAGCTTGCAACATTCCACAAAAAACTTCTTGATCAAAACCATGAACATTTTTTGTCCCTAGTAGTTTTTTTTTACTATCTATTTAATCTCGCACAAAAACGAGTGTCATCAAACTGCTACATGCTGTCTATATTTTACTTCCATTCAGCAAACACTTTTTCTGAATCTATCAAGTTAATCCATTATTCTTACTAAGAAAAGAAGAACAACAGCTTGTTCTATATTTTAAACAGAGCACAACTAACACCAAGCCAAAGCCTATGATAATAAATACTACATAGTCTTTGTTTGGGGTCTACGAAACTATCAGTCATATAGTCAACGCAGAATTAACATTCTTCAGTTTCTTTTCTAACAGATATGTCAGAAGGCATGATCATTTTAATACAGTATTTCTTAAAAGGTCCTTACCTTTTGAAAGACTTTCCCACCTTTGGAATACCCTTAAAATGGAACATTTATCTGTTAAAACAGAACATATAATTTATTGTTAGTGATATTTCAACATTTTAACTATAAACAAATCTCTATTCACTCAGCAAACATAAAAAGCACTTCAATGTAAATACTGGCAATCATATTTATTCATTAACCTCAATCAGTATCCATTGTTTAATGTTAATAACTAAGAGATCTACTATTTCAGTGGGAGTTAGGTGCCCTGTGGGATTTTCAAAAGTGTATAGGCACCTATCTACATCTCTAGGTATCTATATACCTTTAAAATCCAGCTCCTAGTCATTTGGGTGATCTTTCTTTTCTTTCCTTTTCTGAAAATACATAGAATACCTCCCAGTGAAGTCTTATGACAAACCACATTATCTCCTCAGATAGTAAAAAGCATGCGGGTAGTGAAAATTCAGTTGTCCTGACAATTGCAGTATAGCATTTTCCCGCTATCCTCTGGGCCAAATTTTTAAAAGTGTCTCAGCCAAGCATTTAATTTGCAGCTCCAGTGAATTCTAGGTGCATTACTGTGACAGTATTTAGGCATTTAGCTACTTGATTTATAGATACAAATGACATACATTTGAAGTTTTTGAAGTATGTAAGGTACAGTTACCCACTTGGCACAGGAGAAAGATAAAGTTTTGGGCTTTGTAGGGTAATTCTGTTTGGAGGAGTAATTGATGATGTAGAGCCAGGGTAATCCTTGGTGTGTACACATATAACACAAATATGGGGGAGGGATAGCTCAGTGGTTTGAGCATTGGCCTGCTAAACCAGGGTTGTGAACTCAACCCTTGAGGGGGCCACTTAGAGATCTGGGGCAAAAATCAGTACTTGGTCCTGCTAGTGAAGGCAGGGGGCTGGACTCTATGACCTTTTGGGGTCCCTTCCAGTTCTATGAGATAGGTATACAAAAAGTCTTGTTTCCTTGAGCAGCGATAGGACCATGCAGCACCCAGATACTCTACTTGCTCAGAAATCCTCTACTGATCTCCTCCAGCCAGCACTGGATTCAAGAAAAGCCTGTTTCTCTGCCTCTACTTTTATTCAGAGTTACCCCATAAGTGCTATTCCTGGCTGACTTACTCCAACTCATACAGCCTGGAACCAATGCCTAACCCCTGAGTTTGGAATCCCTTGGGGAAACCTTATCAACGGAGAAGTCAAAAAGGTGACAACTGTGAGGGAAGGGAAGTGATACCCTGAAAGGGAAGAAGGGGGTGGGTAATTTGGGGACTGTGCCTTTGTTCTGCTCTAGTGATAGAAAGCAGACAATTATATCTTAAAAGGTATGTATGCTCTTTTTGCTTTGGATTGCTCTACAGCTGCATAAGATCAGCTAGAAGTTACCAGTGAATCTGGCCCTAAAAGTTAAAAGTTTTATAAAGTGATTTAAGATTTATTCTTCATACATTCAAATCATTTGAAATATCACATAGTAACATTGTCTTTGAGCTTTGTATTTACTTTTCATGTATAACTAACTATTTTTTTTTAAATGAGGAAATTTTCAGATGAAAACTTAGTCATGATGCAGTTAAGGTTGAAGGTACATATCAACACTTCAGTTTGAAAGCTTTAGAGATCCCAAATCAAGCATTATAAACCCTGGAAGATCTGCAATGATACCATGAAGGGAAAAAAATGGAACATCTTTTACAAAACATTTTATCTAATCTGGGACCACAAATACTAACATGGTTATTGCATGACACCAGTGCAGGAATGAGTTGAGCCTGTTTGGATGCCTTAACTGTGTGTTTCCATCTCATATGTGAATCTGACCCTTAGTTGTTATTCCAGGAAATAAATTTAGTCCAATAGCATAAAAAACAAGGATTTTTTTATCATTTCCAAGATAATGATGGAGTGAGAACCAAGCACACTTGCAACTATATTTTTAGTTTGAGATTTATTTTCAATTTTTCATTAGAAAAGTGAGAAAATTAGCAAGCACTCCTCTCACTTATATTATTGACGAAGATCACGGGATTGATGTTTCTCACAGGAAACATCATTATTGAAAAAATATAGTCATAAAATAAAAATTACTTTAAAGAACAAGTGTAGTTCTCCTTGCTTCTTGCCTTGCTTTCACCCTTCAGTTATTAGTGGTTCCTTCATTGTGCAGAATAGGATTTATTTTAACAAATAGGCTTATGCAAATCATATTAAACATGGGCCCAGGATTGAGAAAATTCAGTGCTTTCAGAAATACCATTCCCTAATGAATAATGCTTGAAGCACAGTAGTTTTTTTATACTTTGAGTGGCTAGAGTTGTTGGATTCTTTCCATTATGCTATTCTGTTAATATGAATTTGACAATATGGTGATTCAGCAATGCCAAAAATATGACAGGCATAGCAAATCTGTCTTCCAGATTGTAAGGGAAGGAAAAGGGAATTTTAAGCTAAAGATACATATGTAAACCGAGGCTTGCTACATCATGCAGCAGTGAAGTCTATGGACCTAGCAAGAAGAAAAAATAACCAATAAATATATAGCAGAATTGTTAAAAACGTGACAATTAACCAGTGTTGGGTATGTTTAAAAATCAGAGCCCAGGCTCCTAATGCAGAAAAGCTCAATAAAGCTATAGTAATATTAGAAGACACCAACATCTTCCTTCTTCCACCTGGTTATAAAGGTAATCTTCAAATTTTGAATTCAAGTAAAGTGATGCAGTGATATTTGAAGACAACATGAAATAATTTAGAGTTATCCCCTGCCACTATTTATCAAAATGGAGTGTTAAATTATAATGATTAGGCTTCACATTTTAATATCAGCATAGCTATCATTATCCTTTTCAACTGATTTAATCAACTGATGTCACTGCACTCAAAGCACAAGAATTTCAAATTAGTGGATAACACTATGAACTTAGGAAAGAAGATGCAGATCAACGTAAGCTACAGTGAGTGGCATTCTGGTAGAATGAATGGGCATAGTCTCCTGAGGACTGAAGTATTTCTTGTGTTCTATTTATGACTACAACAATCACAAAATACATGTATCTCACCAACACTTTAAACCTCTCCAATAAGTTAGGCATCATTATGTAGTTAGGTGGTAGAATTTTGTGAAGTCTCAGTGGAGTGAAAGTCATATTATAAGCTGGCTTTTTGACAGTTTAGTGACATGCTTCCACTCGGGGGGGGGGGGGGGGGAGGAAGACACCAAACTTTTGCCCAGATCCTGCAAAAAATTATGCATCAGCTTAACTTTAATGAGACATGAATAGTCCTATTGAACTCAGAGTTGCATGGGACTACTCTCATGCTTAATGTTCAAGGCTTAAAATACCAGGTATCTCCCGATATTCTAATTCCAAAGATATGTCATTGAAAGGCACTCACACAGCAGGGGAGACACAAAGTGAAAGAATTAAAATAAACAAACCTAAAAACACACACTGATCTATTTGCCACAGTAGTAGCATTTATTCATATCTATTATATTTATCATTATGCAAAAGGGTTAATTGAGGAGCATCAAAAACTCCAAAATGTCCACTGCAGAACAAATTAATGATAAAGTAAACTTTGAAAAGTACACCTCAAGACCAGGGAAAAAATGCTTCAAAATTCTGGCCCTATCATAGCTGTCAGCAACATCTATGGAGAGGGATGTACTTCCCTTTTTAAAATATTAACATAATAAAGGGATAGTTGGCATTTAGCAAGCTAATTATTAATATTTTATATAACTATCTAAACAGATGCAAAGGAAACTAACTGGCACTTTCAAATGAAGAACTGCCTGACCTGTATGTCATTTTCAAATGCATTTTTTACTAGACTAGATCACTTTTATCTATCAATATTTACTCAGCAACAAAGCAGGACATATTGTACTGACAGAAAAAAATAAGTGAGCTTAGTGCTGGAGCAACATCTTTGGAGACTGATGCTCTTTTTATCCACAGAACAAGTATTGCACAGGCAACTGTAGCTTTCTCCGTCAATGTGCCCCAGATCAGCTCTGAAGGGACCACTTCCAGAGTGTGAGTATGTAGCTTATTCTGCATACCAGCACAATCCCTAGTTTCTCCACTAAAGCCGCCAACTAATGCCAATTGTGGTAGTAGTTTGTGTGATGTGGACACAACTAGGTACTGAAATCAACAATTACTTTCCCAAAGGAGTGTTAGATAACAACCATTATGGAAATTGTTTCTGTCACTACTGACCTGGGTCAAAGTCAAACTTTGTCCACTCTCTTGAGCTAATATTTACGATTAATGCAACCAACCTCAAATGCAGCATTGCTGAAGGAATCATAGAATATCGTGGTTGGGAGGGACCTCAGGAGATCATCTAGTCCAACCCTCTGCTCAAAGCAGGACAGGTCCCCAACTAAATCATCCCAGCCAGGGCTTTGTCAAGCCTGACCTTAAAAAAACTCTAAGGAAGGAGATTCCACCACCTCCCTAGGTAATCCATTCCAGTGCTTCACCACCCTCCTAGTGAAAAAGGTTTTCCTAATAACCAACCTAAACCTCCCCCACTGCAACTTGAGACAATTACTCCTTGTCTGTCATCTGGTACCACTGAGAACAGTCTAGATCCATCCTCTTTGGAACCCCCTTTCAGGTAATTGAAATCCCCCCTCATTCTTCTCTTCTGCAGACTAAACAATCCCAGTTCCCTCAGCCTCTCCTCATAAGTCATGTGTTCCAGCCCTCTAATCATTTTTGTTGCTCTCCGCTGGACTCTTTCCAATTTTTCCACATCCCTCTTGTAGTGTGGGGTCCAAAACTGGAAACAGTACTCCAGATGAGGCCTCACCAATGACAAATAGAAGGGAATGATCATGTCCCTCCATCTGTTGTTAATGCCCCTACTTATGCAGCCCAAAATGTCGTTAGCCTTCTTGGCAACAAGGGCACACTGTTGACTCATATCCAGCTTCTCATCCACTGTAACCCCTGGGTCCTTTTCTGCAGAACTTCTGCCTAGCCATTTGGTCCCTAGTCTGTAGCAGTGCATGGGATTCTTCCATCCTAAGTGCAGGACTCTGCACTTATCCGTGTTGAACCTCATCAGATTTCTTTTGGTCCAATCCTCTAATTTGTCTAGATCTCTCTGTATCCTATCCTTACCCTCCAGCGTATCTACAACTCCTCCCTGTTTAGTGTCATCTGCAAACTTGCTCAGGGTGCAGTCCACACCATCCTCCAGATCATTAATGAAGATATTGAACAAAACCGGCCCCAGGACCAGCGCTTGGGGTACTCCGCTTGAAACTGGCTGCCAACTAGACATGGAGCCATTGATCACTACCTGTTGAGCCCGAAGATCTAGCCATCTTTCTATCTACCTTATAGTCATTCATCCACCCCATACTTCTTTAACTTGCTGGCAAGAATACTGTGGGAGACCATATCAAAAGCTTTGCTAAAGTCAAGGAAAAACACGTCCACTGCTTTCCCCTCATCCATAGAGCCAGTTATCTCATCACAGAAGGCAATTAGGTTAGTCAGGCATGACTTGCCCTTGGTGAATCCATGCTGACTGTTCCTGATCACTTTCCTCTTCTCTAAGTGCTTCAGAATTGATTCCTTGAGGACCTGCTCCATGATTTTTCCAGGGACCGAGGTGAGGCTGTAGTTCCCCGGATCCTCCTTCTTCCCTTTTTTAAAGATGGGCACTACATTAGCCTTTTTCCAGTCATCTGGGATCTCCTCGAATTGCCATGAGTTTTCAAAGATAATGGCCAATGGCTCTGCAATCACATCAGCCAAACCCTTTAGCACCCTCAGAAGCAGCACATCTGGCCCCCTGGACTTGTGCTCGTCCATCTTTTCTAAATAGTCCTGAACCACTTTTTTCTCCACAGAGGGCTGGTCACCTCCTCCCCCATACTGTGCTGCCCAGTGCAGTAGTCTGGGAGCTGCCCTTGTTCATGAAGACAGAGGCAAAAAAAAAAAAAGCATTGAGTACATTAGCTTTTTCTACATCCTCTGTCACTAGGTTGCCTCCCTCATTCAGTAAGGGGCCCACACTTTCCTTGACCTTCTTCTTGTTGCTAACATACCTGAAGAAACCCTTCTTCTTACTCTTAACATCTCTCGCTAGCTGCAACTCCAAGTGTGATTTGGCCTTCTGATTTCACTCCTGCATGCCTGAGCAATATTTTTATACTCCTCCCTGGTTATTTGTCCAATCTTCCACTTCTTGTAAGCTTCTTTTTTGTGTTTAAGATCAGCAAGGATTTCACTGTTAAGCCAAGCTAGTCGCCTGCCATATTTACTATTCTTTCTGTACATCAGGATGGTTTGTTCCTGCAACCTCAATAAGGATTCTTTAAAATACAGTCAGCTGTCCTGGACTCCTTTCCCCCTCATATTATTTTCCCAGGGGATCCTGCCCAGTTCCCTGAGGGAATCAAAGTCTGCTTTTCTGAAGTCCAGGGTCCGTATTCTGTTGCTCTCCTTTCTTCCTTTTGTCAGGATCCTGAACTTGATAATCTCATGGTCACTGCCTCCCATGTTTGCCACCCACTTTTGCTTCCCCTACTAATTCTTCCCTATTTGTGAGCAGCAGGTCAAGAAGAGCTCTGCTAGTTGATTCCTCCAGCACTTGCACCAGGAAATTGTCCCCTACACTTTCCAAAAACTTCCTGGATTGTTTGTGCACCACTGTATTGCTCTCCCAGCAGATATCAGGGATATTGAAGTCACTCATGAGAACCAGGGCCTGTGATCTAGTAACTTCTGTTAGATGCCAGAAGAAAGCCTCGTCCACCTCATCCTCATGGTCTGGTGGTCTATAGCAGACTCTCACCACGACATCACCCTTGTTGCTCACACTTCTAAGCTTAATCCAGAGACTCTCAGGTTTTTCTGCAGTTTCATATGGAGCTCTGAGCAGTCATAGTGCTCAGAGATGAAAGGCTGATCATTTAAAAATATGATCCTATGAGCTAAAATGGAAAATCCTTCACAGAAATCAATTGAAGTTGTAACAGATTTAGCCAACATTTTAAAGGGACAACAAAACACATCTAGACGAGATTTTAGTTTTCATAGGGAAAACTCTTGCTCCTTTGTTTTGAAGAAGTGAAATCCTGTGGTTAAGAATGCCTTCAGCTGGCAGTTTAAGGAATTTTATTCCATTGTTGGCCAATTTTTCAATCTAAGGAGGTACACCTATACATTTCAGCTGCAATCAATACAGATGACATCTGGTGAAAAGTGTTTCACATATACAAAGAATCTAGTTAGGCAAATAACAATTCAGCCACAGTACAAAGCTGAGTTAGCTTGTCGTGGATATAAACATGATTAAAGCTAACCTGCTCCCCTCTGTGGGAAACCATGAATCACAGAAACTGTATGAATGTGTATGACAAGTGCAATGAGGGGAAAGACCAGGAGTTGGCCCTGATTGACATGTTCAACTTGACTATATAGACCCTGATCCTGCGAACACTTATACACAAGCTTAACTTCAGGGCTGCTACTCAAATGCATGAAGTTAAACTCATGCACAATTATTTACAGGATCATGGCCTTAATCTTCTGTTTCCAATGTGAATTTTTGTTTTAAAAGATATCACACTGTAAAGCAGAGGGTTTGTTTCTCCCAACTTGGTTTTTTCCACATGAAAGATAATTGATCAGATTTTTTTTGGTGCTTCAGTAGTATAGAACTATTGATGTCAATATAATAATAAAAGCAGAACTCTAATGTGCCTTTGATCTCATTATCTTTGAAATACAATATAAGAGCCATTATCCTTTAACTGTACATAATTTGATTACAACAAAGGAAATCTAGACATAGTATTTTGAACATTGAGAGGATCTCATATTTTGCGAGTTATTGAGAATACTGAACAAAGGGTGTTTTCTAGACCCAAGTGAAAGCAAGAAAAATTCCATAAAAATAAGGTATTTCACATATGTTTTGGTTGTATGAACAAACAGATAGAATTTGACCCCACTAATCCATATTAGGGTTATATAGTGCTGCCTATCACCATAGTAACTGATCACCTTCCATGTAAAAGCAATAATAACAGCAAAAAAAATGCTAGAGACTCTGAAATCTACTTTTTTCGGGGTAAAAACTCTGCTTGGGGAAGGACCTCATTTTAATTTTTAAATTAATTTCCTTTTTTTTCTTTTTTCTTTTACAGATTTGTTTCAGGGTAATTTTTTTATGGATGCTTGACATTTTTTCAGTAGAAAAGAGTGTCATTAAAGTGGTTTGTTCCATAAATTATGTTGATGTTTCATTTTTGTACAGACAATCACAATTATAAAGTAGCATGGAAACTGGAAATAGAATACTCTAGATTCTCCATCAAGTTTGATTCCAAATTGATAAGAACAACAATATACTCACCACACCCCTTATTCACTAACAAAGCAGCAAGTCACTATTGTAGCTCAGATGTTATATCTGTCTTGATCTCTTTTTTTGGAGAGAGAGAGAGAGACTGTTACAATTTCTTGTTGGTAGACCCTTCCACTATCAGGATTCGCACAAGCACTTGCTATGATATATGAGGGGTAGTACTCCAGGATCTCTTGTGACAGTAACTAGGGAGAGTAGTCCAACTGCCAACGACAGCAGCCCCACTTTCTCACACAGTATGTCATCAGCAGAGGTAAAGATTATTCCGAAATGGGGATGAACAGCCTTTTAATCAGCTCCAGTAGAATAAACAAACAAACCCATACCTGTGTTAGACTATTAATTGCCCTATTCCTCATATATGCACACAGACATACCATTCACAAAGTCATAGGTACAGCAGACTTTAAAAACATCATGTCTTGAAGACAGGATTGTGATCATTAGAGGTAATACTACAATATTTGTATTGCTGGTATTCATTTATTTACGTGCTCATCTTGTTTTGTGTAAAACACTACAAATGATCTCTTCAGTTTTCCTCATGCTTTAAAATGTATTTCTTAGCTATGTCTTCACTATTGTTAAATTATTTTTTTTCTGATAGTAGAGCAGTGGAATAGGATTACCCCCCCCACACACACACACACACACACTAGTGGGGATAGTGGAATAGTTGCAACATCCTTTTAAACTGTTCTATATCAGATCATCCTATCACAAAACAAAAACATATTGTAAAAATAAGGACATTTATATCTTCCCATCTCTCTCTCTTAAATCAGATGCAGTCTTTTTCAGAATAACTTTCAATGGCAAAGTCCCCAGCATGAGTCCCCATACATGGGCAGGGACTCTCAGATTGTAACCACAAATACTGAGTAACAAATATATTCTGCCATGAATAGCTAGGCCCTCAAATTGAATAGTGAAGTTAGTGACCATCACACCTCTAACAAAAATCAACGGCTTCTCTTTGCAGAGGTTTGTGTGAATAATTTCTTGTGACCCATATAGAATTCTACCCTTCAAATTTTGTGTATGTTTTTTCGATTCAGCCTAATAGCAAAGATGGTTATAGTGAAATCTACACTACAAATGAAACTACACCAAAATCAGGTTAGGGGACAACTTTTGTGTTAAAACAATAATAAAAAACAGGTTATCTGGATAGTGCTATTTATAGTGGGGTCAAGTGAAGATGACTTCTTGGGCTGCATCTTAATTGTCCTTTCAGTTCTGTGATCTAAACCTGTCTTGAACTGCGATGATCTTTCCAAAAGCTTCTGCTCTGAAGACACACTGTTTGTCATTCGGTCACTTAAGTACAACAGTATTTACATTATGCTGAAGCATTACATGTCTCAGGTGGATGGATCTGTTTTTCATAATTAATATTCACATAAATAAGCATGTTTTCATGTTTCTCTTAATCGGGTGTTACCAATGGAACAGGTTTGTTTACTATGGATGGACATTTAGCATATTCATTGTGACACTGTTGACTTTGATCTGTGATGCCTTTGATATGTTTCAGTGCCAAGAGAATTTTTGGCTGAATACCAGTACAATAGCCCATCTTTAGACTGCTGTCAAGAAAAGTCTGTTGGATGACAATAAACAAAATGCCATTGCCACAATAACTTTGGGGCTTTATTTATAATGTTCTCTACTCTTTGCTGGGGACCTGGTATGCACGTAAAATTCTTTATTGATTCTCCTTTAATCATAGATCAAACTAACCCATAATGAAAGGGATAAACACTGTATTGTGACTCCTCACTTTATCTCCTGCTTTAGACAAATCAGTATATGACTTTTCCCTGTAAGAGCCATTAGTCCTACTAATATTTCCAGACATGCCTAAGGATCCTGTTGTTAGCTCTATAGATCTAATATATATAACACATTTTAGTCACATTAAGATCAGAAAACTATCTTCAAAATGTCAATGAAGTGTTCCTTGTTTATTTTCAGTTGGTGACTTCTACATGTAAATTTCAGTGTTTAAGTCAGAGAAGATGTTTTTTTGTTTACTGCAAGAAAAACAGATTTAATCTATTTCTTTATTACAGAAAAGGGCATCCTATGGGACCAGAGCTATGATCAGTAGTCAGTAGTAGTACTTGGACTTTTATTCCTAAAGAATTTGGCAAACAATGTTTTAGCAGCAGTAGTGTCTGAGGCAGGATTGTTTCTCCACATGAGAAATACTTTGCTGTTAAAGGGCTAGCCACACCCTTCAGGGAGAAAGAAGTAGAAGAGGGAAGGACATAAAATGTCTATCCTTATCCTACTGCTAAAGATCTTTACAGATCCACAGCCTGTCTATAGATCTGACCACAAAATAGCTAACAACCACAACAGAGTAGGCAATTATCATAGCAGTAATCAAGTGAAATGAGTCAAGCACCCCAGTCCAGACTGAAGGGGGAGCAGAGGAAACTCAAAATGGATGCCGGGTCCTGGTTGCTACTATTTATTTTCTCCTCCTGCTACAGAAGATGTACACCTATTTTGGATCTAGTCCTATATGAGGATAGACCATGGACTAAAAAAAAGACTTATGGTTAAACCAGAAGCTAAATTTGAAAGGCCTTGGACCAACACAGAGCAAGTTGGAACTAAACGGAGAGGGGAAAACTGGGAAACACCAGCCAGGAATACACCAGCGAGCTCATCCTAGCAGCAACAGTCTACATGGACCAGTTTTGAGGGCACTGAAATTGAGGTCTTGCACCAGGGGGTCCATTCAACATTCTGAACCTTAATAAGCACTGCAAATATTTTGGAGAAGAATGGGAGAACTGTGTTTATTTAATAAGCAAATAATATGTTTAATTTACAACCAACCAACATCTGCTTGCTTAGTAGGTAGCCGAGGTATGCCCCACATCACTAGGAGCCTAGATCCTATGGCTTTGAAAGGTTCATATGTCTTTATATGTCTTCATATGTCCATCGTACACCTCTATAAGAGGAAAGGAAATCGAAAAGTCTGCGATAATCATAGAGGAATATCATTGCTTTCCAGCGCAGGCAAGATCCTTGCACGAGTGTTGCTGAATCGCCTGATGACCACCTGCAACAGGGTCTATTACCCGAGACACAGTGCGGCTTTCGTAAAGAGCGTGGCACTGTAGACATGATCTTCGCAGTCCGACAGCTCCAAGAGAAGTGTCAAGAGCAGAATCGTGAACTGTACACCATCTTTGTGGATCTCACCAAGGCTTTTGACACTGTCAGTCGTGAAGGTCTGTGGCGTATCATGTCGAAGTTTGGGTGCCCTGATAGATTCATCCTGATGGTACGTCAGTTCCATGACGGCATGATGGCTCGTGTTCTGGACGACGGAGAAGCTTCAGAGGCCTTTCCCGTCACAAATGGCATCAAGCAAGGGTGTGTGTTGGCACCGACCCTGTTCAGCATGATTTTTTCAGCCATGCTGTCAGACGCCTTTCAGAACAGTTCCTTGGGAGTCAGCCTGAGATACAGGACTGATGGGAAACTGTTCAACCTGCGAAGACTCCAGGCTGTCACCAAGATAAAGGAGATTGTGCTACGAGACCTCCTTTTTGCTGACGATTGTGCCCTGAATGCTGGATCAGAGCAGGAAATGCAAGCCAGCATGGACAAAATTCGCAGCAGCATGCGATAACTTCGGCCTTCTCATCAACATAAAGAAAACCGAAGTGATGCACCAGCCAGCTCCGAAAGCCCAACACCAAGAGCCCACCATCACAGTGAAGGGGCAAAAGCTGCAAGTAGTGGACCAATTTACATACCGTGGCAGCACCCTCTCCCGCGCAGTGACAATTGACATCGAGGTCAACTGCAGAATAGCCAAGGCAAGCTCTGCATTTGGCGGACTGCTGACCAACGTGTGGGACTGCCGTGGAATAAGCCTTGCTACAAAGCTTCAAGTCTACCGAGCAGTAGTGTTAACTACCTTGATGTATGCCAGTGAGACCTGGACTGTATACAGGAGGCACGCTAGGCAATTGAACCACTTCCACACGACTTGCCTCCGCAGACTTCTGAGGATTCGGTGGCAGGATAAGGTGCCTGACACAGAAGTCCTTTCCAGAGCAGGCCTGCCGTCAGTTTACACTCTGCTTATGAAAGCCCAGACACGCTGGGCAGGCCATGTTGCAAGGATGCCAGACCACTGCATCCCCAAACAGCTCTTCTATGGTGAGCTGTCTCAAGGAAAGCGATCGCACGGGGGACAAAAGAAGCGATACAAAGATACGCTGAAAGCCTCTCTTAAGTCCCTTGATATCGACATCACCTCCTGGGAAACCCTGACACAAGACCGATCGACATGGCGTACGCTGATCCACCAAGGCTGCCAGACATCTGAAACCAGAAAGATAACTATAGCACAAGAGAAGTGAGCACTCCGTAAAGCCAGAGCTGCAAATGTTGTAACAGTGGTGCCCACACATGTCTGCCCAACATGTGGCAGAACATTCCATGCCCGTATTGGCCTTACCAGCCATTTGCGGACGCACCGTGGACAGCTCACAACCTGATAGATGTTAAGGTCTTCTTCGAAAACGATGGACAAACATCATCACATGTCTTTAATTGGCCCTTTGTTCAGACAGTCTAGGTGTAAGTTACAATAGAATCCCTTTTACTACACTACAATGTCTCATTCTCACACAAATGAAGAGCTATGCAGTAGATAAAACGTTTTGCCTTCTACTTCAATCATGATTCAAAAAACTTTTATCCTTTTCTATATCCAGATTCTGATTAAAAGATAGGCATAAAAAAAAGCATTCACAAACGGAGATTCATGAATACAGTCTTCACCTACATTGTTGGGCCCTTAATAAGAATTTGTCAATGCAGTGCTATTGAACTGTAAGTATGAGTAATTCCCTTAGCTCACATTGGCTAAATTAAGTGATCTGACCAATTACTTTGCTTGGTTAATCACTTTTTCCACATAATTTGCTCTTGCTAATAGAAATTACATCTTTTTCATGAGCAGGAAATTATTCTTCATTTTCTTTCATATATACAGTATACTAACGATAAATGAACCTCACACTTCATGTCTCCAATGGAAAAGCATGAAGTAAATGAGACTTGAAGGGAGAAACATCCCCATAAGACAAATTGTAGTTCTCCTGGGCTCTACGTGTGTGTGTTAGAAGTACTCCTCCCTGTCTTTGAAGCAAGACCTTCAGAGAGAATCTGCTGGTTGGCAGCTTACTGTTTCCATTGCAGCTGCAAGAAAAGATTATTGGGAGGCTGCCTCTCATCAACTATATAGGAAATTACTAAGTACAGAGATGGAGTGGGAAGGAGCAATAAGTGGCAAGAATTTTTGTGAGAGCTGGAGAAGGACAAAGGACTTTGCACATACCTAAACTGCTATAAAAATACCTGCTTCATAGCAAAAAGACTAGTCTTGTTTCAGTTTTCCAAAATGTTTTCAAAAGTAAATGAAATTAAATTTTCTCATTAAATTCTGTTTTGTAAGTTAACATAACCATTTAATAAATCAGGAAGCATGTACAGAAAGGTAGTGCAGGCTAGTTCATATGTGTCAGCTTTTTGTTAATAATGATAGAATACTGAATAAGAAATATTAAATAACTGCATTTTCTGCCCACCAAGGCTGTGTACTAACTATATTTCTTTGTATTTGATTGATCTCTGTAAAGTATATATTGTAGATCCCACCTCTTTTTGGAAAAGAATAATTTAATGCTTTGGTTTGAGAGGTATTCTCTCCATGAGAGGGCATCGAATGTGGTAAGTTGTCTCCTTCCTTACATAACATATGCACTTCCCACCGTCTTTGGGAATGCTTCTGATTTGTTTATGTAAATCTCCACTTTTTTTTTTTAATTTTTAGAATAAAAAGTGGTGAACACTTCACATACAAACACGGAAATGTTGACTAAATTTTCAAATATGTACATTAACGTTCGGTGCCTAACTTGAGACACTTCAAATATACTACTTTTTTTAGGGGAACCACATTTGTCACCCAAAGACTAAGGCACCCAAAAATCAGTAGGCATCTTAGCCTATATTCTATACATTTTAGAATATGAGTTTCTGATGCAGTGCTTTTTCATAAACATGGTACGGATATGTTAGTTTACTTTGAGAAAGTGAGTCTGATGAAGAGGTATATTGCAGTGTTTGGAGAAAAAAAGTAAAGATGAACAGTAAAAATTAAATAAAAGGCAATTTTGTTTCTTGTATTGACCCTTGCTATGAAGAGCTATAGCAGAGAGAATCCAGAATAATCCAATGATTTATGGATCCTAGTCCTAGTTCAAAACCACGTTTCAGATATTCTCTAAAAAAAGATAAGAAGGATACTTTAATTTTAAAAATTTCTGAAGGCTAAGGAGAGGATAATTTCTTCAAGGCTATTTTAACTAGTGTCACATATAAGACTAAAGAGGCACAGTTTTACTAAGGAAAGAAAAGTATTGGAGGTGTTCAGACCAAGTGTTCTTAAAAGAATAATCTAATTAAGAAATAAACTAAGAAGTATACAAGTTTTAACAAAAGAGCAAGAGAAGAAGCCATAAGATTTTCACTGAGGGCTTGTCTACACTACATAATTAAGTCAACTTTATCTAATTTGATTGTGCGTGGCCACACCATGTTCATTGTCTTGATGGAGTGCATCTTCACTAGCAGTGCCTGCATTGATTCACAAAGCAGTTCATCATGGGTAGCTATCCCAAAGTGCAACTTCCCACAGTGTGTTTTGGGAAGTTTGTGCAATGTCCCACGGGACCAACACATTGTCACAAGGGACAATGGGAACATTGCATCGGCATCCCATGATGCACTGTGCTCAACAGCAAAAAAAAAACAGTGGTTTACACGCCTTAAAACCACTGGGAATATGCCATAACCCCAGAAGCATGGAGCCTACTCAGCTGTGCATTCTTGCTGTGAGTATCTCAAACACCTCACACCTTCTGCAGTATTTCCAGAACTGAAGTAGGGTCCGCCACACAGAACATAGCAATGTCCTACAAGCAGCCCTACTGCAAGCCATTGAAAAAAAAAATCACATTTGCTGCTGGTAGTCACAGAACAGCTGCACTTTGTTGAGCGCCGTTTCTCATCCCGTGAAATGAGCACTGACTGGCGGGACCACATCATTTTGCAGATATGGGATGATGAGCAGTGGCTGAAAAACTTTTGAATGTAGAAGGCCACCTTCCAGGAACTTTTATAAGCCCCATGAAATAATGGATTGTAGAATGCTAATAATATTTGAGGTGCATAAGCAAAGAATTAGGGAAATCATTCTGAACCTGCTTTAAGATCTTAAAAAATCTGAAAAATTTGCAGAGAATTCTGCAATGTGTATTACAGTCCTAAAGTAGATAAAACTAGCTGACAAGTCTAGAAAATCTATCTTGAAATTATACCATTTGCAGTTTTATCACTATGGTATCATAACAATTTATAGAGCTCCTTTCCTATTGAAAGGTTTTGAAGAAGAAAAAAAAAAAACCTCAAACTAACATACAAAGAAGAGCTTGTCAGAAAACTGAAAATATTTTCCTTGAAATTTTTATACTCTTTTTCTTTAAAACTTTTCCAGCTAGCTCTTATACAAGCTGAAGACAGAGGGAATACTTCACTAACCATTGAAATGCCTTTCTCTCCCTCTCTCTCTCTCGCGTGTGATGTGTTTATTTCAAAGTACATAGCAAATCAGTACATAACATCAGTACACCAGTTGAGGGTAGGATGCTAAGTTAGGCCCCATTCCTGCAAAAGCAGTAACATCTGAATAGTGCCATTGAACTTCTAGGTTTAGAGCCTTATGCTATAGGTGCTCCAAGATTCAAACTGCAGTTCAAGTGTCCAAAAGAGAAGAATAACTAGGAAAGAGGAAGTATGGCAGGGTGGGTAAAGCAAATGGCTGAACATCAGAAGACCTTTCCTATATGCCCAGTTGTGCTACAGGTTTTCTTGACTATGGACATGCTATTTCTCCCTCAGCTACATCTCAATTTAAGATGATGTAAAATGTTCAGTCACCTATTTCAAGTTACATAATATAAATACAACAATATAGACAATTCTTAGTTTTCAGAAGTCTGTGTATACCATTGATAACACTATAAATAGTTTTTTTATAATTGTGTATTTTAGTCCTTCATTCATTTGAAATTGTTAGTGACAAGATGTGCAGCAGAATTCGCAGATTCATAGGAATCTGACAGGGGCCATGACATGAATGCTTCTGCTATGGCCAAAGGGAAAGATCATGACAGATGGAAGACCCAAGGCACCCACTATATGGTTACACAGGAGTAACTAAACACCTTAAATTGCAAAAGAGTTTCATGACTAATGTTGTGCCTTTGGATATGACAGCTGGCAAGGCATGACTGAGGTTATAGAATGAAAGATTATGTGCAGTCTTCCTCACCGAAATAGTTCTGGAATCCTAGGAGGGACTTCCTGGAGGGGCCAATACAGAGTGGTCAATGTGACAATGCTTGAACTGCTTGCACACGCAAAGTGGCAGATTAAAGACTAATATGATCAAATGTGGCTACTCTAGTGACACAAATATACACTAATGCGGGGAAGTGCAAACCATGGAGCACCTGCTTATTTGCCGATTCCTTGGGAAGACCTGTATGAAGGAGGACCTTGCCGCTGTGACAGAAAGAGCCATTGCATACGCATGGTTCTGGAAAAACATCTAGTTGTGAGAAGAACATGAGAAGAAGTCCTTAATTCAACCTCATGTCATCTCTCCCTGTCTCGGTCTCTTAAATCCTTCTTATTATCTATACGTTATTTTTTTATATAAAATTGCCTGCTGGGTAAAAAACAACAAAAAACATAAAGTGATTGAAAAAGAAATGATGACATCACTGATGATCCAAGTAAGGAAAAAGGTATTAAATGGAACAAGCTTCAATGGCTCAATCACTATTTCTCATTAGTAGTACAGTATTTCTTATAATGATAGTGATAGACCCAGGCCAGTTGGGAACAGCAGAGTAGTCGAAGGGAGATATACTAGCCACTGGATAAGCAGTTTTCTGTTCCCTGAGTGACCAGAGCAGGGGCTGCTCCAGGCTAATGAGAACACCTGACTATAATTAACCTGTAAAGAGTCAGGTGAGGCTGTTAAGCACCTGACTTTAATTAAGGCCCCTCTGATGCTATAAAAGGGCTCATTCCAGTCAGGCCAAAAGGAGCCAGAGGAGAGGAAGTGCGTGTGAGGAACTGGGAGCAAGAGGCGTGCAAGAAACTGAGAGTGAGTAGGCATAGTGCTGGAGGACTGAGAAGTACAAGCGTTGTCAGACATCAGGAGGAAGGTCCGGTGGTGAGGACAAAGAAGGTGTTGGGAGGAGGCCCTTGGGAAATAACCCAGGGAGTTGTAGCTGTCGCGCAACTTTGCCAGAAGGCACTCTAGACAGCTACAGTCCACAGTGCCCTGGGCTGGAACCCGGAGTAGAGGGCGGGCCCGGGTTCCCCCCAAACCTCCCAACTCCAGGAGGAATTGACCTGGACTGTGGCTTCTACCAGAGGGAAAGGGCTCTGTGAGGTGAGCAAATCCACCAATAAGCACAGGACCCACCAATGTAGAGGAGGAACTTTGTTACACACACACACACACACACACAAAATTATATATATATATATAATCTTGAAGACAGCTGAAGAGAAATAAAAGAGCTGCATAAAGACAATTCAAGCAGAAGGAGCAATAGCATGAAGTTAAATTAAAATCGCACACATGTACCCATTTGCTTGGTAATTGAAATGATAATTTCAAGCCCAACTACTGCAAACAATATTTATGCATTATATATAGGCAGAGAAATTTACAGCATTGGTTGGTTTGTGCCAGGACTCACTGTTAGCAATGAGGGAAGACGTTTACACATAGGGAGCGATAGGTGAAAGAAAGAAAGAAAGATTAACATCGATTTAATCTATTGTATTTCTACTCATCTAATTTTTCAAGTTTCTGTTAATGAATTGACTGTAACTGTGTCAATACCCACCATTTTAGCAATACTAATAGTTTGATACACTGTGCAAGTGGATTTCTACTTTTTCACCTACAATATCCCTACACTGCCACTAGCTTTGGTTTTATAAAGACATTAAGTTACTTTGAAATTTGTTTGCTGTGTGACGTAACAAAGTGAACTAAATGGAAAGGCAAGGTTTTGAGATGTGGCACCACATTCTAATCTGTTTGGCTATCAGAGACTGAGCATGTGAAACATATGATTTGGCTTGGTATCGATATTCAGAGTTACTGATACACAGTATGCACTGTAGTAGAATATAGATATGTCCTTTACCCTCCTCATTTTTCACATGACTTTAGCTTTAGATTCATACAGAGCACATGATAAAAGCTTCAACTTTAAATACACCACATTCTAGCAAAAGTTTTAAAGATATCCTTAACTGAACTATCGCTTCTCGGCTCTCTGAGCTAAGAGTGAAAACATTATCTAAAAGTTTCTAATGCAGACACAGATAACCAGATAACAAAGACCCGCAGGAAGATAAATAAATTACACAGACTTCCATTGTGCAAACACAGGATTTAAGTAACTTCATCATTTAACCCACGTGAACCTGATGGGTATGTACTTGGCAAGGTTCAGTGTGTCTTCACTGCTGCTACCCATGCTACCACATCTACACTTTTATTTACACTCATTGTAGCTCAATGAGAACTAGTGTAAGTATGCATCTGTGAATCTCACCCCAGCTCACAATATAGACATAGCCCAAATCAAACAATGTATTTGCCCTTTACATCTTTCCTGTGGATGGGGAAACTCCTTGCTACATATTTTCTCAAATTAACATGATTACCTAATAATTAGGAATTAGAGAAGCTCCAGACTGTGGGGGAAGGGAGAGAGAGGGAGGGGAGTCTATTTTACAAGCAGTGCTACCATGCAGGGGGACCCTCATGAAGGCAGCACAGAAAAATGTGTTAAAAGTTATCCTGCATTATTGTTCCTGCATAATTTATACTGAGGTTCAACGGGTGACAAGTAAAATGAACAACTTTGGAGGAAGTGTTCAGAGTATAATTAAAAATTGTGAATTCTCAGTCCAAGTATTTATATGTGATGATTATGTTCATCATACTGAGAAAAAAATTGCAGTTGTTCTCAAATATAAAATTCTGTTTGGTGCATAGGGAAATTTTTTTATCATATTTTTGCATCTACACTTACCAATATTAGGCATGGCTAAGTCTCACATTTTTAAACCCAGGTGCTTTCAATATTGCAACCAAGGCTTCTGGCAAGCTGCTCCTCATGGGCAAAACACAGTGCTCTATTGAAACTAAGGCGAGTCTACCTGTGCTGAACACCTTACAGGAGCAGGGCATAAATATGGTGCAATCATGCTATAAATATAGAGTAGGAAAAGGCACAGTTCTGTGGAGGAAGGAGATGGCAATCATCTCAACATACACTTGTAGAAATGTTATATATTTAGCTATTTTTTTAAAAACTCACTGATCTTTAAATAAGTGGAATTTTAATTAAATAATATGACGATATGATCAATATGGTAAGCCAAGATTACAGCAGTAAATGAAAGTGAGAAACAAAATAGAAGACGTGTTAAGTTCAGAGCATTGATTCTTAAAAAAAACAACACCTACAACTGAAAATATTTTTAAAAACTCAAAGCTTATAGGAAGCTGAGTGTCTTTCCTTGTTCTTGGCTTGATTATGTTAGCGATGTGTGTCCATACTTCCCACTGAATTCAAAATAAGTTGTAGGAGCTACTTGACTCTCAGGACCAGAACTTATGGCCCAAATTCAGCAAAAATTCATACTCATGCTTAAACTCCATTGAGGTTGTTGACACCTAATCACATGCCTCAAGTTTGGTTGCATAGAGGTGGATGGCTGAATTTAGGCCTATATCAGGAATCATACTCTAAAATAATCTAATAAAAAACTCTAATAATAATCTTCTGAAAAGAGCTGTATTTTGGTGGCATCAAACTACTTACTAGACAAATGAAGGGGAAAAAAATCTTTAACTACAGAGTATCCTGAATTTACAACAATAACAAAGGCATGCTCTAACTCTAGCAAATAAAACTGACTGAAGACTGGGTAGTCATGGAAACTGTAGATGAACCACACTTTCCCCCACAAACAAGAACACAAAACTTGTATTGTAGCTTACTTAAATATCCTAGGGCTTGTCCAGATGGTGGGGTAATGTGCACTATGGGGGTATGAGTCCTAAAGCACACTAATTCTTTAACATAGCTCTGTTTTCCTATGTTAAAGCACACTAGGGAACTTTTAGTGTGCACCAGCAGGGTCTACACGGACCAATTAATGTGAAACACATTAGTGAACTTTAGAAACCATTCCCCCAGAGTCTGTATAACCACTCCCCCTCCTCCCTCCGACAAGCCATAAGTTAAAGCCTATCTAAGAGTAACTATGTATCGTTTACAATACAGCCTGCACAAATGAAGAATTAAGTGTTATGAATCATATATCATCTGTATTCATTGCAATACAACTTACTGTAAAATGGCTGATACACCAACGCCATTTGGCTGTGTTAACATTTTGAATTTGTTTTGTCCACTAACTTCTTTAATGCAAGTCCAGCTACTTTGAAACAAACAAATTTGTCAACTCCACATTTAGTTCTTTTGTAATAAAAGCCATTCTATGCACATTAATAATGCTGACAAAAACAGATGGCAATTACCACTTTTTACAACTATTTTTTTTTCTGTTAGCATTAATTACTTCAGCTTAATTTCAGTTGTGATGTCCATGGGGCATTTGAGAATGTAAGGTGCTCAAACTCTGCCTGCATATTTTCATTTAATGACAGTAACAGAATGCTCATTGAAACTGAAGCTTTGCTGTCGTTGTAATTAACTAATTAGAGATGCATCCAAATTCAGCATTATTGATAGCTATTTTAAATGGTTTTCTAATATTGTAAAATGAGTAGTGACATTGTATCCTTATTGCTATTCATATAGTTGAAACATTGTCTGTTGTATTTAAAAGCAGAATTATCCATGAAGATAATTAAAATATCTGACTCACATAAATCATGAGGCAGCTCTTTGGAGCTTCCTAAGTGTGTTGATAAAACCCCAAACTATTTTTTTTATTTCATCTCTTGTCTTCAATTTCACTCTAATTAGTGCCTATGGTCCAGAGTACATGTTTTCATAGTTTGCTCATTTTTACATCTTATTCTTTTTTCAAGTTCACTGGATAGCTGTTCTTTGTCTAGTAAATCCTGAAAAGGATGCCTTAGTTAAACAGTGACGGTGGAAAATTTGCTATATATTCTGTGTGGCAGAGCTCCGACCTCGTCTCAGTGGGTCCCGCACTTCCTGACAGATTACGCTAGCCTCAGAGATTCACTGTGACCCTCTATGTAGCCCAGAGTTGCTACATTTCCCTGGGCCACTTCCCCACAGCTCTCCCGCTTCTCTCTCTCAATGCCTTCTTCACCCTTACCCTACGGCTCCCTTTCCAGTGGCTTGAGGGTGTCTTCATTTCCCAGCCCTTCAGTCACACTTCTCTCCTCTGGCTCCCTGGCTCTCCTTGGCCTGACCAGAGTGAGCCCTTTTATAGTATCAGAGGGGACTTAATTAGAGTCAGGTGTTCACATTAGCTTAACAGTCTCAACTGACTCTTTGCAGGCTAATTGGAGTCATGTGTCCACCCTAGCCTGGAGCAGCCCCTGCTCTGGTCAGTCAGGGAACAGAAAACTGCTTATCCAGTGGCTAATACCTACCTTCTACTGCTCTGCGTACCCCACTGGTCTGGGTCTATCACATCTGGTACATATTAATTTTGAAACTACTGTACACAAAAGCTTGATTTTTCCAAAGGTTGTTTGAAAATTTATATTTGATTAAAATAATTAATAACTGAAATTCTTATCAAATGATTAGAGCAATAAAGAAAGATGTAATTTAAGAAGTTAAATTGATATTTCATGAGCACAGATTTCAGAAGAGGCGGAAAGTGATTAGTGCAATATTTTGATTTTAAAAAGGGTCCTAGAAACACAGTTCGGAGTTCAGATTAGCACTATATTCCCTTAATTCCTACCTGTCCGACAGAAAGGGAGAGATGTTTTGTTGTATTTATTTGTTTTACAGAGGAACTTGTTATTCAATAGAACTAATTCAGCAATGCAGGGTGAACTTTAAACCCCTAGAACTGTAGAGGATAATATCACGTAGATAAATGTTTCAGAAACAATTACACCACTTTACACCCAGATATGCCACTTTTCTGGCATATACCTGCTTTAAAAACATTGCCTAAACATACTGCAGTGAGCATAAGCCTGATTCTCCAATGATAGGAGAATAGGAAAAATAAGGAAAGAACAAGTTAAAAATTACTTAGGCCCTGTCTACACTGGCAAGTTTCTGTGCAGTAAAGTCACTTTCTGCATTGTAACTCCTGAGGTATACACACTGCAAAGCCACTTAGTGCACAGAAACTGTGCAGTTGAAGTGCTGTAAAAAAAACCATCCTGACGAGAGGCGTACAGCTCTCTGCGCCAGGGGTATAGCGTCGCGGTGCCAGTGTAGACACCCTGGTCAATTACAGCGCTGCGATTGTGGGACACCTCCTGGAGGCCAATGCCTGTTCTTGCCTCTCTGGTCATCGGTTTGAACTCTACTGCCCTGCCCTAAGGTGACCAACCATTATCCCTACCCCATAAATTCCTTTGGAATTTTGAAAGTCCCCTTCCTGTTTGCTTGATGATGCGTGCAGTGGTTTCAGCACATCTTTCCAGGTGACCATGCCTGATCCATGCACCAGGCGATACCCTCACTTGGAGCAATGCCAAGTTACTACCTCATCGGAAAGAGGAGGCTGTCCATTCCCAGCTGCGCTCCAGCTGAATTACGATAGCTACGGACAGATTTCACAATGCATGACAGAATGGGGACATGACTGGGACACACTGCAGAGCAAGGTCAAAGTGAAGGAGCTGCAGAACGCCTACCATAAGGCACTGGAGACAAACCACCACTCGGATACTGCGCCCATGAGCTGCCGATTCTACAAAGAGCTAGACGTGATACTCGATGGTGACCCCACCTCCACTGCAAAGGCCACTGTGGATACTTTGGTGGCTTGTGTGCCAGTCAAGAGTGGACCAAGCCAGGAGGAGAGATTCTTGGACAATTATGTGGAGGGGGACCCAGAGGCAGAGGATGACTTGGAGGTCAGAGATCCATGCAGCCAGGAGCTCTTTTCTACCCCGGAGGAGACTAGCCAATCAGAGCTGTCGATCTTGGCAAAGAGCAAACAGGAGAGGATTTGATTTTGGGAATTGCTGAGGCAAGTTGTTGGGGGGCAGGATGGTTGCAGAAAGCAGGCTTGTGTCTGTATGATGCACGTACCACCACATGTCTAGTCTGAGCAGCGGAACAGGTGGTTGATTGACTCCCTCACTTCATGGGAATCTGCTTCAGAGATCTCCAGGAAACTCTCATGGAGATACTGATGGTGCCAAATATGGATGGAAGCATAGGGATTGCTGGGATGCACAGCAATGCATCACGGGGCATTAGGACAGGACCCAGGATGCCCCACGACCCCCTCCGTCTTCCCACAACTCTTAGCAGCAGAAAAGGAAGAGATGCTCTGTGGGATAGCTGCCCAGAGTGCACCGCTCTGAATATCGCTGCAAGTGCCACAAGTATGAACATGCTATTGTGCAGGCAGCTGACAGTGTGAACATACAACAGTGGTGTCCCTTCAGCACTCTCTGAGTGGCTGTGTAACTCCTGGTGCTGTGACTCTGCCAGTGTAGACATATCTTTAAACAAGTTAGATGTCTTCAAGTCACCAGGGCCTGATGAAATACATCCTAGAATACTCAAGGAGCTGACTGAGGAGATATCTGAGCCATTAGAGATTATCTTCAAAAAGTCATGGAAGAGGGGAGAGAGTCCAGAGGACTGGAAAAGGGAAAATATAGTACCAGTCTATAAAAAGAGGAATAGGGACAACCCAGGAAATTACAGACCAGTCAGCTTAACTTTAGTACCCAGAAAGACAATGAAGTAAATAATTAAACAATCAATTTGCAAACATCTAGAATATAGATGTCAGCATGGATTTGTCATGAACAGATCATGTCAAACCAACCTAAAAGCTTTCTTTGACACAGTAACAAGCCTTGTGGATAAGGGGGAAGCAGTAGATGTGGTATATCTTGACTTTAGCAAGGCTTCTGATACTGGCTTGCATGATCTCCTCAGACTCACCTGCCAGATCCCATGTTGGAGACAGATGTGGGGATCTCTAGTAAGATTATTAGCATGCGTGCAGACTCTTTTATTGTTTTAATATATTTTCCTGTAGTGCTTTTACCTTAAGAATAAATAGGCTTACATAGGAAGTGTTGTGTGGTAACTTTTAAATGTTGGCAATTACTCTGTTATTAGCCACTGCTTAGGCAGACTATCTTTCACTGAGAATAACATAATGAAATGTTATTCAGGGAAGTGTACAGCCTAGAAATACTCTGTTCAGGAGGGAGAAAAGCAACGGTTGGGTAGCTTGAACCCTGGGGCTTCTCTACTTTATGCCAGCTCCCAACAGTCCCAAGGGGTCAATCAAACAGTCAAAGAATGCTGGGGCATGAGGATATCCTGATGACTCCCTATTCCTCCAAGACATATACCTGACGTAGGCAGAGGAGACACAGGAGCCAGTATGATGCTATGTGCTACCATAGAATTTCTCTACACAGAGAGTATCCTCTACTGGGCAGTTGAGCCAGGTTTACATCTGCTTTGCAAAGCAGCCTTTATATCAGGGGTCGGCAACCTTTCAGCAGTGGCCGAGTCTTCATGTATACACTCTAATTTAAGGCTTCATGTGCCGATAATACATTTTAACATTTTTAGAAGGTCTCTCTATAAGTCTATAATATATAACCAAACTACTGTTATATGTAAAGTAAACAAGGTTTTCAAAATGCAGATCTTATCAGTTTAGTATGACCCTTGCCCTTGCTTTTCCTTGCTGAGTTTTAAAATGTCTGGCGTATTTGGATACTTTAAGCTGCACACAGACTTCTGAGTGATCAATTGTTAACCGGCTGGAACCCAGATCGGCAGCTGAGGAGAGTGGAGCTGGCAGCTGGTAGGGCTAAGCAGAGCCGGAGGCCTGGACCCTGTCAGGCAGGGGGCCTGCTCTGGAACTCCAACCAAAAGCAAGGTGAGTGGGGCCGCAGGGGGGACCTCAGCTGGCAAGGAGCCAGCAGCCGGAACTCCAGAGCAGCGACTGAGAGGCTCAGCCCGCTGCCGCCGCTCTGGGATTTAATCCGCCGGCTCCTACCAGCTGGGGTCTCGGCCCACTGCCACCCTGGGGTTCCTTCACCCAGGCCAGCAGTGGGTGCTGAGTGGAACTGGCGGCGGGACTCCGGCTGCCAAGGGGCCAGCAGCTGGAACCCCAGAGCAGCGACTGAGCAGTTCAACCCGCTGTCACCTCTCTGGGGTTTAAGCCGCCGGCTCCTGCCAGCCGGGGTCTCAGCCCGCTGCCAGCACGGGGTTCCTTCACGCAGGCCAGCAGTGGACGCTGAGTGGGACCGGCGGCGGGACTACGGCTGGCAAGGGGCCAGCAGCGGGAACCCCAGAGCGGCTCAGCCCACGCCGCATGCCGTCAAAAATCAGCTTGTGTGCCACCTTTGGCACGCATGCTGTAGGTTGCCAACCCCTGCTTTATATAGTTAAAGATCTGGCCCCTTAGTGCTAATTATACTCACTACTGATGTCTAAGGGAGTTTAAGTCAATGTGGCTTCAGGCTCTTAACTTATTCCTTCTTATGACTCCTTGACATGTACATTATACAACCTTAGACTTCAACATCAGTAGAGTAGCTGTAAGTAGCTCAAAGGGAGTCTGAGTATGAAGGAATCTGACTTTCAAATCACCTCCATTTTTAGCCTTTTATCTAGAAACTTAGAAAGGAATGTTGACAGGCACAGCAACACAAATCATTTAATAAGTATTGTGCAGTAATTTATTTATTCAGCTATTACATTTTTAAAACTCTATATAAACACACATACACTCATACAAATCATATCAATAAAATCATACCAAAATCATACCTCCCAGTTTCAGAGTTGAGTGTCTTGGGACAAGAAGGGCAACTTGAAGATTTGTTGCTGCTGAAAAAGGAAGTAGTATACTATTTTTGCAAGGGTGGGAAGCATTCCAACGTGTTGAAGTTAACAAATTTTCTTTCCTTGTGCTCAGCTGTTTGTTTTCAGATTGGACTGCAGCAGGTGGTGCTAACGGGAGAGAGTGGCCCAGTGGACCTGATGCAGACTTGCTGATGCATAAACTGCTAAATTCTTTAAGCAGTGGAAGAGCAAGAAACAGACTGAAAATTTAAGAGTGGTTTGTCTTTCGGAATACTTTGCTATTGCAACAGCTATCTCATATTGTACCCATTTTGTATCTCATATTGTACTCATAAATTCATAATTGTATACCTCAGGAATGGAGTAAGAAGACACATTTGTTTTCTGAGATGATATTGTTACAAGTTGATTGAAAATGCAATAAAGAAGTGTCCACTAAAATGTTATTAAAATCAAAAGCAATTCACTCATCATGTCCTGTTGATGATCACAATATTTAGCCCTCCTTGAGGAAGTACAAGTGTTCTCCCAATGCCTTGATATAACTACACAGAACAGTTTGGGCTCACCCAAAAATCATTATGGAACCATGACATCAATGGAGCTATGACTATTTGCACCAGTTGGGATCTGCCCCAATCAGTCTATAAATGAGATAGGGCAGTGGTTCTTAAACTTTTTTTTTTCGCAGACCACTTGAAAATTGCTGAGGGTCTCAGCAGACCACTTAATGATCTTTCCAAATGTTGTTTGTACCGTTAGCTAGCTATTGTAAAGCACTTTGGATAAAAGCACTATATATATATAAATATAAAACTTTTTTTGTTCTACAAATAAAAGCACACAACTCGTATTCTTACCTTTCTAATGCAATGGATGTATCCTCTCTTCCCCCACCATGGTAGCACCCGAGCTGGGACTGGGAAAGAGCGGGGTCTCTTCCCGCCAGCTCCAGAGCAGGGGCGGGGGAAAGTCACCACTTTCGCTGGCCGCCACAGCCCTGCACATCCCCAATTACCCCGACCCCTTCTTCTCAACCCACTGCTCCCTCCCACCTACCTCTTATTTCCCTCAAGGCCACCACTTCACCTTATATGTGTATCTTCTCCAGGGTCCAGGCAACTAATTAGTGGATCCAAACCTGCACAGCTCCACTAATTAAGTGGGTGGCCCTTCATTCTTGTGTACGGCCACCCAGGAGCGCACCTTAGAGGGAACTATTCACGGACTACCTGAATGGAGCTCGCGGAGTACTGGTGGTCCATGGACCACAGTTTGAGAACCACTGAGATAGGAGTTTAAGCCATGATCTCCTAATTCTGCAATCGATGATGATGATGATTGATGATGATGATGAAGATAGAGATAATTTGCACCCAACTCTGTAAAATATGACAGAAAAAATGATACAAAATGCACATGAAACAGTGCCCATGTGGGATTAAACTGGGGACATTCAGAGATAAAAGCATGAGTCACTATAGATTGAGAAAAGGGAACTGTAACAGACCCACATTCTCTTTGGCTTGGGGATGCTTGAGATATACTGACGGGTGGGTTATACACACACATTTTTTTTGTGTGTGTGTGAAGTGCCTTAAAATCTTTAAAATCATTTTGCCTAATTATAAGTTTCACAGCAGATTCTGTCTCTAAGGACAACAGACCTCCATTTTTTATTTTATACTTTTCATGTTTTTAGACTATAAAAAACTTTCATAGACTCATAGACTTAAGGTCAGAAGGGACCATTATGGTCATCTAGTGTGACCTCCTGCAGAATGCAGGCCACAGAATCTCACCCACCCACTCCTGTAACAAAACCCTAACCTATGTCTGAGTTACTGAAGTCCTCAAATCGTGGTTTAAAGACCTCAAGGTGCAGAGAATCCTCCAGCAAGTGACCTGTGCCCCACGCTGCAGAGGAAGGCGAAAAACCTCCAGGGCCTCTGCCAATCTGCCCTGGAGGAAAATTCCTTCCTGACCTCAAATATGGCAATCAGTTAAACCCTAAACATGTGGGCAAGACTCACCAGCCGGCACCCAGGAAAGAATTCTCTGTAGTAACTCAGATCCCACCCCATCTAACATCCCATCACAGATCATTGGGCATATTTACCTGCTAATAATCAAAGATCAATTAATTGTCAAAATTAGCCTATCCCATCATACCATCCCCTCCATAAACTTATCAAGCTTTGTCTTGAAGCCAGATATGTCTTTTGCCCCCACTACTCCCCTTGGAAGGCTGTTCCAGAACTTCACTCCTCTAATGGTTAGAAACCTTCATCTAATTTCAAGTCTAAACTTCCTAGTGTCCAGTTTATATCCATTTGTTCTTGTGTCTTCCTCTCCCTCCCTGATATTTATCCCTCTGATATATTTATAAAGAGCAATCATATCTCCCCTCAGCCTTCTTTTGGTTAGGCTAAACAAGCCAAGCTCTTTCAGTCTCCTTTCATAAGACAGGTTTTCCATTCCTCGGATCATACTAGTAGCCCTTCTCTGTACCTCTTCCAGTTTGAATTCATCCTTCTTAAACATGGGAGACCAGAACTGCACCCAGTATTCCAGATGAAGTCACACCAGTGCCTTGTATAACGGTACTAACACCTCCTTATCTTTACTGGAAATACCTCGCCTGATGCATCCCAAGACCACATTAGCTTTTTTAAGGGACATATCACATTGGCGGCTCATAGTCATCCTGTGATCAACCAATACTCTGAGGTCCTTCTCCTCCTCTGTTACTTCCAACTGATGTGTCCCCAATTTATAACCAAAATTCTTCTTATTAATCCCTAAATGCATGACCTTGCATTTTTCACTATTATATTTCATCCTATCACTATTACTCCAGTTTACAAGATCTTCCTGTATAATATCTCAGTCCTTCTCTGTGTTAGCAATACCTCCCAGCTTTGGCCTGGTCTACACTAGGACTTTAATTCGAATTTAGCAGCATTAATTCGAATTAACCGTGCACCCGTCCACACCAGGAAGCCATTTAATTCAACATAGAGGGCTCTTTAGTTCGAATTCTGTACTCCTCCCCGACGAGGGGAGTAGCGCTAAATTCGACATGGCTATGTCGAATTAGGCTAGGTGTGGATGCAAATCGAACTTAGTAGCTCTGGGAGCTATCCCACAGTGCACCACTCTGTTGACACTCTGGACAGCAGTCCGAGTTTGGATGCTCTGACCAGCCATATAGGAAAAATCCCGGGAAAATTTGAATTCCTTTTCCTGTCTGGACAGTTAGAATCTCATTTTGTGGTTGGACATTGGGGCGAGCTCAGCAGCACCGGCAGCAATGCAGAGCTCTCCAGCAGAGGAGTTCATGTAATCTCTGAATAGAAAGAGGGACCCAGCATAGTGTGACCGGGAGGTCTTGGATCTGATCGGTGTGTGGGGCGAGGAGTCTGTGCTTTCGGAGCTGCGCTCCAAAAAACGGAATGCAAAGACCTACGGGAAGGTCTCCAAAGCCATGAGAGACAGAGGATACAGGCGGGATGCAACGCAGCGCCGCGTGAAAATCAAGGACCCCAGACAAGGCTACCAAAAAATCAAAGCGGCAAACGGACGCTATGGAACCTGCTACCACTGCCCCACCAGTGACCGTGGACTCTGACGATGGGACAGTGTCGACGGCCAGTTCCTCGGCGATGTTCGCGGACGGGGAAGATGAGGAAGGGTTTGTGGAGGACGAGGCAGGCGACAGCGCTTACAACGCTGGTTTCCCCGACAGCCAGGATCTCTTCATCACCCTCACGGAGATCCCCTACCAACCCTCCCTGGCCGTGAACCCGGACCCTGAATCAGGGGAAGGAGCAGTCGGTAAGTGCTTTAAACATGTAAACTTTTATTCTTAATATAACAGGAATCTGAAGTATGTGTAAAGGAGGTCTCTCTATATATGGGGATAGAACAGAAATCATCCAGGGAGATCTCCACGAAGCTCTCCAGGAGGAAATCGAAAAGCCTCCGCAGGAGGTTCCTGGGGAGAGCTGCCTTACTGGGTGCTCCGTGGTAGCACAATTTTCCGCGCCAGGCTTTATTGAGGTTTTCTGGGAGCATTGCCTCCATAATACTGGCAGCATAGGCCCCTGCTTTGTGCTGGCTTTCACACAGCATGCGCTCTCTATCTCCTTCAGTGACCCTCCTCAGGGCGATCTCGCTCAGCGACTCCTGCATCTAATTAGGAAAATTACCATAATGTTACGCCTGGTCCAAAGTATTTTTAAAAAATCTCCGGACAGATGGCGTAGCAGAGAGTCAGCATGCTGCTGCGTGACAAGCGTAACGGAAAGCCAAAGAATCAAATGGACGCTCATGGAGGGAGGGGGGACTGAGGACGCAAGGTATCCCACGGTTCCTGCAGTCTCCAAAAAGCATTTGCATTCTTGGCTGATCTCCCAATACCTGTACGGTCAAACACATTGTCCGCGGCGGTTCAGGGCATAGCTCGTCAATGTACCCCCCCTCCCCCACCCCCAGAAGGAAAAGGAAAAGAAATTGTCTCTTGACTCTTTTAAATGTCACCCTATGTGTACTGAATGCTGCTGGTAGACGCGATGCTGCGGCACTGTACTGTAGCATCCTTCCCCCCCATGGGTGGCTGACGGTGCAATATGACTGATATCCGTCGTCATCATCATCAGCCTTGCTGTAGATGGTGTAGTGCAATACGACTGGTACCCGTCCTCATCATCAGCCCATAAGTAGACGGCCTGCTAACCGTCTTCATCATAGCAACAGGGGGCTGAGCTCCATCAGCCCCCGCCCTTCATGTGTAAAGAAAAGATTCTGTACTGCCTGGACTGTCATAGCAGCAGGATGCTGTTTTCCTCTCCCACCACACTGCTTAATGTCCTGTCTGGACAATCATAGCAGCTGGAGGCTGCCTTCCCCTCATTTCATTTCAGTAACAAGTCACTGTTTCTTATTCCTGCATTCTTTATTACTTCAGCACACAAATCAGAGGACACTGCAACGGTAGCCCGGGAAGCCTGGGGGAGGAGGGAAGCAACAGGTGGGGTTGTTGCAGGAGCACCCCCTGTGAATGCCATGCAGCTCATCATTCCTGCATAATCTGACATGGAGCGGCTGTGCTCTCTGGTTCTCTGAAACACTGGATCACTACTACACTAGCCCCATCTTCTATGCAGGAATTATTCTATTTTTAGATACCATAAATGAGGGATTGACTCGGGGAGTCATTCCCAGTTTTGTCTTTTGCGCCCCTGGCTTATCTCGGCCAGGGGCACCTATGACAGCAGCAGATGGTATAATGCAATACGGCTGGTAACCATCATCACCTCGCCAATTTACAATGGCATGGTAGATGGTACAATATGGCTGATAACCATCTGTGCTGTCATGCAAAAGCAAATGAATGCTGCTGTGTAGCGCTGCAGAATCACCTCTGTCCGCGGCATCTAGTACACATACGGTGACAGTGACAAAAGGCAAAACAGGCTCCATGGTTGCCACGCTATGGTGTCTGCCAGGGTAATCCAGGGAAAACGGGCTCGAAATGATTGTCTGCCGTTGCTTTCCCGGAGGAAGGAATGAGTGACTACATGTACCCAGAACCACCCGCGACAATGAAATTTGCACCATCAGGCACTGGGATCTCAACCCGGAATTCCAAGGGTCGGGGGACACTGCGATGGGGTGGAACAGGGGCAGAGTTTATGCTTTCCGGATTGCCTGCAGCAGGAGTGCGCACGATATAGGTGCTGCGCATGATCTTGTTCACAGAGACAGACTAGACTGTGTTCATTGTTCACAAAAATGTATCTTTGCAAGGAATTCACTCCCTTTTTCCCATCACACAGCTTCGACTGTCTCCAGACCTGCCACAGCATCCCCCTCACAGAGGCTGGCAAAGATTAGGTGGCGAAAGAAAAAGACTCGGGACGAGATGTTCGCTGAACTTATGGGCTGCTCCCGAGCTGAGGCGGATCAGCAGAGCCAGTGGAGGGAGACCCTCTCTCTGTACCAGCGCTCACACAGCGAACGGGAGGAGAGGTGGCGTGAGGAAGACAAGCAGGCGACTCAAACGCTGCTTGGACTAATGAGGGAGCAAACGGACACGCTCCGGCGCCTTGTGCATGTTCTGAAGGACCGCAGGCAGGAGGACAGAGCCCCCCTGCAGTGTATCTGCAACCGCCCTCCCCCGCCACAAAGTCCCATACCCCCCTCACCCAAAATAACCAGAAGGAGGGGCGCCAGGGGCCATGAAAACTGTCACTGCACCCCAGCAGAGTGCTCAAGTACGCAAAAGCTCTCATACCCTAAATTTTGAGAAGTCCTTTCCTTCCCGCCTCACCCAAGCCCCCGTCCCAGTTTCAACCCCTAACTGGCTAGTTGATAATAAAAAATACTTTTCTGTTAATTACTGTTTCCGTCATGTTCTTTTAGAGGAGACTGTGTTTGAAGGGGGGGAAGGGGGATGGTAATTGGACAGGACAATCACCTTGACCAGGGTACAGACACGGGGGCAGGATCAGCAGCAGGTCACACACACAGTGCAGTCAGTAGGCACCCTGGTCGGTATGGGAGGTGGTTTGCAGGTTCTGTGTGGGTAGGGGGGTACGTGACTTTGTTGCGGGGGAGGGAGGTTACAGATCTCATGCAATGGTCCCTGTCCTGGACCACAGAGCCACACAGCAGAGGAATCTGTATCCGTCCTCCTCCACCACAAGGCCACATAGCCCCCGCACACAGAGTCCCAAAAAGGAGGGATGGCAGGCTCCGTTGAAACAACCAGTCGGGCACTGCAGACCGCTCTGGGAGCAGGAGCCTGTCATTCCTCGAGTTTAGAGGCGGTCTTTACATCACCGCACACCCTACGCAGCACAGTCCACATCCCAGTTTCAACCCTTTAACGCAAAGTCATCAATAAAGAAACCTTTGTAAAGTTACAGTGGAACATGTATTTTATTTTTAAACATGTGTTGGAAGTAGGGGAAGCGGGGTGGACCGGGTATGAAACTGCAGATGCTAGTCAACAGTAACTTGGTAAAGAAACAGGGGCAGGTTCAGCTTCTCTGTAAAGAAACGGAACAGTCACAGGTCACGCTGCTCGCTGCTCGCTGGTACTTGAAGAGTTCCTTGTCACTGTGCAAGGTGCCTGCATAGGGCTTCCCGAGCCAGGGCATTAGCGGGTAGGCTGGGTCCCCGACGATCACTATAGGCATCTGCACAGCCCCAAGAGTTATTTTGTGGTCCGGGAAGAAACTACCTTCCTGCAGGCGTCTAAACAGACCAGAGTTCCTGAAAACACGCGCGTCATGAACTTTGCCTGGCCACCCGACGTTGATGTTGGTAAAACGTCCCCCATGGTCCACCAGTGCTCGCAGTACCATTGAAAAATAGCCCTATTACTCAGCAGCTGACTGTGGAAGAGGTGGACGATAAGGTGCGAGGAGTTGACAACGGCCATAACTGCAGCGGGCTCCGTGCTCGCAGTGCTGTGGCGCCCGCGCTGTCACTGAGCAGAAAAGGGCACGAACAGATTGCCCGCAGGCGCTTTCAGGGAGGGAGGGAGGGCGTTATTGACGGTTCAATGATGACAGTTACCCAAAACCACCCTCGACACATTTTTTCCCCCAGCATGCACTGGGGGGAAATCCCAGAATTCCAATGGGCAGCAGGGATTGCGGGAACTGTGGGATAGCTTCCCACAGTGCACCGCTTCCAAAGTCGACGCTGGCCCCGTTACTGTGGACTCACACAGTCGAATTAGTGTATTTAGTGTGGATACACAAATTCGACTTCATAACGTCGATTCCACAAATTCGACTTAAGTTGATTCGAAATAGTCTTTGTGTTATCCGCAACGTTTATTAGCACATTCCCACTTTTTGTGCCAGGGTCAGTAATAAAAAGATTAAATAAGATTGGTCCCAAAACCTATCCCTGAGGAACTCCACTAGCAACCTTCTTCCAGCCTGACAGTTCACCTTCCAGTATGACCCGTTGTAGTCTCCCCTTTAACCAGTTCCTTATCCACCTTTCAATTTTCATCTTGATCCCCATCTTTTCCAATTTAACTAATAATTCCCCAATGTGGAACCGTATCAAAAGCCTTACTGAAATCTAGGTAAATTAGATCCACCGCATTTCCTTTGTCTAAAAAATCTGTTACCTTCTCAAAGGAGGAGATCAGGTTGATTTGGCACAATCTACCTTTTGTAAAACCATGTTGTATTTTGTCCCAATTACCATTGACCTCAATGTCCTTAACTACTTTCTCCTTCACATCTTTTTCCAAGACCTTTACAGATGTCAAACTAACAGGCCTATAGTTACTTGGATCACATTTTTTCCCTTTCTTAAAAATAGGAACTATGTTAGCAATTCTCCAGTTGTATGGTACAACCCCTGAGTTTACTGATTCATTAAAAATTCTTGCTAATGGGCTTGCAATTTCATGTGCCAGTTCCTTTAATATTCTTGGATGAAGATTATCTGGGACCCCTGATTTCGTCTCATGAAGCTGTTCGAGTTTGGCTTCTACCTCAGATGTGGTAATATTTACCTCCATATCCTCATTCCCATTTGTCATCCTACCATTATCCCTAAGCTACTCATTAGCCTCATTAAAGACTGAGGCAAAGTATTTGTTTAGATATTGGGCCATGCCTAGATTATCCTTTACCTCCACTCCATCTTCAGTGTTTAGCAGTCTCACTTCTTCTTTCTTTGTTTTCTTCTTATTTTTATGGCTATAGAACCTTTTACTATTGGTTTTAATTCCCTTTGCGAGGTCCAACTCTACATGGCTTTTGGCCTTTCTCACTTTATCCCTACATGTTCTGACCTCAATACGGTAGCTTTCCTTGCTAATCCCTCCCATCTTCCACTCCCTGTAGGCTTTCTGCTTTTTCTTAATCACCTCTCTGAGATGCTTGCTCATCCAGTTTGGTCTACAACTCCTGCCTATGATTTTTTTTCCCTTTCTTGGGATGCAGGCTTCTGATAGTTTCTGCAACTTTGGAAGTAATTCCAGACCTCCTCTGCCTTTAGATCTACAAGTTCTTCAGTCTAATCCATTTCCCTAACTTCAATAGCTGTAAAGGCAATTTAGGCATAGCTGGACTATATGGCTTCATAGAGCACCATACATAAGGGGTAATCACCCAGAATACTGAAAGTAGAGGAACAATGTGGTCACTTAAGTAACTCCTCTGCTCCACTGCATGGATATGGTCTCCTTCCTTTCTGCTCAGTTATTTGTGCAAGTACTTTTGGGTCTCAAATACAGTCTGGATTTTTTGTGTCAGCTACAATAACATCTCATTTGAAGAGATGCAGAGGATTCTGGGATGTATTTGGGAATTCCAATTTAATTGCTTTGGGGAAAGCTTATATAATTTTCAAAACTTGATTTAAGACTAATGATATAATAACTGCATATAGCAGAAAAATAGCAGTTTAACAGCAAAGAAGTTGTGACTAGAAATATAGTTCAATCTGGAGGAAAACAGAGATAGAGCACTCTTGAGGCTGCCAAACTGAGTGGGTTGGTGAGAGAAAGGGAGGAGGAAGTTAAGGAAAGGCAAATCCAATCTTTACGTAGAATTGCAATATACTAGTCCTAGGAGAACTGCTGCTTTAGCCAAAGACTAGATTTTCCACCCCCCTCCTTATCATCACTGCTCCCTTTCTTCCACCCAGGATCCAATGAGCAAAAAAGTTTTTAATGCTGTGAGGATGGCATCTTCGAAGGACGATGCAAAAGTACATCAAAGTATGCCAGCAGAAATGCCACCCACCTGCCTTAATGGGTGGTGGAACTTGATGGGGCCTGTGGTGAAAGGGAGACAGTCCCAGCAGCAAGGGAGGGAAGCAATCACCAAGGGATAATAGGTAGCCCTGGAACCCACTGGCCAACTGAGGAGGCCTCACAGCACCTTCAAGCTGAAGTGGGATAAGTAGCAATGCATTTAATACCTAACTGAGGTACTGGGGTGGAATTGTTCCTTACAAATTGCATCTGGTTTCCAGTGTGGTTAAGAGAATAAAATGAACAATTCCCAGAGGTAAAAGACCTGGAATTTTGGTGATGGGCCTTGGGCTCATGGGATAGTGTGAAACCTTCAGGATTTTGTGGGCCAAGGTCAGACCTTGTGGCCCTTGCAGACTAAGGCCCCATCCTTCTGCACCCTTGTCATAAACATTCAGCTAAGGAAAGCATAAAATCCCTCCTTACCTGTAAAGGATTAAGAAGCTCAAATAACCTGGTTGGCACCTGACCAGAAGGACCAATGGGGAAAGAAGATACTTTCAAATCTGTGGGGGGGGGGAGAGAGAGAGGCTTTGTTTTGTGCTCTGTGGGTGTTCTCTTGGAAGACAAATGGAGAAACCAAGCAAGTAATCCAGCTTCTATTAAAATAATACATCTAATATTACAAAATAGTAAGTAATAGCAAGGAAAGGTGTTAGAGTATCTTTTGTTTTAGCTTGTAAATTTTCCCTGTGCTAAGAGGGAGGTTTATGCCTCTTTTTGTAACTTTAAAGTTTTGCCTAGAGGGAAAATCCTCTGTGTTTAAAATCTTTTTGTTACTGTGTAAAGTTATCTTCCATCCTGATTTTACAGAGGTGATTCTTTTATCTTTTTTTAAATAAACTTCTTTTAAAAACCTGATTGTTTTTCAGTGTCCTAAAAAACCAGGGGGGTTAATCTGTGCTCACTTTGTAACCAATTGTTTAGGATATTATTCTCACGCCTCCCCAGGAAAGGGGGTGTAGGGGTTTATGGGCATATTTTGGGGGAGGTAGGGCTCCAAGTGGACTTCCCTGAATGTTTGTTTAAATCACTTGGTGGTGGCAGCAATACCGAGGGCAAGAAAAAAAATTGTGCCTTAGGGAAGTTTTTAACCTGAGCTGGTAAAAATAAGCTTAAGAGGTCTTTCATGCGGTTCCCCACATCTGTACCCTAAAGTTTAGAGTGGGGAGGAAACCCTAACAACCCTAAATCCTAGGGGGCAGGCTGAGGAGAGCTTACGCAGATTTACAGATTATATTGCAAATGTCCCTTTAACCTCTGCACTGGAATCAATCAAAGGCCAGGTATAGGAGAGGATGGGTGATGGCATGTAGCACCCCTCCCCAGTGTTAACATTTAATACAAGTTGAATCCTGCCACTTAATTCTATGCATGTTTGTCCTCAGTTTGCTGCTTTGTCCACAACAGGGTGCTTGAGTATCAACCCCACCCACAGAGTATCCAAGAAAGTATCTCTACAACTGGTGTGGGTTTCAACATCAGAGAGAAGAGGATAAACTCAAACTTTCTCCCAGTCCTGTTCAGCACCTTTCCCTATAGCTTGCCGGTCTGACACCCTTTTAAAAGTTTTTGTACTATACTGATTTCTCCCCACTTCTCTCTTCTGTCTCACCTCGATTACCACAAAGTTCAATGTCAGCTTCATTTCTGAAAACTGATATTTATTTTTTAAAGTATTACAATTTTTGGAGAAAATGCAGAAAGTGCATAGTTTGGTTATTTGAGTGATTTGTTCCTGAAAGAGCTCCCACAGTGTGATTGATATGTGTTGTTAATTGCAGGTGTGCACAAAAAGGCTGTTCCTCATCCAGACAGTTATGACAGAAAAGGTGCTACTTCCATAATCAGGTATGGCATAAAGGATGCTGTGTAGGTAGAGGATGTGAACAATGATGGACTTGACATTTCATCCATAATTGATTTCATGAGCAATGTATTATTCCAACAACCACATTTCTAGTCACAACTTCAGTGCTGTTAAATTGCTATTTTGCTACTCCACACAGTTATTCTATGCATGTCTTAAATCAGTTTATGAAACTGATGTAAACTTCTCCAAAAAGCAATTAAATTGGGAAATATCTATGAATACTCTAGAGTCTACATATTTGTATATAATGAAATGTCATAAAAGTACACAGAAATAGGCATTATTGCACCTGAGGCAGTCTAGCATTAAGCAGATGATCCAAAATTACAGCTTCTACCATATGAATCCTATTTGTCCTCTGATAATACAGTACTAACATATTCACATGCTCATAATGTTGATGAGGTTGTGCGAACAGAATGAGTATGTCTGACAAGATAGATCAGTGTTCCAAATGCATGAAAAAAATGAAATCTACAGTTTAAACTGGTGACCAAGTTTTAAAAGGGGTTTAATCTAATCTCTAGTGTTGAACATAAAACCATGTGCATGTATAATTCTTCAGGAAGTGTTCCCCCTGATGTCAGGGATAGGGAAAGTGGCAACAGCTCCCTCAGGGCCACTTACTTGCTAGCCATCTCTGTGCCTACCACAATGACCCTGGTGCAGTTGACTATGGATGCTGCACACTTGTGAAACAGGTAACCACTGAAACATGCATGCAACAGAATAAACCTCTTCAGAATCATCTGCCTGAGCTCCTCTTCAGCTCTACAGGGTCAACAATGAATTAGGGTACTTAAGGGGTGGAGAAGGATCAGCCAGTAAGGTAAGGAGGGATACAATTGTCTATCGAAAGGAGGGTAGGGAGAAGGGACTGCTTTATTATTACTACAGAAGTTTGGCGTTATTCACTGAAATTTACTCAGCACCCGAGGTAGAATGTTAAAGTTCCATGACTGCAGCATTGCTTCCTCTTACATAATACGTAAACTCTAGTTTCATTCAGTGTCTGAAACATGTAAAAGTTATATGTGTGTGTCAGCAGGCAATGATGGCTTGACACGTCTGAATGGCAAAATGCTATTAGTATTATAAATCATAAATTAGCATAGTATTAATCCTTGTGTTTAATTCCTAACTATTGTAGCTGAATGAAAGGAGCTTTATTAAATCTAATCAAAAGTAAAACTGCATACCTGTAAAAGGGTCTTTAAATCAGAGAAGATGTAATAAAAATAGGAAAATATGTCTAACAGAAGTACTGAATAAACTAAAGGAGACTGCCTTCATTCATTCTGAGAAAAAAATAGAAGAGAGAAAAATAGCTAAATGCTCTATTTCAAAATCATTCAGAATATTTTGAGATTATGGGGGGGATAATTATTATTTTTAGATAAAAAACAGATTTTTTTTTAAAATGTGAGTACCATTCTGGACACAAACAAACAAACAAGCAAACAAACAAGCAAACCAAATAATGGCAAAGAAATAGAAGAACAAACCATCCAAACCAAAATGGATAAATAAATTTGATTCCTATCCCAGTTGTCTTAATATAATTCCATTCAGCACTTTCTCATATGGAGTAGTCTTACTCTATAGGAGACACTTAAGAAAACACTTCTTTAGTATAGCTTTTCCAGGTTCTACTGGTGACAGGCAATGACTTCTTTTTGTTCTGGAGCATGTGATACAAAAATTGTCCTTCCAGCCAGCTAATGAGGTCAGTGCAGCTCTATCTATGATACACATGCTTTCTTATGGGACAGCGTACTACAAGAAGAAACTTGAAGAATATACCCATAACTACGAAGACAAAGAGCATTATGATCAGGGGCGGCTTTAGGCATTTTGCCGCCCCAAGCACTGCAAGCAGGCTGCCTTCGGCGGCTTGCCTGCGGAGGCTCCGCTGGTCCCGCGGCTTCGGTGGACCTCTGAAGCCACGGGACCAGCAGACCCTCCGCAGGCACGCCTGCGGGAGGTCCTCCGAAGCCGCAGGACTGGGGCCTGGAGCTACTGGGGCCTGGAGCCACCCCTGATTATGATTTCAACATTTATAAACCCTCATATTTGCAAGGCAAAAAATAAAACAAAGTAAGCATTGTTTCAAGGATAGGTACAGGATCAACTTTAATCTCACAAACATGTATCCTTATGGATTCTATCCTGATACTCTGCCTCAGGAGGTCACAGGTATAATGGAAACTGAGTGACTCAGAGAATGATTAATTGTGAATGCTTGTTCTCAATTTTTCCATCTCCATCATGCATTCTCTCTCTCTCTCTCTCTCTCTCTCTCTCTCTCTCTCTCAGAGGGCTTAATGTAAGGTTATCTAGACCCCTTACTAGTCCTCCTAATAAGTAGACCAGCTCTGCTGATACAGTCATTTGCAGATTCTGCATATCATGGTCACATACAGTTTTACAAGGTCACCCAAAATTGCCCTTCCCTAGATTAAATAATCAGTAATACACCTCCACTGAATTGAACCTACTTGGTCAAAGCCATTGCAAAGGTGTTATTCAAAACCTTTACACTAATTGAACCAAATAATTAAAGGGAGAAAAAACCTGATCCTGGTCCAGTTTTTATTTGTCTGGGACTAGAAACCAAATTAGATTTAAATTTTAATTTCTCATTACAAATGAAATTGAAGAGAAAAAATAGAATGTCACAAGATCAATGACTAGAGTAATCTCAATTTAACTGAAATATCTAAGAGCCACTTTCATGTAGCTTATTATGGAAACATAACTTTCAGAAATCATAAATATCAAGATCTTGCAAGTTATAGAAGCTTAAAGGAGTAGAGCATCAAATATGTGAAGTAGTTGTAACATCCGAAGGACTATAAAATGGCAGAAATAGCTTAATAAAGATATAAAATTTCTGTTCCTCAAGTATGGAAGAACTATAAAAATTATAAAAAGTTTCATAAAAACACCTAATGAAAAGGTCATCTTATCCCACTTCTTTTTTGTATGGCATTTGAAAAGCAATGGGCTGGGATTATAACTGCATTTTAAGATCTGAAAGCCATTTCTATGCTTCTGGGTTAGCGAGGTGGATCCATCACTGTAAGTGTGAATGAGGCAGTTGTCCATGATGTGTCACATGGTTTGTACCTCACCACAGCCACAATTTGGTGATTCTTTGATTTTCCATTTGTGGAGGAAGTATCTATACCTTCTGTGTGTTGACCGAACACAGTTGAGTGAAGTCCACTGTCTAGGGGGAAGGCAGAATCATGGGACATCACTGGATCATCCATCTGCTATTCGAGCCAGTGCTAATGTTCTTTCTGTTGGTCTGTATCATTGACACATGGATACAGGCTCTGAGTTGGAAGAGCAGCAGTGAATTGAGATCTTGGTGTATTGGCAGGTCCAGAGCAGGTCCAGAGCAGCCAGGATCTTATTGTACTCCTGGACCACAACAGCATCTTGCCCGACGTTAGCTGCAATGCCTGCCAATACTGGGAGCCACGGTATTGGTGTTAATTTGAGCCACTCGAAATCCTGAGAGCAGCACTGATTTCAGTGACAACAAGATTGGTGTGGGAGCTGTTGCATCAAACTGGCATGCAATACTCTGCTATTGACAAGACCACGATTTGTACTGACGTTCAGAGTGCATGCATCACATCCCCAGGGCCAACAAGCTTCTGAAGGATGTTAACCCTTGTTTTTATCTTATTTTTGGTGCTGTCAAGGTGTTGGCAATAGCTCAGCATCAGATTGAGGGTAACTCCAAGTTATGTGAGAAAAGCAGACCACAAAAGTCCACTTTCAGCAGCTCTTTGACCTTGTGGTTGTTCAAGTGGAAAGCAGTGACAAGTGTTTTTGAAGCATTGGGTTTCTGTCACAAGCTTTGAAATACATCTTAAGTATCTGGAGGTCATTGATCATGACCTTTTCTGTGGCCTTCAGAGAGGACACTTGCATAGGTAGTACAATATCATCTGAATAGATGAATTTACAGGATGATGTCACCAGAATGTTGCTGATATAATTAACTAGTGCAGGCACTACAATGGATGTTATTCCGCCGTAGTTTTGTAGCATACCATTGTTTGTTTTATGGGTTCATTTTTTTGTTTGTTTTTGTTTTTTTGTTTTTTTACAAGTGCACCCAAGCACAGTTTCCCAGATATATGTTCCCAGAAATTTTATGTTTAACTAGATAGATTTACATTTAGTTTTAGAAGATTAATTTTTTCATCAGAATTTATCAGATTACTAAAATGATCTATTGGGAAATACTACATTTATGGAATCACATGTCATTTTGTGATTTACTGTGTAAACACTGTGCTTCCTCTATTTGTGAACAATGCCTAGTACATTCTGACTGCTATAAATAAACAAAACTAAACAAATAATAATTGTATAAATATTAAATATAGTACCATTCCACCAAATAGTAGTGAATTATAGAAACCAGAGGCTAGATTCTAGCTTTAGACTGGCAGAACCACTTATTTAAAAAAAAATGACGGTAGTAATCTGCTATTGCATGGCTGAAGAAGGAGAAAGAGATATTTTGTTCAGCTACACAACAATATGTACCAGGAATCCAAGGCCTCAATCCTGCAAACTCTTATGATTACTGTGTTTAAGCAATTGAATACTCTCATTTGCATACCTCAAAGTTTTAGTTAAGTACATGCTTCAGTGTTTAATGGCTTTAATTGAATTTTTAACTTTAGAGATATTATAATAAATATTGTATTCGGGGTACAGTCTCATCCCTTCTGAGTTTACGTGGGTTAAGGCTAGGGATGAAACCTGTTGACCATTAAATCATTTAACATATGAAGCTGGATTCTGTAATTTGAGTCTCCAAGGAGGTGCAAAGGGGCTGGAATCTGTCTACTGCTGGCCAGAAAATAATTTCTCTATTTAAGTGGTATACCTGCTGGTCTAAGCACCCTCACGCTGGGCTCTGCACCTGCTTTCCCGCTCCTCCTCAGCTTAAAAAGTGCATGTTGGGAAGGGAAGTGGGCCTTACATAGTTCCACTGAGCTGTGCCTATGTTCCAGTGACAGGACATGGTGGAGCTCCACTAAGCAATGCCTATGCTCAATTGATGTTGAGTCTATTAAGGACTCTGCATCAGTGGTACCAGTTAGAGCTCCTAGGAGCAGCTCTAACTCTTGTTGAGGCAAGGCCTTCATCCCTGGTCTAACACTGTTGAAATCAAAGGAATTACACCAGAGATTAAATCAGATTCCGCCCCCTCTCATATTGAATGCAGCTTAAGAACATAAGAGAATAAAGCCCATCACCTTTAAGAAAGCAAAGAAAACTACAACTCAGCAGACCCTTCTTGCATTTAGCCATGAACAGGTGCTGTTGGGCAGCACGTAAGGATTGGAGTAAAGTATACACTTTTGAATGTGTCCATGACTCCTATGCAGCTTAGGGCAACTTCCCATCCTCCTGGAACAAACATCAGTGTCAGACAGCCTGCCTAGCAGTATGAATCAATGCTACTATTACTGCATTAATATTTATTTTCCCCACAAAACCGATAAAGAGTCAAAAATCAGAACTTACAATTTGCTTTGGTTGCAATGAGTTTAATGTAAACAATGATGAATGTAAGGAGACACATATATTGCTATCGCTTGCTTTAAATTAATTTGAATGGTCTAATCTGTGGTAATGGTTTCTATTATCAAAAATCCCAAACTCTCACATTATTCTTTCAAGTAAAGTAAAAAAGTGAATCTAAAAGAACACCACTGAAGCTGTATACCTCAGATACCAGCCGTTTTCACTTCAGACCTGTTTTCTTTCTACTCAAACAATAGTGCTCAGTCCATTTCCTTCTACTGTTATCAAAACCCTCCATCTCAACGATTAAGGACAAGTTTCTAACATGGGTATTAGGATGTGCTGCTAGTGAAAAAGGATATCAGTAATTTTCAAAATATTTAGGCATAACTGTGAGATGGTAATTGATATACTGCACTATCTTGCTAACATCTAAATAGTTGGTATCTAGTTTAAACAAACTTTTATTCTTTAGTCTGATGTTAACTATTTCAAAGACAGTTTTGCCCCTGTCCAGTGGATATCCCAAATATTAAAATACATCAGATTAAAAGTAGCAAGTACTGTTGGTGGGAGTACATTTGTCCACAGCATCCTGATAAGGTCAGAATGATATGGTTCCTCTTATTTATGATTATCAACCTGTAGCCTCCAGGCACTTCCTAATGAAACTCCTTGCTACTGGCAACAATTTTCAAGCTGTCAAAATGTGAAAGTGTAACAGAAATGAAATATAAATGTACTTAATGTGCAGGATGAATCTAGCACAAGACACTGCTACAGAAAAGCTAGCAAACATTCCTTTAACTGTGGAAACCTGGAGCCTGGCCTTCATTCTGTTTCCAGATTAAACTCTTTTCCATTTCCAAACCGATAAGCACTTTTTGCTGAAAAGGTGCTCAGCCCACAAGAATGCAAAACATTAATTTTTGATGCATCAGAATTAGAGCAGGGTGTCAATTCACAACAAAAAAAAGACAATATTAGCCATTTTTGGCTCATGAATTGCCCATAAAATATTTAATATTCATAAATGCACTCACTATTCAAAATGAGTTGATAAACAATTTATGCAAACCCATTTTAGCTTTTGTACTGCATGCAAATTATTTGCTGCCACCTATTGGTTGAGTATTTGCCATTTCTGATTTGCTCTTTGTGCAGTCAATTGGTCACTTAGCTTACATGATACTTTTTCTGTTCTCTAACTGGATGACTAACAAACCTACAAAGGCACAGATTAAGCAAAACACTCAAGAACATGGTTAACTTTAAGCCAATTCAACTCCAAGCTAGAACCCTCAAAAATAAACATCTGAAATGGCTAGTTAAGAGAAGTCTAAAATTGAGCAGACTTTTGGGTGGAGATGAAGAGACAAGATAATTAAATCTCCATCTTTTCTGACTCTTGGCATAACCTAGAACTGAACAGGTATGATGAGTGAACTGCCACCTCAGATCAAGGCTGAAACATGTTGGAGGGATAGACAGGAATGGATTGCTTAGAGGAAAGTATGAAAACCCTAAAGTTTTAATATGTGTTATAATGTGTCTAACCCTTAAACAGTCTGATTTAATAGGCCAGTTCCTATGTTCCTACATGTTAGGAAACCCAAATAGTCTGAGTGAGCAGGGATTTAAAATGATATATATATATTTAAAAATTATATTTAAAATTACTCATTGTCTTGAAATGCAGCTACTTTACTGATAAAATATTTATGAACAAGCATTAGCAGTTCAAATTTCTCTGGTCAGATTATAACACATACTGATAAAAAGTGTTTATCATGTTTAAACTACTGAGGAGTTCCTATTTTTGGGAAATAGATATATTATTGTACTATTTCACAAGAAGCTTTTCTGAGCCTGAAGTAAATCTCTTTGCAGACAATCACTGACTTTTGATCTCATAGTAAATAGTGGAGAACTCTATAAAAATCTGACAGTATACGGAAAGTTCTGAGATCACAGTTGAAATTTATATTTAAAATGTTAGTGCATTCTTGTATTTACTAGCTTTAAATTAAACTTTACACAAATATATTACTTTAGTCTGAAACTCCACCTCTGGGCAATCATTCCTACTGGTCACATCTCATTAACCTCCAGAAAAAGTGGAAGTGTCTTGCATACTTTTGCCTTAAGAGCAGGAAAATGTCAGGCAATTTTATAAGATACTTCCGTTTGAAGTTTCCATCTCTCATCATAGGTCTTTCAATTTACTGCATATTTTTGTACCAGCAAATCATTCATTTCATTTCTACTTCAGTGCACAGATTTCAACTTTAGCTATTTTCCGAATTTAAATTTTGCACACCAGAGAATGGGAAGCAAGGTTCTTGCAGAAGAGGTCAAAAGAGTTTGTTATGATCTTTCAACTCCATATAATTTGAGAGATGATCCTTTCCACTGATCATTTGTTGGCTTTCTGGAAGGCCCCTCCCCACCAAATCTTTCTATGGAAAGGTAAAAAGGTTGACCGGTATCTGTACTGAGGGTAGGGTGACCAAAAGGCAAAAATGAGACATGTGCAGTAGCCTTGTCACCTCTGTAGCCCCACCCTATCCCTCTTCTTCCCTGGGACCTCAACCCTACCTCTCCTCTTCCCCTGAAGACACCCCTGTGCTCCTCCTCCCAACCTCCCAAGATCTGCTCCCTAGCCAGGTTGGAAGCCAGAGCCAACCATGGTAAGATCCTCCCAGGGAGCCTCGGCCGCTGTGGGGTCCCTTGGACTCTCTGCCTACCCTGGCTGAGACACACTGCCCAGGGCAGGTGAAGGGGTCTGGGGCTCTGTATAGTGGCCCAGGCTCCCTGGATGACTCTTATCACTGCCTGGCTCCAGCTTCTGGCCTGGCCATGGGTGGAGCCTTGGGCGGAGAGAAGGAGCAGGGGGTGGAACCTCATGGTGAGCAGGGCTAAGGCCCACCTAAGCCTCCCCACACCATCTGGGAGAGCCTGACACCACCCCTGAGCCTTGGGCACCACAGGAAATCTGGGACACCATTTGTCTCAGACTCATTCAGCCTGGGACCAGGACTTGAACTCTGTATTTTGGGACTGTCCCACCAAATTCGGGATGGGTGGTCTCCCTATCTGAAGGTGACCTGGGTTTAGAATCACATGGCCTTTGGCCACATGAGAAGATTGAGTGCTCAAACACCCCAGTGGTAGAGTGATCTTCCTGACAGGAATCAGTGCAGAAAAAGGGAAACAGCTCATATGATAAATGAACACTGCTTTTTAAACATTCCTGTCGTTACACTTCCTGCCCTGGAATTTAAAGTTCTACTGTGCTGTAGTAATACATTTGAAGCCTATTCAGTCATTTAAAAAAGTATGGATGAAAGATAAGCAGCTTGTAAGTCAAATACACAACTCAACTTTGTTCAGTGCATACACAACTCACCACTAATCATCACTTAATTACAAAAAGTATAGAGCCAGATCATCAGCTAGTGCAGATCACTGTAGCTTCACTGATTCTAGTTGAAGTATGTTGATTACACCAGATTATAGCAAATTAGTTAATATTTTACCCCAAAAGCTCAGCTTTGACAACAGGCTCTTCTGTACGCCCTCTTAGCATTAGGTATGCATCCTGAACATTTTCTCAGATTTATGCATTCAGGCTGACAGGTACTTTGAAAAAACCTCCCACTGTGTTTGTAGGCGTAGTAGTAGATATTCCAGAGTATGCAGCTTCTACACAGATGAGTGATCAAGACCCTTATTCAGAATTTTCCAAAAAGATTTTAATTACAAGGTATCACATTTCTTATCTTGCTATAAAAATCATAAAGACAGATTTTAATATTAAAGAATCAGTGTAGTGCTAAAATTAATCTTAAAAATTCTAAACACCACAGATTGAACCATTCTGGTTAGAAACTACACCTCTACCCTGATATAACACTGTCTTCAGGAGCCAAAAAATCTTACCACGTTATAGGTGAAACAGAGTGTGCAGCCCCGCACCCCCAGGCACTGCTTTACCATGTTATATTCAAATTCGTGTTATATCGGGGTAGAAGTGCATATCAGAATCAAGATAAATATGAGTCTTGGGTAGTGAGGAAATAAATGGAAGTGTGTATATATATATATCATGAATCACACACACAACTTGAGCAACAGAATCAGACAAGTAAGTCCAAACAAGATACTGATAATATAATCAGTCTTCAACAGTTACTTGGGGCCTGGTCCAGTCAAAATGAGACACCTTTGCACATGGCTCACATCAAAACCATGGGCCTCCAGAGTTATGCAATAATGAAAGCTGTTCTCTGCATGGAAGGATAATTAACCTTGAATTGAAGAAGAAAGTATTTGGTATCAGAATGATGAGGCTGCATACTGAGCACTACTAGATCATACAGCAATCTGGTTCATGCAGATAATGTGAAGGGACCACTGAGAATACTCAGCATGTCCGCCAGTATCTTAATGCATAGGTGAGTTCTCCTTTGGAAGGCTGGATGTCAGTTAGGGGCTCTTTCTGGCAGAAAGCTCTGTTCTTTCTTGCTCCTTTAAAGCAGGCCAGGTCTGCCATTATGCAGAGAAAAATGGCAAGGTGAATTGCCCTGTAAGTCCAAAAGTGGGTGGAGAATATTGAACAGACCTACAAGAGATAAATGTTCTTCACTCCCTATCACCTCCATTCCCAAACTTGGTCAGGCCACAGATAGGGACCAATCTTCTGCTGTTGCACTCTCAGACAAGGGTGATATTAAATCAGAGTCACTTTTTATTTAAACTTTTTCAAAAATCAAGCAACCACTCACACAGCTTTATAAGCCCACAGCTTATTTTATAGGGACAGTCCCGATTTTGGGGTCTTTTTCTTATATAGGCTCCTATTACCCCCCTCCCCGTCCCGATTTTTCACATGTGCCGTCTGGTCACCCCATCCAAATCTGTGTAAGACAGACACTTTGAATGCTACACTGAAACTATGCAATTTCCTCTTTCTCCCATATTGGCATAGCTACAGTTGTGAATCTTTAAACTTACTACAGCATAAAAATAAAATGATTATATTAGAGAACAAAATACAAAAGATATTTGATTTGATAACAACAGCAAAGTCTTATGCAGGGTACATAACAGACTCAGTATACTGTAATGGTTCAGTTCATGGAATATATCTTCTTCTTTTTGTTGTGTTTCCATAGCCCTCAAGAGGGTATGTGTAGTTTGTAGAAACGGACAGGTAGTGAGTTGGAAAAGACTTGTTTAAACTGTACTTTAACAAAACCAACTGCAGCGCCTGTCGTTGGAGAGGCTTTGCAAGAAGCCAGGGGAACAATGTATACTACTCCAGAGGGGGCCCAGGAGAATATTCTATTCTATTTAAGCTTTTGTACAGCACCATGTCTGAAATAGACAAAAAGTGGGAGACAAAACAGTTCTACAACTTTTTCCACCCCAAGGTGGGATCCACTCACCCGGGAGAAAGAGAGAGAGAGAAAATTAGGATATTTTTCTGACTATACAAATCTCAACATTTTTACAATTTTCTGAAATCTCTAAGGAAAAAAAAAGACTCTACAGGCATTTCAGATTGTTTCACTGGCCAATCACTGATTGAAAAAGCTACAAAAGAGAAAAAGGCAAACTAGTTAGGACATATAAAATAAGAAATACGCTTCTAAATGTATTTAGTTTACGTAAATTTATATTTGTATGTCACTGACACTGTACAAATGCCTCCATCTACTCACCATTGGCAGGTCCACAACGTTCAGCATACTAAACCCACCCACTACTGTGCTACATATATTCATTGCTCCAAATTCTGAATATTGTGGAGGCAAAAAGTCTAGTCTGTCATAGAAAGGACTCATATTAATATGAACAACATTTTGAAGAATAGGACCGTTAACATTTTAAAGCACTACAGAGATAGCTACACAAATAAAAGAAGTGGTATGGCTAATTCCTAAGCCAATCTGAAAATTTAGGGTGAAGGGTTGAAGGTTGCTGACTATTTTAGGCCAAAATAAGCAGTGCCTTGTGTGTTTCATTGTTAATGAATATTCAGAGCTGGCTCCAGCTTTTTTGCCGCCCCAAGCAGCGAAGCGAAGGTAAAAAAAAAAAAGATAAAGCCGCGATTGGCAGCACTTTGTCGGCAGCTCTACCATGCTGCTTCATTCTTCGGTGGCAATTCGGTGGCGGGTCCTTTGCTCTGAGAGGGACTGAGGGACCCACCGCTGAAGACCCTTTCCATTGGCTGCCCCAAGCACCTGTTTCCTTCGCTGGTGCCTGGAGCCGGCCCTGGTAACATTTGTCTAAATGTGTTTGCCAGTTTAGGTTTCTGTATTAATAAAGGTTTAATGCAGTTTAAAAATCTTCTCTGGCATTGCGAATGCCTTCATTAAAATGTTCCATTGTGCTTCCTTGAATATATTCATTTTTAATTCACAGTGCAATACAAGTGTCAAAAGTCAGTTGAACACTGTCTTGCTTTCCTGGCTTGAACACAGGTCTATAGCTCTTTATTATTATACATCATCCTTCAATAAATATGAATTTACATAAAACATCTGATTTGAGGTTTTGATTTATGTTTTTTCCTTTTTAGTTTTTACTCTTTGTTTGGTATGACTTACCCTTCCCACTAAGGAAAGCAAAGTATATAAAATGAATTATTTTAAACCATGTTTACAATTTGAATTTTATAATAATGCCACAGTAGAAATATAGAATGATACTTTCTAAACCAGTAGGATACTATTATGCAAAGATTGGAACACCATATAAAATGCATTGTGCATTTCTATCTATTAATCCTGGTTACAGGCACTGCTTATATGAAAACCTCTATATTTTTGCATGTGCCCAAGATATTACATTAATTAATAAACAAATGTTATTTATGTGGTATATTTAGATACCATTTAGATCATACAGTGAATACCTTGCTGTTTAATACTACTGCTTAATATTAATATTCAGATGCTTGTAGAGTATCTTAATAAATGTAGGAGAGGTACAACATCAGTTTAATATTCAATAGTCTTGCAGAGAAACCACACTTAAGCAACATGTGGGCAGTTTTTCAGAAAATATGTATGAATAAAAAGAAACTGCTATGGCATCAGAAACATTATCTACTTAAGTTAGCAATAAAAGTTACAGAATAAGGAGTTTAAAATCAAATTTACCCCAGAAATAATTCTTAGTAGAGAAACAATGTCCTTCATAGATTCAAAGGCCAGAAGGTACCATTATGATCACCTAGTCTGACCTCCTGTATAACACAGGCAAGAAAACTTCCCCCAAATAATTCCTGGAACAAACCTTTTAGAAAAAAAATCCAATCTTGATTTAAATATTATCAGTGACAGAGAAACTACAATGAACCTTAGTAAAGTGGTTCAATAGTTAATTACCCTCACTGTTAAAAATATGCTTTATTTCCAGTCTGAATTTGTCTAACTTCAACTTCCAGCCATTGGATCGGGTTATATCTTTCTATGCTAGTATGAAGAACCCATTATCAAATATTTGTTCCCTATATAGGTACTTATAGACTGTAATCAAGTAACCCCTTAACCTTCTCTTTGTTAAGCTTAATAGATTGAGCTACTTGAGCCTTCACTGTAATCAGGTTTTCTAATCCTTCAATCATTCTCATGGTTCTTCTCTGAACCATCTCCAATTTATCAACATCCTTCCTGAATTGTGGGCATCAGAACTGGACACAGTATTCCAGAATCAGTCGCACCAAAACAGTCGCCAAATACAGAGGTAAAATAATCTATTCCTACTAAAGATTCTCCCGCTTACGCATTCAGCTCTTTTGCAAGATCACATCAGCTCTTTTGGCCACAGCCTCACACTGGGAGTTCATGTTCATATGATTATCCACTCCCACCCCCAAATCTTTTTCAGAGTCACTGCTTCCCAGGATAGAGTCCCCCACCCTGTAGGTATGGCCTACACTCTTTGTTCTTAGATGTATACATTTACATTGAGCCAAATTGAAACAGGGGATGCTGTTCGCCGGAAGCTAAGATACGGAATGCGGATCTGACACTGAAGAGAATCCTAATGGCAGAATCCACTTATTGTCCTTTGCATGGGAACAAATGATACTGCTAGATTCTCACTAGAACACAGAAAGAGAGAGTATGCCAAGCTGGGGAAGATGCTTAAAGGAATGGAGGCTCATTCGAACTTCTATGGAAGTTGTTCTATGGAGAACAAAGGCAAGACAGGATGATAACGATCAACAGATGGCTGAGGCAGTGATGATATAAGGAGGGTTTGGGGATGTTTGACCACTGGGAGGAATTCATGGATGAAGGACTGTTCTCTCATGGGATGGACTCTACATAGAAGTCGGTTTTTTAGAAATTGTTTTTATACAGTTGATTGTGTGTGTGTCCCCACACAAAATGCTCTAAGTGCATTAAGTCAGCGGACTGCGTCCATAGTACCGAGGCTAGCGTCGACTTCCGGAGCATTGCACTGTGGATAGCTGTGAGTAGCTATCCCACAGTTCCCACAGTCTCTGCTGCCCACTGGAATTCTGGGTTGAGATCCCAATGCCTGATGGGGCAAAAACAGTTTTGCAGGTGGTTCTGGGTACATGTCGTCAGGGCCCCCCGTCCCTCCGTGAAAGCAACGGCAGATAATCGTTTCACGCCTTTTTTCCTGGGTTACCTGAGCAGACGCCATACCATGGCAAGCGTGGAGTCTGCTCAGCTCACCATCACCATATGTCTCCTCGGTGCTGGCAGACATGGGACTGCATTGCTACACAGCAGCACCTCATTGCCTTTTGGCAGCAGATGGTGCATTACAATTGGTAGCCATCGTCGTCGTACTCCTGGGTGCTCTTTTAGCTGACCTCCATGAGGTCGGTCACGGGTGCCTGGGCAGACATGGGAGTGACTCAGCCAGGTCATTCCCATCTCCTGCCGAGCACCCAGGAGATGACAGTGGCTACCAATCGTACTGCACTGTCTTCTGGCAAGCAGCCAGGAGATGATGGCTATCAGTCGTAATGCAGCATCTTCTGCTGAACACCCAGGAAATGACGATGGCTAGTAGTCATACTTCACTGTCTGCTGCCAGCCTAAGATGTAAAAGATAGATAGAGTGGATCAAAACAAGAAACTGACCCGGCAATGTGCACATCATGCTGATGAGCTGTGCTGATCACCTGTGCTGTCACCTGTGCTGATCAGCTTGCCACAGTGTCCAAACAGGAAATGAAATTCCAAAAATTGTGGGCCTTTTCCTGTCTACCTAGCCAGTGCAACTGATTTGAGAGTGCTGTCCAGAATTGTCACAATGGAGCACTCTGGGATAGCTCCCAGAGGCCAATACCATCGAATTACATCCACACTACCCCAAATTTGATCTGGCAAGGCCGATTTCAGCACTAATCCCCTCATCGGAGGTGGAGTAAAGAAATCAATTTAAAAAGCCCTTTAAGTTGAAAAAAAGGGCTTCATCATGTGGACGGGTCCAGGCTTAAATCGAGGTAACGCTGCTAAATTCAACCTAAAATCGTAGTGTAGATCAGGCCTACAACATGGTTTTACAAAAGGTAGAGCATGCCAGACCAAACTGATCTCCTTCTTTGAGAAGATAACTCATTTTTTTTTAGACAAAGGAAATGCAGTAGATCTAGTCTGTCTGGATTTCAGTAAGGCTTTGATACAGTTCCACCTGGTAAGTTAGTTAAATTGGACAAGACAGGGATTAATATGAGACTTAAAAGGTGGCTAAAGAACTAGTTAAAGGGAAGACTACAATGAGTCATACTGACAGGTGAACTGTCAGGCTGGAGGGATGTTAGTAGTGCAATTCATCAGGGATCAGTCTTGGGACCTGTCATAGTTAATGTTTTTATTAGTGATCTTGGCACAAAAAGTGGGTGTGCTAATAAAATTTGCAGATGACACAAAGTTGGGAGGTATTGTCAATACGAGGAGGACCAGAAAATACAAGATGACCTTGAAAACTGGAGTAATGGAAATGCCTTGAACTGGAGGAAGGAATCCTGTCTGAAAGGCATTCAGGCAGTAAGACTGCTAAAGCATGTGGTGAGAGAAATCTTTGCATTGAATTCACTTAGCATGATAAGTTAGGTATTAGTTTGCATTTTACCTTTTATTTCTTTGTAACAAATTCTGACTTTTATGCCTCACTATTGTAATCAGTTAAAATCCATCTTTCTGTAGTTTATAAACTTGTTTTATCTAAATCAGTATCTGTTTGTATTGAAGTGATTGGGAAACAGCGTTTGAGATAACAAGATTTGTGCATATCATTTTCTATTAATAAAATGATGGACTTTCTATGAGCTTGTATTGTCCTGGAGGATACTGGGCAATACAATATGCACATTTCTAGGGACAAGTCTGGGACTGAAAATTTGCTGGTGTTGCTCTATAATATAATTGAGGAGTGACTAGCTATATCACTCTTGCAATATAGCTGGGAGTAATTTACATGCTGCGCACACTGATTGAGCAAGCCAGGAGTGGATGCTCCCAAGGCGAAGCAAAGGTACTCTGAGCGGGAGTAGTGAGGGGCCACAGTTGTTCAACAGTCCAGACTGTACCCTGAGTAATGTCATAAACGTAATTTTAGAAATTCAGGAGCAAACGCAGTAGCAGTCTTACCAAAGCCATAGTCAAAAGTGATATCACTTCTCTACTGATGCTTGAAATTTTGGCCTTACTAAACTCAACATTGATTTTATATGTCCTTCTAGGTAACTGACAAAAAAAGGAGTGGTGGACTGAAAGGACTCTATTAGAATAATTCCCACTACTACATGATTCTCCATTTATAACTATGTTGAAAGTTCCTTTTGTGGTCACAGAGCAACAATTTTCCCACAAAGATAATTACTGGGAAGAACATTCAAACTGGACACAACAGCAGATCTTTGGACCAGAGATACCTGTATTATCTGCTGAATTAATCTTAGTTACTTTCTTAATACACAAATCAATAACTTTCCACTACAAAGTTCAACCTGCAGTCAATATACACGCATGTACAGTCTGATATGCATGCACCCACATGCTCAAAAATATTTATACAAGGTCTACACATATATCAAGAGATATTTGTGCTGTGTATTTGGGTTAATAGGTCTGATCTGAAGAAAAATACACTCAAGCTTTCTTATTCAGTGAAATACATTATTTAAAGACTCTCCAGTACTTTTTATTACCAAAAAAAAAAAAAACATTACAAAGTCCTTGGCTCTTAGGAAAATAATACTGGTGAGAGAGACTGTACATTAGATGACAGATCACCAGAGTATGCAGTATTATTGAGTTAAAAGCTTTTTCAGTGTTCCTTTTCTTCTTTGCCTAATTTTTCCTTTTTCCTAATATTCATCTTTTAAATACACATTAGGATCCACTAGTGCAATCCTGGGACTGGAACTTTTGAGTTCCAATCTGGTCTTTAACATTGATATACTGTGAACCTAAGGATAAGTCACTTTACCTTTCTGTATCTCAGTTTCTCACTTGTAAAAGCCAGCAGCAATCAATACTGTGTGTGTGCACGTGTGCAGGTGCAGGTTTGATGCTGGGAAATTTTCATAAACCTACATAATAATGTGTATTGTATGTATACAAACATCTTAGGCACAGATCATGACATTATAGTAGTTATATGAAAAGAGTATGTTGACCAAACACTGATACCTCATGTCATATAAGAACATAAGAATGGCCATACTGGGTCAGACCAAAGGTCCATCCAGCCCAGTATCCTGTCTGCTAACAATGGCCAATGCCAGGTGCCCCAGAGGGAGTGAACCTAACAGGCAATGATAAAGTCATCTCTTTCCTGCCATTCATCTCCACCCTCTGACAAACAGAGGCTAGGGACACCATTCCTTACCCATCCTGGCTAATAGCTATTTATGGACTTAACCTCCAGGAATTTATCTAGTTTTCTTTTAAACCCTGTTATAGTCCTAGCCTTCACAACCCCCTCAGGTAAGGAGTTCCATAGGTTGACTGTGTGCTGTGTGAAGAAGAACTTCCTTTTATTTGTTTGAAACCTGCTGCCTATTAATTTCATTTGGTGACCCCTAGTTCTTATATTATGGGAACAAGTAAATAACTTTTCCTTATTCACTTTCTCCACACCACTCATGATTTTATATACCTCTATCATACCGCTTAGTCTCCTCTTTTCCAAGCTGAAAAGTCCTAGCCTCTTTAATCTCTCCTCATATGGGACCCGTTCGAAACCCCTAATCATTTTAGTTGCCCTTCTCAGAACCTTTTCTAATGCCAGTATATCTTTTTTGAGATGAGGAGACCACATCTGTACGCAGTATTCAAAATGTGGGAGTACCATGATTTTATATAAGGGCAATCAAATATTCTCTGTCTTATTCTCTATCCTTTTTTTTAAATGATTCCTAACATCCTGTTTGCTTTTTTGACTGCCACTGCACACTGCATGGACGTCTTCAGAGAACTATCCACAATGACTCCAAGATCTCTTTCCTGATTAGTCGTAGCTAAATTAGCCCCCATCATAGTATATGTACAGTTGGGGTTATTTTTTCCAATGTGGATTAATTTACATTTATCTGCATTAAATTTCATTTGCCATTTTGTTGCCCAATCACTTAGTTTTGTGAGATCTTTTTGAAGTTCTTCACAGTCTGCTTTGGTCTTAACTATCTTGAGCACTTTAGTATTGTCTGCAAACTTTGCCCAACTATGTGCAAACTATATAAATATAATGTTCTTCAACTACAAACTTCTGAAATTAAGGGCCAAATTGTCTGCTGGGATAGTTCCACTGAAGTTAGAGGAGATACACAAGTAGAGAATTTAGCCTTAGAAAAAGAGATGACAAAGGGAAAATAACTAAATGGAAGTACTTTGGCTTTTTTAAAACTTAACAGTAAACACAGCTATAACCTGTGAACGTCTTAAAACCTTAAGAAAAAGTACTTGATCCTAAATAACACAAATCACAAGATAGAGGACCCTTCTGCAAAACATTAATCACATGAGAAGGAGTTTTCAAGGTAAGACCCTAAGTAAGACAAGAACAAAGAGAGGAAGATTAGGAGCTGGCATCAGTTCTGGACAGTTAAGGTTGTTTGAGTTCCTTATTCTTTTCAACATACAACAGATTGATTAGCTTTTATAATGACATTTTCTCCAGAACCATCAATTCATGGCCTTTAACATTCCTCTCAGATGGCTTTGCATTCACTGGCTTATAGGGTGTAGCCTTGAGAGAAAGAAAGTAGGAAGTGTTCAGATAGGACTTAGGGATGCCTAAGTGGCATGTGCTCTTCTCATAGATTCCATTGTCAAATGACAACAAAGAATCCTGTGGCACCTTATAGACTAACAGACGTTTTGCAGCATGAGCTTTCGTGGGTGAATACCCACTTCTTCGGATGCAAGTCAAATGACCAGACTCATATGGGAGCAGCCATTCTTGTGAAATTTTCGTTGAATCTGACTTAGAACTGGAAAACTGGGATGAAACTCTGGCCGTACTGAAATCAATGAGAGTTTTGCCACAGACTTAAAAAAGGGCCAGGATTTCACTCAGGTCCCTTCTTATTTTATATGTGAACCACAGTAACAGGCAAACTGTAGCTAAAATCCAAAATGAATCGTATGTGTGATGTTTATTCAAGGTGTTTTAAATATTTCAGTGAAGATTTACGCTACAAGTTCACATAGTTTCTCAAGAATGTCCTCAGAAACATAAAAAGTCAAAGACAGCAATAGCTGTTGTTTTGAGTACCTGTCATGTTGAAAAAAAACAAAAAAAGGATTGTTCTATGATTACTGCAGAGGAGCAGCATAATATACAAGAATAAAGAAGCCACCTGTCCTGCCAGCATGAGCGGATATCAGTGAGAATACACAACATTATTTTAAAACTTTGCAGCCCTGTTCAAAGGAATTCAAAAGATGCAAATTCCATGGTATTACTATTCATAAAAAGGCTTTTGTGCTTATCTGGAATTTAGTTTTAGTCTGATAGATGAAAAGTGTTAACTAACAAAATCCACATTAAAGCTCATATAGGTAAAATCTTTCCTCACTCTCTAGTTTTTTTTTAATATTAATCTCTTTGTTAACACCTTTCACCTGAGAAGTTATATTTGGATGATTTTCTACATGATGCTATTCATATACATCTGTTGGGTTGGCTTTGTATTGATGCTTATATTGTTTTGTGAACTAGAGAAAGGTTTTTTTTGTATCTGTAGTGGATATTTATCTCTGTACAGGCTTTTTAAATTCACTCACATTCCGTTTCATTCTTTATGTATGTTTTTTTTCCTTATGAATCTCTCATGTCATTACAGCAGGACAAAACTATATTATATGAAATACAAATTTCCTGCATATTTTGAATGCCTCTAATTGAAATCAAGTTGTGGAACAAAATTTTATGAATTCAAAATTTCACATGAAAGTACTTGGTTGTAGATATAATATAGGGAGGGACATAATGAGTCAGATGTGGCCTTTCTTCACCTGACAGAGAGCCTTTCCCTAGTGAGCCCGTAACAGTGGATCAGCTACTGTCCCTTCAAGGGGGCTTCTAAGCACTACCACTACCTCCCTCACATCCTAGGTTTCTTCTGGGCAGGTAGTTAAGTAACCTTTCTTCCTACCTGTAGTCATGAACAGCACTGATTTGCTCCGTGCTATTTGTATCTTTTTCTTACCTCCTAGGAAAAACTATAAAAAATGAAACTTCTCTGTCTGAGAAAATCACTCAAAATGGCTTCTCTTAACTTTTTAGGCTACTGAGGGTTCACAGATTGTAAGGCCAGAAGGAACCATTGTGATAATCTAGTCTGATCTCTTGTATAATAAAATAGGTTATAGAACTCCCCCAAAAATAATCCCTATAGCATATCCTACAGCATGGATAAATCAGACAATAAGAGAAACAGAAGAACCAATACCAGGTGAATTATATGGCTAATCATAACCATCAACCTAGCTCACATTTCAAAAAGGTAGCACAAATCACATCCAGACAGTAAAACCACTTATGAAAAATGTTAAAATTCTGAAATGTCATAGAATTGCTCTGTTGTTAAGAACATTTAGTAAACTTGAATACAGGAAAATGTTGATGAGAAATATTAATACACTATAAAAAATACCACCCTATAAGATAAAACCATGCTCGATAACTTCAGTGAAAAAAGTCTATCAAATAAGTCTGTAAACACAAAAGATCTTTGGGTATTAATTTTATTATTAAACATAATATTAACAGATGATGTAGTCTTTTTATACAATGGACTGACTTTCTAACAAATGTGAAAAGTCACAGTAGTACAAAATCTGAAGCAAAAGAGAAAGAGAAAACAATTATTCATTTTAGCAAGCTGTTCATTTTCACTAAGAATTTCAAATAAGCATCAAAATGCTATTATAATACGAGGGAACTTGAAAAAGTACAGATAGCATAGGCTAAGCAGTATCAGCCAGATGTGTTGTGGGAAGGGGACCCAGGCTTCTGACCTCAAGTTTCTCTCCTTAGGCTATTGAAGGTCAATTGCATCCCCAACAATTTGTGGTGACAACATGTTTATTTATAGTGGTTAATTGGTTCCTGGTTCATGACACTGGTTTATGTTTTCTGAGTGACAGTTGTAATGGAAGAGATGCTCCTTTTACAGTTAATGACTAAACTATATCCCAAATATAGTGGACATAAATTGTTTGGTTCTGTCCCTAGGTAAAATTAATTGGCCAATTTATTTTTAAAAAATCACTTATATCAAGGCACTTTAAGCAATCCAGGGTGCCATTTCTCAAAAACGAATGTATTACAATTATAACATTTCACATTGATGTAGTATCTTTCCTCCAAGGATCTCAAAGCTCTTTAAAAATCTTGCTGTTGTAGGCATGTTGTAGGTGGGTTAAGGCACAAGCAGTTTGTGTCTTATTCATAGTCACAAAGCAAAACAGGGGGGATGTGGAAATAGGATCCAGGAGACCTGACTCCTTGTCCTGTAATCTAACTACTGTATTTGTTCTGTTGCTTTTCGTTATCACAACAGACTCCAGGCTGGAAGCTGATGTTTACTGACTAAGCATGCATGCATGTTGCCTCTATCTCACTTGACAGAAAGAAAACACAAAGAGTAAAAAGATGAATGATCCTGTGTAGATTATTTGAATAATTTCACATTGATTACACATTTTATAACTACTACTTTGTTTCCATGAGATCTCAGAGAGGTACCTTTTATAAACACATGGACAACAGAACTTTAATATGGCAATATTATTTTTCTGTACAAATGGTTAATAGAGGTCACTGTAAGATCTATAATTTATGAACACAGATATATTAAAATACATGCCTAACAAATGAAGTATTCACTAACAATAGCATGAAAAGACCTGTACATACAATTCATGGGACAAAACCTTTACAAGGGTCAAGTAGTAGAGCTTGCAGAAGAGGGGCTTCCACAGGGCTAAGGGAAGGAGTCTTCCCAGGCCCTCCCTCTGCCCAGATGCTCTGTAAGCACTCCTACAGACCAGGGATATCAGCTACATCAAACTGCTGGGAATTTCCTACATTTCTCTTCCATAAAGTGGAAATCACAGCATCAATGACAGGTTTCAGAGTAGCAGCCGTGTTAGTCTGTATCTGCAAAAAGAACAGGAGTACTTGTGGCACCATAGAGACTAACAAATTTATTTCAGCATAAGCTTTCAATGTAGCAGGTTTCAGTGCAGCTGTCAGCAGGGAGCCCATAGGGATCACAGCTCCTGAGAGAGAGATTCTGCCATGAAAGAAGAGGGAGCTCTGGGGAAAGTACAAATGCCCCAGCTATCTCTCGATGCCCCCACACCCACAACCTATCTGGGATTTTTCACATGAAGGTCACTGCAAGGATATAATATTGTATAATACTCAAACTTCTGCCCCTTCCCCTTTTTTAAAACCATGTAGGGTGAAATCTTGGCCCCACTGAAGGCAATGGGAGTTTTGGCCATTGACTTCAATTGAGCCAGAATTTCGCCCATAATTTCTAATTTCATCTATGGTACAATTATTTCATTTGATAAACTTTGTAAGTAATTAATTCTTTTTCTTTCCATGTGGATTTGACAATTATAAATGAAATAAATTGAAAAAGAAGAAAAAACCTTTACAACAGAACGTACACTTATCAATGGACACAGGGTACCATTATAAACATCTTCAGTCTTTCTGAAACCCCTCTGACAACTTTATTTTTTTGGGTGGGGGGGAGGAGGAAAGAGAGGAGACTGCATGGCCTTGAGTGGTTTTCCCATAATTTACCCATAGAAGTGCCTAAGAATTTTTACTGAATCTTGGCCATCTGCCATTGCATAAGTAAGAAACTGGAAAACAAGAATGGTGCTGGATGTTTTAAAGGTTATTAAACAATTCTGGTAAGCCTCTATGTATATGAGAATGCAGTATATTTGCAGGCCCCTTTTACTAGAGGGGCCTCTGAACTTTATTAGGAGTGTTCCAGTAGGGAAATCCTGTGTGCTGCAATCTAGCCTTAAAGATGACAACTCCTATGATGCATTGCGGAAAGAGTGAGAGACTTCCTCTGCCAGGGAATGCAAGATCAGTGGTGTCATAAACAGACAGTCCAGGATTAATTCCTCTTTTACCTGTAAAGGGTTAAGAAGTTCACATAGCCTAGCTGATACCTGACCAAAGGAACCAATGAGGGGAGAAGATGTTTTCAAAAACGGAGGAGGAAAATCAGTCTTTGTCTGTTTGTGCCGGAGTGAAGGATCCAAGAATCAGCCATCTAACATTTCTTAAAAGTAGTAAGTGTTTAGAGAAGGAATGTATTAGATTATGTTTATTTTGTTTTGTGACTCCATTTTGCATAGAGGGAAAATCAAAACTAAAGTTTTTGCCCAGAGGGACATCCTCTCTCTGTTTTGAATCTGTTGTATGTGAGAGTAGCTTGCATGCTAATCTCACAGAGGTATTTCTTTCACCCTTTTTCTTTAATTAAAAGTCTTCTTTTAAGAACCTGATTGATTTTCCTTGTTTTAAGATCCAAGGGTTTTTTGGATCTGGGCTCACCAGGAATTGGTGAAAGGTGAATCAGTCTCAATCCTGCCAGGAAAAGAGGGATAAAGACTGGGGAAATATTTGGGGGAAAGAGAGTTTCCAAATGACTCTCCCATAAACGTTTGTTTAAACTATTTGGTGGTGGCAGCTACTAGATCTAAGCTGGTAAATAAGCTTGGAGGTTATCTCAAGCAGGTCCCAACATCTGTACCCTAAAGTTCAGAGTGGGAGTAACACCTTGACAAGTGGTGAGGAGGGTCCATTTTTCAGGGGAGGGAGGAGAGGAGAGGAGCCAGATTGCTAGTGTGGAGCTCTGTCCATACCAGGAGCTGCTGCTAGGAAGCCAGGAGCTGCTGCTGAGATCCTGCAGGGGCTTTGATCAAGCAAGGAGCTCCAGAGGTGGTTGGTGGCTTCACTGGAGCCAGGGGAGAGACTGTTGCTGTGCCCAGAGCTGACTGAGATGGGCCTGCAGTGAAGGAACTGTGAGTAACCCCCACTCTTGTTCGGGAAACTACTTGCAAGGGAAGGGGCACAGCAGAGAGTCTGAGTCTGAGGAGAGGCAGAGCAATCTTCCCATCAAACCAGGACCTAAAGCTGCTGACATTTGGTGGTGCAAACTCCAATCTCCAGAGGGGTTGTGCAGCTTGTTGCCTTGGCTAGACTGATGCACAGCTGTCTCCAGCTTCAGATCTTCAAGCATGCCCACACAAGCATCTAGGACTCTAAAAACCAGAGGAGTGTACACTCTGGGGTGGGGTAAATGGTGGCAGTCATAAATGCCAGTTGCATAAGTTTAATTTATTATTGTATCCTATATTTTAACTGATTTTATTCAATTGTCCCCTGTGGATTTAAATTATTGGTGACATTTAATCTTAGTCAGTTATACCCTGTTTCTTTAAGTTTTTAAATAAAGGTGTGTTAACTCAGATTTAAATATATTGGATGTATATTATTTATAATTGATATTTTTGAGTTAGACCCATGCGCCACAGATTATATTTATTTATTAATTATTATTATTATTATTATTATTATTATTATTATTATTATAGTTGGTTTTTTTCCTGGAGGTTCACCAGGGACACCACTGAGTGTGTACAGGTGCCAGCCAGGTGGAGGCACCACCAAGTTTAAATTCCTTTAGGAGTAAAGGGACTGCAACAGAGGGGTGGATAGAAAATTCACACCTATCCAACATCACCACTGGGATACTCAGGATCTCATTTAATGTCAACAACATCAGGTGCCCAAGCACACAGATGAGTGTTGGCTGCTCCCAAGTAACCCAGGGAAGAAAGGAAGAGGGAGGTTTACACATTCAGAGGGGTAGCCATGTTAGTCTGGATCTGTAAAAAGCAACAGAGAGTCCTGTGGCACCTTTAAGACTGACAGAAGTATTGGAGCATAAGCTTTTGTGGGTGAAAACATACGTCTGATGAAGTGGGTATTCACCCATGAAAGCTTATGCTCCAATATATCTGTCAGTCTTAAAGGTGCCACAGGACTCTCTGTTGTTTTTTATACATTCATAGGGAGTCCTTTCTGGTACTCAGAGACAAAAAAAACATTGCCCAAAAGTTGCTTGAAATATAGTATTTCAGTTTTACCATAAAGTTAAATCATGTACTTATTCATGGATTAATATGGAATGGTAAAATTAAACCAATATATGTTATGTAAATATTCAGTAAGTCAGGCATAGATTTATTTATTTATTTATTTATTTATTTATTTATTAATGGAGAAAACAAAAAGTTATTTGTAAAAGATTCAACACAATTATCTTCAATAGTTTGCTTATTCCAAATAATTTCAACCATAAATTGTATATGTGCTTCTTAAAATATGCATTACTACTTGTACTTTTTCAGTGGTAGTGTTACATTAAAAATGTTAAACAGAAGTGCAGAGTTGTCTTCTCCAGTGTATACGTTAAACTAATTTAACTATACCTTAATAGAGCTATCTTGCTAAATAAACATGGATGTTTCACAAACCACTTTTAAATGGAAATACTCTTTACTATCCCAAAAGACTGCAGAAATGTACATGATCAAATTACTAAACAAAAAGTGTGAAACCAGACGGAAACCACAAGTTTTCTAATGCTTGCTACCTGCCGCAGATTTCAATGTCACCGTCAATAGATTCAAATAGTTGACTAGATGTGACTGATGGGCCCTGGATCAATACAATGCCATATACTTTACAGAGAGGTTGCAATTACCAAGTTGGAAAGCAGTCCAGAGATATTTCAATATTAAGTCAATGCACTAAATGCTTCTATTTTGATCCATGTTATGCTAGCTAAAATAAAGATATTTTAAGCTGCTTCTTAAGACAGGTTTATATGTATATGCAGAGTTTATGATGATAAATTATGCATAAAAGAGGAAATAAGGCAGCCAACTCCCAAAATACTTATGTTATTTCATAATTGTTAAATAAAACGATGGGAAATATCTTGGATGAAATAAACCAATAATTTTCTATTATACTTTAACGTAAAGCACAACTACTGGTTATGCATGGACAATATCACAATCTCATTTTATTTTATTAAGAACTATAAAAAGAGAAGAAAAGTGCCATGTAAATACTAACCTTTCAAAAACAAACATTTTAAATATAACTGTATATTTCACACACACACAAAGAAAGAGAGAGAGAGAGAATAAGAAACCCTAATTATAAGTTTTGTTGTGAAAAACTTTTAAACAAGCCTTTTTGGAAAGCTCTATGTTCACACAAGATAACATTTTATCAGCTATCACTCAAAATATTTTCTAAAAATTCCCAGAAGCAACCCAAGTATTAATAATACTTACATCTTTAAAGCTCTGTGTAAATGTTAACTAATTCATCCTCACAATTAATCCTATAAGGTAGTTCCCTTCACTGGATGAAAAACAGGTGAAGTAAAAAACACCAACAAATAAATAAAACAGATATTTCCGTGTTATATCTATTCAATATTTACATAGCCCCTTTCTTTTCAGTATGTCATAGACCTTTAAAAACATAAAATAAGTAGGCTTGGAAGGATTAGACTTTTATCAATAAATGTCAGTAAACATCAATTTCACTCTACACACACCAACAAAAAAAAATGTCCATTAACAATTATCAAAATTTACAGATACCAAAGTAAGAAAAATACTGCTTGAGAGCTTCTTAGAGTTTAATTTAAGGATATTTACTATGTATATTTTGACATCTGATATTGACAGCTTTAATTTATTCAATCTCAAAATCTACTGTCATTAAATTATTGTCTGATCCGCCACAAATTCCTGTAACTGAAAATTTAAATGAATAAAAATAGAAAAAATGCTTCCAAAAAAATTACTGCCAATAAAATAAGAAAAGCCTCACAACTAGAGCTGCTTGAAATTTTTAAGATTTATATATTTTCTGATAAAAAAAAGGGGACAAAGTTTTTGTGAAAATGTTTACCATTTCTCTACCAGATCTATTCACACGACACTTTAGATATGAGTAAAAGATATACAGGAAACTAATTCAATAGCAATGGAAATGTTTCACCTTGATGAAAAACTTGTTAACAGAGTGTGCTATCATTAAAAAAGACTTTAGGACAAGAAGTGAGGAAGAATATTATATCCAATTTCAAATGTAGTGGAGTTGCTTAGAGTGGCAGAAGGTTTATGACTAAATTGGAATTTGGCCAGGATCCAAAATTAAAGCTCAAAAAAAAAAAAAGGTGCCATGTGATTTCCATCAGACACAGTGGGCAGAAATTCAGCTGGTATGTATTGTCATAGCTCTAGTGACTTAAACGGGGCTACAACAATTTAAACCAGCTCAGTTTCTGCCCCAGGAACTTGAATTTGTCTCACCTGAATGAAAATATGTTCAGCAGTATGGTGCCACCTCACACCATGATTTTCAGTAATTCTGAGGGAAGAGTGCCACCTACTGAGGCACCAACTCTGCAAAGAACTTTAAACACATGCTTATATTCCGTTAATTCTAATGCTTTGCTAAATCAGGGCCTGAATCATAAACATCACTCCTTGCAGAACCTTGCTGTTCCTGAAATATTTCTTATCCAAGTAACAACCTTGCTGAACCATGCTTAGCTTGTGATATCTGACAGCATCACAGCAATAAGACTGCATGGCAAGTTGGAAGGGAAAAAAAAGAAAATTCAGTATATTCTATTTTCCAAAGTTCCTTTTCCAGGCAAAATTATTTTTGCTAATCTCTGCATTTCACATGGGCCTGCCTTATTGATGAACAATAGCTTCAACTGCAGTCATTCCACATGCAACAAAAAAACAAATATTAGATATGTGTGAAAATATATATATATATAAAATTGTCCTGAAAAGCTACAAAAGTGACTAAACCAACAAAGTGCTCAAAATTACACTAAACAACTATAGACATATAATAAAACTCCACTTTTTAATAATTTAATGCCAAAGTGTAGCTTACTACTATTAAAGTCTAATATCAATAGGGCTCAACATTTGTATTCTGCTTCCCCACACAGTCGCAGCGGGCCACAAATATAATAGAGAAACCTATCTAAAGTAGATGTGGCCTTCTACACAATGACATAAAACCTCCAAACTATCCATTTTAATGCTGGTCAGTTCTTAGTGGGGGCGAGGAAACTGCTCAGATACAATATTAAAAGTGCAGCATGAGAACCTGAATAGAAAAGAACAGAATGCCACATGTACATTAACTTCCTTGCCTCTCATGTTCTCACTGTGGGAAGAGGTTCATCCATCTTCCCATCTCACAGGATTCATAACTGTTTCCACACCTCTAGGGCTGGATTCATTCCCCTGTGCACCCTGGCCTTTAGGAGAGCAGGATAGACTTCCCTGGGAGGAAGAAGGAACCTTCTGCCACTGACTTCTTGCCACAGATCTGAGTTCTGCTTGGAGAACTCCTTTATCACTTCAGTTTGAGAGATAACAGTGATGGCCAAATGGCTCCTTTTGAGTTTCCTGCATAAAAATGCCATTTCTCACCTTAGTCAAGGTTACCATTTTCCATTCTACAGAACCTTTAGATGTCTTCCCATGCTGAATGACATTCAAACTCAAATACATAATGCAAAGGGAAGTTAAGTTTTCCTGTGAATCAGGAGCTTCCAAGGACACAACTTTGAGTTTGCTGGGCCCTTTGGAGTTTAAGGGATAAATTTGTAGGCACAAAATGAATTGTAGATTGAGATCTGACTACTTGCCTCTCTAACTACCTGCTGTGAGCCTGACAGAAAGACAGTAGAGGCCAATCTATTTTAAAAACTTGCACCTGCATACATACAGCCACAGCTGAGAAGACACAGAAAACTAAGAACTGTATTTGAAAAAAGCTTTACTGAAAACTCGTCCAGACAGAAATATACAAATCAAACATCTGAAATGCCTTGCTAAATTGATTTCTCTCACTCGTGCTCCAGAACCCATCATAACAAATATGAAAAGTCGTCACCAAATCCATTTAAGCTATTGAAGTTCAGAAAACTCTTAAGTAAACACAGGGTGAATTTAGAAAGGGCAGCAGCTACTCATTTAGAGAAAATGAAATGACTAATTTTGCTTTTCTACTGTTGAGTGCCCAGTGTTCCACCAATACAGCACTGATAGGAAACAACAAAGAGTAACAAACTTCTGCCAAAGAAGGGAAGGGCGGGGGGGGGGAAGGGGGGGGGAAAGGGTAGCAAGGAACTGAAACACTTAGTTTTTCTTCCTCCGCCACTGAAATACAAACTTCTCTATTGCAGGAGTTGAAGAGAAGTCCTCCAGACCTGAACTGCATAAGAGAGGGATGAGGCTAAAACACTTGGCCCTGCTTCAAACAGTGGTAACATTAAGAAGTCAGGAATTCTATTCTCTGTTCAGCTGAAGTTGTGTTCTACAGTGCTCTTACTGTTGGTAGGCTGAATAATAGGAAAGGGGAAGGAAAAAAAAAACCTGCTGGAAAGAGGGCCCACTGAGAACAAGGATTCTAAGAAATGAATTTTCTAAGATTGTAAACACTTTGTGGCTGGAATTTCTTTTATTCCCTCTGTGTACAGTGGGTGAGCACATTGGAGTCCTGATCCTTGACTGAGCAATTTTAGGTGTAATAAGTAATAACAATAGGAAAAAGAAACCTGAAATCCCAGACTGCAATATTGCAAGTGTAAGCAGAGTCTCAATGAGCTCTCTCCTAACATCTAGTGATGAGCTGTGGAAGAGGACTTCAGGAGCCGATCTCATTTGCATGGGCACACCCACCCTGCCTAGGTGCTCAGCATGCTGGGATTGCTTGCCCAAATGGTCACTTTTGGGTGATGTGGGATCCCCAGTCTTCTTGTTATTGGGGCAGAATTAATAAAGGTTTATTATCCTTGTTGTTTGAATCCAGGGCAGCAGAACTGTACTTGGTATTTCCCAATTGAGGGACCCACCCTCAACTAAATGGTACTTGCAAAGCCCAGTGAGTTGAGAGAGGGTGGTGACAGGTACTTGTACCTGCTGGTGTAGGCCCCAAGGGCTCCAGACATCACCTGACCTTCCGCTCTCCACTGTGTAATAGCTGAGCTAATCTAGACTTAATTGAGAGTCTTGTTACATGCTGCAGAGCTGAAATCACTGATACCAAGGTCTAAGTATTAGACCTGCTTTGGGATAATATCTCTGATGCAAGGGACTATCCAGTGTTAACCAATAGTGAGGCTCCCCAACTAACAGCTAAAACCACTGAGAGCTGCGTTAAGTGGTGGGCCCTGAAGACATCTTGGTGAGCAGCCAGCATGGTGGCTGGTGGAGGGGCATGGTGAGTGGCCAGCAGGGTGGCTGGCAGAGAGGGCCAAGCAGAGCCCTGCAGAGAGAGGCAGCAAGTGAGTGCCCGAGCAGTGGAGTGAGTAAGGTGCATCCTTACCAACCCCCTACCAGAGCAGGAGGTGAACTCTGCAGATTCACCGCTGAACTCTGGGTCTGCACTGTCCAAGGACAACAACTGTGAGTGGGGTACAGAGTGGGGATGGGCACATTAAAGGGACTTTTGGGTTGTTGGACTTAAGAACCCGAGGGAAAAGGGACACTTTCCAACTTACTTGGGGTGGGTATTTTGCTCATGTTTTATGTTTATGAGCCCTGTTTATGGTGTTTTCCCAAATTATTGCTGAGTTATTTCCCTTATTTTATTAAAAGTGTTTTGCTATGCTCAGACTCTGTGCTTGTGAGAGGGTAAGTATTGCCTCTTAGAGGTACCCAAGGGGTGGTGTGTACTTGTCCCAGGTGACTAGGTGGGGGCTCGAAGTGGATTAAAATGCATAAAGTGATAAATATATCAAATGTGTGACTTTTTATACCTCTTTTTAATGTTCTATTTTGTACCTATTCAAAAGAACTTGAAAATAAAGAATGAGAATCCCTTGGGATATATGGTATGTGTTTCATGAGAGCAGGCAAACAGTGCATTTTTTCAGTATTCTTTCAGAGTGATATATGTGAATTTACTTTCACCTTTTGTGATTACTTTCCACAAATATCTATGTGATTGACCTTTGTTAGCCCACAACCAAAAACCTGATAACTATTACATTCATCCAGTTATAGGACAGAAAGAATACCATATGCCCAACTTTACCTAAGCAACACAACATGAATTTCAAATAACAAGCTGAGTAAATGAAATTCAGAAAACTACCCTGCCAAATACTAATTTTAAAAATCTATGCATGAAAATCATGATCTTATTGTGATGATTCCAGAAACAGAAAAAATGCCAAATAAATTATTCATTATGCATTTTTCAAAGCCAACCATTTAAGACTTTTCATTAGGAATTTATGACATTATAATTTACTGCTGTTTGTCTGAAATAACTTTGGAGGAAAATAAAAGCACAGTCAGTTTTTCTGACTGAAGTGTTCAGTGCATATCTGTGATACATACCATTCAGAAGAGTGGAATTCAAGAGAGTAGCCAACAAAAGGTGTTAAAAGTGTATGAGAACATCTGTTCTTCTGCACCATTATTATCAAAGTATGTCCTCTTTTTAAAGTATTAATGTAAAATTGTTATTGAGCATCAGAAATACATCTTTTTCTGTTCTAGTTAATTATTCGATGCACAGCTGATGGTCCAGAAATTGCATATATTGTCATGCAGCTCAGTGAGAACACATAAGAAAGGTTGGATTGTGCACAAAATAGTATGCAAAACATGTATGAATTGGACCCAATCCATTTTCATAATGTTTGTAACTTGTAATGTTAATTTCCCACTTTGTTGTTAAATATTTACCAGGTAGCAGGAGATGAAGTTACTGGATAGAAAACAGTGCCATGAGAGAAAAACAAATATACTGCATACAGTATTCATTACTGAATTAGGAGTCTATTTAGTACCTCCTCAAACATAAACAAATATATAATCTTCATTTAAATGTTTAGATGCTGTTCAGCGCATTAGCTCCATGGTATTTATATCCAGTTTGCCAGTGTGTACATAGTATCACAAAAGATCCACTGAGTTGTCTTTTTATTATTATAATTTTGCACGCAATGCAATTTTGTATTGAGTGATAAATACAACATACTGTAGTACACATGATCCAAGATAATTTATTAAACTACTCATATAAGAAGGAAAATGAATTCAAAGGAGATTTGTGACTCTAAGGGATGACATCATAATAGAACTAATAAGCAATATGATGGATACTGGCAAGATATAATTCTCAGTCTCTAGATAATAAAGACTGACTTTCTGAAAAATTGCTGATTCATATTACTATTCAGACTAATGGATCTGATAAAGTCAGGTTAATATATGTAGCTGTACATAGAGGAAAGAATACCATTATGATAATCACCCTGATGTGTTTTAATGTATTTGAAATTTTATTACCAAAGAGATTAGACTGGTTGTGATACAACCAAGGTGGATTTTCATTCCACCCCCAGACAGAAGCATTTCTGCCATCTAAATATAAGTACAGGTTCCCCATAATTTATTAATGTGTATATTTGTCTATTCACTTTCAATCAAATCCACATTTCAAACCTTAAAATGTACCTTTTTAGTCCAATGACAAAATTATTTTGACTACAGACCAGATTAAAAAGACTAAATTTTAACAATATGAATTAGATACTAATACAAAGTGTATTTCATATACAGATCTACATAGTTAATCTATTATTCAATTATCCCATAAATACTCAAGCAAGTCTTCACAAGATAAAAAAGTCACAATTCTTGATATAGTATAAAAATCCTGCCTCCACAAAGAAAAATAAATAAATAAAAACCAACACAATACAAATACAAATACAAGGCTAGAGCCTGATCTACCCAGATTTATATCATCCAAGTGTCTGGCTCACAACTTTTTGTGATAGTCATATATCTGTACAGTGGCAAAACTACAGTAATTTTCCTTTATGAACATAAGAAATAACATGTTTTCCCTAAGCCTTCAAGTTTTCTAATTGGATTCGATATTTCTCTTCATGTCCAGTCATAACCTGTTTTGTAATGTCATGCATTACATTTAAAAATGTTACACTATTCCACCTCCTGCCCCCAAGGCAAAAGTTACCTCTTGGATAAAACAAGATACCATCCATTTATATAAGGGCAATAATATATTCTCAGTCTTATTCTCTATCCCCTTTTTAATGATTCCTAACATCCTGTTTGTTTTTTTGACCACCTCTGCACACTGCGTGGACATTTTCAGAGAACTATCCACGATGACTCCAAGATCTTTTTCCTGACTCGTTGTAGCTAAATTAGCCCCCATCCTATTGTATGTATAGTTGGGGTTATTTTTTCTAATGTACATTACTTTACATTTATTCACATTACATTTCATTTGCCATTTTGTTGCCCAATCACTTAGTTTTGTGAGATCTTTTTGAAGTTCGTCACAGTCTGCTTTGGTCTTAACTATCTTGAGCAGTTTAGTATCATGTGCAAACTTTGCCATCTCACTGTTTACCCCTTTCTCCAGATCATTTATGAATAAGTTGAATAGGATTGGTCCGAGGACTGACCCTTGGGGAACACCACTAGTTACCCTTCTCCAGTCTGAGAATTTACCATTAATTCCTACCCTCTGTTCTCTGTCTTTTAACCAGTTCTCAATCCATGAAAGGACCTTCCATTTTATCCCATGACAGCTTAATTTACGTAAGAGCCTTTGGTGAGTGACCTTGTCAAAGGCTTTCTGGAAATCTAAGTACACTATGTCCACTGGATCCCCCTTGTCCACATGTTTGTTGACCCCTTCAAAGAACTCTAATAGATTAGTAAGATTTCCCTTTACAGAAACCATGTTTCTCAACTATTGCTCAACAGTTTATGTTTTTCTATGTGTCTGACAATTTTATTCTTAACTATTATTTCGACTAATTTGTCTGGTACCAACGTTAGACTTACCGGTCTGTAATTGCCGGGATCACCTCTAGAGCCCTTTTTAAATATTGGTGTTACATTAGCTAACTTCCAGTCATTGGGTACAGAAGCTGATTTAAAGGACAGGTTACAAACCTTAGTTAATAGTTCCGCAACTTCACATTTCAGTTCTTTCAGAACTCTTGGGTGAATGCCATCTGGTCCCGGTGACTTGTTAATGTTAAGTTTATCAATTAATTCCAAAACATCCTCTAATAACACTTCAATCTGTGACAGTTCCTCAGATTTGTCACCTACAAAAGCCGGCTCAGGTTTGGGAATCTCCCTAACATCCTCAGCCATGAAGACTGAAGCAAGGAATCCATTAAGTTTCTCCACAATGACTTTATCGTCTTTAAGTGCTCCTTTTGTATCTTGATCATCAAGGTGCCCCACTGGTTGTTTAGCAGGCTTCCTGCTTCTGATGTACTTAAAAAACTCCTCTTTGGCTTTTCTTATTACATTGTTGCACTTAATTTGGCAGTGTTTATGCTCCTTTCTATTTGCCTCACTAGGATTTGACTTCCACTTTTTAAAGGAAGTCTTTTTATCTCTCACTGCTTCTTTTATATGGTTGTTAAGCCACGGTGGCTCTTTTTTAGTTCTTTTACTGTGTTTCTTAATTGGGGTATACGTTGAAGTTGGGCTTCTATTATGGTGTCTTTAAAAAGTGCCCATGCATCTTGCAGGGATTTCAGTTTAGTCACTGTACTTTTTAACTTCTGTTTAACTAACCCCTTTCATTTTTGCATAGTTCCCCCTTTTGAAATGAAATGCCACAGTGTTTGGCTTGAGATGTTCTTCCCACCACAGGGATGTTGAATGCTATTGTACTATGGTCACTATTTCCAAGCGGTCCAGTTATAGTTACCTCTTGGACCAACTCCTGCGCTCCACTCAGGACTAAATCTAGAGTTGCCTCTCCCCTTGTGGGTTCCCGTACCAGCTGTTCCATGAAGCAGTCATTCAAAGTATTGATACATTTTATCTCTGCATTTCATCCTGAAGTGAAATGTTCCCAGTCAATATGGGGCTAATTGAAATCCCCCACTATTATTGAGTTCTTAATTTTGATAGCCTCTCTAATTTCCCTTAGCATTCCCTAGGCTCTCCTATATTTAAAACTTCTGATTGAGGCCCAACAATTATTCTCTCTGCTGAAATTGCATCATCTATTCCACTGAAATTTCATGGACTTCCAGAGATTTTCCTTCACTGTTCATTAGAGATATTACTTGCAGTGGTGATGTTGCTGTGTTGGTCCCAGTATACGAGAAAATCAAGGTAGGTGAGGCAATATCTTTTATTGCACCAACTTCTGTGAAGCTTGAAAGCTTGACCCTTCCATCAACAGTCTTTCTTACTAAAGAATTCTGGGTGATGCTGAAACAGGAAAAGAACTCCATGGTCCTACCTCAGAACACCCAGGTTGAGGTCAGGGCCTAGCAATATGACATCAGTTTCAGTTGAAACATGTGACAAGCTATTCTGTTGTGGACTTTTGAAGCCTAGGTGGACATTTTTTATATTAATTTCAATTAATTGTTATAGGACCCACAAATCTCATATCAGATAAATCTGTATAAATCATATATCATTAACTTAAATAATTATAAGTGCATAATGTTAATAATATTTAGAATTTCATCCACAGAAGTCAGTCACTTACAAAGGTGGTAACCATTATCTTCATGTTACAGATAGGAAAATGAGGCACAGAAAGATTGAAGTCAGTTGGAGCAGAGGCTGCTCAGCATCTCTGAAATATCGGGCCACTTTTTAGATGCCTAATTTTAGGCATGTTTCATGTTTGAAAATTATGAAATAAGTTCACACAGAGAACCCATGGCAGAGCCTGAAACAACATTCAGGTCCCTGACTTCCATTCTGGTCTACCATCCTTTGAACTGCCTTCCCTTAATAAATGAAGACGAGTTATAGAAAGTTAAAAAAAATCTTCATGATCAAGCCAGCATGGAATATTTTTGCAAATGTTGGATGCAAATGATGAAACACAAGGAACAAAATTATCTTTCTTACCTCCAATATAAATTGGAGATTTATATGCATGTGAACACTTGCAAGACCAAACTGATAACTACCTCAGAGAGATGGAGGAAAACCTGAAGAAAAAATGTGTGCAGGAGGGGTGGGGGAGTGAGGAATGGGAGTAGAAGGGAATGATCATGGAGGGTTGAGGAGGGAAATATTGGAATCCAAAGTGTTTTTTTCCCCTATTTTATTTCCTAAAATATTATCCAATGAAGTAAAGATAAGATGTGAGTTGACAGAGATGGACAGAGACATAGATTGAGTGATAATATGTTCGAAAAAGAAAATCCAGACACATAATAGAGTATCTCACAAAATTACCCATTCCCATTTTGTGAACGCCCGCAGCATTGCTTTTTTTTACTGCACAAACTGCAGAGTCTCTGTGCAGCCTTCAAGCAACCTATATTATGTTTCTATTTTATACCTTTCCATTCACTTTTACTCAGACCCTTGAGCCCAAATTATAGCCATCATAATTCTATCCAAGGGATTCACATCATGAACATGGAAAGGGGTCTACCCCTTCTCTTCAGTCTCATTCCTGACATTTATCACAGATACTCACTAAAGAGTTTATTCTTACTACAAGTGAAGTCAATGGAAAATTTTTCAACACACTTCAGAGAATTTATCTCAATACTATTATAGCTCCAAAGCTAATCGCAAAGACTGATACTCTAAAAATATTGCCCACTGTCTGTTAAAAGCTCAGTTGACACTCTAGTCTCAAAAAGAACAGGAGTACTTGTGGCACCTTAGAGACTAACACATTTATTTGAGAGCATAAGCTTTCGTGGGCTACAGCTCACTTCTTCGGATGCACAGAATGGAACACACAGACAGGAGATATTTATATATACAGAGAACATGAAAAGGTGGAAGTATGCATACCAACAGGAAGAGTCTAATCAATTAAGATGAGCTATCATCAGCAGGAGAAAAAAAAACTTTTGAAGTGATAATTGAGATGACCCATAGAAGGTGTGAGGAGAACTGAAGTTAAGGTTAAGTTCACAGTTAAGGTGAGCTATTATCAGCAGGAGAGAAAAAGAACTGTTTGTAGTGGTAATGAAAATGGTCCATTTCCAGCAATTGACAAGGAGATGTAAGGAACTGGGGTGGGGTGGGGTGGGGGGAGGAGTTGCATGGGGAAATAGTTTTACTTTGTGTAATGGCCCATCCACTCCCAGTCTAGGTGTACATGTGGTATAGAAGCAATGTAAGGGGTAGAATGCAACACAAGATGATAATGAGATGAAGCTTCCCAATTCACAGAGTTTTCAAACTACTTCAGAATTTATGGAAGATGCTGTTCTCAAATATTTTTTCTTCTTATGATTCAATGCTCTCAGGATCCAATGCTGATCTGCATTACTTACTTCATTTAGTTCACAGCTACAACAATATCTTACTAGCTCACCAATACACAGCAGTTTTACATTAACTAAGCTAATATTTTTTTTAAATATGCAAGATAATAATATTAATAATAATAGTTTGTATTATGCTGTTGTTCTCTTGTGAACATCTCAAAGTGGTCTACACCAGTCAAACTCCAATGACTCAACTGGAGGTCCTCCTAAGATACATCAGTATGAGATAAAAATAAGTCCCCTGCTGTAAACACTAGATACCAAAAGCCTTCAAAATTAATACAAGAGAAAACTGAATAATCTAAAAACTATTTGCCTATTCAACAGTATGCAAGGATCTCAAATACAAGACCTCTGTTAATGAACCTTACTATACATTGCAAAACTTTTTCAGACTCTTGGCCTTTTTTCAGCAGTGTACCAATGACACTAAACTTTTTTTTCTGGTTTTGTAATCAGCACAAACATCCAGAAAGGATTAGAGTGAAACCAGCAAACTTTCATTTTTTAATGTCCAGATGTGAAAAGCTACTGCATCACCTAGTATTTATATTTTGCTATATTTCCTTGTAGTCACAATTTAGGAAAGGCAGGTAGCCAGACAACAGTTTTCAAATGAATTCCTTTTTACTTTAGAAAAAAAAAGTTAAGGTAACACTTATGATCTGTAAAAGACAGTTATAAAATCATTCTAATGCAGAATAAGATGATCTATAAGGAGTGACATAGGATAATCTAAACTATGATAGTTCAGGAAATTAACTGGAAGAAGTGCACTAAAGGAATGACAAAAGATGCTGTAGATCTGATCTGCATTAACTTTATAGAGAATGGGGAACATTTACAGTTTTAAAGATGAAAATCTCTTCATTATGGCCTTTTGAATGAATGGAATAAAACATACTTCCTGTGGTATGAGAAACACACAGAAAGCTGAATTTGGAAACCAAATACCAAAAGCTTTTCGAAACCCCTGTCCAAGCAGGGTAAAACGCAAATAGCAGTTTCATTTGATGAGGTATGTCTTAGCTTCCAGTTTCATCTTTTGTTGGAACTTAAGATACCTTGCTGGGGAGTAAGGAATATGGTTACTATGGAAATACAAAGATTTTCTCCTCTATATGCAATCTGGTTAATCTCTTATTAAACTCCACATATTTTATTTAACTCTGTTCCATACTCTTATTACCAGTTCCCAAGCATGACGTACCATGAAGTTATGTGACTATGATTTTTTTAGATGGTCAGACTATGAAATCTGACTATGAAATGTCTTCCTGTGAAACAGGCAGAATACAGATAAAAGATCAGAGAATTGGATGGAAATTCAATAAAGATAAGTGCAGAGTACTTCACTTAGGAAGGAAAAATCAACTTTACAGCTGCAAAATGTGGAATAACTGGGTAGGTGGTAGTACTGCAGACAGGGGGCAGAAAAGGATCTGGGAGTTACAGTAGATCACAAACCAAATATAAATCAATGATGTGATGCAGTTGCAAAAAAGGCTAATATCATCTTGGGTGTTTTAATAGGAGTGTCCTATGTAAGGAATATCCTGCTCTACTTGTGACTGGTGAGGCCTCAAGTTGAGTACTGTGTCCAATTCTGGGTTCCACTCTTTAGGAAAGATGTGGACAAATTAGAGAGATTCCAGAGGAGAGCAACAACAAAAATAATGATAAAAGGTTTAAAAACCTGACCTAGGAGGAAAGGTTAAAAAAACTGGGCATGTTTATTTTGGAGAAAAGAACCTGATAAGTCTTCAAATATGTTAAGGGCTGTTATAAAGAAGATGTTGATCAGTTGTTCTCTAGGTTAGCTATTAGGAAAAGCTTTCTAACTATAAGGGTAGTTAAGATCTTTAACAGGCTTCCAACAGAAGTGGTGGAATCCCTATTATTGGAGGTTTTTAAGAACAGGTTGGACAAACTCCTGTCATGGATAGTCTAGGTTTACTTTGTCCTGCCTCAGCCCAGGGGACTGAACATGATGACTTCTTGAGAGCTTTTCCAGCCCTACATTTCTACGATTCTATAATAGGAAGTGTCAAGCAAACTTAAAAATAGTCAGTGCTTCCAGACTCACTTATAATCAAAATAGAGAGCAAGAGCAAGATGTAGCCATACATTCCATACATACACACATATATCATATTTAATACATCTGTAGCATCTCTTGGGAATTACTGGTTCAGTCAAGACAGAGTACCACAAAAATTAATAGACAAACACAGAAGCCCCGCAGCTTTCCCTATAATATGAATGGTAAAGGATACCATCATTTTTTAAATAACCATCTTCAATGGATCAAGTGAAGTCTGCAAGCAGGGGTAGTTGCTAAACAAGTCATCAGGGGAACAGAGCAGCAATGTAATACTAACAATCATAGCAAGAAAAGACAAAAACTAGTAAAAAAAATAAATACAATCAATTTTTTTTCAAATATGAGATCTTGGCTTCATATCAGGGTCAATTTTGTTGTGTCTTGTTTGCTTTTATGTCTGAAACCATATGTGAAATAAATTAAATATCTATTTGATAAATTGAAAATTTCTGGCAAAGGTACCCTCTTGGATTTGGGTTATGCAGCACACAGCCAGAAACCTGATGACAGAATTGGGAAGAGAATGAAATAAAAGTTTAACAAATGATCTGTAGGGAATGAGTGATAAAATCAACAGGGAATCACTAGTGCTCCAAACCATAGGCCAGGCAGCTGACTAGCGATCACCAAAAAGCCAAGCAAAGTGATAAAAAGCAGCAGGAAGATAGGACGAAACAGCAGGAAACAATGCAAGTTGCCAGGGGGTCCATTGAAAAGTTAATTGAAGCAACAAGCTGAGAGCCATGTCAGGCAGAATGCATCAATGTGGAAGAAATGCAAACAAGCAGTAGCTGAAACAGCCAAAGAAAATGTGGAGTGACAGAGAAGGACAAAACAAATCATTGGAGGCAGACAAACAGACAACCCACTGCAAGGGAATGTCAGTAGCCTGACACCAGGCAAAGATGGCACCTAAAATCAAAAGGATAGCCAGAAACACTCAGGGCTATATTCTGCCTGATCCTTATATTGATCTACAGGGGTAGGGTTTGTACAAAGTCTATTGATCTGTCACCTGTTATGTATTTCATGACCTGAAATGATTTATATCAGTTGTATTTTTGTTTTGTGCAATATTTTTGGCTTTTAGCTTGGTTGAGCCACTCAACTTGATGACATTTCTCTATTTGTCTTTCTGTAACAGGATAACTTTTGAATGTTACATCCAATTAATTCAAAAGATTCAGGAAATGCTTTGGGCATCAACGGGAAGAAGCCCATTGATCTTGGTGAAATTCAGAAACCAGAAAGGGAAAATGGGGAACACAGGAAGCCCTTGCATCTAGTTAGGAGATCCAGCAGCTTAAACCAGGTCTGTAATTCTTTGACCTACAGACCCAGTCATTCAGGGTGTCAATAGTTCTTTGATGACAGCCACTAATACCTCTTAGAATCACAATAACCTCAATCTCAGATCTGCCCATCCTCCCAGTAGAGTTCAAAATGTTGCAACCCTGAATGACTTATCTCCCAGACCCCAAAGAGAAGTAAGAATGGAAATGGAATGGGGCAGAAATGGAAAGGCAAAGTGGAGAGGGAAGGAGGGGCACACAGAACCTATGGTGGTGTGGGAAAGGAGGTCCAGATATGGGGAGGGGGAAAACAGGAAAGGAAGAGGTAAATGCTTAGTGGGAAAAGGGGGAATAGAGGGCATAGTGAGCCACTGACATTTGAGGGGAGATGGAAAAGTGGGACAATGGTATAGGGGAGGATAACATGAGGACACACAGAGTCCTTGGCTTGTGGCTGAGAGTGGAATGGAAACTCACAGAACCCTTGGCAAGGGGAGAAGAGGTAAATGGGGGTGCACAGACCCCTTTTCATGGGAGGAGGGGGAAAGGGCATATACAGAGTTCCTGACATGAGGAGAGGGGGGTTGCAGGCAGTCCCTGAAATAGAGAGGAATGGGAAGATGGCACACATGGAGAAGTGGAGGAGAAATAGAGGAACGGAATGAGCCCCTGGGGTGTGCAATGAAGTTGGGCTACAGAAGCAACAAATTGTGTGATCTTCTAGTAAAATATACATTTAATGTTGTTCATCATCCATGCTATGGTGGCATGTAATAAAAGGATATCTACTGAGTTGAGGCTAAGTTTATAAACCCTGCAGATAGCGTACTGTGTGGTCACAAAACAGTCTAAAAGCAACTTATGCTAGTTTTCATGGTCAGAGGTTTTAACACTGATATTTACAAGGTATGATTTCTTTCAATAAAATAATAATAATAAATTAATAATAAACCATTGTATACCCAGCACTAACAGTGACTACAAATGACAATATTTAGAGAAATGTATTGTAAATGCTTTACATAGATTGGTGCTGGCAGAAGTATAATATGAGAGTTTTTAAAATCCATAAAAGAATACCTAGAGTGGAATTTAGTGTTCAGAAGTTAATTTCCTGTGATTTTGGTAATTCACAAAATACAGTGAGTTAAAATCCTGACCCCAAATACAGTATGTCAATGGCAAAACCCTCATTGACTGCAGTGGGACCAGGATTTCACCTGATAAATTTATACATGAAATGTCATATGTTTCAAAAGCCAAATTAGTTTCTCTTATGTCACATCTACCAAAAGTAGATCAAATATACCACTTCATATCCATATTTAACCTATCATATTCTGTTACTTTATACATAATTTTTCTTCAGCTCTGTTAAAAACTGCGTATATGACAGGAGCCGTATGATCACCAAGAAGCAAACAATGAGACAATACTGGTCAGCCTGATCGGCAAAGGGATCAGCACACCAAGGCCTAACCACTGTTAAGATGTGAGATGATTAGATATATAGATAGATTTGATTCTCAATCACCTTACACCTTTTATAGTCCCTTACACCTCTGCAAAGTGGACATAAAATGCAATTATTCTGATTTTGTCATGCTGTATGCCAATTCTGTACTCACTTTGCACAAATATAAAGGACTTCACAGGATGCAAAACACTGAAGAATCTGTCCCTGATCATATAATTAGTGTTTTAAATGAACATCATTCAGTGGATGCAGTAAATACTGATTTGTAATGTGAAAGTTATTAAAACACCAACTCCTGACACTATATAGATCCTAAAAACCATTATCATGTAAACACCCATGGAGAGAATTTTTAATTCACAATCAATGCCCATTATAGTCACTGGTCAATGATCATAATAAGTACATAGCAAATCTTTGTGCTAATATTGCTGAAGAAATTGCCAGTGAGAAAACTCTATTGTGCATACCCATCTCCCTGCTTTTATAACATAGTTTATTTATGTAAACTTTATGCCAGGTAGATAACAGTAGCACAAAGGTGCCAGGATCAATATTTCTAGGTTTCTCAATGACAAATAACTAAACCACCTCAAGATCCCATCCAGAAACCTGAGAAAACTACATGCACCAACCCTGGGTGTCCTTAACAGGCAGAATTTCCCCACTTGCATGCATTCAAGACTGTATATAAACAAAGAAACATTTATTCAGGGAAAGGGAACACAGTCATAAACTTGGGGAAACAAAGCAATATACCCCTTCAAGTAACTTTGCAAGAAGTCTATCTCCCTCCCTTCCCACCTGCCAGTGAGATGTTTCACAAATAATAGCCCTTTGGCCCCAACACCTTAGCCATTTATCCCACGCATGATTCGGTTCAGTGAATAGCAGTAGTCCAAGTTTCTTTTAGCAGATCTGTCTACAGACCCAAGGGAGCTGCTTGCCTGGTCTCATATGGAGCCATCAATACCTAATCCAGCTAGAGATTTAGGTTTATTAAGGTGCTTGGTTGGTGGGGCCTCACCAGAGTCCACTTAGCTCTGCTCCTGTCCTCCACATCTTCTCATGTAGCAAAGTCCTCAGTCTATGTTGCCTCTCACAGCAAAGCCCTCTGCACTTTCTCCTGCAGTGAATTCTTTGGTCTGCATTGTCCCTTGCACCCAAGTCCTCATGGGAGGGAACCCTTGAACAGAGTCCTACCTGTTTGGATATAAGCTCTTTGCCACAATGAAAGAACTCTTTCTTTTCTCTGGGAGCCTACTACCCCCAAGTTCCTAGTTCATATGTAGCTATGGCAATTTAACAAGCTGTCTATGGTAACACTTTTTGTTTCTTTACCTGTAGAGGGAGTATAGAGCTCCTTTCCTCTGAATTTTCTAGCTATAGTGCTTTCATTTAAAAAAAAATCAGTCAAGGGAGTTACAATATGAATTTCCAAATTCTGACCCCAGTGCCTGGCAGGAAGTCAATATGAGGGTGAGAGGAAAATATTCTTTTCTCCTAGACCACAAAGATGATGCAGAATTCAATGATGAAGGAAAGTTCTGGTCTTCCACTGCAGGAGAGCACAGGGAGATACATATAGTACCAGATGCATCCCTTCCATTGTCTGTCATACACTGCTGCTTTCTGCCCTCATGCAATAATTTACAGAATACTCGCATATAGTGGGATGCCACAAAGACACACCTCCAGCACACAGGCACACCCATCCAGTCCCCTGCACAGTGTAACCACGCAGGTTCTGCTGTCTTTGCAGGTTCTGCTGTCTTTGCAGGCTCTGCAGAGGGGAACTGGATTTGCCCATAATACATAAAAAAGGACATTTTGTTGTATAGTGAAAATACTGACAAAATTGTTCCAAACTGCCCAGTTCTATTATTACATTATTAGAATTAAAAAGTGGGTCTACATCACGAAGTACTGTTTTCTAATTCTGTAAAAAAAAATTAAAAAATCTCCTAGTATCCCCAAATGTTAGTTTATTGCACAGCAAATTTGTACCTATAGAAAAAAATCCCTGCCTATCCTAGGCAAAAAGCTTCAGTAAAAAAAAACAGTTAAGGTTGGCAGTATGTTTTAGTGGAGTCCAGCTAGCATCCCAAGATTAATATTACAGTTTCTGATGAAATGAGATACAACTACTGCCCTTTCTCCATGCCAACACAGGAATGAATCTGTTCCCATACCTTTAAACCTCCTTTTCTGATTCTTTCCAGATCAAGTCATTGAAAGCCATGGAAAGACTATCCTATAGTATAAACTATTCATTTTTGTTATGTTATTAAATAGAATTGTATATTTATCTAGAATTTAAACCAGGGATGGCTCATCAGGCAAGTGAGAAACAGCCCTAACTAAGAATTCCCAACAAACTACAAAATTTGTTTTGCATATTCTTGTTATTTAATTGATATATATTATATACATATTTAAGGACTAATTATGCTTTGATTTAAATATCATAGCTCACTCTCTCCAGAAGTGAAACACAGTGCCAGAAAGTTAGAAGGATGTAGTTCTGCTTGCGGCACAAATCTGGGTGTAGCAAATAGTGCCTTATGAAGCTGCCTTGTTACCATGGCAATTTACCACACCCAGGTGATACTTTATAAAGATGTTACTGTGGTAACCACTGCTTGGTGAGGCCAGGGCAGGATTGTAGCAGTTAAGCCTGGGCTGCAGAGAGTTTGCAGGAGGCAGGAATGGGGCCTGCGTCCTGCATTTTCCTGACCCTCCTTGTCGGGGTGGGCCTGTATGTGTGACCGACAAGCCACTGCCATGCCCTTGGCCTACCTTGTGCTCCACCCCCAGCACCAACCTCCAATGGCTCCAGCTCCCAGATCTGCCTGCTGCTTCTTCACTATAAATAAGGTAAGCATTTAATAGCTATTAAATTATACATTGGGTGGGGGTGGAATAACTACTTTGTGATTTGCGCCTTACCTGTCAAAAAAGTCATCAGACACCACTGCTTTAAACTAAGAAAGGTGTTCAAATACAATGAAATAAGCTAAGGGACAAAACAGGTTATTTTTACAGGTTACTACATGATGAGAACAACGTAATCTCCCCACTCCACCCCATTATACTAAGGAGAGATGTCAAGTATGCCACAGAAACTTTACTGACAAGATGCAGTTAGTAAAAGGGTTAGTAGTACAAACTCTGCCTTTGATTTTGTGGAGTCTTCATTAAGTGTAAGCTCTGCACTAGGCAGCAGCAATTATAGACAGAAATGGAGGGGAAAATGCTTCAGAGACACACAAAACATACTGGAATAAACAGATATAAACCAGACTGATCTATAACCAAGACACTGTGATACTTAGACTCTGGTTTATGGAACACAGAGAGTTTTTGTAAAGAAAATATAATTTAAAAGGCTAATGTGCACATATTAATGTCTATTTGCTTATTTATTACGTTTTACTGTAAAACTGTGAAATAGTGTAATTGAGAATCAGACTCAACATCTACTTATACTCTGAGCTAGGCAAAATGGGATAGGTTGGGTTTTGTAATTCCTAAATTAAAGTGTTTTGGATTGGGTCCCCTATTTTCAGAACTCACTCAAATATTCTGGGGAAGTCTGAACATATGACCCTACCTCTGACCTAAAAAATGAATTTGCTACCTTTAAAATAAAATTATTGATGCACTATAAGTGTGTATACATGAGCCTCTGTGAATTTTTATATACAATAACTTTGTATGAATAATGTTTTTTCACATTGATCATATTGTGAATGGCTATATTATTTGTACTGAAATTATATTTCCTTAAAACTAAACTAAAATGAAAAGGGAGAAAAAGCAAAGAAAAAGGAAAAAAAAGATAGCGGCATGAGAAATTTCAGCGAGGTTCTTTTTTTTCTAAGGTGCATTCTGGGCCTCTCAATTACACACACACACACACACACACACACACACACACCGCTCTACAACTAATGGTTTTAAGATCCAATGCTTGGAAGTTGAAGCTTGACATATTTAGACTGGATATAAGGCATAATTTTTAACAGAAAGGGTAATTAACCATTGGCACAATTTGCCAAAGGTTGTGGTGGATTGACAATTGACAATTTTTAAATCAAGATTGGATGTTTTTCTCAAATATATGCTCTAATTCAAATAGGAATTATTTTGGGGGAGTTCTATGGCCCATGTTATACTGGAGGTCAAACTAGAAGATCATAATGGCCCTTTCTGGCCTTTGAATCTATACACCCAGTTAAAACGGCAGGAAAACTGATTAGATACATACTTTATATTTGTGGGGGAAAGGAATGTCACCTCTGAGCTAATTTCTTATTTCTAGATAAACTAAAGTCACTACTCACTTCCATATTTTGGGGGTCATCTAGATTTCATTAAAAAGATCCTGCATTAGGGTTCCAGAATAAATTTCATTGTGCAGTACAGGTCATCAAGAGGTGGTTAAATGTTTTTGTTGAAAGTACATATTCAACAAAAACAAACTTTTTAAAACTTTTTTTTTTCACAAATCATTTTTGTATTTTGGAATTTTTCCAGTTTCTCAACAAAATAATTTTTCTCATTTTCTTTCTTTCCCCCTCGTCCAATGGAAAAAGCGGGGGAAAAGGGGGCAGAGGAAAAGGGAAAGCAACAGAGGTTGAAAAAGTCCAAAAGCTAACAACTGGAATATTTTTCTAAGTATTTTTTTAAATCATTTTAAAATAAAATATTAAAATAAACAAAAAAATTCCATTTGAAAACCAGAGGAATGAAAATATTTTTTAAAAATTGATTTTTTTCCTCAACGGCTTATTAGCACCTCTTATTCTTAACGTGAATATTCACTTGTGTTCTATGTGGAGTTATGAATCTGATTCCTACACAAGAACAAACTCTTCCCAAGTTCCTAGCATACAGAGGGAATGTGAGGCTGCATTATCCTATAGGATGGTGCAGCTTGTACTCCCACAATCCATGCTCTATCTGTTCAAGGGAGCCATTGTGGAAAGCTGTATTGTGAATGAGGTAGGGAAATGTAGGAAGAGAAAGGATGATCTCATGATTAAGATAGTTGAATGCTGCTCTCAACAACTGGATTCTATCGCTGCCTCTGCCACAGAGTTTCTGTGTGATGCCAGGCATGTAACCTAAACCAAACTTATCAGTGGTGATCGCTAGTTGTGTGTTCCTCATTTTTGGGTGCCCAGCTAGATACTCTGGGGGCTGATTGGTAAAAGGGCCAAGTACTCACAACTACAGCTGAAATCAATAGGAGCCATGTTTTGAACTTATAAAGTACTATCTAATACTAAGTACTCTGAAAAATCAGGTCTTAGGTATCTCAAGTTGTGTATCCAAAATTAGTGGAAACTTTTGATCTGCATTTTCTTGTGCACCAGTGCCCTGTAAAGTGGGGATAATTTCATGCCCTCATCTCACTGGGGCATTTTGAAGATATATAAACTAATGTTTGTGAAGCACTCAGATGTTATAGTGATGAGCACCATAGAAAAACCCCTGAGGAAATTAATAATTGTCTTTAGAGCAGGGTTTGAATAGTGTGCACTAAATAAGACATTGGACCACATATTGAATAATGAAGAGAATACAAGATAGCAAATAGCTGCTTACTAAGTGAGCATTGTCCAGCCTTTGCACTCAATGAGGCAGGAGTCCCTCTGGAAAAAAAATGTTATCATATAACTAAAGGTTGTGTCATAATGCATAGGCGTACACAGGTTGAATTAAGGTTCACAGACAGCCTTAATTCTGACACTTTCTAACTTATGCGTGCTTGATTTTGCAACCTTAATATTCTTTTAATGTAGCTTTTTTGTTTATAATACACACTATGCACGTGTGTGCGTGTGTGTATCTACACACACACAGATGGATAGATATAATAATAATGATAATATACTTAACTGCTACACTGATTGGAAGACAATATAGAAATACTATATTAATGAACAAAAAATGTGAGAGAAAGGGAGAGATGTCAGAGAAATTTTGCATTGAAGCAAAATGTTAAAGGTCAAAATAATTCACAGTTAAAGAACGGGGAAGATTCCTTCACATCCTAATTAATTTTTGATTTGCAGAGTTTAAATATACTTTTTCCTTTTTTGTGTGTGGAAACTTTCATAAATATGCATGCCACAGAAAAATGGGGCCATGAAAGTTTACTTTTAAAGGCAAAAATAGTGGAAGCTGCATATGGATCAGAACAGTATCAGAGTAGACATGATTTCTGAATTGCCAGTTTTTACTAATGTCTGAAGGTTTTACAGCACTGAAAAGAATTAGTGGGGAAAGGCTTTTCTAAAAATTATGACCAGTCTAATGTGAGTCTTTGTCTTTTGAACAGCGGGATTTCTCCAATACTGTACATGCCGTTATAATTACTTTACTTGAATGTGATACTTTAATGAAGACCAGTTTAATTAAATTAAATTTCTCCCTAGTGGTAACTCAATCAAAATGCATTCTACCCTCATTATATTATCTGTAGGAGTCCAACATTGTAAGTGCTATAAGAGCTTGTTTTAATGAGTGGTCATAATGTACTATACTTGAGAGTCAAGTTACAGACACTTTAAATGTCATATAAGAGAAATGTTTATATTAAGATGAGAGGGTAGACATCTTAGTATCTAATTGGTACAGTCTGTTTATTATAAGTATAGACACAAATTATATTATATGGGTGTCCTATGACCAGCTTCTACATGGTCTTTATATCATAATAAATATAATTAAATGTATATAAACTTATAAAGACAAATATGTTCCCTATCTCAGTGGTTAGGACAGTAACCAATTAAGTTCATTCTGAAATGCTGTTCATTCCTACTTCATGTAGGGTTGGGTGAAAATTCTACAGTGCTAACATAATGGAAGTGTTCTCATTTTCAGTGTGCATTTTCAAATCAAGATCTATCTATTTTAGGATTGTTCGTAATACACATTGCTGACATATTACAGTGCTTTTCTTTAAAGCAGGTCTCCCTGGAGAGGTCCCTAGTCGACTTCTTTATGGAGTCTTCTACTCTTCTTCCTTTCCCAGTTGTGGGCAGCCCTGGTTTTGGTAACAGGTATGTCCTTCTGCCCTCAGTCTGGGTGGAATCATACAGTCTAGTCACTCTGGGACTGGGTCTTTTGGCTGCAGCCTCTGTTTCCCAAGTGTGTCAATGCAACAGACCCAAATGCATTTAGCATGTGTAAGCCATTTTACTCCATGGACTTGTGACCAGCAAATTTATTAACATGACTCAAGAACTGCGTCTTCAAAATGAAACATTATTTATTGAAGATAATACAAAATTACTCAAGATAGTTATGTCCATAGCTGACTGTAAAGAGTTCCAAAGGGATTTCACTAAACTGAGTAACAAGGTGACAAAATGGCAGATGAAGTTCAATGTTGATAAATGCAAAGTAATGTGCATTGGAAAAAATAATCCCAACTATACATATAAAATGATGGGGTCTAAAGAAGCTGTTACCCTCAAGAAAGAGATCTTGGTGTCATTGTGGATAGTTCCCTGAAAACATCCAATCAATTTGTAGCAGCAGTCAAAAACACTTACAGAATGTTAGGAACCTTTAGGAAAGGTATAGAGAATAAAACCGAAAATATCATAATGCCACTATACAAATCCATGGCACATGCACATGTTGAATACTGCATGCAGTTCTGGTCACCTCATCTCAAAATATGTATATTAGAACTGATAAAAGTACAGAGAAGGGCAACAAAAATGAATAGTGGTATCAAACAGGGGTATAGATTAGGGAGAGATTAGAAAGACAGGGACTATTCATTTTAGGAAATCGATGACTAAGGAGGGATAGGATAGAAGTCTATAAAATCATGGACAGTATGTAGAAAGTAAATAAGAAGCTGTTATTTATTCCTTCACATAACACAAGAACTAGGCATTACCCAATGAAATTAATAGACAGCAGGTTAAAACAAATAAAAGGAAATACTTCTTCACACAATGCAGTCAACCACTGGATCTTGTTTCCGTGGTATGTTGTGATGGCCAAAAGTATAAGTTGGTTCAAAAAAGAATTAGATAAGTTCATGGGGGATAGGTCCATCAATGGATATTAGCCAAGATGGTGAGGAATGCAACCCTATGCTCCAATTGTCCCTAAACCTCCAACTGCCAGAATATGGGACTGGATGATAGGGGATGGATCACTCAATAAATTGCCTTGTTCTGTTCATTACTTCTGAAGCATCTGGGACCAGCCATTGTCAGAAGACAGGATACTGGGCTAGATGGACCACTGGCCTGACCTGGTATGGCCATTCTTGTGTTCTTATTAATTCCCCAGAGGTACAAAGTACATAGAGCAAAATCTTAACTTGCTACACAATTGACCACAAAAAAGTGCTGCTACCTCTTTATATAACTGAGTTGGAGAAGACAGTGAAGAGCTACAAGGCTTCAAATTTGTCTTTAAATTAAGACATTAAATTTGGTTATATGCATAGCTCTAAGAGCCCTTCATGTGAAACCTGCCGGTGTCATTCCTCTAGCTCAATGTCAAGGGTGTGAGACACTTTGATCCAGTTCCATGTCTCTTTCAGCTGATGAGAACAAATACTTATATCTAGAAGAGAACGTGTCCTGATGATGGTACAGGAGATGTCTCAAATTGAATCTGGTCAAAAGCAAAGTGATACTGTTCAGAAGGAAAAAACACTTTGCACTAAAGGCCTATACTTTAAGAATTTAGGTGTATTCTTATCACTTAGCTAGTTATAGAGGTATAAAAGAAAAAAATCAAAAAATCACTATCTGTCTGTGTAATGGCCTTTTCTTACTGTGACAGTCCGAGGCCTGGTTCTTCAGCTAAGCAGCAGAGGCCAGCCATAAACTGGGAAATGTATGGTCACATCCTCCCATTCCAAACTAGTCATACTGAAATAAGGCAATCTGGGGCTGTTAGGAAGGTGATTCGATCTATCACCTCCAGAGAAAGGGAAGAGCCTAAAACATGTAAAAGGAAATTTAGTTTGATAGTTTTCTGTCTGGTAAGAACTCACTTATCAATAGACACAGCTGGAGAACCCTTATGTCTGTATAGATGTAGTTGTGAAATCCTCACTTCTGTATTGTTTTGTATGTTTATTTGCATGGTCTCTGTCTGGTTCTGTGATTGTTTCTGTCTGCTGTATAATTAATTTTGCTGGGTGTAAACTAATTAAGGTGATGGGTTATAATTGGCTAGCTAATCATGTTACAATATGTTAGGCTTGGTTAGGTAAATTTTAATAGAATGATTGGTTAAGGTATAGCTAAGAATATTATTATATAAATTAGGGGCAAACAGGAAGTAAGTTGGGATTCGAAAATAAGGAAAAGGAACTTGAATTTAAGCTTGCTGGAAGTTCACCCCAATAAACATCGAATTGTTTGCACCTTCGGACTTAGGGTATTGTTGCTCTCTGTTCATGCGAGAAGGACCAGGGAAGTGTAAGAGTGAAGGAATAAGCTCTCTAACAACTTCCAGTTCTTGATCAATTAGCAGTGCACTGAATTGGTCAGGACATCGCTACAGCAGACAGTCTCTCCATCTATGATCTTTTGAGACAGCTGTATTCTAATGGTACAGTACATTTTACATAGCCTAGAATTAAATGTGGGAGAGGCAGGTCGAACTTGACCTATCAAAGACCCACAATTGTGGAACGAATTGCAGAAGGCAAAAGGATTAACTAACCCTTATCCATCTTTAGAGAATGCATTAAAATACACATTTTGCTATAGGCTTCTCACTATAAAGCAAAATAGAGAATAATTAAGAGCAATATTAAGACATCACTATGTAAATGCTGACTGGCACTTCAGATGCTATTGTAATACAAATACATGTGATTAATAATAATAAACAACTTAAATAAATGTATTTATGGACAAATTTTCAACAGTGGTTTATACTTTAGTGTGCCTTGATTTTTGGCTTTGAACATCTATGGCCTGATTTTCAGAGGTGCTCAATAATCCATGTTCATGTTGAATTTACTTACAGTTGTGGATGCCTAGTACCTCTGAAAATCAGGCCCTAAGGTAAAGTCAGGCACCCCAAATTAGGAACAACTTCAGAAAATGTAGGCCCTAGCACTTTGATGCTATGGTGAAGGGCATTCAAGAAATACCTGGTATAGACAGTTTGCATTTTTTAAAAAATCATCTTTTGGAGGCTCATTCTTTTTAGATAGATAAATAGATAGACCCCCCGCAAGATGAATTTCAGGCTGTCCTGTGATAATTTATATATACTGTATATTGGCCTGCTTATAGGGGTGTTTTAATTTTAACTCAAGAGTCTGTTTGGAAAAACAGGCAGGAAGGCAAAGAGTGGCTCAAGATAAGCTACTCCTCAGCAACTCTTGAGAGTCATTAAGGAACAATGCCCAAACTGTTGGCTCTGAGGACTCTGGTTCAGACTCCTGCTGAGCCTACAGGACTTGTTTTAAACAATGAAAGAACTATAGTGAGGCTTTAAAGAGTCCATATCTCAAGACAGGGGTGATTGCCTGTTGTGGGGAACCAGGTGGAGACATAGGGAACCAAGGAGGATGTTTGAAGATATTAGTCCTGCCTAGGTTACCATCAGAGGTAAGTCTTTCAGTAAAACAGATGTTAGGTTAGATTCAATAAACTCTACTCTCTCATTCTGAGGCTTCCTGATGTTTCCTCTTAATTACTGCAGCCAGCATTGTGGGTGCTGTTTCCAGTGTGGCTGACTTTTATGCTTCATTTTCCATCCATGTTCTCATTCTTTCTATGTCTACACTGATGAAAGATATGGTTTAAGCAATGCCAGGTGGATTTATTTTCTGTGCCCAAAGCTTTCTAAATTACTGCTGATATATACTGTACTATGCTTTCTTCCGCAGTCTCTCTTTGTGTCCCATTTTTTGTAATTCACTTGTTCCAGTCCATTGATCTTTGCACATTTCTTTTCTAGCTGCTCATTTACAATCCCAACCTATTTCTGGCTGGCTGTTTGCTGATTTTCCACTTCCATCTCCACTGTTTGTTTTTTTTATTTCTTTCCCAGAGCATTTCCCTGTCATGCATCATCTTATTTTCAGTGCCCCTCACATCTTATCTACCTTAACCCTATAGCTAGCTGAAGTGTGAAACTCACCTGAGGAAAAAGAAACCCAAACACACAGACAAGATGTAAACAAATTTAATATGGACACAAAACCAAGCAGCTATTGCTCAAAACATGACATGTTACAGTCATTTTAGTTCTCTTACACATATGCACATATCTAGCTTAAGGAAGTAGCATCAACCAAATTTTTTTTTCTTTTATCTAAAAAGAATGGGGAAATTGAAACACTTTATTGTTTCAGCTCATATGAGACTAATTTAATGTCAAAATGTTTTAAATATTCAAGCACCTAATATTACACCAGAATAAAAAGGAAAAAAAATACAAACTAGTATGTTTTCTGGGAAATGTCAGCGGGCTGAATTGGGGTGCAACTAACTGTATGTCTATCACCTTCTCAGACAGTATTTTAAACACCATCTATCCATTAAAATATGTAAGTCAGGATAACTGAATATTTCCTTGTCATCATTTTAACAAGGAGTGAATTAGGATATGAATAGTGGCTGGTGGAATTTATTGACTGGCTCACTAACCATATCTGACCATTGATGGAGCAGAATATTTTATATTAGTCTCCAACATATAGTGAAAATTTCCCAGACTTAATTGCTAGAAATTACTGAGACTTAAAACAATAAAAATTGCTTACAATGAATTTTCATTAAGAAAGCAGATACCAAGGCCAGCCTGCAGAAGATGAACATACTAATAACTGGAGTGTAATGTGTATTCAGCCATCTTGAATGCTGGCAAGTCATACTGAAAGCACTATTATAAAATGTGGCTATAATGCTTATTTGTGCAGCTATTTTTTGTCCTGTCAGTTGCTTAATGCACTATTGCTCTAGTTATTTATTACTCTAGAACTCTGCCAGAGTAAATTGTACAAGAAATATTTGTAGGTAAGTGTTAACTATTACATTCATAATAAGTCCCTACTGAAAAAATGAGAGCATTAGGTGCTTGTGCTCTTTGCTTTAGCAGGATAATCTTTGAGTAAAAGGAGATAAAGTCACTATGCTACCTTAGAATAACTACTCAAAAAAGATATTTAAAAAATAAAAGCTATTGAAGTATAATTCAAAACATCTCTTACATATTTGTCCAGCTGGTGACACTTTCTCACTGCCCACACTTGTAATGGGCCAATGGGTAGAATTTTTTTTCCCTATAAAGTGGAATGCATGCCATGGAAAAGATGTGTTGCATCTCTATGGGAGGCCTACTGCAGTCTACATAGGTTCTTATACCACCCTTATAATTTCTGAGTATCATCCAGTACTGTATTACGTGATGTCAGCAGCATCTGTCACATCAGGGCCGGCTCCAGACCACAGCGCGCCAAGCAGACACGTGGGGCGGCATTGTCCTGGCAGGGCGGCATTTGGCTCCGGTGGCATGACTGCGGAGGCATGACTGCGGCGGGTGCGCTGGTCCCGCGGCTCGGATGAAGCTCCCGCAGGCATGCCTGCAGATGCTCCACCGGAGCCGCGGGATCACGGGACCGTCCGCAGGCACTTCTGCCCCGGCCGCGGGACTGGGGAAGGGCGGCGGGAGCGGCGCGGCACGCCGCCCTGCTTGGGGCGGCAGAATTTCTAGAGCCGCCCCTGTGTCACATGCAGTTAGTTCTCTCTCTCATATAATCTCTCCAGGGGGAGAATTGTGTGTGCAGTGTAGTGTTGTTTTCCTAACTTTTGAGTGCTTGGTTTTGAAACTTAACATCAGCCTGTTTTAACTTGGGATTTATATACTGGGTATAGACTTCCTAGCTGCTTTTTTTTCATAAAAGTACAAATTTACTGTGCACAACTGTAACAACCCTATCATTGCAAGAACCATTGCAAGAGCTCTATCACCTGAGCAACATTCATCCTGGCAGGCAGCATGGCAAATTGAGATTTGGGTCTGCAATATTATATGTGTCTTCTATGTCCAGCTCTGCCACAAATTATTTAGTGTTGTCCCTAAGTTACTCCTTCTGTAAAACAGGGGTGCCTGACATTTAACTCTTTTCTAGTCATATGAGGCCTTGTTCAATAACAACAGCGGTGATATTAGCAGAATTATTAATAGAAGTAAAAGGCATCTAGAACGCATGACCTCCTCATTCTAAGTTCAGTGCACTTTCTCCTAGGCTGAAGTTATTTTTATAGGGGTGGTACTAATGGCATCAGGAGCATGATGTTCAGTGCAGAAAAAATGTTCTGAGATTTTAGAAGCAAGCCTCTGATTAACTCAAGTGCACAGGATTTTCTATGGCTTCTAACTTGGCTATATCTGAATCATAGAATCATGGAAGATTAGGGTTGGAAGAGACCTCAGAGGTCACCAGTCCAACTCCCTGCTCAAAGCAGGACCAACACCAAATAAATCATCCCAGCCAGGGCTTTGTCAATGCCTAGAGAAAGCAAAGTGCACCTTCTGACCTCAAGACAAATCCTACTTTAAATTCCAAGTTTCTGATTCGAACTATGGAGATTCCATTGCTATTCAAAGAAATGGCCGGAAAAAAGGGTATTATTGTTAAAATTATCTATTTTCTCATAACCTTTTTCTCAAAACTGGCTGAACACCTTTTCCCTGAAACTTCAAAACAAAAAACAAAACAACACAGAAAACAAACCAAAACAACACAGAAAGCAAATAAACAAGAAACCAATCTCAACATCAGACAAAACATGAAATATTTCAGCTCAAAATTTCCCAGTTTCAAACAAGTACATAAGAATATGCTTGTATGTCTTTCTGAATTAGAGTGAAAGTTCGGTAAAGTTAGAGGCACTCGGAAATGGTTATAATGAGATATAAGGCTACGAGTACTCCCTCTAACTAAGGACCAGAAAGAAGAAATAATAAACTAAAGACCTGTAAGCAATGTGCAGGAGTTCACAAAGTAACTTACTCGGGATGATACAAAGGAACAGGCATTTCCCCATGTAAGCAACAAGTATTCGTTAAGTAGTCTATGTATGAAAGTTTAATTTTGTTAGACATGTTTTCATTTTTTAAATAAGATGACATGGTAAGAGAACCCTGATTGAACAACTATCACACACTGAATGGGTTAAAAAAGCAAAACAAAATTGCAACTTGAAACCAGAAACTAACTGGGTCATAAGGGACTTTACTGAATTTTACATGAAGGGTATTAAAATTGTGAAATATATTATCAAAGGCAAAAGTGGATACTGCTGACATGAATATATTCCACAGAAGAAAATAGACTATGTAATAGTGAGGAAGATAACTAAAGTAGATGTTCTAATCAAATGAGGTAAGTATTTCTGACCATGACTATTAATTATTGTACAAGCTAATTAACCAGTTTGAAACATAAAGAACAACAAGTAACAAAATTGTACAAAATGAAATTAGCAGCCCAGAAAGAAAACACAATATTCATAATAGGGCTACGAAACACACAATCTTTGCTATGTCACCCAGAGTTAATATTGTCTTCACTTAAGCTAATTAAACAACACATTAAAATATAATACATAAATTAAGATTCTTAAACAAGGACTCAAATATTAAAGAAAAATCATAAATCCTTGCTGTTGCTAAATATGTGGCAGGAATTAGAGTTACATAGATTGGTTTCTCTAAAGTGCAGACTTCAGAAAGAATAAGGGGAAGTTGGAGGAATGTGGGGATAGTGGATGGTTGATAAGAATGGTGACAGAAGCTTTTCTTTACAGTAAAACTGTACAGTAAAAACTTTAAGCATTTTTTTAATCTATAATATTTTTGAAGTTTAACACTGAAAAAGTCTTTGTCCTCCATCTGCAAGTACCCCCAGCTCTCTTAATATCCCTTCACAACCTCAAGCATTCTCCTCAACCCTCATCTCCATGCCCATTAGTTTCTGTGAAACACACCCACATGCCAAGCCCAGGTAGCACAGCTCTATGTTACACAGTCGACTTCAATAAAGTTGTGCCTACCATGAGACCAATGAATGTGGCCCAATGCTGGTTAAACATTCCTGAATGCAGCTGACTAGGATAAGTGGGTTGTAAAAGAAAGGGGGAGTTTAGAGACTGTTCCTTAAGTACATCCTTAAGTTCCTTAAGATGAATATTAACAACTAACTCTCTCCTACACTCCAATAATATTGTACACACTGAAGAAACAACATATATAGCAGCAAAGCCAAGGTACATGGCTGAGGGAGACAAGAGAAAAGCTGCATGCATTTCAGTAAGAGTATCTGCTAATAGCTTCAGTCTACTAATGGCTGCAGAAGTCTGTGGTGCATGCAAGGAGCTCTGAGAAAGGGGCTTGGGGAAGAAAAAGTGCAGCTCTATTAAATAGGCATTAAATTATCTATCATATTTAACTCAACATTATGCTGTAGGGCATATGGTATCTGGAAATGAACAAAAAAAATTCCAAATTTCACAGGAGAAAAGCTATGCTGATTTAAAAAAAAAAACCACCTTGGCATTATTTGACATTTGCTTAAGATTATTTTTACAGTTTTAACTATTAAGTGTTCCATAGTAAAATAACTTTGATGACTGCTTTTCAAAGATGACATATTTTATCAGCCTATTGCTGCCTAAAATAGACTCTTTATCTGTTCAACAAAAGGTTTGAAAGTTTAAGGTACGAATCACATTCTGTTCAACCACAGAAATGATGTTTGCAAGTTCAAAGAGATCACCACATTTACTGAGGAAAGTATTCTTAATGGTATCATTTAAGAAGGCTGGTACATACCCACCTTTCCTGTCAGACAAGATACAATTTAATAGTAGTCTTGTTCTCATTACCAAACACATTTTACATAGATTTTAAACTTGGTTTATTATAAGTAAGGTTGAAATGCTGCTGCAGGTGTACAGGAGATCAGACAGAAACTGCAGACTATTAGTTTAAATTAATAATTTGGGACCAATGTCACTTTAAGACAGCACACTGCAATGCAGAGTGGAATGTGTTTAATGTGTGCTCTCTGACCAGCTGCCATAGCAAAATCAGGCTTTCTGTGGTTAAAATAAAAAGCTTCACATCATCATACATCCAAACCCAACAAAAATAAAATGAAATAAAAGGATTAGGCTTTTTGCAGTCAGAATATTTAACTGTTTAAAAAGGCTGCAGCAGCTGCAGTCTTTCCCTCTAGACTTGGGTTACAGTAAAATGACCTTCCAGTATGAGAGAGAGTGAGACTGACTTTCAAATGTCTCCACCTCTTTATCCTCCCTTCTAATGAGCATCCATTTCACCATTTCCAGCTTGATCGCACTGAAGTTTCTGCACTGAACAGACATCTGTGATGCTTTGTCCTGTTCTAGGGGAAGGTTTTAACACTCCTCTTACTCCACAACACAATGGAGAGGATCTATACACTATTTCAGCCAATCTGTCAGAGTGGGAGTGGAGATGGAGGGCAGGTGAGAAGAGGAGAGATCCCACAGGAGCATGGTGGAAAATTACGCAGTATAGAAGGAAGAGAGTATGTGATGATGAAAAGACTGATATATTTGTGGAGATAAATGGGATAATAATGGAGAAGGAAGCCATGTGAAAAGCATTACAAAAAAATTAAAAGACTACAAGAAAACAGCAGCATAGCACAGAAGAAAGATGTAGAAGAAGCATGTCAGGAGTGGAAAATAAACAAAGTAATGGAGGAGGGTAGACAAGGTGGCTTTGGAAGAAAAAGCCTGATTTCTTAAAACTACAGAGAAAATGAGTCAATGGGAAAACAAAGATCTGGAAATGAAAATTTGAAAAAATGCAAGATAAGGATGGGGGAAAACAAAGTGTAAGAAGAAGAGAAAGGAGAAGAAAAACACAAAACACTAATAAAAAGCATAGTAAGTTTTATATAAAAGTTTTGTATATGGAGAGTTTGCTGGTAAGAAACCATTGTCTGTCCATACTGGAAGAAAGGCAGGTGGCCATGGATGTGGTCACAACTTTATTCTCTTATAATAACTGGCAATACCCAGCAACAAATTGTTCAGTGCAATAAGCAGAGGGATTCTTTCCCCACTGTTCAAACTCCCTTCTTGAGCCCCCTTAAGGGGGGGGGGCGGGAAAATGAGGCGATCAGGTCTCAACTGACAAGATGTAGGAGCCCAAAAACCTCCTTTACTTGGGTCCCTTGAGGGTTACTTTTCTTCAAATTTTATTCCAATACATTTTATCTGATAATCATATCCCCTCCATACTGAGTATCTGCACTGAACATCCACAAGTTTTACAATTGTTGTGACATTATAACCTAACTCCCCTTCTCCACCCCACTGGGCCCAGACTAGCTGAGGGGAAGGCAAAAAGCCCCTCTCTACCTCAGCCAGTCTGGCTGTGAGGGAAAAATTCCTTCCCACCCCCCGAGGAAAAGAGCAACTAGTTTAATGCCTACAGTGGGACAAAAGGGAACCAGTTCCTTTTGCCAACTGGGTGTGTGGGTGCTGCTCACCCAATCCTGGTAAAGAGGGCCTCTACAGGGCTGCACTGGATATAAATACCCTCCACTCTTCCACTCCACAGAAAGGGCAACACAGTGACCTTGTCCTAACATGGCCCCTTCCTGTCTATTCCCATAAACTTTCCTCCTTCTTGCCACTGGCTGTAAGGGAATCCTTAAAGGGACAGCAACCCTTTTCTTCCAGCTAGCTGGACAATGACGCACATGTAACAAAGGTTGCAGTGGCACAATGCTCTTTTCTTTGTTCTCTGTAGTGTCCATTACAGCTGGGCACTGTATAAATGTTGATTCAATTTCCATTGTATTGTATTTGTGTTGAGTGCTGAGTAGTACTCTGGAGAGCTGGGTTTCGAGTTTCACAGGGAAAACAGAAGCACAATACCTATTCACCAAACTTGATCTGTTGTGAAATTCTCTGCACTCAGCAGATGTGTACAGGAATGGGCATCTGCTCTACGTATTTGATATAACATACATGTACACTGTGATAGACCCAGGCCAGTTGGGTACAGCAGAATAGCAGAAGGCAGATATACTGGCCACTGGATTAACAGTTTTCTGTTCCCTGACTGACCAGAGCAGGGGCTGCTCCAGGCTAATGAGAACACCTGACTCTAATTAAGCTGTAAAGAGTCAGGTGAGGCCATTTAGTTAATGTGACCACCGGACTCTAATTAAGGCCCTGCTGATACTATAAAAAGGGCTCACTCCAGTCAGGCAGGGGAGTCAGGGAGCCAGAGGAGAGGAAGTGCGGCTGAAGGGCTGGTTACTGAAGACACCCTAAAACATTGTTAAAGGAGCCCTAAGGTAAGGGTGAAGAAGGGAGAAGCAGGAGAGCTGTGGGGAAGTGGCCCAGGGAAATGTAGCAATTCTGGCAGTGAAAGGTTGGCTGTCAACAACTGCTACCATTAGGGTCCCTGGGCTGGAACCTGGAGTAGAGGGCGGGCCCGGGTTCCCCCCAACCCACCACTACAGGAACATCTCCTGGAAGGGGAAGTCGGGTCCCTGTCAGGACAGGAGGCTGAACAGAGACTGTGGGAGTTCTCTCACCAACCTCCTTGCAGGCCTATGATGAAAAGGGCTCAGTAGACTGTAACCCTGGCCCTAGAGAGAGAAGGGCTACGTGGAGGGTCACAGTGAGCCACTGAGGCCAGCATAAACCACCTAGAAGCGCAGGACCCACGGGAGCAAGGTCAGAGCTCTGCCACAACACATACACACACACACACACGTGTATATATATATATATACACACATACACACACACACACACAAAATACCAAAGAAGAGAAAAAACTAAATAGAAAAATTAATTATAAAATCTTCCATTAAACAGCAGTCATGTGATATCTAACTTTTCCAAATCATGGAAGTCCTTGACTCTCACAACACAAAGCACAATAGAAGTCTGTGGTTGATGCAGCACGGGAGGGAGGGAGGAAGAGAGAGATGGACAGTGGGAAAGAAAGAAAGAAAGAAAATTCCAAACTCCCAATGATGGACATTTATAAACAGAACTCAATACAGATTAGAGAGTTAGGATACTGATGAATATCATCCATATTAAATGCTTCAGGTAAATCATTTATCCTTCAATTACAAGTCAGAGAAACTAATCGATTTATCATGCGATTCTTGGTGAGCTTCTCTCTCTCTTTTTTTTTTTTAATAAATTAAAAAAAAAACCTTACCCATACCATATATTAGATAATTGCTTAATAAGTACACAATTATTTCTAAATTTAGCTAAAGATTGAGCCAATTTCATTATTTCATAGTCTCATATAATTTTGAAATTATGGAACTGGTGATTCAACATTCTTTTCATTCACTCATTTTCAGAGAATCATGTTTTACAAAATCTTAAATTTTACTTTTATTGGAATGGTACTAATTGAGGGGAGGGATAGCTCAGTGGTTTGAGCACTAGCCTGCTAAACCCAGGGTTGTGAGTTCAATCCTTGAGGCGGCTACTTAGTTATCTAGAGCAAAAATTGGTCCTGGTAGTGAAGGCAGGGTGCTGGACTTGATGACCTTTCAAGGTCCCTTCCAGTTCTAGGAGATTGGTATAGCTCCAGTTATTACCTTAATAAGAAACAAAGTATAATAATATTCAACTTAGAAGAAGAAATAATCACATTTAATGTATTGTGATAGTATGTATGTAACAAACTTTATGTTCTTGTTAACAAACAGAATAACTACAGCCAGTCCAACTTCCTTTATGGTGGGGGGGACAATACCAAGGTTAATCTGCTATCCAGTTGGCCAACATTCAGCACTGTCTAGAATTTCAATGATACAAGTCTGGTGAAATAGAAAATCTGTCCTATGAATGTGACCCAAGTGTTGTTTTATTCACACACCGATAACACCAAAATGGATAAATGGATATTGGAAGTATACAGCACAAGGTGATATATATGCTCTCTGGTTAGCAAATATTGATCCAGAGATCTATAGATGTGTTATACAGATATGAATATATAGAGTTATTCACAGACAAAAGAAAATGATTCAGTTGAGGCTAACTTTGCCAAGTGAGCTGATACTTAAACTATAGTACAAGAAAGTTAGAGTTAAAAACAAAACATTCAAAGCTTGAAAATTATTATTTAATATTGCCCTAATAATATAGATATCCATGTACATAGACTGGATACAATCAGAATTTGATGTGTGTGAAGTGTCTAGTACCTTCCATAACCAATGAAGAAGACAGCTCCACCTGGGAAGCATTCAGCACCTTCAAGGATCATAGAATCGTAGGATTGAAAGGGACTTTGAGTGGTCATCTAGTCCAGTTCCCTGTACTCATGGCAGGACAAAGTATTATCTAGACCATCCCTGTCAAATGTTTGTCTAACCTGCTCTTAAAAATCTCCAGTGATGGAGATTCCACAACCTCCCAAGGCAATTTATTCCAGCGCTTAACTACCTTGACAGGTAGGAAGTTTTTCCTAATGTCTAGCCTAAACTGCCCTTACTACCATTTAAGCCCATTGCTTCTTGTCCTATCCTCAGAAGTTAAGAAGAACTTTTTAGATATTTAATAAAGAGATCAGACCATTAAAACAACAGTTCACCTACTACACAATACAACAGATTTTTTTTGTGACTAAGATTATCCTCTGCTAGGGAAGAGGGCATTTTGAAAATCTTGCATTTCCTTGATTATCCCTCAGAGAGGAGAAGCTCAGAGTGGAGGGGCACAGAATTCTGAAGTTTTACTCACCCCAGTTCCACAGATATCTGGAATCCGTAGGGAAGGGAGCTGTTATTTCACAGAGAAAGCAGTGTTTCCGCAGTGTGCGCAGCTGTTTTGCTGGCTTCTAACATGAATATGGCTCTAGCAAAAAAATGCATGGCCTTGTCTGGGTTCACATGCTGCTCAGCAGCAGCCTTGGATGGAACCTAGATGGAGGTAATACAATTTAGAGACATAATCAGCTCAGATTAGCATTCTGTCCATTTCTATATCTGTCTTTTAAATGGCAATTTCTGCTGGGTAAGGTGTATGTTTATTTTTGAATCTTGCAGCATACTGGCAAATAACTATTATTATTAATAATAATCTTTAACTGTGTGTAGTGTTGTTTGGTATTATTAAGCAATTGATGTGTTCAACCCTAGAATCGCTACATTTCACTCAGGGGGTGCAGTGATCTGTATATATTCCTTATATACACCTCTACCTTGATATAACGGTGTCCTTGGGAGCCAAAACATCTTACCATGTTATAGGTGAAACCGTGTTATATTGAACTTACTTTGATCCACCGGAGTGCACAGAAAGCACTGCTTTACCGCTTTATATCTAAATTTGTGTTATATCGGGTGGCGTTATATCGAGTTAGCGGTGTACTTCACAGGAGCTTTGTGAGACTAAGTTAATGTTCACTTCTTATGAAGTAACTGTAACCATCTGAAAAGGCAGGTGGCATTTATGTAGTCAGAATGAAGAGTAATTACTGAATTGGAATGTGACATTTGAGAGTACTGAGGTTCACATCTCTATATTTAAAAATAGTGACATGAAATTGTTAATGACTGAGAGGGTCACGATCACAGTTTTACCTCACAATGAAAATATGGAATTTGGAGTAGTACAATGCACAACTATGCCATCATGGGAATTGGCTTCATAATGATGTAGGAGTAAGAGTGCTACTGAATGACCTGCCAATAGCACTTTCTGGAAAATATGACATTTTTGGCAAATATTCTGTCCAAGTACTTGCCAATCTCACCCTTGCTTAGCTTATGAAATCTGATAAGATCACAGCCCAAGTGGTGTGGTTGCATACACACATATACACAATGGATTTGCTCTTAAATGAGATACAACTATTGCATATCTGTCACTTATTAAAAACAGGATTTTTTTTTCTAAATTATGCATCATGTAAAACTAAAATCAGCAAATGTATAAGGGTATATGTTTAGACAGAAATGCGTAGATAAAGACATATGTAGTATAGCTTCAAACTGTGTCCAAAGTAGCTTTCAGCATAAATATTCGCTCAGGTTTGTTCACTGCACAAATGCATGGCAAGCAGGTTGTCTGATATCAGGCCTTTAGAGTGTTCACTAAGACCTCAAGTGCCCAATTACAAACTACATACGCAGATTTAGACTAATTAAACTCATACCTAAGTAATAATTACATTATTTTGATTTGCAGAATTTAGAACATAAAACAGTATTGCCCTCTACTGAAAAAGTGCAAGCAGTAACAGCAGAAATAGAGAAATCTAGTTATCTGCCATCTCACATTTAAGAGAAAAATATCACAGAAATGTAGCTATTGTACATAAGCAATACAATGTATTTACAGGGAGGAATACTTTATTAATTTGAGGAGTAAGAGAAAAGGGCTGGGTAAAATCAGTGAAGCTTTTCCATTGACTTAACTGGGAGTAAGATTATGTCCATCCTCTTTGCTTTGTCTCTATTGACTGACTATATCAGAAGTATCTCGCCCATAGGATAAATGAATCTCACCAAAGTCTATTCTGTGTTTAGTATAGTGGAGGGCACATCTGAAATCCATAATTAGAAAATCCTAACCAACACTATTCAAAAGTTTGATGAATCTTTAAGAGAGCTATTCTGAGGGAAAGATATATAGATAATATATTTACCATATATACTAGATCATAAGCTGGTTCGTTTATAAGCCGACCCCCCAAGATGGATAAGTAAAAATGGAAAATTTTTATGACTCGTTCATAAGCCGACCCTATAATTCAGGGATCAGCAAACTTTGGCTCCTGGGCCATCAGGATAAGCCGCTAGTGGGCCGAGATAGTTTGTTTACCTCAAGCGTCCGTAGGCATGGAGGTAAACCTAAGTAAACAAAGTGTCCCAGCGCGCCGGCTGCTAACCCTGACGGGCTGGGACAGCAATTGGTGGGGAATTTTTTTTGGGGGGGGAGAAGCTGGGGGTCTGGGGAGTAACCCCTGTGACCACCCCCCACATGACCCCACCCCTAACTCAGGACCCCCCACACTCTCCCCATCCCTTCCCACCTTATCGGGGGAAGGCCAGGGGAAGATGTCTCTGGCCTGGCTGGAGCTGCTCCGGCAGGCTGAGCAGTGTGTCTGCAGCCTGCTCCAGCGGGTCAGACTGGGCGGCAGGGCTGCACCATGCTCTGGAGGGTCGGGCGGTGCGACCACAGCCTGCTCTGGGGGGCGGAGCTGAGCAGCATGGCTGCAGTCTGCCAGCCCCGGAGCTGCAGCTGCTTCAGAGGCTGGGAGGAGAGCAGCGTAGCCAGAAGCGGAGAGACTCTGGCCTCGCCTCTTCCCTTCTCTGCCTGCCTCTCCTTGCTCCCTCTGTTGGGGGGAGTGGCTGTGTCCCACCTCTCCCTCTCTATACCCATATATAAGCCGACCTCCTTCTCTGGTGCTTCCCTTTTTTTACTAAAAAAAAATCGGCTTATGAACAAGTATATACAGTAATTGTAATGAAAAATTGATTTGCAGTAGCAATTTCTACAAATCTTAATGAAAAGTATAGCACCTTGGGTTTCAGAAACCTTAAGTAAGTCATATGGACCCACTCCTATAAGTATGAAAAAGCAAACAAAATGGCCTAATTGTGCCTCCTGATCCAGATATTGGGCTCCTATTGAAATCAATAGGAACAGCACACATTTAATCCAACAATGCAATTTAGCCCATACATTAGATTCAAATATCTCTGTTTAGTCCATTGACTAATTGCTTTAGTCTGTCCCTACAAAATCAATCATATTTTTCAAATTAAACTGTATTTTATCTCTTCATAATTTCTGGCTGACAAATTTCAGTATTTGTCCTTATGGTCCAAATAAATTCCTAGTGTAACTTCAGTGCAATCAACAGAATTGTACCACACATGAATTTGGCTGTATGTTATATTAAGTAGTTACAGATGTTAATGGTATATAAAGAACCACTAGTCTAACTTGAGTTATAGTGAACAAAAACAATCATTTTCATCATTAATTAACATCAGAGACATAAAGACGATAGAGTACACATATGAGGTGTCACCAAGTTCTTATCTTTGACAAAGCAATTAAAAGAAATCAAAGTAACACTTATATGCTTTCAATCCATTTCTTGCAAAACGTGGATCAAATTAACATTATACATAATAACACTCTGATTTAAGTTAGAGAAACATTACACTGTGAATCTGCAAAGACTTTGAGTACCCTATTAAGATAACAGCTCAGTCAGCTGCAGTATTGTTTGTAATCTTAATGCTTTTTAGGCAGCAATGAAAGAGCAATAATTTTATTCCATTAGGAACAGAGTAGCATTGAAATAACTGAAGGACATTCAAGGAAAATACAATTCTATTATTCTTTTTAGATGTATATTTGATTACAAAGATTAGATTTTATTTATTTATTTCACAAAATGACTTTCCTTAAAAAAAAAATCAGTCTAATATTAAAGATTTTCTAGCAACGTGTTGTCTTACCTAAAATAGAATTGTTCTGAATTGCTGCCATTATTTAAGTGCCCAACCCTACATTTGTGTGAGTAGTCTTTACTCACATGAGTAATCTGATTGAAATCATTCAACCACATCCTGAGAGCTTACAAAATTTTAATCAGTCTTTACTCAAGCAAACTCTCACTGAATTCATGTACTCAACACACAATTAAGGGCTCCTTTAAATGGGAGGTGTCGCAATCCGATGTATAGTTTATGCTCTGTATGTATGTTTGTTGGTCCACGCACCATCTTGTCCTTAAAAAGGGACAGGGCAGCCTCCATTGACCAGGTTTTCTTGTTGAGGGGGAGAGCAGAGATGCTATCCTGCTCAGCAACACTTTGTGTGTATGTTTTTTTTCTGTTTTGTTTGTCATCTAAGGGTCGGGCTAGTGCCGTGTGCAGAGACCTGATCCTGCCCAGCAACTGTTGTGTGTGTGTCATTTTGTGTTGTTGTGTGCTTTGCTCTTTTTTTGCTTTTCTGCCATCTGGTCTGGTGGTGCCTAGCAACTCTCCCCACTACATACAGAGAGATGTATATTCTGCCCAGATACCCAGTGCCGTGTGCAAATCCTTCCGCGTGACGTGGCTTCCACTCAGCTGGGGCAGGGAGGGGGGGGGAGGAGAGAGCAGGGAGACAGAGGAAGTGGTGAGACCTTCTAGTAGTGGAACCTTCCAGAAAAAAACTCTTCTTCATGACCATTTTTTTCTTGGGTGGTCCGCGTTTTGGTGGAGGGCGTGGCCTGAACCTTTGTCCAGGGTCTCCTCCGGTATAGCTAGCTCTAGGTGTGTAGCTATCTGTGTGCTGTGGAGCCGCCCAGTTCAGCCAGGCCAGGTCTCCTCCTTCTCTTAGCTCCTCGTGTCGTGGTGGTTTTGGATTGTTTGATCGTGTTTTTGATTTTGATCTATTTTTTTTTTTTTTTTTTGGATTTCTTTTTTTGGATTGGTCATCATCCCTGGGGTTGGTCTTTGTCTTTGGTCATCTGATGCTGGCTCTGGCGGTCTTTGCTTTTAATTTCTCTTTTTAGTAGTTTTATTTTCTTTTTTTTAGTTCCCAATTGTTTGTAGCCCCAAACAATTTATTTTGCACATTTGCACACACATTTACATTTGCCTGTTAGCTTGTTATGTGTTTACTTTTTGTGTTATTTAATTTGTGTTAATCTGTTTATGTTGTGAATTAATGTGTGTGTCTGTCTAGTTTGTGTGAATGAATTACTGCTCTCTCTCTGTCTGTTAGGAGAATAGCTGACCTCAGGGCTGCGGTCTACTGAGAATAGCTCTGCCCAGCTGCAGCCCAGCTGAGCTGGTTGACCTGAATCTGCCCAGCTGTGCCTGAGGGGTGGCACTGTGTCTGTGTGTGGGTCTCTTTTTTGTGTTTTTGTGGGGCCTGTGCCTGATGAACCTGTGTTTGATTGGGTGGTGTGCCTGTGCCTGTGAGTTTGGTGAGCAGGATTGGTGTGCCTGTACATTTGTGTGGTGTGTTGTTTGTATTGTTTATATTTGTTTTGGTTTATGTTTGTTTTGTTTGCCATTGTTGTAATCCAAATTGAAATCTGTCCCCCAGCCCCCCAAATAATCTGTCCTCTGCCTGTCTTTTCCTCACTCAATTCCAACAGGAGGCTGCCTATATAAAGACTGAATACAAATTGTGAACCACAGTACTTGGTTCAACCACACTACCTTCAAGGACCACATTACAAACCCTGCAAATTCTTACACATATAAATAGTTCCAAATCAATCCAGTTGTGCCATAAGATACTCATATGAGAAAAGGTTTGCAGAATTGGACCCCAGATAGCTCTCTAAAAATGGACCAATTATTAATCCAGTCTGGTACTCTATCTCCAACAGAGGCCAGTACAAGGCTTTTTTTTTTTTTTTTTTTAAGAGAGAGAAAGATATAAAACTCATCTAAATATTGTGATGATAGGCATCTTAGATATGTGTCTGATAATATTAATCTCATATAAACCACTTAATTGTGCAACACTGTTGTATGAGAGGAAATTTCTTTCTGCTGCTGCTCAGTTTAGGCCCTGAAACACAAAGATTGAGATCCACTGGTGAAAGTCTTGCCATTGACTTCAATAAAGTCAGAATTTCATGTTATTCAAGCTACAATAATGTAATTGCAGCTTCTGTTCTTATTTATATTAATGACTAATCTTTTCCTAAATCTTATTTGCCTCTATTATATCCTTTATCAGAGAGTTTTTCACGTTAATTATACAGTATTAGAGCTTAAAATTCCAGCTTCCCATCAGAAATTGATGGCCTTTAAAACAAAAACATAAAAAGCACAGGATCTCAATATTATCCAAGAGAATAAATTACAGAAGAGGTAGAATTTGAAGGCACAAGCACTGGATGTTTCATAAATATTATTGCCTTTTATCTGGTTTCAATGTGATGCTTAAAGTGATCATCTCTTTGTCTTTGAAGGAAAAAGGTAAATAGGAGAAAAGGGCGTATAGTTTTTAAGTACATGGTTTATTTTAAGCAGCTGAGCATTCCCATTGAAATCCCATTCAAGTAAAGCTCATGCTTAAGTACTTTTCTGGATCATCACCTATTAGTCTTTGTTATTCTCCATTATTTCCACATACAGTAGAACCTCAGCGTTACGAACACCAGACTTACGAACTGACTGGTCAAGGTAAGGTAAACTGTTTCTGTGCTTGTTTTATTTCAAGATGATTAAAAGCAGCATTTTTCTTCTGCATAGTTAAGTTTCAAAGCTGTTTTAAGTTAATCTTCATTTGTAAACTTTTGAAAGAACAACCATAATGTTTTGTTCAGAGTTACGAACATTTCAGAGTTATGAATAACCTCCATTCCTGAGGTGTCGTAACTCTGAGATTCACATTATTTTGAAATTCTATTTGAGATACCCTTATACTTCTCTTTTCCAAACTACAGTTTGAAAAAACAAGAGTAATAAACACAAAACTGTATACAAATGGGTTTGAATAGACAAATATCCTTTAGTTCATCAATGCTACCTTTAAAATATCCAACTGTGGAAAAGCTAATCAGATATTGTGCCAAAAGCAGCCTCCAAAAACTGCAACGCTCATAAATATTTCCTTCAATTTAATAGCAAGAGCATACAAAAACCTTACTAATTTATTGGAACTTGTAAACCCTGTTTGGTAAAATTTTAAATTCAAATCACAACCTTCTTTGATTTTCTTGTTTTTCTTGTTTTCCTTTTTTATTTTATTTTTTTTATTTTTATTTAAATTCCCTAATCCCTATCAGAACTTTAAAGATTAAGAGGTATTTTATTTTTACCTTAACCAATTATTATTACCTTAGCCAAAATCTGCCTCACTGGCAGTAATCTTGTACAATAATCTCTCTTTATTTCAAATTTGCTTAATGAAGGACTATGAGAAATCAATAACTTTGGCTTTGTTAGTTATTGATGATATTCCCTGCATATTCACTGCTGATGCACTGAGCAAGGATTTGGTTTGTAGAGTATTAATCAAAATCTTACGGTTCAATTGAAAAGAGAGTCAAATTCTGTGCTTAAACTCCACACAACACAAACACAAAAACCCATTTTACAAGATTTCAGGAATGCTTCCAACCTTGCTGCAATTTTATTCAACTGACAGCTTCAAGCATTTGTTAAAAGGACAGTAACTGAATTCTTTTTATAGTTCTTTTTATTTTTAATATCTTCTCAGACACCTCCCCATTCTTTTTATTTTCAACACTGACATTTCTCCTCTTGTGTTTTTTAAAGAAGCATAATCTTTTAGATGCTGTGAATACAGTGAATTTGACACACCTAGAGGTAGGTTTACACTGCATGATTGTTTTTGAAGTTAGGTAATTCCCCTAGCATGGGTTTATATAGAAGTGTAGCTAGAGAAGCATGTCTTAGGTAAGTGAAGATATGGCTGAAAGGTGTGGGTACATATGTGAGTACATACCCTAAACAACTCTATACTTGCCCAAGCTGTACCTCCCAGTCTACACTGCTGGAGCCTTTCCTCACCACAGTGAAAGATTCTGTCAGTGGGGAGCTGTTGAAGCATTTCCCTGTTGTTCCTACCAGAGCCTTTCACTAGCATGTATAGCTATACACCACAAAGTGGCTGTGGCAGGCTTTTCACTATGATGTATACATCCAATACGCTGCCACCACTAGTGTGTAGTGTAGATGTATCTCTAGTGGTGACAGTCACTGTGTCTCATTACCAAGATCCTTTACCATTGAGTGCAGTTAAAAGCCATATTGACAACAAGGGATATTGCTACAAAAGACATATGGGGGTTCTGTAATCTGATACATCTTTCTGAATGAGGTTCAATACTTTTTTACAGCCTTTAAATGTGTTTGTGTTTTTGCTTTGTTTTTTTTCTACATCAGCTTTTTTAACATCAGCTCAGTTGCTTGGTATTTTGGACACCTAGACCTTTTAAAACTTGCTTTTAGCAATATTATTAATAGATATTTAGCAACTGACTAATTTAAAGCTACTGGAGTTAATAGAAGTCCTTCCATTGAGTCCAGTAGGCTTTGGTTCAGGCTCTTTGACCCCCCACCTTTGAGAGTTTTACATTATATTAGCATTTTGATTACAATATCGTCTACCACCACTGTATATAAAACAAAAGTTTGAACAAAGAGGTAGAAAAATGAGTCCTGCCTAGGTAGGGCAACACCTCTTTGAAGCTAGTGAGTAAGGTTCCTACTACCTCTAAGTATTTTAGAGATTTAAGCCCTGATCCTGCATTGTGATTCATGTGGACTCAGCAGTCTGTTTGCATAGATCACATTAAAGGTTCAGGATCATAATTAATAAAACTGCATTGGAAGTGTAATTATGAATATCTTTTACCCATTATTGTTGGATAAAACTGGGATTTCCAAAAAGAAACCTAAAGATTTGCCTTTTAGTCCTATTTTTTTTTAAATAAAGATGCTTAATTGAGGAAATAGGTTAAATACTAAAATGTTCTGTATATCAAACTGTGTTGCTAGCCCATCAATATACAAAGCTTCTCTCGCTCTCATTTTTTACATCACTAATGGCTTCTTTGGTATCATTTTCATGTTTTAACTTTGTCATATTCTCTATCCCTTTCACACTTTAAGAGATGCCTGTCATAACAACAGGTTTCAGAGTAATAGCTGTGTTAGTCTGTATCCGCAAAAAAAATAGGAGTACTTATGGCACCTTAGTACCATAGACTAAGACTAACAAATTTATTGTAACATAAGCTTTCATGGGCTACAGCGCACTTCATCGGATGCATGTAGTGGAAAATACAGAAGGAAGATATATATATATATATACACACACACACACACACACACACACACAGGGAACATGAAACAATGGGTGTTATCATACACATTATAAGGAGAGTGATCAGTTAAGGTGAGCTGTTGTCAGCAGGAGAGAAAAATAACTTTGTAGTGGTAATGAAAATGGCCCATTTCCAGCACTTGACAAGGAGATATAAGGAACTGTATGTGTGTGGGGGAGCGGGGGGGAAGATAAGCATGGAGAAATAGTTTTACTTTGTGTAATGGCCCATCCGCTCACAGTCTTTATTCAAATCTAATTTAATGGTTTCCAATTTGCAAATTAATTCCAATTCAGCAGTATCTCGTTGGAGTCTGTTTTTGAAGATTTTTGTTGTAATATTGCGACTTTTAGGTCTGTAATCGAGTGGCCAGGGAGGTTGAAGTGTTCTCCGACTGGTTTTTGAATGTTATAATTCTTGACGTCTGATTTGTGTCCATTTATTCTTTTACATAGCGACTGTCCAAACCAGACAAGAAAGCAGGAAAATGAATACCAGTGACACCGCTAATAAACTAGAACTGGCCAAACTGAAAGCACAAAAAAATGAAAAGAATCATAAGAGACTGCTCAAATTAAAACAACTCGAAAAAGAAGCCAACAAGGCTGCCCACAAGAGAGCTATGGAGGAGAACAAAAAACGAGATGGAAGAGAAAGAAAAAGACAGGAAGCATGAACTGGAGTTAGAGAGGGCAAGGGCTAGGCAAAATATACCAGACAACCCTAGCAACCCCTCTCCAGGTTCCGCTTCCCATCCCAGAAACTTCCCCACCTACAAGGCAGGCAATGATACCAAGGCCTTCTTAGGAAATTTCGAAAGGGCCTGCCTTGGGTATAGCATCTCTACAGACCAGTACATGGTAGAGCTGAGGCCGCAGCTCAGTGGACCCTTAGCAGAGGTGGCAGCTGAAATGCCTAAGGAACACATGAACAGTTATAAACTTTTTAAAAACAAGGCCAGAATCAGAATGGGGCTAACACCCAAGCATGCCCGTTGGCAGTTCAGAGCCCTAAAGCGGAAACCAGACATGTCATTTACCCGACATGCCTACCACATTGTAAAAAATTGGCATGCCTGGATATCAGGAGCAAGTGTTAAATCCCCAGAAGGGTTGCCCTTCCTAATGCAAATGGAGCAGTTCTTAGAGCGTGTTTCTGAAGAAATAGAAAGGTACATTCTAGATGGGAAGCCCAAAACTGTAATTGAGGCGGGGGAGATTAGAGCCAAATGGGTGGAGGTGGCAGAAAAGAAAAAAAAACTAGTCGCAATTGGAGCAAATATCAGAAGGGGCAACTCGAAACAAAACCCTATCACTGGGAGCAACCCAAGGCCCCACCTACATCCCAAGGAAAACCCCGAGACCAGGTCAAAGCCCCTCTCCAGCAACTCCCCATAATTGAGGTCCCATTTCAACGAGTAGCTGTGGATATTCTGGGTCCTTTCCCAAAGAAGACACCCAGAGGAAAGCAGTACATACTGACTTTCTTGGATTTTGCTATCCGATGGCCGAAAGCAGTATCTCTAAGCAACACCAGGGCTAAAAGTGTGTGCCGAGCACTAACAGACATTTTTGCCAGGGTAGGTTGGCCCTCCGACATCCTTACAGATTCAGGAACTAATTTCCTGGCAGGGACCATGAAAAGCCTGTGGGAAGCTCATGGGGTGAACCACTTGGTGGCCACCCCTTACCACCATCAAACAAATGGCCTGGTGGAAAAGTTTTAATGGAACTTTGGGGGCCATGATACGTAAATTCATAAATGAGCACTCCAATGATTGGGACCTAGTGTTGCAGCAGTTGCTCTTTGCCTACAGAGCTGTACCACATCCCAGTTTAGGGTTTCCACCATTTGAACTTGTGTATGGCCGCGAGGTTAAAGGGCCATTACAGTTGGTGAAGCAGCAATGGGAGGGTTCTACGCCTTATCCAGAAACTAACATTCTGGACTTTGTAAGCAACCTACAAAACACTCTCCGAGACTCTTTCACCCTTGCTAGAAAAAACCTAAAAGAGGCTCAGAAAGAGCAAAAAGCCTGGTATGATAAACATGCCAGAGAGCATTCCTTCAAAGTAGGGAACCAGGTTATGGTCTTGAAGGCGCTCCAGGCCCATAAGATGAAAGCATCATGGGAAGGGCCATTCACAATCCAAGAGCGCCTGGGAGCTGTTAACTATCTCCCCACCTCAAACCTAAAGTGTACCATGTTAATTCTCTAAAGACCTTTTATTCCAGAGAATTAAAGGTTTGTCAGTTTACAGCCCAGGAAGGAGATGATGCTGAGTGGCCTGAAGGTGTCTACTACAAAGGGAAAAGTGACGGTGGTGTGGAAGAGGTGAACCTCTCCATGACCCTTGGACGTATGCAGCAACAGCAGATCAAGGAACTGTGCACTAGCTTCGTGCTGATGTTCTCAGCCACCCCAGGACAGACTGAACGGGCATATCGCTCCATTAACACAGGTAATGCTCACCCAATTCGAGTCTAACCTTATCGAGTGTCTCCTCATGCTCAAACTGCTATAGAATGGAAAATCAAGGATATATGTTACAGATGGGTGTAATCCGCCCCTCTAACAGTGCATGGGCATCTCCAGTGGTTCTAGTTCCCAAACCAAATGGAGAGATACGTTTTTGCATGGACTACCGTAAGCTAAATGCTGTAACTCACCCAGACAACTATCCAATGCCATGCACAGAAGAACTATTGGAGAAACTGGGGTGTGCCCAGTTCATCTCTACCTTAGACTTAACCAAGGGGTACTGGCAGATACCGCTAGATAAATCCGCCAAGAAAAGGTCAGCCTTCATCACCCATGTCGGGCTGTATACATTTAATGAGCTCCCTTTCAGGCTGCGAAATGCACCCGCCACCTTCCAAAACTTGTAGATGGTCTCCTAGCGGGATTGGGAGAATTTGCTGTCTCCTATCTTGACGATGTGGCCATCTTTTCTGATTCATTGGCAGAACACCTAAAACATCTGCAAAAAGTCTTCAAGCGCATAAGGGAGGCAGAACTAACTGTTAAGGCTAAAAAGTGTGAAATAGGCCTAAACAGAGTGACTTACCTTGAACACCAGGAACTATCAACCCCCTACAGGCCAAAGCAGATGATATCCAAAAGTGGCCTGTCCCAAAGTTAAAAAAAAGGTCCAATCCTTTTTAGGCTTGGCCAGATATTACAGGTGATTTGTACCGCACCCACAGCCAAATCGCTGCGCCACTGACAGACCTAACCAAAAAGAAACAGCCAAATGCAGTTCAGTGGACTGAAAAGTGTCAGAAGGCCTTTAATCAGCTTAAAGCAACACTCATGTCTAATCCCGTGCTAAGGGCCCCAAATTTTGACAAACTGTTCCTAGTAACCACAGATGTGTCCAATTGTGGTGTGGGAGCAGTTTTAATGCAGGAAGGACCAGATCAAGAATTCCATCCTGTCGTGTTTCTCAGCAAGAAAGTGTGTGAAAGGGAAAGCCACTGGTCAATCAGCAAAAAGGAATGCTACGCCATTGTGTACATGCTGGAAAAGCTACACCCATATATTTGGGGATGGTGTTTCCAACTACAAACCAACCGTGCTGTGCTAAAGTGGCTTCATACCGCCAAGGGAAATAATAAAAAACTTCTTTGGTGGAGTTTAGCTCTCCAAGATTTTGATTTAAAAATACAACACATTTCAGGAGCTTCTAACAAAGTGGCTGATGCACTCTCCTGTGAAAGTTTCCCAGAATCAACTGGTTAAAAATTGTTCTTGAAATGTGAAACATATTGTTAGTTTTTATATAATCAGTAGTATGTCTAAAGGTGCATGTGTCTTATTAACTCTATATTCTCCTAAAGCTCCAGGAAGAAACCACAGCCAGTGTGGAACCAGCTGTCCAACACTATCTGTGATTTTGGGGGGGGGGGGGGTCATAACTATAAAGGGAAGGGTAACAACCCTCCTGTATACAATTCTATAAAATCCCTCCTGGCCAGAGGAACCAAAATCCTTTTACCTGTAAAGGGTTAAGAAGCTCAAGTAACTTGGCTGACACCTGACCCAAAGGACCAATAAGGGGACAAGATACTTTCAAATCTTGGGGGGGTGGGGGGAAAGGCTTTTGTTTGTGCTCTTTTTTTCTTTTTTTTGTGGTGTTCACTCTTGGGACTAAGAGGGACCGGACATCAATCCATGTTCTCCAAATCTTTCTGCACAAGTCTCTCATATTTCAAACTTGTAAGTAACAGCCAGGTGAGGCATGTTAGTTTTATCTTTGTTTTCTCAACTCATAACTGTTCCTTTTGCTAAAGGGTTTACCTCTGTTTGCTGTAACTTTAAACCTAAGGCTAGAGGGGGTTCCTCTGGGCTCTATGAATCTGATTATCCTGTACAGTTATTTCCATCTGAATTTTACAGAAATAAACTTTACCTTTTCTTTAATAAAATTCTTCTTTTAAGAACCTGTTTGATTTTTCATTGTTTTAAGATCCAAGGGTTCTGGATCTGTGTTCACCAGAACAAATTGGTGAGGGTATATTCTCAAGCTTACCAAGGAAAAGGCATGTAAGGACTTGGGCGGGGGGAGAAATTAGTCTCAAATCTGCCCCCTCAAAAGGTGGGGGTTAGGGAGTTGGGAAAACGTTGGGGGAAGGCAGAGTTCCAAGTGGCTCTCCTCTAAGATTTGAAACACGCTTGGTGGTGGCAGCTTACTGTTAACCTAAGCTGGTAAATAAGCTTAGAGGGTCTTTCACGTGTGTCCCCACATCTGTACCCTAAAGTTCAGAGTGGGGGAAGGAACCCTGACAATGCCAGATAAAGAATTTCACTCTGACTGCCAAAGGTTTTCAGAGTTTAATTAAAAGTTTGTTTCCTTGTTTTTGTGTAGCTTTTCCTGACTTTTGACTAACTTGGCAGCTAAAGGCAGGTTTCTTGTTTTTTTTTTAATCAGCTTGAACATAGCAATTAAAATAGAGATCACACAGCCGTCTCATCAAGAATCATGCGCCATTTATATTTCACCTTTTTTAAAATCTGAAATAATCAAATGCTGTTTTGATTTTAACTCTGAAATATGGAACATGTACAGGAATATGTGACTTTTATATGCTTGAGTTTGGATAGTTCAGCCTTTATAAAAATATAACCCTGGTCATTACGTATAACGAATTAACAGTTATGCTGATTAGCCAAATGTGCATTCTAAAGAGTGAGTTCAGAAAGTGCAACACAATCATTCATAAAGCACATCTGTTTTAGGAGTGAGAAGACAAAATTTCCTTTAGCACAGAGAAATCTCCATGGATCAAAAAACCTAAATTAATTGTTTAGCCACTTGAATTACTTGACATTTGCCTTAGGTGATAAAAACCAGAATGTAAAATGTCCCTCCATGAAGGGATAAGGCTATGGCTACACTACAGAGCTTACAGTGGCGCTACTACACCACTGTAGTGCAGATAGTGCAGATGCTCTAAGCTGATGGGAGAGAACTCTCCCATTGACTTAATTACTCCAGTCCCCGTGAGCAGCGGTAACTATGTTGGTAGGAGAGCGTCTATGTAGTGCTGTCCACATGGGTGCTTAGGTTGGTGTAACTTATGTCGCTCGGGGGGTGGCTTATTCACACTAAGCCGTAGTGTGTACATAGCTTGAAAGGCTTCTGGACCTCTGCAGCCTATGTTGGTCAGGGAAATTGTTTGAATTAATGAACCAAAGCCTGGAAGAGATTTGGGAGTGGTGTTTAATCCTTCCTGAGTTGGAGAAATAGGGTATCAGCCCTACATATTTCCCTGCCACTAGCTAGTTGTGACAGGACTTGAATATAGAGATGTTTATTTAAAACTATTGTTTTGCTTTTAAATATTGTATGCAATGCTGTACATTTAATTGCCTAGTCAACTGGAGAGATCTTTTTTGGATTAAAACTATATACAACTTGCTTTCTGGGTAAAAAGCATACTTTGTTTTGTATTGTTAACCCTTTCATTCTCCGTGAGCTAATACTGATTCAAAAGTCATCATGATCACTTTTGGTAATATTCTTTTGTCTATCATTGGCCATTAGAACAAACTGGACCATATAAGGAACTAATCCCAGGAAGCTAAAATGCTCTCCTCTCTCAATTTTTTTTCAAATGTTGAATTATATTTGTGATGAGAGACAAGGCCTCTAAGAACAAATTTTAGAAAAGTATTAGTCTGACATGAGTAAAATGAACTATACTAAGTCGTACAAAAGATAAATTATTTTCAAACAAAGGAAGAAAGGATCTCTTTATTAACTGCACTCGCAACAGAAGAAAATGATATAGAGCCTACAAGACAATACAAAGTAATTTGATAGTATCTGAAAATCCTTCATAGATTAAAAAAACTCAGACACTAATGGCATTTCTAATGCACAGAAATAACAGATAATGTACATGGAAAAGTCAGTCAAGACTTTTACAGATCTGACCTCTCTTGACAATCTAAACTACAAGGATTAATACAGTTTAGTAAACTAATTTTTCTACTTCTTTGTTGAAACTGCTTTGTTTTATATATATTCATAGTTATTTATCTGGTTAAATTTTATTTTATTATAATAATAATAATTATTATTTTTATGTATCACCTTTTATCCAGAAGGAAGTGAAACCACTTTATTGCGGACTAGGGCTAGATCCACAAAGGAACATAAGCACCTAAGTCCAACATGCCACTGAGATCCTCAAAGACCCTGCTCAATTGTAGACCCTATAGATGCCTAAGTTTCTGCTGGTCGGCATGTGCACAATGTTGAAAGGAAATAAGAAACACAAGCATTCATGTGAAATCATGCAAACAATAATATAGATATTATAGAAATGCATCCCTCAGCATACAACCAAAAAGTACTCTTAGAATCCCTGTAAATAATCTCATCAAAACAAAAGGCTTAGTGATCCCTACAAGTCAAAATATGAATGAATACAAATTATGAAATGAAAATATCTTCTTTTTGGTAAGTTGTTGTAAACATCTATATGACATAACCTACCACAAAAAACTAATCTAGATCTGCATAATTAAATCAACTACACTATTCTTCAGCATAATTAAATAAAATAAGCTATTCTTCAGCGTTATGAAAAAAAAATTACTGCACATTCAACTAAGTTCCAGATAAGGAAAACATGCACAAATAAGCATTCAAACACTTTTTATGTGAGGTTTCACTACAGTTATTATTCAAATCAGAGGGGGGAGAGAAAGTAATCTATACTACTTGACGATCTGTAACAGAAAAGCAACCAATTTTTAGATTAGAAATGGTCAGGGAAGAGAAAAGAAATTTTACACTGTACATTAGCAGTGTCTCTATTTCTTCTATTTTGCTTTCATTGCTCACAAACCCTGTGTGGATTTAGGCTCCTAAGATTTCTCAAACCCTTCTGGAAGCTATTTTGAAAGAAGCAGGATAAATCAGGCCAAAGTTTCCTCCATTTTTTTGAAGTTTCCACAGATTGTTATTTGTTTCTATGAGTAAGACATATGAATGGAAGACATTGTCACCTTTCAGTTTATCGAGAGATTCAGATTTAGTAGTACACCTGTTGATAATAAGTAATGTATACTATATTGCTTTACATACTCAAATCACTAAATGTTTAATAAGGTATATTCTGCACATGATCTTGCAGAAAATATATTCCCCAATTGTGTAGGCTTGCAATTTCTAAAAAGTTGTAAATTATCTTAATTACAAATGACCAAATTTCACAGGGCTAGATTGTTAAAAATTAACACTTTTGCACACACCTGACTAACAAGCACAAACTTGGACCCAGCCCCTAATTTTCACATGCAACATAAGTGCACACACTTGAGTTTGTGTACATGCACGTCAGGAATGCACAAAACTGTGCATGGGGCATGCAGTTTTGAAACTCTGGCCTTGAATATAGAACAAGATCCTCAGCGGGTATAAATCTGTGTAGATACATTGAAGACAATGGAACCAGTGAGCAAAAATTCAGGATCTGGCACTTTAAATATGCAGTTCAATTAATGAATGGGGCTGGTCACTCTTTCACTTCTCACAATATTTATCCCATCTTATTGTTTCTTCAGTTAATATGGATAATATCTCATGAATTATATTCCAATATTGAGATTATTTTGGTTAGAAAAAGACTATAATTTTCCTATCCCCTTGGTTTTATTCTTCAGCTTCTATTTGGTACCCAATAATACCATGTGTATGCATAACACTAAGAACAACTTCTAGTTTCTAGTTGTGAAAAGCTCATCACTTCGCCTGCTGGCTTGGCCAGAGAGAACTCCCTTTATTTCACTTGGTATTGCTGGTGCTTACAGCTTATGGCTTCTGCGTTGCATGCAAATCCTAAAATGGTAGGACGACCACATATGCTGTACATCAAGCCACATGAGAACTAATCAGAATAATCATTACCTGTTAACACGTACACTTCTGAAAACTAGGGTGACCAGATGTCCCGATTTTATAGGGACAGTCCCAATTTTAGGGTCTTTTCTTATATAGGCTCCTATTACCCCCCGTCCCCATCCCGAATTTTCACACTTGCTTTCTGGTCACCCTACTGAAAACCGACCATTTTCATTTAGTATCGCTGGCAGTATCTCTGATGTAGATTTATGATAAATCCTACTGATGGTCATAGTACAATAAAACTAGCAGTTCTGCAACCTTTTCATTTTGCAGACTCTATCATAAGACTGAGGGAGAGATTCTTTCACAGACCACCTCTCTTTCCAAACAATCTTCCATTGGTTGGCTCCCAAAATGTCCATAGTTTATAGTTTGAGGACAATTGGGATAAAGCATTATTGCTAGATATTTAATATCTCTATATGTCAAAGACATGATGTGCCTTCTGCAGAGATAGGAGATTTTCTTGTAGGTCAGGAGTAGAGGTACCAGCACTGCAAGTATATCTCATTAAGGCCAATCACTTGACTTTGATTTAAAATGCACAGCAAATAGAACAAACCTGTTCTACTGCATTAATTAGCAATTCCAGTGTTTAACCTGGAACATGTGCATATTTCTTTGTGCTTAGTCTTGAGGGCAGCAGTTGCAGTGACAATGATCAGGCAGAGGGCAGTCTGTAGAAAGAAATATCAACAGGCGCTCATCCAGACTATATATGTATCCTATCATGTCTTTGATCCCCAGTACTGTTCCCTAATATCCTGTGTGGAATGCATGGTATTATTATGTAAGGATAGTGTGTGCCTCCACTTTGGAATGCAGGGCTCTAGAATGCCGGATCAGGGTACTGCAGCCAAACACCACACCCTGGGTGCTGTGATATGCAATGTTTAAATAAAATACTTTTAAGTTTTAAATACACACTGTTCATGCCTTAATAAAAGAACATACTGTCTCACTCAAAAATTACATCCAACTGTGTAATCACTGAGAATGTTTTCTGCTGTAAGCACTGCTGTTGTAGCCCCTTTTTTTTGCAGGATATTAGAGAGACAAAATGGGTGAGGTAATATCTTTTATTGGACCAATTTCTGTATGTGAGAGAGTCAAGCTTTCGAGGTTATACAGAGCTCATCTTCCAGTGTGGGAAATGTACTTAATGTCCCAACAATTACAACAATCTATAACCCATTTAGCCACCTCCCACAAGTTTTTTTTTCCATCCCCCACCCCCCATGATTGGAGAGGTCACTTAACATATATTTCTAGGGACCATTCAAAGTTAAGTACTTGTGCTAAACAATCTGTTCTACGGGACATTCTGGGTGTGTCTACACAGAAATGTAAGCCTATGTCTAGTGGGACTTAAAAGTCAGCTGACCTGTGTGAGGGAGCCTTGGTCTTGAGCATCTACACTCCATTTTAACCCTAGGTTAAGGATTTTCTGACCTGTGCTTGAACCTATGGCTCTGGTGTCCAAACTTCAATACACAAACCCGAGTCAAAGTAACCCTATCCCAGAGTTCCTTGTGCCCCCCCCACTATCATCGACACTCTAACCTTATGAATGTGTTTCAGTGTGGGAAAACTCTACTGCACACCCTGTTTCCTAATTGTAATGATGCTGTTGATGGGACTCAGGTGACCATAAGGAGCACACAAGTACATTAACTGCAATAATTAGCTCCTGAACTGCCCTCAAATCTGAGAACTGGGCTCTGCACCTTCAGGTTGAATCATATTGGCAGAGAATGGCCTTGTACACCTGTTCTGAGGATAATTAATACATCAGTCTCCAGGGCTGTCAAATTGTTAAAATGAAACTTGGCAATTGTTAATTTTTAAAATGGGATGTTCAGTGAAGATTTTTTTTTCTTTTTGTCTGTTTTGAAGTTTGACATAAAATGTAGGTTTCAGAGGAAACACACACACGCACACCCCCCAGCCTGGCTTCTGCCAGCTGTGAAGTGCATCCCCAGGGCTTCGGTGCAGTGTGCTCCAGCACCCCTGGGGATCCCTTATCATTTTTATAGGGACAGATGCTGGAGTCCTGGTTTCAGCCCTTGCCCAGATATAAGACCTATTTCCTTCAACGGGAACATTCACATGAATAAGGCAAGCAGGATTTGATCCTATGTATTACCTTTATGGTGGTGAAAACCATCTCTGATCGCTCACTCTCTTGGGCTAAAGACAATCTTGCATTTCTCTAAACTATATTTTAAACCTGAAAATTAGTCCATCTCAGATCACGACTGGCTGCCACTGAAGCATCAGAATGCCAACCAGATGTTGCTACCCATTGGCAAAACATCATCAATATCTTTTTAATTCCTTTTTCTCATTTAAGCCTTTTTTGCTTCACTCAAAGGCAATATGTCCTGAGGATCCTTTATTCCTGCCCCTGCCTCGCCTAGAGAGGCAAGGATAAGGGATCCCCAGGAGTCTGTAGGGAGGTTTTGGGGCTGATAGTATATGCAGCCCAGGTACCCCTGCAGACGCATCCCCAGGGAGGGCCTGAGAGCAGAGCAGGGACCAAGCAACTGCCAGGCAGGGAGGGGGAATGGAAGGGCTCTTGAATCAGCACAACCAGAGAAGGGATGACGCCCAACATTCCAGAGGACAGGATCTACCTCCCATCTGCTCCGAGGCAATCTCCACACAGCAGTGAGGAGGAGGAGCCGACACGGGAAGAGCAGACAGGAGGAATGCACTCAGCCAAGCAGTAATAGTGCTTCCGGTTGCTGCACTGGCTGCCTCACCTGCAGCACTGCTCTTCTGGGAGCAGGAACTCTGGGATACATCCGGAGGACTTCTGGGACCCAAGTCAAGCCAGGACCATGCGCACACAGGAAAACAACAGGGCTCAGACCCTCTAGCCCTGCAGGGTCCTGGAACTCAGGGACTTGAGCCCCAGGTTAGCACAAGAGGTGTGTGAATGCAAGGGAGTTTAGGCTTGAGCCTGGCTTCAATTGCAAACCCGCTGAGTACATTTCCCAGAACTGAAGAAGAGCTTAGTGTAACTTCAAAATCTTGTCTCTCTCCCCAACAGAAGTTGGTTCAATAGAAGATACTACCTTACCACTTTGTCTCTCTAATGTTTTCTGTTGTGATATCTATTCTGACACTGAGACAAATAAGAAAAATTAATAGTGAGTAACTGTTCCCCATAAAGAACAAAGACAGCATTATTAAGGGTGAGAAGAAGAGCTAGGCCAACCCTGTGCAGATGAAATAAGTGGTGAGCAGAGGGTGCAAGGAACCTTCCTCTGCCCCTTGTGTAAGGGTTAGCCACAATATGTGACAGATGTAGAGCTCCTGCTCCATCCTATTGTCAATGCTAGCCTCTAGAAAGGATCCTGTGTGAGCATAAGCATAGCTTTCCTTCCACATTGGCCAGTGGTGTTGAACCAAAACAGGGAGTTCAAGCTGTTTCTAGCGTGGTAAAGCTATTATGTGTGCTTCCTACATTTTGCCAGAGAAATTACAGTTATGTCAGCAAAAATTCCTCCAGGATCTCCCAGAGTCCTGCTCCACTTCACACATGCCTAGTGTCAAATATAGCTTAAAGTTACAATTTGTTCCTTAGGGTGTGGTAATAGCAATGTAGTAATCCAAACACGTAACATGTTTTTTTATTATTTTTAGCTTTATGATTGACAGGAACATAGTTATGTGACCATAATCTACAATACTGCATGAAAATCACTGCCAATTGAGGCAACTGGAGAGGTGTTCACACAAGCAGGTAGCAGACTTCCTAATAAACTCTGAACTACACAAAGGCTCTGACAATGTCTCACAAAATAAAAAGCACAGAAAACACTGTGATTCAGAGAGGTATTGGCAGACAATTTCCATCTAAAAAAACTCCACACTACTGAAAATACTTTAAAAAATTGAACTAGAAGAAAAATGAACAAATGGATATGGCTTCTGAACCTGCTGAAATGAAAAGTCTGCCTACTGATGAGCTAAGCAACATGCTCTGGTATGCTATTTATCCCTGACAAGTGACTTACTGTGTAGGAATAGTAAAATGTGCATTACTCACATATTTACTATCTGTGTGTCTTATGAATACGGCTAAGATTTAGTCATGGATATTTTTGGTAAAAGTCATGGACAGGTCACGGGCAATAAATAAAAATTCATGGCCCATGACTTTTACCCCAATTATGCCTGACTAAATCTCTACTTCTGGGATCCTGCTGCTCTGGGGTGCGGGGGGACGCTGCAGGGATGGGGTGGGGGAGTGAGGGAGGCTTCTCCAGTGCTGGACTGCCCGCGACCACTGCTCCCAGAGACTGCTCTCCAAATGGCCTCTGGGCACCCTGGGACTGCTGCTGCTTGGGTGGTCCCCAGGGCACCCCCAGGACCGCTTGGCACTCCCCAGAGCCAGCCATACCGTCCGCTGTCCTCAGAGCCAGCTGCCTGGGGCCACCCGAGCAGCAGTTGGTGCAGCTAATCCCAGGGCAGCCCCCAGGACCACTGCTCAGATGCTACCTGGGCCGCCCCCAGAACCGCTGCTTGGGAGGTTCCCGGGACCAGTCACACCAGCTGCTACTCACACAGTTCCAGGAGCCAGCTGCCAGGGGCCTTCCAAGCAACGGCAGGTGCTGTACCGGGAGACACTGGCAAACCAGTAAAGTGCCTGAAACCACTATGGCTTATTGTTAAAGACAGCCTAGTCAGCAAGCTGTTAAAAGCAAGTCTCAGCTTGACCAAGGCAGGAGGGGAGGGGAGTTGAGGGTGCCATCGAAAGGGCAGCTTGACCCCGCGTCCTCCCTGATAAGAATTGTATTAAAATTGCTGATACATGCATTTGAAAAGAGCAGGATGTGCCCTCAGGAATGTCTATTGAGGTCTCAAGGCTGCAAGTTCTGGAAAGACCCAACCTGGTTAATCAATAATCAGAAGGTACCTCTTGCTTGAAACTGCTTACTTAACAAGGTTTCTTTAATTACTAATGTATAAATAAGAGGAAAAAGCTTGAGACAGGTGGGACTTGTTTCGGGACTGGCCTCTCCCTCTGTGTTCCCCAGCAGCAGACAGGCTGCTGATGTATCACTCGAAAGCCACACTCAGCTTTGGTAATTATCAAGGGTTGAGGGTGTTTTACTAACTTGTTGCGGACGTGTGTAAGTGCTTGAGACTAAGTAAAGTTTAGCTTTAAGTGAAAGCACTCATGTTGTCCTGTTTGTGCCAGCCATCTATTGGTCGGACGGCCGTGTCTCCCCTGATTTATTTCCTGACACCTCCTCACACAGAGTAAAGTTACCAAGAGCTTTGCGTTGAAAGAACCCCGGGTAACAGTGCAGCTGGCAGTGGGACGCCCAAGCAGCTGGCCCTGAAGTCAGCTGCACCAGCCAGTGCAGAAGTCAGGGAAGTTGCAGAAAGTCATGGAATCTGTTACTTCCATGACCTCCAAGAAATAATTGCAGCCTTATTTATGAGTCAGACTTGTTTGGTTTCCAGATAAAAACAAGTTGTTAATACTTTCAGCCATATAAATAGTAAGCTGTATTCTGTTCTGTTTCTTATTGCAACAGATTCGGCATTTAAGTTCTGCATTTATTGATATACAGGTCTTGGCTCAGTTTTTATTCAGTCCTTACTCAGGCCAATTCTTGTTGGCTTCTAAGATGCAGAGAACCAGAGAGAGGAGAAAATGCTATGAAACTGAGTACCAAACTTCATGCAACTAACTTCTGCAGAAAGTTACCTAAATGAGAATTAAATAAAGATTTAATTATCCAGCCCCAAAAACATATAAATATTTGGAGTATTAAAATGTACATAAAAGGTAATATTCAATTGCATAGAGACTTCCCACAAATATATTTTTGTTTGTTTGTTGTTGTTGTTTGTATTTTTGTTAAAGTACGTGTTTCAGTCCAGGCACAGAAGTCCAGTGGGAAATTCAGATGGAGTAACTGTACATATATATATATATCTGAGTGGAGTGTGTGTGTATATACAGAGAGAGAGAGAGAAAGAAACACACATATTTTTATTTGTTCAGTTGTGGAAGGACTTAGTGAATCAAGTGAAAAGCCAAATGGATGCACTGGTACTCAATTATATGATATTTCTGGCCCTCTGCAGTCAAAAATTCCCAAAAGATAAATACTTTGACTTCTACCCATTCATCCAAATTCTCCATGTTTGTTGACTAGCCCTAAGAATTGCTCCAGTTTCCCTTCTTTATATCTCACCTCTACACTGCCTTGAGGTCCCACATCAGAACCTTGGTAAATGTAAATGTATCACATACAGGTATCTATAAAGGTTTTGGTATGTGGTATGGTTATATATAACTAAGAACTCATTCATTGCAGTTTTATACATAAGAGTATTTGCAGATACATAGCCCAGTATCATTATATCAGAATATATGCAGGAGTTTGGCATAGTCTTTAAGACCCATTGTCAAAAGGAACTTTTCTTTTCCAAAGTAAAATTTATTTTCATGGTCTAAAGACTACTGATAGGATTGTTACTATTCCTATTTTCTGTACTTGACAAGCTAATCCTACTGTAAACTTGCATAACTGACAGCAAAGTTAGGTTTCAAAAAGGAATACTGTAAGCTTCAATTCCTTATTGGCAACACCATTGTTGCATTCATTAATCAGCGGTGATTTACACTAATATAAATGCATTGATCTTATTCTGTGGGCTCTCTCTTGTGAGTAATTTCATCCTTTAGCAGACATTATGAGATACATTAAGTAGTGGCATTCCAACAAATGAGACTGGCTTGACTACAGTTAAACATCCAATTAATAACCAAATATGAAGCAATTTATTTATTTCTTCATGTCACAGTGGCTACTATTATTGCAGTATTCCCAGAAAATGCTTTAAGAGCCCTTTGGGGATAAATTCAGGGGAAGGAAACATTGCTGTAATATTGATAAACTCAATTTAAATAATCACATTCACATTATTTGTGTGGCATTTTTTAATATACATCAGTTTAAAAGGGCCCCTCCCCCTTGCAGTGCAGAGAATTCAGAAGAATATGATCTTTAGTTAAAAACTATTTCTTCACCCTGGGAATGAAATAGTAATACTCTCACTGCATTAGACTGATCCTTTGGACTCAGACCTGAACATGAGTACATATAACTGCTCTGCCACAGGAACAGACTTAGGGGTGAATTGTGACTCAGCGTCTCTTGTCTGGCGAGAAGTAAGTTGCAATGGACCTTGAAAGAGTGCAACTTATTTCACAACCTCACATTGGCCAGGAAATAGGAGAGCTCTTCTCCACCCACTCCCCATCCTCTTGTTTACAGTGGGGAGTAGCTGGGGAACAGGGGCTGTGCTCAGCATCACACCTGAACCCAAGATCTAGTTATAACATGTAAATTTTTGGGGGGGTAACCTGAAATATCTTACTCCCCTGCTTGACTGAGTAACACAAGGGCACAATCTAGTTCAAAATGAACACATTGCTTACAAAGATTTAATTTGCTAAAAATTGTTTTACACACTATGTTTAAAATCAACATCTTTTACAACATTTCAATTTTTCTAATGGGTATTTAATTCTGATTCAGACTAATTGCCTTAAAACATGGTCTCACTGACCAGTTGGGGGCTGCTTTATAGCCCAGACTTTCTATTCATCCTTGTTCTCTTATTTATCTCACTTTTCCCCTGTCACCCTCACCTCCCCCGCCCCTGCCAGCCTGGTTTTCTTCTAACTCCACATCTGTGTATTTTGGGCAAGCATCCCTTTTCTCAAAATGTTATTTATCAACAGGCTGATTATTCACCTGTGCAAAGGCTGAAAGAATTATGTATACTGGTTACAACAGGTCAAAACATGTCAGGGCTACCTAGATTGTATTCCCACATACAAAATGGGATCTTGGCAAGTCCCTGCATTCTTTTATGTCTCAGTTGTTGGGTCAGTAGAATGAATATCCTGTAATACTTATCTGCTACTGTGCAGAAATATTGTGAAGCTGAATTAATGCTAACAAAGTGTTCATATAATCTCTGGTGAAAGTTTTCTCCAAATGAGCCAGTGGAGTTGAACTAAAACAGGGAGTGGAGGCTGCATCTTCTCTAAGATTGGTAGAGCTACTGCCCCAGCATGCTTTCCCCACATGTTGCCGGAGCAATTATAGCCTCATCAGCCAGAATTCCTTTAGGACCTCTCACAGATCTATTGCACTGTACACAGTCACAATGCCAGCTACAGCTTAAAGCTATAATCTGTACTTAAGTGTACAGTAATAGCAATGTAGCAATCCAAAAACTTAAGATGATTTTTTAATTATTTGTCTCACAAAATAAATGGCAGACATAGAACACAGTAATTCAGGCAAATTTAACTTAAGAAAAATGTACTCAAAGTAACTTTATCTTCTAAAAACTGAACAAAAAAAATGACTGAGTCTATTCCAAGTGTTTTTTTGAGCAAATCAATATGATTTCTGAAACTGTCAAAAACAAAACAGAATGTGTTAAAGCTATGTAAAAGTTTTAAGGAAAATGCATTAAAAAGGTCTCTCTCTCTCTCTCTCTCTCACACACACACACACACCCTTGAGAAAGTATATGGAAACATATTACTAAATAAGGGCAGTGACCACATTTATGATTATAACGTGGTTGTGTTATTGAACTCCTTTTAAAAAAATGCCTAACAAGAAAAATAAGGGAAAGAGCTATTAGACAATTAGAAAGTAATGATGATCTTTCCAATATACCCTTTAATAAAAAAATAGATAATGGAATACTTGGAATTCTAGATGTGCATCAGAGTCCAAAGAACATTAGAGAATGAACTTAATGTACAACTAGCAATTCTTTTTGAAAAACCATGAACTAAGGATTGGAGTCATGGAAAACCTCAGAAAAGGCACTATTTGTGTCTTTTGGGTCAGCCTGATTCTAAATGTGTTCAGTGGTATGGTTCAAAATTGCACGACTGATCTTCATATTTATTTAACTTTTAAACACCTATAGTAATATTTCATTGTTTATCTACCTTGTTACTCCACCATCCACAATCCATGTGTCTGCCACTCAAAGCTTTATGGGGTGCAGATTACTGCCCCACGTGCATTCTACTACCCATGCCCCTGACTTCTCCTTGCTGTCCTTGCACTCATTCCCCAATACACAGGAACTATGACGTGTGTGTGGACATTCCAACATCTCTCGCCACACACTGAGCACACATATAAAGAACCTGCACAGTATGATCAGTGACTATTTTTTTCTTTGATTTCATGCCATTACTCCTAGTCCTACCCTGCTATAAATACCTTGAATATTTCTCTCTTTTTCTCTCTCTCTCTCCTATTATTTGTTGTCAGATATTTATATACATTTTTCTCTACATTCTACATTCGTTATCTTTTCTTCACAGATCATAACCTTTAACCATTTTTTCATTTTTTCCACCATTCTTTTCATTCTTTTACTTTTCAATTACCTTAAAAGTAAGAATATGCATGGGAAAGATAAGATAATCAAAGGAAGCAATTTGAGAAACACAAGATTTAAACCTCCTGAACATCTTGTGACTCCACTACACATGAAGAGCATAACATTTAGAGAATTCTCTGCTTATGTCTGAAATCAGAAAATGATATTCACCTTCACTGTTAGTAACTATGCATGGATCTTTCTGCCCTTCTATGGTTTGCTCAAGGTAAGATGTGGCAAATATACAGATGCAGGATTTCACATTATTTTCTGTGGCTACTTTATACTATGCATCAGTATAATAGACAAATCACTTCAGTCTAGCATTTCATGTTATTCAAATGGTAGCTAAATACTATTTTACTGGTTTACCTCTTTTCTTATGCTCTTCTATATATTCATCCTTTGTCATCCTATCCTACCTTTTACATGATTTTCAGATGTGTTATTATCCTGAGTATAGTGTTTAAAATATATTACATGAGAGGATTCAGATGCTAGAAATCATATTATGGATCAGGAATATAATGCTTTCTCCATATATAACTTTAGTGAGACCACACCCTGGAATATTATATTAATTACTGGACACTTCAATACCAGAAATATATTGACAATCTGGAGAGAATTCAGAGAAGAACAATTATAAAGTAGCTGGATGGTCTGACTAATGAGGAAAGATAAGCAAAGTATGAATAGTCTAACTAAGAGACATCTAATGGAAAACCATAATAATTGTCTACAAATATGTGAAAGGAGGAAACTCCAGAAATCTTTAGATGGTATAGGGAGATGATATTAAAATTGGAAAAAATATGGTAGAAATCAGTAAAGATATTCTCAGAGTGAATCCAACAATGCAGGGGTTTAAAGTGCACTAAAAGATAACCCATTAAAATCTTGTATTGACAAATTCTGAGAGACAGTTGAAACCACTTTTAAAATTTGGCTCTTGATATTCAAATATCCACTCATTGGGGATTGTTATGATGCATATAATGCATACAGGCCTCAGATAAACTTTTGATATAGATCAAAAAACTTTGGGCCCCTTTTATAAAAGGAACTTTGAAACCGTCTCAGAAATCTAGTCAGTAAGCCAAAAGGTTCACCTAACAGTAAGATAAACACCAGTTACTAAGTCATTGTGTCATATTTCAGACTTACTGATTATTTTCTTCAGAAACATAAATTGAGACAAAATGCTTTACAAGTTTTTTTAAAAAAATGTATAAATTAAAAATAATCCATCAAAAGCAAGTGCAAGTCGCACTGTAGTATCCACTAATGCTGGGAGTCAGGTTTGCCCATAGTGATTAATTTAAACTAAGCAGAGTATGTATGATGTTTGGTTCAGTTACTGACCAATAGCACTGTCTGATTTCTCTGGGAATGCTATGTCTGGCTGTTCTTGGACTGATGTGTGAAACGTTCAAACAAACTAGAAATCAATACAGAGTGCACAGTACACAGATGCAGACTAATCATTATCTATTTTAAACTTCCAGTATAATTGGCATGTGGTCATTGTATACACTGTAAACCACTATATATTTTTAATTAATCACCTTATGTTTGGAAATAAATACAAGTGAAAGGAGATTCATATATTTTATATTGTTATGAAGGTTTGCTAATAACATGAAATTGTGTAGGTAGATAATTAGACAGCTCAGAACACTGCAAATCGAACAATATATCATATCTTTACATCTTCTGACAAGAATTGTCTTGTAAATACTTCAGTACAGAAGCACTTAGAAACAGGTTTCTATATATGATACATTTAACTGGATGTTTCTGACTGATATTAAAAAAGATAAAATATCCCAGATTCCTTTTTATACAGTAGTGTCTCCGATATACCAATTTCTACCTCTGAAAGGCAAAAGTATAAAAGATGGGCATTAGGAAATTATCAGTGTTTATTCTTAGGTTTTTTTTCCATCATAGAGTCCTGCTTTATCAGGGTAACCCTAATGAAAGTTGGGATGAACTAAAGATAGTACTTTCTCTCTGCAATCAAAACAAAACAAATGAAGAATTGATGAGAATTGGAAATAATTTTTAAAAACCCTCTCTCAGTATACATATATATACACACACACACACGTCATAGAACTGGAAGGGGATCCTGAAAGATCATTGAGTCTAGCCCCCTGCCTTCACTAGCAGGACCAAGTACTGATATTTCACCAGACCCCTAAGTAGCCCCCTAAAGGATGAAACTCACAATGCTGGGTTTAGTAGGCCAATGCTCAAACCACTGAGCTATCCCTTCCCCCTGCATGGAAAAAGGGATTTTGTCCAACTGGCAGGGAGTGTCTGATTTGCTGTGGGTAAGGCCAGGTGGCAGGCCCTCCCTCAGCCCTGGAAAAATTTTCATAGATTTCATGGCCAGAAGTGATCATTGTGATAATCTAGTCTGACTTCCTATATAGCGCAGGCCATAGAACTTCCCCAGAATAAGTTCTAGAGCATATCTTTTAAGAAAAATATCCAGCAATATCCACTGCTTCCCAGGATAGAGTCCTCATTCCATAAGTATGCTTTATATTCTTTGGTTTTAGATGTAAACATTTATATTTAGTCCTGTTAAAATGTGTATTGTTTGCTGGCACCCAGTTTACCAAGCGATCCAGATTGCTCTGAATCAATGACCTGTCCTCTCCAATTTTTGTGACGTCTCCAGACTTTTTTGTTTTCTTTCAGGTAATTATTAAAAATGTTAAATAGTATGGGGCCAAGAAATGATCCCTGTGGGACCTTACTAGAAACACCCCATTTTATGATGAGTGTCCTTTTACAATTACATTTCAATTAGGGAGGAGGGATAGCTCAGTGGTTTAAGCAGTGGCCTGCTAAACTCAGGGTTGTGAGTTCAATCCTTGAAGAGGCCACTTAGGATTCTGGGGCAAAAATTGGTCTTGCTAGTGAAGGCAGTGGGCTGGACTCAATGACCTTTCAAGGTCCCTTCCAGTTCTAGGAGATTGGTATATCTCCACTTATTACATATTGAGATCTATCAGTTAGCTTTTAATGTGTGCAATGTTAATTTTATATCTTTCCAGTTTTTTAATCAAAATGTCATGGGGTGTCAAGTCAAATACCTTACAGAAGTCTAACTGTAAGGGACACAAGTCATGTTGAATACCAGGCTTGCTCTGCTGCTCGCCTTCCATCCCACAGAGTTTGCAAGGCCCCTGCCTGGCTACGATCACCATCTTGGCCTTGTATGCAAAACCAGTAATGGATGAGTTCTTCATGTTACATGTGCTGGGCTTCCAGATCATCTTTGGGGATCAGGAAATAATTTTCTATTTTGCAAACTTGACTTGTGGCTTGTTTGCTTTTTGACTTCCTCACAGAATCCTAAAGACTGTTTGATTAGTAACTATTGGTCAGTATCCAGTGCAGGGTATGTGGGGTAAACCCAAGCACAGGACCAAGCATGACGTGGATTAGATCTTATATTGCTTAAGATCTTTTTTTACCACACAGATCAAGACTCCACCCATCTGTATCTTCATCCCTTGTACCAGGTGAGGGTGGTTAGGATTAGACTGATTCCTTTCTTTGTTGACAACAAGCTTCCCTTCTAATTCCTGGTGCCCAGTTTAAAGCCAACATCCTTCTAAACTGGACTTGATTACATGCCAGTAGAATTTGGGAACCAGTTATCCCTGTTGTAATGTTTATTTAATAAAAGTTTCAGCCTGCCACATCCTCTCTGTGTCTGATTTACCTGTGGGTCTTGTTCAGTTTTTTCTAGCTTCTTCAGTTTTGGTAGTAAAGGATAAAGATTGCATTCACAGATGATGTAGATTTCAAGTTAAGATTGTTTAAAAAATATATGAGTTTTAGAAGATTGAGACAGTTGCATCTGCAGCGCTATTAATTCTTGGAGCAATTTTTAGTTCAGCATTTTTAAATGAGAAATACAAAAGGGAACCTAATTATGAAGCTTATCTCTCCAAAAAGATTCAGGCTGCATCTACATCACCACTTATGTTGGTATAACTTTTGTGGCACAAGGGTGTGAAAAACCCTCCCCCCAAGTGACATAAGTTACATTGACATAAGTTACATTGACATAACGCCAGTGTCGACAGCACTATGTCAATGGGAGAGCTGTTGGGGGTGGATTAAGTCAATGGGAGAGCTGCCACTGTGTGGCTGTAAACTCTCTAGCCTTAGGGTTTAACTCTAACATGGATACTGCTGAATGTGTCAAAGAAATACTATCTAATCACTTTTCCTTGTGGATCTACTCATCTGAATTATTATTCTTTTGAAAGAAATTGGAAGGCTTTAAATATAATTCTAATTTGTTCAGCAAAAAAACAATATAATGGCATAAACCAATATAATGTTCATTTTTGCGACCGCATGACTTAGGAGAAACAAAAGGTGGCAGAGACCCCAATAAAATTCCTCTCTCCAAGATCATATCATATATACAGTGCCCAGAAGAAGCAACACAATACTTGGAATACTTATATAAAAGGGAGCTCAATTAAGGTTCCTTGAGCAAACAAAATTGGAATTTTCAAATTTCAGAGTCCTTGACTGTGCACCCTTAACATTTGTTTAATGTCTTTTTTAACGTACTATAAACTTCATATTATTACTATACTTATATCACCAGGGATTCATTTCTCAAAGATTACAACATGAAGAACTCCAACTGTATTCAAGTAGATTTATGACATACCTAAGAAACACATACTCTGCAAATAGATTTAAAATAAAATGTTATTCAGGGTTTCAGCCTCAGAAACAGGTCTTTTAAGAAGTGTTTTGACAGTGTTCTCAAACTAGAGTTTAATTTGGATCCCCTTTGTTTCACAAAAAGGCCACTAATTTTGACAAACCCAACATACTCTAAGTCACAGTACTATGACTATCACTGAAGAACTTATTTACAGTACAATGAACTAAATTAAGTCATATCAAATCAGTAATCTTAAATTAAGAAATATGGAAGTTATCCACATCCTATTTTTATTGTAGTTATTGCAGCAAGCTGACCACCTATTGACCATTTCCAAGCCTTATAATGCAGTGTTTCATGTAAGATGATGCTACCCAGTTAGGAGCTGGAATGGAAAAATCTCCAGTGCAGTATGACACACAACTATTTCACCACAGGTTCACATTTTGGTGATGATGAGCATATGATACTTTAAGGCATTTTGAAATCTCACATAGCATCTTCAACAAAATTTCATAAAGATATGAAAGAGCCTTTCTGAAGAATATGAAGATTGTACAAGGTCAGTTACTGTCATACATATGATTAAAGTTTTGCTTGAAAACATTAAAAAGTGCAAAACCACCTCATATTTCAACCATAAAACGTCTTCTAGGCCTGTATAAATAAACGATTCAGAGTTCGTTTTTACGGCTATGATTTCAGCCGATATTAGATACTTGTTAACAAAATATTGATTTTGTACAATTTATTATAATTATTACTTTATATGTTTTCCATTCTCTATTCTTACTGTGATTATGTCATAAGTCAAATGTTGTTGCCCCTGTTTTATCTAGCAAACTTTAGATGACTATGCACTTCTTTTGGTAATATGTTCAGCCTCTATGCTACCCATTATGTTTTCCCATCATTATCTCCTTTTTTTAAATGTTTTTTTAATCTCTATAATGTGATATTTCCCCCTACTGGGGAAAGGGTGAAACAACCTTCTATTGAATAATATTTGTAAACCAAAGTGTCGAACAACACATAGGATCTCTCTAAAAATTATCAAAATGCATACTCTTCTTCCCTTATATCTATTTACTTTCATAACGTAGAATAAATCTCTGAACCTGGCCCATCCCACTTGCTGGGGGTAGAGGAAAACTAGAGGACAACAGATAAGCTGAAATTATTTGAAACTATGGCTTTGAAAATATAGGGTTTAAAAAAATCAAGAGTGTCATGTACTCTGTATCAGAACTCTGTCATAAATGAAGTAGTTCCAGCAAAGTGAAGGGAGAGTCAACAAATAACGGTTTGTCATGTAAACATGCCTACAAATTTTCAAAGTTGAATAAATATTGTTAGAGAAGGACATCTGATGGAAAAATGCTACTCTGATATAAACAGAACATATTTTCAGTTGTAGGGTCATCTTGTGCTCTCTGTATTGTAAAATCTCTAGGGGTTTTTTGCTTCATTCTATACTGCAAAAATCATGATTGTCTGACTCAAGACAAAAGCAGTGATTTGACAGATTTTACAGCTCTCAACTGGGACAAGACAATTTATATACCAGACAGTGTACATAAACAATAGATGTGACCAGTTTAATACTTCAGATTCAGAAAATGAAGCAAGCAACTTAGTCAAAGAGACTGATCAATGACTAGAAGATTTTGTAATTCAGACAATTCACTTCCTTAACAATATTTCATATTATCACTTCAGATTAAAGATTGGAAATATACAGTAACTGTTTCCTTTTATTTTTTCCCAGAAAGATTACAACTCGCTTGTATACGTGCAAATAAAATCCTGTTCATCATTCCACCCAACCACCCTCTGAAAATACTAAGCTATTTTTATTTAAAAGAAATGGGCTATGAATGTGAAACATCATCTTAACAGATGTCCATAAATAACACTATTTACCTGTAAGTACTCTTAAACAGCAAGGGGCTGTCATAGTTTTACATCATTCCCAAAAGCAAAGCCCCCAGAAAACTGTAATTTTAAATGTCAGTATAGGCTAACCTGGCAACGCAATACTATTCACAAACAATAACATTCAAGATGGTTGTACTCCCCCATATAGAAATAAATGCAGCTCCAAAATAATTTTTGGTTAACAAATCTGAATGAGCTCCACTCAACTCTTTTTGTCAGTATATAAAAAAGCAAATAATTTCACTGCAGTAGTTTTAAGTTACAAAGACACATGCACTGATTCCCAGTTTTGACACTGTTCAATGTCATAAAACTCTTATAACTAGAGAAAATATTAGTTCTCCAATTTAATTGCATATGACTTTGTATATATTATATACTGCAGGTAAACCTGCAAGTTTTAACATTATAAAAATTGCTTTTAGTTCTGCAATCCTTTCTGAAGGAAATTTACAAAAACAAAATGTACAGATGATAAACTAATATGAAACTGGTAGCGTGAAGCAGAAGAATACACTTTTACTTGATTGGATATTTTATAAATGGAATATTTTTATTAAAAGTGGCAAATTGATATATGGTTAACAGGATTCTCAAACTTTTTCATATGGATCAATTCTTAATAAAGACACAGTATAGAATTTTCAGAAATACCTAAAGATCCTAGTGGCCTAAGTCCCATTTTCACAAGCAGGGGCGGCTCTAGAAATTAGGCCGCCCCAGGCAGCGCGCGCCGCGCGCCGCCGCCTCTCGGTCTCCCGCGGCGGCCGTCTCTCCCGCGCTCGGTTGAGCTCCCAGGTCCACCGTCAGGGGAGCCCGCGGGGGACTGCGCGAGCATGACTGCAGAGCTCACGGACGGGAGCTCGAACGAACGACCCAGGAACGGCGGCGACGGCGGGGCCTGCGGGGTCGGGCGGCTCGAGCTGCCGCGCGGGCCCCGCGCGGAGGCCGGCGAGCCGCGCCGAGCCCCTCTCGCAGCCATGCCTGCGCGCCTCCTCGTCGTATGGCGGGGCGACCTCCCCGCGCCTTCTCCGACAGGCAGGTCCACCCGCCCCACCGGCGCGCCCTTTGGCCCAGCCTAGGCAACAGCTTGCTTTGCTGGTGCCTAGACCCGCCCCTGTTCACAAGTGACTAAAGCAAATACAGCCAGGTTTTTTTAGAAGTATTAACTCACCTAAATATGCAGATAGGTACCTACTGGGATTTTTAAAAAGCTCTGTGGTGTCTAACTTCCAATGGGCATTAATCCCACTAGGTACCTATCTACATTTTTAGGTGTCAACATACTTTTAAAAACCTGGCCCACTGGGAAATAGACTCTTAAGTGCTTCAGACCCAGCTTGTTAAAGGTATTTAAGGCATTGCAACACTCAGAATTGCAACACCTAACTGATTTAGGCGCCTAAATCTCATTTTAACAGGGATTTAGCTTCTTAAAAACCTAAATCCCACCAACTGTCAATAGATTTCGGCTACTAAGTGCCTAAATCCCTTTTGAAAATGAGATTTCAACTCCTAAATCAGTTAGGTGTTGCAATGCTAAGGAGCAGCAATGCCTAAAAGCTTTTAAAAAGCTGGGCCTGAGGCTATGTCTACACTACCACTTATGTCTGCATAACTGTTGTTACGGGTGTGAAAAAGCACCGGTGTAGGCAGCGCTATTTCGGTGGGAGACGCTCTCCAGCCAACATTGCTACTGTCACTTGTTGGAAGTGGTTTAATTAAGTTAACAGGAGAGATCTCGCCCGTCAGCATAGAGTGGCTACGTGAGTGATCTTACAGTGGCAGACAGCTATGCCACTGTAAGTGTAGCCATGGTCTAAGTCACTTCTGAAAATAAATGTTTCATAAGTACTAAATCCCATCTTTTGTCTCATGGACTTCCTTCCCTCCCATTCCAGGTCACCTAGCATCCCTGTGGCAACTACAGTAGTTGCTTAAATGGATAAGTAATATTAGGGAAGCTAATAATAAATTTGATATTTTCCTAATGCAAGTTATCAGCTGGAAACAAGGAAGAAAAACAGCACTAATGTGCCCAGTCAGCTCTCTATAATCAAAAAATGGCTCTCAGACAATAGTTTCTGAACTTCTGATGCACAAGACATGTATGTGTGACCAAATTTTGGAAAGTGCTCAACACTAATGTTGGTTCTGGATTTCAACTTAGCTCAGCTCCATTTTGTCAACCTGCTAAAGTGGCCAGATTTAGAAAAGAACTTTCAATGGGAGCTGCTGGCTGCTGAGCACATCTAGAAATCTGGCTCATAAAAGGTTAGGTATTTGCATGAAATAAAATGACCCCAGTTCACAACTGCATTACCCTGTGTTATACTGCTGTAAGTCCATTGAAATCAAGAGAGTTACAACAATATGAAATTGGAGAAACGCAGTGATGAATCTATAGATGCCTGACTTGGATCCATTCAACTGTCTTTCGGTTGAAGATCACAAAATTCACATGTACTACTTTCACCTTCATCATGATACAAGGTTCCCAGGTAAGAGCCTGACCTTTGAAATGGAAGTAGCAATGGCAACAAGCAGTCCTGACACTTAACACTGGTAACAACGGCAGGAATAACAGAACTGGGCTTTTTTTCCAAATGAAATCCTAGCAGATGCAATGAAATAACAACAAAAATACAACTCACTGACTTTTTGGCACACAAAATGAAAATTATCACCGAGTTCCTAATTTAATGGTTAAATATAGTACACGGTAATTTTATAGCTCATTGAGATAACTGAGTCTATTGCTATCTTTACTCTTTCTTTTAGCGAATTAGATGTAAAATTCTCCTCACAGTATGAGCCGAATGATCTGAAGAATTAAGTTTTGATCACAGAGTTAAATATATTACCAAATTATCTTATACATATAAAGTATTCCAGAAAATCATATTTAATTTTTAGTAATTATAACCTACACCAAAACTAGCTTTAACCATTACAACCTAGAAAAGTTTCTTATTGGGGTCATTTTTAAGTAAAAAGGTTAATCTTTGATTTCTCTGACAGTGGTGGAACAGCTGAGTGACATTCTGTAATTGTGTGGTGGCTACAGAATCTGTTCCATTTTCTTCAGTAATTTAAAGCTTGGAAATTTTAACAGTTTCCTAAACAATTTACCAAAAAAATGAATTAAAAATGGAGCTAATAGTGCTGCTGATAGCTAAGGTTGCTTGAAATTTTCAATTATAAGACCCTATTTTCAGGTGTTTATTACTTTGCCTAGCTTTAAAACTTCAGGCTAAATTTTTTGAATGTGTGTGTTTCCTTGATACCAGGGATGTGCCCTTTTTCATCTCAGGGAAAATTCATCAATATTTGGCCAAGTATAAGCCTCTGAAAAATTGCAGTTTGAGCATGCTCAGACTTGTTAGAATTTTGCAGTTAAATTGTGCAATAATTCCATCTGAAATTAGCCTGCTCCATCTCCGCTCCTTGCTCCTATGCACCAAACAGATTGTGCATGCATCATATAAAGAAAGCAAGTGAGTAATCTCCATTCTGGGGCTTCAGGGGAAGGACTTTCCCTGTAATTGCTCCTTCAAGCAGTAAATAAGCCTCTGGACATGGGAACTGAGGTCAGAGAGACTGTTTTCCCTGTGCTGTCAATGCTGCTCCTGCTGGCAGATAGGCAGCATGGAAGAGAAGGAAGAAGCAAGTGATTACAGTGCAGAGGAATGAGTAATGGGGGCAGGGAAGGAGGCTGCAGGAACCAGAGGGTTGGGGGACAGAGTCAGGGGGTCAGGGTGGATAAAAGCAGAAGTGGGGGAGGGATAGCTCAGTGGTTTGAGCATTGGCCTGCTAAACCCAGGGTTATGAGTTCAATCCTTGAGGGGGCCATTTAGGGGATTGGTCCTGCTTTGAGCAGGGGGTTGGACTAGATGATCTCCTGAGGTCCCTTCCAACCCTAATAATCTATGATTCTATGGAGGGGGCAGGATTTGAGGCACAGCAGGGGTGGATAGGCACAGGAGGAGGGTATTTGGACAAGAGTAGAGTGGGATAGGACGCAGGGTGGATGACAATGGGGAGGGAAACAGAAGATCAGAGATGTGGGGAGTTTATTAAGAGCAGAGAGATCCATGACCCCTTGTAGGGAGGAGGAAGAGCAGAAGGAAACAAAAACAGACTGAGGGCACATGAGAAGAACAATCCCCTATGACTAGGGTACACTCCCCTACAAAACCTGGAGTTGAAGCCAGCAGTCCTGAGTCTCTGCATTTTTCTTCAAATAGCTGAGAAACCCACTGGCAAAATGTGTCTCATCCCTTTGCTGTCCCTCTTCTCTCCAACCCCACCCCCAACTGTTCCACATAGAAGATAACAGCCTACTGCTGCTAATAATTATTCAGTTATCTCAAGTGGCAGAGGCCTATGCTATCCATCTAAAAGATGTGAAACCTACTTATGACCCAAGTTGGAGGCCAATATGAGTCACATGATAGAATTTCTGAGAGTTTTATGTTTTCTTGTAAAAAAAGGAAATAACACAAAACATATATTAAAATAACATTAACACTGTGAAATCAAACATACAAAAATTGGAAATGCCAGACTTAAGGTTTTGCATGCAACCTTAATTCATTCCTCTTGGGAGTATGCAGTATGATACAGCCTTTAATTACATGATCACATTTTTTTTCCACAGGATCCCTGCCTCATTCTGTGGACAGGACAAACAGTGCTCTTTGAATGAATCCAGGGTGGCCTGGGGGGCGGGGAGGGGCAGGTGGGGCAATTTGCCCCAGGCCCCGGGCCCCGCAGGGGCCCCACAAGCCCTGCTCCAGTTGCAGTCTGGGTCTTCGGCCGGCATTTCAGGGGCAGGGGGCCCTTCAGTGCTGCCGAAGACACGGAGTGACTGAAGGGCCCCCCGCTGCTGAAATGCCGCCAAAGACCCAGACCACTGCTGCAGCTTCCCCGCTTTGCTCGAGTCCCCCTGAATCCTCTGGGCGGCCCTGAACGAATCAGGGCTATGTAATGAGGGAGGCTGATGTCTTGGACCACCGCCTCATTAGTTGTAGAAACTGGAAGGTGTGTAGTTAGGCTGCCCTGCAGAACTAGATACTATCTCTGCCTCTGCCCTGGAGTCCCTGTGTGATACTAGGCAAGTCAATTAATCCAAACATCACAGGTAGTCACTAATGGTATGTTCCTAATTTTCTGGGTGTCTGACTTGATTATCCTGGGGTCTCATTTACAGAATTCTGAGCACACAAAGCTACATTAAAAGTCAATGGGAGCTGTGTTTTGAACATATAAAATGCTATATAATGCTAAGTAATCTGAAAAATCAGGTCATAGCTCTCTCAAATTTGACACCCAAACTACTGGAAATGTTTTACATTAATTTCTTTGTGCCTCAGTTCCCCATCTGTAAAATAAGGTAATGCCATTATAATACCTTATAATACCTCATCTCACAAGGGTATTATGAAAATTAATTAATTAATCATAGTCAAGCACTCAGATAAAATAGTGATGAGAACTCTAGAAAATTCCCTGAGGAAATTAATAATTCTATCTTCAGAATAGCGTCCAGTAAAAAAGGCCTGGGGCCACCCACTGAACAATGAAAAGAAAACACTGAATAGCTGCTCAATAAGCGAGCACTTTCCACTCTGTGCACTGAAAGAAGCAGAGGTCTTGCAGAAAAATTAGTATGTGATCATGTAATTAAAGATTGTATCATAGTGCATATACACGAGGGAGGCAAATTAAGATTTCACCGGCAACTTTAACTCTGATATTTCCTGACTTTTGAGTGCTTGACTATGCAACCTTTATGTTCTTTTAACGTATTTTTGATGTAACAATCAATTTATAACACAAGCCAGGAAGAGCAAAACATTATCTATAAATGAACAACCAATGTTTTATGATGTTTTACAATGTGTTACAGTAAATGATAAATAGGGGACTATATATGCCTTATATGAATAATGCACTATGGTTCTTGCTATGTTATGCTATAACTTTTCAAGAAGCCATTAACACAAAGGTACACTATTTAAAATGACATTTGTGACACAAAATAAGAACATTAGTAGTGGATATTGACATGCTACACTTTTTCAATAAATTACTAGTGCTAAAATAACATTAGCTAGATTATAAATAAGATGCATTTAATATAAAGTCATGCATAGGCTACAAGCGTGCACCTTAAAGTTTCCTCCTGAATTAAAATGTGAATTCTTCTTAATAACATAGTTCATACAAAGATGACACTCTCTTCCTGCAGGAGAGATAAATTGTAATAGTTCAGGACTATACATTGACTATAAATGTTATATAATTGGACCAGCCAATTAGCTTGATAGTGAGTGCTCTGCACTGCCATGTAAGAAATTCTGGATTGATCTTGCCCTGGTTTCTTATTTTCCAGAGGCTATAAGGTAGTCCTGAGGGCATTCTGTGCCAAAACATTAAAAATTCTGTGCCAAAAAATAAAAAATGCTGCAAGTTTTATTTGTCAATAAATAAATGCAAAGGCTCCAGCATGGCAGTGGGGAGCACAGGCCACTGGCCACATGAAGGTGGGAGATCACCCTGCAGCCTCCCCTCATCCCTGAGACACGGACTCAGTGGTGAGGTTGCACCCAACCCTGACACAGCTCAAGGCCTGGGGCAGGCAGGCTCAAGCAGGCAGGATCCAAGTGTGGAGGGGCTCAGTGTGGGGGGACCCAGGTGTGGGGTGAGAGGATTCTGTGTGGGAAAATCTGGGTGCAGGCAACTCAGTGAGGGGTCTAGGTGTGGTGGGATCTGGATGCACAGAGGCTCGGGGGAATTCCAGGTGCAGGGGCAATGGGCCTCTGCAGGGACTTCCAGGTGAAGGTGGTTGACGCTCAGCAGAGGGGTCTGGGTGTGGGGGTCTCAGCAGGGTGCTGGGGGAGTGGGGCTTGGTGGGGTGCGGATCTGGGTGCAGCTAGTTGGGTGTCAGTGGTGTGGGGATCTGGATGTGGGGGCTCAATGTGGTGCAGCAGGGTGGGGCTTATTAGGCTGGGGGTTTGAGTGCAGTGAGGTCAGTGAGTGATGGTGTGGGTGCAGGAGCGGAGGTCCGGAGGCAGGGACTCTGAGTGCAGGGGGCTCCAGATGCAGAAGATGAGGTTCAATGTGGTGGGTTTCAGTGTGGGAAGGGCTAGGGGAGTTCAGGGCATACAAGGTGAGGCTTGGCAAGGCTGTCTGGATATGGGAGGTCCAGATGCACAGGGATTGGGTGGATGGGGGAGCTTACAGGGGGGAGCATGCAGTGACCCCCTCCCCAACAGCTGAGGAGCGATGGGGGGCAGGAAGAAGGGGAGGATGCTGAGTTTTCTGCAGCTGGAGGAGGGATCGGGGGGGGGGGGGGGGTCTGACAGCCCCCATCACTCCTTGCAGGGGAAGAGGAAGTCCTGTCCTCTCCTGCCTGCAGCCCAGCTGGGACTAGCCGCTATTCCAGATCAGGGTAGGAGCCACTAGCTATGGTGTCCCCAGCCCTGCAGTGATTTACCTCTCCACTGGCTGCCTGAAACAATGTACCTACACAGCTAGGGAGTGGTGTGTGACTGCTCTTGCAGATTCCATTTGCTTCCCTGTCAGAAAGTAATTTTTCTGTACGGAAGCAAAGAAATCTGTGGGGACATGTGCAAACGCAGTGGCACAGAATCCCCCCAGGATTAATAAGGGCTGCAATTCAGACACCACACAACCACTGTGCTTCTGGTATTCAAAACATGACCCTTTCCACTGTACACCTGAAATAGCCACCCTTTATAGACACAATAAACCTCCACATTTTCAGAACAATGTGTATGTTAAAAATCATTGCAACTCCCAGGAAACACTTAAAAAAAAGTTAAACATCAAAACTCATTTATCTTGGCTAAATGTCTGTGATAATCCAGAGTTACCAACAGACCTCTTCTTATGACACCATATTTGGATGGGAACAAATCAGATTGACTCAACCAGACCAGTTATGTCAAATTACATTCTTAAAAAAGAATTTGAACCCCTCCAATTATATAGAAGTATTGGATTATCATAAATAACTCATGGTACAACACCATTTTCTCATGAGATCTTACTAGAAAAGTGTACTTCAACCCATCTACAAATTTGATAATCAACTAAAAATCTTGGACAAACAGGAAGAACTAAAGGGCCAGTAGGCAGACTGCATTCAGCCTTCAATGATGCAGAAACACACTAGCTCCCTGCCTGTAAAAGAGAAAAAAAAATTCAAAAATATCAGAGAATAGCACATTTGAACAGACATGTTTCAAAAAGCTCATTCCATCACCTCTTTAACAACTTGGAGACAATTCCATTTGAAATTTCACAGACCTTTCTTCTACATACAAATTGTTATGACCCACACACTCTAACTTCTGTAGAGCTTGCAAGTAGATAGTCTCTACACATGAATTTTCTGAGACTCTCCTTAGAGCCAAAATTTTGGTCACACATACAAAATAGCCTGCCAGTTCAAGGAAAGATAAATCTCATCAACCTGTTATTCACATCACCTAAACAAACAACAACAAAAACGCAGCTGACCCAGCCTTTCAGCCAAACTTAAAAATTAAGGGGGAGATTTTCAAAGGCTTTGATCAAAGTAAATCCCATTGAAACACTGAGTTATCTGTGCCAGTAAAAATCTCCTCCTAAATTGCCAACACAAAATGAATCTGGCTTTCCAGAGCACTCCAACAAAATACCTTAAATACTTTTTAATAATGATGCCACACCAGGCTCTGAAAAAAAATGCTGTACAAATGCTAAGTATTATTAAAATTATATAAGTATCTAAGTGGGAGAAAAACAAAGTTAACAAAGACTTTTTTTATAATATAGATTTTAATGTTTGGCTGATGATGAAGTAAGGAAACAAAATGGCTTTCTAGAACTTAAATAGCTCTTGATGCAATATTTTTAAAATTTCACAAGGATAAACTCCTCCTCTGGTATATCCTTTATAGTAGCATTTTATTTACATTTTATTAGCACTATGTTTTAAAAAGTGTGTTGAAAAAACACAGGCAAAATAAAAAAATCATTAGAATACTAAGTCTGACTTATGTCTTCTAGTAATAAAAGCCCTTTATAGCAACGCAAAATCCCACAAACACCATATTTTCTATGCTATCGTCACTGATGCATAAAAGTAGAAGAGACATTTCTAGCTAAAGAGTGCAAACATAATTTAACATTTATAATTCAAATCATATTCCCAGTTCGAAACTTAATCTACAGCAAAGGTTCTGGCTTCATAAAACTTGAAGTCTAAGTATCCCTTTCCCCAATAGATACAATATACTATGTGGTACAGGAACAAGATAATAGCTTTTCTCAGATAAAATGGACCAACCTGGATTTGTCAAGGTTGTACCATCATAGAAACAGGATCAGGACAGAAGTTTAAGATGAGAAATGTCCAAGTTCTCATGAAATTCAGACTTTATTCAAGGAACAAACCCAGACAGGTTTTAAACAATTATGGTACCTTGTATTTGGGAAAACTAAACAAGGAAAATTAAAGGAAAATGCTGCCATTTCCCCATCTCTTCTAGTGGAAGTAACTGTAACAAGTAAAGCTACCATAAGGGAGAGAGATAAGAGTGAAAATGATCCTAATAGCTCAAATGAAGAGCAGCAGAATTTTTTTTAAGTATAAACTTAAACTCTGAGGAGCAGAGATAGGATGAATGTAAGAGTTAAGTTTTATAAAAGGAACTAACCAGTGTATCTCCTCCCACCCACAAAAAAATCCAAAAGCTCTGTTTCAGATAGCACTGACTCCTGAAGCTAAAATCAGATCTTTCATGTAACTAATACTGCAAATATTCTAAAGTTTTATAAAATAAATGATCAATAAATATAAACATACCTTCAATATTTTCATGAGATAACAATATTCTGGCTATATGACAACACCTCTTTAGTTGAAATGCTTTGTTGTATTGTTGTTTATGATATTCCTTTAGAAGGGGCTATATGTTTTATCTGTGTATTATTTATTTTTCTCTGAGCTTATTTCAGTCCTATTGATAGAAGACAAGGTTATTCCTATACTAACAGGAGACACTGATTCAAAATTAACAACAGTGCAAGGACACCAACAAGTATATATAAGCCATCATAAATGTAGAGCAATAATGAAAAGAGGATGAAGCATAACCTATGAAACACTCCCTAATCTCTTTTATTGAAGTTATGCTCCCACCGACCCCGACCCCCAGCCGCACCTTGGTTTTCAGCTTTATAAATATGTGTATGTGTATAAGAGACCCTTCAGGTTTTTGAAAGATTTTTTTAAATGGCTCCAGGCTACCTGTCATCTACATATGTCACAGTTTGCCCTTGTTTACAGATATGTGAAACAAAACAATTGATATTAGATATTAAGGTATTAGAAATTATACTTGAATTTGATTAAACAAATTTGTGTTGCACTGTATTCAGACTGGTGATGGCAGTGGCATTTTAATTTATATTAAAGGAAGGACAAAACCACACCTGTAAAGACCAAGTGAAAAATCAGACACACTAAAAGAAAAGAGAAACCCTTGAACAATGGTCCAAAACAAAAGGCAGATAAACATTACATCACAGTAAGGTATGTTAATGAATGTCATGCTGGCTTTCTGGTTCTCTGAGTTTTAAGGAAGACAGAGGCATCATGGCACTTGATTACTGCATACTTGAACTACGATGAAGTGGAAGTACATCTTGTGCTCCGTCTCTTGTCAAACGGTCCTTTGGTCAGATCAACTGCTATCATGGAATTTTCCTTGGAGTTTAAAATATTTTTGAGCATCCATTTATAGGCAGGAACCAGTCAGCCCTTTCTTCGGCTTGCAGTCATTCTTTCTGTCAGAACTGTTATAGTGGTTTATATCGTCATCTTCAAATATGAAACAATTGACCATAGTGCAGTATATGTAAGCACAGTCTGAACGAACTGGATGAATTCTCCCCTGACAGCTAGCTGGGTGGGGGAGAGACTTCAGGAGCAAACTGTATTTACATGAACACACTTACTCTGCTTAGATATCCAGCAGATAGAGCAGTGTTGCTCAAAATAATCAACTTTGGCTGATGTTTGGTTACTAATCATTTTAGTACTGAATGTAGGGGTAGTGAAATCCTGTTATCAATGTGTTGTCATTATGATATGAATGGAGGTGAGCAGAACTGTGCTTAACCTATCCCAAATGAGGGGGTCACCTTCAGCTGAAAGAAGCTTGTTAAGTCAGGGGCTCAAATGCCAGAGCCCTGTGAAAGTAAGAGCAGTGGGGACAAATGTCCCAGACAGGGGGTGTGGAGTCTCCCTAGGAGACCCCAGACTGGTTTAACCTGTTCCTCCCCACTGTTCAAAGAAGAAGCTAAACAGGTTTCATTAGGATACTCTTTGTTATTTGAAATGCTCGATCAGAGCTGAAATCAGTTGTGATAGAACTGTATTTCTGCCCAGACTGTTAAGAACTGAAAATTACTAAGAGACTGATGTGCAGAGGTCCCAACAGATTGGCAGCAGAAGATGGCTGATAGTCAGCTGGTGAATGAGTGACTGGGGAGGTGGTGAGCAGAACAAGTGGCTGACAAGACAACGAGTGGCTGGTGGGACAGCCACCGGAGAGGAACTGCAGCTGGCAGGGCGTCCAGGCGACAAGGAGCAGCATCTGGCAAGGTGGCTAGGATCAGTGTCTGGTGGGGCAGCCAGCCAAAGCAAGTGCTCAGATGGTGGAGCAAGCAAGGTGCCTTTTTCCACAGGTGGGAGGTGAACTCACATAGATGCACCTCTGAACCCTGGGTCCCCTCTGACCAAGGACAACCACTCTGAGTAGGGTATGGTGAGGGAGCAGAGGTGGGCATAGAAAAGGAACTTTTGGTTGTAGAACCAAGTACATGAAGCAGAAAGCACTGCCCCACGTACTCTGGAGTTGGTGTCCTGCTCATAGTTTTATGATCATGAATCCCGCTTTTGGTATTTTCCCTAATTAATGTTGGGTGACTTCCTTCCTTTCATTAAAAGTTTATTTTTTATACTCAGACTCTGTGCTTGCGAGTGGGGAAGTAATGCCTATCAGAGGTGCCTAGGGGTGGTATGTAATTTTTCCAAGTTACTGGGTGTGGACTTGAGCTGGTCCTGGGCTGTATTGTTGAAAAGGAACCCATACATATGGAACCCGGCCCTGGTTGCTGCCAGCTCCACCTGGCAGAACGGTTACAAATAGTAGCCCAAAATAAACTCTGCAAAGCTCTAATATTAATTTAACCCATAAGTTATGCAACCTCCTTCACAGTAGATAAGCTCAGTAACATTGTTGGTCAAGTGCACTGACAAAACTGAATGACAAAGAATAGCCAGGTAAATAAAAAATTCTTTAGTGAATGACAAATTCATTAATGACTGCTTTGGCAAATGATGGTGTCAGGGTAGGAATGGCACCAATCCAGCTGCTGTCCCTTGCCGGCTAGTCAAAAACCCTTGGCCAGTGGCAGACCAGTTCTAAGCCCCCTTAGAACTCAATCCCTGAACACTTCACCCCTACTGTTCACTGCTCACAGGTTAAATTGGGTTTTGGGGTTTGTCCATGTGGCTCGGTGCTCCAGAATGCTTGTTTCTCTGAGCCAGGCCCCAAGAAGAAGGGAAGTCTCTGTGTTCTTCTACCATTGCAAAATAGGGTCTCTGTTCTTAACATTGTCAAGGAAACCTTGATTTTACCAATAAGGTGATCTCCAAAAAATTGCTTGTCAGAAACAAATGCATTTCACATTTCTCATTTTCTGTGGTTCAGTTTATAAGAATGGTCCTAAAGGAAGCAGAATAATGCAATAGCAGTGAATACAGTTGCTTGAATGTCTAGGTCACTTAATTTGTTTCTTGTTATTTTTGGCTTAAATGCCCTATTCTTCTATTTTCCAATGTTATCTGTTTATCATCACGATATAAGAGGGAGCAAAATAAAAGCATTTTGTTTGTAACGTCTTATCTGTCAGAAAATTATAGTCCGTATTACTAAACCTTGAAGGAATAAAATCACTTTTGTTTATCGATATACCCAGGGTGGGTGGTTGATACCTGGGGGAGCAAGCAGCTGTGAATATCTCTCTGTTAGTGTTGTAAATGGCAGACAGTAGTTTGTGAGTTTGCCTCGTGTAAGCTTTATATGGAGTAAAACAAATTTGTTTGGGATTTGGATCCCATTGGGAGCTGGGTGTCTGGGTGCTGAAGACAGGTGACCTACTAAGCTGTTTTCAGTTGAGTCTGCAACTTTGGGGGCATGGACCAGACCCTGGGTCTGTGTTGCAGCAGGCTGGTGTGTCTGGCTCAATAGGACAGGGTTCTGGAGTCCCAAGCTGGCAGAAAAAATGGGCTCAGAGGTAATTTCAGCATATCCGTTGACAGTCCCAAGGGGGTCTCTGTGACCGAACCCGTTACAATGGCGTAGTCAAACAGAATCTGTGCACACCTGTTCGCTTTGAACACTGGTAGTAATTTTCAGTGAGTTTTAAGTGTGCTGGCTGAAGAACAGACAAAGTGGTTACTGGTTTGTTATTTTCTTAATGCACCCTATTGTTGTCTTATTAATTATTCTCGGTATACCTTTCATTACATTTTTATCCTTATTTTGTTATACCTGGTAGTTGGTTCAGCAAGTCACCAAGCTCCACCAGCTGTTCTGGGGGGCCACTATCCGATGATCCTTATTGTGATCCATTGATCACAGGGGGGGGGGGAAATGTAGCCAGATGTAGCTGCCCAATTTTCTCTTTCAAAGGCAGTCTAAATAGCTTCCTGTTATGTTGTTACAAAACCACAAGCAGCAGCGGAAGTCCCTGCTGACATTGGGTGCCTGCTTAAAGCTGTATATCACCAATTGTAGTCATACTTATGAATATGTAACCAAACCAATTAATGCAAGGAATGAGCGAGATAGTGTGATGTAAGAAACCAATCGCAAAGCTTAAATCGAAATATTACATATAAGGATAATCAAGGTGTATATGGGGCTGTATGTAAACCTATGGCAGTAGTGGCCAGAGAGAGATGTAACACACAACAGCAAGAACTCAAGACTGGACTGTAAGCAGTAGAGCCCTCCTGCAGATCCAAAGGGACTCCAGGGACTCTCGTCATCTAGCAGTTCAATCTCTGGCCAGCTGGAGCCTGAACACCCCCAGTCACCTGTGAAACTGAAAGCAACATCTGCACCTGTAGTCTGCCAGTAGGATGAATGTGATGTGTGTGTGAGTATAATTGTGCAGATAAGGGAAGCAAGTAATAAATCAACACTCAGTACTGCTTGAGTTCAACCTTTGCTTGTGGTTATTTCTTGGCTGGTTCCAGGAACGGGTAACAGCCTCAATTGGTGGAATCAACAGGAAACAGGCAAAGAAGAGCAGAGATACTCCAGTGTTGCAAACTCTCATGATTTTCTTTTGGTTAAGGCTGGACCCGTTCTGGCAATGATCAAGAAGCTCCAGCCCTCTTGAGAATTTCAGCCCTGCCAGGAAGATAACCCTCTCTGATTGGCTGCCATCTCCATTTCCTCACCTCCTGGGGAAGAGCAACCAATCAAAGCTGCCACAGCAGGCACAGCTTGCATCCCACCTCCCCTCAAAAGCCAAAGTTGTTTTCACAGGAGAGAAGAGGGAGCAGAAAGAGTCCAGGAGCCCAGGGCCACTCACCTCCCTCCTGTAAGCAACAAGATCGTTCCATTGCTTCCCACAATCCACCCCTCATTTTAACACCAGGCCTGGGAAGGGGCAGAGGAGGTGAAGAACCCCTGGAACTGCCCCCTCCCAGCCTAGGAAGGGGACTGCACTGCAGACCCCTTCCAGGCTGAGGGCAGAAGCAGGAGGGAGGGGAAGGATGAACTGGCGGGAGGCTGGGCAGAAATTATGTGATGAGTGAGGAGAACAGCATTGATTTGGAGGTTGGGGGTGGGTACAGAATGAATTGCTGGGCAAGAAATGGCCAGATTTGGGGATAAGAGCTCCTGCAATGGGAGACCAAAATCAACTCACTCAATAAATCTGAGTGTGTGCGCAACTAGTGACCCCCCTCCCATACACAAGGGATGGGCAGGTGAGTTCAAAAATTAAACAGACCAAAACCCATTTATATATCTATATCTATATCTATATCTATCATTAATTTTTTGGCCCGTCTCATGAATGCGTGTGTCTGACTCATGATTTTTTAACCTTTGGGATTGGTCATATTGCTACTCTCTCCTCCCTCCCTTATAGTGAGGCAGATGGTCACCAGGGGAGGGCTCAAATCAGAGATAATCCTAAGGCTGCTAGGAAAACAGCTGGAGGCCAATGTGGAAACAGTACCTTCTTACCATCACCCCATAATAATGTGATTTATGTAAACAATCACATTTAAAAATGACTCAGGAACAAACTTTCAGATAATAAATTAAAAAATTTCTTCTTAATATAGTCACCCTTGAGGACCACAATTTAGAATCTCTGCAGGTACACAGTACCAAAAGTAACTATATAGCTTCTACACTGTTTCTTCTCTTATTTACACCACTGTAGCATGACATCATGTGGGTTACAGAAACTCAGTTTCTCCTATACTCCTGGCACAGCTTCTTTCTGTGTGCATCTACGTGCAACTTTCTGTACTTGTGCTGTACAGACCCAAGCCCAAAGAAAGAAACAGATTACAAATTTCCTTTGCCGTCACATTCTAATCAAAGTATAATTACACTTACTCAATTCCACTTTGAAATAGTTTCCACTCCAAATGGAAAGACTGGATGCAGCAAACTTCCTAACCCTTGCTAATTTTGTTCTCCAGGTTTCAGAGTTTTGTTTCTACAAGATTATGTTCAAAGAAAAGCAACTGAGGGACACTTACTGTTAGGCTGTTTCTATTTGGATCCTTCTGATAAGAAAGAGCACATCATTAGCCTATGAGGAATGGAGAAAGATTATGTTTGATAAGTAGTTCTTTTATCATATCAGACAGTGCCGTAGCCAGGTGGAGCGAACGGGGGGCAGACATAAAAAAAGGCGCCACCCACTGTGGAACTTGTACTCACCGGGTGGCGCTCTGGGTCTTTGGCGGGCACTTCAGCGTTGGGTCCTTCACTCGCTCTAGGTCTTCAGCGGCACGGAAGGACCCGCCGCCGAAATGCCACCGAAGACCTGGAGCGAGTGAAGGACCTGTCGCCAAAGTGCTGCCGAAGACCCGGAGCACTGCCCAGTGAGTACAAGCGCTGCAGTGGGTGGTGCTTTTTTTTTTTTTTTTATGTCCACCCCCCCGTTCAGAGTAAAAATTAAAAAGGTGCCACTTGTGCTCGGTGGAGGAGCGGCTGCTCCCTCTGCTCCCCCCCCAGCTATGCTACTAATATCAGATAGTTACTCAATAGAATTTGCAGTCATTTTCTCTTCCCTAAGGATAGTAATGTCCTCAAGACCCCAAAATTCCAATGAAGAAACATACAGAAATTCAATCTCTGAATTACTTCATTTCCACCTGTCATTTAAAAAGTTATAAATGAACAATTCAGTTTCAGTGATGTTACTGCTAGTATTTCCGTGCTCTCACAGATGTAGGAAAGAGGAATTAGACCTAAAGGGTTATCACATTTGCTCATCACATGCAAGGCAAAAAGCCACAGGGCCAAATGAATCTCTAATGTAACCCCATTTACTTCATTGGCATAATGTCAGGGATAGATCTGGGTACTAGGTCATAGAAGTTAGGAATGGAAAAGACTCATTAGATCAACTAACCTAATGAACTCGATACTCTTGTTTGGGATTTACATGTCTATAAGTGCAGGGATAGGATCTTGGGGGATAAGAGCCTGCAGGTCAAGCTCTGGGTCGGGGAAAGGGAACAGGATGACCAGACCTTCCTGGCCCCTCTATGTCTTCAGCAGGGTGACATGATATACCTGGATCTATTTCGGCCTCCCAGGTTATCGGATCTCATAATGAACCTCTCCCACTCATCTCACCACCTCAAAGGGGCCCTGCCTTTGGGCCAATAGCTTTGCTTCCGACATTGGCAGAAGGAGCAACACTTGGTCTCCTGTCTGAAACTCACATAGATGGCCCCCCTTGTCATAGGCCTGCCCTTGATTCCCCTTGCAAGCCCAACTCCTCAAGGTCTTCAACTTCTCTCAGAGCTGGATAATGTACAGCACCACATTGGTTGCCCTGGAACCTGTTCCTCCCACATCTCACAAAAGAGGTCCATAACTGTCTGGGGCTGTCTCCCATACAATAACTCAAATGGGGAGAAGCCAGTGGATGCTTGGGACACTTCGTGGTTGGTGAACAGGAGACATTGGAACAGACAGTCCAAGTGTCACGGATCATTGACTACAAACATCCTCAACATCTTGTTGAAATGCTCCATTGATCCACTGGTTTGAGGGTGGTAAACTGATGTTTTCTAAGACTTGACCCTTAGCAGGTCTCACAGCTACTTCATTAATTGTGAGGTGAGGGTGGTTCCCTAATCCATTAGCATCTCTTTGGGGAACCCAGGAAAATGCCTTGTGAAGCCTTCTGAATGATGGCTGCTATAGCTGATTGGAATAAGAGAACTTTGGGGTATCAGGTAGCATAATCCAGAATCACCAGTATGCATTTGTACCTGGCCACAGAGTTTTCTAATGGACCCACCAAGTCCACACCTATCATTTCAAAGGGCACCCTTATAACAGGCAGTGGTACCATAGGGGCCTTTGCAATTTTCTTCTGACCTGTTCACTGACACTTGGAGCATGACACGCAAAAGTCCACTAGAATTTCAGTCATTCTGTTGTATATCTTCTCTCTCCCCAAGTGTCCCCTGCATGGTCTCACATGGGCCAGTTGAAGCACCTCCCTTCAGAACTTCCTGGGCACAAGCAGCTGCATTTCACCTCCCATATCACGGCCCAATACACCCTTTTCTCAATCAGTTCAGAATGGGGCTACTATTTCATGAGATGAAGGTCTAGTACTGCATGATCATTTCATAAACCTGACCCAAGCCTGAATTATTCTTTGTTCTTCTACAAAGTCCATCTCACCAGACAGCAAGTCCTTGTTGAGAGGTGGTGGTTGACTCTTACTGTTTTAGGTAGACCGCAGTGTGGGGTCATTCACCTGCGAGGACAGGCCTTCCCCTGGGTCCTCGACTTCCTCCAGGATATTTTTTGATAAGTGATTTATCAGCTTATAATTGTGTCAATGAACTAATCATTCACTTGCTGTGTAGAAACACCATTTTCAGGTATGATGCTCAAAATCGTCCTATGCAAATGCTGGAAACGTATTAGAGGTAAATTGAGGCACCATGGCAACTACAAGGACTTCAGGAACTCCACGTCTTGCAAATATTGCCTTTAGTTTCTGGATGACCTCCAGAGGTCAGTCCTAGGACCAATCCTATTCAATTTATTTATAAATGATCTGGAGAAAGGGGTAAACAGTGAGGTGGCAAAGTTTGCAGATGATACTAAACTGCTCAAGATAGTTAGACCAAAGCAGACGGTGAGAACTTCAAAAAGATCTCACAAAACTAAGTGATTGGGCAACAAAATGGCAAAATGAAAATTAAATGTGATAAAAATGTAAAAAAACATTGGAAAAAAAAATACCCCAACTATACATACATATGATGGGGGGCTAATTTAGCTCTACTAGAGTCAGAAAAATCTTGGATCATCTCGTGGGTAGTTCTCTGAAGATGTCACGAGTGTGCAGAAAAGACAAAAAAAAAAAAAAACAGGATGGAATCATTAAAAAGAAAAGGGAGAGAAGAATATATTTATATATATTATTGTCCTTGTATAAATCGAATATCCCACCACATCTCTCGTGTGTGTGTGCTCCTCTCACTCTCCTCAAAAAAATCTAGAAATCTTAGGAAAAAAAGCAAAAAAAAAAGGACTAAAATGATGGGGGGTGGAGAGGAGGAGAGGAGAGAGAGAGGAAGGGACTCTTCAGCTTGGAAAAGACTAGATTAAGGGGGATATGATAGAGGTATATAAAATCATGAGATGATGAGAGAAAGTGGATAAGGAAAAGTTTTACTTATTCCCAAATACAAAGAACAGGGGGTCACCAAAAAATTAAATTATAGCAGGTTTCACACAACAACAAAGGAAGTTCTTCTCACGAACTTGTGGAACTCCTTACCTGAGGAGGTTGTGAAAGCTAGGACTATAACAGCGTTTAAAAGAGAACTGGATAAATTCATGGAGGTTAAGTCCATAAATAGCTATTAGCCAGGATGGGTAAGGAATGGTGTCCCTAGCCTCTGTTTGTCAGAGGATGGAGATGGATGGCAGGAAAGATCACTTGATCATTGCCTGTTAGGTTCACTCCCTCTGGGGCACCTGGCATTGGCCACTATCAGTAGACAGCCACTGGGCTAGATGGACCTTTGGTCTGACCCAGTACGGCCGTTCTTATGTTAAGCAGTCCATTGGCCATATGAAGGTCAGTTTGGTCCTGTCAATATTGTAATATTCCTTCAACCCCACCCTCTTTGGCAGAGTTGAGTAAGTTTCTGACATATGGCTTTTGCACAACACTGAAAGAGAATGGATGGTGGGGTGGGATTCAATTGCTACATAGTAGGGACAATCACATGCTGCATGTATGCTTCTGGAACCCTGGCAGAAGGGAGAGAGGCAAAGCCTAATTCCTAGGCACAAACTCTGGGCATTCTACTCTGTCATCATCCTTGCCTCTGGCATGGAAAGATGCAGTGAAAACAAAACATAAAAGATAATGAATGTTTACAGGAAGGAGAGGATATAAACTATAGTCTAATTTCTCACCAAAAAGTCCTGTAAACAGTAAGGAAATTAATTTGAATTTTGATGGCACATCTGCAATTCATTGAAAAACTATAAAACCCTTCTAGAAATCACCGAGGTGTCTATTAAATGTGCAGCAAGTTTAACTGAACCTTGAGAAGTATTGCACAAAATTAATGCTAACTGACACATCAAGGATGTTTTTCTGCTTTCCTTTGGTAAATAAGTTACAGTTAAAGGTTCTGGGGAAACATCAGAAAGTAATTTGAGGCTGGTGATAGATAATTGGACAGGACTATTGTACAAGTGGGACCAAGGCTTCCACATCGCTATATTGTTCTAAACCTGTCATTTCAGCCTCCAAAACTAAGACCAGATTAAATTAGTGAATATTGAATAGATTTAATTCATCCATTTCATAACGGAGCTGAAGAGAAACCCAGAAGGAAAGAAATTAGTTTTCAGGTGGAACAATTAAATATCTATTGTGACAGCCACAAAGTAGTATTACCAGGCTCCAGGAGTAAAGATAATATTAAAAAAAAATCTAAACAGTTTGGAGATGATCAGATATTACAGTGAGGGGGGAGAGATAGACAGATAGTGTTGTAGTAATTAAACTTCCAAATGTTATCTTATCACTAATTAAGACAAGTGTATGATACTGCTACAGGTTAGAATGTTGTCATCATTATGTCACAACACATTTAATTATTCCATTTGAAGATTATGTCTCTGCTCTCCTCATTATTTTTTATCTTCTTGATATATATTTAAAATTGTAAGCTTTTTGAGGCAGGGACTGTTTTAGTTCAGTGTTTGTGCAATGCCTAGCACAATGGTCTTGGTCCATAATGGTGCTCATAGGACCACTGATAATATAAATAGTAAATAATAGGCTGACCTGTAATCTAAGAGTGGAACTCAAAGGAACAAATGGCATGTAATTAATGGTAGATGCGCCATACCTTTGGAAATCACTCACACCTGGAATAAATGTAAGCTGTAATAAGGTTAATGGTGACTAGACACTCGAACACAATTGATATTAACAATGAGGGGGAAGGAATGCAAGCCAATATAGGAAAAGAACAGATTAAAGAATATTCAAGTCAGTAAAGGCTGATGAAATTCATCCTAGGGTACTTAAGGAACTAAATAGTCTCGGAACCATTAGCAATTATCTTTGAGAACTCCAGGAAGATGGGTGAGGTCCCAGAGGACTGGAGAAGGGCAATATATTACCATTATTTAAAAAGTGGGGGGGAAAGAACCCAGAGAATTGTAGACCAGTCAGATACTGAAACAAATTATCAATCAATTTGTAAGCTCTTGGAGAATAAAAGGTGCTCAGGAATAGCCAGCATGGATTTGTTAAGAGAAAACAAGCCAAACCAACCTAATTTCCTGTTTTGACAAGGATACTGGCCTACTGGATAAGGGGTAGCAATCAATGTGATAGATCTTGATTTTAGTAAGGCGTTTGACACAGTCCCACATGACAGTCTCATAAGGAAGCTAGGGAACTGTGGTCTAGATTAAATTCCAAGATGGGTGCACAACTGGTTAAAAGACCATACTCAAAGAGTAGTTCTCAATGGGTTGCTGTCAAACTGGGAGGGCACATCAAATGGGGTCCTGAAGGGGTCAGTCCTGGGTCTGTACTATTCAATATTTTTTTTATTAAAGACTTGGATAATGGAGTGGAGATTATGCTTACAAAACATGCTGATGACACCAAGCTGAGAGGGGTTGCAAGCACTTTGGAGGACAGAATTAGAATTCAAAATGACCTTGCAAATTGGATAATTTGTCTGAATTCAGAAAGATGAAATTCAATAAAAAAACAAAGTTCAAATTACTTCAATTAGGAAGGAAAATTCAAATTCATAACTACAAAATGGGAAATAACTGCCTAGGTGGTAGTGATGCTGAAAACAATGTAAGGGGGTTTTAGTGGATGACAAATTGAATATGAGTCAACAATGTGATGCAGCTCTGAACAAGGCTAATGTTGTTCTGGGGTGTTTTAACTGGAGTATTGTATGTAAGACAAGTAGGAAACTGTCCCACCCTACTATGCACTAGTGAGGCCTGAACTGGAGTACTGTTTCCAGTTCTGAGTGCCACACTTTAGGAAAGATGTGGACATATTGGAGAGAGTCCAGAGGAGAACAAACATGATAAGAGTTAGAAAACCAAAACCTATGAGGAAAGGTAAAAAAACCTGGATCTATTAGTTGAGAAGAGAAGATTGAGGGGAAACCTGATAACCATTTTCAAATATATTAAGGGCTGTAACAAGGACAGTGATTAATTGTTCTCCATGTCCACTGAAAGCAGGATAAGAAGTAATGGACTTAGTCTACAGCAATGAAGATTTAGGGCTAGATATTAGGGAACACTTTCTAACTATAAGGGCAGTTAAGTTCTGGAACAGGCTTGTAAGGGAAGCTGAGGAATCACCATCACTTGAAGTTGTTATGCATTGGTTGGACAAACACCTGTCATAGATGGTCTATGTTTAATTGGTTCTGCCACAGCTCAGGGGGCCAGAATTGATGACTTTTTCAGGTCTCTTCCAACCCTACATTTCTAAGATTCTATGAGCACATTTAGAAAGAAATGCAAGACATGTCTTTGTCCAGGTTTCCAAGTGAATTTGAAAACTGAAATCCTAGGCACTTGGACAATGCCATACCTCCTTTTGCAATCTGCCTTTTTAGCTGCAGACTGCGGAGAAGTAGGATATATCTGTTCCTCTTATTTATAAAATCTTAACTGGTCCAAATTTTAAGTTATGTAAAATGTGCCATATTCTGTAGTGATGACCATGTTATTAATTATGTGAGTAATTACCTCATGTAATTGATAACAGTTCTCTGTGGGCCTTGTGATGGAGGGCACTTACCCTTGAGTGCACCCAGCAGACTGGTGCAGGACTGTGGTTGCATCCCGGCTACAGTTTCCCCTTATGAGCAATCAATAAGTTCAATGAGGCTTGTATATAGTGAACACAGTGCCCCTTCGGAGGTCCAGTTTATTTATTCAAAGGCTGATCAGGGTAGGCAAACAAGAATTCACCCCAGAATTCTAGCTGATGGCAGGGTTGGGGGCAGATTTATCTTAGTCAGTCTCACCTACCAGTAAGGCCCTCTAACTCCAGGAGCCTTTGCTGGAGTCAGGCACCCTGCCAACACCTGAGGAAAAATACCTTCTCTGGACTCAAACTACAGCAGTTCCACATGGAACCTCAACCTATTGCCACTGCCTGGTAAGATCCTTTCACTGGGACTAGGCCTCTGTAGGGCTTTGCCACTTGCAGCCCTTTTAGAACCTGCTTCCTCTAGGAGCATCATTCCTACATCCCCTCTTCTGTGAGCCCTCTAACCAGCTCCTCTGAGAAATCTCCTTCCTCAGGAGTTTCTTCTGTCGCTTCTGGTGCCTTCAGACTAAGTCCTTATGGGTATCTCTAAACTAAAGCTGCGATGTGTGATTCCCAGCCCAGGTAGACAGACTTGCCCTAGCTCAACTTGCGCTAGTCCAAGAACAACAAGTGTAGATGTTGTGACACTGGTGGCAGTTTGGGCTAGCCACCTAAATTCAGAGCCAGTGGGTCAGATAGGCTTGGACTCAGGCAGCCAGCCTCAGCCAACTGTCAGTACCACGAAATCCACACTGCTATTTTTAGACATTAACTTGAGCTTAGCTAGTAGGAGTCTATCTACCAGAAGGAGGTGTAATGAAGGTGGAGGAGGGAGCCCAGGCACCTTCTTTGACCACTGACTGGAGCCAGAAATTTGGCCCAAGCACCCTTCCATCCTGATGTAGGGGTGGCTGGGCTAAATTTGAGTAGTCTTACAACTCTGTTAGCCTGCTTCCCCTCCACCAGCTTTGCTGTTCTTCCATCACCCATGGGCACCAGGCACCTCCAGTGCATCTCTAGTTGCTTAAAGAAAATGTTGCGTGGTACTAAAGGTATCAAACTAACAAACCAAGCAAGCAAGCAAACCTAGAATTGTGAGGAAGTAAAAAGAAAAAGGTACTGGAAGATCTAGTAGTTATTCCCCACAACATTTTGAAACATCAGGCCACTTGCCCACCTTTCTGAAGAGCTGGACACATTTTCAGGGATCTTTTACAAACTTTCCTACTGCATAAGTTCTCCATACGTAGGTTCTATAGCCTTCCCATCCCGTGTTCCCTCACACAGTTTCTCTTGCCTTCCAAGTTCATAGTTCCTTGTGTCTCCAGTAGCTTTCCGCTAGGGCTTCATCTCTCTTATCCTTCCCAGCTGTCTCTCACCCCTACAAGTCTATTTCCCCCTCTCCCACTTGAATAAGCACCTTCATCTTAACCCTTCATTGAATGGAAAGCAGTTGGTGGTGGTATGGGAGTTGGCAAGCTCTCAGTATCTCTTCCTACAGTTGTTACACAGAAGTGAAACATGAAACTACAAAGAAGGAGCCAGAGGGGGAAGAAGCAGCTGTAGCGAGGCCACAGTTGCTCCTAGTAGTAACCACTCAGAAGAGGATTCTTTTGTCTGATCATTGATAAAGCAGTCATCTGAGGAGATGATGTTCCCTACTTCCTCCCCATGCTGATGGGCCTGGCATACGCACATGCACACACAGTTTAGAGGGAAATTTTTCCTCAGGTCATCACACCAGTGTCTCTGCTCAAGTATTCTGCTCTTCCAACATGTGCTGATCTCCCATTAATATGTAGTGAGTATTGACTATCAGAGTTGAATTTTTTGTGTAGAGATGATAGGGAAAACGTTGGGAAAAATTTATGTAAAATACATAAAATTGAAATAAGATTGACACAAATTATTTTCAAATCATGGTTGAATGCACCATAAGGTGAGACATAATACAATCAGTAACTGTTCTGGCTATTTTCTAAAAATGGATCAAATATAGTTCCATCTGATAACCTACATTAATGTAGGTTATGAACTTGAATCAATAGTATAAGCAAAACTCTAATGTGGGAGTTTATTTTTTAAAATACCATTTAATTTTCTTCAGAGCATAAATTCTTATTCCTCCCTGTTGTGTCTTGCTTTCAAACACTTTATGGTGCAGACTGTAGCAGCATGTAGTTCCTTATACTACATGACTAAAATCCAGCACAAAGCCCATAAATACTGAAATACACTGTGGACTAACTTCAAACAAACTACAATTATAAAGCCTGTTATTCTTCAAGATTTTTTTTCTTTATTACAATTATAACAAGATGCAATATCACTTTTTAAATTAAGTGATATCTAAGTAATGGGAAAACTATTCTGGTAAATGATGCAAACAGACCAGCAGTTATATTAAAAAGCTCCAAAAAGGTAAATATGCAGTATGAACTGTATTCCTAAACAGAAATATGCCCTGGCTTATTTTGTAGTTCTGATGAGTTAAGTTGACTTTTGGCAGTATCCCTTACTGGCATATTCTATATCTACTCTCAGTGACCCTTGGCAGTCTTTAACTACTCAAGCTGCAAACAAGCTGAAACCAATTTGTTTTTCTTATGTTTTTAGAGCCACTATCCTGATATGCTAATTAGAAATGAAATGCTTGACCCATAAAGAAAACGGCAGGAAACCTGAAATGAAGGCATTATCCAACACTTCATGCTCCTTAGTGATGCCATTTTAAATATTTTAGACAGCCTATAAATAATTAAAACCTCACCACAGCAAATTATGTCCTATTATGCAAATAAATAGCCTCCTCCTCAGTTTCATTAAAGATTCTAAATGACAAGCTGAGCATTTTAAACATGGCAAGGTACTGCAGTGAGGCGAGAAATCTTTCAATAATTTTTTTTTAATTGTTAGTGCCAAGTTTCATGTGGATTTTTACTCTAACACTTTAATTTGCATGAGCAAATAAACCTTTAATAAACCTTTTGTAAGTGGTGAAAATGCATCATTTAATTAAATTTGATTTGTTGTGAAACTATTGTACTTCATGAATATTTAAGATCTGCAAGGTCTCTTTTGCTGAAAGGAATTAAAGTATACTCTATTTTACAGAAAGCTAATTTTATGTAATGCAGTATTTGTGAAGAAATTAAGTAAAAAATTTCAAGCTAGATCACACATCTTCTCTTTGTTACCATAAACTGTATCTTATATGTCCAACTTTATATAAAGGTTGCCCATTATGTACATACCTTCATTTTCTACTAAACCTGAGTCTGATCCTGTTTCCACTGAAGTCAATAGCAAAATTCCCATAAACTTCAAAATTGGATCAGAATTGGGCCCCTTATAGCACTATGGTTGTGTACCTATTAGGTAAAGTGAGGTAAATATTATCCATATTTAGAAAACAGGGCTTGATCTAAGGCCCATCGAGTTCAGGAGCTTGGGATCAAGTCCCAAATCAACTCACAAATTAAGAAAATTGTGGTTAAAAGAGTGTATTTTATGGGCACTTGCAGTACTTACAATGATTTATTTGCAGCTTTGTGAAATTCCATGCATTCTCTCTGCTTCAGCTCAAATCATCATGACTTTGCTCAGACACTCATCCTCTTTCCAATGAATTTCCAAAATAAATCCTGCATGTTTTAATGCTTTTTTTGTTCTTTATTGCCTACCAGATGTTTACCCATTAGCTTTCACATTATTTTCAATCTGGAATGCCCTTTTTTATTTCATCCTCTCACTGGAAAGATGGAGGTGCTATATCCATGGGCACAAATCTGACAAGGCTTACTCATGTAAGCATACACAACTTTCACAAGTAATACCACTAATCACAAAGAAATGGAGATATTGGGGGAAAAGTACTTTTATACAGTATAAATACAACAAACATCTGTCAGATTCATAAATTGTTCAGTGAAGATAAATGTAAGAGAAGTTTTCTTCTTGTACTTATGATCCTTTTCCATTTTGTGTAGAAATACTGGTTAGATTCACCATGGATATACCTCCATGGATTCTAACACATGCTTTGGCAATTGGTTGTAAATTCCAGAACAGAGTCCTATGCATTCATCTGAGGCCTGAAATGGTTTCAAGCTTGTTTAAAACCAGTTCAGAAAGACTGCCCCAGCTTAAGATAGACTAGTTGATGCTTAAGATACCTAGGGATCACGGAATGAGTTTGGCAATGGAACTTATTTTCTGACTTGGGAACATTTTTTGGTTTGGTCAAGAATTCGGTTTAAAAGGGATTAATTTTGAGTAAAATCAGAAACCTCTGAGACCACTAACTTCTACCTTCTCACATTTAGTGGCAAAATTCCTAAACCTGTTCTTGGCACAGAACCAGAAAAGGGGCAAATGCTTCTCTACATCAATACCTAGGGTACGTTAGAACAGCCTCTGGGATCGTTGCCCATGATCCCAAAAGAGATTTTAGCAACTTGGAATAGCCAGATGTAGCAGCTTTCTAACCAGAATGTCTCTTTGCAATATCCTATGCAGGGTTGAGAGCAGGAATAGAGCTGGCATAGCTTTACGCCATTCAGGGATTTCCCCTACACAGGAGAATTCCAGGTAGCTCCTTTAGTGAATTTTCCACAGGATAAAAAATCTTCCAACTAAAGTCACTAGGAGCCACAGCATTAAGATAAATTTATTAGAGTCCCCAAGAGGACAGCTTGCATGCAAATTTTGGCCTGCAGCAATTGTAGGTGAAAGATCAAGTTCTGAAAATGGTAGTGTGTAATGTAATTATTTTAACAGCTTTAACTACATTTCTGTAAAAACTGTGTTAAAATGGTTTTAGAGTATTTTAAACTATTTTAAACACAAAAATCCTCAAGTTGGCGTATGATAGTGTCCAAGCATGCATGAAGTTGGGTAAAGCGTCTAAATAATGTAATATGTTGAGACTTCATAACTTTGTACAGTATGACATTATGGTTCATAAAACAAAATAATTTTCAAAAGTGTAGTATTGCTTAAATGTGTTTACAGACAATAAATGTTAGTTTAAATGTCAGCCACACTCTACAAACAATTTGGAAACAAAACAGACAAAAAGGTCTTTTGTTTTCAGTAGTTGTATATTTCTTTCCAAAGACTAAAAACACAAACCAATAAATATTGTATTCATTGCGATTCAAAATATCATAGGTTCAGAAGAAATAGCAAGTTTATAATAATGATACAATGTAAAAAAACTAAACAATACACAATCTTGCTAAAAACTGAAAAACAAATTAAAAACCCAGGGAAATTCAAAGATGTCATTTTAAAAGTTTGAGTTATTTGAATATTTGTTAAAAGTTATATTTTGTAGGTAAAACAGTTTTAAGCTCAATTTCAGAAAGAAAATATATCCAAGTTTTGCATAGCCACTGTCACCTATGGCATAGTAGTTGATGCTTTTAGTAATTCCATTTACTCATCATTTACTCCCTAATCTCCTTTAAACCCATGTTTCTCCATTCCGTGTACAATAAAAGGATTATGCGCATCATACCTCTTCTCTTATTCTCCAGAGAAAGTTATTTAATTACTGTTCTTCCTTCCATGCAAACTTTCAAGTCAGCACATTTTATGTAACTCTGTAGCACAATTTTTAGTACACAAGTCTTATCTATCTTCATTCAGGTGATGCAAGCACATCTGGTGCAGAATTTAATAGGAAACTGTTTGTTATTTCTAATTCTCACCATTATGCCAAATTTAAAAACAATGCACCCTGTGTTTAGTCTTAATATTGAAAAACAGAATCCAGTTATTTTGTCTTTGACAGCTACTATTTAAAAAAAATAATTAATAATAAAAACATCTGCTCTGTAATTAAGGTATTATACAATATTTCTAAGAATGAAATGTCAAAGGTCCAAATCTTCAATCCAGCACCCAGCTCAAGTGGGTGGGCTGGGAGCTGAGAAGAGGTGACTGGAAAGATGAGAAGTCAATATCTCTACAAGCACCCTACATGTGTTACTTCAGTTTCATGGTGTTACTTATGCCCCAAACATGGGACCGTCATGCATTATCCTCCCCACAAGCTCAATGCACAGTTTAGTGCAGTATCAGAGCCTTGCTATATCCCTAGCACAGTTACTCTGGCTCTTCTCCCGCCTCTCACCTGTTCATGCATGCCCCATCCCTTGCTATATCACTATCCCTTGCTATATCCAGATACCTGTCCCTATCCTATGCTATATCCCTAGCATGGTTTTACTCTGGCTCTTCTCCTGCCTCTCACCTGCTCATGCGTGCTCTGTCCCTTGCTGCGCAAGGAATCCTTGTAGAGAGGATTTTGTTCTAAATCCAGACATTCCTTGAACAACATAACCATACTGATTTAGCTGCTCATGGGGAACTTTACAGCTGCAGACATGGGGCTGGATTAGCTCAATGTATTTCCCCATAAATGACTGATATACATTGATCACCCTTAACTGCAGTTAGTAAGTCCCCCTCTACCACACAGGAATTCTTTCAATTTCAAAAAATGCTTTGATATTGTGGAGTGGTATCAAAAGACAAACTGTCAAAAGGTTAATGTAATTCCAGAATTACCCCCAAAGTATTTGATCAAAGATGTAGTTAAAATACTACTGGCAAGAGAATTACCAGAGAGGCATAGGAAGCATGACGTTTCAATCAGCAACTCTTTCTGGGATTGACTATCATGAAATGTCATAAAATACTACAACAGAAGCAGACAAATCCAAGACTGCATTTCATTCATTAGCAGAACAGTGCCAGATTAACCTGAGGAAACTGATACTATACAATGTCCAATTGCAAGAGGGTATTAGAGTGTAGGCGGTTATACTATATACTGCAGGTTGAAATAAAGAAAACAAATGAGGAAAAACTGAAGCACACCACATTTTTGTTGCTGAGTTGATGGTTTTGTGGGAATCATTAGTCTTCTTGAATTTGGGGAGAACACATACCATTTCAGAAAACAAAAACAAAACAAAAACAAACCAACCACACCACATCCACACCCCACACAAACTCCACACATCAGAACTTTGTGGCCTGCCCAAATTTGACAATCAGACACAACTGTAACTTTAAAAGAAACAAGTCCTACCCAGTTTAAATAGGATTCTACAACAACTTTAAAGCTCTCGGATAATAGACTTCAATCCTACTAAGATTTACATACATACTTAACTTTATATTCTGTTACTATTCCCACTGAAGTCGTTGGGACTGCACATTGTATGTATGGTAACGCCTAAGTAAGTATTTGCAGCATCAGAAACACAATCTCTAAACATTCAGGACAAAACACAATTAGCATACTGAAAAACCATGGAAACGGTCAATTTATTCTACATTGAAGGATACCACTATGCTGATGTATTATAGCACTGGTTACCCCAAAACTTAATACATGCCAAATTTGTTCACTGATGGGAATAAAATTAAAATTGAAATGTTTTGAACCAGTTATATTTTCCATACAGATTTGCATCTAACTCATCAAAATATTTTAATATCTAATATCAACATCTTAGACAAAATAAAAATGTTATTGTGGACAATATATTAATGCAGCATAATAAGACTCCAAGCTTCTTTAGCTTCTTCTGTGACCTGTTTATAAACCCAACATATTCAATTATGCTCATAAGTGTTTTTAAATCCATTACACATGTAGTATGAGGTATCAGCCACAAAACAGATTTCAGTCAGAATTGCACATTTGAAAACACTGAATTAGTGTCAGGCAAGGAAATTAAATCTACAAGTTAGAAAGGAAACCCTGAAGACTCCACAGTGGGAAAAATCAGTTTGTCGCTTTCAAATCTGTTGATGAAGTCACCCCCCCCCAAAAAAAAATCTATGAAAAAATATATTTGATGATGTCAAAGAGGTGTATGATGTCCTGTTATCTTAGATACAATGCTAACAAGTCACAGGTGTATCAAGCAAAAATGCAATTGAGAATTTTGAAGACAGTTCTGTGTCAATAAATTACTATACTCAATCACCTGTATTTTTGACTTTTCATATTTTAAGCTTCAATTATTATGTGTTTAAACAAGTGACTCTAGTTGCATCTTTGTTTCCTTCTTGGAGTGTGCACACTCTTCTTAGGTGTCATGCCTCATACCTTTACGTATCCCAGGGTGGTATTACATAATTCTCTACTTCCTAGGCCAGGATCTGGGCTACAGTAAGCTGTATATCAAACATTCTAACCTGAACATCCAACTGAATTCAAACACCTGTGGTCCTTCCCTTAGGGAGTCTGACTGTGACTAGTGATATCAGCCCTTTTAAAACCAAAGTATTGCTTATCTTAGCAAGAGGAACAAAGCTTTTAGAGAAAAAAAGATTGTATAACAAATTGTCAACATACATGTCAATGTTACCTAGAGACCTACCATCCTTCTATAGCAGGGGTCTCCAACGAGGGCATCTAAATACACCCGCATCCTGGCCGGTGGAACATGTCACCGGCAAGTGATGTCATCAAGAGGCGTTGCCGCTGAAAAGCCGCAGAAATTCGGTGGCATTTCGGCGGATGCTCCACCACCGCCACAGTCCTTCGTCTGGCGCTCGCCAGACAAAAAGGTTGGGGACCACTGTTCTATAGCTTCTCTATAGTCCCCACCAGCAGAGTCTGTGTCTCCATCTGGTTCCCCTGAATAACTATCCTATTGAGACAGAATGTCCCTTTAACCTCTGCAACAGTTCTGTGTTATTGGGCCTTTCCTGGTCAAAACCATTTTTGGAGACAGAGGCAAAATCATAAAAACGAATAGTTCTGCAATTGGCCCTTAATAACTTTTAAGTATTTGCTGAGGGATGGCAATCTGGCCATTCTTTTCCTTCCCACTTGCTTTTCCAGCTAGACTCCTGTTGAGATAAACCAATGTAGTCATACAGAATACATCCCATAATTTTACAGAGCAGCTCCAAATTCATCACAGCCTTTTATATAGTAAAGACCATAAAAAGTGGGTGGGGAAAAAGTGACTGTGGAATAAAACAATAGTGAAGAGATATCGTAACCATAAGTAGAACTGTGACTTTTTATGATGAACCACTCCATTTTCTTTCTGTGGAAGTGTGACAGATGATTGGGACCTGTCAATATCTGATATTTAATATGGAGCAGAATTATATTAACAAAGCTACGGTATGAAACACTACAAACTATATTTCTAAAAGCAAACAAAAATATGGAGCAGATATCACTTAGGCCAAAATTTGTCCTTTTGTCAAGGAAATAAATTAGCATCACAATGGACAATTTCCTTGAGACTGAGAGGATAAAAATGTTTACAGAGGTACTTTCAGAACATAATTAAATAAACAAACAACAAACTAGAACCACAAGACAAAACACATTTAGTATCAGATGCCAGATCTAACAATGAATGTGGAACCTCTTCCCTCCCCATGACCAGCAAAGGGCTGCACCTGAACCCAGGACTTGGAAAAAAGTTCCAGAGACACTGAATAGAGAAACTCTAGATGAAAAAGGAGGAAGATGAACTACTGACAGCTGATTTCTGTCAAAAGAGGGTAATAAGCAGGCATTGCTTTTGAGAAATACAATGTATTTTCCCTTTTGTATTCTGTAAATAAAGTGAAATTTCCTTAACTAGCTCTCTTTAAAAGCTTGTCTTGTCTAAGAGTTTAATCTAGAATAAGATAGGGTGTGGATTTAAAGTGGATTAACTATTGCTGATTAATTCCATGTGTGGATATTTTTATTCTAGATCAGCATTCACACATGGAATTAATCAGGAATAGCTGTTCCAGAATAACAACCTGTGTAGACAAGCCCCAAATCTAGGCATGTTCTACAATCTGTTTTTATTTTCCTACCATTTCCTCTGTTTTTAATAAAACATCCTTCAAACTTCTGAGTATAGGTAATGGAAGGAAAACGGGTTTTGGATTCTTATTCCCTTTTAGAGATGTCAGTCACAAGGGTACAGACAAAAATGTACTCTCCCAGAAGGTGTTTCAAAAAGGATTTCTGTTAGACAAACACAAAAGGAAAATATAAGGACCAGAGAGAAGTGAGTGTAAGGAAAAGATGACAGGGATATTTTACATAAGAGATGGAGTTAGAACTGTATCTTTCCACTGCAGCTAGCAAAATACTCATCCTTATCTGGTACTCATCATTAAAAGCGTCACAAACTTTTCCATACTGATTTGGTTCATCTCTGTTCTTAGTTCAATGTTATTTATTTTAGGTGACCTCTCCAAGTAAAAAAGTATCTCTCCCATACAGTTAGATTAATCAGCATGTTCGTTTGTATTGCCTGGAGCAGTGTGCTTAGTAATTGGATAATTTGTCTTCCCCTTCACAATCATAGTGGATGGAATCAGCATAACTTGCCACAGAGACCCTTTCTGCTACAGCTAGGGGAAAATTCAACTCATTCTATCACAACTGCCATCCGATTAGTATATTACTTGACACACCAGAAATGGGATTTTGGACACTGTGCTGGTCAAGTAAGTGAAATTATTCTATTTAATACAGTGGCGATCAGCATTAGACATGCATGATTATCACAAGTTACTGCAGCATGACTAATGCATTGTGTAAATGGGCACATAAAGAAATGCAGAACTACAATTATGGGTCCAGATCCTCCTTTATGCTCCAGCTGATTTGTGCCACTCTGGCAGCACAAAGCAGCCTGAAAGCTGGCTTAGCTAGCCACTGCAGGATTTTCTTTGTGTAGGGAAATCCTTGTCAGGCACAGAGCCACTGTGGTGAATCTTGTGCCATTCTTACTCCAGGGTGCTAGCTCAGAGGGTGGGGCTGGTGTAGAAAAGGGCATGTTCTTGTGTTATTCCTAGGGCCCAGTTGCTACAATGGCCCTGGGAGCTGTTGGCACATGGTGTAAGACGACAGCAGTCTTTAGGCTGTTCTAATTTACATTAGGGATCATTCTGGCAACTGGAAAACCTCAGGAGTCCACCTCTCTAAACATATGCTAAGTACTTATTGGCTACTTATTTTTTATATTTTTTACAAACTCAATAATGAGCCCATTTCTGCACAGTAGTTCACGCCAGTGAATGAACATTTCCTATATAGCAGCTATCACTCTGGGACCTGAGCATATCCAAAAATTATATACTAGACGCATGGAACTGAGCTCATTTTGAGCAGACTTTCTTACTATCTAAAATGTATGGAAGTTAGTTGTTTTTGTATGTTTTCCCAAGCAGAAAATAGTCACTTCACTGAATTTCACATGAAGCAAAATTTGGATGGTTTTGGAAAATATGAAACAAAATGGTAGATTTTTTCAGGCAAAACTGAAGGAAACAAAAATATTGAAATTTGGATCTTTAGTAATGGCACAATTGGTCACTTGGCTGCAAATTGCTTGCAATGTAAATGTTCCTACTGTTATATGTGTATGGTCATATAAGTGGTTTTATTCCACTGCATTTAGTGTGATTACTTGAAATTCACAAGAAAGAAATTGATTTTTTCACAGTGTCTTGCATAAAAGAGAATTGAACAAAAGAGAAATTTAAAGTTGATAGACTTCAAATTAGATCTAGCAATTATATTTTGGGATGTGAGCACTTTTAGTGGCATAGTATAAACATTGCAGAGGTTAATCCTCTTGTTCATGGACATCACTGTTTGCTCCCACAAAGTTAAATGCAGGAAAAATTCAATATATTCAATATATTGCAATAAATTCAATATATTGCATTTCTAAGGACTTGATTTGAATCACCGTTAGTAATCAGTAACAGGTGCAATGATTCATTTGTTATATAGACACAAAAATATGCCGCATGATTAAAAGTAAAGTTTCTTTTCTGAAAATTTGCTCCTAAAGGAGGATGAGTTTTTGGAGCCAGTTGAACTTGACAGTATCCATTACAGCAAAAAGAGCACTTCCAGGTTTCCTGTTTTAGTTTGTTTTGCCAGCTTCCTAGCTTTTAGGATAAATCTAATTTTTTTTGGCAACTTCTCAGATGTGTGTATGCTCTCCATCCCTTCCACATACCACCACCATCACCATCTTATATAAAGGTCTCAGAAATTTTAGACTTTTACTGGAAGGGAACATTTGTACACTAAATACATGTTACACCGTTACAGAAAAAAGTGTGCTGTGAAAGTGAGATCTGCATAGGGGATTTAAGTCATTATTTTTGTCATACAATATGACAAAACAACACCCAAAACCCCCTGGAGTAAGATTTCAGACATCTCTTCATGAATTCAGTATAATCACCTGAAACTTAGAAAGATGAAGATTTTCTTTCCTGTTCTGAAATCTGTTATCACTCACATGGTTTGGAAGGACTGTGATATTGCTTAAGCTTCCAGAATGATATTTGTTTTATTCAACTATACTTCAAGTTCCGACTTGGAGCTCTCAGGATGCACATGCTCTGCCATTTTGATGGAGGGTGCAGCATGATTCCCATATTGCCCAGCCTGGCCTAAACATGGCCCACACACCTTCAAACAGCTATTGCCCACAAGAATGTTAGTGAGGGATCAGGAACTGAGCTTCCCCCAGCAGAGGGGCACAAGGGAGGAAGAAGTTCCCTGAACAGCTGGTCGTTAGTTAAAGCGGAATCTGTGGAATATCATGTAGAACTCAAGCTTTACAGAGGAAACAATTTTTTTCTACATTTCTACTAACATGTTTACCGCATGTTGAATGTTTATAAAGTGCAATGATTATAACCAACAGGTGAAAAAAAGCTTTGTCAGGCTTGTAAGTGAAAAAAGGAACCTTCAAGCAGAGAATAACCTATTCTACTTCAAAGAGAAACACCTAACACTCATAACTAGATTAGAATATATCTAGGACTGTCAAGCAACTAACAAATTTAATCACAATTAATCGCACTGTTAAACAATAATAGAATACCATTTATTTAAACATTTTGGATGTTTTCCTACATTTTCAAATATATTGATTTCAATTACAACACAGAATACAAAGTGTACAGTACTCACTTTATATTTGTTTTTGATTACAAGTATTTGCATTTGCACTTTAAAGAAAAGAAATTGTATTTTTCAATTCACCTAATACAAAGTACTGTAATGCAAATCACTTTATCATGAAAGTTGAACTTACAAATGTAGAATTATGTACAAAAAAAACCCTGCATTAAAAATAAAACGTAAAATTTTAGAGCCTGCAAGTCCACTCAGTCCTATTTCTTGTTCAGTCAATCACTCAGACAAACAAGTCTGATTACATTTGCAGGAGATAATGCTGCCCTCTTCTTGTTTACAATGTCACCTGAAAGTGAGAACAGGTGTTCTTATGGCACTGTTGTAGCTGGTGTCGAAAGATATTTATGTAACAGATGTGCTAAAGATTCACATGTTTCACAGATTCTTCATGCTTCAACCACCATTCCAGAGGATATGCTTCCATGCTGATGACGGGTCTGCCTGATAACAATCCAAAGCAGTGTGGACCGGTGCATGTTCATTTTCATTATCTGAGTCAGATGTCACCACCAGAAGGTTGATTTTCTTTTTTGGTGGTTCAGATTCTGTAATTTTTGCATTCGAGTGTTGCTCTTTTAAGACTTCTGAAAGCAAGCTCCACACTCCGTCTCTCTCAGATTTTGGAAGGCACTTCAGATTCTTAAACCTTGGGATGAGTGCTGTAGCTATTTTTAGAAATCTCAAATTGTTATCTTCCTTGCGTTTTGTCAAATCTGCAGTGAAAGTGTTCTTAAAATGAACACCATGTGCTGGGTCATCATCTGAAATATATAGCAGAATGTGGGTACAACAGAGCAGGGCACATACAATTTTGCCCCAAGGAGTTCAGTCAGAAATATAATTAACACTTATTTTTTAATGAGCATCATCAGCATGAAAGCATGTCCTCTGGAATGGTGGCTGAAGCAAGAAGGGGCATACACATGTTTAGCATATCTGGAACGTAGATACCTTGCAATGCCATCTACAAAAGTGCCATGCAAATGCCTGTTCTCACTTTCTGGTGACATTGTAAATAAGAAGAGGGCAGCATTATCTCCTGTAAATGTAAACAAACGTGTTTGTCTTAGCGATTGTCTGAACAAGAAGTAGGACTGAGTGGACTTGTAGGCTCTGAAGTTTAACATTGTTTTTGAGTTCAGTTATATAACAAATAAAAATCTATATTTGTATGTTGCACTTTCATGACAGTGATTGCACTACAATACTTGAGGTGAATTGAAAAATACTATTTTGTTAGCTAATCATTTTTACAGATGTGATGGCTTAGCCATTCCCAGTCTCTATTCAAGCCTAAACTGAAGGTATCTAATTTGCATATTAATTCAAGTTCAGCAATTTCTCATTGGAATTTGTTTTTGAAGCTTTTTTGTTGCAAGATTGATACCTTTAAGTCTGTTACTGAGTGACCAGAGAGGTTGAAGTGTTATCCTACTGTTTTTTTAATGTTATGATTCCGGATGTCAGATTTGTGTCCATTTATTCTTTTACGTAGAGGCTGTCCGGTTTGGCCAATGGCAGAGGGGCATTGCTGGCACATGATGGCATATATCACATTGGTAATGTGCAGGTGAACAAGCCCCTGATGGTGTGGCTGATGTGATTAGGTCCGATGATGTCACTTGAACAGATATGTGGACAGAGTTGGCATCGGGCTTTGTTGCAAGGATAGATTCCTGGCTTAGTGTTTTTATTCTGTGGTATGTGGTTGCTGGTGAGTATTTGCTTCAGGTTGGGGGGCTGTCTGTAAGTGAGGACAGGTCTGTCTCCCAAGATCTGTGAGAGTGAGGGATCATCTTTCAGGATAGGTTGTAGATATTTGATGATGCGCTAGAGAGGTTTTAGTTAGGGGCTGAAGGTAACAGCTAGTGGCGTTCTGTTATTTTCTTTGTTGAGCCTATCCTGTAATAGGTGACTTCTGCTTACTCTTCTGGCTCTGTCAATCTGTTTTTTCACTTCAGCAGGTGTGTACTGTAGTTTTAAGAATACTTGATAGAGATCTCGTAGGTGCTTGTCTCTGTCAGAGCAATTGGAGCAAATGTGGGTACTTCTACACTACGGGACTATTCTGAATTTGCATAAACCGGTTTTGTAAAACAGATTTTATAAAATCGAGTGCACGCGGCCACACTAAGCACATTAATTCGGTGGTGTGCGTCCGCGGTCCGAGGCTAGCGTTGATTTCTGGAGCATTGCACTGTGGGTAGCTATTCCCTAGCTATCCCACAGTTCCCGCAGCCTTATTTCTGGGTTGAGATCCCAGTGCCTGATGGGGCAAATATCATTGTCGTGGGTGGTTCTGGGTAAATGTCGTCAGTCACTCCTTCCTCCGGGAAAGCAACGGCAGACAAGCATTTCGCGGCTTTTTTCCCTGGATTGCCCTGGCAGATGCCATAGCATGGCAATCATGGAGCCTGTTTTGCCTTTTGTGACTGTCACCGTATGTGTGCTAGATGCCGCTGACAGAGGCGATTCAGCAGCACTACACAGCAGCATGCTTTTGCTTTTGCATGACAGCAGAGATGGTTACCAACCATAATGTACCATCTACCAATCCATACAATGGATTTTGTGGTGTGAATATTTTCCCACCTTCTAATTCTAATTTTACCTAAAAGGTGTATTTTTCTCATGCTTTTCAGAATTATACAATGCTAAGCTCATTTGAAAAATAGTATATTTACACTCAAAACAATTATATTTTTCCAGAAATTTATCAGCATGTGAAAGCAATTGGTTGTAGAAAGTCCCAATATATTCGTGTGGCAGTATCCATCAGTTTGACTACTATAATAAAATAAAGGCTATCTGGTTTTCAAATAAAAACAATAAAAATGAATGTTTTTAATATTCCATTATTTGTTATTAAGAATTACATATAACATTTAGTAGAAAGCTTTAAAGGCTGCATTATTCACCTTCTCATGCAATTCTTTTGGATATTCTTTTATCTATTTAAGTAAAACAGATATACATTTGTTGCCATTTCTTGTTTTGTTTGAGTTTTTCAGAAACTCCAAATAACCTCTGTTCTCTTTTTGTTTTGTGTTGATAATATATATACTAGAGAATATTTTTAGTGTTCATTAAGTGCCTTGGATGTTTTCTGTTTTTTGTTAGTATTTTGTTAAAGAACAGAATGTTGTATACATTTCACAGACACCCATGAGCACAAAAATGCCTTATACATTTTAAACGTATGTTTCAGTGCGTATAATGACCCAAAACTTGCTTATCTTATGTGATTTGCCCTGGTCATGTCCAAAGAATAACACATGTAAAAGGTAATCAGTAGTATTGCTCAAAAAAATAAAAATATAAAAATAAAAATCAGAATTTCCGATCTTTGGGAAAGTGCTGAAAGATATCTATGTGGAAGTATCTAAACCTTCATTCTGATATTTTGTTCCAAATAAAATGTTTTGGTGTTCCAAAATCAAACCATTTCATTTCTGTTAGTTGAACTGAATTAGAACATTTAATTTTGTCTCTGTTCGATATTGAACTGTGTATGCTTCAAGTGACTAATGCCACATTCTCTCCCTGGCCTGACTGCATCTACAATGTTGCACTGAGATCATGGGACTCCAATGATGGAATGCCATGGTAAAGCCAGAGGGGAGCCACAGTGTATCAGGGGATCCTGACTGACAAACGAGAACAGGGGCAGCAGGTACCCAAACTACAACTCCTATGAAGCACTGCAGAAGCTTGGACAGAAACAGATTAACTTTGAACTGACCCAAAACAAAATGTTTCAATTCAGTTCAATAAACTGATGTTTCAATTTGAGTAAATCTGATCAATATCAAACCAGTTCATGTTCATGTTTCCCAAGGGACAAACTGAAAAATTCCAGCAATGCTGAAATTTTCCCATGGAAAGTTATGATTTTATGCAAGATGCATTTTCCATAGACTAAACAATTTGATGGAATTTTCCATCAAATTGTTTAGTCTATGGAAAATGATGGAAAATTCCTGATCAGTTCTAGTAAGATTTGTCCCATCAATGCCCTAGTCCAGCAATATGTCAAGTGCTCTCCTTGTAAACTTCAACAGAAATTGAGTACACTCAGCACCTTGCAGCAGGCACCCACTGTCTTGCAGGACAGGGCTCTAATTCTGAAGCCTTATTTTATCGAATCCCTGCACTTACCTTTTAGATAGAGCAACATGTCTAATTTTTGTAGAGCAAAAGTCTTAAATAATGGGATTACTACAGCCTTCTACAGTACACTGGAGATATCAATCATTTCAGTTATGAGGAGAGTACCATATTTCTTGTTTTTATTAACATAATAAATATGCCTAGAACTTTTGAATGTGGCCTAAGCCAATAGAACTTGTAGTACTATGTACTACATTGCTAAGATTTTTCAAAACTAGATGTCTATAGTTAGGGTCCTAAATCCATTTTTAGGTTTCTAAATAAGTGGCCTGACCACCCAGCAGTTCCTGTTTACATCAATATGATTTATGAGCTTAACTTTATATAATCATTTTTTTTAAATGATTGGCTCAAGTAAACCATGAAATCATCACCTGCTATATTTAAATTGGATGAATTCAAATCTAAATACACATGGCCCAGATCCTCAGGTAAGGAAGTTAGTGGAGCTACACTGATTTATAGTAGCTGAGAACGTGGCCATATATGGTATATACATTTTGTTTGTCAGTAATACTTACTAATAGCCATAGACCATACATTGCTAACGAAGTAATCTCCTAATAGTATTAATAAATATTGATTTTCTGAATTGACAATTTTAATCCAGCTATTACGAATCTTGTATGTATTTTTTGAGGTTACTAGTGGTCTGCTGAAAGCATAGCCATAATTTCTAACCTCTAAATTTTAAAGTACCATTCCCTTCCAACAATAGTAAATTATGTGATAATTTGTGCAAGTTTGGGGGCAGATCCTCATCTGAAATAATCCAAAAAATGAGAAATGACAAACTTTAATTCACATTTAACAGAAATATCTTCCGAATTAACTAAGCTTCACTTGGTATTAACTAGCCTTTCTTCTGATCTTTGACAGACATTTTAAAATAATTTAAGAACTTTTTGCTCTTTAATTTGACTAAATTTCTTGGTCTCAGACCCTGATTTAGCAACATATTTAAGTGTATATCTAACTTTACGCATGTGAGTAGTGAGTCCCATTGAATCTGGGTATTCATACTTATCTCAGAGTGCTCAAATCGGGTCAAACTACAAGAGGGTCAGGGGCATCATTTGCTATGGGGTAGGGGGAAGCTGTGACCCCCAGACTTTTCATAAGTCTATATGCAGTAATACGTCTTCCATTATTTGCCCCTCCCTTCTCCTGACTTTTCAGAATTTAATATAATTACATATAAAGTGTTGTGTTGACAGAACTGCAGCCAGGACTATGACAGCAGCACTTCTCAGGAACAACAAGAGTTGGAGCTTGTCTACACTTAAAATGCCATAGCAGTACAGCTGTGCTGCTACAGTGCCTCAGTGTAGACCCTACTTATGCTAACAGGAGGGCTTCTGCGGTCAGGGTAGGTAATCCATCTCCCCAAGAGGCAATAACTATGTCAACAGAAGAATTCTTCTGTTGACCTAATGCTGTCTACATGGGGACTTAGGCTGGCTTAACTATGCTGCTCAGGGCTGTGGATTTTTCCACACATCGGAGTGACATAGTTATGCTGACCTAATTTTTGAGTGTACACCAGGCGTTATACTTATGAGAACTGGAAACAGGACTTTCTCATCTGTATGTTACAAGTATTGAACTCCATTTTCAGATGCCAGAGTGTCCTAAAAAAACCTTTGGAGAAGTGTTTGGGGTTAGGAAAAACCAACAAAATCACTTATTTGCTACCAGAAGGAAAATCTTAGATGGACAAAAATGAATGATGTTACTATTTGATTTCTCATTGGAGATAAAACTAAAGAAAAGAATTCCGAACAGATGTCACACTGAGATACAAAAAGGGAAGTGCTTTTGCACTATATAGGTAAGTAGAAAAAATGTTTTGTTGTTTGCTTTTAAAGCAAAGGAGGAATGTGTTTTTATAATAGCTATCATTCTTCCAAAGATGTTCTATTCAGAGATTCACCTCATCATACTTGAATGGATCAGTTGACCCAAGCAGTTACCTTTCATAACCCCTTTAAATTGGTTCTTATTTTTTCACGTATTTCTGTTAAACATAATTTTTTCTTGTGTTTGTTTATCCTTGAGCCCACATTCCTTTGTGTTCAGTCCTTTGATCATTGCTTATCTTTATTTGTACTGCATTTTCATTTAATCTCCAAAAATAACTGCAATTTTACTCTTTTTAAGCATACTTCATTTTAAATTGCTTGTAGATTTAAAATAAATAATTTAATCAAGCAATTATAATTATCTTCAAATACACAAAGGATGACAATGTGTTCTTGTGTCATTCTGCAAGGATGGATGTACTATATGTGTATGTTCACAAGCGCAAAGACATGTACACAACAGCTCCTTTACAAGCTTGTGGAGGCACATAAGTGGTGAGAGTGAGGTGTTTCAAATGTTATGATTATGTCAATTTTTCAAAATGAAAAATCTTCAAACTTTTTTGACAGGTAGGTTATTATATGTTAAATTTGCACTTTGATATTCTACTAGGAAAAGAAAATGCAGAAATAATCTTCAGAGATAACCCCTGATTGAATCACATGCAGTTGCTACCACATGCAGAAAAGTTGATTTGTGGTGGTGTTGATGTACACAGATGACTTTTACTGAAATTGCAGCAGAAATGAACTTCATAGTTGTATCCATGGAAACATACTTGCATGAATAAAATCAGCATTAAAAGATCTATATTGAATTGTGTATAAACCTTGTTGGGGGTGGGGGAAATTAAAAAGTCAAAAATCCATTCTATTTCTTTTAAGTGTTATGATGTGAGGCTCCATGTACAGGAAGATATTTGACGACTTCGGAAGAAACATGACTAAAATTACTTGGATCCTGAATATAAATAAGTGTGATTACAAACACAGAAACTGTTCCCTTCAGCTCTAATCTAATGTCCATTCAAAAGTTGATGGAAAGACTCATTGCCTTGAACAAATCTTGTATCATGCCTGCATGTAGTAATAAGAAAACCCATCATGAACATTCTGAGCTTTAGCTCACGAAAGCTCATGCTTAAATAAATTTGTTAGTCTTTAAGGTGCCACAAGTACTCCTGTTTTTTTTTTTTTGCGGATACAGACTAACACGGCTGCTACTCTGAAACAAATAATTTAAAATCTCTAGAGAAGGTTTACTCTAATTACATCCTATAAAAACCTGAAAATACTAAGGTAGTGGTGACACCATGCAATTTGCATCATCAGACCTAAAGATAACAATATAAATCTGCCATCAGATCAAACCACTGTGATGAGGTTTACACAGGTGAAATATTAGGTCAACAACGTACATAATGCTATAGCAGAGTTTCTTTATGTCAATTAAAGCAAAAATGCTGGTGTTAGAAGAAAAAGCAAGTACATAATTCTCACATAAGCTCACAAGCAGAGATAAATTAAATAAATTGGTATAAAAAATCTTGTATGCTGCTATTTGAATATTCAGTAAAGAAAGAAATGAGACCTTTAAGAGATTATGAAAAAGGTTTAGTAACTCAGAATTTGTAACATTAAATTACTTTTAGAAAAATATAGTCTGTTTCCAAATCAGAAGAAGGATTAGCAGGCCAATTTGGAGGAAGATTCCTCAGTTGATGAGCTAAAGGAAAAGATTAATTCTCTGCAAATGGTAAATGCCAGGGCTTAGATTATTTTCCCAGAGATTTTAATAAGGAATAGCATATAGGTAAAACACCACTTTTGTTGCTTGTTACTTAGTTATCAGTTTTTAATTGGAACATTCCAATCTGTAAACCTAATAATTACTCTTATTGTACTGATTCTCAGCCTCTGAAGACCCTGAATTTTATATAGATTATGACCCAGTTCTATAATTAACATACATTGTAAAATTCTCATCAGTGCCCTTGCTAATAGACTTAGTGATGTTACGCCAAACTTGATCCATTTAGAACTAGCTTCTCTTCAATAATATTTGAATATTTCTTAACTTTTTCAGAAGCCTCTCTTTAAAAGACAGAAAATGTTTTAGACATTAAAAAATCTGGAATTTGTGTGGCTTTTTCCAGTAGGTACAACTACATTTCCCAAGTACTCAATCATACATGATATAATTATGAATGGTTTAATTTCTTTTAATTTCAAACTGAAAAGAGGCATGTGGCAAGTCTGCACTTTGTCTCAAGAGATTATTTGAGATGGTTTTGGAATGCCTGGCAACTACAGCCACATATAATTAAGATAAATTTGAACTGAAACTTGACCTGAACATACACAAGGAAATATTTCAAATTATAGGTAGAGCTGGCAATGATACCTATAGTTAAGGGTGCCTAACACTTTTCATTAGAAAATTTTATTGGTTTTAGTTGCTTATAAACTTTATCAAATTTTAACTGTCTGGGCTGACTTTTTCATGCAGGCTACCTGCATCAGACTGCTTTATTTATTTATTTTTAAGTTTCAGCCAAAGTGGTTCAGCTGCTTATGAGTACACAGGAGAAAATGTTTTGTTTTTTTCCTCAAGTTGAAAAATTCTTACATTCATTTTATTGAGAAGCTCTACTTGGGAGTAGGGAATTAAATTTTGTTAGATCACCTGGCGGAGCTGCCTTTTGCACTTCCTGTAAAAATTCACTTAAATTTTGCTGACCTAGAAGTCTCTTAAATCTTTGATGATTTTGTTTCCACTGGGCATGCTCCTGCCCAGGGCTTCAAGGGCTAAGCAGGACTTTTCTAGCAATTACTTCTGCCACCTTCTGGGAGCCTCTGTGACATTGAGCATGAGTACTGAGAACAGGGAAATGGCATCTCCAGTGCTCCCCCTCCTCATGTCCAGAAAGCATGGAAATGGAGGAAACTGCCTGACTATTATGTAAAAGAGTGAGGAGCAGTAAGGGAAAGGAAAGAGGGTCAGGTTGAGGTGGAGAGATAGGAGCTGTACAGGGCAGGAGGAGGAGTAGAGGAGGACAGGAACTCTCTGATGTGAGGATAGGAGCAGCTGGGCTTGAGAGAGAGTTTGAGGCAGACAGCCAGAAGGTTAACTTTGCCAAATTATCTGGATCATATAATGGAAAATATACAATTACTACTCTGCATCTGATACCTCTGGAATACTGTAATTATGATAAAAGTACACTGGAAGATTGTGTATTTTACTCCGATTGGGGTCTTTTCATTATTAAATTTTATCACAAAAAGGTAAAATTGAGAGCAAGTGAACAGTTACAAAACAAATATACTATGCCCTGATCACTATTTCAATATAGATCAACCACAATTATAGACCAAGAATTACTCCATTTCTAGTGGTCTAGTCATTTGAAATTAAAATATATTTATGGTTCACATTTATAATCATATCTGCAATTGCCATAATCTTATATTGAAATAAAATTGTAAATAATGCATTAGCCCTGAATAAGACACGTAATTTATACAGAGAAGTGAGTCTGCTTGAGTACTACGAGATCCCGCAGTATTGCTGGCACCTTCTGGTGGCAGGTGTCCGGTTCAGGTATTTGTTCCAAAGGGAGTTCAATTCTCTAATAAACCATAATTGGAAGTGGAGTTAGGGGAAAGCATCCCCTAAAGAAGCTGAGGAATGAGGTTAGTGCTCCTAATGTCTGGCATAGTGAGGAGACCACATCTTTCCCCAGCCCTTTAACTCTCATATGCGGTGTGGGCAGTGTGGTCACTGCCCTGGTCTGGAACCAGCTGTGAAGGGATGAGGGCTGATGGCAGCCCTCCACTAAATGGAAACTATTAAGGAAGAAGTCATGACCTGCACTATGAGTTATTGCCAGACAGTTGCCGGATGAGTTAAATAATAAACTTGTGACCAAATTTGTTACATGTGAAAATGAGACAATGAAACCACAGAGTACTTGCTCATCTTAACTTGAAACTTATTTATGTTCCTGGTTGGCTGCATTTTTTGTGTGTGTTTGGTTTGTTTTGCTGTGCCTATGCTTAACAACAAATTAACAGTATGTTCGGAAGAATATGCCCTTCAAAGAAAGAGCTGGACAAGTGTTAGTTCCAGCACAGATACAAGATTAGGCAAGTAGGCTAGCTCAATTTATTTAAAGAAGCTTATGGATAAAGGAAGAGCATTCCTAACAGCAACTGTAGACATATTCTCCAGTCTAAGGCAGGACAGATATATATTTCCATTAATGATGAAAAATAATGCTAGATGTCTTATGTTAAGAAAAATATAGATCAAGATGCTAATACATCTAACTGTACACACAGTAAATTAGTAGCTGTCTACTTCGTGTGTGTTGATGTGGTGGGTTTTGAATACATGGACTCAAAAGCTAGATAAAAATATTCAGCAGCTCTAAGGAAAAAGCATGACGGATGACTTAGTTGTACATAAACAGGTAAATTGGGCAAGACGGTATGCTGAAAAAGAATCGATGATAGTGAAAAAGAAAGATGGCAGGGAAGTGTGTATGTGTATATACACACACAGAGTTATGTGATTAGTTATATGTGCTGCATATTCTATTTGGGATAACTAAATTACAGACAAATCTACATTAAAAACCTGTAATGAAAGAGGACAAGTCTCTTGGTGCTGAATGTCTGGAGTTGGGAGAAGCCAAACTAGTGGAACATTCCACGGTATAAACCATACATGGTAGAGTCTTTAAAAAAAAAAAGACACATTAAAGCTACAGTCAATCGAATCTACTGAATGTGAAAGATGTAACAGATGTCAAATAAATAAGCTTGTTCAACATGTATAATATAGGTATTTTATGTGTGTGTGTGTGTGTGTGTGTGTGTGTGTGTGTGTGTGTGTGATATAATATATATAGAAAACCAATAAAACAGGACATGCCATTGCACATCTTAGAACAAGCGACAGATGTGTAGTCATGTTGTTTAATACATTACTGGAAGTCACTCATATATACTGTGCTTATCACTGTAATAAGAACCATATACAAATGATGTAAAATTTCATAGCTTGTAGTTATATTAAAGTAACTGTTTGAAACATAATGCTTACATTTAAAAACTGAAAGGACAGGAAATAATTTGGAGAGATGGAAGAAAAAAAAAGATTTAATTAACAGTTTGATTTAAAGTAGACAAAAATGAAAAATGTTTAATCTGTAGGCTGTTAAAGAAAAAGTCTGAAATGTGTCTGTGCATAGGAGAGAAATAACTGTCATTGAGAGTGATCAAGATGAAGAATTTGCTTCCCAGTCTCGGAAGAGGAAGGCTGGAATTGAGAAGGGTTCTGCCTAGTTAGCAATACCTCAGAGGCTGGGGTTGGTCAAAGGACAATGCCATTGTAGGATAAAACATTGTGCACAACTAGGTAGGTAGTATCGCCATTCAAAAGGAGATGAAGGGTTTGTTTTTCTGTAGATTTTCATATTTGCAGTGATTATCCCTTTCAGCTACATATGTCAATGGAATTGAGGTCATGACCTGAACATGCCACACATGGTGCTACAGAAATGATACCCAGAGATAAAACTAGGCAATGTAACTGGCCTTTTCAGATCCTGCCAACAACTCAACTGCAGGTATCCCCTGGAGAACTGCGCCCAAAAATATACCTAGTGAATTCAGATGAATGAACCCTCAATCTCAGTTGAAAGGATAGATCAGTAAACTATTTCAGAATTATGTTTAATGAGGTATGCTTTATTATTCACCATATGCATAGTGAGACCATGTATATATTGAAAAGTACTAATACCAAAATATGTATTTTTCTTTTTTATGCTTTTGAAGGATTCAGAGGCTTATCAATACCTGCCACCAACTTTCTAGATTTCATCAAGTAGACTGAGGTTCCCAAAGGGTCCCTCATTTATTTTTAATTGTCCTGAGTACTGAGAATTTCTCAGCAAAAAACAAAACAACCTCACACAACTTAGAGCATTGGTAAGCCTACAGAAAGGACTCCCAAAGCTGGCAACAATCATTGCTGGGAAATCTGAACTCTGCCTGCTAGATGATTTCCTCTTGGAGGACATTTTGGGCCTGATTCTCATTCACATTAAGGCTCTTTACACTAATCTGGCATTGCAAAAGCCTCTTAAACTGAGTATAAATTCTGTTTCTTTCCCTTGAAAGTATATTGGTAATGTAAAGGGGACTACACAGAGAATAAGGTACTTTGCAACAAAGGAGAAGTAAAAACAGTCAGCATTGCTTGGCCAGGATAACAAAGGAAGTTAGAAAATATTTGAAGTGAGACTGCTGTAATATTTCTTCCTATGGGGTATCATTGAAGTATTGCTGAGGCATTCAGGGCAACTTGTATGTAACTTACAGAAACTAACAGATGTCTCTAGTGGGCTTGGGTTTGAGGGTTACTTGTAGGAAGAACCATGCACCACCAGAGTATGCCAACACTCACCCATTTGGGACTAAGACATAACATTCCTTAAAGTACTTCTATCACTCCTAACCTTCTTTAAACTGCCAGAGTAATGCTTCCTTCTCCTCACTTCCCCAGTTTACACAAGTTTACAGTATAGGGCTGGCTATAGTCAATCCTCCCTTAGTGACACACTGAAGGTCAAATACCAAACACTCCTTTCTACCTTTCTGAAGAGCAGGTTCTCATTCTAACCTTGGAAGGTTCCAATACATCAGACCTTGCAATCACAACTTTGTGTATGGAAAAGCTATTTTAGATGGAGCCATTAAGGAATAGACCTGTGCTGAGATGATGCTTAGCCATGCCATCCCAGGGGATATGCCAGGAGTCACTGGAGCTCCTCAATATGCAGGGAAAGAATATCTGCTATATCATCCCATAGAAGGTTGCCATGGTGTCATCTCTGTGGTGAGCAGCTCAGCAGGCCACTGCAGAATGGGGACAAAGCCATGATCTTGTCTTATTGGGATGGCTAGCAGAGAGCAGTCCCTATGCTCAGTAAAGCTGGAAAAAAGCTCAGGAACTGCCAATATGCTTGGTTATTATTATAGTAATTCCTAGATGTCCCAATTGAGACTAGGGACCTATTGTGCTGGGCACTGCACATCCTCTCATCCATGAATGTTCTATTTCTACGTAATGCTGCTACCCCAAAGTAATGCTAATAAAACCTTTCTACTGCAAGCAAGCATTCAAAGCATTGGAGTATCACGGAGTATCAGTGTAAATATGGCCCGTGGCAGAAATGTAAAAGCTACGGACAATGAAATATTTCTCAGAGTGGGAAATCTGTTGGGGCTGTCTAGAAGCCTCCAGATTTGCTAGCAATCTTGAATTAGTTTATTTACACTCTGAGGGATATGGCTTTGTTCATTAAGATGGTGTGAATTTTCTACAGCTGGTGAGCCTCTCTATGCACAGTCATGTCTATCAACAAGATGTTTCATCTAAAATCAGCTAAGGGAATAGCTTGCAGCCACCTCAGTACCTTAGGGTCTTTACTCTAAGAATCATGTGAATGGCACTCAAGGGGACATTCCATTATGAGGTTATCAGCTGCTCTCAATGGGCTCTATTGGTGGAATTTTTTTTTCTGTTTTTCTCTGCAGAGTAAATTATATTAAAGCATCCCAATGGGAACTGTACAAGGCCAATTAAAGATCCTCAAAGGGAAGAATAAAAGCTTCACACATGGGAGACCACTTAAAATCCAACCTTGTCCATCTCTATCTTTAAATACGTTTCTGATTTTTCTCTATTTGGTTACTATCAGGCAACTGTTTGCTTTAAAGCCATTCACATAGGGGCTGATAATCAAATGAGAGTGCATCTTACTCTCCTCTTTTGTTTTCAAAGATTGACATTAAGTACATTGGATCTCCTCTGCAAAGTGACTATGTAAAAGATTTTACTTCCAATGTGTATTAATTCTTATTTCTGTTTACTTTACGGACTCAATAAATTTGGCCCTGCAAACTCAACCTGGAATCTGAAAGTCAAGGTGAATTCGTCTGGTTCATACATCACAAAATAAAAAATAAAAAAAAAAAAATAGAAACATTTATAATAGGAATTATGAGTTAGATCCACAAAGAGATGTCTGAGTCAGTGTTGAAATGCCTAATTTTTAGGTGCCCTGCCACCTCCTGGAATGCTCAGTCTCATGTTAGGTGCCCAGGTTCCCTATACAACGCATGGGGAGAGATAGACATCTACAAAGTGAATTCACAGAAGCCAGAAACCTGAGCAGGCAGCCACTTAAGATGACCAGTAGGAAATGCTGAGGAGAGTTAGGTGCCTATGGACAGGCCAGAGGGTCCCAGCTCACCCCATGACAGACCCCATATCCTGCCCTTGATGGGCTAACAGACCTATATTACCAGGAGTCTTGGTTCTTCCACTCCCTGGAGCCCAGGTCCTGCAGGGTCTCCAAATAAGCTGGAGCATCTCCACTACCACAAGGTGTCACCAAGTGGCAGACAAATATGATGATTAGGGCTCAACCAAATTCAGTCCATTTGGGTCAATTTCATGGTCATGAGATTTTTAAAATAATCAATTTCATGGTTTCAGAGGTTTACATCTGAAATTTCATGGTGTTGTAACTCTGGGGGGTCCCAACCCAAAAGGGGATTGGATGGGGGGTAACAAGGCTATGGGCGAGGGCAGGGGGTCATGGGATTGCCACCCTTACTTCTGCACTGCAGCTGGCAGGGTGCAGCCTTCAGAGCTGGGCAGCTAGAGAGCAGTGGCTGATGGCAGTGCGCCAAGTTCTAAAGCCAGCACCACCACTAACAGCAGCACAGAATGAGGACAGCAGGGTATGGGGTGTGTGTGTTTCCCAGCAGCCTTTCCACCCAGGGGCTGCTGTCTCTCTGCCCAGTTTGGGGGCTGACAGTTGGAGCCACAGACTCTCCGCACAGGTCAGGGACTATCCCAGCCAGCAACCATAGAGCTTCCTGCAGTCAGGGGAGGTTCCTGGAGGTGAGTCTGACCCAGCTCTGGGAGTGGCCCCTGCAGGGAAAGAGGACTTTCCTTTCCCTCCCCAGTCCAGCCAGGACTAGCAGCTGGAGCCCAGCCCATGATAGGAGCCCCCAGCCCTGTCCCCCCACGCCAATAGCCAGATTTCATAGTTTCTGATGTGTTTTTCACAGCCGTGAATTTGGTAGGACCCTAATGATGATGGAATCTAATGTTGATTGTGAATTATGAGGATTCAGCAAACACTGTAAGTGAACACACATGTGAGGTCAAACCAATGCAAGAAATGCAAACACAGTTACTTGTGGGACAGGGTGTCCATGACACTTCAGTGCAAACCAAGGCAATGTTTCACATTTTTCACATAAGATGTTAATGCACCTTGCTACAAAGAGGTTAATGGCAACATGACAAATCTGGCTCTGCCTTGCTATGTCATGGTTTCTTTCCAGTTGCTGGGGTCAAAGTGACATGCTTTCAAGCACAAATTAAGGATTTCAATATTAGGACTCTTGTCCCACCATTTGACCCTGAAAACAGACTGAAGGCAGCACATATGGAACTAATAAAGTTTCCTAATGTGGGAGCAATATGTTGTCCATGTTTCATACGCATATAGAAGCACTGTGAGCATTAATGTCTGAAATCAGGGCCTGATGCAAAGCCAGTCTGAAAGCAGAGCCAGTCTTAAGGCAACCTAATGAGTACAGCTGGCCTGTAGCAGACTGCCCAAGTGGCTACCCCACCTGACTGGTGTGAAATATCAGCACACCAGCTTTGAAACCTAGCAGCAGCAGCAGACTGGTGGCTGCTCAAATCATTCTCCCATGCCTGTGAGAGCACCTGGCTGTTCTCGGCCTTGCCACTGCCTTGTTCCAGTCCTGCAGCTGCCTTGCCTCATTCCAGCAAACCCAGTTCTGACTCCTGGCTCAGATTTCTGATTCTAACCTTGGAAGGTTCCAATATATCAGACCTTGCAATCACAACTTTGTGTATGGAAAAGCTATTTTAGATGGAGCCATTAAGGAATAGACCTGTGCTGAGATGATGCTTAGCCATGCCATCCCAGGGGATATGCCAGGAGTCACTGGAGCGCCTCAATATGCAGGGAAAGAATATCTGCTATATCATCCCATAGAAGGTTGCCATGGTGTCATCTCTGTGGTGAGCAGCTCAGCAGGCCACTGCAGAATGGGGACAAAGCCATGATCTTGTCTTATTGGGATGGCTAGCAGAGAGCAGTCCCTATGCTCAGTAAAGCTAGAAAAAAGCTCAGGAACTGCCAATATGCTTGGTTATTATTAATTATTATTAAAGTAATTCCTAGATGTCGCAATTGAGACTAGGGACCTATTGTGCTGGGCACTGCACATCCTCTCATCCATGAATTTTCCCTGACAGGTGTTTGCCTAATCTGCTCTTAAAAATCTCCAGTGATGTAGGTTCCACAACCTACCTAGGCAATTTATTCCAGTGCTTAACAACCCTGGCAGTTAGGAAGTTTTTCCTAATATCCAACCTAAACTGCCCTTGCTGCAATTTAAGCCCATTGCTTCTTGACCTATCCCCTTTCAGTCTTCTCTTCTCCAAACTAAACAAACCCAGTTTTTTCAGTCTTCCCTCATAGATTATGTATTCTAGACCTTTAATCATTTTTGTCGCTCTTCTCTGGACTATCTCTAATTTGTCCACATCATTCCTGAAATGTGGTGCCCAGAACTGGACACAATACTACAGTTGATGCCTAATCAGTGTGGAATAGGGTAGAAGAATTATTTCTCATGTCTCCTTACAATACTCCTGCTAATACAGCCAAGAATGATGTTTGATTTGTTTTTGCAACGGTGTTACACTGTTGACTCATCTTTAGCCTGTTATTCACTATGACTCCGACCCTTTTCTGCAGAACTCCTTCCTAGGCAGTCATTTCCCATATTTTGGGTGTGCAACTGACTGTTCCTTTGTAAGTGGAGTATTTAGGATTAGTCCTTATTGAATTTCATCCTATTTACTTCAGACCATTTCTCTAGTTTGTCCAGATCATTTTGAATTTTAATCCTATCCTCCAAAGCACTTGCAACCCCTCCCCACTTGGTATTGTCCGCAAACTTTATAAGTGTTGTGACAAAGTCCCTCTTCTACCTTGGTGGGTCCTGCGCTTCTTGGCGGATTTGCTCACCTCAGTGATCTTCTCCTCTGGTGGAACCCACAGTCTGGGTCAACTCCTCCTGTGTCTGATCAGGAGTTGGGATTTTTGGGGGGAACCCGGGCCCACCCTCTACTCCGGGTTCCAGCCCAGGGCCCTGTGGATTGCAGCTGTCTATAGTGCCTCTTATAACAGCTGCATGACAGCTACAACTCCCTGGGCTACTTCCCCATGGCCTCCTCCAAACACCTTATTTATCCTCACCACAGGTTCTTCCTCCTGGTGTCTGATAATTCTTAATGGTATGATAATTCCTCACTCCTCCAGCAGCACATCCTCTCAGTCTCAGCTCCTTGTGCCTCTTGCTCCCAGCTCCTCACACGCACTTCTCTCCTCTGGCTCCTTCCCCCTAGACTGGAGTGAGCTCCCCTTTTTATACCAGGTGCCTTGATTAGCCTGTCCTGATTGGCTGCAGGTGCTCCAATCAATGTAGCTCTCTCCGGTGCCTTCTAGAAAGTTCTTAATTGGCCCCAGGTGCCTTGATTAGCCTGGAGCAACTGCCATTTTGGTTCCCATGGTACATGGGATTTGCTTAGCCTGGAGCTAACATACCTGCTCCTCAGTACTTTCCTGTAGCCATCCGGCCTTGCTCCATCACATATCCCCCCCCCTCTGCTCAACACCATAGGGTTGGGCAACTTGGGACGCCAGGCAGTGTGCTCGTGAAAGACCATCAGCGTTGCCGTGGTGGCATCCAGCCCTATGCCGTATATGGAACTGGAATGGTTGGAGGGATAAGAACCACCTGGTGACCCTTGCATTCTTTTCCTTATTTCTCTGCATCCACTGGAGGGGTGCGTGGTCCGTCACAAGAGTAAATCGCCGGCCCAAGAGGTAATAACGCAGCGTCTCCATGGCCCATTTGACAGCGAGGCATTCTCTCTCAACTACTGCATACTTCTGTTCTCGTGGGAGCAGCTTTCTGCTTAGGTAGAGAATCGGGTGTTCTTCATCTCCAATCATTTGGGACAGAGCTGCCCCCAACCCCACCTCAGAGGCATCTGTCTGTAAAATAAATTCCTTGGTAAAGTCTGGGGCTCTGAGTATGGGGTCATTACAGAGGGCTGTCCGAAGGTCTACAAACGCCCCTTCTGCAGCGTCAGTCCACTTCATGTCTGGACCTCGAGCCTTCACCAGATCCGTTAGAGGACTTGCCCTATTGGCGAAGTGGGGAATAAACCGTCGGTAGTAGCCTACCACGCCTAGGAATGCACGGACCTGCTTCTTCCGGGTCGGCCGGGGCCAGTTTTGAATCGCTTCTAGTTTATTAGTTTGGGGCTTCACTATACCTCTTCCTACAATATATCCCAGGTACCTAGCCTCTGCTAGTCCTATGGCACACTTAGCAGGATTAGCGGTGAGGCCAGCCCGCCTTAAGGTGCGTAGCACTGCCTCAACTTTCTCCAAGTGGGTTCCCCAGTCTGGCGTATGGATGATGACATCTAGGTATGCAGCTGCATAACTAATATGGGGGCGCAGCAGCTTATCTATGAGGCGCTGGAATGTGGCTGGGGCCCCATGTAACCCAAAAGGGAGAACAGTGTACTGGAATAGCCCGTCTGGGGTGGAGAACGCTGTCTTTTCTTTAGCTTCTTTGGTCAGGGGAATCTGCCAATACCCTTTTGTCAGATCCAGTGTAGTCAAGAATTGGGCACTACCCAGTCGGTCAACCAGTTCGTCAATGCGTGGTATGGGATATGCATCAAATTGGGATACTTCATTCAGTCAGCAAAAGTCATTACAGAATCTCGTGGTACCATCAGGTTTGGGCACTAGAACGATTGGACTGCACCACTGACTGTAGGATTCTTCAATAACGCCTAATTCTAACATTTTCTTTACTTCGGCCTTGATTTCTTCTCTTTTGGCTGCTGGGATTCGGTAGGGTCTCAGTGTTACCTTGGCTCCAGGGATCGTGCGGATATGGTGATAGGTCTCAGTCGTCCACCCCAGTTTTGTAGAGAACACATCTCGATTGCGATTAATCATGTTGGCTGCCTCGATCTTTTGGATTGGCGTCAAGTCGGGTGATATCTTCACTTGCTCGTGCAAGTTATCCTCCTGGGGAAGGGTCTCCTGGGTGACTAAGCATGCCTCTCGATCATGCCAAGGTTTTAGAAGATTGATGTGGTAAATTTGCTCCGGTTTCCTGCAGCCTGGCTGCTGCACCTTATAGTTTACCTCTCCCATGGCTTCAATCACTTCATAGGGTCCCTGCCACTGGGCCAACAGCTTGCTTTCTGCTGTGGGCACCAGGACCATTACTCGATCCCCTCGTTGGAACCGTCGAAGCTTTGCTTGGTGGTTATAATGGGTCCGTTGGGTCTCCTGTGCTTTCTCCAAATGTTCTCGTACAATGGGTGTAACTCGGGCTATCCGATCCCTCATCTGTATTTGGCTCCTCTTCCCAGGCTTCTCTGGCTATATCCAATATGCCTCAGGGGTGGCGCCCATATAGTAGTTCGAATGGAGAGAAGCCTGTGGAGGCTTGTGTAACTTCCCGGATGGCGAACATGAGGTAAGGCAATAGGGTATCCCAGTCTTTCCCATCCCGGCTCACCACTTTCCAGATCATGGCCTTGAGGGTCCTATTGAACCTTTCCACAAGGCTGTCTGTTTGCGGGTGGTATACAGAGGTCCGTAGGGCTTGTACATGGAGCAATGAACAGAGATCTTTCATCAATTTAGACACGAAAGGTGTCCCTTGATCAGTCAGTATCTCCTTGGGTAGCCCAACCCGGGAAAAGATCTGTACTAGCTCCTTAGCTATTGTCTTGGAAGCTGTGTTGCGTAGGGGGACGGCTTCTGGGTATCGGGTAGCATAGTCTAGTACAACCAGCACATGTTGGTGGCCCCGAGCTGTCTTCTCTAGGGGACCAATCAGATCCATGGCTATGCGTTCAAATGGTACCTCTATTATTGGAAGAGGTATCAAAGGGGCCCGTAAGTGTGGGTGAGGGCTATGTAGCTGACACTCTGGACAAGAGGTGCAGTATCGCCTCACATCTTCATGTACTCCTGGCCAGAAGAACCTCCGCAGGATCCTGGCCTGGGTTTTCTCTACCCCTAAGTGTCCTCCAAACAGGTGACTGTGGGCGAGGCTCAATATGGCTTTTTGATGTTTTCGTGGCACCAGAAGTTGATGTATCTCCTGCTCCTGCATTTGCACCACACGGTACAGGAGATCTTTCTTCACTATAAAGTAGGGTCCTGGACCTCGGACCTTCCCCTCCACTGCTATCCCATCTATCTCAGCCACCTCTTTCCTGACGTTATCATATCTGGGGTCCTCTGCCTGGTCCCGTCCGAATGTCTCTCTCCCAGGACTACCCTGCCTGAGCTCCCAGGGGCCGGCTTCTGCTTCTTCCAACGGCCTGTCGCCATCATGGCTGGGGCCAGCCTCCGGCTCACCTTCCATGTTGGTAGTTTCTCTGTTGGCTGCTCGTGCCCATCTGCCTATTAGCGCAGTCTTCTGGCCCTGGGTCAGGATCTGGGTTCCCAAAGCCTTCGCAGCCCTCCTTTCTTTTTTTTCTTCCGGGACTTTTGGGGGTCTGAGAAAAGATCCTGAGAAAATTCAGAAAACATGGGGGGTTGACATTCCCCCAATGATGAGTCGCTGCCAACAGGGTCTCCACTTCCCTGCAGCCTCCCAGGGGGAAGTAAATTATCAAACCCTGGATGGTCTCTCCCAATAACTACAGACTATGGGAGTTTAGGAACAACGCCCACTGTCACCTCAATGGGGTTCCCCTGAACCTCTATCTCCACTGGGATGGTGGGGTATTGGCTCATGGCCCCATGCACACATGTCACTGCTACACGTTTGGCTTGTAGCAGCTGGCTACTTTTTACTAGCTTACCCGATATAAGGGTGATAGCACTCCCTGAGTCCACCAGTGCTGTAGTCTCTGTTCCATTTATCTTCACTGGCCTGGTGTAGTTATGTGGGGCTAATGCAACGCCCGCAAGGTGGATAAGGGAGCATGGGACCTCCCAATCCCCCAAGTTGCATTGCATAGGTTCTTCGGTGCTGGGACACTGTGCTGCTATGTGTCCCCACTCCCCACATGCATAACATCTATAACTGTTTCTAGTCAGTCTCCCATCATGTGGGCTAGGGGGTTTAGTCCCAGGGTTTCCTCCACTCAGGCCAATCCCTTCCTTCTGGAGTCTCTGTGGTTTCCAGCCCACCTCTTCCTCCACCTAGGACTCCCCAGGGGTTTGGCTGTCCCTCCTTCCCGGGTTGGGGTTGGGTGTTTGCTACGGAAGGGGCTTTCCTTGCGTAGTTGGGTCAATTCTCTGGCTGTCATGCGTCTTTCTACCAGCATGATCATCTCGTCATAGGTGTATGGATCATTCTGGCCTACCCATTTGCGGAAATCTGGTGGCAGGGCCCTCATGTACCGGTCGATGACCAGAACCTCTAGTATCTCTTCCGGACTCCGGGATTCTGTTTGCAACCACTTTCGTGCGAGATGGATGAGGTCATACAATTGGGACCGCGGGGTTTTGTCTTCCTGGTACCTCCACTCATGATACCACTGGGCCCGCACTGCGGTCGTTACCCCAGATCTGGCCAGGATCTCTGCCTTCAACTGGGAGTAGTCTGCTGCAGCCTCTTCAGGCAGATCATGGTAGGCCTTCTGGGCCTCCCCATACAGGAATGGGGCAAGGATGCTAGACCACTGATCTCGAGGCCAGGCCTCCCGTAGGGCTGTCCTCTCAAAGGCCAGAAGGTATGCCTCTACATCATCCTCCCGCGTCATTTTCTGCAGCCAATGGCTAGCCCGTATGAGCCGCGTCCCATCATGGCCACGGTTCAGCTCTGTAAGGGTCTTTACCTGGCTTACCAGTTCCTGCAACATAGCTCGGTGTTGAGCAGCTTGGTCCATCAGCAGGCGATTAGTCTCTTGCTGCAGCTGCACTGCTTCTTGCTGGGTGGCTGCCTGGACACGGGTAGCCTCCTGCTGGGCCGCCGTGGCTTGTATCAGTGCCCGCACTACGTCATCCATTGTGGTGACACAAAAAAAAAATTAACCCTCTTTTTTTTTTGTGTGTGTGTTTTTAAATCACCCTCCTTCTTCCGCCGCGCTGTGCACACCAAATATCCTACTCCTGACACCAGTTGTGATAAAGTCCCTCTTCTACCTTGGTGGGTCCTGCGCTTCTTGGCGGATTTGCTCACCTCAGTGATCTTCTCTGGTGGAACCCACAGTCTGGGTCAACTCCTCCTGTGTCTGATCAGGAGTTGGGAGGTTTGGGGGGAACCCGGGCCCACCCTCTACTCCGGGTTCCAGCCCAGGGCCCTGTGGATTGCAGCTGTCTATAGTGCCTCTTATAACAGCTGCATGACAGCTACAACTCCCTGGGCTACTTCCCCATGGCCTCCTTCAAACACCTTCTTTATCCTCACCACAGGTTCTTCCTCCTGGTGTCTGATAATGCTTGATGGTATGATAATTCCTCACTCCTCCAGCAGCACACCCTCTCAGTCTCAGCTCCTTGTGCCTCTTGCTCCCAGCTCCTCACACGCACTTCTCTCCTCTGGCTCCTTCCCCCTAGACTGGAGTGAGCTCCCCTTTTTATACCAGGTGCCATGATTAGCCTGTCCTGATTGGCTGCAGGTGCTCCAATCAATGTAGCTCTCTCCGGTGCCTTCTAGAAAGTTTTTAATTGGCCACAGGTGCCTTGATTAGCCTGGAGCAACTGCCATTTTGGTTCCCATGGTACTAGGGATTTGCTTAGCCTGGAGCTAACATACCTGCTCCTCAGTACTTTCCTGTAGCCATCCAGCCTTGCTCCATCACAGTGTATTATCTATGGCACTATCTAAATCATTGTGGAAGATATTGAACAGAATGTGACTCTGAACTGATCCATGCAACACTCCAGTTGATAAGCACTTCCAGCTTGACTGTGAAGCACTGATAACTACTCTCTGGAAACAATTTTCCAGATGGTTATGTACCCATCTTACAGTAGTTCCATCTAGGTTGTATTTCCCTAGTTTGTTTATGAGAAGGTCATGTGAGACAGTATCGAAAGCCTTACTTAAGTCAAGATATACCACATCTATCAATTCCCCCTATCCATGAGGCTTGTTACCCTGTCAAATAAAGCTATTAGATTGGTTTGACATTATATGTTCTTGATAAATCCATGCTGACTGTTATTTATCACCTTATTATCTTCTAGGTGTTTGCAAACTGATAGCTTAACTTCAATACCTGGAAAGATAATAGAGCAAATTAATTAAGCAGACTGGTCTGTAATTCTCCAGGTTGTCCTTATTTCCTTTTTTATAGATTGGCACTATATTTGCCCTTTTCCAGTCCTCTGGAATCTCTCCCGCTAATGGCTCAGATATCTCCTCAGTAGGTATTCTTGAATATATTTCAACAGGTCCTGGTGACTTGAAGCTAGCCAACTCAGTAATTTTTTATTTGTTCTTTCCCTATTTGAGCCTCAGATCCTACCTCATTTTCACTGGCATTCACTGTTAGATGTCCAATCATCAGTAACCTTTTTGGTGAAAACTGAAACAAAAAAGGTCATTTAGCACCTCAGCCATTTCCATATTTTCTGTTACAGTTTCTGTACTCCCCATTTATCCTGTCCTTGGACTTCCTCTTGCTTTTAATATATTTGTAGAATGTTTTCTTGTTACCCTTTATGTCTCCAACTAGTTTAATGTCCCCCCTACCAAAAGGCACTTTTAGGGTCATATGCAGCTTTTCATGTTGCAAAGGGCCTATTACAGATTTACCACCCTTTTCTTAAATGTAAACATTAATTAGTAACACAAAATGTACTTTTTTTTTTTTACAAAGAAATTTTACTTAAGTCAAGGGTATTTACTTAGAAAATGGATGAAAGAAATGCAACTTGATGTCCCAGTGATGTATTTCACTCTTTACAAAATATAAGTTTAAAAAAAATGTAATTCACACATTGTTCCTAGTAAAATAATTGAGGTTTCTTTTGCCAGTGTTGGTAGCAGATGGTGAATCTCAGTTGGATTTACTAAACTAGAGTTTTAAATACATGCATTCTGGCACAGTATTCCCCAGGTATTCTTTTTATTTCATCTTTTCATTTTCTAATTTCCATCCCTTTCAGGTGGAAATCACTTCAGTAAAATGGATAATTGGTTGTGCTTTGCAATGTTGAAGTGTTTGCCTCAGGTTATGGCAGTCTCTAAAATTAAGACAGAAAAAGTAGTACTTGGTCTTTTCTCCTTCTCTTTCAAACACCCTTTTATCAGGTTTTCATCTTCAATGGTGTCTAAAGTCATCTTTTTTGCCTTTAAAAAGCCTTTTTTCTGCCTTGTTTACCCTTTTTCCTCCTGCTTTTATTGTCCTAGTTAGTTCCACTTTTGCTTTCTATCTCTTATATTTAGTCCTTCACATTTAAACCAAATTTTCAATGTCAACTTTATTTAATGGTCAAAGAAAAATCTAGAAGATGCAACCCTATTGATCAGTGCAGTTCCCACCACAAGTTACCAGTCAACAAGAAACATTCCATACTCTCTATAATTACAGACTTATCTGATTTTTCTTCTCAAAGAGTCACTCAGCGCATAGATTGCTGGTATTTCTTGGAATGTTAGACACAAATATACACTATATTCCTGTAACCTGACAAGAGCTCAGATGTATCCAAATTTTACTCATTTGGATATTGCTACTAGTGTCACAGTTTTTGTTGCTATATTTGACATACACAAAGCTAAAATATTAACTTATAATAATTAACTTAAACTCAACTACAATATTAAAGATGCTTTTTTATGAATTAGTTTTATTCATAGCATGTGTAAGACTAAGGTACACAGACTCACCAGTGGGTTACATGTCTTATTAAATGGATCTCCTTCAGAAATGTGGGGTGAGATTCTGAACGGCACCTCTTAGGTCTTGTATATACTGGCAGAGGCATGTAGGGTACATGTAGCTACACACTGAACTGAAAGTCAGGTTGTGTCCACACTGTGATGTGTAGCTACACTTAACAGTAAAAGGCTCTGGCAGTGACTCCCCACTGACAGAGGCTTTTCCTGCTGCCCCCACAACCCCTGCCAGGGCCTTCCCTCACCGATGGAGACTTTCACTGTGATGGGGGAAGTATCCAGTACTGAGGAGGCAGTGGGACACTAATAGCATTGTACCTGTGAGACGCATTGATCGTGTTTGTAGAGAACCATAGACCATAAAGGAGTCTGGCACCTCTGCTCACTTTACTGCTTCACTGTCTAACCTTGCTATTCTGGCATGTCTGTACTTCATACGCTGCCATAAGTGCAGATGCACTTAGAGTCCATCAGATGGAGAGACTGAGGATCTAGATGGAGGATCTTGCCTTGCTGCTGCAAAAACATGCCTGGAGATGAAGGAAGCCTGTTGCTGACTCCATTCAATAGCTGAGGCATGTCTGTGTACCATTGCTGCATTGACCAAACTTGGGCAATTGGGATTACCCTTCCCCTGTCCTTATGCATCTTCCTCACTCTCTGAATCAATAGAAAGGGGGTGAGGAGGAGAGTATACAGAAGCCTCTTTCCCCCACAGGAAAACATCTGAGATGGGTTGATTGTCTTTCCTTGCTCTTGAACTCTTTGTTGAACCTACTTGCAAACAGATCTGTACTGGATTGACCCCAAATGGAGAAAATATTTTGCACCACTTGATCCTTCAGGGACCATTTGTGCATCTGAGAACTGCCTCTGCTAAGCCAATCTATTGGCAACGGGCCACATTATTGTTCCCTTCTACATGCAGAGCTACCAGGTGAGCATAAGTGCAAAACAATAGACATACTGAGAGAGGCCATGGTCCAACCAGCCCATTATCCTATCGTCTTACAGTGGCAGGTACCAGATACTTCAGGGGGAATGATCAGCACCTGGTAGTTACGGAGTGATCCACCCCGTCTTCCACTCCTGGCTTCCTATCTTATTTTTGTATTGTGGGAAAAGGTAAATAATACTTCTCTATTCACTTTTTCTACACCATTCATTATTTTATAGACCTCTATCATAGCCTCCTTTTGTTGTTTCTTTTCTCATCTAAACAACCCTAATCATTAGTTTTTCTCTTGTACTGACACTTTTCCATATCCTTGATCATCTTTTGTTGCCCTTCTCTTTTCAATTCCTCTCTATCCTTTTTTAAATAGGGTGACCAGCACAGCAGTGTTCAAGGTGTGGGTGCACCAGGGATTAATATTATGGCATTATGACATTTGTCTTATTTTCTATCCCATTCATAATAGTTCCTAGCATGCTCTTAGCCTTTTTGACCTCTGCCGCTCACTGAGCGGAAGTTTCCAGAGAATTAACCACAGTGACTCTAAGATCTTTCTTGGGTGGTAATAGCTAATTTAGAACCAATCACTGTTTGTGGATAGTTGGATTCCCCCCCGCCCAATGGGCATTACTTTTTAACTTATCAACACTGAATCTCATCTGCCATTTTGTTGCCCAGTCACCAAGTTTTTTTGAGATCCTTTTTAAATCTTTGCAGTGAGCTCTGGACTTAACTATCTTGAATAATTTCATATCATTTGCAAACTTTGCCACTTCACTGTTCATCCCTTTTCCAGATCATTAATTAATATGTTGAAGAGCACAAGTCCATGTACAGATCCTTGGGGAATCTTGCTGTTCACTCCTGTCCACTGTGAAAACTGACTTTTTCATCATTACCCTTTGTCTCCCATCTTTTAACCAGTTCCTTATAGCCCCATGACTGCTTAGTTTACTTCAGAGCCTTTGATGAAGGACCTCGTCAAAGACTTTCTGAAAATCCAAGTATGCTACATCAGTGGACTGCTCTTATCCACATTTGTTGACTCTCTCAAAGAATTCTAATAGACTGGTGAAACAGGATTTCCCTTTACAAAAGCCATGTTGACTATTCCCCAACATACCATGTTTGGGTCTGATAAATGTTGTTCTTTACTATAGTTCTATCAATTTGCCTGGTATTGCAGTTAAGTTCATCAGCCTGCAACTATCAGACTTGCCTCTGGAGCTTTTTTTTAAACAATCAGTGTTACACTAGCTACTTTCTAGTCCTTTGGTACAGAGGCTGGTTTCAGTGATAGATTACGTATTACAGTTAGTTGTTCTGCAATTTCATATCTGTGTTCCTTCAGAACTCTTGAGTAAATATCATGTGGTCCAGGTGACTTATTACTGTTTAGTTTAACTATTTGTTCTAGAACCTTTTCTATTTATACCTCAGTTTGGGATAATGCTTCAAATTTGTCGTCCAAAAAGAATAACTCTGATGTGAGTATTTCCCCACATCCTCTACAGTGAAGACCAATGCAAAGAATTCATTTAACTTGTCTTCCTTGACTGCCTTGTCTTACTTGACTGTTCCTTTAATACCTCTATCATCTAGTGGTCACACTGCATGATAGGAAGCCTGCCAGTTTCTAATGTACTTTTTATTGTTACTGTTTGTACATTACTATTACGTTTTGCATGTTTAGTAAGTTTCTCATATTCTGTCTTGGCCTGCCATATAATACTTGTATATTTTACTTGCCAGAGATTGTGCTCCTTTTCCTCATGTTTTGATTTCCAATTTTTAAAAGATGTCTTTTTGTCTCTCAAGGCCTCCACTACTAGCCATGGTGGCATTCTTTTGTCCTTCTATTGGCTGTTGCGCTATACATTTAGTCTGTGCCTCTGTTATATAGTGTTTAAGTGATCTCCATGCTTTCCCACATTTTACCCTCATTAATATTCTTTTTAATTTCTAACTAGCACCTTCATTCATATGCAGTTCCCCATTTTAAAATTAGTTATTACTGTGGTGAGGTTTTTTTGTACTTTCACCATACAAGGATGCTAGATTTAATTGCATTATGGTCACTATTACTGAGCAGTTCAGCTATAGTTGTCTTTTGGATCAGATTTTGTACTCCATTTAGGACTAAATCAAGAATTGTGTCTCCCCTTATGGGTTCCGGAGCTAGCTGCTCCAAGAAGCCATCATTTATGGTGTCCAGAAAATTTTATTTACATAGTCAATATGAAGATAGTTGAAAACCCCCCATTATTATTGGGTTTTCTGTGTTTTTGTAGCTTCTCTAACCTCCTTTAGCATTTCACTATCACCATCCTGGTCAGATGGTCAGTAGTACATTCCTACAGCTATATTTCTATTTATAGATAAAACTGTTTGATTCATTTAAGATTTTCATCTTAAGAATAGTGTCACTCCCCACCTGCTCTATAATTCCTATTTATGTTGTACCGCGGTACTACTGTGTTCCATTGATTATCTTAATTCCAACAAGTTTCCATGACACCTATTATATCAATCTCTCATTTAATGCCAGGAACTTTAGTTCACCCATCTTAGTATTTAGACATCTAGTATTTGTACATAATCAATTGTACATTTTTTCAATATTGAGTTACTTGCTTTCATGTGTTATGCTTAATGGCACTTTTTTTTTTACATTCGACTGTTACTCACTAGCTCCTACCTGTTCAACTTATTTCCTATCCTCAATACTTGAATATGGAGTTCCCTCTTTAATCAATAATCCCAATTCATCAGTCCCTGCCCGAACCGTGTACTTCTCCACCCCTGTTGGTTTTCCCCCAGCCCTTAATTTAAAATAATCCTCTACAACTTTTTTAATTTTATGTGCCAGCAGTCTGGTTCCATCATGTTTAAGGTGGAGCCCATCCCACCTATACAGCCTATTCCTTTCTCAAAACATTCCCCAGTTCTTAATAAACTGAAATCCCTCCTCCCTATGCCATTGTCTCTTCTATGCATTTAGACTTTGTAGTTCTACCTGTCTTACTGGCTCTGTGCGTGGAACGGGAAGCATTTTTGAGAATGCTACCATGTCCTGGAGTCTAATCTCTTACCTAGCAGCCTAACAGACCTCCCTACCCTCCTCTCTACCTCTGTTTCCCTATGTCACTAGTAGCTCCATGTACCATGACCACTGGATCCTCCCCAACACTACCTATAAATGCTATCTAGGTATCTTGTGAGATCAGCTACATTTACACCTGACAGGCAATTCACCAGGCAGTTCTCAGTCAAACACAACTAGCTCTGTTTATAATAGAAAAGACGGTTACTCACCGTTGTAACTGTTGTTCTTCGAGATGTGTTGCTCATATCCATTCCAGTTAGGTGTGTGCACGCGCCGCGTGCACGCTCATTGGAAGATTTTTACCCTAGCAACACTCGGTGGGTCAGCTGGGCGCCCCCTGGAGTGGTGTCGCTATAGCGCTAGATATATACCCCTGCCTACCCGTCCGCTCCTCAGTTCCTTCTTGCCGGCTACTCCGACAGTGGGGAGGAGGGTGGGTCTGGAATGGATATGAGCAACACATCTCGAAGAACAACAGTTACAACGGTGAGTAACCGTCTTTTCTTCTTCGAGTGATTGCTCATATGCATTCCAGTTAAGTGATTCCCAAGCCTTACCTAGGCGGTGGGGTCGGAGTGAGACGTGGCAGAATGCAAGACTGCTGAGCCAAAGGCTGCATCGTCTCTGGATTGTTGCACCAATGCGTAGTGGGAAGCAAAGGTGTGAACGGAAGACCAGGTAGCCGCCCAACAGATGTCCTGGATGGGGACATGGGCCAGAAAAGCGGCAGAAGAGGCTTGCGCTCTTGTAGAGTGAGCGGTGAGATTGCTAGCCTGAACCTGAGCAAGCTCATAGCATGTCCTGATACATGATGTCACCCAGGACGAGATCCGCTGAGAAGAGACTGGCATGCACTTCATGCGATCAGCTACTGCCACAAAGAGTTGAGGCGAACGCCGAAAGGGTTTCGTTCGCTCTATGTAGAAAGCTAGAGCCCTACGAACGTCCAGGCTATGGAGCTGTTGTTCCCGGCGTGATGCGTGCGGTTTCGGAAAGAAAACTGGGAGGAAGATGTCCTGGTTTACATGAAAGGCAGACACCACCTTAGGAAGGAAGGGGGTGTGTGGCCGAAGCTGCACTTTGTCCTTGTGGAAGATGGTATACGGCGGGTCAGCTGTTAGGGTACGAAGCTCAGAGACTCGCCTCGCTGAAGTAATAGCGACGAGGAAGGCTGCTTTCCAGGACAAATAGAGAAGGGAACACGTGGCCAAGGGCTCAAAGGGGGCTCCCATAAGCTTGGCTAAGACCAAGTTCAAATCCCAGGTAGGAGTTGGGCGCCGTACCTGTGGGTACAATCATTCTAGCCCCTTAAGGAAGCGGGAAACCATCTGATTAGAGAAGATGGAACATTCCCCTATGCTGGGCCTAAAGGCGGAAATGGCTGCCAGGTGCACCTTCAAGGAGGAGACCGCGAGGCCTTGCTCCTTGAGAGACCAGAGATAGTCCAAGATCTTAGGAATAGGCACCAGGAGGGGATTGAGATCTTTCTGATCACACCATAGGGCGAAGCGCTTCCACTTGGCGAGGTACGTCGACCGAGTGGAAGGTTTCCTGCTTTCCAGAAGCACCTGCTGCACTGCATCAGAACAGTCACGCTCCGCTCGGGTCAGCCACGCAGGAGCCAAGCTGTAAGGTGAAGGGACTGCAGGTCCGGGTGGCGGAGCCTGCCGAAGTCCTGCGTTATGAGGTCCGGCCATAACGGAAGAGGAATGGGATCCGACACTGATAGGTCGAACAGCAGGGTGTACCAGTGCTGTCTCGGCCATGCCGGAGCAATGAGGATAAGGTGGGCCCTGTCCCTCCGGAGCTTGAGAAGCACTCTGTGTATGAGGGGGAACGGAGGGAAGGCATACAGCAGCTGATTCGTCCACGGGAGGAGAAAAGCGTCTGAAAGGGAGCCCTGGGAGCGTCCCTGGTAAGAGCAGAACCGGTGGCATTTCCTGTTCTCTTTGGAGGCAAAGAGGTCTATTTGGGGAAACCCCACCTCTGGAAAACTGTGTGAATGACGTCTGAATGAATCGACCACTCGTGAGAGAGGAACGACCTGCTGAGATGGTCTGCCAACGTGTTCTGCACTCCCGGGAGAAAGGATGCTACTAAATGTATGGAGTGGGCTATGCAAAAGTCCCACAGTTGCATCGCTTCCTTGCAAAGCAGGGAGGAACGTGCCCCGCCCTGCTTGTTTATGTAGAACATTGTTGTCGTGTTGTCCGTGAAGACGGACACGCAGCGACCTTGGAGATGGGCCCAAAAGGTCTGGCACGCCAGGCGAACCGCTCTCAGCTCCCTGACATTGATATGCAGGGCCAGCTCGTGGGGAGACCAGCGGCCCTACGTGTGTAGGCTGTCGAGGTGTGCACCCCACCCCATCGCCGAGGCATCTGTGGTCAGTGCGATGGAGGGGTGGGGAGGACGGAATGGGACTCCGGCACACACTACCTCCGGGTCCAACCACCATCTGAGGGAGTCTAGTGCAGACTTCGGGATCATGACCACCATGTCTATGGAGTCCCTGTGTGGATGGTACATGGACGCAAGCCAGGTTTGAAAGGCTCGAAGTTGGAGCTTTGCATACAGGGTCACGAAAGTGCACGAGGCCATGTGGCCAAGCAGGCTGAGGCAGGTGCGCACCGACGTTGTCGGAAAGGACTGGAAGCTTCAAATGATGGAAGCTATGGTCTGGAATCGAGGCAGAGGAAGGCAAGCACGGGCCAGATCTGAGTCCAGGATCGCGCCAATGAATTCTATCCTCTGCGTTGGTGTCAAAGTAGACTTCTCAGCATTGATCATGAGGCCAAGGTTGCGAAAGAGACCTGTGATCACGGACACGTGCTGCAACACCTGCTGCTGGGACGTTCCGCGGATCAGCCAGTCGTCGAAATATGGGTAGACATGTATCCGACGACGGCGGAGGGCTGCGGCGACTACCGCCATGCACTTGGTGAAGACCCTCGGTGCCGTAGAGAGGCCGAAGGGGAGCACCGTAAACTGGTAGTGCTGGTGGTTGACGGCAAACCGAAGGTAGCGTCGATGAGGGGGGTAAATGGCGATATGGAAGTATGCGTCCTTCATATTGAGGGCGGCAAACCAGTCTCCCGGATCCAGGGAGGGGATAATGGTCCCCAGGGTTACCATGCAGAACTTGAGCTTCACCATGAATCTGTTGAGCTCTCGGAGGTCTAGAATTGGTTGCAGACCCCCCTTTGCCTTGGGGATTAGGAAATAGCAGGAGTAAAAACCCCTGCCCCTCAAGCCTTCTGGCATCTCCTCTATGGCACCCAAACTCAGAGTCTCGACCTCTTGCAAGAGGAATTGCTCGTGAGAGGGGTCCCTGAAGAGGGACAGGGAGGGGGTGAAACAAATTGGAGGTGGTAACCAGATTCCACCGTGTGACGCACCCAGCTGTCGGATGTTATCTGGGACCAAGCCGGTAGGAAGTGGGAGAGACGGATGGAAAATAACGGGGAAGGATCCGGTAACGAAACTGATGGGCCGTCCTCGGGTGTCCCATCAAATGTTCTGCTTCGATCCTGAAGCAGGTTTCGGCAGTTGGGGCTGGTTCCCCGACTGTCTCCGCCTGTTCACCCTGCCGTGGAGCCTGTTATCTGGTCGCGGCCTGGGCTGATTGTAAGGGCGGTAGGGCTGGGGCTGGAAGGACCTTCTCTGGGTCACCGGGGTATGCATGCCTAAGGAACGGATCGTGATGCGACCATCCTTAAGGATCTGCAGCATTGGGTCCGTCTTCTCCGAGAAGAGACCTTGACCGTTGAAAGGCAAATCCTGAATTGTCTGTTGTAATTCAGGTGGAGCGTCGAGGCCTGAAGCCACGAAATGCGTCTCATGGTTATACCAGAGGCCAAGGTCCTCGCCCCCGAATTCGCCGAGTCCAGTGAGGCCTGGAGGGCCGATCTGGACGCTTTCTTACCCTCCTCCAAGAGGGCCGTGAACTCTGGGCGGGAGTCCTGTGGCACAAGCTCGGTGAACTTAGCCATAGACACCAAGGTATTATAGGTGTATCTGCTCAAAAGGGCCAGCTGATTGGCCACTCTCAACTGAAGTCCACCGGCTGAGTAGACCTTACGGCCTAAGAGGTCCATGCACCTTGCTTCTTTTGACTTAGGTGGTGGTGCCTGCTGGCCATGCCATTCACGCTCGTTGACTGATTGGACTACCAACGAGCAGGGAGCAGGGTGAGTATACAGATAGTCATAGTCCTTGGACGGGACCATGTACTTCCTTTCCACTCCCCGAGCAGTCGGAGGGATCGAGGCTGGTGACTGCCATATGGTATCAGCATTGTGCTGAATAGTGCGGATAAACGGCAGCGCCACCCGAAGGGGCGCATCCGCCGATAGTATATTCACGACTGGGTCGTCGTCTTCCGCCACCTCCTCAACCGGCAGGTTCATATTCTGGGTGACCCGCCTCAACAAGTCCTGATGGGCCCGAAGGTCAATAGGAGGAGGGCCCGAGGAGGACGTTCCTGCAACCACCTCATCAGGGGAGGAGGAGGAGGACAGGCCCGGTACCAGAGGGTCCTGCAGGGGCTCTGAGAGCGGCTGTGGAGCCTCTACCACGAGAGGAGGCTCAGGAACCTCGGACACCAGTGGCGCCTCTTCCACGTCCGTGGGAGGGGGCTTGCTAACCGTGGCTTCCGGCACTCGATGGTCAGAGGGCCTGGAACGCTGAGTCACAAGTGGGGCACCTTGTACCTCGTGGTATGCCCACGGAGTCCAGAAAGCCCATTGAGGAGGGCCTTGGTCCTGGCCTTGAGGCTCAGTCTGCTGGTCAGCAGCACTGTCGGCATGGGAGGAGACGGATGGTTGTCTCGAAGGCCAAGGCGGTGCCGAGAGGCTGTGCGACGGAGCTGCCGAGCCTGCCGTTCTGTCCCTGGACGGAACCAGGGAGCGGTGCCACTCTTGGCGGTGCCGGGAGTGAGACCGGGAGCATCTACCATGCCGGTGCCGTTAGGTCAACCGGGATCTCGAGTCCCTACGGCGAGAACAGCTGCGGGACGAGCGGTACTGAGAGCGGTACCGAGAGCCGGATTGGTGCCGATATCGCCTGTCCGGTGACCGGTATCGGGAGCGTCTCTGCGAGTACGACTGGTACCGCGATGGAGAGCGGTACCAGGACTGTGAGCGGTGCCGAGATCGAGACCGGCTTGAGCGGGAGCATCTCCGAGACCGAGATCTGGAGTGACGTCTGTCCTGCTCAATAGGGGAAGGAGGCCTCATTATGGCCAGCTTGCCCACTGATTTAATAACCCGCACCGGCAGCGCCGGGGGTTGAGGCTGTGTTGGCTCCGACAACGCAATCAGCTCTCTTGCCGTCGAAAAGGTCTCTGGCGTTGACGGGAGAGTGAGCTCGACCTCGGTGTGCAACCGGACTCGACGGCTCTTAGGGTGCCGGAGTCAACGGTACAGCACTAGCAGCTTGCGCTGGCGGTGCCGGAGGTGGCGGTGCCGGCGTCGGTGCCGAAGGTCAGCTTACAGGTCTAGGCATAGAGACCTTCTTGGATGAGGCCGGTGCCACCTTGCGTTTCCCCGAAGGAGAAAGGGAACGGTGCCGGGGAGCCAGTGCCAGCTGCTGTTTTCGCTGGATGTCAGTACCGGAACGAGCTGGAACCGAAGGAGCACTCCGCACCGAAGCTGACTGCGGGGCGGCCGGTGCCGGCGCCGCAGGGCTAAGTGCTGACTCCATTAGGAGCTGCTTCAAGCGAAAGTCCGGCTCCTTTTTTGTTCTGGGCTTGAAGGACTTGCAAATGCGGCACTTATCCGGAAGGTGAGACTCTCCTAAGCACCTCAGGCAAGATTCATGAGGGTCTCCAACTGGCATCGGCTTCTGGCAGGCCGAGCACGGCTTAAATCCAGGCGCCTTGGGCATAGGCCCGCACCGGGGTGGGGAAAGAGAAGGGGTCAGCCCCCCAATTTCCCTGTAAACTATAAACTAACTACTACTAAACTCAAAACTAAACTTAACTATACTAAAAATTCAAACTATATACAATAAGTAGATAGAAAACAAGCGAGAAGCTAGGGCTGTGGAAGACAGCAGTGCTGCGCTCCCCTGTTCCAACGACCATCACAGGTGGTAAGAAGGAACTGAGGAGCGGACGGGTCGGCAGGGGTATATATCTAGCGCTATAGTGGCGCCTCTCCAGGGGGCGCCCAGCCAACCCACCGAGTGTTGCTAGGGTAAAAATCTTCCGATGAGCATGCACGCGGCGCGCGCACACCTAACTGGAATGGATATGAGCAATCACTCGAAGAAGAATCCCCTGTTATTATGCCCTAGATCTTCCTAACAAGTGGGGTCCCCAACTCCAGGGGAATATTATCAGTGAGAGATGATATCATGACATCCTCTGGAAGGTGGTCCCCAACTATAGGATAGCTTCTCTCTGCTCCACCTTGATTCTCTCCTGCCCAGACACATTCATCTTCATTAACAGTAGAGGGCTATCAGACAGGAGGTGAGCTCACTCTGGTTTATGAAACTTCGTCTCCCTCTTCCTCCAGTTCAGCCACTTTGGCCTAAAGAACCCATATTCTGTCTCTGAGGGCCATGAGTTACTTGCAACACACGCACACACACACGTCCATGAGGCAGTTAATATAGTAGTGGTGCTGTACTACCCAGTGTAATAAACTGGGTAGCCCCCCAACCCACCACTGGACTTTTGACTGCATTTTTTTTATTTGTGTGGCTTCTTTATGTAGCCTATGTTTAGGGCATGTTTTTTAAGGGTACTGAATATTTCCCTTCTGTCAGTTAATTTTCTTGGGGACTTGGTGCCTTTCTACTTATTATAATCCCTCAACCTCCTTCCCCTGCTGCCAAACACTCCCTGCAGCCAAAATTCTCCTTACTTTGGAAGCTCATTCAATCACTGAGCTCTTGCTGCTTGAGAAGGGGCTCTGCAGGAGGCCTCTAAATTTATACCTATGGTCCATCTCCTTCCATCCTCTATTGATAATTGGATCCTGGCCTCTACTGGGTATCCCTATGGTCAAGCAGAATCACTAACAAATGATTACTCAGTTGCCACAGTACCTAGTTCCACAGATTAACTATCTGAGCACATAACTGGGAAGAAAGGACACCTACTTTCTTGTTGACATAATATATAGTGGTGCTTATCTGTTGCTACGTGAACAATCTTCCTCTTTCTGTGAGGAAGAAAAGATCTGAGACCCAGTATGGCATAGGAGTGGAAATGCATAATAGTGCTGGTTGTGCAGACTTAAGGAAAACCAGATCTAGGGAAAGGCTTAGTGCTGTACCTCTGGGTTGTGAGGTGCAACGGGGAACCAGCTTAGGTTTCAGAGTTAGAACTGCAAAGGCCAAGTCTGAATGGGACCCACAGGATCTGGCACTGCTAACCATGAGTGGCTTTTCACTCACTTTTCTACAGAAGCAACACAGCCACAATCAATGATGTGATCCTAGGATCCTTAGACACTGATCAGACACACCAGGTATGTCTTTAACAGGAGGAGCTGATGAAACAGGAACAAGAGCTCCAACTAATGAAGATCCCAATCCCTAGGGATCCTTTAGGCACCTTAGCTTTGCTGTAAGAGGCAACTAGAACTGAAACAGGCTAATGATCTCCCCAAACCCGACAGTTTAGCAGAAAGAGTGTCTTTAAGCAAGACATTTTACAGTCTATTCTGCTTCTCCTGATGCACTCTGGGTGTGAAATCTAGCATATAGAAAAGACAAGGGGACATTTAAGGCATCTAACCTGGCTGTCAAACATTGACAAGACAGGTGGGCAACAAAGTAAGATTCTTAAAAACTGGCTTCCTCTTATTTGGTTCCACCATCTCATGGAACCAATCCAAAAACTGTACCAACTATACTATAAAACGACCTTAAATAACACTAACACAAAAACAAACTATAGTAAGCTGTCCAAAGGCACCAAGTAGGAGAATAACCCCTGATCTGAGGGACTGGTACAGTCCACTGCCATCTGGTGCAATGGTTGGAAATAACTGAGGCAATAGAGGGCACATTGCCCCTTATATAGCCTCACCATCAGAACTTTCACAGATGTGCAGATGACAGACAGGAGGCGGCATACATTGACTCAATGGACACTGCTTGGAGAAGAATATACTGCTAGATTATACCAGGTAGCACATTAGCCAGAAGTGTGACTATGCAGAGTCATTTTCTGTGGATTCTTCCACAAGTGAGACGTGAACATCCTAGTACAGTTAATAAGGAACAAGGTTGTTTATATGCCACATGAAAAATGGTTAGTGATGAAACATTCAATCTCTGTGAAAACAGAAATATGATACCACAGTATATAAACCAAGAGTTGCAAAGTAAATAAAAAGAAAAAAAGATAGATGTATGTAAATACATGCAGCTACACAGTGCATATTCTCAAAATGTCTCTACTTGTAACCATCTGGACTAATAATTCAGATGGCAGTCTTGTACTGTAAAACATACACCCATTGCACAACAATGCCCCTGAACAACTGACTACTGCCTAATGTGCACAGCGTGCCATGTAGATGACAATGTGTAGCAAGGAAAGGGCCACCTGACATTTGTGGTATCGATTAACTTTCAACTATAAAATAGTTATCTCATACAAAAAGTTAATCTCTACTTTCATAATGATAGTCATGGCTTCAAACTCAGGTGTGTGGCAAAGGTTGGAGGTAGGAAGGGAAGCATACATTATTATACCAAAAAAAGAGAGAAGGATAAAAGTCATCTATTCAAAAAATAGATCTCTATAGGTCATAACTGGAAAATGCCCATGTACAAAATTTGGTACAGCTGAGCCAAATTCTTAAATGGGCCTTTAGGTACTACTGTAATCCATTAAATTCCATGCCGTTCCTTGACTGTGTCTCTGGAGGGCTGAGAGAATTGCCAGCATCCTGGACAGAGCAGGGCTGCTAACAGGAACTGGGGAAGCGAGAGAGAGTTCCTGGCTGGCTGCTGAGGTTTCCAGACTGAGACCCTGAGGCAAGAACAAAGAGGATGCTGGGGCCATGAGGAAGTGTCCAGACAATTCGCTGCAATAGCCACTAAGGGAAGTGGCTGAACAGTGGACTGCTGGTCCCCTGGAAGGGGGGAGCACAGCATATGGCACAGCCAGAGGGCTATGTCACTGAAGAGGACGCCACAGTCCTTGGAGAGACATGGGTCCTAGAGCAGGAGTGACAGCATTGAGGCATCACCCGAAAAGAGCACACTAACATGCAAAGCTATTTCCCAAGACAAGCATCAGGAGGCACCACCGTGGTGCATGCACCCCATTGCAGGTCCATTGAACCACCAAGTGGATAAGAGATTTAATACAAGTTACACAAAGCAACACTATCAGTTAGCAGATGAAAACCGAAAGCAAGTGTTTATAATTGGCAGTTTTTCAAAGAGACATTATTAAGGGCACAAGAACAAACTATCCCATTGCATAGGAAAGATTAGAAGTATGGCAAGCAACCACCCTGTCTTAACCAGGAGACCATCAATGATCTGAAACTCAAGCACAAATTACAAAGGATCCATATAAACAAACAAGTATGCAAGGAAAAAGTAGAAAGGCCAAGATGCAAAATGAGATTAAACTAGCTAGAGGGTAACAAGAAAATATTCTATAAATACATTATATGACCTCTCAAGGTCCCTTTCAGTCCTACAATTCTATGATGCTATAGTATCTAAGACTTCATAATATTAATAGGCAGGAGATAGTATGAAGGCTAAATGAACAGATATTTTTCAACAATAAGTTCTTCCTGTTGGTTTAGTTTCTCCCCTGAATACCAGTTTTGTTGGCAGTTGAGAAGATAGGCTGACCGGTAAACGGAAAAACACTTTGGAGATCGAATGAATTAATGCTGTGTGTCTATGCTTCTATTAACCACATTTCCTGACTCCTTGCATTAGGTTTCACATTATATTAAGGTATATAAACACATAACACTTAATTATGAAATAGCATGAGAGAGACACTACTGCAACAGTAATTGATAGTTTTCTGAACTACTTTAATGATGATCTCTGTTTTGGAAATGGATTACTACAAGCTCCTGATTTCCCCATCTATAATACAATATCTTATATTTTCTAGCAATAATGTGTTAGGCTAGGTCTGGTCTAAGTGATACAGAAATAATATAAGTTTAAAATCTCCTACAACTTCCCTAATCCTCCTATCTCCAAAAGTTCTTTCTAACCTCTCTCCAAAAGTATTAAGGACCCAATGAATCATATTTTCCCCATCTTTATTATGGTAACACTCATCTGTCAGAAGACAAACAATACCATGTGCCTAAGCTGACCAACCACATGGTGGTAACAACCACCAGCAAATTCACTATGGTAAGAGTGTTGGTAGTGTAATTTAATGAATATTCACTGAATACTTTCAAATGAAACAATCACAAAAAATAAGAAGATTGCTAATTAAAAAAGGCAATTAAACATTCCATAAACAGTTTTCTTCACCTAGTTTTATCTACAGTATTCAGTTAATTCTCTTAAAGTTGTAGATTCTTTGAGCAACATTTTTTTTTATAAATTAAATTCTAGAATGCTTCCTCATATACCTGAGCTTTGCCAGTAAAAAAAATAATCACTTTAAAAAATGGCCATATAGCAGTATAAGAACAAATTATTTAAATGACACTATCTGCTATTTATCCTATTCTATATTGCCTCCTCCCACTCTTCCCCACATGCTAATAAGTGATTGCTGTTGAAGAGGTTTACATTTAACATCTGTCACTTGCATCCAGAAGTAGCACCTACAGGGAACTGTCAAATAGATTGTTATTCTCCTCTGTAACATTAGCAAATCTGTCTCACATAATTTACACACAGATAGTTATACTTAAGCATTCATAATTTCATTATGCTGACTGCTTCACTATTCTGATGTATAATGTCTCTTTAACGAGCCTCAAAAATACAATATTCCTTGATTTATGACTGCTTAACTGAAAAATTATACAAATTGACAAAAATTCATAATAAATTCTCATTTTTCCTCTACTTTATGCTTAAATTTAACAATGACTCATGAGTTGATCTCCTGATTTGGTTTTATTTTGACAAAAGATATGATCAAATTTGACTTGCCATATTTTAGTGCCACTATTATTTTAATAAAGTATCCTTTCAGCTTTCTAAGAAAATACCACTAAGCACTAAAATTTGACAAATTAAAATTGATCACTTGTTGTCAAGAAACAAATGTATTGGACAGCCTTGTTCAATATTACTGTTCTACAACTGCTGTAGGTTTCCTAAGTTATAACATACAATATAGCCGTACTAATCATGCACAAATGACTCATAAAACAGCCAATTTCCATGTTCAAGTGAATCAAATTGTACTTTACTGTGTGAATCTCAGTTACATCGTGCACACAAATGGTTTTCACTAAAGAACCACTTGGCTCAAAGTAGATTAAAAACTACAGTATATTAAAGTGTTATAATATATGTGACCCTACAAGGGAAAGTTTAGAATTAATGAGGGTGCCACTTCCACCACTCAGCCTGCTGTGCAGAGATATTTCTGGGTTATATCAGGAAGTATACTGGGCCCCAACTACTGCAACCCCTCTGTGGTTAGTAGGGTTATATGAATATAACTAGGGGCTTCAGTTTCTGAGTATCGAACCTGAAATGGGCTTCAAGCGCATTCATTCATTGTCTGAAAATCAGACTCCTTTAAATTATTTAAAGAGAGAAAAAAAAGCTTGTGTTGTCCTATGATTATAGAGAATTTAAAAAAAATAAAATAATTTCTATTAAGCTAACAGATGGCAAACTGCATTCCCCAGACCATTTTAAAAGTCACCTTTAAGCCAAAAAAAATCTAGAAAAAATTACTTGCAATACTGCATATTCCAAAGGTTTGAAGATTTTCATTAGATGCAAAATATTTTTTGATGACAAATAGAATTAAGTGTCAAAAATATAGTAACCTATTTGACCCTGAGGGGAAAAATGGTGAATTACATACAAAACTATCTGGATTTTCATGTATTTGGGGGCCTGGTAATACTGTCATTTCACATGCAAGATTCCAGTTAGCTTCAGTAGAATTTGTGCATCTCAAAGACCACAAAAATCAAGCTGTTAGGGACACAGAAATGTAAACCTCTGGGCTACAAAATGTTTATTATGCATGAGAATTTATAGATGCTAAAATAGTATGGCCACAGTATTCCTCAAATCTGCCCCCAAAGATCCAATATATCAATAAGGCTACACAGTTCAAATTTGAAACTAAATTCTGCATTTGTAATGCCCAATCTTCTGACTGATGTCAGCTGAATTTTTGGCTGGGCAGGGAATACATAAAATACCCATCCCTAAAGGTCTATATACTTGTAAAATCATATTCAGTTCACAATATTTCCACTTTTTCAATCAACAAAGTGGAATGTAAAATTTTCCAACATTAGAGCTATACATTTTCCATAGAAATGGATCTATGGCAGTGACTTTTTGTACATGGTGATTAAAACTGCAAATACCAGAAAAACAACAACCCTGCCCACTCACACACATAAACTCCCAAAACAGCAAGATCTCCAAACTCAAACTAAAGAAATACAGATACTTTGTACTGACTGTGGCAAAGTACCTTCTTCTCCTCAGCAGGCTCAGTCCTTTTTAGCCTTGGAGACACAGGCTTGGGCAAAGAAAATCCTTCTAGGTAGCACAGGGTCTGGCTATTCCTTCCCCCAGTCAGCCCCTTGTGCTTGTTTTTCTTGTGCAGCCTTCTTTACTAGAAGGGTTCAGGGCATTGATGCACCTAGCTTACTGGCAGCTTCCTTCAATGTCACCCCCCTCCCCCAAACCCTGGGGAGGGTTTAAAAAGTCTCATACAGTTGGAACCAGCTGAACCTAATTAGTTCCCTGGTAACTCCTTTTCCATCTGAACCCTATTTCCCCCTGGTTATCTCTCCTCAGTGGATTGGGAGAGGCCTTTTAACCCCCTGGGACTAATTACTACTCCCCCCACTTGTAGCCATTTGTCCTGGGTTTGCCACATGACAGACTAACATCACAGAATGTCCATCAAATTTGCACCTGTAAGCATAATGATTTTTCCAACTTGTATTGAATCACATTGGTGACATTCAATTTTAAAATACATTTAAAATAAACAAAACCTTAGCCACTTGTCACTCTAGTGCTCACAAAAATTTAGTTTAATTTATCAAACAGAAAGATCTCCATATGTCCTGTAAACATCTCAAAATTGTCCTTTGTCACCTCCTCCCATAATTAACAGGCACGTGACTGAGACTAATCAAGTTTGGTGGGTTAGTGGTGATTTCTTGGTGTGGTGCAAAAAAAAAAAAAAAAAAGTAGTCAGAGTGGAAGCACGAGTCTAGGACTGAGAATACATTATTCCTACAAGTACAGTGACATAGACAGAATAGTAATAAATTTGGGGTAGGGAGGGTGGAGTTTTGGAAGCTTGTCTCCCTCCATTATCCCTAGTGGTTGAACCTTTTTTATTCCGCCCATTCCCTCATGGCTTTTCTTTGATATGCCACCTTCCAGAGATAGTGGCTAATTTATGCTGCTTACAGAAGAAATATTACAAATAGAACCTCTTGCAAGATTTTCCAAAGAGCTCAGCATTTCCTATAGAAAAATAAAGAGATTTTCAGCCCTTATTCTCCTTCCTCAATCTGGATTGCACTAAATTCCCTAGGGGAATGTCCAGTCATAAAATGTTTTTTGCCTTCTCACTGCTCTTTTAACTTTCTGTGTGTGTGTGTTTGCATGTGCAGATGAGAGACTGCCTATAAGAATATTAAAATTCTTTAAATTATTCACAAAACCCCTTATAAATTATGTTATATTCTGTTAAACCTACTTACAAATACATTGATCCTCAGAGTTGGTTGAATGCTTCAGTCAGTATACTTTGTACATGGAAAGAAAATCCAGAGGGTATTGTGTCCTTTCCTTTCTTTAGTTTTCAGTTTTTCTGGATATGTGTCAATAAAATAACCAATAGAGAATAAATAAAAATAAATATAAGAATTATGTTCTTAAACCAAACCACTGAAAATAAAAAAGGGAAAACAGAATTTTGCAATAATTTCTTGCAGAGTCTACAACTTCTTTCCTCGAGGCAGAATTATCACCCTGCAGAAGACACAAGTCTAAATGCTGCTCTCATTTAAACCTGTGCAACCAAACTTACTTAGCGTTCCTGTATCTCATGACTGGCATGTAGTATCAAACAGCTGTTATTGTTACACCTATGCAGCCAACTGGTGGTCTCACAGAAGAAACATGACGATCAAAGGGAGAACTGGTAGATTCTTCCTAAACCAAAGCTAGGTTGTCATATAGTATGGATAACAATTTTAGTGCATATTATACAGAGTATGTAAACCACACTGTAGATTTCTTTTTAACAATAAAGATAATTCCACCGAAAGACTAAGTCCTGGTCTACACTATGGGGCAAGGTCGAATTTAGCCACATTAGGTCGATTCAAAAATGAATGCGTCCACACAACCAACCCCGTTCCATTGACCTAAAAGGCTCTTAAAATCGACTTCTGTACTCTCCTCCCACCCCCAGCGAGGGGAGTAACACTAAAATTGACCTTGCTGGGTAGAATTTGGGGTAATGTGGATGCAAATCAATGGTATTGGCCTCCGGGAGCTATCCCAGAGTCCTCCATTGTGACCACTCTGGACAGGACTTTGAACTCCAAAGCACTAGCCAGGTACACAGGAAAAGCCCCAGGAACTTTTGAATTTCATTTCCTGTTTGGTCAGCATGGCGAGCTCAGCAGCACTCAGCAGTGACCATGCACTCCCAGAATCACAAATGAGCTCCAGCATGGACCGAAAGGGAGACACTGGATCTGATTGCTCTATTGGGAGAAGAATCTGCAGGCAGAACTCCGATCCAAAAGAAGAAATGCAAATATATTTGCCAAAAATCTACACCAGGGGGACACAGCAGTGCCGTGTGAAAGTTAAGGAGCTCAGGCAAGCCTACCAAAAGACAAAGGAGGCAAACGGTCACTCCAGGTCAGAGCCCCACACATGCCACTTCTATGGACAGCTGCATGCCATTCTAGGGGGAGAACCTACCACTATCCCACCACCATCCATGGACACCTGCAAGGGGGGAGTTTCATGGAACACAGAGGAAGATTTTGTGGGTGAGGAAGAGGAGAAGGAGGAGAATGTGCAGCCGGCAAGTGGTGAATCCGTTCTCCCTGGCAGCCAGGAACTTTTCATAACCCTGGAGCCAATACCCTCCCAAGGCAGGATCCCCGATCCTGAAGCCAGAGAAGGCACCTCTGGTGAGTGCACATTTGTAACTACAGTACAGGGTTTAAAAGCAATAGTGTTCATGGTCACCAGATTGAAATAGGGGAATTTTTATAAGGGAACAGTAAAAGGACCCCGTTCGTGCTGGGCTGTTTGCGCTTGGCTAAAAGGGATCATCCCAGAGAATAGCCACGTGGTCGGGTGGGGGTAGGTGTGTTCTGCACATCTACCCAAATACTGCAGCCCCTTCTTTTAAATGTGAAATTGAAACCCAACCCATTGCTTGCTCTGGGAAAGGGGGATAATGCAGTTTGAAAATATTCCCACATGTTATAAAGGCGTAAGAAGCCAACCAAATTTTATTATCCCTTTTTATCTTCTCGCAGGTGCATATGTTTCTACGCTCCCTCTATCATCTCCATCTCTGTGGTTATCGCAGATTAGAAGGCGAACAAAACACACTTGCGATGACATATTTTCCCAGCTGATGCAGTCCTCCTGCACTGATAGGGCACAGCTCAATGCATTGAGGCATTCAGTGGCACATGCCAGGAAAGAACTGAGTGAGCTCGAAGAGCGGAGGCAGGACGTGATGCTGAAGCTAATGGGGGAGCAAACAGACATTCTGAAGCATCTGTTGGGGGAGCAAACAGACATGATGAAGCATGTGTTGGAGCTGCAGGAAAGCCAACCAGACCACAGACCCCCGCTGCATCAACTATATAACCACCTACCCTCCTCCCCATGTTCCATAGCCTCCTCACCCAGACACCCAAGAACGCGGGTGGGGGAGACTCCGGGCACCCAGCCACTCAACTCCAGAGGATGGCCCAAGCAATAGAAGGCTGTCATTCAAGCAGTTTGATTTGTAGTATGGCTACAATAAACAAATGTGGACTTGTCCTTCTCTCTTCCCCCACCCAACCTGGGCTACCTTGTCCATTATCTGTTTTTTTAATTATTAAAGAAAGAATGCATGGTTTCAAAACAATAGCTACTTTATTTCGAAGGAGGGAGGGTGGTTGGCTTACAGGGAATTAAAATCAACAAAGGGGGTGGGTTTGCATCAACGAGAAATACACACAACTGTCACACCGAAGCCTGGCCAGTCATGAAACTGGTTTTCAAAGCCGCTCTGATGTGCAGCGCACCTAGCTGTGCTCTTCTAATCACCCTGGTGTCTGGCTGTTCATAATCAGATGCCAGGCGATTTGTCTCAATCTCCCACCCCGCCATAAATGTCTCCCCCTTACTCTCACAGATATTATGGAGCACACAGCAAGCAGCAATAACAATGGGAATTCTGGATTCACTGAAGTCTGACCTAGTCAGCAAACAGCGCCAGCGAGCTTTTAAATGTCCAAAGGCACATTCTACCACCATTCTGCACTTGCTCAGCCTATAGCTGAACTGCTCCTTACTACTGTCCAGGGTGCCTGTGTTAGGTTTCATGAGCCATGGGAGCAAGGGGTAGGCTGGGACCCCAAGGATAACTATTGGCATTTCAACATCCCCAACGGTAATTTTCTGGTCTGGGAAGTAAGTCCCTTCTTACAGCTGCTCGAACAGCCTGGAGTTCCTAAAGATGCAAACGTCATGCACCTTTTCTGGCCATCTCACATTATTGTCAGTGAAATGTCCCTTGTGATCCACCATTGTTTGCAGCACCATTGAGAAGTACCCCTTGCGGTTTATGTACTGGTTGGCAAGTTGGTCCGGTGCCAAGATAGGGATATGCGTTCCATCTATCACCCCACCACAGTTAGGGAACCCCATTGCAGTAAAGCCATCCACTATGACCTGTGCATTTCCCAGAGTCACTACCCTTGAGAACAGTAAATCAATTATTGAATTGGCTACTTGGATCACAGCAGCCCCCACAGTAGACTTGCCCACTCCAAATCGATTCCTGACTGACTGGTAGAAGTCAGGTGTTGCAAGTTTCCACAGGGCTATCGCAACTGTCAGGGCAGCTCTCATCTTGGTATTCCTGCGCTTCAGGGTGGGGGAAAGCAACTCACAGAGTTCCAGGAAAGTGGCCTTACACATGTGAAAGTTTTGCAGCCATCGTGAATCATCCCATACCTGCAACACAATGCGCTCCCACAAGTCTGTGCTTGTTTGATGGCCCATAATCAGCATTCCACTGTATCAACCAGCCCCAGTGCCACCATGATGTCCCAATTGCCACAGCCCATGCTTTCAGGAATGTCTGTGTCCATGCCCTTATCAAAATCCTCCTCATGCTGGCGTCTCTTAGCCCAGTTCTGCATATACTCAAGGATAATACATGAGGTGTTTACAATGCTCACAACAGCAGCAGTGACAGTGAGCTGAGCGGGCTCCATGCTTGCCATGGTATGGCGTCTGCAGGAGAGCAGAGTTGTAGCAGAAGCGGTGGATGACGACGGTTAGCAGTCCTACTGCACCATCTGCTGACAGCAGCACCCAGGACACAACAGCAGCAGTGATGGTGAGCTGAGCTGAGCGGGCTCCACGCTTGCCGTGGTATGGTGTCTGCATAGGAAAAAGGCGCAAAATGATTGATGTTGCTTTCATGGAGGGAGGGGCAACTGACGAGATGTACCCAAAACCACCTGTGACAATGTTTTTGCCCCATCAGGCATTGGGAGCTTAGCGCAGAATTCCAATGGGCAGCGGAGACTGCGGGAACTGTGGGATAGCTATCCACAGTGCACCGCTCCATAAGTCAACGCTAGCCACAGTAGTGAGGACACACTCTGCTGACTTAATGTGCTTAGTGTGGACATATGCAAATTGACTGTATAAAACTGATTTCTAAAATCGACTTCTATAAAAGCAACCTAATTTCGTAGTGTAGACATAACCTAAGAATAAATTTGTGTTAAAAGCAGGAGAAGATGCTGCCATCCTTTCTGCTGTTTCCTGTTAGAATCAGTACACATGACAGACAGAATTCCACACAAAAGGACAAAAAGATACATAATTGAGCATATTATAGTGGTAATTTGATTGAGGGATTGGCCTTGCTCTGATATGGACTGGTACTCATCACCATTGTATATCGATCCTGTAAAGTATGCAGTGTTTTGTCCACACATGAATAGTTGCTGACTTTACAAGCTATTTGGATGCTCATATCTCATTACATGTGAAGCACTGAGTGGATATAAAACTAGAATTGTAGGTTACTATAAAATTTGGTTTTTAAGCTAACTGATTTATAGTGATATTTTCACTACAAAGGGCATGGAGTTTTCTACAATTCACTTCTGTTTTGACAGAAAGAGGCGTTGCATATAGTTTTAAAAGAAGGTGTAATTCTCCACTGACTATTGCATCCTTCACAATTTTCTATAAGCCCAGTGCTCTCCCCAAAACAGGGTACCAAGAGATAAGAAATGGACTACTTATTGATTTGTTTGGCATAACACAACAGTGGTGCCTGCCTTAGCATTTCCTCTGATCTTTCTCTCGAGATAGCTACTTGGTGAGATAGTAGTCTTAGATCTTGTATTCTCATCAATTTTCATGCAGAAAATAGGTTTCCAAATCCTTTTAATATAGCATAAAAAGATGAGGAGGACCTATTTGTCTCTTTTGAATTGAGATGCCTTATCTGGCAAATCTACTAAAATTATTGGGTCAGGCTCTGATGTCTCTGAAGTAGGGAGGTACAAAAATTCCCATAAGATTAACTGAAGGGATATCCTTGCACTTAAAGGGAAGAACATGGAATATAAAGGTAGAATTTCAAGTTGCCATTAAAATCAGAGAGCACTGGACATGAAAGTTATGAACAAATCTACAATGTTTCCAACAAAGGAAAACTTGAAGTCGTTTACCTCCTGTATAAAATTTACAGGTGTTCCCATGCAAAGGTTCAGAGATCCCATACAAAACCTCACAGGTGCCTTATACATTTGATTCTAGTGCTCAGAATATTTACTTTACTACCAATACACAGTGCATACTTAAGCACCACATTTGTGGTTAAAAATCAGTATGACAAACACTAGTATTGTATGAGGAAAATAAATATATATATTTGCCTGACATATGTTGCACATGCATAAGGCCATGAAGGAGTTAATGAGCTCCACTTCCTTTAGTAGCCCATGATTCTATATGTTTTTAGTTCTCTTCACTCTCCTCTTCCCCACATTCAGTTTTCCTTCTCCCATTCCTTTTAGGTCTTGTTTTCCCTTCCTGTTGTGTCATAGCCATCCAGCTACATTTGTCTTCTTTAATCTCTGTGGTGGAAGTCACAATGTAAAATCCTGACTTGAAGCACTGATGTATACTATACCACTCGAAGAGCAGGATTCTGCACATCTAGCACACTAAGGGGAGGAAAAAGAAGCTTGATGTAGCTGCACAACCCCAGAACATCAACCTAAACTTTAATTGACATGAGGTCCATGATAGAACTCTAATGAGAATGAACTTGATTATGCCTTTCTGTAAGTGGGTGCAACTATACTAAAATCAGTGCATTGGATGTGTCCTATCCATGGAGTCCTTGACTTTAAAGAGACCTTGGGATAATGTATGCTCTAACCTATAAAGACAGTCAGGTGCCTTTAAAAAATAAAATAAAAAGCACTCTAAGATAAAACCCAATCACAAAAGCAAAAGGCTTTCCCCTCCCCTCCTCCGGTTAATATGAGACTGGATAGGAAATTATATTAACATCTGAGCTTAATTCCAAATGTTGTATAAGATATCACCTCTTAAATCGCTTTGTAGTTCCACACAGCAAGGCTAAAATTTCTGTAAGGTTCAGAAGGAATTTGTTCCAGGAGATCACAAGTAGGTCTGCTGAAGAGAGTCTAGGCTTCCTATTTCTACTCGACCCATTCATTCACTCCAAATGAGAGGTCAGGTGCCACAACAGCAGCTATATATAAACCCAGCCACGCTAACATTTATGCTGATTTTATTCTAGTTATTTCTTCATTGAAAAGAAAATTCAGAACTTTATCATATACTGTGGTTTCATTCAATTATCACCAGAGAAACTAAAGTCATATTAAATAATATTTCTATTTAAATAATAATTAATATTTTGAATTTAAAAAGTGGAAATAAAAAAGAAATCAGTAACATAACAGCAGAATACTATAAATGCCTACATGATAGGACACCTACACAGCATATCTTTATACAGTACAAGCACAAAATAAAGATCCTGTTGATTATTCTGATTTCCTGTTCTGTTTGTACTACATTTTATTTTGGCCCTGTAAAAGTTTCATAGTTTGCATGTTATAGAGTTTAATTACTTAGAGATCTTTTCTCTGATCATGTACATCTCAATGTATTTTCAGAGAGTCTGCAGTGAAGTTGCCAACTTTAATAATCCCTTGGTAATAGTCATTATGGTATGTTCCCTTGCTGGCAACAGAAGGAAGGTAGAGAAAATCTGTCCCCTGACACTGACTAATATATAAAAAAAAAAGACATTTTAAACATAAGACATACTTGGAAGGAGGAGTTCACAGTACAGTAAAAATAACATAACATCAGTACTTAGAATAAAAAATTAAAATCTTTACTGTCATCATTATTCCATGAAGTTCAGAGTAAGGGAGACATGATATTTCCATTGCCTATTGATATAAATGCAGTTGATTTGCATTTGAGTGAAAACAAATTATTTGTCGTTTGTAGAAAAGTGATACCCAATGATTGCCTTAAGAGTATAAATCTGGTTCCTACACAGAAGTTTCACTAATTGGCTAAAATATTTAACTGCAAAAATGAACTTTTAAACTGAAAATGAATAGACATGATCACTATTTAAAAATATCAAACTGCTTTCTTCGGTAAGATTTTGGTCATAAATCTTCAAACCTCCATATACGACTTGCAGGACATTTTTTGATGCTATAGGGAAAATAACTGATATTGCAGCTGGGCAGGCATCCAGTAGCAAACTGGAGAAGTGCACATAGGGGAAACAGTATGCCTGTCAAGCATCTCCTCTGACTCCACTCACTATGAATAGAGGTGGGGTAACAGCTTGACTAGATATATGGCATCAGGCCTGCAGTGACTCTCTCCCACCCAATCTTGAGTAACATCTCATTTTTTCCCTATCTAGCTGCTTCAACTGTAAACACCTCGAGGAGGGCCTTAACTTATTTTACTCTGTATAATACCTTGCAGGTACTGCTATTTGGAAAACTGGTACTTTTTTACAACAAAATTAATTAACTAGTTGGCCTTTTTCATTGAAACATTTTTAAATTTGAAGTTTTTGAGTAGTGGTATGGGCATGCTTTTGGATGGTATACAAATAAGGAACAATAGCTAATTTACATTCAGCAACAAGTTAATGCAACAAAAGACTATGGACAAAGGATTTATAGATTGGTGTTGCATGTTTGAAAGCATGTTTAAGAGATCTGAAGTAACAGCCTGGAGTCAAGCCCCAGGTATTCTGTGATTCCATTGCTACAGAATTTCCCACAGATTCCACCTCTCACCCTGTAACTGTGCTGAAGAACTTAAACTTTCTTTAACCCCTCATCCCCCAAACAAACATTTCTAAGAGATACCACTGTGACAGTCTAATACAAACATTCTGTGATATGTTATCGGCCAATGAGTCCAGTTGGACTGTTTACATGCATAAAGTTACACGTGTGCATAAGAGTTTGCAGGACCAGGGCCTAAACTTGTAACTTTAATGTTATATTTGTATTAGTATTCATTTATATATGCATGCAAACAATTTGCCATGAATAATACTAATTAAGCCCAATTTAACTTCTTCTTTTAATGATAAAAGAGAATACCTAATAAAGATTACGAGTAATCTTTAGGATACTGTACAACATTGTTTAACACAGCAATACTGATTACAATTAAGCCATTCTTCTCTTTGAAAGCTTTTTTTGCAAATTAATTATAAACAAGATACCAAAATATAAACACCATGATGGAATCTTCACATTTCATTATGACTGCAATTATTTCATCTTTACTCCCAAAGACCTTCACGTACTGGCAACAACATTATGATTTAGTCCATGAACAGTGATGGCCCCACTACTTGTGCCTTGACAATGTGTCACTGTAGTAGGAATATTGACTATTTTGTCTCTAGGAAGTCCCTTATCGCCTTCACTAATTCATAAAATTAATTTTTACTGTCCTCCTGTAACAGGACTAATGACAAAATGTAATCTTTTTATTACAAGTGAGAAAATGTCTAGTACTAGCTTTTTAGTAAAACATTTTTCTTCAGTGATTTAATTTATAAAGTTTCATCTTCTTACATGAATTATGTTCATTGCTTAAAAGCACATTGTAACATTTCAGTTATTCAATAAGCCTCTTTCAATGTACAGCATAAACCCTCAGAAGTGTCATATTGTCAAATTGTGGAGGATATTTTTGATACATGTCAAAGCCTTGCAATTCAGGGTTAGTGAACCCAGACATCTGAGCAGTAAAAACATACCAAAATTTTACTCTAAACTTTACTATAATGTATCCATCTAGGGTCACCTCAGTAAAGTAGTAATAGCTCCTGGCAGAGAGCATTCATCTTGGCTAAAAAGCTGTCAACAGCAACATGTCGGGTGTCAGTTGGAATAAAGTATGAGAAGCAAACACATTTGCCAATTACATGCATTAGACCTCATAATGACTGATGTCACCAGTGTAGTGTGGCAATAAATTATCTTAAAGACACTAATTATACTTTTTCCATCTGCTCAATTTTGCCATTTTAAAGTTACAAAAGGAACATGTAAAAAGTTTCCTTTTTGAAAATAAAAGTCACAGGCTTCTCCATTGTTCTTGTATGCAGCTGATCATAATTTGAGCTTCTAAGGATAATAAAAATATTCTCTTCAAATTTGTTTTGATCACTTATTATTTCTAGCAGACTTTCACTGAACATGGTGCTTTCTAAAAAACCAACCAACAAAAAAAAAAAAAAAAAGGGAAACTGTTTTAAGAGTTGAGAAAAGCATAAAGGAATCAAGAGTAGGAGAACATGAAAAAGGGAGCATTTAGGATAGAGAGGAGTATATGGAATCAAACAGGGACAAAGAAGTACTGAGAACAGAGATATACGAAGTAGTGGAGTTGCACACAGTTTTGAAACTGAAGCTGAGAAGCTTGAACTTAATATAGAAAGAGTGGAGAAGGCAACAAAAAGATTCAAACATGGAAGTGGGTAGCATGAAGTTGTTGGAGAAGGATTAAAAGTTATCTTAGAAGCAGAAGTTTGGACAGACTAGTGGGGAGAGTGACAACAAAACTAGTCACATTATCCAGCAGAACATTCAAATGACGCATCAGACAAAACAAACACAAATGCAACTTCAAGTAACTGAAAAGGGAATTAGGGCCAGATTCACAAACCTGGAGATCAAAAGGATTTAAACATCTGTTTTGACTTAATAAGCACAGAATCTCTGTTAGCTCAGATTTAGAGATAGCTAAACAGGAATAAATCGGAGGTCATTGCTCAACAAGAGCTAGCTAAAAATAAATATACATTCTGGAAATTCACACTACCAGCCAAAAAAACAAAGAGGAAAAAAAACAATAAACAAAAACCCACACACAACATTGAGTGAAGTAGAACAGAGGGAGAGGCGGTGTTAAGATATAAAAAATTTAATTCAAATTCATTTACATCAAAGGACAACTGTAAAACATAAGGACAGATGGGGATATAAAGGAAGCTTTGACAGATATTGACAACAATTTCTGAATTAATTTTATTGTTTGTTTTAGTACGCATGTAATAGAATTAGAGAGCAGGAATTGCCACAAACAATCCACTAGCTGGATTTTAGATATTAATGAGTTATTAAATAAGTCAATTTTTTAAATTATTGAAGTAGTCAAGCCTTTACAGAGACATTGGAGTAAGCTTCCAGACAGCTGCCATGTCTATGCTGATAATTCACTACCTCTTGCAGTAGAAAGCGAGAGCCTGAGGCCTGAACTAAAATAGTTGTCAAGCTCTACTAATATAAAGCAAAGTTAGCAAAAGTCAGGCTGTGAGCAGAAGTCAGGCTCTGCCTATGTGTAAGCTCACAGAATCTGGCAAGAACAGGGCTGGCATTGCAAAAAACACACATTCCTAAGAAGCGCTAAGCACAGGACACTCACACAAACACATTTCAGAAGGGTGGTACAGAACACTCCCATACCAAGTATGGTACAAACACACTCCCAGAAGATTCTACAAGGACACACTGACTCCTTCTTAAAGATAAGGTCAGATTGGCAGGTGATGAATAGAGATATTTTGATTGAACCAACATGTACAAGGTAAAGGGTAACTAACCATGTCAGAGGGGCAATATGTAACTTGTTTGTACTGGAGCCTCAGAGGGAATGTCTTTGGTCAGCCGACGTTCTGCCATTCACTGAGCTGAGTCCATTGAAACAGGCATACATGTGTTAATGTACCTGTAACCATTGAGCCAGGGCATTAGGACTGTGTTTTGTTGACAATAGACTTGGACAGGTGCCTTCACTACTAAAGCAAGTCTTGTGGTCTTATTGGGCAATTCAATCGAGGTCTGCTGTGTCTGCTATCTGTGCAGAGCTGGGATAGCATACATTAGGAACACACACACACAGCCAATGACTAACTACACCTGTCTCTTTCTGCCCAAAGGAAAATCTCGCACTGTCTATAATCTTACCATGGTTGTGTAGTCAGCTCAAGATTAGTAAGGCTGTAACTTGCCTCTTAATCGTCTCTATGAATCCTTCCCACTTAACATCTTCTCAATCAATCACCATCCTGCCTCTTCCTCAGCCCCATAACCTGAGCATCATCTTCAACTTGAATCTCCCTCTCTAAGTCTTTACATCCAGGCTAGGTCTCTAAAATACAACTTTTCATATCGACCCACACAGACAAAACTCTCATTCGGGTCCTTGTTATCTCAAGTCTCAATTACTGCAACATCCTTCTCTCTGGCTTTGACAACAGCAATCTTGCCCCACTTATACCCACTCAGATTATTGTTGCAAAGATCATTTTCCTAACATGCCACACTGAGTATGTCACTTTCTCTCTTGGCATCCCTACCCCTTTTCTATTGCATCTAACATAAGCTACTTTTCTTCACTTTCAAGACCTTTCTTGATCTATCCCTACCCTATTATCTCTCATTGATTGTTCATATGTCAACTCCTACCACCAATTGGCTCATGATGCCAGCCTCGACTGTCCACTTGTTAAATTTTCAAACAAGTAGCTTTCTCCCATGCTGCCCCTTATGCTTGGGAGTAGTTTCCTATAAACATCTACAAAGCTACCTCATTATCCACTTTCAGATGCTTCCTCAAATCTTTGTGTCCTGATACCTGTGAAAAACTTGAAACTGGTTAGGCCGCTGGTGTGCTCACACCATTGCCCATTATGCCAACCAGTATTTTCTCATTGTTTCCGTATACTCCCTGGCCCGTCTGTATCCATTTGTCATCTCTTGTCTTATACTTAGATTGTAAGATTGTTGGGATAGAGACCATCCTTAAGTTCTGCTTTTGCACAGCATCTAGCATAATAGGGTCCTTATCTATGGCAAGGGACTCCTAGACACTAGCTATATTAATGCTACTAATAATTTAATAAATAATAATATTAATAATAATTCTGGCCCTGCTTAACTCAACAGAAATCTCCCATTGACTTTAATGGAACCAGAGTTTCGCCCCAAGTCTTTACATATAATATATAATTTTACACGGTGAGTAAAATTTATTAGAGATGGGTATTTGTGTTATACTAGCAAAAAGGAATAGCAAATAATAGCAAATATTACAAATGTTAACAAATTAAAGAGAACCCTAACTCATTCATAGAATCATAGAATCATAGAATTCAAGATCAGAAGGGACCATTATGATCATCTAATCTGACCTCGTGCAAGATGCAGGCCACATAAGCCAATCCACCCACTCCTGAAATAATTCTCTCCCTTGACTCTGCTGTTGAATGCTCGAAATCATGATTTAAAGACTTCTAGTAGCAGATAATCCACCAGCAAGCGACCCCTGCCCCATGCTTCGGAGGAAGGCGAAAAACCTCCAGGGCCACAGCCAATCTACCCTGGAGGAAAATTCCTTCCCGACCCGAAATATGGCGATCAGCTGAACCCCGAGCATGCGGGCAAGACTCTCAAGCCAGACCTTCTGGAAAAAGGCTAACAATATCCTATCATTGACCCTTTGTACTAATTACCATTGTGGCATGTTATTGACCTACTGACTAGACCCGTTATCCTATCATACCATCCCCTCCATAAACTTATCTAGCTTAATCTTAAAGTCATGGAGGTCCTTCGCCCCCACTGTTTCCCTCGGTAGGCTGTTCCAGAATTGCACTCCTCTGATGGTTAGAAACCTTCGTCTAATTTCAAGCCTAAATTTCCTGACTGACAATTTATATCCGTTTGTCCTCGTGTCCACATTAGTACTGAGCTGAAATAATTCCTCTCCTTCCCTGGTATTTATCCCTCTGATATATTTAAAGAGTGCAATCATATCTCCTCTTATCCTTCTTTTGGTTAAGGAAAACAAACTGAGCTCCTCAAGTCTCCTTTCATACAACAGGCTTTCCATTCCTCGGATCATTCTAGTGGCCCTTCTTTGTACCCGTTCCAGTTTGAATTCATCCTTCTTAAACATGGGAGACCAAAACTGCACACAATACTCCAAATGAGGTCTCACCAATGCCTTATATAACGGGACTAGCACCTCCTTATCTCTACTAGAAATACCTCGCCTAATGCATCCCAAGACCGCATTAGCTTTTTTAGCGGCCACATCACATTGCCTACTCATAGTCATCCTACGATCAACCAGGACTCCTAGGTCCTTCTCCTCCTCTGTTACTTCCAACTGGTGCGTCCCCAGCTTATAACTAAAATTCTTGTTAGTCATCCCTAAATGCATAACCACCTTACACTTCTCACTATTGTATTTCATCCTGTTACTAATACTCCAGTTTACAAGGTCATCCAAATCTCCCTGGAGGATATCCTGATCCTTTTCCGAATTGGCAATACCTCCCAACTTCGTGTCATCCGCAAACTTTATCAGCCCACTCCTACTTTTGGTTCCGAGGTCAGCGATAAATAGATTGAATAAAATCGGACCCAAAACCGAACCTTGAGGAACTCCACTGGTAACCCCCCTCCAACCCGACAGATCACCCTTCAATACGACCCTCTGCAGTCTCCCCTTTAACCAGCTCCTTATCCACCTCTGGATTTTCATTTCGATCCCCATCTTTTCCAATTTAACCAGTAATTCCTCATGCGGTACCGTATCAAACGCCTTTCCACCACATTTCCCTTGTCTAAAAAATCTGTTACTTTCTCAAAGAAGGAGATCAGGTTGGTTTGGCACGATCTACCTTTCGTAAAACCATGCTGTAATTTGTCCCAGTTGCCATCGGCCTCAAGGTCCGTAACCACTCTCTCCTTTAAAATTTTTTCCATGACCTTGCATACAACAGATGTTAAACTAACAAGCCTGTAGTTACCCGGGTCACTTTTTTCCCCCTTCTTGAATATAGGAACTATATTAGCTAATCTCCAGTCCAACGGTACAACCCCCGAGTTTAGAGATTTATTAAAAATCATCGCTAACAGGCTTGCAATTTCACTCGCCAATTCCCTTAATATTCTAGGATGAAGATTATCCGGGTCCCCCGATTTACTTCCGTTAAGCTGTTCAAGTTTGGCTTCCACCTCAGATACCGTAATGTCTACCCCCATATCTTCATTCCCATCAGTCCCTCTATCACTATTCCTTAGCCCTTCATTAGCCTCATTAAAGACCGAGGCAAAATATTCGTTCAGATATTGTGCCATGCCAAGATTATCCCTAATCTCCACTCCGTTTAAAGTTTTAAGCAGTCCCACTTCTTCCTTCTTGGTTTTCTTCCTATTTATATGGCTAAAATACCTTTTGCTATTGGTTTTAATCCCCTTCGCTAGGTCCATCTCCACCCGGCTCTTTGCCTTTCTCACTGCTTCCCTACACCCTCTGACCTCAATAAGGTAGGTTTCTTTGCTGATCCCTCCCATTTTCCACTCCTTGTACGCTTTCTGTTTTTCCTTAATCACTCCTCTAAGACGCTTGCTCATCCAGCTCGGTCTAAAACTGCTACCTATGAACCGTTTTCCCTTTCTCGGGATACATGCCTCTGACAGCTCCTGCAACTTCAACCTGAAATAACCCCAGGCGTCTTCCGCCTTTAGATCCCTAAATATGTTAGTCCAATCCACTTCCCTACATAGTTGCCTCAATTTAGTAAAGTTAGCCCTTTTGAAATCATAAACCTTAGTCTCAGATGCAATTTTGTTTATCCTTCCATTTATTTTGAAACTAATTAGCTCATGATCACTCGAGCCAAGGTAGTCCCCTACAACTATTTCCTCAACAGGGTCCTCGTTACTTACCAAAATCAGATCTAAAATGGCATCCCCCCTCATCGGTTCAGCAACTACTTGATGAAGGAATTCATCAGCTATCACGTCTAGGAAAAGCTGAGCCCTATTATTATTACTAGCATTTGTTTCCCAATCTATATCCAGGAAGTTAAAATCTCCCATGATCATACAGTTCCTATTAGTATTTACCTCCTTAAAAACATTAAAGAGCTCTCTATCCATATCCAGGCTAGATCCTGGCGGTCTATAGCACACCCCAATCACTATCCCAGGGGACGCTCTAGTAGTTTTCTTCCCCAATGTGACCATTGCCCAAACAGACTCCGTATTATCCATTGCATTGCTAGTTATTTCATTACTTTTCACCTCATTATTGACATACAATGCTACTCCCCCACCTTTACCTTTGTATCGGTCTTTCCTAAACAGCACATACCCTTCCATACCTGTACTCCAGTCATGGCTACCGTTCCACCATGTTTCGGTTATTCCTACGATATCCGGTTTCAATTCTCGGACCAGGAGCTCTAGTTCCTCCATTTTGTTACCTAAGCTTCTCGCATTGGTGAACAAACATCCTAATTTTTGCTGTTTGGCTCCTCTCACCCTTTTCACCCAACTTGGTAGGGACACAGGACTACCAGTATGACCTGTCCGTCTAGTATCCGTCCCCCCCCCCCTTCCTTATACCTAACCGTCCCTCTCTGGCTATATCTGCTGTTATACTGTTGTTCTCACTCTCAACGTATAAATTTGGCGTGGAGAGTACCTGGACCTCCCCCCAATGTCTAGTTTAAAGCTCTTTTAATCAGATGAGCCAGCCTCCCTCCTAGAATTCGACTTCCTTCCCTACTTAGGTGGAGCCCATCCCGTGAGAACAGTTCTCTGTCCCCAAAAGCCTCCCAGTGCCCATACATCCCAAAGCCCTCCTTGTAACACCACTCCCTCAGCCAACTATTTATCGCCACGATCCTGTCACCCCTTTGGCGCCCTTCCCTAGGGACAGGTAGAATCCCACTGAAGATCACCTGAGCCTCAATTTCCTTGAGCGTCTTGCCCAACCTGGCATAGTCTCCCTTGATTCTCTCTAGTGAGAATCTAGCCGTGTCATTCGTTCCTACATGAAGGATGATCAAAGTGTTCTTACCTGCTCCTCTTAGGATCCTTTTCAACTGCAGGTCCACATCCCGTATTTTAGCGCCCAGTAGACAGCACACCCTTCTGTTCTCTGGATCGGCCCTGGTCACAGGCCTGTCCAACCTTCTCAGTATGGAATCCCCAATCAGCTAGACCTGCCTTTGCCTGGGGACAGTGCGGTCCTCTAACCTATCCTCCACCCCCCCTGGTTGCAAGCTCCTTCCATTCCTATCATCCCTTGTGGTTCCCCTTAAGCCATCCTGCCTCCTCCCTGGGCCCAAACTTGGTGCTGCCTCCATGGACTCCTCCCCTCTTTCTATCGGACTTGCCACTCTCCTCTTTTTCCTTGCCCTCCCACCGTCAGCTACCACCTGCTGTACCCCTTCCTCATTCTCCAAACCTTCAAACCTGTTCCTTAGCTCTATTTCTCCTTCACTGGCTCTCCCTTTCCCCTGCCTGCTTCCCACGGTCACATGCTTCCTCACCCATATTCCTCGTCTGGCAGTCCCCCCTCACTGGCCTTAGCCCCTGCTTCCCCCTGTACCTCTGGGTGTTACCCTTCAGTCACTGCTTGCCATTGCTCCATCAGCTGCTCAAACCCCCTTCTATGCTCTATCAGGGTTTCTACCTGCAACTCTAGACCCTGGATCTTTTCCTCCAGCAGCTCTATTGGCGGCACTTCATGCATACATAGTACTGTTCTGGGTCCCCCGCTAGGATCATGTACATACCGCAGCTGCTGCATGCTATCATCCTCGGTGTATCCTCTGCTGCTTGGCTCATGGCTGCTGCTGTCTCGGCCTCGCTTGGCCTTCTTACCTGGGGAACACAGGACACCCGGTGCCGCCCCCTTCCGCCTCCCCCTGTAAACTCCCACTCAAACTCCCCTGTTAGCAGCCCTGTTCATTAAAGAGAACTCTCAGAATGCAAAACAGGAACTGTACGGAAGTTAACTAAAGTCAATTCCTAATAAATGAGAATATTTCTCAGATTACACAGTCTAGGTTAGGAATCGCCAGCTATACCAACTATTAAATTTTTAATGTTTTTCATCTTAGACCTTTAGTTCACTTTGCTTTTTCAAATTCCAGATATTGCTTCCATGTATAAATTCTTCCACTAAGCATAATAGCTAACTGACATTGGTTGCCTTTGATCTTCAGAGCTCCTTTTCAGGGGAACTGGTAGCCACAGCAACTGTCTCAATTTTCCTCCTTTGTAGCTTCATCTAGCTTTCTTTTTATTCTTTGTTGTGACCTCTGTCCTTCAGCCATGTCATTTGTAATCTTTCCTGCTCTCAGGGTGTTGATGAGTCCAGTATCTCAGGAGGCCACTCATCCTATATAAGGGACCCCTGCCTCTTTAGGTATAATTTGTTTCTTCAGAGCTTAATGAACCCCCTTGCAGGGTTTGGTAGGGGAAGTCTCCTCTGAGTTCCAGGCCAGAGACCTTGTGTGAAGAGGTTGGCACCAGTCTCTCCCCACCCCTTACTGTTTGCCTGCCTTGTCTCCTGTTGTACCTCTCATGCAAACTGTTCCTCAGAGTCACAGCCTGTGGTCCTCTCTTCCAGAAGCTGTGGTTTCCTGGGTGGCTTCTCATCAGTCTGTTGCTGAAGGCTTCTGCTCTCAGTGGTCCCTCAGCCTCTCTGGTAGGTATGCCATCCTTCCTCTGTGCAGCCCATTTATCTCCACAGCTGCTGTGAGGCCACCAATCAATCAGCCTCAGCTAAGCAGTCAGTCAGTTTTCCTTTTAACCTTTAGAAGCTGAGACAGCATGGGGGCTGTACACCCAATGACCCCAACAATTAAATCTGCTTCTGTTTTAAAATTTATAAAATTATGGGTGAAATCCTTTTAAGTCAATGGCAAGATTTCTATCACTTTCAATGGGGCCAGAATTTCAGCCTATATATTTAGTTAACTAATTAAAACACATTTTAGGTCAGTAGTGACAGAAGCCAATGGTTGCTCAATAGCCTAACTAAAATGATTCATTATTGCAAGCTAGTTGTTGGTGGACAGCTTGTGTTCACAACTCCAAAACACCATTAGGTGTTAATAGGATTTCGGAGAGACTTCAAGGTCTGAACAGACATAGAGACTCATCTACTGCATTCTTACATAGTTAGAGGTGACATATGGGTGGGATTGAATGTGTACCATCCTGTTGCAATTGTTTTGTGGGTTATAAGGGATTCAATATGCAGAGCTTTCATTCTGACACAGAAATAAAAAGCAACAATAGTGGCAAAAATGAATAGCTGACAGCAGTTTTTAGTACAAACCAAACACAGACTACTCAATAAGATCAACTGGTCCTTAAATAAAAGTTTCTTCTGATAGATAACTAACATGGTATAGAGGTTATATATAAATAGCTATACTTTGCTTCTTACAATCCTGTCTCTAGCTTAGCTTTCATGAATCTGTCTTCTCCTGGCTCTTCTCCTACCTCTCAGTCCATTCCCTCAGTGTTTCATTTAGTGGCTCATCTTCTTGCTCTGTTCCTCTTTCAGTGAGTGTAACCCCCAATACTTCCTTAATTACTTACCAGACACATAACTCCTTCTAACCCCCTCCACTCTGCTGAAATCACTGCTGGTAAGATCATCTTCCTAATTTCTCATTGCCCTACTCTGTGTCCCTTTACTGACTCCCTTGCCACACTTTAAAACACAAGATACTTTTCTTTCCTTTAAGACCATTCACTGTTTATCACCACCTTTATCTAGCTGCCAACCAACACTTTGCTCTGCCAGTGATAGCCGCCTCCATTACCCTGTTTGTACCCTTAAGTATTTCTGTACTTTCTCCTATGCTGCCCCCAAAACATGGAGAAAATTCCCATCAAATGCCACCTCTGCCTTGCATGCCTATAAATTATTCTGATTAGACATTCGTTAAGCAAGTGGCAAGCTATTACAACTGCTCTTATGCTAAATCTATTTGCTTCATCATTACCTTTTTCAGCCAGGCCAGTTTGTCTGCTTCATTCACCAGTTGCTTCCTATTATGTAGATAATTGGCTCTTTTGGGTAGAGACTGTCTTTCTTGCTATTTGCCTGTAAAGTTCCTGGTAAAATGGTGTTCTGACCCTTGATTGTGTGTGATAGTAATAATATAATTAATAATTATATTTTTCACATAGGGAATGGTATGTATATTTATGTCAGTAAGGTACTGTACTAATGTGTTTTTTTTTAAAAAATCACATACTCTGGTGTAAAATGTGCAATATATTTTTTAAAAAAGCAGTGAAATATGAACTAGTGGATATGGAAAATTCTATCTTTCCTGTAAGGAGCCAGACTGGGTTAGAGGAGGGCTGACAGACAGAAATATGTCCCGGAAATGTTTACTGATCCCTAGCAGACAGGTGACAAAGAGTAAATTGTCTACCATCAAATGTGAGAGATGATGGATTTTCTCATTGGTGTCTTGCATCAACAAATTAGAACTTTTTAGGACAAATGAGGGGGGAATGGACATGGGACAGGGATGAAATTACCCCTTTATGAGAGGCTGCTAGATTATGTTCAATAAGATGAATCACCCTTTCAGTAAGCAAATAGAGATCATGAGCTAACTTAATATTTAGTAACCTCAGTAAACAAATGCACTCATGTGCAGTGAACTTCAACAGCAGCTGAATGAGAGAAAAAAAAATTATGAGAGGACTTTTCTGGCTCCTCCTAGACATTTGTTAGCTCTAACAGAGACCCTGAGCCAGCAAAGCATTTAAGCATATTAATTAAATGAGTAGTTCTACTGAAGTCAATGGGACTACTCATCTGCTTAAATGCTATGCTAAATTCTTAAATTCTCCATCTCCAGTAACAAGTAACACTAGAGGAGGTTTCTTCTGGAAGTACAGTCTTCAATCCTGTGAATGAGTCTGGGATAGCCAGGCAAAAACAGGATTCAGAGAAGTCTTAGAGTCCCAGAATGGCTCCTGAGATGCATAAAATAAGGAAGGACAAGGAGATTATGGAAATCTCAGTCTACAGCAGTAGTTCTCAAACTTTTGTACTGGTGACCCCTTTCACATAGCAAACCGCTGAGAGCGACTCCCCCTTATAAATAAAAACACATTTTTATATATTTAACACCATTATAAATGCTGGATGCAAAACAGGGTTTGGGGTGGGGGCTGAAAGCTCGCAAGCCCCCATGTAATAACTTGTGACCCCCTGATGGGTCCCAACCCCCAGTTTGAGAACCCCTGGTCTACAGCTATCTCCTCCAGGAGGCAGATTTTCCTCTCTAAATAGCTGAAAGTCCCTAAGCTTTTTCACTCAGAATTATAAACACGGCCACTGAGAGTTCTGAGAAGTAGGAAGTGACCATATCCATTTCTGAAGTTTTTAAAAAATATACACTGTGCTTGACAATGCTGATTTAAGAGTTTGTAAACCTCAGAAAATAGTATGGGTACAGAACTGTTTAATTAGTGCTCAAATTTTGAGTGTCTGATGATTGAAAAATAGCATGCAAATGACAATGAGTTAATGGATTAGTGGTTTCTGTTAAAATTAACATGTAATTTGTGGTGTACACATTATTTCATAATAACTGCTCTTTTTATAATAGTGATAAGCAAGGACGAGTTTTGTCTAATTTCAAACCCACTTTAACATCAGGAGTTTGAAATTAGAATAAGAGAGAGCTACTTGTGAGATTTGTGTTCTGATAAGAGCTAGCAAAATGCCCATTCTCAGCTTCTTCTGACAACCATAATAGCTGGTTTCAGCATCAGACCTGAGGTAGGAAAAGCAAACCCTTTTAGATCCCCGAACAAACACTCCCTCTGCCCAAGCAAGCAATGGAACACGTTACTTCAAATTAATCCTGGGTGTTCACAGAATCAGATTATTTTGCAATTACAGTTGTTTGTTTTGAAATGGACAGCTTGTGTAAGGAAAGCATCAAGGTTAGGTGTTCAGAGAATGAAACCAGGATGCGGGAGATTGGGTTCTAATAGCTGCTTGGACTCTATCTTGCTTTGCCACCTTCTCCAAAACTCATAGTGTCAGTCATTTGGAGTAAATTTTCAAAAGCACTGTCTGTGGCCGGCCCTCTCCTGAGCACCACCTCATGCTATGTAAGTGCTAAGTATTATTATTTCCTTAATTACTACTATGCCCCCCTTTTTTGTAAATACTTTTGAGAACTCTTTTGAGCTGTTCAGCGACTGGAATTTTTCTCTCAAAAAATCTATGCCTATAATAAATAGATGTATATTTATTATTTATACCACTGCAGGGCTCTTCCTACACATAGAATAAAAAGTGATAGCACCATCAGTTAGGTGTTTCTTAGTCTATATTTGAAGAGTTTAACTAATAGTGAAGCATCATGCCAAAGGCTAATGATATCATGGACCAGCTATATTAGTTTTTAACCATGCAGAAATCATTTATACACGTTCTCCCTTAATGTCTGTCCTGTAAATACCAAATAAAAGTTTTTCAAGTTAAAATAATAAACAAATGGTGGTAATATGACTATTTTATGCACTCTATTGTTGCATGCAGTTGGATATGAAATATATGTGGATTGTTCACTCATATATGGCATATTTTAGATCAGCCTTTTGGTTTCAAACAATTTAAACACAAATCTGAAAGTGAAATCTGCCTATGGTATAATCAAATAGTGTAAATGTTCATTTAAAATGGAAAAAAATAGTCACAAATTACTTCAGTGTATTAATAGAATATCAGGATTGGAAGGGACCTCAGGAGATCATTTAGTCCAACTTCCTGTTCAAAGCAGGACCAATCCCCAGACAGATTTTTGCCCTGATCCCTAAATGCCCCCCTTAAGGATTGAACTCACAAACCCTGGGTTAAGTAGGCTAATGCTCAAGCCACTAAACTATCCCTCCCTTCAAGGTAGAATGCATTTATATAGTGCCTAGCTAAATAGGGCTCTGATGTGATAGAGCCTGAAAGATACTACAGAAATAATAATAAAGTTCTTGTTATGTATAGCATACCTCTGGTTATGGAAAAGTTGTTCTGTGAAAAAGAAACTTCACTATGGGATATATCCTTGTATGATTCATATTTTGGGATTGGAAGGGACCTCAGGAGGTCATCTTGTCCAACCCCCTGCTCAAAGCAGGACTAATCCCCAGGAAGATTTTTGCCCCAGATCCCTAAATAACTCTCTCAATGATTGAGCTTGCAACGCTGGGTTTGGCAGGACAATGCTCAAATCACTGAGCTATCCCTCCCCTCATTCTAGCTACAGTACTCCAAATGAAATCAATGAGAGTTTTTCATAAAAACTGTTGGCAGGAAATAGTTCTATACAAGAGTGCAGGTTTATTATTAATTGTCATTTCTTGTATACATTACATATTACTGCTTCCATAGGCATGTGGCTAGCTAAAGATAGTTCTTCTAGTGAATATACCAATTGTATTTCACTGGGGGTTACACATAGGCACCACGTGCCTGCATTTGGAGAATTTCAAAGTAGTGTCCATTGGTCCCTGCGTGTGCCCAGGCTCACCTTATGCCTCTGACAGAGGTGATAAAGGGTTGGGCAGACTGACAGTCTCTACCATTTGTTTTCATCACCGCATGGTCCGGGCTGGAACTTTTAGTGTCCACAGCTTCTACTTTGTGCTGCAAAACAGTAACCACTCATATCCTGTTCAGGTACCAGACTGTGCCCAGGACCCAGGGCTTCAAACTCTCTGCCTCCTGCCCCCCGATCTTCTTTGGCAAGCAATGAACACCAACACTGCCTGTACTGCCTTAGGGAAGCTCACATCCTCCTTGCTGACTCCAGTAGGTTGGATAATGACAGCTACTTCTGACAATCATAATAGCTGGTTTCAGCATCAGACCTGAGATAGGCAAAGCATACAAACACACACTCCCTCTGCCCAAGCAAGCAATGAAAGTGGCTTGAGAAACATATATCCTCTCCAAAATTTTGGAAAGAATACACAGTGTACTGTGCCTGTGTATATAATCACTAGCTTGGTCTTGACTGAGAATATAGGAAAAGAAGAAACTCCTCATATCACTCTTTCCCCCTCAACTGTTTCCAGCTCCCATCACACTTATCTTTACAAGTTTTTGATGGAAGGGAAGGAGCAAAGGTTTTCCTCCCATCATGTATCATCTTCCTGACTTTGGGAAGTGCAGTAAGGTGGCCCATCAATACCTCTGCAATCAAAGAAGAAATCACATTTGGACCCCTAACTCATCCATCTGCAGCAAGACTGTGAAAACACCTCCTAGACCCAGTGCATTGGACCTTTAATCTAGGAGGCATATATACCTCAGGGTGCTTGTGATAGGAAGAATCCCCCACCAAGACTCATGGTAATCACTGTCAAGCCTCAACCAAGGCAGGGTGGCATTTCTCTGAGCCTAGTACACTGAAGTGAATCTTTAAGGGCCAGTGCAGTAAGCCCATGATGAGTGGTTCCCTAGCGCCATAGCCGTTGGAAGTAGGGGTCTGAATACATTTTCCATTGGATTGGAGTGGGGGTGTGTAAGAGGATGAGGGAAAAAAACAGAAGGTGACAGAAGTGGCAGCCTGCAACCACTAGCATATGATGAACATATAGAAGCATATAATTATTTGAACATAAAATTATTTGTTCCAAACTATTAAATCATGTGCTGCTGGTTCTTTTAATCATACTTTGTCATTCACAACAGGCACATTATAAGAACTATTTCCCACTGTTTCCCATTCAACATAAAATAAATCAATCCGTAATAATCTGACTGATTTTCCTATAATTCCTGTGAATTCCTCCAGTGGCAATGCTTCTTTTTGCTGTTAGCAATTTGTATGAAGATTTTCTTTCACATATGATTGACACATCTTGTCCAATTGCCAAAACAGATGCACTGTCTGTGTTTGTATTGCCATAACCTCATTGAACTCTATTGCATAAACTAGATCTAGAGTGAGCACTGCGCTGCAGAACAGAGTAAGGAACAAAAATATGTCTGATGTTCTATTCCTCAGTGGCAAATAACATTACTCAGGGTAGCTATTTTACCAAGGTTTACTTAATTTAAAAATTACCAGCCTAGAGAATTTTTGGCAGCCAGACAGATGCTTAGGATTACTAGCTTCAAGAATTTTAGAGAATAGCTCATTCTGAAATGAATCTTATGTCAGTTGCTCAATATTAAATTTTGAAAAAAGTATAAAACATTATCACAAAGCTGAAATGTACAGTGTTAAAATTTGACATTGTTACATTTGATAAGTAATAAGGATTATGCTATATGTACTTCCAAAGGCTATCATCCATGGGAGTGGGAGGGAGACATACAGGAACTTTTCCCCAAACCTGAACTAAATGAACCAACCCAGGCAGCACTATCCTAGGGAGTTTTCCTCCCACAATCAAGCCCTGACCGTCATGATATACACCTGTGCTGCACTCTGTATCCATCATTCACTATAAGTCACTATTATCTTTAACCCTCAACTCTTCAAAAGTAGTAGAAATAATATCTGACCCAGCTCATCTATGATATGGGGTTAGACTTGTGTTAACTTATGAATTCTCTTTTTTGGTTTTGTGAATGCCATGTTGTATATCAGTTATTTTGAATGTAACCTCGAAGTGTGGCTTTGAGCATTCAGTTGAAGCAGGAACCTAACACTTCATGGAAAGACTATGCCTGGGATATTATGACAGAGTGATCAAGGGCCATCAGCATTGAATGGCTTTAACCCAGTGGAACAATGGATTTGCCACCAGCAGGGCTTTTGACTGAAGAACCTGGGAGAAAAAGGGGGAAGCCCTCGAAAATCCACAGTGGAAGCACTGGGGCAGAAAAGGTGCCAGAGGTTGTTTACAAAGAGAAATGCTCTCTATGCAAAGCATGCCATTTACCTGACAAAAGCAAGAGAGATAGGCCTAAAAGACTGAAAGGGTTACCTGGCCCAAATGACTCAGACCAAAACCGGGACTCAATGGGAGGTGAGGACACCAATGGGGGCCATGTTCTGTAGTTTGATGTTTTCCATAGACCTGTAACTCTCTTGTGCTTTTTAAGAGTAAAGTGTTTATTAAATTCCTTTGCTAAACCTGTATTTTATTGATTGATATACCTACAGGGACAATGTGGCAAACTAGAAAAGCTGTGAAGGGTATGCTTATGCTCATTTTGGATAAAATGTGGTTTGCAGGGTCCTTATGCATAGGGAAGCATGCTGTGGCTCACCAGCCTAGGAGCATTCTAAAGAAGGCCAGGGGGAGGGGGGCGAGCTCAGCATATGGAATGGAGAATTATGACCATGTGATAAACAAATCCATATAAAGGTTAACTCTTATTGGTTAGAGGTTCATGTTATGTAACTTGTTATGTAAGTGCCATGTGCTATAAAATAGCAAGGGGAGGGGCTCCTTGCTGGAGGGACTCTGCCTGATTTTTTGTATCAGGGGCTCTCCTTTTGTACATATTGAATAAAACTTTGTTGAACTGAATCAAATTGCATCGAATTGAATCGCATTGCATCGAATCGAAGTCCCTTGATTCTACCCAGCATCAGACTCATTGGGAACCACAAAATCCCAACAGCTGAGAAACCCAAAATTAGGAACAGTGATCAGTCACCACACTCAGACCCAGAAAGTTTAGGTATTAAGTCCTTGGATCCAATCACCATGGACTGGTGTTCATCCAGGGACCAGGAATTAACCAGATTGTAACAGGAGGCAAAGGATATTTACAGCTAGGCATTGGAGTAACTCAAAAATCTTGAATAGGCTAGATGAATTCATCTTCAGCCATGCTATGGTAGAAGGACCTAATTGTATAATGGGACTTAGGTATCTAAGTCACTCAGACACTTTTGAAATGTTAACCAATCCAGGGGTAGGGACAAAAACATAAGCTGCAGACATTTTAAAATTTGGAAGAGCCATTGTATTGACAAAGTGCCCACACTAAACCTCTCCTCCTAGCCTCTGTCATTTTTCACCAGAGCTTTAACAGTTCCTTTGCCTAAGGCTGTGGAAATACAAAATTTGAAAAAATTGTTTTGTCTAAATATATTTTTATTAAGCAACATTAAGTTCCCCCTACAGCAACCACAAATAGCATATTAGAAGTCTTAGAGAAATATCCTGCTTTGATCTGCAAGTAAAACTCTCATTGAACTAAATTGGAATTTTGCATAAGTTTTTGCCCTTTACTTTTGAGCCATCCAGGAAGCAGGTGTCTTTGAGGTTTCACAGAAAGTTATGGTGATACAGTTTGCTCATAAATGGTCATCAATAATATTGGTCTTGCAACAGTTTCAGAAGAAACAAAAGCATGTACAAGTTATTTTTGTTTTGAAGGTCAGCTAAGTCTCCCTATGTAAATGGTTTAAAGCAAGATCCACTATTCACAAAAGGATATGGAAAATAACCTGATGAATACAATCATATCAATCCAAAACAAGTGACATGGCTTTCAAGTGTCCTTGGATGTAAAATTTTCAAAAGACTGTATACTAGTACAGGTAAATAAGCTACTTGTTTTTATTTCTGAAGACATAGTAAAATAACTGTGTATACATGACAGGTTTCAGAGTGAAGCAGCAAAGAATCCTGTGGCACCTTATAGACTAACAGATGTTTTGTAGCATGAGCTTTCGTGGGTGAACACCCACTTCTTCGGATGCAAGTAGCAGCCGTGTTAGTCTGTATCCGCAAAAAAAACAGGAGTACTTGTGGCACCTTAAAGACTAAAGTCTTTAAGGTGCCACAAGTACTCCTGGTTTTTTTTTTGTGTATATATGTTGTCTCAGCACTATATACAAAGGGGACCAATGAACAATTAACAGAGTAGTATTTTCTCAACAATGATTTCAGAATGAGTTTATTTTCCAAAGAAAGGCAGCAATAGTTAACTGAGGATGCTATTTAATTGTACAAATAGAAGCTGTGATTCTGGAGGGATCTAAGCTGCATATAGGAGAGGCCAAATGTATATTCCCTCAATTTCATGAGCTCTCTTTTTTCCCCCAATATTTATCAGGGACATGTCTTTTAAAATACAGGATTGTGTACAGTATTAGATATAGCTTCATAGCAGATGCAGGTCAAATAAGCTAATATGCTTATTTTGGCATTTCCCGAAACATGACAGTGTCAGGGCAATATTAAGATGCATGTTGTTTAAGATTGCCTTCTGGCCTTATTCAAAAGTGATGGAACTCAATGGAAGAAAAATAGGGACTGTTTTATATACCTTAGAGGGTTCTAAATTAACTATGAACTATGGAAAGGGATCTGGGCATTATTGTGCACAGCTCAATGAAGACCTCAGCTTAACATGCAGCTGTGGCCAAGTAAACAAATTAGATGTAAGCATAGGTAAGGAACAGGATGGAGAATAATACTGGAAATATTATGCCATTATATGCATCAATGGTGTGGCCTCATCTGGAATCCTGCATGCAATACTGGTCACCTCATCTCAAAGAGGACATTGCAGAATTATAGGGAGTTCAGAGAAGAACAAGAAGAATCATTATAGGTCCAGAAAAACTCTTCTATATCAAGAGATTGAAAAGATTGGAATTGTTTACCTTAGAAAGGAGATGAAAAAGAGGGGACATGGTAAAACTATATAAAATAAGTAGTATAGAGGAGGTAGATCAGGAGCTTTTATTCTCTTGAACTAACACCACAAAACAAGGGGACCTTCAATGAAACTGAAAGGTAGAAAATTAAAAACCGATAAAAATTAGTATCCCCCCCATCTAATTAGACTATGGAACTCATAGCCATGGGCTGCTGTTAAAGAATTTATCAAGATCCATATACTGTGGGGTTCTTACACCTTCTTCTGAAGCATCTGGTGCAGAGTATGAGAGGGGCAAAAGATCTTCACAAAACAGTTAATTTTCAGTGTCACTAAAAATGCAGTTTGGCGGACAAATAATATGGTAATATTTATACTTCTTCCTTCATTAAATTGGTTTGTGTAATTCACTGTGCCCTTCTCTGTTAAAACTGTTTCCTTCCAAAAGGGGTAAAGAGGAGACCTTAAGGTCTACCAAGTGGTTCTGATACCAAAATTGAGTATGAGGCAATGTTACTTATGTAAGAGGCACCAAGAACAGTACTTAAGCAATATGGCATATCAGTGTGGTGGTACCACACAGGTAGGTTAAGTAGCCAAAAGCTAGATTTTTTTACTTGGGAAATGTCAAGCTTGTCTTTTTTGTATTATAAAATGAGTGATATGGAAAAATATTGAAAAAGTGTTCCTACGGACCAGGGTTTCTCAAACAGGGGTCGCTGCTTGTGTAGGGAAAGCCTCTGGCGGGCTGGGCTGGTGTGTTTACCTGCCCTGTCCGAAAGTCCAGCCAATCGTGGCTCCCACTGGCCGCGGATCACTGCTCCAGGCCAATGGGAGCTGCTGGAAGCGGAGGCACCACTATCTTTAACAAAACCACTGCTCAGCTGCTGCCTAGCCCTGATGGTGCATAAAGTTCACTGAGCACCTAAGTTTCTGTCGGTGGGCACACACAAAGCCACCTAAAACCTGACTCTGCCCCATAGCGAACAAGCTGCTCAGAGCCTTCCTCATGCCTATGTTCTGGCAGGATTAAAACTAGGTGTTCTTTGCCTATCTTACCTGTGAGGCCTAAGCTGGTAGGCCAGCTCAGAGCACAACTTTGATAACAGGTATTGCACTTCCTAGGTGAGTGCCCTAAACACTTAACTATTAGCTATAATAGGGTAGGGTTTCTCCAGGGACAGAGAAACAGCTGACCTATCTTAGAAGAGGGTTCACAGCCACGTATTATGAGCAGCTTGTTTGTAAGGTGCCAAAGACACGGATCAGTGGGACATAGGCAACTGAATACCTTTGAGAATCTTCCTAAATCTTACTGCTTTTTTTAAGCACACTAGCTCAAGATCCCCTGGTGCAAGTCTGTGTACCTAGACTAAGTCTGTGTACCTGGACTGGCATGCTCACTTGCAGCTGCAATGTAGTCATACACTCTTAGGCACCTGTCTCCATTGAATGCTTGGGGACCTGGAAACTTAACTTGGGGCTGTGAATTTCACTCTGTGGCAAGTCTCCTAGGAGCTAGGCATTGCAACACATAAGCCTCCTTTGTGAATCTAGCCCATAATCCTAAAGTATAAGCTCTCTGAGTCTAAAGAACTCTTTCTCCCTCCCACATTATGCCCCCACACAGAGCATGAGAATTTGTCCGTCCCCCCCACACCCCAAGAGAATAATCTATGCCAGAGGTCTCTTATCAGCATCAGTTTGCTCACAGTAACAGCTGGTAATAAAATAGTTCAACTAACATTTTATTCTTTTCCAGGTTTCATTAATTTATCAATTTAAGATAATACTGTTAGGTGCATACAAGTTTGGGATGAAAAGATTCCATTTATTTCACTGGTCATTCAGTTACCAGTAATTTGAATGGGCTTGACTGTAATTTTTGTTGGCTCCTAAGGAGTTGCTAAATACATCACAAGCTTTGAAAAAAAAATAATTCAGATTTACCTGCCATTTACAGATTAACAGAAGTTTCTCCCTTTATTTTCAATGATGAGCATCGCTGCCTTTCCTTTCCATTTAAGTGAACTTAGTGACCAATTGGCCATCCTTCATACTGATACCAAATCATATATATTTTCCCACAGGTCTCTACAACCTGGAGATCTAGAGTGAAATCCCAGCCCCTTGAAATGGATGGTAAAACTTCCCATTAACTTCATAGATTCTACGACTGGAAGGGACCTCGAGAGGTCATCGAGTCCAGTCCCCTGCCCTCATGGCAGGACCAAATACTGTCTAGACCATTCCTCATAGACATTTATCTAACCTACTCTTAAATATCTCCAGAGATGGCGATTCCACAACCTCCCTAGGCAATTTATTCCAGTGTTTAACCACCCTGACAGTTAGGAACTTTTTCCTAATGTCCAACCTAAACCTCCCTTGCTGCAGTTTAAGCCCATTCTACCCTTAATCATTCTTGTTGATTAAAGGTCTTGAGTACATGACCTATGAAGGAAGGCTGAAAGAATTGGGTTTGTTTAGTTTGGAAAAGAGAAGACTGATTGGGGACATGATAGCAGTTTTCAGGTATCTAAAAGGGTGTCATAAGGAGGAGGGAGAAAACTTGTTCACCTTAGCCTCTAAGGATAGAATAAAAAGCAATGGGCTAATCAGTGTATTTTTCTAGGAGTCCTACCCAGTCTATGAGCAGAATCCAATCTGGATTCAGCAGGAGGTAAACTTTTAAAGCGTGCATTTCAGAAAACCACAACTCCAACATGATAAAGAGCTATAGCTGTAAGACCAGCTATAGAGGTGCTCAGTGTACAGGTGTGGAGAGGAGCTAGGGTTAAGAACAAAGAGTAGAAGACAGAGTCTAGATCTTAGCTGGGGGAACCCATTCCATCAGGAGCATACTTACTGCCTAGATTAGCAGAGATTCACCTGCTTATGGTATTTTTTAAAAGACAGTAATGGGCATATGGGTTTTATACAGCATGAAAGTACAGCATTAGCTCTAAGATGTGTAGAATAACCCAGATACAGTAAATGGCTCAGACACAACATGACAAATGTCACAATAGGAAAATACTTTTTCTTTTAAAATAAATTAAGATGTGATATTTGCAATCATTTTTCTTCAGCACTGTTCCCAAAGTCTTCCAACATAAATGCATATTTGTTATTTAGGAGGTATTTTAAGACATCAAAGTTGGAAGCATGTGTTAAGTGTGACTGGCATGTTTTCTGTATCTTGCTTTTCCATGCATATACAATAATTGTTGTTCCATATACAGAATTAGCCTGCTCAAAGTATATCCATACCCTGAACACACAGGGTAAAACATTATAGAAAGAAAAATTAGAAATATGTTAATGAATTCCATGTAAGGAGTGTATGACTAACAGGCTACAACAGGTCGTTTTAATAGCATTTTAACAGATTGTGGGAATACTTAATCAAAAGCAGCACTATTTTTAAGCTAACTTTACACACATGCATTGTATAAGATAAATTCATCTGAAAGTACAACATATAGAAATACAAGTTATTTTAAATGATGCAAAGTATTCATTTATCAAAGAATGAAACATCTAACATACCTGCTACAGATCTTTGATATTCTGAAAATTTGGAGACTCAGGAAATGCCTGGTTACAAGCCCAATTGGTTACACAAATTATTTGCTTAGATGTACAGATATATTATCATTTTGGTCCCAGTTCTGCTGCACTCCCTTGTATATTTCTGCAGAGAAACCAATGGGAATACATGGAGTACAACACAACTCAGTATGAATAAGAGTGGGAAAACTGAGCCTTCTGTGACTTCCATAACCTTTGTAAATTATACACATATGTTTATGTGGTCACAACAGCCTAGTTAGCCAAATATTAGAGATCTGTATTTTTAAAAAAATAAAAAATAAAAAAAGAGTAAATAATGTTTGCAATGCAAGTGTGTGCGACTCTTTGTTCCATGCAGCTTAGCATCACACCTAAAGCAGCACCACTAACAATAAAACGGTTATGTCTGTGACATGATAGATATAGCAGATAATAAAATAAGACTGATATCTGGACCAGAAACAAAAGTGCTTAGTTTGTGGACTTTGATAACCACAACCATTACAACTGAAACTGCCTTGTGTTTATCTTCACGCCAACTTTTGATATTTTAATTGAAAGTATTTACACATTTTTCTATGGGTATATTCTTTTCTATTCAATTAAGCTGATCAAGATAAGTTAGAAACAACATATAGAAAAAAACAGTATTTTTCTCCAAGGTTTTATTAGATGTTAAAGTTTGACAAGTATCCATTATTTTTACTCTGTCTATTGATCATTGAAAGAATCACAAAAATACTTAGGTAAATTTGATAGTTTACAGTTTTTAAATGTTGCTTGGTCTTGTCTAGATACGCTAGATTAATCTATTTGAAATCAAGACAAGAGAACTATTTCAACCTCTTGAGAAAATGTTAAATCTCTAATCAATGTTTGTAATTAGAGAATTGACTATACTGAAGCACTGTATCCATTAAGAAATCTATTTCTGGTCATCTGCCACTGATGCTAAAATGACTATTTTTGTCTTCCATCCTTCTGCATGGTACCACATACTCCAGGCTTTTCTGATCAGACTTATATTGAGCTAAAAAGGGCACCATAAATTTTATAGGCAGAGATTTGATTTGCATTCACAGAAAAGACAAGTTACTACAAGATTTGGTAGTTCAAGTATTAACGTCTTTTTAGAAGAAAGGCTTTTTTAGACTTGGCAGGAAATTGTGCTAAATGAAAAAGTAGATAATAAATTGAATGCTCTTTGTATCAAAGTGCTTTTGCTTTAACATCATCATGAAGTAGTTTCAGCAGCATGTTCCACTGCTGGCAAATTAACTAGTGAAGAACATTTTGCATGCCAGATATCTAACTTCTCTGATGGAAATGAAGTATATGGCATATTAATTATGTTTTTATAAAGGAGAACTCTCAGGGATGGCAACTCCAAGCACAAAAGCACCAAACTTCTGGTTAAAGGTTTCTGCAGAATTCTCAGTCAGAAGGAGTTGCATGCACACAGGAGTGCAAAATTTAGCCCCCATGTGTATACTAAATTGCTCCACTAAAATTAAAAAAATCAGTTTTTAAATTAAGGTACACAGTATAAATAAAACTTTGCTTGCAACTGTCAAACTGTCTATTCTATCTTTTCAGTTTATTCTACCCATAGCTGGGAATGTGCTTCAACCTAAATTACTGTACAGTTCTTTCTACAGGGAGATTTCCAAATTTCCACTGGGTACTGTCTTTAGATAGTATAGTAAACCCTTCAACTGGCTAATCATTTTTCTGAGTAGGTATTATCCCATTGTACAACATCTGAAAGTAGAAAATGTCTGTATATTCGCAGAGTCTAAAAATAAACTCAAGATTCTTCTCCTAGTCTGTAACTGATTTCTGGGGGATTTTTCTTCTGAAGGCTTAGAAATCAGATAATTGATGTGTATTCTGTGTAACCTAGATCCAATATGACCCAAATGCACTAAATAATCCATTCTCTTTCAAATGTTTATGTATTTCTCAATTCCCTTCTACTCTCTTAAGGAGCACACTCTCACTTTTAATTTAAGAAAAAAATCATTTTGAATTTCTAAAGTCTAGCAACTTCTGTAATCGAACTTCTTTATTTCAATTGTTTTCAATTAATTGGGATTTTGGCCTGGAATAGTGACTGTTTGAGTATCACTTTAAAAAAAATTCTGTACGTTAACTTCCAGTGTGTAGAATGATCAGTACATGAGTAAAGGTTGGAGAGTCATGCTGTAAGATGAGATTCTCATTTCTGTGCTCAGCATTTATCATTCATTTCATGAGGGTGTTTTCAGAAGTTGCGCTGACCCTTCCACAGTGCCATTTGAAACAATATTCCCACAAATATTTAATCCTGTTGATATTAATAATTTATTGGAATTCTGCCACTGCACATTTTGGCCCATTATGAGAGAACACTTTCTCAGTTAAAGCCATAGCATGCAAATAAATTCCATAGTGATTTTGTAATTTTGACTAGTTCTAATAAACCCTGAATTATTTTTGACCTCTCTGAATGAAATGATCACTAATATGAAATACAGGTTCTTTTTTGGTAAAATCAGCATCAATGTGTGTACATTTAAGTTGGTCATTTCTGTGGATGCAGAGATGCTACTGGCCGCTTACTTACAATTATACAGACTTAACAACCTTGTATTTTTAAATCTTTGAAGTATGTCTTGGCCACCAGAATTAGTCTCTTTTAAGGTTCATATGAAGGATGCACAGAGAGGTCTTCTCCAGGTTAATCCTCTGCAATCTGTAGTCTCCAAAATAAATAACTCTGTTCATCTGAGATTATCTTCCATTCTGTATGGTTGACAAAATATGGCCAACTATTAATTACTGTCACTACCAAGAGAAAACAGTGTCCTTTAGAATCTTTAATGAATATCTTGAAGAACAAAATAAGGTTTTGCAATATGGTCCTTATCCAGTTCCCATTGAACTCTATGGGAATTTACTACCAACTTCAATGGGGCCCACGGGATTGACTGACAAAGAAAGCATCCTGTTCTTCTGAGAATTTTACCATTGCCATGGACTGATGATTTTCAGTACTCACTATTATAATTATATAAAAAGAAATCAATGTCCAACATTGCATCTTCATAGCCACTAATGTGGCTATAACAATGTGGTTTATAAAGGTAAAGGTAAATATTTGAGCAGAGAGATACTTATGAAATTTTCACATAAAAAAAATTAAGCCAAGAGCCTCTCTTTTCAGATTATGCATAGTTCTTTTCAGTAGTGGTTAAAGTGTTGCGTGCAGTCTCTCTTTGCCCTTTTTCCTCACATTTACCATCACCTATGATTCATCACAGGCTAGGTGCAGTGATTTGAGAGTGCTTTAATGCACAAATGCATCACTAATCGCTATTTGCATTTATTAAAAGTAATATCACAGTCTTTGAACATTTCATAGGCTTATTCCTATAGCTGAAAGGTTTTTGGAAAAGCAGTCTTAGCTTTAAAATATTTCTCAGCAGGATGTATCTTTCTTATTCTGAGACTGTGGAATTTCAAAATGTGCCATGATAATAAGAAATCCTGGAAGAGCACTGCCTATTCTTGATGATAAATGGGAACAGGCAGACTGCCTGGTCCCTTGATATATATTCCATGGATACATAGGAAGTCACCATGCCAGATAGCCCCCAAATCATAGAGCATGGGATAAGCAAATCAACTAGACATCCATTAAAATAATCCAGGGTAGGAGAGGAAGACAACTGATTGCCCTGAAAAAATTATCAATAGTGGGTGTGGTTCCCAGCTCCCTCTCAAACAAGAATAAATGTAAAGGTAAAAGGAAAATTAATTTCCCATGACCTGATGGGAAAGGGATTTACATTATAAGAGGGTAAATTTCAGAAGGTAGATTAAATGTTACTGACGTTAAAAAAATAACTTTAAAAATGTTGGTGTTTGTGTGAACCTACAACTCCGGGCAAAAATGTATGGGGTTCAAATCCCACACAATTAATTGCACTTGTGGTTTTTGCTTAGCTCTAATTTTCACTCCCAAAACACACACATTCACCTTCCTGTTAAAAGGACTGTATGATGTAATTAAACAGATGTTTCCTATACTATGTAGTAGAAATGTGTACCTCAAAAGACAGAATAGAAACCAATGTTTTCTCTAGCTATTGATCAAGTCCAGAAAGATGTAGCTGAAGAGATGTGGGACAAATACAAGTTTGGGTTCCTTGATAGAAGGGCACAGGAATTCAAGGCAAAATTTGAAAAATGCCCAAGATAATTTAGCAATAAAGCCTTTTGTGAACAATCAGCGGTATTCTACATGCTTAGTCTTCAACTGTAAACAATTTTAATGTATTTTTTTCTGAATGCCCCCCATCACCACCCTGTTTCCTGCTACTGTATTTTTCATCTACATTACACAAGTAAATGTTGAGATATGGGGCAGTCAAAATCTCTGCAGCCAAAGAGCCCATGTTTTTCCAAATCAGCTAAAAAGAACTGGCCAGGGGTTATGAGGTATGCTTTTCCAGGTCATGTATTAACATGTTCTAGCTGCAAGTTATAATAAAATTGCTACTCAAACTCAAAAATATAGTAAGCTCCAATCTTGCATTTCCGGTAGCAATATTCAGTGTTATGCTTTCATATCATCATGTAACGGTTACAATTTTTAAAGTAACTTTTATAAAATGGGTTTTTTTAGTTATTGTTGTTAGCAGAGCACTCCAGACATATTTTAGACTAAATGGTACATTTGTTCAATAAAATTGTTGTGATGGAATTATAAAATATTAAGTATGCATAATTTTTAAACTATTTTATTTTTGGGAATTTAGAATATATACTTATCCACAAATTGTCACTAAAAACATCCTTTCCAAACAAAAAGAATAGAAAAACCTCTTGTAAAATGAACGGTGGAATCCAGATTCGGCTTTTTTTTTTTTTTAACTCTGTACGATACGCATTTGCCATGATTTTCAAAAGTAACAACTGATTTTGGGTGTTGAACTGGAGACACCAGAAAATGGCCTGATATTCAGGAAGCACTCTATGAATATCCTAGGCATATCAAGCAGGGTCTGTGAAAATTGTGCAACCCAAGATCTCTTGCCACTTTTGAAAATTTTGGCCATTGTAGTTGAAAAAACACATCAAATCTAAAACATCTTGTTTGAGATCATTCAAACTTTTTAGCTGATTTATTCCTTGATGAATCTTCAACACAACTTATTGAAATGTCTAGTTTCTCTTTGGCAATTTAGTGTTCAGATAATCACTCAGCCAAGCACAGTTTATTTAGGAAATCTAACAAACCCATTGCCACAATTTTGATTCTGTGAAAAATGTGTTTTCCTTCTTTTTAGTTGGAAGTTTTTTTTAAATTAGGGTTTTTAAATTTTAAAGATCTTTAATAGTAATTTGTCCACAGCATGTCTGTTAACAGGCACAAATGCTGCCAATTCACTAGGTGCTGTTTATAAAGTACTTTATAATTAATCACAAAATTAAGCAACTTCAAACAACACTCATTTCTACTTTATTTTCACTTAAATTTTAGTGTAAAGTGCCAGACTGACAGACTAATCTATTTTATCAACAGAATAAATGTAACATGGGAAAGTATAAGCTTTCATAAAATGCCCTTCCAGTAGAACTACATTTCAGTTCTAAATGTAATTGAAAGATTGCCTCATCTATCTCTTTATCCCAAGACAACTTGAAAGAATAGGTAGGCTTTAATAGTGATTTTCAACCCTTTCACTTAGTAGGCAGGTACAGAATGGTTTGCTATAAACTTCATTTTCAAGTAACTCATACTGTAATGCATCTTGTTACCACTTTTTATAGGCATACACACACTCTTCTCTCTGCAGGTGTGTATGTGGGGAGGGTTTAGAGTGACAAAAATAACATACCTAATGTTTACCTCAGATACATAAATAGCCTATTTAAGATTCTACTATTGTACTCATAGACAACCTATATTTTATTTCTGGAGATTATTTTTTATTAAATTTATTTCATTTTTGACTGTGTAGTCATTCTGGTAGTTTAAAAATTCTAGAAAATCCACAGACTGAATATTTATGTCTGTAATAAATACCTGTAGATACGATTTCTCAGGATTTCTAGATTATACATGCACTCCTTAAAATAAAATTAACATGTTCATGACATACTCAGGCCACGTACACAAAGAAAACTGGAGGAAGCCCGGAAGGACAGCTATTAGAAACTTGGCAACTTATGACAGCCAGGACCAAGGTTTATTTTGATTTTTATGTATTGCTCATGTTATCTTTGCTTGGAACTTGCCTCCATATCTAATTTCAGTGTACAGTATTTTTGTTTCTGATATGTCATTAACATTTTAATATGTTCTTAACATCAAAGTACAACTGGCTGAAGCCACTATGATTGACTATGCAAGACAAATGTCTTTCCCTAGGCTGCAACAGTTGTATCCAGGTTCCTAATTGTTTTTCATCTCATAACCATTTTTCTCTTTTCTCTCATTTTTCCCTGATTTCTTCCCTGGACTGTAGATCCTTCCCCTCAGGCCCCAATATCATTATGAAAGTTTGTGTATCTTTCCTAAAGAATATTATTCCAAACCCCTCTTTTTTCTACTAATTGTTGATTTCCTCATCTCATTTCTTTAGTACAACAGTGCCAAAGTATGTACTGTCAATATACTATAAACTGTGCATCATAATTCTATTTTTTCCCTTTAAAACTCCTACATGGCAATACTAATGAGACAAAGCTTACAATGAACTAAAATATTAGGACCAATTTCATCATAATTAATGTCTCACATCTTTTACCATAATATATGTGTGTGTGTGTGTGTGTATAAACAGTACTTTTAAACAAAGCAAAAACAAAGTTAAAAAACCCACCATAACCAAAATGCAACATTATGCTTCAATTTTTATAAACAAAACAAACAAACAAAAAAGCCAGATAAAAAGGGGAACAAAGAGGACCCAGGGAATTATAAACTAGTCATTTAACTTTGATACATGGAAAGATACTGGAACAAATTAATAAACAATCATTTTGTAAGCTCCTTGAGGATAATTGGGTTATACAGAACAGCCAGCACAGATTTGTTAAGAACAAATCATGCCAAACCAACCTAATTTCCCTATTTGATAGGGTTAATGTCTGTGGGGATGGGAGGAAGCAGTAGATGTGATATATCTTGATTTTAATAAGGCTTTCGACAGTTCCACATGTAGCCCATCTGCAACTGCTAACAGCAAAAATCCCTGATGGCTGGAGATGGGACTCTAGATGGAGAGGCTCTGAGTTACTATAGAGAATTCTTTCCCAGCTGTCTGGCTTGTGGGCCTTGCTCACATGCTCAGAGTCTAACTGATCACCATATGTGGGGTTAGGAAGGAATTTTTCCCCTGATCAGATTGGCAGAGATCCTGGGGTGGGGTTGCCTTCCTCTGAGCATGGGACATGGGTCACTTGCTGATTTAAGCTAATGTAAATGGTGAATTCTCTGTAACTTGAAGTCTTTAAACCATGATGTGAGGACTTCAGTAACTCAGCCAGATGTTAAGGGTCTATTACAGGAGTAGGAGGGCGAGGTTCTGTGGCCTGCGATGTGCAGGAGGTCGGACTACATGATCATGATGGTCCCTTCCGACCTTAAAATCTATGATTCTATGAAATGTGGTCTTGATTAAATTACTATAAAGTAGGTGCACAGCTGGTTGAAAGACCATACTCAAAAAGTAGTTATCAATGGTTTGCTGTCAAACTGGGAGGGTGTATCTCGTAGTGTCCACGGGGGTCATACCTGGGTCCAGCCCTATTCAATATTTTCATGAATGACTTGGATAAAGGATTGAAGAGAGTGTGCTTATAGAATTTGCAGGTGACACTAAAATGGGAGGTGTTGCAAACAGTTTGGAGGAGAGGATTAGAATTCAAAATGAATACAAATTGGAGAACTGGTCTGAAATAAAAAAGATGAAATTCAAGAAAGACAGTTATGAAGTATACCACCACTAACGCAGGGGAAAAAAAATCAAACGTACAACTACAGAATGGGAAATAACTGGTGAGATGATAATACTGCTGAAAAAGTTTGGGGGTTATAGTGGATCACAAATTGAATAAGAGTAAACAACATGACGCAGTTGCAAAGAAGGCTAATATTCTGGGGTGTGTTAACAGGAGCATCATATGAAAGAGACAGGAGGTAATTTTACCTTTATACAGCATTGGTGAGGCCTGAGCTGGAATACTGTATATAGTTCTGAGCACCACATTTTAGGAAAGATGTGGTTCAATTGGAGAGAGTCTAGAAGACAGCAACAAAAATGATAAAAGGTTTAGAAAACCTAACCTATGAGGAAAGGTTAGAAATCTGGGCATGTTTAGTTTTGCGAAAAGATTAAGGGGGAAACCTGATGACTGTTTTCAAATGTGTTAAGGGCTGTTATAAAGAGGATGGTGATCAATTATTATTCTTCATGTCCACTGAAGGTAGAACAAGAAGTAATAGGTTTAATCTGCAGCAAGGGAGATTTATGTTAAATATTAAGAAAAGCTTTCTAATTATAAGGGTAGTTAAGTTGAGGGCAGATTTGGATATGCATATCAAGGTATATTAAAAATATCCATGATAAAATGCTATGGTTGCAAAGTTAAATTTTCAGAAGTCAGGAAATGACAAAATTATTATTACATGCACAACATGAGCGCTGCCCCCTTGTGCTTATGTATTATGATAATGTCTTTTAAAAGATGATCAGGTACTGTTCCTGAAATAATACAGCATCTTTTTCTACATTATTGAATGCCAATTGATCCAAATAGGCTTGAACCAAAACCCGCTCAGAACAATGGTAGTCTTTCAGAGGACTTTGACTCAGGCTGTGGATGTGAAGGGTTCACATATACCTTTGCTTCATTAATTCTGTTGGGCTTATAGTACCACAGTTGCTACATGTGTAACTAAGGTTGCACAAAAGCGCACATGCTATATTGTATTATTTATTAGAGAAGTAGTACATAATCCTCTAACTAAAGACTGTTTTTTAACAATGAAGCAGAGTTAAGGTGTGCATGCAACCTTAGATTTAGCATTTCCTGACTTTGAGTACATCACCATACAAGCATCAATAAACTGTGTATTTATATTTAAATATACATTGCACCATAAATTTATGTATTTATTAGTTTGAACACATTTTTTAAAAGTGAAGATATTTTGAATGAATGCATATTTCCTAAGATACAGCACTAAAGAATGTATAGCACAAATAATAAATTCCAAGCCAAAAATGTATTGGCAACTTTATATGCATAAGAAAGTAAACAAATTACCCGGACAAATTTTGGTCATGAACATGGTTAATAATTTTCAATAAATTCCTCCTCTGACTGCTATAACAGACTATTAATGCTTGCAACCGGTGTTTTCGTCTCTGCACTAAGACATTTAAAGATTATAAAAGAGTAAAAAGACAATCAATACAATCTACATAATCAATAAGGCTCTGGGATCTTATTCAGAACAGCAAGTGAAAAAAATCCATCATTGCCCTTCAATATCTGCATTTTTAAAAATTCTCAAATGATGTTGGGAGACACTGATCTGTACAGCATAAAATATGACTTATTTGACCTAGCCCTGACAACTTACATGATAATACATAGCACATTCAGTTTGAAGAAACACGGTTCCACTGTCTTAAGATACTAGTTTTACAAAACTATTCCACATTCCACTTTGTCTGCTTTCACTATCTGCCAACAATGTCACTTGTTTGGTATCATTTGATCTTTTAAAGAGGTATTATCATGCTCCAAAAAATGATTTGTTGGCCATGCACATGCATACATGTGGAAGTGGGTTTCTCATGTTCTTCACCTCAAATCACTGTATGAACAACATACTGTCTGCTTACTGAGCAGCTGTACCCTTCAGTGCAACACCACCAGCAGACAGATATTCTCCATTGTACAACAGTTTTGAAAAGGGGAAAAAATGGTAGCAAGAGAGCAATTCACGTCCTTTTCTTCAAACCATGCCTCTGCTACCAGTGCTGTCATGGTTACACTGCTATTTATACTCATACCAGCTTAACGAAAGTACACAAGCAAGGGAATCACACCTTTAGCTCTTAGTGTAGACGTAGCCATAGACATCTGAGCACTTTCTGCAGGTGCTGCATGTTTGTGTCACATATCCCCAATACCAGCTTTAGGAGTATAACAACATTCTAGACATATAAAAAAAAGTGTTATGAATTCTGGCTTTATCATCCAGTGATTTCTTTAGATAAAACTGTGATATTTAAATATGTGTATAATGGCTTGATAGTAGTGGGACCAGCCAATATATATATAACTCCATAATACTTGCATAAAACAAGATATTATTGCTAGTTGTCCCCAACAGGCCAGATTCTTGCTCAATCATCTGAAAATTCACAGCACAGATCAAAAAACTAAAAGTTGTGTATGATGAAGCTTCCTTGTGTAACAGCAGAGGCTTTGACTGAGTTAACACAATCTCTTCTACTTCGCCCAGCACTAGGATTTTGTCATAATCACACTTCCAGCTACTAACTGAAGCAGGCCCACTTGGATAATACTGTAGCAACCAATGATCAGGAAGAAAATATCAATAAAAGAACTTTGACCCATTTTAAGCAGCAGGGTTAACCAAGTTCAGGGCCCAGTGGGTTGTTTCCATTAGAAGGAGAAATTGATGACCAATTATGATATCTTTGATGCAACCCTATTTATTGATAAAGTTCTGTTTCCCTGAACACAAGAGGAATCAAACAGCAGGAAATAGTTTCTTTGCTCACAGCAGCAAGCACTTTTCATTCAGCACTCAGCCTAAAACTTGCTCTCTAGGCTTTTCTCAAGGTCACTTTCACTGTTTGTTCAGGCTATGTCTGGAGCTTTCTTGCTGCCTTCTCTCCGGTTCTTTCACGTTTCTCCCCTTCTCTCTCTGACATAGACAAGCACACCTCCACCAAACAATATACAGAGAAAACCTCCCACCCACTTAGTTCTAATTACTGAGTAGACTACTAACATGTGCCATTGTTTGGGCCAGTCTATTGCCTGTGTTTTGGTTTGAGGCCTCTATTGCTTCCTATATTTCTCCTGAAAGAATGGGAGCTGCTGCACTCACCAGTTTCATTGACATTTTACCCAAACTAAAAAGTAATATCATTTAAAACAGTTAGGGATGAAAATACTGGAACACCAACATTTTTGTTAGCCAATACTGTTGCATTGTTTTTGCTGATTATTTCTGTCTGGCTCTTCAGGCCACAGCTGACCCAATATTACAACTCCCTGGCTCAGTGACTCCTTCCTTCTTGCCAAATCCGGGGAAGCCAGAGAATGGAGCCACTGATACTGGCTAAAAGTTCCATCCTTCCCATAGTCAACCCCAGTGTTTGCCAGTGAAGGAGGAAAGCTTGAGGAGAAAAAGTTCCCTTCCCAATGATTTAAGTTGTTTGGGATACAGTAGTTTTGATTGCTTGTTTTCTTTATTTATAGTTTCTTATTGTTGTTTTATATAGATGCATATTCCCTTCAGAATTTAAATTAATGTTGTTTTTACTGCTGAATGTTATGTATACTCAGACAGTTTGTACTACTTACATACCGTACGTGTACATTTTCCTTTGATTATGGCCTTGTTTTGTTATATACTTGGTCAACCCCCTTTAAAAAAAAACACCTTAAATTTGTAGGTATATAGAAAGAGAAAATGCCTACAGAACTGAAGAAAACAAACAATAACTACTACAGTACACAAAACAGAGGAATCCTCCAGAAAGTACTAAGAATACTGTATCAACTACTAATTTTCATTGTCCTGATAATACTTTGATGTGTACTCTTCATTTGCTGAAATTTTCAATTACAATGTTACTGCAATAAATTTAGCCTATGGTCTTTTTGCCCTCCAGATCCATTGAAAGATGGATCACAAATCCATTTTTGTGAACTTTTACCATTTTAATAACTACTAGATCAAAGGGTGGCAACTATCTAAACAGTATTCAGGTATTCTCTAAAGGAGTCATAATATTAGGGTCATTAATTTTATAGCAGGCCTATAACTGCCAGTAGTTTAAAAAGACTCTGTCAAGATGAAAGGCCATATATTTAACCTATGCTTAAAGGTACATGTTTTAGTTGTAAATTGACTTCTTTTCCAGTGTGACTAGGACAGATTCCATACAGAGCAGGGCATTACAACTTTATTAATGTTTAAGAACTAGAGCAAGTGTTGTAGATAGCCCAATTAGTAAATTTCCATTACCCAGTCCAAGAAGGACTGATTTTAGAGTATACAGTGTTGTTGTAGTCACGTTGATCCCAGGATATTAGAGAGACAAGGTGGGTGAGGTAATATGTTATATTGGACCAGCTTCTGTTGGTGAGAGGACAAGCTTTTGAGCTTACAAATTGATGAAGAAGACCTGAAGAGCTCTGTGTAAATTCAACAGAAGTGGTCCAATGAAAAATATGAACTCACCCACCTTATGTGTCTGATTTCTAAAGCACATTCCTGGCCGTAATATACAGCTTTAAAGGAACAAGGGCGGCTCCAGACCCCAGCATGCCAAGCACGTGCTTGGGGCGGCAAGTCGCAGGGGGCACTCTGCCAGTCGCCGCGAGGGTGGCAGGCAGGCTGCCTTCGGCGGCTTGCCTGCGGAGGGTCCGCTGGTCCCGCAGCTTCGGGGGACCTCCCGCAGGCATGTCTGCGAAGGGTCTGTGGGAGGTCCACCGAAGCTGCGGGACCAGCAGACCCTCTGCAGGCAAGTCGCTGAAGGCAGCCTGCCTGCCGTGCTTGGGGTGCAAAATGCCTAGAGCCGCCCCTGAAAGGAAGATTACATTTGGGCCTAAACATTTTGACAGTCTCAGTTTAGACAAAATGGCCTGGCACCAACATGGCTAAACTGGTCATTCCAGTTAGGAAGTGATGAATCTTCCGTTTGTATTCAATTACAGCATCAGACTTTTTACTTAGTTAATTTGGAGAACACTGATTCAGGAACAAGCATAACTTCAAATACACATCAGTGATATCTAAAAAGTCTATCCCTGACTTTTCCAGCCCTCAATTTCCTCATTTGTAAGATAGATAATAGTTACACAACCTCTGATAAGTGTTTTGAGATCCTTGGATGTGAAGTATCAGAGGGGTAGCCGTGTTTGCTGCTTCTACAGAACCAGACTAACACGGCTACCCCTCTGATACTTCACACCATGCAAGGCACTGCATTTAGCCGTATGGAGTGGAAATCCATCACCTCATGAAGAAACTTGCACAAATGCAGACGGATATCATCTTCCTTTCCAAATGTAAACGGATGGACATCATACCTAATGGACTAAAGGTAAAAAATCCACTGCTATCTACATACTACACAGACCACAGTGAGAGATTATGCCATACTCTATCAAAGAAACTGAGGAACCACCTGATCAGCATCCTATACAGCAAACAGGAAAACATCAAAAAAGAGCTCTCCAACCTGGAGACTCTCATCAATAACCAAACTTCCATACAAACGGACTTCACTAAAATAAGACAGGAGATCTACATTACTCACTTCACCTCTCTACAAAGAAAAAAGGACTGTAAGCTGTCTTTAAAAAAAAAATTACGTCTGTTAGTCTATAAGGTGCCACAGGACTCTTTGCTGCTTCAATGTGAAGTTCTATATAGTACAAACTGTTATTTAATATTATAGTCTTAGTAACATAAGATAAGCTTCTTTGCATGTAGATTGGACAGTCACATGGTATTTACATTTCCACAGAAATTATATGAGTAAAATAAAGAGAAGCTATTAGGGCTTTGTTTACCATTTTCAAAGTAAGTCCAGATAAAGCTACAAAATTTGCAAAAACAATGTTGTCTCAGGGAAATAGGTTATCAATCAATTAGAAATTAAATACAAGCATGCTGAGATGTACTTATGTACCAAAATCAAGAGCTAATAGAGGATACCTGCTTTTATAATATACATTTTAAAAAAATCCAGCAAACAGATCAGTGTACTTCTCAGAAGATGCTTCAGAAAAAAAATGGGTGTCATGGGCACAGAAGATCCAGAATATGCTAATTCTGTTGCTAATTCTGTGGACAAGAGGTATCTTCTTGAACTATGTTATTAAATCCCATCCTAACTGTATTTTGCTTAACTTTGTAATTGACATTTATGAGCGAGTACAATGGAAATTGTTTACAATGCTACAGGGCTGCAGTATCTATCATCTCTTGTTCACTTCAGATGTGCAGACTCAGTAATACACCTCAGCCATTCCACATGCTAACTACCCATTGTGTCACAGTTACCCCGCTCTTCCAAAACTATTGTTTCTTTTCTCTGTGAAAGATTTGATGGTGAATACACAGGAACGGCCATTTCTCATAAGTTTCCACAATGACTGAGAAATGGCCTTTTTTTCCCCCACCCTCCAGCATAATATTAGGGACATTAAAAAAAAAGTTCAGTGATTTTGTAATGTTTTATACTTTGGACAGTTATATAAACATACCCCAGATGTACACTAAAGGTGAAGTTTTATTTAGCCAGGATTTAAAGAAGCTGGACAGTACACTAAAGGTGAAGTTTTATTTAGCCAGGATTTAAAGAAGCTGGACAGTTACTGAAGCAAAGAAAGTCTTCAAATTTCACAACTTACAAAGGATCAGACTGATGCCTAAATGTTGGGCTTAGGTGACTAAGTCAATTTGTGGATCTAGCCCGGAGAATCTCAACCCCTCAGCTAAGCTAGCACTACCTCTTAGGCGCCTACTTTCCACTGTTAATATCTCCTAGGTGCCTATTTTTTATGGCAGTGAGCATGCAGCCAGGAGCTCAGACACCAGATAAACATGAGATTGAGGTGGCTAACAAACTAGACATTACCCTGCCTATTTATCTGACCTGGTAGGTGTGCTCAGAGTACGCCTAACCCCACACAAAACAGCCAGAGGAGAAGATAGTGATGGTGTCCCCCTTACACTGAGTGGCAAAATGCCCAAGTTTCTTTTTGGACCTAGCCCTTAGTTTCTAACCCAGCTAAAGCCAAATTGGAAGCAGAGTTAAAACATCTCAGTAATAGAAAAGAGTGCCAAGGATCCATTTTAATATTCCTGAAACTAATGGAAAGATACAGAGTTAAATATTACTTTACTAATTGACACACTGTATTTTACCTGAGACTATACAACTGGATACACTGGTCTACAATTTTTGGGAAGTTGTCTGCTTCAGAGATAAAATGTGATATTTATTATATATTTTGATGTGCTGAATTCAAATATGACAATTAAAACAACTGATTGGCTACTGTTTCTAAGATATTTAAGTTTTTACATTTTATGTCTATGTACAATGTGTAGATAGTAGAGTTTTAATCATAAATTGTAAATTTAGGTCTTTTCATGTGTTTATGGTTGCTTTACATGATAATAGTTCACCTGTCCTGTTTATGCAACACTTTAAAAATCAGCAGAAGGGTTATCTAATTAAAATTTATTATGAAACAAAAGGCAAAAAACTATTATGTACATAGTTTAGTCTTATTCAGTGTCTACTCGGCGCTTCTTGGCTTGTCTCTTGTATTCATTAAATGGAGCATCTATTGTCACTGTCCAGCAATAGTCTGCAAGCATTGATGGGCTCCATTTGCCCTGATAGCGTTTCTCCATTGTTGCAATGTCCTGGTGAAATCGCTCGCCGTGCTCGTTGCTCACTGCTCCGCAGTTCGGTGGAAAAAAATCTAGATGAGAGTGCAAAAAATGTATCTTTAGTGACATGTTGCAACCAAGGCTTTTGTATGCCCTGAGGAGGTTTTCCACCAACAACCTGTAGTTGTCTGCCTTGTTGTTTCCGAGAAAATTTATTGCCACTAACTGGAAGGCTTTCCATACCGTCTTTTCCTTGCCACGCAGTGCATGGTCAAATGCATCATCTCGAAGAAGTTCACAAATCTGAGGACCAACAAAGACACTTTCCTTTATCTTAGCTTCACTTAACCTTGGAAATTTTCCACGGAGGTACTTGAAAGCTGCTTGTGTTTTGTCAATGGCCTTGACAAAGTTCTTCATCAGACCCAGCTTGATGTGTAAGGGTGGTAACAAAATCTTCCTTGATTCAACAAGTGGTGGATGCTGAACACTTTTCCTCCCAGGCTCCAATGACTGTCAGAGTGGCCAATCTTTCTTGATGTAGTGGGAATCTCTTGCACGACTATCCCATTTGCAGAGAAAACAGCCGTACTTTGTGTATCCAGTCTGCAGACCAAGCAAGAGAGCAACAACCTTCAAATCACCACAAAGCTGCCACTGATGTTGGTCATAGTTTATGCACCTCAAAAGTTGTTTCATGTTGTCATAGGTTTCCTTCATATGGACTGCATGACCAACTGGAATTGATGGCAAAACATTGCCATGATGCAGTAAAACAGCTTTAAGACTCATCTTCAATGAATCAATGAACAGTCTCCACTCATCTGGATCGTGAACGATGTTGAGGGCTGCCATCACACCATCGATGTTGGTGCAGGCTACAAGATCACCTTCCATGAAGAAGAATGGGACAAGATCCTTTTGACGGTCACGGAACATGGAAACCCTAACATCACCTGCCAGGAGATTCCACTGCTGTAGTCTGGAGCCCAACAGCTCTGCCTTACTCTTGGGTAGTTCCAAATCCCTGACAAGGTCATTCAGTTCACCTTGTGTTATGAGGTGTGGTTCAGAGGAGGAGGATGGGAGAAAATGTGGGTCCTGTGACATTGATGGTTCAGGACCAGAAATTTCATCCTCTTCCGTGTCTGACTCAAGTGAGAATGATTCTGGTGCATCAGGAACCGGCAGTCCTTCTCCGTGGGGTACTGGGCGTATAGCCGATGGAATGTTTGGATAATGCACAGTCCACTTTTTCTTCTTTGACACACCTTTCCCAACTGGAGGCACCATGCAGAAGTAACAATTGCTGGTATGATCTGTTGGGTCTCTCCAAATCATTGGCACTGCAAAAGGCATAGATTTCCTTTTCCTGTTCAACCACTGGCAAAGATTTGTTGCACAAGTGTTGCAGCATATGTGTGGGGCCCACCTCTTGTCCTGATCTCCAATTTTGCAGCCAAAATAAAGGTGATAGGCTTTCTTAACCATAGTGGTTATACTGCGCTTTTGTGATGCAAAAGTCACTTCACCACAAACATAGCAGAAGTTATCTGCACTGTTCACACAAGTATGAGGCATCTCTGCTCACTTTGGCTAAACAGAAATGTGTCCCTTTGCAAAATCAAACACTGACAAATAAGAGAGCACAACACTGTATGATTTCTAGAATTGATATAGGGCAATTTGTTCAGCAGAGTGATGTAAGCTTCGTTATGATTGCATCATCCATGACTTCTAGGAATAACATGATGCAATTCATATCATGTATGACGCAATACCAGCTTCAGATTGCATCATTCATTGTTTTGCCTAAAAAGCAAGTACTGTCCAAACCCAGTCATAGATTTATTCATAGATCCAGTCAAACATGTATTTTAGTCATTTCTGGTTTAAATTGAGATCCCTTCCCTTTATAACTCACTTATCCTCCGCTATTCCCAAGTCAAGGGTCATATATACTGACCCAATAGCATAACTTGAAAATTAGAGCCAATCAACAATTTTAAGCATCATTTTCGTTCTCAGTGACCCAGAATTAGTAAAGTTTGACTACATTTATTTCAGAAGCATTTTGGCTGTAGAGCAGTGATATCTTTCAAAGTTAACAAGAAAGATCAGGGACACAGCCCACATTCTAGCTGTAACATGGTCTGTGGATTGACACTTAACACATGGAAGTCAAATGGATCGATCTTACGAGAAATTTCCATACAGTTTAGCCACATTGAATCAGAACTGAACTACATATCCAATAAGTCCTTCACCTTCTCTGTAAGCAATGGAATTCAAAATCCGACTACAATTAAAATACCACTCACATGAAAATACAAAGAAATCTCAAATGGTAAACATAAGCCTCTGGAGTGGGTGAGGTAAAACTGCAATGAGTTCTCTCAACTGCAGTAAGCACAGTAAGCACAGCGCTGTCATTTTGTTTATCATAAGAATCAGGTGTAACTAGGTCAACTGAACCTGTGGAACAGTAGGAACACAGCACAACCACAGAGATCACAATAGCTCTGCCAAAACACCATTACAGCAGAAAGCTTGTACTGTTCTTCTAAAACTGTTTAAGCAAAGCATTGTACAGTAGTAATTATTTGTATGGTCTAAAGGCACCCAATGAGACTCAGAGCCCCACTGTTAGGTGCTGAACAACAACAGAGGAAGATGTATGCCCTATCCTCATGGCTGTAAGCTCTATTGCCAGAAAATGCAAAGGTTGCTTTTAAAATGCAATATTTGTACCTAATTATGGGCAAATAGTAGATGCAAATAAAAAGTATTAATGTTTTCTAAGAAGAGATAGCCAAAAACAATAATGGTAGTGCCACCAAGATTCAATTTGAATTTGTGTTGCACAGATGTTTTAAAATGTTACATTCTTGTATAATTATAGTATGAATTAAAATGTATTTTTATAAGCAAACAAAACACACACTTTGTATCAAATGACAGTTTAAATATTAGTTAATCTATTTCTAAATCTCAAAAAAGGTAATTTTATGGACTATTAGTTGCAATACATGTGCTATATATTATTCTAAAGTCAGTTTTACAGCAAAATTACAGTACAATGAAGATAACCATTTTTACCAATCACTATAGTATTTCTTAAATATGAAAATACTACTAATATTTTGTTTATTATTTATTATTTGTTTTGGCCTAGAGGCTCCATTCACTGATCAGGGTCCCGTTGTGCTAGACTATATAGAAACTCATAACAAAATGACAGTCTATTCTATTCTCTATAGGTTTATATAACATTCATCATCATAGTATCTGAGCACTTTTGAGTAATAATGTGACTATACATGGGTCAGATGTTTATTCTCTCATCCTCTCCCCAGAGGGAGATGTGTGTGCCATACAATGTCTTGTTTAGGTAGGGTTTTTGTTTTTGTTTTTAATATACCCCTTAAAAGGGGTGCTCCTGAAACACCACACTGAGCTTCTAAGGGACTTGCCTACAGCAGCAATGGTGGCAGAGGTTCATAACTCCATTTTCCAGATTGCCTAGGATCCTGGGTCGAGATAGAAGGGCTAGCAACACTAACAGAACCAATCATAAACCAGAACTCAGAGACATAGGGTTTAGTTTTGATTTCAGTTTCGGCTGTGTTTGGAGCTGAGAGAGAAACAGAGCCAGTGAGGTACCTTCTATCCTTCACATTCCTATCCAAGGGAAGATTTTGAATCCTTTTAGGATTCCTGGGACATTGAACAATCTCTCTTCAGAGACCAGTTTTACTATTCTTGGTGTGCATACTTGTAAGAACACCTATGTTTGTTTATTTTGCTATTTTATTTTAACCCACCAACTTCTGCATTGAACCACCCTCAAAGACTGAGTCTTAACTCACTATTTGCTGAGACAGGTGCTGGGAGGGAGCACAGGATGGTTTGTACTGGTTATACATGTTAAGAGAGGTAGAGTTTATGTATTGTTTTTTGTCTTTTATTAGCCTGATTACTTTTCCCACTGTCCCTAACCTGTGTTTGCCATACCTGATAAAACTACAGTTACTGATTTATTATTCTGGGAATTGTGATGGCTATTTTATTTGTGTGTTCTGACTGATAGTCCTCAGTAATAGATCATGTGTTACATATTTTCCCAGGGGACAAGCACTCTGTGTTCTCTGCACTCAGAAGGGTTTGCTTGGGTGCGGGTATCAGGCACCCTCATAGATGATCCCAGAACCCATACTCCTGAGGGGAAAAGGGAGAAGGTTGAAGTCATGCCTCAGAGGTGGAGTTACATATATGTTTCTATGTATTTCTATTAGGGAAGGAAAGGTCCAAGAAGTACAACTTGTATTTGGAGCGGATGGTTGTAAGGTTTGTGATGGTCTTTAGCTCCTGGTGCCGCCTTCAAAGAGCTTACAACCCAAAAAAAAAAAAGATTCTGCCTAGGAAAGACAGGAAGTATGGCCAGAGACCACCCTGACTTAACCAGGAGAGCTTCAATGATCTAAAAATTTAAAAAAAGTGTCCGACAAAAAGTGAAAACCAGGTCAAATTACAAAGGATGTATATAAACAAACAACACAAGTATGTAGGGAAAAAATGAGAAAGGCCAAGGCACAAAACGAGATCAAATTAGCTAGATACATAAAGGGTAACAAGAAACCATTTTACAAATACATTATAACCAAGAGGAAGACCAAGGACAGGGTAGGCCCGTTACTCAATGGGGGTTGGGGGGAGGAAGAGAATAAAAGAAAATGTGGAAATGGCAGAGGTGCTTAATGAATTTTGTTTCAGTTTTCACCAAAAAGGTTGGCGGTGATTGGACTTCTAACATAGTGAAAACCAGTGAAAATAAGGTAGGATCAGAAGAGGCTTAAATAGGGAAAGAACAAGTTAAAAACAGCTTGGACAAATTAGATGTCTTCAAGTCACCAGGGCCTGATGAAATGCATCCTAGAATACTCAAGGAGCTGATTGGGGAGATATGAGCCACTAGAGATTATCTTTGAAAAGTAATGGAAGATGAGAGAGATTCCAGAAGACTGGAAAAGGGCAAATATAGTGCCAATCTATAAAAAGGGAAATAAAGACAACCCGGGGAACTACAGACCAGTCAGCTTAACTTCTGTACCTGGAAAGATAATGGAGCAAATAATTAAGCAATCAATTTGCAAACATCTGGAAGATAATAAGGTGATAAGTGACAGTCAGTATGGATTTGTCAAAAACAAATCCTATCAAACCAACCTGATAGCTTTCTTTGACAGGGTAACACACCTTGTGAATGTGGGGGGGAGAGGAAGCGGTAGATGTGGTATATCTTGGACTTTAGTAAAGATTTTGATACTGTTTTGCATGACTTTCTCATAAACAAACTAGGGAAATGCAACTTAGATGGAGCTACTATAAAGGTGGGTGCAAAACCGGTTGGAAAACCATTCCAGAGAGTAGTTATCAGTGGTTCACAGTCATGCTGGAAGGGCATAATGAATGGGCTCCAACAGGGATCAGTTCTGGGTCTGGCTCTGTTCAATATCTTCATCAATGATTTAGATAATGGCATAGAGCATACACTTATAAAGTTTGCAGATGAAACCAAGCTGGGAGGGGTTGCAAGTGCTTTGGAGGATAGGATTAAAATTCTGATCTGGACAAACTGGAGAAATGGTCTGGTCTGAAGTAAATAGGATGAAATTCAATAAGGACAGATGAAAAATACTCCATTTAGGAAGGAACAATCAGTTGCACACACACAAAATGAGAAATTATTGCCTAGGAAGGAGTAATGCACAAAGGGATCTGGAGGGTCACAGTGGAAAACAAGTTAAATATGAGTCAACCGTGTAATGCTGTTGCAAACAAAGTGGGATATATTAGCAGGAGTGTTGTAAGCAAGACACGAGAAGTAATTATTCTGCTCTATTCTGTGCTGATTAGGACTCAGTGGGAGTATTGTGTCCAGTTCTGGGCATCACATTTCAGGAAGGCTGTGGACAAATAAAGAAAGTCCAGAGAAGAGCAACAAAAATGAGTTAAGGTCTAGAAAACATGGCCTATAAGGGAAGACGGAAAAACATGGGTTTGTTTAGTTTGGAAAAGAAAAGACTGAGAGGGGACATGATAACAGTTTTCATGTACATAAAAGGTTGTTACAAGGAGGAGGGAGAAAAAATCTTCTTCTTAACTTCTGAGGATAGGACAAGAAGCAGTGTGCTTAAATCCGCAGCAAGAGAAGTTTAGGTTGGACACTAGGAAAATTCCTAACTATCAGGGTAGTTAAGTACTGGAATAAATTGCCTAGGGAGGTTGTAGAATCTCCATGATTGGAGATTTGTAAGAGCAGGTTGGACAAACACCTGTCAGGAATGGTCTAGATAATACTTTGTCCTGCCATGAGTGCAGGGGGTTGGAATAGATGACCTCTCGAGGTGCCTTCCAGTCCTATGAATCCTTCACTCTCACTGCTACATAAGAGTTTATCTTCAAGTCACTGTTGATTTATTGGCCTCCGGGACCTATCCCACAGTGCACCATTGTGACCACTCTGGACAGCAATCTGAACTCAGATGCACTGGCCAGGTAGACAGGAAAAGCCCCGCGAACTTTTGAATTTCATTTCCTGTTTGCCCAGCGTGGAGCGCTGATCAGCACAGGTGACCATGCAGTCCCAGAATCAAAAAAGAGCTCCAGCATGGACCGTATGGGAGATACTGAATCTGATCTCTGTATGGGATCTGTTCTATCAGAACTCCATTCCAATAGATGAAATGGCAAAACATTTGAAAAAAAATCTCCAAGGCCATGATGGACAGAGGCCACAACAGGGGCTCAACACAGTGCTGCGTGAAACTTAAGGAGCTGAGACAAGCGTACCAGAAAGCCAAAGAATGAAATGGACGCTCACGGAGGGAGGGGCGACTGACGCCTGTAGCTATCCCACAGTTCCCGCACTCTCCGAAAACCATTTGAATTCTTGGCTGAGTTCCCAAAGCCTGAAGGGTCAAAAACATTGTCACAGGTGGTTCAAGGTATATGTTGTCGCCCCACCCCCTCCTCTCCGAGAAAGCAAAGGGAAAAAAATCCTCTCTTGCCTTTTTTCAATGTCACCATATGTCTACTGGATGCGGCTGGTAGACACAGTGTTGCAGCGCTACACAGCAGCATCCCCTTCCCTTCCCTTGCTTTGCAGACAGCAGACGGTGCAGTATGACTGATATCCGTCATCGTCATCCCATGAGTGCTCCTGGCTGGCCTTGGGAGATCGGCAGGGGGCGCCTGGGCAAAAATGGGAACGACTCCCAGTCATTTTCTTCTTTAAGTTTTGTCTCCTGGAGATTCACTCCTTCCTGGAATATCATGGCAGCTGGAGGCTGCTCCCCCCTTTGATCTCTGCTTGCAGAGGCAATAAAGTCAGTGTTGTTTCAAATTCATGCATTCTTTATTACTTCATCACACAAATGGGGGGATACTGCCACGGTAGCCCAGGAGGGGTGGGGGAGGAGGGAAGCAACAGGTGGCGTTGTTGCAGGGCACCCCCTAGAATGGCATGCAGGTCATCATTTCTGAAGGATGTCTGGGGCTCTGACCCAGAGCGGCCGTTTGCCTCTCTGGTTCTTTAGTAGGCTTGCCTGATATTCTAGGCAGGACTGACTCTCCCTTTAGGCAAAACTTAAATAAGGGAATGACCTGGGGAGTCATTCCCATTTTTGTCCAGGTGCCCCTGGCCGACCTCACTGAGGCTGGCAAGGAGCATGCATGACAGCAGCAGATGGTACAGTATAACTGGTAACCGTCACTGTCAACTTGCAAAGCAGCACACAGTATAGTATGGCTGGTAACCGTCTCTGCTGACTTGCAAAAGGCAAGGGGATGCTGCTGTGTAGCGCTGCAGTACCATGCCCATTAGCAACATCCAGTAGACATATGGTGACAGTGAAAAAAGGCTGAACGGGCTCCATGGTTGCCATGCTATGGCGTCTGCCCGGGCAATCCAGGGAAAAGGGCACGAAATGATTGTCTGCCATTGCTTTCACGGAGGGAGGATTGACTGATGACATTTACCCAGAATCACCCGCAACACTGTTTTTGCCCCATCATGCATTGGGATCTCAACCCAGAATTCCAATGGGCGGGGGAGACTGCAGGAACTATGGGATAGCTATGGGATAGCTACCCACAGTGAAACGCTCCGGAAATCGATGCTCGCCTCGGTACATGGATGCACACCACCGAATTACTGTGCTTAGTGTGGCCACATGCACTCGACATTATACAATCTGTTTCCAAAAACCAGTTTATGTAAAATCGGAATAATCCCGTAGTGTAGACATACCCTTAGAAATGAAAGCTATCCCATCACAGTTAGGCAGAGAATAAGAGATGAATGCCTTTCAGCAGATATTCTCTTTAATAGCTTATTAACTCCATAGAAACCGGGTTAAGAGTGTTTATGATATTAAAAAGAAAGAAAGGAAGAAAAACTTCTGAAACAAAAGAACTTGCTATGATTTCCTCCCACAGGAAAACAGCTTTATCAAAGCACCTTAAACAATATTTTTCCAGGTGATTAAGAGTAAATATGGACTATAAACAAGGTGCATGACAGAGGCACTGCCTTTCAAGACAGCCCTTGTTTAAACCATCAATATACTAGCAACATGCTGTAAATTTACTCAACAAAATGTATAGTCACTATTCACATGGTGATTAAAAGGGAACACAAAAATTTAGATACAAATTACATTAAAGTCCTGTTACAGTTGCAACTATAAAGCCTTCTGTAAACAGAGAACAGGAGTATGTTATTTTAATGAAGAAATCAACATTGCATTGATTTACAAGGAGTCAAGTGAAAAGTTTATGTAAAACTAAACCTTCTTTCTCCTAAGACGCATATCTGTTTGAGTAGAAAGATGTAATTTGATTAAATAAATGTCTGATATGGCAAGACACAAATACTGCATGCAACATAGTTATTTTGTCATATTTCCTTGAAAAATCAGTAGCAAATAAAACTATAAGAGGATTTTTGGCTAGAAAAATCCATTTCCTGACTTTTGTGCTGACAGTGTACAAAGCAGAAAACAGTTCGTAAAGAAAGATTAAAATAGGAAAACAGATACATATTAAGTTCAGCTGCCTGCTTTGTTTTAAATCTTAGTAAAAAAGTAATACTTTACGGGATAATCTACTTAAATATTTATTAACATTGTTTGATAGAAAAAGTAAATATTTTATCTCAGAAAATTAGTTGTGCAGTTTTGCTTCAATTCAGTTTTGAGAGAAAATAGGCAATCCCCTTCCATTTTTTTTTAAATTATTATCTATTAAACTAGGAAGAACTCAAGATAGCTTCATAATAGTATATAGTGGCTACACATTTTGATATATTTTTAACCAGACCGATGCAATAGATAGCTCATAGAAGAGTTGCAATTTTATTTAATGCTTCACTTATTATATAGTCAGATGGTTTTCATTACAAATGTCTAAAATGTTTTCATCTTTACGAGAATAAAAATCTAACAGATCTTCCAAGACTTCAGTCAGTTCATTGTGAAAATATTACCATCTTGTCACTTTTTCACCCAAGACATTCCTGTCAGTCTCCAATCTAGTGTTACTATAGAATTACAGACTACATTACACTATCAATGCCTGCTGTGTCCTTGGGGAAAGAAATCTTTGCTTTTTACAACTTTACAATTTAGTTCTAAAGGCAGAAGAACAATGGTTTGAGAAGCAGATAGGGCATACTTTTTTTTTTTCTAAAATTCTAAAGAACAAGATTGAATGCATTGAATGCTACATGCATTTTTTCTTGCCTGTAATTAATATCAGTTGCCTTTTTATTTTTGATTCAACACAAAATTCTTTCATGGTTTCCAGAATCATTATTTTATTTCCACGTATGCTCCTGTGTTTTGGTTAGTAATAGAAGCTTACCTTAAAAATTGCTAGACAGAAAGCTGGAAACAATCTTAAGTGTTCATACCACAAACTTGTCCTCAAAGTTTAGGCTTAGTAAAGACTTTCCCATCCACAATGAAATTATATAAAATTGTCCAATGCTGTACACAAGTGATGCAATGATCTGTGGAATTTTTTTCCACCCTCTTTATGTGATCATCTTACATGATGTTGCTGGGTATATCAAACAGTGTTTAGTGCCTTTTATTCACCGACACCTTCCCCACCCCATGAAATGACCTACCCATTTTAAAATCCAGCCACAGTTTTGGTACATTCCACAGATAGTCACTGAAAAGTCGTTAATCCTTACCGGATGACAATCTGTTTAGCTGGGGATCATCTCTCACACATTTTGTAACAGGCAGGAACAATGACCAAACCTGAAGTGGGGGCAGGAGTGATGTTGTCCAGGCTTGCCAGAGGAAAGTAGCAGTGCTTTACCAGTGGGAGATGGGAAAGGATGTCGGAAACAGCTGCAAAAATGTGGGTGGGTGTCAGCTTAGCAATGCAGACTCATCCTCTGAGAACATAAAGGCAAAAGGTTTTAAAAGATGCAAGCCCTGGTGTTAGAAGCCCTTTCTCTAGGCAACAGACAAGGCAGCACACACCTTCCCTCTCCTCAAGGTGGGGAATATCATTTTTGGTTAGGACCAGCTGCGGGCATTGTATTAGTCACCCCTTTTTAGGAAGGGCTGGGAAGGAATTTTTCCCTCACCACCACATGGAGTGGGGATTTTTTGCCTTTCCCACAGTGAGTGTCGGGGAGGACCTATTATGGTGAGGAGGAAATGGGGTTAAGCTGTATGTCAGAAATCATTTTGTAAGTGTGGGGGCAGACATCCAGTGCAGGTACTCCATAGGGAAGGGATACAGTGATCAGATAAATGACTTAGTAAAGTATTTTATAAAGAGGTGCTGGTTAGAGGAACAGAATCGGAGAGGGGTCTAAGGGCTCCTATGGTTGGTATGACAGGGATCCAACCCCCCCCCCTTTCTTATAGCACACCTTAACCCTCTTACAAGGTGGGGTGGATGGTAAGGTCCAAGCTATGGGTTGGCTGGGGGACCTGGATGGAAAATGAAGGGAGGCTGGTGGAAGCCCCAAGTAGTTATTTGAATGAACATAGCATTGCCTGCACTGTGTTCTTGTATCTGCCAGGTACTGACAGACATCTAATCAGGGGCGGCTCTAGAAAATAGGCTGCCCCAGGCAGCGCGGTGTGCTGCGCCGCCCTTCCTCGGTCCTGCAGCGGGTCCCCTCTTCCCGTGGCTCCGGTTGAGCTCCCGCGGCAGGTCCACCGGAGCCCCGGGACGAGCGGACCTCCCGCAGGCATGACTGCGGGAGCTCCACCGGAGCCGCGGGAACAGCGGACCTCCTGCGGGCACGGCTGTGGACGGTTCGCGGGTCCGGCGGCTCCGCTTGAGCTGCCGCAGTCATGCCTGCGGGAGGTCCAGCCGAGCCGCGGGACGAGCGCCCCCTCCGCAGTCATGCCTGCGGCAGGTCCGGTCGTCCGCGGCTCCGGTGGACCTCCCGCAGGCATGACTGCGGCAGGTCCACCGGCCCAGCCTGCCGCCCCCTAGATTTGGCCGCCCTAGGCAACAGCTTGGTTTGCTGGTGCCTAGAGCCGCCCCTGCATCTAATAATAAAGTTGCAGCCTGATTAAATCCATATCACGTGTCTCCTGTCCTCCTTTCGGTACAGCCGGACAGTGAACACAACTCACCAAGTTTGGGGCAACTTGAATTCAGCTCTCTTCAGTCACTGCTTTAACAGTAAAGCAACATACACACACAAAACACAAGTCTTGTCTAACAAGATCCAAAGGAGAAAATGGGATCACTATATAAAAAACACTATACGGGGAGGGAGAGAGGCTTTGGGATTAGTGTATGTAACAAACTCAAAACCAATTAATCGGTAAAGTTCAAATTTCCTTTTCTGCTTGTTCTATGATACCAGTCCAGACAGTAATATGGAAAAGCATATTTCACATGGGACTTTGAGGACAGACCTACTGAGGTACAGCCTAACAGGAATCAGAGCACTGAAAAGCTAGCAGCTGAATGTTACGTCTACTGAAGACATGTCATGAGTTCAGTAATATCGAGAGAAGCATTGGTTGGACTTCTAAGAAGCAGAATGGAAAATCTCCTTCCAAAATTTCATTCTTCCCAAAAGGATACAGTTAAAAGCCTTAGATGAACATTTTTTTGTCATACATACACAGTTCTCATCCCTTTTGACCTTTTCAGAAAGACAAAGTCTACAGCAGACCCCCATACCTCTCTTCGTCTAGAAACAGTGCATACACCTTGATGTCTTCCAGATGCTTCCCAAGTTTGTTAGTTTCCTTTCTATGGAGTTCTAGTATGTTTTGGTGTGGTATCAAAGAAATTTAAGTCTTCAGTGGAGTGAGACACATATTAACATTTATTGTTAGCCTCCCTGACTGAGAAATATTGGGATGAGTTAAGACTAAACTGTACTAGAAGATGCTTAAATGGCATCGTTTCTAATCAAAGTGATTAAAACTCTCTGTATTTGGTTGGTAAAAAAGCAATTTCTAATCTGCAGTGACTGTTAAAGCAGCAACATTCCTTCTTCAAACAGTTTGATTTAGTCATAGAGCTCATATAGACACTAGATTATATGCCATGTATAGAAGCAAAAAGGAAGTTAATGAACATAGAGGAACCAAAGTTTGCTGCTAACAATATCAGTTACTGAAATATTTATCATATAAAACATCACCAATAAAAATACACTCTTGCCTAAAGTAACTTTTCCAGAGAAATAATTGTGGCCTTCTATAAGGAAGGTAAACAGAAATGGTCCAAAAAGTATGTATTTTAAGTTAAAAAAAGGTAGAAAGAAATAAAAAAAGTGTTTGAAATTTTTCCACAGAATTTTCCAATTTTTCTACTAAAAGAAGAAATTAGTTTTGTTTCATATTGAAATGTTCATTTTCGTTAAAAATTGTTTCATTTCAGATTTTGCAAACCAAAATAATGTTCAGATTTCAGGGTGTGTTTTTGTTTTTTGTGGGGAGGGGAGGGTGTTGGCCCATTCCTCTTACTTTCCTCATGCCTTTTTTTTTAAGGGGAAAAAAGAAAAGAAAGAATGGGAAAGGGAAAGTTAAAAACCCTGAAAAATAGAAAACCAAAAATAATTCACTTCCTAGGTGATGAAACAATTAACATTGATTAAAAACAAAATGAAAACATTTCAATTTTTTTTTAAATAGAAACATTTAGAAGGAAGTTAAAACTTTTCATGAACATTTCTGAATCATTCTAAGCACTCTCATTTTAATCTAAAAAAATGTAATGATTTATTTTAAACCAGCTCTAATGTTATGCAATCATGACTAAGAAAACAGGAGTCAAGGTGACATTCTCTATGTGCTCTATCTATGAAGAATTCTTCGATCCCTGCCATAGATGACCTATCACTTCCTGAAGACAATATTCATCTTATGATCAATACCACTTGTTTACCATGGCCATAGAATTTGCAAAAGAATTATGCTCCAGAATTTAGGCTTTTTTTAAAAAAAAATTCTGTCCCTCATGGCTGTGAAGATAACCTTCAAAATGTGAACAGAGTATAAAACAACATAGTGTTGCCTTTCTGAGCCTGTAGTAAATGAGAGATGAGAACTGTTCCACCTATCTTAAGGTAGTAAATATGAAGCTTTAAGGTGAAAATAGGAAAATTTATTTTATGTTTCCTGAACATTTACTTTTTTTCTAGCATAATAGTCTACAGATCTGTTGCAACAGATCTTACTCCTACTTGAGGCTCCTTGGAGGTAGCACTAGACCCGTCAATCAAGGCAGGCCACATCCCTGAAGACCCAGACAGCCAGTCTGAGATACTTCCAGAGCTGCTTCATACAGCTAAAGTCCTTTAAAGTTTAACTCAGAGGTTATTAGATACAACAAGAAATTCATATAAAACATAGAATCATAGACTTTAAGGTCAGAAGGGATCATTATGATCCTCTAGTTTGACCTGCACAACACAGGCTACAGAATTTCACCCACTCATTCCTGTAATAAACCCCTAACCTATGTCTGAGCTACTGAAGTCCTCAAATCATGGTTTAAAGACTTCAAGGTACAGAGAATCCTCCCACAAGTGACCCATGCCCCACGCCACAGAGGAAGGTGAAAACCCCCCAGGACCTCTGCTAATCTGTCCCGGAGGAAAATTCCTTCCCGACCCCAAATATGGCGATCAGTGGGCAAGACTCACCAGCCAGACACCCAGAAAAGAATTCTCTGAAATAACTCAGATCCAATCCCATCTAACATCCCATCACAGGCCATTGGGCATATTTACCACTAATAGTCAAAGATCAATTAATTGCCAAAATTATCCTATCTCATAATACCATCCCCTCCATAAACTTATCAAGCTTAGTCTTGAAGCCAGGATATGTCTTTTGCCCCCACTGTTCCCCTTGGAAGGCTGTTCCAGAACTTCACTCCTCTGATGGTTAGAAACCTTCATCTAATTTCAAGTCTAAACTTCCTAGCATCCAGTTTATGTCCATTTGTTCTTGTATCCACATTGGTACTGAGTTTAAATAATCCCTCTCCCTCTGATATATTTATAGAGAGCAATCATATCTCCCCTCAGCCTTCTTTTGGTTAGGCTAAACAAGCCAAGCTCTTTGAGTCTCCTTTCATAAGACTGGCTTTCCATTCCTTGGATCATCCTAGTAGCCCTTCTCTGTACCTCTTCCAGTTTGAATTCATTCTTCTGAAATGTGGGAGACCGAATACTGCGTGCAGTTCTCAGATGAGGTCTCACCAGTGACTTGTATAATGGTACTAACACCTCCTTATCTCTACTGGAAATACCTCGCCTGATGCATCCCAAAACCGCATTAGCTTTTTTCATGGCCATATCACATTGGCGGCTCATAGTCATCCTGTGATCAACCAATACTCTGAGGTCCTTCTCCTCCTCTGTTACTTCCAACTGATGAGTCCCCATCTTATAACAATAATTATTGATATTAATCCCTAAAGATTAATCAGTTGTGCCAGCCTCCATCCTAGAAGTCTATTTCCCTCCCTACTTAGGTGAAGTCCATCCCGAGAGAACAGTCCTCAGTCCATGAATGCCTCCCAGTAGCCATACATCCCAAAGCCCTCCTTACAACACCACTGCCTGAGCCATCTGTTGATCATCATAATCTTGTCACACCTTTGTTGCCCTTCTCTAGGATCAGGCAGAATCCCACTGAAGATCACATGAGCCTCAATTTCCTTAAGTGTTTTCCCCAGCCTGGCATAGTCTCCCTTGATATGTTCCAGCAAGAATCTTGCTGTAACATTTGTTCCCACATGAAGGACAATCAGTGGATTCTTTCCCACTTCAGTCTCAGGTCCACATCCCATAGCTTAGCACCTGGCAGACAGCACACCCTTCTGTTCTCTGGATCAGCTCTGGTTACAGGCCTGTCTATTCTTCTCAGTAAGGAGTCCCCAATCCTGTAGACCAGCCTTTTCCTCATGATGGTATGATTCTCCAGTCTATCCCCTGTAACCTCTTGATTCCTATTCTCCCTTGGAATCCTCTGCAACCCATCCTGTATCCTCCTGGGGCTCATATTTGGTGTTGTTATCGCCATTGACTCTTCCTCTCGTCCTATAGAACTAGCTGCCCTTCTCTTCTTCCTTGCCCTCCCATCTTCAGTGACAACATGCTGTGCCCCTTCTTCATTTTCCAGCTCTGCACACCTGTTCCTGAACTCTATTTCTCCTTCACTAGCCCGTCTTTTCCTCTGCCTGGTTCTCTTAGTCACATGCTTCCACCTTCCACTTTCCTCACCCAGCAGTCTCCCCTCAGAATTCTTTGGTCCTGCTTCCATCTGCATGTGTGAGCTTTCCCCTTCAGCCTCCTCATGTCTTTGCTCCATCATCTGCTCGAACTCCCTTCTAAACTCAACCACAGTTTCCACCTGCATCTCCAGTCCTCGGATCTTTTCTTCCACCAGCTCTATAAGGCAGCACTTCATGCAGACTTGCTACTGAAGAACAACCTCAAAATTCCAACCCAACTTCTGGAGGACATACTATACATTGTACCCAGAAAGGAAATGGAGGAACATGTGATACTTGAAACTTTCCAGAGAACCATAATCCTTGTGCTGGATGGGTTGGATCTCATTAGACTAATTAGAAAAAAAGGACATTTTCAGGTATGGATAGATACATTTCCCTATGTATTCTTTTTTAGGGAAAGTCTGCAAATCCATTACAATGGATGTCCAATAGCAGTGTATCATCTGGGAGAGAAACAAAGGATGAATGAAGATATAAATTTTAGAAAGAGAGCAAGAGAGACAGATCAGTTATGATATGAGCATGGTATGCAGGTCTCTCCATCCAATAGCAGGTACTGAGGAGACCAGCACATTTAATTTATAAATAAACCTTACATAAGGTGTGAAACTTGACCAGGTAACCATCCTCTTCTATGTTGGATATGATCCTTCAGGCTAGGCAGCTTCCATTGCTCTGAATAAGGGTATGTCTACACTACAAGAGTAGTTCGATTTAACCTAGGTCGAATTTGTGGATTCGACCTTATGAAGTCGAATTTGTGTATCCACACTAAGGACACTAATTTGACTTTGTGAGTCCACACTAACGGGGCAAGCGTCGACATTGGAAGTGGTGCATTCTGGGCAGCTATCCCAGAGTTCCTGCAGTCCCCGCTTCCCATTGGAATGCTGGGTAGAGCCCCCAATGCCTGCTGGGGGAAAAATGTGTCGAGGGTGGTTTTGGGTAACTGTCGTCATTCAACTGTCACTCCCGCCCTCTCTCCCTGAAAGCGCCGGCGGGAAATCTGTTACCGCACTTTTCTGGTCAGTGACAGCGCGGACGCCACAGCACTGCGAACATGGAGCCCGCTGCGATCATCGCTGCACTTGTGGCCGTTGTCAACTCCTCGCACCTTATCGTCCACCTCTTCCACAGTCAGCTGCTGAGAAATCGGGCGAGGAGGCTCCGGCAGCGCGGTGAGGACATGAAGTGTCAGAGTGGCACAGACCTCTCACAAAGCACGGGATCCCACGCCGCGGAGATCATGGTGGCAATGGGTCACGTTCATGCTATGGGACGGCGATTCTGGGCCCGGGAAACAAGCACGGACTGGTGGGACCGCATAGTGCTGCAGGTCTGGGATGAATCACAGTGGCTGCAAAACTTCAGGATGCGTAAGGGCACTTTCCTTGAACTGTGTGACTTGCTGGCCCCTGCCCTGAAGCGCCAGGACACCCGGATGCGAGCAGCCCTGACTGTGCAGAAGCGAGTGGCCATAGCCCTTTGGAAACTTGCCATGCCAGACAGCTACCGGTCAGTAGCGAACCACTTTGGCGTGGGCAAATCTACCGTGGGGGTTGCTGTGATGCAAGTAGCCCACGCAATCGTTGACCTACTGCTCTCAAAGGTAGTGACCCTGGGAAACGTCCAGGTCGTCATAGATGGCTTCGCCACGATGGGATTCCCAAACTGCGGTGGGGCTATAGATGGCACTCACATCCCTATCCTGGGACCAGCCCACCAGGCCAGCCAGTATATTAACCGAAAGGGCTACTTTTCAATGGTGCTGGTGGACCATAGGGGACGTTTTACCAACATCTACGTCGGGTGGCCGGGCAAGGTTCAGGACGTGCGTGTTTTCAGGAACTCTGGTCTGTTTAGACGCCTGCAGGAAGGTAGTTTCTTCCCGGACCACCATATAAGTGTTGGGGATGTGGAGATGCCTACAGTGATCCTCGGGGACGCAGCCTACCCGCTAATGCCCTGGCTCATGAAGCCCTATACAGGCGCCCTGGACAGTGACAAGGAGCTCTTCAACTACCGGCTGAACAAGTGCAGAATGGTGGTGGAGTGTGCTTTCGGACGTCTCAAGGGGAGATGGAGGAGCTTACTGACTCGCTCGGATCTCAGCGAAACCAATATCCCCATTGTTATTGCAGCTTGCTGTGTGCTCCACAATCTCTGTGAGAGCAAGGGGGAGACCTTTATGGCGGATGGGAGGTTGAGGCAAATCGCCTGGCTGCTGATTACGCTCAGCCAGACACCCGTGCGATTAGAAGAGCCCAGCGGGAAGCGCTGTGCATCCGGGAGGCTTTGAAAGCTAGGTTCCTCAGAGAGCAGGGTAACCTATGACTGTCCAGTCTCTTTACAGAGAAGCTGAACCTGCCCCTGTTTCACTTACTATTCACTTTTTTCAGCGGTTACATACCCCGTTCCCCAGGTTTCCCCCCTTCCAACAGACGTTTAAAAATAAAGTTATTGGAACATTTTTAATTCACAAAGTTTTCTTTACTAACAAATTCGTGTTAAAGGGTTCAAACAGGGACACAGACTGTGGTGGGTACGGTGTGCAGTGATGTACAGACCGCTTCTACACTCGAGGACTGACAGGCTCCTGCTCCTACAGCAGTCTCTGGGGGGAGGACGGTTACAGGAGGGTGTGCAGGAAGGGGTGGGTTTGCAGGAAGGGGTGAGGGGTGTGTGGGAAGGGTGAGTAGGTGTAGGGGGATGATGGCTCTGGCTGGGGCTCAGGGCATCGGAGAGGTTCATGGCTAGGGTGGAAGGGCATGGTACGAGCAGCCTGCCTTGCCATTTGTGGATGCCAGGCGCTCGGACCCTGGGGCAGCATACACCTCCCAGACTGACCTGGGGCAGCAGACACCTCCCACAGTGACCCGGGTGCCTAGTGACTGCACTCTGTGTGTGACCTGCTGTTGATTCTGCCCCCATGTCTGTACCCTGTTAATGGTGGCTGTCCTATGCAATTAACAAACCCCTCCCCCCCCTTCACACAAAGTCTTCTGCAAAGAAACATGATGGAAACAGTAATGAACAGCAAACTATTTTTAATACTCAACTACACAGTTGGGGGATAAAACTGGGATTTGGGATTGGGTGAGCCAGGAAGGGAAGCAATTCTCATACTTTAGGGAATGAGAGCTGTTTGGTACATGAGCGCTCTGCTGGGGTGGAGTGACAGTTTTCACGGCCCCTAGCGCCCCTCCTTCTTGTGATTTTGGGTGAGGGGGGGACAGAACTTTGTGGCGGGGGAGGGCGGTTGCAGATACAGTTCAGGGGGGCTCTCTGCTCCTGCCTGTGGTCCTGCAGAACATCCACAAGGCGCCGGAGCGTGTCCGTTTGCTCCCTCATTAGTCCAAGCAGTGTTTGAGTCGCCTGCTGGTCTTCCTGCCGCCACCTGTCCTCCCGTTCGCTGTGTGAGCGCTGCTGCTGAGAGAGGGTCTCCCTCCACTGGCTCTGCTGGGCTGCCTCGGCTCTGGAGCAGGCCATCAGTTCAGCGAACATCTCGTCCCGAGTCTTTTTCTTTCACCACCTAATCTGCGCCAGCCTCTGTGAGGGGGATGCCGGGGCAGTTTGGGAAAGAGCCGCAGCTGTGTGATGGGAAAAAGGAAGTGATTTCCTTGCAAAGATACATGTTTGCGAACACTGAACACAGTCTACTCAGTTTCTGTGAACAAGACCATACACGGCACCTATCTCATGTGCTCTCAGGACAAGTTCGAATTTTCGGCATTCACTTTCATTGCCTGGGGTCTTGCACTGGAGATCAGACAAGCGGGGCAGGACAGCAGAATTCGTGTAGCAGCCAGGCCTGGTAAGCCGTAAACTTTAGGCTGCTTAACAGTTAATGGATAGCAGTGCCCTCCTGCTGCAGGCAATCTGGAAAGCATAAAGTCTGACCCTGTTTCAGCCCCTCGCAGCTGTACCCGGGAAAGATCCCTGTATGCTTTTCCTCTGCAGCCTCCACCACGTGGGTGTTAAACGACGGTCATTGTTATGCAAAGGAAAAGTCAAGCATTCACAATAGTAACATTAAAGTAATTCCCCTAATTAGATGCAGCAGTCGCGAGTGAGATCACCCTGAGGCGGGTCACCAGGAGAAACAGAGAGCGCATGCTGCATGAATCCCTGCACAGACCAGGGCCCTATGCTGCCATGCTGGTCGAGGCAATGCTCCCACTATACCTCAGGATGGCCTGGCGCGGAAGAGTGTGCTTCCACGGAGCACCCAATAAGGCACCTCTCCCCAGGAACCTCCTGCGGAGGCTTTTCGAGTACCTCTACGAGAGCTTCGTGGAACTGTCCCAAGAGGATTTCTGTTCGATCCCTATATGCATTGACCTTCTTTTCATATAGTTTTTATTCCTGTTTTTTAAAAAATAAATGTTTACATGTTTATAGCACTTACCGACTGATCCTTCCCCTGATTCAGAGTCCGGGTTAACGGCCGGGGAGGGTTGGTAGGGGATCTCTGTGAGGGTGATGAAGAGATCCTGGCTGTCGGGGAAAGCAGTATTGTAAGCGCTGTCGCCTGCCTCGTCCTCCACAAACCCTTCCTCATCTTCCCCATCCGCGAACATTGCTGAGGAACTGCCCGTCGACACTATCCCATCCTCAGAGTCCACCGTCACTGGTGGGGCAGTGGTGGCAGACCCACCGAGAATGGCATGCAGTGCCTCGTAGAAGCGGCATGTCTGGGGCAGGGCTCCGGAGCATCCGTTTGCCGCTTTGATATTTTGGTAGCCTTGTCTCAGGTCCTTGATTTTCACGCGGCACTGCTTTGCATCCCGGCTATATCCTCTGAGTGCCGTGGCTTTGGAGACCTTCTCGTAGGTCTTTGCATTCCGTTTTTTGGAGCGCAGCTCCAAAAGCACAGACTCATCGCCCCACACAGCGATCAGATCCAAGACTTCCCGGTCAGTCCATGCTGGGGCCCTCTTTCTACTCTGAGATTGCATGGACTCCTCTGCTGGAGAGCTCTGCATTGCTGCCGGTGCTGCTGAGCTCACCACGATGTCCAACCAGGAATTGAGATTCAAACTGGCCAGACAGGAAAAGGAATTCAAATTTTCCCGGGGCTTTTCCTGTATGGCTGATCAGAACATCTGAGCTCGGACTGCTGTCCAGAGCATCAACACAGTGGTGCACTGTGGGATAGCTCCCGGAGCTACTAAGTTCGATTTGCATCCACACCTAGCCTAATTTGACATAGCCATGTCAAATTTAGCGCTACTCCCCTCGTCAGGGTGGAGTACCGAATTCGAACTAAAGAGCCCTCTAGGTCGAATTAAATGGCTTCCTGGTGTGGACGGGTGCGCGGTTAATTCGAATTTAACGCTGCTAAATTCGAATTAAAGTCCTAGTGTAGACCAGGCCTAAATGAGCACAAATGTTTGAAGGTGTGTGGGGGTGGGGGTGATAAAAGGGGGAAAGCTTCTACATTTCAAAACTTCTGAAATATACCAATTTAGCCACCTCATAACTGAACTCTTAGATGCAGTTCTTATTTTATGGTTATTTATTATGGGGATTATAGATCGACAGAACTAGAGGTTTTCAGAACTGGATACTGCATTCAGTGATTCTTAGCGCTATTCTGACAACAAGAGCATGCCAGAGAGTTGTGTGTGGTTAATTTTTTTTAAGGAGTTTTGCATGTGGACAGAAAGGATGGGGAAAAAAATTCTCAAAACTCCATTAATGCTTAGGACAAATTTGCCCTTCTCAGAGGTGCAGTACTGCTGTCCCCTGATATGGCTTCATCTCTAAAAACACTTCTGGCTGATGGGATAGCACCCAGGCTGACAACTTTTAAAGACAGAAAAATCTACAGGTATTTCCAAGAATGGAACCAAAAGATCCTTAGTCAAGGAATTTACTACAAGATTTGGTTCCCTAAGAGGGAGTTCTCATAAGTATAGTTTTGAAAAGTGCAGGAGCTCTAAGAAATCTTATGTCTGGATGAGAGGACAATCTTATGAGAGGACAACCCTGTGCCTGCTTCCTGTCTCTAGTGAGCTGGAAAGGGATAGAAATTGGTAGAATCTGTGGTTTGGGGCCTATTTTAATACTTTGTTCTAAGAACTTTAAAAAAAATTGCCTTGGCCATTGGATCCATCCTTTCTAATAACACTGTGCCAGACATAGAGACCAAGTACTTGTAGATACCGTGTTCATGGAATACTTTCTCAAGGTGAAAAAATGTATAACACATCTCAATCTCTTATTTTAGTTGAGATGTATCAAATATCACATAGATGGAGTTAATTCTGCACAAAACCCAGAATTTTTTTTTTCCTTGAGAGATGATTCTTCCTGTAGGTGAGGCTTAGTGGTTACCACCTAAATTGGTAATACTAAATACCTCCCTGTATGTTGCAGGTTCACTTCTGGGATTTTTTTTTCCGCTTCTTGGGTTAGCATTTATTTTGGTTTGGTTTTGTTTTTTGGGTGGTGGGAGTGGGGGATGGGATGAGGGTTTTGTTTTTTGTTTTTTTTTTTAATGTTCCTGGAGAACATTGTGAACAGAAGGAGTGTCATGATTTTGGCCAAGGGAGAAAGTGCACAATTATAGGCATGGCTTATTACTCGCTTCATATAAAATAAGATTTTGTTGCTGGATTACTGATATAAATAGGTCTCTTGACAGGTGAGCAACAGGGCCCAACTATCCAAAGACCTTGGGCTGTAGGCCCCACTCTCCCAGATTTATCCTGTTTTCTTAAATCATCTGCTATGATGATTATTTCCTCCTTATGTGCAGTGCTTGAGAATGCAGATTTATTTTTCTTCTTTCTTTTCATCCAGGAACAGAAGATTAGAAGCTCAAAGATAAATTGAGGGTTTTGGTAACTCCTTCCTTCTTAATAAAAGCCACTGTTGAAGTGTTGTAAGACATCAGCTGTACCTGTTGGCTGACCAAGACTGGAATTATAGCTCTTAGGGCCTATCTACTCACTATGAGCTTGAGTCAACTGGTACGACACAGGAGTCTGTTCTCCCATTAGCCTTGGATGAAATTATTTCCTGAGTGAGCTTCCCATGAATCTTCTTCACAAACCTTTCTGCTTCCAACATGTTGTGGCCTTCCGAGTAACCCCCTGGCAACAAGGAGAGAACAGGGATGATGGATCCTGTGGGTTCAAGAGATTAAGAGACGTCTCGGGAAGCCACATGAAATCTCATTCACAACAGTGTGCTGGTGCAAGAGACCTTTGTTCTGATCAAGGTCATCACAATGTCATTCTTTCTGCCAACAGATACAATGGGAGAAAGAATGACATTGTGATTTATGGCCAGCCAGCTTCTGAATCCTGTCCTCTCAGAGAAATAAACTATTGTGGTAGTTAATATCTATAAGCCCTCAAAGTAATATCGACTGCACATCATCATTTTGTTCTTAGTCTGGTTGACAAATCCATGTTGTTCCAAAATAGAATCTAGGCTGTGCAATGACTGTTTTGTGGCTCTTTTCCAGGAAGTATGCTCTGATGAGCAAGTCATTTCAGAATAAAATTTACATGAATCATTTTCTGCATGAGGAAAGAAATTAACAACACTTTATAAGACACCTTTAGAGAGGCAGGTAGGACAAAAAAGGTAAGGTAAGCATACTGACAACATACAGTGACCATGGCATAACACTGACCATGGCATAAGATAACTCCTCTGGGAGTTAAGATAATAGATAGGTGATCTGAAGATCAATTAATCATAAAAAACCTTTGGAAATTGCTGCTGTGTTGGAATTTAGGGATTCCAGAGGAATCTGTTTAAGAACTTCTAGTTGGGCATTCATCTCTCTTTGGAATGCTTGGGCACTAGAAGGAGGATTGGAATAGATCTCTAAACCTTCCCTTGTTCCCTGGGAGATCAGTTATTCCAGTTTGAAGCACAATATATAAATATTTATACTCTAGTGTTTCAGTTGATTGGAGGAAGATAGGGTGTCAATAACCTTGACTTTGGAGTTACGCCTTAGAACTAAATGCAAAACAGGCTGGTTATCTTTGCCTAACATTTATTCTTCAGAGACAGTACTGATCAAACACTTTGAAATTTCCAGCTACTTGCCTTGTACTTGAGGAACAGCATGATATGGGATCAGCCTGTAGTTATGCTTGCTTCAAAATAAATAAAGCAGAGATCTCTCCTACATCACAGAATATCAGGGTTGGAAGGGACCTCAGGAGGTCATCTAGTTCAACCCCCTGCTCAAAGCATGCACAGCAATCCCCCAGACAGATTTTTGCCCCAGATCCCTAAATGGCCCACTCAAGGATTGAGCTCACAACCCTGGGTTTAAGCAGGCTAATGCTTAAACCACTGAGCTATCCCTCCACCCCTCCTTGCTTATGGAGCCTCTCCCTGAAATTTTCCCTCTCTCGTGCCACTTGGTAGATATATGGGATATTCAATGGAAACCAGTACCAACTTTGCCTGAGGATTGGCTCTTCGTGGCTTCAGACAGACCTAGTTTTACGACACTGAGTTATAGCTCATTGCTCTAACTGTAAATTTCTATCTTTTGAGGAGAGGAAGGGAGTGACACAATCTGCCACCACAACCACAGCTAAAGAAAAGGAAATCTTTCTTAAAGAGGGCTCCCAGTTCAGAAGATCTTCTGATCCAGGATGGCACAGTGGGCAATAGGGAGACTGAACATACCTGCATGGTGTTAGCACAAGACATGGAAGCAGCAGATGTACAAAGGGCTGCTGAGGTGGCTTTGTTTTTATCATCAATATCATTTTATTTTCAATAAATACTTGCCATTTCTGTAATCATACATGAGGGTTGCATCAAATATTGGGGGGACTAACTCCCCTTCTCTCTCTCACTCACTTTTTCTCATGTGTCCTTGCACATGGGCTTATCTGGAGGAATGCAGAGTCTGTGTATTCTTCAGAATGGTGTCAAATTACTCTTCCTCAAAATAATGATACTGATATTTTTCCTCTGAAGGCTCTAGCCCCATCTCTGAAAAAAGCCGCCCTTGCTCCCAGGAAGATGAATTTGAGGTGCTTGTCTCCACTTTGCAAGTGCTTTCTTGTATAGCCTTTACCCTAGGAAGAACTGTATTGTGATGAACTAGAGGAGGAAGAAAAGGAAGAAATCTCTCTCTCTCTCTCTGCACCTTGTTCTACTGGGAAAACTGAACCTTAGATATTTCCTCTGTGGAGGACGAATCTGTAGCAATCTTCCCTGATGTCTTTTTCTTCACAGTTTCCCAGTTTGGGGAGAGGGGTGAGGAGGAGAGGAGGAAAAAATAGCCTGTTAGGGACCACCATTGAGTATACCCTGATCTTACAGGGCCCTCCGCTTATTTGTCAGACAAAGGGAGAGTGGCCTCCATGTCCTAAGATAATGGGATATCACTGAAGTGGAATCTGATGGGAGAACTGCATCTGCTGCTGTGCTACACAAGTAAGTGTAATATTTGATAATTTCACTCTTTTGAAATGATCCCTAAGGGGGATCCTTGGACTTCTACATGCTCCCCAAGCCCTTGGCTGAGAAAGGGGCAGGGAAAGTCTTCACATGGCATAGCCCTTTTGACTCACTGAATCCCATAGTGAGCCAGGCGGGACTCCATATGAGCTGACTCAGACCTTGTGAGAATGCAGAGGGAGAAAACAGTGTTAGGCCAAGAAGCCCTCTACCAGCAGAGTGTTCCTTCATGTTTGGGCTGCTCCCTCTCTTGTCCCAGCTGGCTGTACTGAGGAGAGTGAGAAAGCCATGGGCACATTCAACCCATGGGAAGCAGGGTTCCTTTAGCTCAGCAGGTGAGGCATAGCCTAGACAGTTTTCATTCTTTCTGGCCAACTACTCTGCTCCTCTGGTTGTCTATGAGGAGGTCCTGCCCAGACATGTTGCACTGGAAGCTGATGCAGTCAGCTACCTCAGTATCAGAAGGGATTTTTCAGCAATCTTGCTGCTGAGCTCCTGAGACTAGTAACAGCCGGGTAATCTCTAAAATTCAGAAAGTCTAATGCTAAGAGTAACAAGAATCCATTTTGGGTTGTTTTATTTTCCTGTTGTACTGAGCAAGAAGTCTGAAAATGCCTTCCTGCAGCTCCTAGAGGCAGTTGAAATTGGATGGCTGGGTCTTCAGGGGTTTGGTCATTCTCAGTCTGCTTTGACTGACCAGTCTGGCTTATCTCCAAGGACATGCAGACAGAAATCAGACCCATTGTAATGGATCTGTGAACTCTCCCTGAGAAGAATTATAAATGTCAACATCATCAACTATTTTACTGCTGATCATTTTAGCTAAAGATTCAGATAATGTACTTATTCCATAATCTCAAACAACTTGAGTATTAAAAACCCCAACGGTCTCCAATCCAACTATTCAAACCTCCAATTTCTTCTTGACAGCTTCTACACTAGTTATTTGTTAATTTAAAAATACTTGTACAACTAATTTTTATATTTAATTATTAAAAACCTCCATTTAAAATTTTTAAATCAAGTTGCAGCAAAATTTCTTCACTCCAAAAGGAGAGTTCATCAGTATTCAGGGATCTTTCATCAGGTTCTCAGGAGGTAGATCAGGGCTTGTGCATGGCCAATTAAGACTTAAAGAGCCATATAAGCTTTTCAAAATGTACGTCTTTTGGAATAATCTGCTATTACTATCTATTTTGGGCCTGTAGCTTTGCTCTAACAGACTTGCCTTGGGCAATATATGCAGGTTAAGTCAACCTCATGGTACAATAATTAGGCTTTCCCAGATACTACCTTTTCCTCTAGAAGTTTTTATATCCTTCATGCACGTGCAGAACTTCTTGAATCTTCCTTCCTCTGGGTAACATTGACCATGCAGAGGATTTGCATCTTGATTTTGCACTAGACAGATTCAGCACTTTTGCCAAATGCTTGTAGAGGGCGTCACTATCCTATGATTCAGAGGACCTGTCCTCAGAGATGTGTTCAGAAGCACTGGAGAAATCTGATCTCTCTCATTCTTCTCTGGTGGACACAGACAACAAGAAAATGATCACTAGCCTCTCTCCTTCACAGAAAGAGGGGTAGACCCAGATGAAGACTATAACCTATCTCTAACATTTATGAGCAACTATTGTTTACCCTAGTTCCTAGACTGCCTTCTTTTGGGACTTAATATTAAGTTTTATTTGACCAGAAGGGCCTGCCACTTTCCCTTAATTTCACCTAAAAATGAACAAACAAAAAATGTACTGTCTCATTTCCCTTTAAGGATAAACGGACTGCTGCTCATTAGGGAAACATATACCTATCACATGCCAGGTAGAAAGATCCTAATATAAAAGTAATTTTAGGTAAGTAGCTAGGGAACATATGGAGGATTTTCACCCCTTTAATATTTGACTTTTCTATAATAATGTCCTTTTTTAAAGTGAAGGGAGGGATGAAAAAAACCCAGAACAAACAAACAAAAACCCAGAATAAAAGCAACAGTACATATTTGTGTGAGAAGCAAAATAGGGATTGAGGTATAGAGAGAACATAATAGCAGCAAAACTGGCAAGTGCTGATTGATCTGTGTGCCTGAAAGCTTGAAAGTTGAAAAATAACTCCAGCTGTCTGGATTGCCATTATCTAATGAGCAAGCACTAGGATTTCTTTTAATTTGTTCTAACTTTATTGTCATTAGTTTGAGTAACTCAGTAAACTCACGTAACTTTTTTTAAACACATGTGTGAGGTGGAGACTCATCAGCACTCCCTATGGTCATCACTGGGGCCCTGACTGTGGTATCCTCTCCAACATCTAAGAAGAATAGATCAAAACTGGAAATACCACCATATATATTCCCAGAGCCTATCCCACCTGTCTGGGAGAGAGGTAAGCCATACCCTGCCACTCTATAAAGCGCCTAGTCCCAGGCCCTTAAAGGACAGTGACCTGGGTTTTCACCAAGTCTTAACTATTCCCATAGCACCATCTTCCTCTCTCCTGACACTTACGTCCGACCTTCTCTAGGTCTACATTGCCTCTGAAATTCCTAGTATTCTTAAAAGGTGAACATGGAATAGGTGTTGACTGACCACTACTCCTTACTACTTTTAATGGGACAATTATCCTGTTACACTGCTCCATCTTTATTGAAATACTGACCTCAGGTAAAAAGTAAAGTAAAAGCAATAAAACAAACAAAAAAAGCGTGAACTTTAATTAAACTTTGGACAGATATATTCATTGGGTCATAATAGATGACAACTTCTGAATCTGTAATTAACTTTTTAAGGGCAGCTATTGTATAGAGGAAGTTTATTTTGTTTGTATTAATGTACATTATCTAATGCATTTAAATTGAAATTACATCTACCTGGCAATCCAATTCATTTAACTTGATCTGGAGTTTTAGAATTTATTAGCTAGTGAAAATTAGAGTAATTGGTAAACATCACCAGTTCACTCATTACTTTCTCTCCCACACACCAATAAAATAAAATATCAGTGTGTGACTGCTTACAAAAAAAAAATCACACTTTTAACATTTAAGATAAATCAGTGCCTAAATTGATCTAATATTTATAAAAATTGAAGTCCAATTTACAAAAAAATTAAAATCCACTCACATTTGCAAAATCCTCCAAGAGATTTAAAAAAAAGCACTTTTGGAAAATCCAAGTAAATTGCATCCATATTTAACTACAATTTTAAAAATGTTCTTTGAAAAGGTTAACGGGTTAAGGTTGCAAGATGTTTCTGTATAGCAGCAAGGCTTGTTTGACTATCAGCTTACATATATATTCAAGCGTTTGAATTATTCCATCATTATTTATCCTCCAGTCCTGCATGCTTTTGGCTTTAGTGGCAATTTTGGGGTCAATGGGAATTATGAGTGAACAAAGAATGCAGAATTTGAAGCCTAAACTGATTTCTGTGGAACCAATATAAGCTCATTAAAAGTAATTCCCAGGCACTCTTGTGGCTCCTTTTCAGAGGATCATCATCATCTTAGAAACCTTCTAATTTTTAAGAATGGATGTTTTAAAAAAATTGTGTGCTTATTTTCCATATTTATTTTCCATCACTATTTCTTTCAGAACCCTCCATGAATATGATCCTATCCTGGCAATTTAGTCCATTTGAGTTTCAAAAATTGCTACCTTCCTTAGAATCTTCAGTCTTTGCCAAGACCACATCCAAATTTCCCATGAAAAGTGCTAGAATAAACTTATCTTCAGTAATGAATGACAGTGTCTAACTTCTCCATGATTTTTCAGGCTTTGTATTGCTAGATGCTGGCCACCCTGAATCCCCCCTAAACTTCAGGGCATTTAGCATCTCACAGACTCTGAGCCTTAGGAGCAAGATTATATTCACATATTTATAGAATTATGAGTATCTTGGCTAATTGCTTTTTTAGAAGTTATTTCTAATTTGCACTTTACCTTACAGAAAAATAGGTAAGAAACAGGTAAGCTTGCAAGAAGTCCTATTGAAGTCAAACTATTACATGAACGATGTGAGTGTTTGTCAAATTGTGCCCTTATTTTGTGTTCCAATGAGTGTTGTTTAGACAACATTTCCATTTTTATTTTTAGCTTTAAGTAAATCTGAGCAAGCCCATGTTTAATTGTGCCAGATTACATTCCCTTTTTATTTTGCATCCCCTCTCCCCCTAGAGGCACACAAAACATCTGCTGCTCTATTTAAGGATGCTCAAATGGCTTCCAGGTTAGTCCTGTGGGATTTAGGTTTTTACTTTACCCTTTAGCCTAATGTTGCAACCATTTTCCTCATATATTAAATCTATGTCCTTTTAAAAAGGAAAAATCCTTTCTAATGCTGCCAAATACATCGCCTTCCCTCTCATAGTCTCTTAAATATAATTGCAATGGAAAGAATGGTTACTTACCCCAAAATAATTGTAGGTCTTTGAGACATTCTAGTCAATGTGGCTTCCACAGGTGCACATATGCCTTGCGCATGCTAAATTGGAATCTTGAATAGCAGTGTCCATCAGAGCTGCCCATGCAGCCAGTGCCTCCTTGTGCTCCCATGTGAGGACAAAGAATGGAGCTACTGCAACCCTTCCTCTATTCCCTCACAATCTTGAAGAGCCACAACTATCTTAGGATAAGTAACAATTCTTTCTTCTTAGCTTAAGTGTCAGTGTAGGTGCCAGGTGTATCAATTTAAGAGCAATTGTATTAGTGTTCTTCCAAATGTGGCATCTGCTCTAGCAGCTAAGTCTAAGGCACAGTCAGTGGGTTACTGCATGTCACTGCCTTGCAGACATCAGATATCGAGACATGCTTGAAGCAAGCAGAAGAAGTTGCTTGAACTCTGGTGGAATGAGCCTAGGTATTAAGTGGCAGAGTTATACCAACCAGTAACACGAAAGAGATGGTGTAATCAATTTCAACATTATTTGGGGAGAGATTCCTTGGTCTTTTGAACATCCCATTATAACCAGAGATAGATGAGATGACAGTGAATGGTTTACTACTGTCAATATAATAAAGCAGAGTCAGGCATATTGCAGAAACTATCAGAAGCCTGCATCCCAAGAAAAAGGGAAAAAATCATAGGCAGGAGTTGTAGACCAAACTGGATGAGCAAGCATCTCAGAGAGGTGATTAAGAAAAAGCAGGAATCCCACACGGAGTGGAAGATGGGAGGGATTAGCAAGGAAAGCTACCTTATTGAGGCAGAAAATGTAGGGATAAAGTGAGAAAGGTCAAAAGCCATGTAGAGTTGGACCTTGCAAAGGGAATTAAAACCAATAGTAAAAGGTTCTATAGCCATATAAATAAGAAGAAAACAAAGAAAGAAGAAGTGGGACCGCTAAACACTGAGGGATGAGTGGAGGTTAAGGATAATCTAGGTATGGCCCAATATCTAAACAAATACTTTGCCTCAGTCTTTAATGAGGCTAATGAGGAGCTTAGGGATAATGGTAGGATGACAAATGGGAATGAGGATATGGAGGTAGATATTACCACATCCAAGGTAGAAGCCAAACTCAAACAGCTTAATGGAACTAAATCGGGGAGCCCAGATAATCTTCATCCAAGAATATTAAAGGAACTGGCACATGAAATTGCATGCCCATTAGCAAGAATTTTTAATGAATCAGTAAACTCAGGGGTTGTACCGTACGACTGGAAAATTGCTAACATAGTTCCTATTTTTAAGAAAGGGAAAAAAAGTGATCCGAGTAACTATAGGCCTGTTAGTTTGACATCTGTAGTATGCAAGGTCTTGGAAAAAATTTTGAAGGAGAAAGTAGTTAAGGACATTGAGGTCAATGGTAATTGGGACAAAATACAACATGGTTTTACAAAAGGTAGATCGTGCCAAATCAACCTGATCTCCTTCTTTGAGAAGGTAACAGATTTTTTAGACAAAGGAAATGCAGTGGATCTAATTTACCTAGATTTCAGTAAGGCATTTGATACAGTTCCACATGGGGAATTATTAGTTAAATTGGAAAAGATGGGGATCAATATGAAAATTGAAAGGTGGATAAGGACCTGGTTAAAGGGGAGACTACAACGGGTCATACTGAAAGGTAAACTGTCAGGCTGGAAGGAGGTTACTAGTGGAGTTCCTCAGGGATCAGTTTTGGGACCAATCTTATTTAATCTTTTTATTACTGACCTTGGCACAAAAGTGGGAATGTGCTAATAAAGTTTGCGGATGACACAAAGCTGGGAGGTATTGTTAACACAGAGAAGGACCGAGATATCATACAGGAAGATCTGGATGACCTTGTAAACTGGAGTAATAGTAATAGGATGAAATTTAATAGTGAAAAGTGCAAGGTCATGCGTTTAGGGATTAATAAGAATTTTGGTTATAAATTGGGGACACATCAGTTGGAAGTAACAGAGGAGGAGAAGGACCTCGGAGTATTGGTTGATCACAGGATGACTATGAGCCGCCAATGTGATATGGCCATGAAAAAAGCTAATACGGTTTTAGGATGCATCAGGCGAGGTATTTCCAGTAAAGATAAGGAAGTGTTAGTACCATTATACAAGGCACTGGTGAGACCTCATCTGGAATACTGGGTGCAGTTCTGGTCTCCCATGTTTAAAAAGGATGAATTCAAACTGGAAGAGGTACAGAGAAGGGCTACTAGGATGATCCGAGGAATGGAAAACCTGTCTTATGAAAGGACACTCAAAGAGCTTGGCTTGTTTAGCCTAATGAAAAGAAGGCTGAGGGGAGATATGATTGCTCTCTATAAATATATCAGAGGGATAAATATCAGGGAGAGAGAGGAATTATTTAAGCTTAGTACCAATGTGGACACAAGAACAAATGGATATAAACTGGACACTAGGAAGTTTAGACTTGAAATTAGACGAAGGTTTCTAACCATTAGAGGAGTGAAGTTGTGGAACATCCTTCCAAGGGGAATAAGCAGGGGCAAAAGACATATCTGGCTTCAAGACTAAGCTTGGTAAGTTTATGGAGGGGATGGTATGATGGGATAGCCTAATTTTGGCAATTAATTGATCTTTGACCATTAGCGGTAAATATGCCCAATGGCCTGTGATGGGATGTTAGATGGGATTGGATCTGAGTTACTACAGAGAATTCTTTTCTGGGTGTCTGGCTGGTGAGTCTTGCCCACATGCTTAGGGTTTAACTGATTGCCATATTTGAGGTCGAGAAGGAATTTTCCTCCAGGGAAGATTGGCAGAGGCCCTGGAGGTTTTTCACCTTCCTCTGTAGCATGGGGCACGGGTCACTTGCAGGAAGATTCTCTGCACCTTGGAGGTCTTTAAACCATGATATGAGGACTTCAGTAACTCAGACATAGGTTAGGGGTTTGTTATAGGAGTGGGTGGGTGAGATTCTGTGGCCTGCATTGTGCAGGAGGTCACACTAGATGACCATAATGGTGCCTTCTGACCTTAAGTCTATGAGTCTATATATCTAGTATCAGAGAGGTAGCCATGTTAGTCTGGATCTGTAAAAGCAACAAAGAATCCTGTGGCACCTTATAGACTAACAGACATATAGGAGCATGAGCTTTCGTGGGTGACATGCATCCAATGAAGTGGGTATTCACCCACGAAAGCTCATGCTCCTATATGTCTGTTAGTCTATAAGGTGCCACAGGACTCTTTGCTGCTTCTATATATCTAGTGTGTCTAATTTCTTTTCTCCCAGTGCCGACAGTGGCCTCAGAAAGAAGATAGGGTAAGTTGAGAATTGCTTCAGATGAAATTCTGAGACCACTTTGGGGTCATTTCAGGTGAGGTCTTAGTACCACTTTGTTACTGTGGAACATTGTAAGGAGGATTCCGCCATTAGTACCGGAAGCTCACTGACTCTTCTGGCCAAAGTAACAGCAGCTACAAAGATCTTCAGAATGAGAGGGTCTAAGGAACATTCTGACAGAAGCTCACATGAAGGCTCCATGAGTCTCAGGCAAGAGTGGGTTCTCTGACTGGTAGGTATCGTGTAGCAGCCCTTTAACATACTTTCATAATGTTGGGGGAAGAAAAGAGTGAACATTGGTGCACAGGTAGGTAACAAGCTGAAATGACAATTGACGTGGACTTTAATTAAGCTGAGTGAAAGACCAGCCTGTTTGAGGAGCAGCGAGTAGTCAAGCTTCTTTGGTAATGAAGCCTGGGCTGGAAGCAAAAACTTTTTTGAGCTGCCCATATTGAGAGCATCGATATAAAGCAGCAAAACACCTATCAGAAGAACATATCAAGATTTCCTGGACCTGTAGGGAGCAATTCCTGTCTGTGGTGTTCAGCCACCCAAAAGATGTGGCGTCGGGAGCAGCAACTTTGGATCTCGATGGAGTATCTGACCCTAATGCTATGAGATCAGATATAGGAGATCTGAGGATTGGGACAGGGACTCAATGGATATCTCTGGGAGATCTGGGAGCCAGAACTATTTTAGCCAATTCAGAACTACCAGCTCTACTGTAGTCTTGTCCCTTTTCATCCGGGGACTGGAGAAAGATGCACAGCAAACTTCTGCTTAAGTACACAAGAAAGCATCCGGTAGAGACCCTGGATTCATGCCTCTCCTACAACAAATTTTCTGACCGTTTGCATTGTCCTTGGTGGCAAACAAGTTTATCACACTGATGAAATATTTTCTCCATGATGGAACAATGCAAGGACCATTTGTAGCTGGTCACTAATTGGAAATGAAGTCTGCTAAATTGTTGCTCATCCCAGGAGATGAAGGACTATTCATGTTACCTCATTCTGATGGCACTAGCTCCAGAAATCAATGGCTTCCAGGCAGAGTAGTGGGCACCTTCTTGATTGTTTATGTAGCGCATGGCTGTCTGTGAAAATATTCACTAATGGGTTTCTTTCTGTTAGTTAGTTCCAGCCACTAGACCAGCTCTGAAATAACATGACATAGTATTAAGACCTTCTTGTCTATCAAATGTTTGGCTGGGAAAACAAAAAAACCAATCAGACCTTATCTGAGCCAAAGTAGTAGGGGCTGTAAATTAACCTGGGAAGTGGTGCTATACTTGAATGGCACCATGTGGCCTAACAGTGTGAGGCATGTTTTTGCTTTCATACTTGGTTATGATGTGAGCAGGAGGAGGAGCGCTTGCACAGACTGGAACCTGTCCTCAGCCAGATGTGTTTTCTGATCTGGAGTCAGTCATAGCTCTTCTGAAGTCTATATTCTGCAATGAGGCATGTGCACTTTGTCATTGTTCACTAGGAGACAAATAGGAATAAAGCACATTCCAGGATTGCTCTCATCTCCTGCTGTGACCTGCCTCTGATCAGACAATTGTCCAAGGAGGGGAAGATATGAATGGGTCAGTACCACCATGAGGCATTTCATGAAGACTCTCGGTATGACAGAGAGTCTGAATGGCAGTATGTTGTACTGGTAGAGATTCGATACCTCAATGAATCTCAGGTAATGTCTGTGTACTGAGTCGATGAATAAGCACTTCGTAGCACTTTGCCATACCTTTGGGATGGGCTGAATAGCGGACAGGGCTTGTCAAAGACCCTGGGATGATTGTAGTATTCCATCATTGATCAGGAGAGTGATCCTACCTAAAACTGATGTGGGCAGGAAGTCAGAGTTTAGTTCATCTCTCCTGCATGACCAAATGTTGCTATGTCCAAAGTATCCGCAAGAAATCCTCAAAGGCCTTTTAAAATCATTGACTGCCAGGACAGAGGCTGGTTGGGGTGGTCTTCTCCAAGTCCAAAGCGTTGTGCATTGATTGTTTGAGCAAATGTAGTTTTGGCTGTGCTTTCCTTAACTATGAGTCCTCGAGAAGGATTTGCATGCTGCACACTTATGCGAGGGGGGACACATCTCCAACCAAATTGAACAGACATCAACCATATCCTTTGACCAGAGAGATGAGTGTCATAGGTAAGGCAGGGTTTAAACATATAGGTTTTAAAGCCGGGGAAGTCGTGTCTCTTTTTTTTGGAGCATCCAAATTAAAACCTAAAGAACAAATAGAGTGAAGGGAGTTTCTTCTTCTTCAGCAGAGTATTGAAAAAAGGAATTAGTTTGAAGCTCAGAAGGAGTTAGTGGGTCTGACACTCGCTGGGTTTCATGTCACTGCCATGGGAGCAACAAGGAACTGAGGGAGAGTCATGGCTGTTCCACCCTTTACGTCCTCAAAGGGGAGTGTGATCCATGTCGGTTGGCCCACCGAGCTGCTAGGGGGCGGTGTGGAGCTACTGCCTCACAGGCCGTCCCGGGTCACGCTTCTGTCACTGGGGAATTAGCAGAGGGAGGGGCACCGGCAAGGGTCTGTAGCGTGCCCCTCAGGCAGGGGAGCGCCGGCGAGAGTCTGTAGTGCGCTGTCAGGCAGGGGAGCGCCGGCGAGGTGCTATCGGGATTTTGCTACCCGAGGCGGGTTGGCCAGGGTAGGGGAATGCAGGCCCACCCAACTCCACTGTGTTCCAGCCCAGGGCCCTGACAGTGGTGGGGCGAGGGTCCCACCACTGGGTCAGCGGAGGTCCTTCCGCAACATGCTGACCAAATAGATTCACTGCACTGTGCAGTTCTGTCCCTGGGCTGCTTCCTATCCAATCCCATGAGTGAAACCCCTCTGGTCCTTCCAGCTCGTCCGGGTATTCCGCAGCTGGCAGCTCCAGCTCCCCCTCTGCGTCAGGCTCCTCCAGTTCTTCTGGGTACTCAGCTGCTGGCAGCCCTGGTAGCCCCTGTCTTTCCTCCAGGTCAGGTTTCTCCTGGTCCAGGGCCTCCCCTGGACCAGCAGCAGGGTCTGAAGGGAGCAGCCAGTGGTCTGGGTCTGCCTCCCTCCCTAGTGTTGCCCTGACTGGACTAAGGGCCCTGCCCTTTGTACCGTATTTTCCGGCGTATAAGATGACTTTTTATACTAAAAAACAACCCCCAAAAATCGGGGGTCATCTTATACGCCGGGTATAAACAGCGGGCAGCCCAGAGCCCTCTGATTCCTGGCCGCGGCTGGGATTTAAAAGGCTCTGGGCTCCCCACCACAGCGGGCAGCCCAGAGCCCTCTGATTCCCGGCCGCGGCTGGGATTTAAAAGACTCTGGGCTCCCCGCCGCAGCGGGAAGCCCAGAGCCCTCTGATTCCCCGCCGCGGCTGGGATTTAAAAGCCTCTGGGCTCCCCCCCCTCGGAAGTGGGGGTAGTCTTATACGGTGGGTATAGGCCAAAACCTATGTTTTAACTGTAAAATTAGGGGGTCATCTTATACGCCCAGTCGCCTTATACGCCGGAAAATACGGTACTTCCTGTTCCACCCCTCCCCTTCTGGGGGGTGGAGTAAGCTTGGCCTGGCCCCACCCCCTCAGGCTGAGAGAGTGGCTCTATACCCTCAGGTTCGGAGGGAAGCCACCCTGGCTCCCTGCAGGGAGCATGAAAAGTCACAGTGCACATGTGTGTCCCCAGTACTCTGTAATTCAAAAAAATGATATGTCTGAGATCTATGTGCAACTACAGTGGGATCCACACTATGACATACTCAGTGTCACACAATGGAATGGCTTCATTCATTTTCCATATTAACTTTTAAATATGTTTTTAGACTAAATTGAGAGTTGTCTGCTTCCCTGTGCACATCAAAAACAATGATTGCTTTTTAGGGACAAATGCATAGAATATCAGTGTTAGAAGGGATCTTAGGAGGTCATCTAGTCCAATTGTCTGCTCAAAGTAGGACCAATCCCCAGACAGATCTTTGCCCCAGATCCCTAAATGGCCCCCTCAAGGATTGAACTCATAATCCTAGATTTACCAGACCAATGCTCAAACCACTAAGCTATCCCTCCCTCCTAAAGTCTGCCTATAGATATGGGAAAACAATTCCCATTGACTCAACTGGAATTATGCATGTATATCAAGATCATTTTGGGTTATAAACACCATATTGTTATAGCTAGGTATTTATACCACATACACAATGGTAGCGAGCATCTAATAGAACTATAATTCTAAGAGGCAATTGAAACATTGGGGTTTCCTTCCTTCAATTTCATACTTGCCCAGAAAAGGTAGAGCTTCATCAGAATATTTAAAATTATGACAACGAGAATGGTCATACATTTTTGTCTTGACGTGAATAAGGTTGTGGTTATTCTGATTTGGGTGTCTAAAACAGATCAGAATATATCAGTATTTGTTATCTACAATTTAGATGCTACCCTATGATCATCTCCGACTTGAACTGATCAGTAATAATACAATGGACTAACTGGTCTCCTTTCAAGAGAGGGTATCACACTTCACCTACATTCCTCATTATTTCCCATAACTCTCTTGTGAATGAGGTAGAGATATACTGTGATCACTTCTGAAATCTTTCTGAAATACAGCCATCTCCGGGAGGAAAGAAAGCAGCTGAAATTTTGATAGTAGCTGCTGGTTTCTTTTACATACAGCACACCCTTTATTGATCTACCTACGCTCTGTCACCTAATCTTTATAGTATGAATTATAACAAGTGATCACCTTCTCTCTGTAATTTTATTTCCTCTCTAACACCTATTCTGCTGAATCCTTCTTCTATTCCAGCTAACATATTTTTGGATTAGCACTAAGTATTCTCTCAAATTTACTCCTTACAATAATGTGTACATTGGGACCACAGAGATAAACACTTGGGGTTAGAACCCTTATGACTGGCCCTCACATTTGACTTTTTAAAACACTTTTCTTTTCCATCTTCACCGATGAATGTTTTTGCCTGCTTATGTTGTACAATGATCCTCAAATGATGCCTTTTTAACAACACCTGCTTCACTATACATATAGCGAGAGGGGGTTTTATTTCTCCGGTATAGAGATGAAGAGTTCTATTCAGACTACACCTTTTTAAAAAATATAGTACAATCTCTATTGGTGCAACATAAAGTAATCCTTCTTCCACAATACTCCCATTCTTTGTTAGGGTTCAACATGAGATCTGAACCACTCTTGCATTGGGTAATTCTTCAAGCAAACCATCCCACTTTATTTTTGAGACATGAATATTTAGCTAAGCTTTATCTAAATTTTCATAATACAAAAATGACTACAATATAGGAAATTTCCATACCATTCCTTTACCATTCAACATCTCACTTCAAATAACATTTATAAATAATTTAAACAAAAAAGACTTATGGATTCTCAAGTGAAATAGTTTGGTAAAGACAGGGGCGGCTCCAGACTCCAGCACGCCAAGTGTGTCCTTGGGGTGGCATGCCGCGGGGGGTGCTCTGCCGGTTGCCAAGACGGCGGCATGCCAGCTGCCTTTGGCGGCATGCCTGCAGCCTTTGGCGGCATGGCTGCAGAGGGTCCGCTGGTTCCGCGGCTCCGGTGGACCTCCCGCAGGCCTGCCTGCAGAGGGTCCGCTGGTCCTGCAGCTCCGGTGGACCTCCTGCAGGCGTGCCTGCTGAGGGTCTGCTGGTCCTGCGGCTTCGTGCCTGCGGGAGGTCCACCGGAGCCGTGGGACCGGCGACCGGCAGAGCACCCCCCGTGGCATGCCGCCCTGCTTGGGGCAGCGAAATGGCTAGAGCTGCCCCGGGTAAAGATGTACTTTCTTGAAGTTGAATCTTCCAAGGAGATATTTATAAGTGAAGTATGAATAGTGTGTGAAGTGCAGAGTATGAGAAAGAATGCAACTTATTTTAATCCATTTAGTATTGGAATATTATTGTTAACATCTATATTGTTGCAGTACTTAGAGTCCCCAGTCAGGCTAAAGGACCCCATTATCCCTGGCTGATGCACAAAGACACACTCTCTAGCTTGATGAACTTGCAATTTATGAAATAATTGTAACAATAATAAAACAAAACAATAAAACAATAATAATAAAAATATACTAGAGATGAGACAGTGATTTACCACTTCATATTAAACTTCGTAAAATATCTGTACCTCCACTCTACTGTATATACTATACAGTATACTATATGTTGCTTAAGTGCAGATGGGTTTACAGTTCCTGTAAGGTTTTTTTTTTCCCTACTTACACCTTTTTAGCATATAAGGGGGTTAGTTCAATAATGTATTCTAGTGGGAGCACATTAATATAATACATTCTAGCCACATTTCTCTTTTGTTATACAAACTCTTCTCTACTTGACAACTTACAACTGCTTGGTAAAGGCAGTTGAATTGATGACTTATTGTAGAGCTTCTACACTTTCCTGAGTACTACTTTAATTTTATATCACTTTTTATTAGCAGAATGTTGAACTTTACCATTGGTAATAAAATGTTTCACAAATCTTTCATCTGATTCTTGTCTGATAAGATGTAGTTATTGATCATACTTTCCTAAAATTCCATACATTAACCTTGGGATCACTCACATTCAAGTTCTCTACAGAGCACTATAAAAACCCCCAGCATTCTCTGGGAAGTTAAAAGTAGAAATCTTTCTTCTTCTGGTTTTACTATAAGCAGTAGAATTATTAAATCTTGGTGATTAGAGACCCTTGTAAAGTTCTCTCTTTTCTACACAGTACATTTTAAAAAAATAGTCCACAGAAATTTCTTTAAAAAAAAACAGTAATGTTACATTTAGAGCTAGAAAACAAACTGTTTATCAGTATTAGAAAAATTGCATTGAACTCTTATTTCCAAGCCTACTACTTCCTCTTATACAATGTGACATTTACTAGCAATAATTCTTGCTCTTTATAAAATGCCTCTTGTCCCTACTACTTACCTACTTTTCTTTTGATTTAGCACTATCATAATTCATTGCTATTATAATATTTTAATCATACCAACGTAGGACATTAAAATAGTTAGTGTGTAAAGTAAATGTTTTGAAGTTCAATTCACAGAAATTGAGGGATTTTTGCTCAATATTTGGTTTTGTAACAAGAAATTTAAGAATCTGCTTATTTTGCATTTTATTACCCCATATAAGAATAGTATTAAGCGTGTAATCCCGCAAGGTGCAGATTGTCTTCAAGACCCATTAATACTAATTGAGGGCAGAACATCTCTTAGGAGGAACTCAGAAACTTGAAAAATTAGTGACCTAGTTAGCAGTAGTAGTTACTTTTTCTAGAACAGGAGCATTTACAGAGTCCCAACCAAAACTGGAACCGCACTAAACAGTATACAAATACATAACACACCCTTAGCCCAAGGAGCTATGGGCATGTTCTCAAAGTTATTTAATGCTTAACTCCCATTGATTTTACTCCATTAGCTCAACTGGTAGAGGTTTGTGACGTGGAACATATGATGCCACATGATGGATTTTGTTTTTTTCCAGTTTCCTTTTTAAAAACCTTAGGAAATGACACAAATAAATTATGTTAAAAGAACTTTATTAAATTTGCAAAGTCATGCCCTCAAAAGCTAGGAAATTGTTGCCTATGAAACCCAAATTCAGCCTTTTTGTGTGTATGGATTCTGGTACAGTCTTCAACTACATGATCAGGTAGTACTTTTTCCCACAGGACGATCCCAGCCTCATTCAGTGGACAGGATGCACCTGCTCCGGGGAAGAACCAGGGTTGTGTAGTAAAGGAAGCTGTTGTTTTTAGAACCCCAGCCTCATTTGTTGCAGAAATTGGAAGGTGGGTAGTGAGTTTGGTATGGGATTCCAAGAGAAAGGAAGGTTTCAGAGTTAAGAATGTTGAATGCTGCCCTGGATAACTGGATTCTATACAGAATCCAGGGCAGCATTTCAGTCATGGAAACCAGGTTGTAACCAGATCCCCTGACTATATAGTTATTGTAGTGTAGACAGGCCTTTAGATATTGAGTAGGTTGTAAAATATGTAAAGTCACCTGCTGGCAAAGAGCAGCCTTATTGACTAGAAATCGAAGATCACTCATATGAGGTTTATTTGTTTTGGGAGAGATCATTTATTCCAATTGTATTTGCTCCTTGGCATAGTGATCCAAATGGATTTAAGAGTATACTCATAATAAACCAATGGAATTCCAAGAAGAAAAGACTAAATAAAGACTTGTATTACATTAGTTGTTTGTTTGTAGGCACAATGAACAAAATTGTTCCAAGGTACTACTTGACTTTTTACATATTCCTTAAATATATAAGGTATGTAATATTGTATAAATTAATTACATGATTTTAAAGGTATTTTCCTTTTTTTACTTCTACAAATAATTATTTTCAAGATTCAACTCTTTTGAAAAATGTAACTGAATAAATTTAAATCTTAAAAGTTTAGTAAAGAAGAAAATAACTGAAAATCAGAGTGAGCCTTCCTAAAAAAATTCCTTTTTTAATCTAAAAATATTTCTTTGTGGGAGTGTTTGCTTAGAAGGCCTCTTGCTAAAAATATATATCACCTTTAATTAATTAAAACATAATTGTCACAGATTAACTACCTTGTAATCACAAGGGATTTTACAGATTTTAGGGGAATATGGATATATAAATTAAGAAATAGATAAAGTGAGTCAACAGAAAACAAACCCTTTTTCCAGTTCGTATTTGAATACACCAGGTTCAAGGACCCAGCATTCTTCTTCTCTCACCATGGAGCTTTGATTTTCCGGCTGATACAATGAAGCTGTCTCTCCATTCTCCTTTCTGAATTTCTCATACAAGGTTCAGAGCATACACAAGCACCACACTCATGCAGTTGCCAGTTCAGTCAATGAGAAACAAAGTAGCCTAGCTTGAAATCCACAAGAAGGAAAAAGAGATAGAGGGAAAATTTAAAATATGAAATTGCATGCGTTTTTGTGGTGGGAGGGTGGACAAAGGGAGAATAAAAGAATAAGGTAGACCACAGACATACACATGCCACAAAGGGTTTTCACATTCATTGAAAGAAGCAGGAACACTGCATCTTCATTTACTAGGTTTGATTTGAACAGCTGGCTTGCTCTAGCCTGGTCAAAGTATAATTCAGAAAAGACTTAAAAAAAAAAAAGAGCACAAGTGAAGTCCTTGGGATGAACTTTATAAAGAAGGAGAACACGTGTCTAATCAAAAGTTTCCAATATCAAAATAGGTATCTGGTATCCCAAATAAAGATACCTCCTACTTCTCTAACCTGGTCTGACACACTTCCCTGTCTACAGATGTCTTCAAAGGAGTTGTTGTGAACCCATTCACCATCTCAGTTAAAACAAGACTGATTATGACAGCGCTTTGCCACCTTTTGGTAACCATTATGCTGCCTGGTTACTATAACTCTGCAACACTCTATAACCTCTCAACAGTGTCAACTGAAGTGGGAATGTGGGGAGGGGAAGAGAAAGATGTCAAAGGACATTTTGAATTGCACAAAGAGACAAAGTGAGAAGCTGTGCTGCTTAGATCTCAGGAGGAGAAACTGGTGATGCAGAAGCAGGATACAGGATAAAACAAGCTTATGCTTCTAGAAAACACCAGGCCCACAGATGGAGATAGAGGACTGGAAAACAACATAGTGCCTGAATGGGGAATTAAGTTAGTGGAAATGGGGGAGGGAAGAAAAATCAGGCCATAGCCAACCACAAGCTGGCAAAGAGCTTGTGTGCTATCCAAGTTGCTTGATGACAAGAATCTAATCAGGAGCTGGAGTCTGGCTTCTGGTTCCAACTCAAGTTCCTCCTCCATGACATATTGCACTTCCCAACAATGGCTCCTCAGCTGCCTTACTGTTAAAACGACTTACCTGTCAAGAAACTCGTCAAATACAAGACTGTCCTAATAACTCAATCTTCCCTCATACCACACTCACAACATTTTCTTGTATTAATTTACCTCCTACAGTCCTCCCATTTGTTGCATTTTTTTGCTCTTATTCAATTGTTTGGTTTAATTAAGCCAATGGTGAAGGTTTTGTAGAGTGAATACAGATCCCTCTTAAATCTATTTTACTAAGTAACCAAATGAAATCTAATAGAAAAAAATGCTGTACAGTAGTGATAATAAGTTGCCCAAAATGATAGCCCTCCCTCTCCTAATATAAATTCAAGAACACACAAATCCTGCATCATGATGATCTCTGGCACCAGTTCAAGCAGTCTAACTAAAGTCAAGTGCTGCTATCACAATTTTCATTCTCATCCACAGTCATAGCACTGGCAGCTACCTTGCTCATTATTGGCCACACTAGTTGATTTATGTCCCCTGTGGGCTGATGGCTAGTAATGTTTTGTGCCCAGGAAGGTCTTCATATATTTTCACTGTGGAATAATTTCTCTTTGGTTTCATAAATAGGCACAACATAGCATACCGGAATCACAAATGGTATTAAGTCAATGACAGGGCTATTCCATTTGATGCATCTGTCTTACGTAGAAGTGAGTCTCTCAAGGGCATATTCAATTACCACTTTGCTGTGTATTCGAAGAGATGCTTTACTTCACTACTATTAATCAGGTAATATTTTGTTAAGGGATAGGGAAAGTCTCCCAGAATCAGTGGGAAGACAGATACACTGTTAATGTCTATGGTGTGAGGGAGAACATCATGCTATTTTCCACAGATCTCGTCTACATAAATCTCTCATGCATGACAATTAGAACTCATCCAGATAGTCTGACAAGGCAAGTACTAACCTCCTGGCAAGCTTCCCAAAAGATGCCAATTGACCACATTGAATGTAATTTTTTTTTCTCATTTGGAAGCTTTATAGCCATCATCATTTATTCCAACTCTCCATGACTGTTGCCCACCAATTTTTGAATGTGGTCCTAGTCCCAAATCAGCGTTCTATTTCCAAGTTTCATAGACAAAGCATTTGAACTAGGCATCAACGCACAATAACACAGAGTAGAGCCTGTATTAACACTGCCAGATTGATGAAGTGGAAAAGGCACAGGACTGGGAGTCAGATGCCCAGGGTTTTATTCCCAGTTCTGCCATGGACTACTTGTGTGATCTTTGAGCCAGTCACTTTATACTTCAGTTTCCCCATCTGTCAAAAGGAATTAACAGAACTTACGTTTTTACAGCACCTTGAGATATACTGATGAAAGGTGCTACTAGTGCAAAGTATTACTACTGTACACAAGATATATCCAGTTATAGAATCCTGGATACCCACATGAATTGTGGGTGTTATATGGGTGGATGTGCTCCAAATGTTTCATGCATTTGTATGATGGACCCGCTGCATAACTTCAGAAAACAAATGTTTGCCTTTTCATCAGTGTACCTGCCTCGTGAAGACAGATCCAGACTGACTATAGCAAAGATACCCATTCTAGCACTGGCTAATACTTAGGAGCAGGCATCTTCATTCAGCTCTTCAAGACAGACAATATTTGTGCCTATTCCAATACACTAAAAAATAATGAGATAGAAGGGAGACTGCAAGAGACACTTTTCCTAATAACATTTCAAAGGGATGAAGAGCACCCACTAACAAAGAGACAAAGCCATTCAGCTCATACAATATATTATTCTGGATTTCAGAAGAAGTACAGTAATATTCTTACTATTATTCCACAAAGCTAGTATCAGTGATAGAATTAAAAGAACTAAAAACCCAATTGAACCTGCCTGCAGTCTAAGTTTTTATGTAGATATTAAGCAATGGATTCACTACATTGTTGGATTTCAAGATCAAGTAGCCTATCTAAGAGAATTCTCCACAATAAAGCACCTTAATGTGATAATTGAACTACTGGATAAGATACATGACTGCTCTATAAAGTAAATTATTGACTATCAGAAGCTTTCAATTTTAGAAAATGACTTGGTATAAGAGCTCTCCAGAGCTCGTGACAAAGGTTACATTTAGCTCCTTTAACATATAGTAAAAGGAAATGAGACTTCCACCAACCTCCTGTATATCAAATGATCAAACAGGAAAGAGAAGTAAGTGATGATAATACCCTTTTTCCCTAGCTCTTCATGATATTTCCAAAAAGTAACTTCCTGAAATATGAACTGGAAAGAAAATGAACTGAACCTGAAAATCACTATTACTTTCCTTACAAGCCTACACACATGATTTAAAGCACAATGAACACTGGTGAACACCCAAAATTCACAGAAGTAATGAGAGGTTAAAAATCTTATTACTGCTAAGTTAACTGTAAAAATAAAATTAGAAATAAAATTCCCTCAAATAAAATTACAAGAAAAAGAAATCCCCCTTTCCCAATTTAAAGACTGCTATTGATTATTCACTTGAGGTTTGTACCAACTTCCTGAAGGAAAAAAGTGCAATACTGACAAAGAATGAGACTATAGTATCCAATATTTTAATATAAAAAATAGGCTTCAAGGTATTCCTCACCTTGAATCTATGCATAGGTAATGAAATTTCAATAAAAAGGAGCATGAGAAATATGTGACTGTAAATATATCTCACAAAAATTGTTAAGCCCCAAAATTTGAAAATGTATTCCCCTCTATGAAAAAAAATGTTCATTATTTTGCATAAGAATTTTACTAACTCAGAATCTGCCTCATTCTCCACATGTGGCCTCCATGCCTTATTCCCTTTCCCCTACCGTACCAGATTTAACTCTGTTCCTTGCAAGTATGAATTATTGTATAATCTTTCATTGTATCATCATATAGCTGGACTATGTCACATATTAGGCAGCAGTGCACTTCCTTGAGGATTTCCAAACATAAGCAAGGAATCCCCAGCTATTTGGCCTGGGTTAGGCCTAGAGGATTTACAGAGATTGCATATTACAGAAGCTTCTACTACTATTTGGAACCTAAGGCCTGGTCTACACTGGGGGTAGGGTCGAACTAAGGTACGCAAGTTCAGCTATGCGAATAGCGTAGCTGAACTCAAACTATCTTAGTTCGAACTACTCACCCATCCGCGGCTCCCCCGTCGACTCCGCCACCGCCATTCGCGGTGGTGGAGTTCCGGAGTCGACGGGAGTGTGTTTGGAGTTCAATATATCGCGTCTAGATGAAACGCGATATATCGACTCCGAGAAGTCGAACGCTACCCGCTGACCCGGGCGGGTAGTATAGACGTAGCCTAAGACTGTAACTCATTTGTAAATAAGTATTTTCTTATTTAATAAATCTCTAGATAGTTTATTATAGGACTGGCTACAAGAATTGTTTTTGGTTAGAGATCTAGGGTGCAACCAATGCGGGGAAAGTGACTTTGGGACTGGGAGAAACCTGAATATTATTGTGATTTTTGAGGGTAAGGACCCATCTATCTCAAAGGAAAGCTTGCCTATGTGGCAAGATAGACCGGAGTACCCAAGGGAACTGCCTGTGACTCCATGTTAAGGCTATTACAGTGCTTGAGGAGTTCATACACAATACTTGGTTGGTGAAATCTAAGGATAGACCACACAACCAGTTTGAGGTTTGTGGCTTGGTTTGTAATGGTAAGCCCTGAGGTTGCTACTCATGCTCCTGAGCCACTCTAGGCAGCCTGACAGCAGCCACTCAGCTAAAGAGGCACGTCATGCGCACAGCATATGCCATCGGCATACTAGCCTGTACTGGCTGATGAAGAAAGTTTTCCAGGTGAAATTGATTGTGTTGGTTTAAATTTATAAAGCCTGAAGTCCTGGCTACCAGAAAGACCATCTTCCATCCTATGTAATAGTGTCACGGGTATGATTACTGTAAGTATTTGAACTAGAAGTCCCCTACTGGCAGAGGAATCTCTTTCATGGATCCTCTGCTTTGGAGGACTTATTTTCTCCATTACCCCATCAGAGCCCAGACTGGATAAACTTCCAAGGCACACTATAAAGCTCATCTTTTCTCCCTTACATATTTGGAGAGGTGATGGTTTGAGAAACGTTGTGTGGTCAGAGCTGGGGGTATTATTTATTATTATGGAGGTACAAAATCATTGATACTTCTTATGGGAAGATCAATATGCAACAATATTTTCTAGATTTCAATTTTGTATTGTATATTTTAGTTACCGTAAATCTCTTACAATTAAGAATAGGGATTTATAGAAAATAATTAAATAAATATGGCATCCTCATTGTTGCCTCTGCCAGTGAGCACATGTTCAATAAAAACGTAGACTGACTTTAACTATAGATTGGCTTGGAAGATTAGCTTTGCATTGGTAAAGATCAATTTTGCCATCCACACCCAAACAGATGAATTTTTTATCCATAGATAATTGAAGTTTACACATAGGCAAAGCAAGACAACTGCAGTACAGTACTTGCTCTGTTCTCAGCAAATCTGAGATATGAGCACAAATCTTTAACAATAGTTTGCATGCTCATAGTTATCACATATTTTTGGACACCACATTTTGTGTTAATTGACTCTGACATGTCTATGTTTTCAATGCATCTTGAAGGTCCCACACCTGCTTGTGTGCAAGTCAAAAATAAGGTGTGATTACTTCTATATTTCCTTTATACATCTTTTTTAATGCTTACAGATTATCTACAAAAGGTTACTTGAGGCTCAAATTTGGCTTTAAAACACCAGCTCAGCAGCTTTTTTTTTTTGGAAGGGAGCAGTAGCAGGGGATAGTGGCTGGGCACTGCCAGACAACGAGTGAGTGAGAAAAAGAAAATGGTGGAAAGTTAGGAAAACATGAAGGAAACAGAAGCCCTTGTTGTCCACAGTGAATAAAATTACAAGTCATGAATGCAATTGAAGAGAATAGTTGGTGCATAGCAGTTCCATGGCCACTAATTGAGAATAAAGCAGGACATTTAAGAGTGAAGACTAGCTGGAAGAAAATAAATTTAAATATAGATGTGAATAAATAAGAGTTATCATAGAAAATTAAACTCCTTAGCAAAGAAGAACAATGTTCTCTGGGTAAAATTCACCCACCCATGTGGATGTTCCACATAAAGCTCTACAGAGCACTTAACCCTATATTAAAGATTCAGCTGAGACTTTGGTGGTCTAGAGGTCTCTTGAGTAAATTATCTGGGTGGAGCGAAATTCACCTTAACTGAATAAACATTGGTTTATTGAATTTGTGTACATGCAAGTGAAAAAGAAAAGTGATGAGTAGGTGCGTGGATAAGTTTATAGTTTAAATTCAACCAATTCTGCAAGATTCTAAAGAAAATTACATACACAGGCATGAGCAAATATGCAGTATATAGCACCTTAACAAAAGAGTGGAACATTATGGTCTATTACAAAGGCCAGAGATTTGGGGCAGGGGGTGTTTTTTTATATGTGCACAGTACCTAGCACAATGGGGCCTGATCTCTGACTGGTGCCTGTGGAGAATGAGGGAAACATCTGTCCTATCTATAAATAAAGTATCACGCACACCTGAGTTTGTGTGTGCGAAGTTATCCTGTCTGACTGCACAAAGTCACATCAAAGGAGGTGATTAGGAAACTATCAGGAAACAAAACAATGGCAAAGATAAGGTATATTAGCCAATATATATATATATATATATGCTGGGTGAAGCATTCATAAGTCCCTCTATTTTCAGTTTAAACCAATTTTTACAAAAAAAAAAAACCCAAACCCTGGGTTTTACAAAAAGTATTATTTGTTTTTTCCCCAGATTTTCACCCAATTCAAATATATAAAAATAACTTGTTTTATTAGGAAAATATATTGCCTGAGATACATGTATTACAATAACACATTCATCTGTGTGTATATGGAAAGCTGCCAGTTGAAGTAAAGGTATGTATTAGCCTAGAAGATAAACACAATAAACAAACAGGCACACACGCAAGCTCTGAAGGGCATGCGCATCTGAATGTGCTGATGAATCTCATGCCCATCATGTACACATTTCAAGCTGTTAGAAGATAAACACAATAAACAAACAGGCACACACGCAAGCTCTGAAGGGCATGCGCATCTGAATGTACAGATGAATCTCATGCCCATCATGTACACATTTCAAGCTGTTAGCAGATAACAATTTAAAGGTCTGACACACTAAAATGGGAAGAAACCGAAAAAATCTGTATCACAATACATTCCATAACACAAGTATTTGAAAGTTAAAAAAAAAAAAAAAAAAAAGAGAAAAGGATGTAGTTGAGTGTATGCACTGCAAGTGGCATGGCCCAATTATTAAATGTAAATGTTTATAGGCTAATAGTTTATTCAATTGAAAAGTTTTATTTTGGAATTAGAGATATATTGTTTTCTTAAACTCAGGGGTGGTATTGTGTTTTGAATTCTGTTTTAGTCCTGCAGAAAATCACATTGAATTCCACTCACCAAAGCATGAATCTACTGAATACATTTCCCCCCATCCTTCCATCCACCAAAATAAACCCTAATATTTACCCAGAAAAATTAATAGTTTTTACACCAATGTTCACCTATTTGTTGTTGTAATAATAAACACAAATTCCTAGAGAAAATTAAATAAAATAAAAACCAAAAGCAAAGGGCCCTAAGTATACAGCACATTCATAAATATTATGTGCAGGGTATTATTATTTTACTATTGATAATATTAATATATCTAAAATGTAAGGTGTTGGGAAGTTACATTAATTGGATGTATTATGCTCTTCCCACAATTCTGTTCACCCATGTCAAGTATTCTACAACATCTTGCAATGCTGAAGTTAGCTTTGACATTAGAAAATAGGCAACTTGTCCAAGCAAAGATCTATGAATATTTTGTACCAAATACCGTTAGGTAGTATCTTCATGGCTCATCAACATTTGGACTGTAGTATTCAAAATAATATATGAGAAAATACAGGGAGGTACTTTCATGGACCAGCCCCTGGAATGCTAGTCTCTAAAACAAAGAAAAGGGAGGTACAGAACTACAAGATAAGGAACTAGTACCGACTGGTGGGTTGGATTTTAATGACATGCAGAACGTTTTGTAATATGTAAAATCATACTATAACTACTACCTGATGCATATCTTTGAAGCACACCTTTTGTGTAAGATGATGAAGGCTGCAAGAATTTGCCTCCCAGAAGGAGGATATGTACGTGTCCTTTTTGTATTGTACTGTTTTTTTCTTTAGATAATAAATTTGGCTGTTTGAGTCACCTTTATTCAGTCACAGGGTCCCAGAGAAAAGGGGCTTACACGTACCAAACCCAGTTTGGCTTGTCATATTAACACAGTTGGGAAAGCAGAAGGCTGCAACCCAGAGATCCACTCCAACACCAAGAAAGAGAGGTGAAGGAAGCCAAACATATCATCTGAGGAGTGAACCCCATGAGGGATCAAAAGCAGTTTAAAGCATACCTCATTCTGTAACCATGAAAGGGACTCTAGATGATACTGCAATACAAATTAACTACAGCACCAAAGACACTCTTATATCATTTGTGCTCTTCCTGAAGCACTAATGTGAGGATGTGTGTGCTGTTTGTAAAATATGTAGCAGGAAGCCAGGCAGGACACACTGAAGAAGATTCTAAGCAGAAGTTCTACAATCAAGTAAACAGAAAAAGAATAACTTCAAGGATAACACTATTTGCCTTATTCTAATAAAGTTCCTCATTCAATGACTGGAGAAAGTGACTCTGTCATTCTTTACAATTTGACATGACATATAGCAGCTGAACCAGAAATTGACAGGTTCTGTAACACACTCACAGTATCATTTCCCATGACACTAGCAGCAGTGTGAAATTGAGTGTGTTCACAGTCCTAGTCAATTCCACTTGTTCGGGCAGTATGTTACAGTCTGGGTCATTTTTTCCCCCTTCAGATCCTACTGCCTTTGTGACACAAAAGTTAAAAAACAAGTAAATATCAAAGACAGTAGAATAGGAATGAATAGTGTGGAAACAAGAGCAGAAAAAAAATGGGAGAGATAAGTAAGTTGGTCATTTTAGAAATTGCTGGAAGACTCCACCATCCCCCAGCAAGCACAGGGCCTCTCAACAACAAACAACAAGCCCCCTTCATGTGAAGAGCATCCCCCACCCAGCCGCACCTCTGAGTTTGGGATAGAGAGTCCCTGTGCAAATTTTATAGTGACATCCGCTCCAGAGAATCTCTTCCCCATTCTCTCCCAGCAATCTGCCACTCCAAGCTCTTCAAGAAGCATCTCCCACAATTTAATACCCCAAACCACCTCCCCTTATCCAAAAAGAAACCATCCTCATATCCCCATTCCCCAACTCCTCTTTCTTTCTTCCCTTTCCCCAACAGAACTTCTGACATTTTTCTCTCTCTTCCATTAGTTGTGTTCTAACTCCCCTCCTGTTTATGCTCTTCTTTTTCTCCTCTGTTCACTGTAGACATTCTCTCTTATTCCCAACGTCTTCACCTCCCTCTCACCTCACCCATACTTTCTCTATCATTCCCTGTGTTTCTGCCACTCTACCCCAGGCCATCTCTTCCCCATACTACTTTTCTGTTGTCTCTCTCTTACGTGGGACTGGTCCTGCAACATTTACCAACCTGAGCAGTTCTATTGAAGGCCAAGGGAGTACTCATTTAGCATTCACTGCTAACTTAAATATTTACTTCAGTCTAAGGATGACAGAATTAAGCCCTGTATTACTAGTATGTTAGTGTTGGCAGCACTAGTCAGGTCCTCAAGTGTCTACTACCAATAGCTCTGGTTCTGCAATCCATACTCAAGGAACAAACTCTCTTAAATCAATAAAAATTTTGTCAGAATAGAGAGAAAAAGGGTAGACCTGTAGCGTTCAATGCCTGTGGCACAACTCTAGTAGCAGTTCAAGAGTCCACAAATATTACTGTTGTATCCATTACCTGATCTTTGATCATCTACTCAGCTGTATGCCCTAATATTTTGGCAGTCTGTACAGCATGTTTATTTTCCACAAATGCCTGTGTTTAGCTGCAAAAAATGCATTCAACAGGACAGTGGTTCTCAACCAGGGGTACACATAGGGGGATAAGCAGAGATCTTCCAGGGGGTAAGTCAACTAATCTAGATATTTGCCTAGTTTTATAACAAGCCCTGCAGTAGAAAGGGGATCCTCTGGGTCCCACAGAACCCACTGCCATAATAGCGGGAGCAGGATAAAAATTCAACAAACAAGGCGGAAGCAGGTGTGAATAGGTATTGTGGAGCGGGATGGGAGCAGGATTAAAAATATAGTTCTCCCATGCCACAAATAACATGAGCACCCCGGCCAGCAACGGCCACTCTCTAGCTTACTAGCTCTAAAGGCAGTGCCACCATCAGCAGCAGTGGAGAAATAAGGGTGGCAATACCATACCACCCTTACTTTTTTGCAGGTGCTAGTGGTGGTACTGCCTTCAGAGCTGGGTGCCCGGCCAGCAGCCATTGCTCTCTGGCAGCTGAATGACAAGACTCACAAGTAAAAAAGAGGCTCAAGTATCACACTGAAATATAAGTACAATATTTGTATTCCAATCAATTTTTTATAATTATATGGCAAAAAAACAAGAAAGTGAGCAATATTTCAGTAATAGTGTGCTTTGACACTTTTGTATTTTTAGGTCTGATTTTGTAAGCAAGTAGTCTTTAAGTGAGGTGAAACTTGGGGTGCACAAGACAAAGAGTCCTGAAATGGGTACAGGAGTCTGGAAAGGTTGAGAACCACTGCAACAGGAGACCATTATCCTCTTGTAACATTCTATTTTACTGATGTTGTCTTTTAATTAATACTAAAATATTTCAAAGTTATTAGAAGCCATTCCCAGGAGTTCTAGATTTCAAAAGAGCTCAAATTCAGATTATCGTTAGCTAGTATACAGCTACAGTTTACATACAGAAATGTCATTTTAATTAATAAAACTGACATCTGACATCCTGATTGGCTTGTTCATGTTTCTTGTAGGATAAGTGTTCAAATGTAATGCATATTGATTTTTCTGTCTCTCTACCTGCTGAAAATAAATACTTTCCACACTTTAAAGACACAATAACAGTCAATTAATCTTTCCTAATTCATTCTGACTTTGCAAATGCATTGATTAAGTTAGAAGGTAGAAGATATTGAATTAAAATTTCTAAAGTAATCTTAACAGAGATAATGATGCCCACTGTAGTTTGATTGAACAAAAACATTTTTTAAATGAAAATGCTTAACACATTAGAGTAGCTATAAAAAGCTCAGTTGCCTCTGTGTAGAGAAATACTAACCAATCACAATGTTATGGCTAGGCTAGCCATCATTATCAGTTACTGAGTTAACTGTCTGGAAGAGTAACAGGTCCATATGTAAAAGTTAACTTACTCGCTAGTCACAGTAAAACAATAATGTAATTTAAATGAGCAAATGTATTTCCAGTGACTCTGCATGTCAATTCTTGTACATTAAAAATATTCTCATACAAATATCATGACAATTTAGGTAGATACTTTAACCATACTGGTACATTATACATCTTAAGCAGGGTACTGCTGAGTTATTTAGAAGTCTGTAAATTAAATTGTCGCTATCTTTAACATAGATAACATAGCTGCTGCACAAGTGTCAGATATTGAACTTCTTCATACTCAAGTCACTTGCAAATATTTTGCATCTGTGATTGTAAAGTAAACTCCAGCCTGAAATGTATTGATCACCCACCCTATATCTTATAAGCCAGTCATAAGCCTCTTTTATTATTACAGTTTCTTTAGATGCATGTGCCTTTTACTGCAGTATATTGTCTACCTAGCAGTACAAGGGCAGTGGTTACACAGGCTTCAGAACGTATTGTTTTTTTATGTGAGAAGTGAATGTTCTAATGACTTTAAGCCCCTTTCCCTCTGCACGTGTTGTGCTGTTGAAGTGGTACAAGTTGTCTAGCAATTTGGTAAGAACACTTCACACTATGAGGTGCAGAAAGTTTAGCATCCAAGGAGTGTATCTAGTATGGTCGATTACTACTAGTGAAAATACTAATAGTTGGTTAATGGGATTGGAGTCTTGGGAAGCATTTTTTGGCAAATAGGGGGTAGGAGGAGTTAAAATAAAATACTGGTCTGAATCACTCAACTGGTGTAATGTATAACTAATGGAGGAGAATTCCGGAATAACTGATGTGTGGGAATCTTTTTTGCCTTTTTTTTAAATAAGAGGAGAAAAGTTAGTAGAAAAATGTACACAGCTGATGTTGAAGAAAAGCATGTTTGTGCTCACCAGAGGAATTTCTGAAACATAGTTCATCCTCATGTAAAAATTGCCCTGTACCTGACACCAAGATCATTGGAATTCAAGGTTTGGTGCTTAATTTATGCCAGTCACACAAGACAGAACTCCCCCAAGGCAGCTTTGTCTGGCACACAATATTTAAATGTGTTCAACTTGCTTACTTTGGAGAAGATCCTCCTTTTTTTCCAGTGTTCTCCAAACTCTCTGGACCTTCCTTACCCTCTATCACGTAACAGAGGTGCTCCAAAAATTTAGATGTCAGGATATCAATGCTCTAAGTTATTTGATTTAAAACACACACACACACACACACTTTCATTACCTTCTGTGAAAACACTTTTTGATGAGTCAAAGCAGGAAAGAACCCACAAAGTTATCCTGAACAACATTTTTTTTCTATACAAGTTTAGGTAAATGAAGAGTGGAAGTTTGTGGAAAAACAAACTTACTTCAATTTTTATGAATTTATTACTCCTCATTTATAACAGCACTCTTTAGAAATGTTGGGACTATAATTTAATATGCACCACACAATCAAAACAGATATTGAAAACTCACTACGACTGGAATTAAGGAAAACAGAAATGTGACACTAGCACTCAGTATTTAGGGGAAGAAGGAAACAACAGTTCAGTGAATAATTTGAATATTTTAGCTTTTGTGGATAGAGAAGGAGGAATTTGTGGAATAGTAATATAGAGAAGAGTGGTTTACAGGTATTATCCACTAGAAACTCTGAATGCAGACTCTACAAGAGGAGAAATGACTGATTTTAAAATTTTCTCTATGATCCTGTGAGGTGCTCAGCATTCTCAATTCCCACTGACTTCCATGGGAGTTGAAGGCATTCAGAACCTTCCAGGAGATGCTCAGTACCTCACAGAATTGGCCTCTTGGTAGATATAGGTGTTATTAAACATTTAATTATGGTGGTTTTATTCTAAGGATATGATTTAAAAGCTAAACAGATAGAATCAAAAGTTTATAAGAAACCATATGTGTCTTTCAGCAAATACCAACAGATATGCTTGTGTTCTATTTTCAATATAAGTTCCTTATTACATAAGTGAAAAAAGTTTCCTTTTTAAAATATCATAATCTAACAAAAGTATCAGGACATACATTAAAAGATTGTTTCCCTAAAGTGGTTAAAATGTATTTTTCTCCCCAGAAGTTCTTAAAGTACAGAGATTGTATTTTATGCCATTTTAGAGTTTGTTATTTAATTTAGCTTATAATATTTTATTTAACACTTGTTTTCAATGGTGATTGTGACAAACCTATATGTTTCCTCTTTGGAAAAATATAGTAAATGCAAAGTTATTTCATAATTCTTGTTATACCAACTTTATCATACATTACACCCTGGGCGAACTTTTAAAATAATGTAAATATTTCTATATTATTGCTACAAGGGTTTTCACACAGATTGATGTTTCTTAAACACATATACTCAAAACTACCTTCTCAAGTATCTGAAAATCGAATAGGAAACTTAAAAAGTTATCAAAACTGATTGGTTCATCCATTTGTCATTTAAAAACATCGAGGAAGTTGGTAGATAGGTGCATTAATATACTATATATTAGCTTTTGAATTAATGAAGGATGACAAAATGAACTTCTTAAAGGATCTCTGTTCCAAGCCTTTCAATATTCTGCTTTAAATTGTAATTTTCTATAATCAACTACAGATAAGTTACAAGAAATTGAATTTAGATATTCAGACATGAGATAACAGCAATTGAAAGAGGACTTTTCACTGGATTGAAAAAGTAATAATGTTGCCTTGTTTTATGCCTGCCCTGGTTACATATGTATTTAAGTATATAGAAAACAATGCTAAAAATTCTGTTTCCTCTTGTCTAGTGAACTTGCATACCCCGTGTTATTTCCAAGCTAGCAACATAATTACTGTAGTCCTTTTGTAAGCTTTACCGCCATTACAACCTCATTACTAAAAACTCTATCACCTTTCAGCCCTGCTAGAGCTCTGCATGCTATTTTAAGAAAGTTAGACCGTTTAAATATAATTAACCATTCAAAACAGTCCATTCCAATCTGCAATATACTGGGAACATCTTTCAATTGTAAAGTAATAGTTACCTACTATTCCATAATTTTAATAATGCTTTGATACATATTCCTGTAATTATGTTACAAAGTAGAACTATTTTCCTAATAACAGCACGATCATTTTCTGATACACAATGGCAACTCGAAAAATAATAATCGATACAGAAACTAGGATTAGGAATAAATACAAAATAGCATACACTAGCCCATCCACCCAAAACAAGCATAACCACCTGGAAAATGCAAGTTTTCCAAAACTACTTAATACAAGCACATTTAAAACGGACAAAATTCAAAATCAAATGTCTAGTTCAGGTGTGAATTTCCACTTTGTAACGTGCAGTGTTCCTCTATAACGTGCTGGAGAGCTCTTCTTTCAACTATGATTAAAGTAAAATAAATTGTTTTATGCAGAGTCTGGTACAGTTTTCCATTGCTCCATCTGCTGGATGTCTCTACAATTCTACTCCTAACTCATCACCTCCAAAAAGTAACATCAACTAGTTCAGCAGGTGGCTTCAGCCTTCAGAAATCTCACGGCACACTATATACAAGTTGTTACTGTGACACTCACACGGAGATTTAAATTACGGGAAACTATACACAGCTCTCCACCCCAAAACAATACAAAATTACCCCCAAAGAGAGGAAGGGGATCTTTTAAATAGTTAGCCTGTTCTACGTTAAAAATAAAGCTATAGCTTAAATACAATTAGAAATACCCCTATACTGATGGATATATTTAAGTTTTCTTTTAAAGGATATATATCTATATAGATACACATACACACCTGTATCTCACCTGCTTTCATAAAGGCATGTTCTTACATGTAGATATTTTCCAAAACAGAATTTATCTAAATACCTATGAGTCTTTTATGCTGCAGCCTTGTTGGCCCCAGGATATTAGTGAGACAAGGTGTGTGAAGTAGTATCTTTTATTGACCCAATTTCTGAAGACGAGCTCCGTGTAAGCTCCAAAATTGATCTCTCTCACCAAAAAAAGTTGGTTCAGTAAAAGAGATTACCCCATCCACCTCATCTCTGTAATGAGTCCTTCAGGTTTCTATCCTAGCTGCTTGTAGCCCTCACTGGAATCACATGTCCATGCGTTTTCAGTTACTTTCCTTACTGTCCCCGATAGGACAACTTAGTACTTACAACAGTGGCTATTGCAAGGAAAGCGTTTGCTCACTCCTGGAATCGAGCAGCAGCAGGAAAAACTTCACTCAGGTTTGCATTCGCCTATTGCTGCAAACTTACGCGCCTGCCACTCGGACTCCTGCTGCGAGCGGCAAGCCGAGTGATTTAAAATGAAAACCCAAACAAGCAAAGCAGACGCATTATTCAGTCAAGGCACCTGTATAATGACTAAACAGGTGTCGCAGCGGAGGATCCTCCCGGCTGCTCCTGAACTCCCAAACCGTCCCAAAACAAAACTACCCACCCCAATTAACCCAAAGCACCCTCCCCCGATTGAAAAGAAGAGTGTGTGTGTGTGTGTGTGTGTGTGAGGGGGTGCGAATGGGAGGTGCGAGGGGGAGGCAAACTTTGGCAAATGCTCGGCTCCTAAAAATAAAGGTAACTGTACAGCAGAGACGATCTCGTTCTCCACCGTTTGTAGGAGAGGTGACCACAAGTGAAACGTACCTGTTTGCTGTCTCTCCCCCACCTTTCTTTCCTAGACGGGTGGAGGCACGAAAGGAAGCCCCCTCGCCGCAGTCACCGAGCTATGGAGGCTGCCAGGCAGAGGGCCAGCAACAAGAGCCCTACTGGGCAAGTCACTTGAGCAGGTGAAATTGGGCATCAGCAGCCAACAGGAAGCAACACGTTTAGGTTGAACTTTGCAGCTTCAGTCCCGCCGCCACCGCAAAAGAGCCGATCCCCACCCGGCAGAGCCGCTGTCTCTGCCTCTTTTATTGGCGCGGGCGGTATTGCTTTATTTACTTATTTATTTATTTCGCTCTCTCTCTCTCTCTCTCTCCCTCCTCGCCAGCGAGTCCTCCCACCCCCAAGCGGAGTCCGTTCCAGTCACTCCTGCCTGCAGCTTGGCAGGGCTGCTCTACTGGCGACGCCAGCCCCGCTTTCCCGCGGCGCTGGCCGGGGAGGGAACGGGCCGGGGCTGCTGCCAGCGGGGGGAGGTGGCGGCAGGAGCGAGAAGCAGCTCCTGGCGCTGGAGGGGCTGCACCCAGCTCGCGCGCCGCTGAAGGGGCTGAGATGCGCGAGACGGATGCAGGGTTTGCAGGCACCGCAGCGGCACCAGCGTGCGGCACCGGCTCCACCGCCACCTCCTCAGCCCCAGCCAGCCGGCTTCAGGCTCCCCGCGGCTCCCGTCATGAACCCCGCGGGAGGGGCCGGCCCGCCCGCGCGCCCTTTGGGATGGCTGGCTGCGAGGTTGCGGCTGTTAATGGTGGGTTTGGTGATGCACTGGGGGCGGGGGTCGTTCTCGCTCTCTGGCGCCTTAAAGGTGCAGCCCGCTCCCTGGGCTGCGCGCCCGCCGCGAAGGGGGCCCACAGCCCTGCCGGGCAGAACAAGGTGGCCCTGCCACCGCTGCTCCTGCGGGGTGGCGGCTGCAATTCATTCCCCACCTCCCCGCCCGCGCCCAGCCTGATCGCGACCGGTACTAGCGCTTACCCTGGGAAAGCACCGAGCGCTGCTGGAGCCCCGCTCGCAGTCACCTTAGGGGGAGCCTAGGAAGGCGCCCCGGCTCCTCACTGAAATACCTGCCCCCACGCTCATGGGCTCAGTGACCGTCTAAGGATGGTTAGAGCCACTTCGTCCAAAAGGTGAAATCGCGGTGGTGAGTCGCACAGCCCTGCTGTTAACCTGGGGGTGACCTGTCTACGGAGGGCTGAGCACAACCCCAGGCATGGGGGGCGGGGGGGGATTGTCCATTTATTATTTGCATGGGGACTTGAGGGAGACCAGCCGCAGTGAGCGGTGTGGATGGGTTTTAAGTTCACTATAGCTCCTGTGAAGCCAACAGAGAAGGAGCCTCGTTTCCAGTCTGATTTGCTGAAAAGACTGGGAAACAAACCATTGCCTGGATTTTCTCTGCTAATCAAAGCCAAGCCTGGAAACCACCACCACCCTCATCTGTCCATTCCTCTGTGCCAAGGCCACTTCCACTATTATCACACGTACATACAACATACATTCGGGCTGGCTGGCGGAGGCTGCTTGGACCCAGTGTATTCACTGCGCCTGCACTACCTTTCCTTTGCGCTCAGCCGCTGACTGGGTGCAGCTGTGAATGAAAAACAATTTTGTCCGCTAGTTGCTGTTTTTTCCCTGTGTACGCACATATGAAAGACAGAAAAATTGTCTCCCCCATCCCGCTTCTTGACTGAGATCAGGGGCGGAAAGAGGAGCAGATGGGACAGTCTGCAAGGTGGGGGCTGCACGCACTGTGGTGTGTCTTCAACTCCTGGATTTTCTCCGCCCACCTCCCCAGCAGAAAAAAATATAATTTTTTCATGTTCTTTTATGCTGCCATGAAAAAAAACATAAGGAAATAGTGAGTGTACCTAGAGAATAAAGTTATTTAGCAAGTATTAGTAGAGAACAAAGCATAATTTATATCCCTATTCCTCTTTAGGTGACAACACAGAGTAATCTAAAGATTGCTTTTATCCTGACAGTCAATGAATTTATGTAGATTTACCACCCTGAACAGAGGGCTCAAATCTTTCTTTGCTCACAACTCTGTAATTCTACCTTTGTCAAACGAGAGCAATAAACTAAAAAGACTAATATATGTTTCCTTCTTAGTAGTAAATCCCATTGCCTAATGCAGAGAACTTTTTATTCAAAAACCTGGATCAATGGTTGACTTTGTTTTGAAGCCTTTATTTAAGAAGGTATTTTAAAAGAATGAAGTTCATGCTCTTAACATTCTTAGAAATCACTCCTCAAAGTCTATCACCAGACTAGTCAACAACATCTAGTTGTTAGATGGTCACTGCCATCTAACAATAAAGCTTGAAAGTCGGATGTGGAAACACCTTTGAGTTCAAGCAGTGTACTTTCTTACTGGAAAATAAGACCCACATTCTCTCCCTCCACTCCCTTGAATCTTTTTAACAGCTTTCTTTGGAAAGGTGGGGCTTAATTTTTTCATGTTAACACCAATAAGCTTTCAAGGTCAATTAGAGGAAAATGACAAATGGGTTCTATATCAGAGAGAATGCCTCCAACTTTATATAATGTGTTTAGTGGCAAATGTTTAAATAGTTAAATACTCACTTAGTCTGGTTGTCATTTTAATCTGTTATACTATCCATCTCCAATAAGTATTTAAATATAATTTATTAGTAAAAAGATAAAGTGAGTTCTACTGAAATAAGCTTTTGACTTTTCCAAATATGAGAAATTAAAGGAGATAAGGGTGCTAATTATGGGCCTGATTCACAGCCCACTGAAGTCATTGAAAAGACCCATTGATTTCAATGGGCTTTGGATCAGAACCTATACTGGTATTTTTATTTTATAAGTGATGCAAATTATTAAATTAGGACTTATTTCATTTTTATGGCAAAACTAAAACCAAGATGCAAATATGTAACTTAAAAAAGTATTTTAAATTCAGTACCACAGATTTTTAAGACTGCTGAAATCCTAATGACTGAAATCCCAATGACTGTGGGTCAAATCCTGTTCCCTTTAATCACTCAAATAGTCCTAAAGAATTCAATAGACTATTCACCTGAGTTAGATAAGCAAGCTATTTTCCAGACTGTTTGGGAGTTAGGGTTAAAGAACACAGAAAGAGGTAAGGAGTGAGTGGGTAAAGTAAAGGAAACAAAAGGAGAAAGGACAAAGGACTCAAATGTAAAACATAAGAGAAAGAGACTTCTCTGAGTCTTGCTTTAAGGAGTTGCTTGCAGTTAGCCTACTTCACTGATCATTTTGATCTGTTGTACTGTGCTTTTCAGTACTAAGTAAGAATGTTAATAATAATAAATGCAAAAACTAGCATGGATACAACTTTAAGACTGAGAAGCCAAGCACATAGATCAGAAAATTCCAAGAGTTAGGTTTCTCCCAAAACATTAATTTCACTAGGTTGCACAATTTTTATATTTTAAAGGTAAAATATAACCCACCCTATGTTAATGCCAATGGTAAAAAGACACTTCAAAATTTAAATCCAATCAAATTTTTTTAAAGGCTTTTTTTTTCCAAAGTAGTTTTAGATACTACACCTGCCCCGTTAACTTTTTTGTTGTTGTTTTACAAGTCACATTTTCCTATTTTAAAATATATTTAAAATATTTCCTATTCCTTCAGCTGTGTCAAAGACTCATGCAAATAACAGGGGAAATGCTCTGCCTGCACAGTAAGAATGCAAGTGTTATATATGAAGTGCTGCCAAATTTACAAAGTAAACAAATTTAAAAAAAATTCTTTGATTTTTCATATAGTCATTTTAGATGTTACTTGTAACAATAGTAGATTTTTAAGTTGACAGTGCCCCTTAAGGTTGTCCATTTAGGCACTCATTCATAGAATGTCAAATTTAAAATTGAACATGTCACTTATCCCATTGTGCATAAACATAGTGCAGTTTTATTACATGAACACATTGTTTTCCAAAATATAAAGTAATTGCATATTATATTGCAACTTTAGGCCTTGGACCTGCACAGAGACCCACTGAAGTTTGTGGGGTTCTGCATAGGCACAAAGTTCCATCTGCACAGATACAATTGTAGGACTAGGGACTTGGATGTACACAATGCACCTAGTGATATGTTTTCCTTCTTGTATATGTATACTAGTTTCATTGTCATAATGGTCCAGTATATCTTTACCAACTTCTTACAAGTAAAGTTCACTTCTCTCTATGATGCATATTTTTAAATGCATTATCTCACCACGAGCATGTATTTAACAGAATATTTTTATTTTCATTTGGATGAAGATATCTCTAAAATGAATGTCTTACTGTGCATAAGAACGCAAGAGCTGCCATACTGGGTCAGACATGGTCCATCTTACCCAGTATCCTGTCTCTGACAGTGGCCTGTACCAGCACTTTAGGAGGAGTCTACGGAACAGGGCATTTATGGAATTATCAAACCCTGTCTTTCACTCCAGTCTTCTGGGAGTCAGAGATTTAAGGTTGTATCCGTGACCCTGTTGGCTAATAGCCATTGATGGACTTATCCTTCATGGACTTATCCAGTTCTTTATTGTTACCAGTTACACTTTTGGCCATCACAATATCCCATGCCAATGAGTTCCACAGGTTATTTGTGAGTTGTGTGAAAAAATACTTTCTCTTGTTTGTACGAAACTGGCTGCCTATGGTCTGAGCCTTTATTATGTGTTTTTAAGTACTCTCCATGGTGCTTGCAGGCATTTTACTTTTTTTAATTTCCATCCAACTAGCATCCTCATTCTTGTGTAGTTCCTTTTTTTAAAGTTAAATGTTACTGTGTTGGGATTTTTCAGTATTTTTCACCCTACCAGGATGCTAAATTTAATGACATTCTGGTAACCATTACGAAGTCATTCAGCTAGAGTTACCTCTTGGAGAAGAACCTGTGCTCAGTTTAGGATTAAATCAAGAATTGCTCTCCCCTTATGGATTCAGGACTAGGTGCTCCAAGAAGCAATCATTTATGGTTATTTATAGTGTCGTCTTAGCAATTTCTGAAAGAAAACTGTACAACTACTCTCTCTACAGAAAAATGTCATTCAAACATTCTTCCCAACTCCAATACACCAAATGTCTTCAATTTATATATCCCAAGAGCCTTCCATAATGCTCTGGAATTTGTGGAAGACAGTCCTAGGATGCTGTGCCTAATCCAACCCAAGCAAAGCATTCCACTTTATGGAATTTGAGTATTGGAATTTGTGGCCTATAACAACACTCTACAATGAAATAGTTTTGTCTATAGATTTCAAACTATTTTATTAAGTTATGCAGGCACGGTATTATCCATTTTCAGATGGCAGTGGTAAATACAGAAATTTGAAGACATTTTCTTAAGATGTAATGTAGATTAGACTTTGTACAGTAATTCTACTACAATATTTGTATCTCTCTGTGCATCAGTTACCACATCTGTACTAATACTTAGCTTTCATGTAACACTTCCTGTCCATAAACCTCAAAGTGCTCTACAAAGGGAATTAAGTATTATTATCCTCATTATTCAGATAGGGAAATTGAAACAGAGGTAAAGTGGTTTGTTTAAGGTCCCATAACAGGAGAGTAACAGAGCTAGTAACAGAACACAGATTATCTGACTGCTAGGCCAATACCCTAGCTTTAGGAACAAGCTTCCTCTAAACTAAGGACAAGGCTATTATTCCTACTCCCTGGGAAGGTTTGTTTAAGGCTTAGTTAAGTAGACTTACACCACACAAAAGACTCAGGACAGTCAAAAGAAGACTTAAGTCCCAGTTTTAGATACCATTGTGATCAAGTAGGATTGATTTGAATAAAAAATATTTAAATCACCAATTTTATTCATTATTTAAATCACTTTAGCAGAAAACCTTGTGTGTTCCAGTGGGGCAATCAGTGCACAGTACTTAAAGAGCCTTGCTGGTTGGAGTGATGCAGAGTTTGAGCCTCTACCTAGAGCACTAGTTCTATAGGAGTAAAGAGGTTATTTTACCTCTGTATTTGGCACTGGTGCAACAGATGCTGTAATATTGTGTCCAATTCTGGTGTCCACAATTCAAGGACAATGATAAATTCGAGAGGGTTCAGAGAAGAGACACTAGAACAATTAACAATGACCATTAGTGGTAAATATGCCCAATGGCCTGTGATGGGATGTTAGATGGGGTGGGATCTGAGTTACTACAGAGAATTCTTTCCTGGACAGCTGGCTGGTGAGTCTTGCCCACATGCTCAGGGTTTAACTGATCGCCATATTTGGGGTTGGGAAGGACTTTTCCTCCAGGGCAGATTGACAGAGGCCCTGAGGGGTTTTCGTCTTCCTCTGCAGCATGGGGTCTGGGTCACTTGCTGGAAGATGATCTGCACCTTGAAGTCTTTAAACCATGATTTGAGGACTTCAATAGCTCAGACATAGGTTAGGGGTTTATTACAGGAGTGGGTGGGTGAGCTTCTGTGGCCTGCGTTTTGCAGAAGGTCAGACTAGACAATCATAATGGTCCCTGACCTTAAAGTCTATGACTCTATGTCAATGACTCTATGACGAGGAGTCCATCAGGTAATGAGATGGCACCGGACTCCTCGTGGTTTTTCTGGATGCAGACTAACACGGCTACCCTCTGATACTTAGAACAATTAAAGTATTAGAAAACATACCTTATAGAGAGAGACTCAAGGAGCTCAACTATTTGTCTTGACAAAGAGAAGGTTAAGGTGTGACATGATTGCAATCTAAAAGTATTGATGTGGAACAAATATTTAATAATGGGCTCTTCGATCCAACAGAAAAAGATATAACATGATCCAATGGGTGGAAGTTGAAGCTAGTCAAATTCAGACTAGAAATCATGATGAGAGTAATTAACCTTTGGAACAATTTACCAAGGGTTGTGGTGGATTCTCCATTTCTGGCAATTTTTAAATCAACATTGGATGTTTTTCTAAAAGATATACTCTAGGGATAATTTTATGGAAGCTCTATGGCCTGTGTTATACAGAAGGTCAGACTCAATGCTCCCTTCTGGCCTTGGAATCTATGAAATCATGAATTTTAATCATGCTTTACGCTTGTACATTTTAGTTATTTTCCTAAAGAAAGGTTGATTCTCACTGGTTAATAATTATTAAAATATGTTGATTTGCAACTAAATATGGCCCTTACATGCAATTTGGTACTTCTTTTTGCTAGCCAGGAGGATAAACTATATATACATTTATTTAAGCAATTGTTATATGTTTTATTCTGTTAGACGATGGTAAATGATACGTTTCTTATTTACTAGATGATAGATTTTTTTACTTATTTTTGTCAAGCTCTATTTGGATGGAAATTCAAATTAAATTAAAAATGCACAAAAGCATTTTTTATTAAATAAAACTACCTTAAATGTGCAGCATAAGAAAAGAAGTTTATCAAAAAAGTCTACCAAAACACGTTTTTCATTTAAAATTAGCATTTATTAAACAAAGGAAGTATTATCTGTTTACCATATTGTTCAAATTTTTAGGATTAGTAGATGTCATCCTGTCACGCCTAGTTTTTATTCATAGATAAGATGAGAACAACAAACTTTTCTGTTTTTTCAGCTTCCAATCAGTTTCTTAACTTGAAATGAACTAGTCATTGAATTGAACTTGTTGAATAAACTGAAATGAAGGAAATATTCTCTCTACACTTTCAGAAGAGGCTACTGCTGTCAAAAGCACCTATAGTGCTTCAAAAACCTGTGGTTCCAGGTGCTTACTCAGAGACTTCCTCCAGTTTAGTTCTTTGACTTTCTTTAAAACTTGGCAGCAAACACAGACTCATAGAAATGTAGGGCTGAAGGTGACCTCAGGAGTTCATGACACCCAGCCCCTCTGTGCAGATGCAGAAACCAGTAAACCTAGACCATCCCTGACAGGTGTTTGTCCAACCTAGTCTTAAAAACCTCCAGTGATGGGGATTCTATAACTTCTCTTGGAAGCATACTCCAAAACTTAGCTATGCCTGTAACATGACTACCTAATATTATTTTTGTATTTATTTTAATAGATTATGAAAATTTAGGCCTTAACATAGGTGGTTAGTTTCAAATTTTATTTTAAATAGGTTTATTTTAAAACAATAATATTTTTAAAATATTTATACCCAGTGGAACAGCTTCCAAGACCCACATTACAATATCCCATAGCTCAATGGTTCTGGTATTCTCCTGAGAGGTGGGAGACCCCTATTGAACCATGGTCTCCCACATGCTGTGTGAACCCACTAACCACTGGTCTAAAATTTATAAGGGAGGCACATAACCCCTCCCTCACTCCCATTTTTGTGGAGTTAGGCAGGCACCTATCTCCTTCTCATAAGAAATGCTGTAAGCACCTAAGTTGCCTGACTCCAGGAGAGGGTTTCCTGGCTGAAATAAGCACCTGCCTGCAGCCTGGACTTAGGCACATATCTACATGAGAGGGGCAGGGCCCACCCCTCTCATCAGCATCTTCCATTGACTAGTATAGGTGACTCCCCACCTAATGTGCTGGCTTTTGTGGATCTCAGTCTTAGGCATCTCCCCATTCATCGTATCAGTAGCCTGGGAACCTAACCCAGACTTTGTGTTATTCCAATGATTTCCTAGGCACCTAAAAGTTCAGCATTGAATGTTGCAGTGCCTACATCCTTTTGTGGATCAGGGAATTTGGAGAAAGGAGCATTTTAGTGGGAATATAACAAGATTCTTTTCATCAGATTCCTGCCACCTCCTCCTGAAAATATTTGGAAATATTTTCTGAGCAGTTCAAAGCCATTCTGGGGAAGAGAAATTTTGGGGCCAGCTATAAAGCCCATTTCAGGCAGTGGAAATCTTTCAGTTGATTATACTGGGTTTTGGATCAGGCCCTTAGTGCATTTGGAGAGGTCTTAACTGATTGGCATGGCAATGTGGTTGTTACCTCAAGCTCCTTTACTAGTTTAGCTCTCCAGTTAAACCAAAACACTACCCTTTCCCAGACAGAGAAAGTCTAAACATTCATATCTCTTTGTGGGTTCAACAGACACCTGCAGAGCTAAAGAACCTATCTTCTCCCTTCCCACCCACTTTCCTAAACCACTTTGACTAGAGAGACCCACCACAAAACCTCTCTCTTTCTAGGAGTTCTTTTCATTAAAGAAAGGGAGCTGCCTCATTTCCCAACAGACTTTGCTGTGCCAGCCTTCAACTCCCAGGCCTCTCTCTGGAGAAAACCTACAAGCCAACTTTAAAGAGGCAATCTGTTCGAGTGTAAAATTAACTACTGACACGCACACCCTGTGCTGTGCACTGTACTTCAGGAATGCATCTAATAGCTCAGTGAAAATAGTAACACACATAATAACTATTCCATTGTCAAATCCTTATCTGGTTCGGTCAAATCAGAAAAAGTTTAATTTAAAATAAGTCTAGGAACTGCCCTTCATTTAGGATTATTTCCATGAGAAATGGCATCTTTCAAATCTCAGATATTTTTGTTAAAAAAAAAAGTTGGATTCCCTCCACTACCCACCAATGGATAAGCATTTTTTTTTCACTCTTATGGAAGAAATATTTCTGCTCAAAGTTTATACACCAATCTTCCCTCCCTTTTGGAAGAGGCTGAGTCTGGAAAAATTAAGCCTCAGTATATAAAACCAGGATGTTTTAAGAGAAATTGTTTTGTTACCTTAACTATGACAAGTGCTACAAGTAGGAAACAGCCATACATGAAAACTTATATTTAATAAGGATATCAAGAATAAAAAAAAAACTATATGCGAGCAATATAACCTTGCTAATGTTGTGCAAGAAACCTTAACCTTTGGAATTACCTGTTTTAAGTGCTTTATTCCACAGCCTTAACTTTGTAAAAATGCTAGGGTTTTTTTTGGATTTAAAGGCAGGGGGAGGGATTAAAAATCCAAATCTTTTTAGCATATTCAATTTACACTAGAGTTTACCTGATTTTTCTTCCTGAATTTATGGAACTACATGAAATGTCTAGGCTTCTTAAACTGGGATTAAGCAACCTGCTATATCTACAAACTCCACCAACCTTTCCAGTGGCACTAGTAAACATCTCAAGCTTATTTTCTCTTACTGCTTCAGCAAGTGAGTTTATGCAATCCTGCAGTCCAATAGTGACATAATTACATACACATATGTATAACTGTGCACATAGGTGTAGTGTAAGTTTAAATGTAAAATAGATTGCACTTACTAAGACCCACATTTTGAAATGTTAATAACATTGCTATTTTAATACACTGTCCCCCTCAAAACTTAGTAAACCACGTACAATACGAGTCATTCAGGCCTTTTTACCTACCGAGGCCCTGATCCTAAAAACATTTATGCACATGCTTAACTTTTCTACTGGTGTTGATGTTTCAGCATTTAGACATTCATGTTATGCCCATGAAAAAAGGCAATTTATTTTATTGTCCTCTTATTGCCCTAAAATATCTAAAGGGGTTTTATTTAAAATCCCCCTCTTTCCTCCTCTACAAAAAAAATGACTTTTAGGCAGAATTAAAAGAAATTAACAACAGACCCTATGCAGCTTTGGAGTGGGGCCCAGCAGAAAAGTTTGTTAATGTACACTGGGATTCCCAAGAATTCTCCATAGAGAGCTCTAGGAAACTTTCATGTAGGTACTCTGCAATCCTATGCCAAAGGTTCCTTGGTAAAGCTGTCTTGTTTCTCCCCCCGCTGTAGGAAACTTTGCCATGCCAACCAGCAATTATTTTTGCAGGGATAAAAGCAGTACACAAGTGAGCAGCATACGTACCTGGTCTGAAGCCACGCACATGAAGGAGATGCACCCTTGCATCCTGGGTTACCCTCAGGAGATACTGGGTTTGATTACCCCAGCCTGTGGAAAAGGGTGCCAATATTGAGAGTGCTCTCCCTAGGCACATGTAGTGACCCTCTTCACAAACCACCAGACCCCTTTGTCCCTTCTTGCCCATTCCCTCTTCCCAACCCTCCCTCTCCCACTGAACTCACCATATCTGGGACTCTCAGTGAGCTGTTTGCTTGCCAAGGAACATTGAGAAAGATTCATGGCTGTGAGTGTACTTTCAATACTGTCTCTGTTCACTGTTTCTTTGGTTTATGCAGATGTGTCCTTGAGGACCAACTCCTACACACTGGCAGAGGGTCTCTGTCAGATAAGTAGGCAAAACAGGAGGAATAAGGAGGATATGTTTCGCAAAGTGCTGCAGTCAACAGATATAGCAGAGAGTGAAACAAGAGCATGGAGGGAGAGAGAGAATGAAAAACACAGGCTGGAAAGCCTGGAAAGGAGACAGGGGCAGGAACGGATGAGAGATGGACAGGAACAGATGACAAAGCTACTAGAAAGCCAGACAGAGATTTCAAGTCCCTCATAGCGGTGCAATCTGAGCACATGTGTGCATGACTCCTCCTGCAGCTAATACAGAACGCCATTCCATGCCCTCCCCAAACTCCCCCAACATATTTCCCGTTTCCCATTTTCCCGTTCCATGGCAGTACCTGTTGCACTTCATCCCTAGAGACTGGTTTCATGGTGAAAGCTGGAGTTACACACAGCTGTGAGAGCATTAACTGAGAAACTGTTCCTCATTGCCATGTCCCCTGTTTTCAAAAAAAAAAAAAGGTATATCCTTTAATTCAAGTGTAGTCTTTGAAACGAAATGAGGCTTTTTATTTGTGTCATGCACATGGGAGTTGCTGCTAAAATTCAAACACAGTGGCTATAGGCAGAAACATGTGCTCACTACAATTAAAGCTAAGGAAGCAAGCATTACAGAGGTAATTTAAGACGGCAAGTAAACATTACCTGATCTAATGCATAACACAAAGACACATTACCGGGGCTTATTGTCAAAATGCTTCTTCAAAGCCTCCCTGATTTGAACAGCCCACTGAGCCCCTCTAATTGCTCTGGTATCTGGCTGCTCAAAATCAGCAGCCAGCCAATCCACCTCAGCACTCCACCCTGTGGCAAACTTTTCCCCTTTGGCTTCACAAATGTTTGCAGATCACAGCAGGCTGCTATGAACATTGGAATATTATCCTCATTGAGGTCCAACCTGCCAAAAAGGCACATTCAATGGTCATTTGGCACCTGCTGAGTCTGTTGCTGAAGTGCTCCTTGCTGCTTTCTAGGTTCTAAGTGTAAGGCTTCATGAGTCCTAGGAGCAAGGGGTAGGCAGGGTCTCCCAGGTTCACTATGGGCATTTCCACATCCTCCATTGGAATCTTCTGGAAAGGAAGTCCCAGTGTGCAGCTTTCTATATAGTCCAGTGTTCCTAAAGATGTGTGCACCATGACCAACCTGCACTGATGTCAGTGGCATGGCCCTGGTGATCCATCAGCACCTGCAAGCCTTTCCAGTTGATGTACTCTGTTGCAAGATGGTCTGGGGGTAAAATTGGGATATGTGTGCCATCTATCACCCTACTTCAGTTAAGGAAACCCATTGTTACAAAGCCATCAAGTATTTCCTGCACATTGCCAAGCGTCACGATCCTTCGTAGCAAGAGGCAATTAATGGCCCTACACACTTGCTTTATTGCAAGCCTCACGGTGGGTTTTCCAATTCCAAATTGATTTGCAACTGACTGGTAGCAGTCTGGAGTTGGCAATAGATGTGTGGAATTATAGAATCATAGAATATCAGGGTTGGAAAAGACCTCAGGAGGTCATCTAGTCCAACCCCTTGCTCAAAGCAGGACCAATTCCCAACTAAATCATCCCACTCAGGGCTTTGTCAAACCTGACCTTAAAAACTTCTAAGGAAGGAGATTCCACCACCTCCCTAGGTAACCCATTCCAGTGCTTCACCATCCTCCTAGTGAAAAAAGGTTTTCCTAATATCCAGCCTAAACCTCCCCCACTGCAACTTGAAACGATTACTTCTTGTTCCGTCATCTGCTACCACTGAGAACATCCTAGATCCATCCTCTTTGGAACCCCCTTTCAGGTAACTGAAAGCAGCTATCAAATCCCCCCCTCATTCTTCTCTTCCCAGTTCCCTCAGCCTCTCTTCATAAATCATGTGCTCCAGCCTCCTAATCATTTTTGTTGCCCTCCGCTGGACTCTTTCCAATTTATCCACATCCTTCTTGTAGTGTGGGGCCCAAAATTGGACATAGTAGTCCAGATGAGGCCTCATAATGTCAAATAGAAGGGAATGATCACGTCCCTCAATCTGCTGGCAATGCCCCTACTTATACAGCCCAAAATGCCATTAGCCTTCTTGGCAACCAGGGCACATTGTTGACTCATATCCGGCTTCTCGTCCACTGTAACCCCTAAGTCTTTTTCTGCAGAACTGCTACCTAGCCACTCGGTCCCTAGTCTGTAGCAGTGCATGGGATTCTTCCATCCTAAGTGCAGGACTCTGCACTTGTCCTTGTTAAACCTCATCAGATTTCTTTTGACCCAATCCTCTAATTTGTCTAGGTCCCTCTGTACCCTCCAGCGTATTTACCACTCCTCTTAGTTTAGTGTCATCCGCAAACTTGCTGAGGGTGCAGTCCACGCCATCCTCCAGATCCTTAATGAAGATATTAGACAAAACCGGCCTCAGCACCGACCCTTGGGGCACTCCGCTTGATACCAGCTGCCAACTTGACATGGAGCCATTGATCACTACCCGTTGAGACCAATGATCTAGCCAGCTTTCTATCCACCTTATAGTCCATTCACCCAGTCCATACTTCTTTAACTTGCCGGCAAGAATACTGTGGGAGACAGTATCAAAAGCTTTGCTAAAGTCAAGGAATAACATGTCCACTGCTTTCCCCTCATCCACAGAGCCAGTTATCTCATCATAGAAGGCAATTAGGTTAGTCAGGCATGAATCCATACTGACTGTTCCTGATCACTTTCCTCTTCTCTAAGTGCTTCAAAATTGATTCCTTGAGGACCTGCTCCATGATTTTTCCAGGGACTGAGATGAGCCTGACTGGCACTTGCTTTTCCACTGTGAGGGCAGCTCTTATTCTGGTGTCCTAGTGCCACGGGACAGGGTCAAACTCCACGCACAGTGCCAAGAAGGTGGTTTTGAGCATCTGAAAGTTCTACAGCCACTGCTTGTCATCCCATATATGCATATGTACTTGTTTCCTGAGCCCAGTACTGACGGTCCACCATGTGAAGCTGCTCTGTGAATGCCAACAGCAATCTTCTATTGTTTCTTTCTATTGCACACAGCAGGGCAGGCACCACAGATTCGCTTTCTGTTTCACAGTTCAGGACCAGCTGTGTTGTGTTCATAACGCACATCACCAGACTGGTCAGCAGTTCAGGATCCATGCTTTCAGACAGAGATGGCGGGTGCACAGCTTATAAGGTCTGTTAAAAAATGGCACAAAATGAAGTCAGAAGCCTATGGAATGATGGAAAGAAGTGCCTCATGAGATAGTGAGCATGCCCCCAGGATGCACTGTGATCCATTCCCAAATATTCCAGTGACAGAGGGTGGTGAGTGGCATAGTGGGATAACTACCCATGATGCACCACTCTCTCTGTGGATGCAAGAGCATGGACTGTGGCCATGATCCACCAACACAAGAGGTGTTGTGTGGACATGCACAACCAATGTAATTAAAGCAGTTTATGATTTAACTTAAGTTGTCTTAACTCTCTAGTGTAGATATAGCCTAACTTAACAAAATTTGGAGATGGCACAAAGTTACTTAACTCACAGCTCAGCCATCTTCCCAGATCATTAATAAATATATTAAACAATACTGTGCCTAGTATGGAACTTTGTGGCCCCACTCTCTTAACGTTTTGGGATGATGACAATTGACCATTTAATCCTACTCTTTGTTTTCTGCATCATTGTCAGGTATTGAGTCATGACAATACATTGTCTCTGACACCTTTACTGCTCAGCTTCTTTAGTAGCCTTCATAAGAGAGTTTGTCAAAGGTCTTTTGGAAGTCTAAATAACTTACATCAACCCTGGTTTTCCATTATTCACTATTTAATTGAAACATTCAAATAATTCTATGAGATTAGTGATACACAGCTTTTCTTTACAGATCTCCTTCAGAACTATTGGATGTATCTTGTGGGCCTGATGACTATTGTTTTTTTTTTAAGTTTTACAACTGTATTAGGAACAAAAGTCCTAGTAATAGTATAATCCCCTTTTTAGAGAGATGGCAACATTATTAATTATTATGCTTGGCAGAATTAAATTTAATAATTATGATGGATATTATCAATATTGTAAGCATTTTATTTATTTAAATTTTAAGAGTTGCAGGAAATTATAGGGGTGTTAAACAATAATTATTTAATGACAGACACTGAGATTCAAAAAGTTAAAACTTTATAACTGATAAAACACAAGTTGTCAACATCACATGCCAAACTATACAAAGTAAATATCTTTAAATCAAACTGTAATAAGTTTTAAAACAGCATTTCTGTTTCTTTGCCTATTTGTACATTTTTTATTTTTATTGATGAAAATATTTTTTCACCTTTGTGTGTGTGTGTGTGTGTGTGTGTGTGTGTGTGTGTGTGTGTGTGTGTGTGTGTGTGGACAGTGAAATTGATGTTTACCAAAAATTTAATGATAAACATCTAATTCTTTCAAACTTATTAATGATGCAGAAAAGTTCAATAAATATTTTTGTTCTGTATTTGGAAACAGGCAAGATTAGCAACTCCCATCACATGAGGATGATGAAGTACTTTCCAGTCTGTTAGTAAACAAAGAGGATGTTAAACAAGAGATAACTTGCACTCAAAAGTCTTAAAAGATTTAGCTGAAGAGATATTTGGTCTGCTGATGTTAATTTTTGATAAATCTTGAAATAATGGAGAAATTCAGAGGAGGTGTATTAACATTGCACCAATATTCAAAAAGGGCAAGCAGGATGGCAAAGGTAACTATAGACCTGTTACTCTGGCATCAGTAGCTAAGTAATGGGATTCTAGAGGGATCTGTGCTAGGCTCAATGCCATTCAGCAGTTTAATCAATTATCTGGACATAAAGAGTGAGAAAATTTTTAGGTGACACAAAGATTGTTGGAATGGTTAAAATGAGATGAATGGGATCACTTGGTTAGCTGGACCTATTCAAACAAAATATATTTTAATTCAGCCAAGTGCAAAGTTATACACGTAAGAACACTGATTGCAATCCATACCTACCAAATGGGGGACTGTATCCTAGAAAGCAGCGCCTGAAAAAGGGTCATGGTCAACGAGCAGCTCAACATGAGCGCCCAGTGCAGTGCTGTGGCAAAAAAGGCTAATGCAATGCTTGGATGTATAAACAGGGGGAAAGTGAGTAGGGAGGTGATTTTACTTCTGTATGTTGCATTGGTGTGACCAGTACTGGAATATCATGTCAGTTCAAGGGCTGGAGAAAATGCCTTATACATCTGTTTGCCTTATCCAAATGGAGATTGAGAGGTAGCTTGATTACGATCTATAAGTATCTTCATAGAGAGAAAATACCATGTAGTAAAGGGCTCTTCAATCTGGAAAACAAAAACGAATGGCTGGAAGATGAAGTTTAGAAGTTAGATACAAATTGTTAACAATTAGGCAATTATTTAAACACTGTTACAGATTACCAACATAAGTGGGGGGCGTTCTCTGTCTCTTGAAATCTTCATATCATGAATGTGTGCCTTTCTTGAAGATATGCTTTAGCATAACACAAGTTATGTTCTAGTCAAATGAAAATAATGGGGCTAAATAGAAAAGTGAAATTTAATGGCCTGTGGTGTATAGGAAGTCAGATTAGATGTTCTATTGGTCCATTCTCTATGAATCTATGAAAAATACGATTAATACAACTGAATATTTTTTGCCGTAATTGTGAATTTGTGCTGCATGTGATCTTAATTAATTATTTTAAAACAAGCATGTGGATATGTGCCATAATACTTTTATATTGTGGCATAACATCCTAATTGCCATTACATAGCCCAAAAGCAGGCATACAATATGCATGATACATATATTCCCATCTCACATGTGAATAATTTATTTCTACTCTATGATGTTTTCTTCAACTAAATTGTCGTTAAATTGTTTAAACTTCAACAAATAAAACAAAACATATCTTATATTCATATATTTGAATAATAAATTACAATAGATACCAAGTTATTTTTATAGATATTTTCAAGTTTTTGGTTGACAGGTACTTTTGGAATTTCATGATGCTGATCAGAAAAGAATGAATATAATTTTCCTTTTCACAAAATTAACACAAACATTTCCATACTATCTACTTGAATATTTTTTTGGTGCTGGGCTTGTCTACATTGCCCCAGAGTTTGTGCTGTACTCTAACTCTCTCCAGGGGATGCTGTGGGCACAATCTAAAAGGTTCCTAGTTCACATTAACATAATCCTGTTTGAAGAGCACTATGTTAACACCAACTAGGAACCTTTTTGTTTGAGTCCATAGCATCCCCAGGAGGGAGTTACAGCACAGCACTTTGGTGAACACTGCTATTTACACCCCCATAGTCCAAACTGTGGGGCAGTATGGACATAGTGTCTTTTAGTGGCCTGTAGCAGATGCTTCAGAAGAAGGTGCAAGAAAGTTCATACTTGACAATTATGGAATAAACTTCCTATAAAGAAAGTTTCTTCCTCACTGCTGTTGTTTAGTGGTTTGCTTTTGCTTTTAAGGATGTATGGCCTTATACTTATTGTTAGTTATTGTGCGGGTTGGGTGAGTAATGTTTCTTGGCACACCTACCGGAAATTTTTTCCAAAAGTCCAAATAAATTATCTCAGAGGTCCCCAATGCGGTGCACCCATGTCCTGGCCGGCGGTCGAGAATCTGCTGAAATGCCGCCGAATTTCAGGGGCATTTCGGCGGCGACACCTCTGGATGATGCCACTTGCCGCCGACAAGCGACGTCATCGAGAGGCGTCGCCACTGAAATTCAGCGGCATTTCAGCGGATGCTCGACCGCCGCCACGGTCCTTCGTCTGGTGCCCACCAGACGAAAAGGTTGGGGACCACTGAATTATCTCAACAAGTTCTCCTTAACCCATTACATGTTCTAATACATTAGAAGGGGTAGAAATTCCTAATAGAGACCCTGCTGACTTCTCTGTATTATAATGTTCCTCTAGGTATTTTACAAATCTATTTTCAATAATTGTTTTATTGATATTGATGTAAGACTCAGTGGTCTGTAATTCCAGGGATCACACCTAGCACCTTTTCTAAAGAGAGTTATAACATTTGCTATCCTTCAATCCTCTGGTATGTTAGTGGTTTTTAAATGAAATATTACATATTGTTCATAGCTCAGTCTGTGCTTATCTACAGATCATCACAACATCAATTGCCATATACTCTAAAGTGAGCTCTAACAGCCCTATGTACGTACCTAGTTCAAAGGACTATTTTAATGCCAACTAAGTACCCATTAGTTTGCACCAGAAATGTACATGGAGTGCAATACTTTAGAGTATGCTACAATTCTTTGATGCTCTATACCTCAAAATAGCAACCCAAAGCCCCCATGTTCATCACTGTTATATAATTACATGTTTTTTACAAAGTATGCCATGTGAGGTATGATTTGGAAAGTTATAATCTATTGAGCATCATTGTTCTTTCAAAATATATGTATCATCATTATCTATGAAGTTATGAGATTTTGCTATATGTTTGTTGTTGAAGTGTTGTGAGTCTGGGAAATGCCCACAGACTAGCTCTTCAGTAGAAACCTAGGAGTGACGTCTAGCCAGCTGTAAAGTGACCACCACAAGCCATTCATGAGCGGGGGAGTTGTAAACAAGAGATTTACAATTCACATGAAAGACGGTTGCTCAAGCATGTATACTATGGAGCTGCCTAAACCCCAAGACACAGCAAGGATCTTTCCAGCATCTGGAGGAGAGTATAAAATAAGGGACAGTGACATCACCCCTCTTCTCCCCCCCCTTCCCTACCCTCCTCCCCCGTACACTGAAGGTAACAAGAACATTTGGAAGACAAAGAAACATTTGAACTGGGGGGAGTGGTCCTAACTGGAAAAGGTTCCCAGTTAGTACAGACTACTGTAAGTTTTGGGGTAACCAATTCTGAATGTCTATGCCCATACTACTTGTAAATCACTTAAAACCTATCATTGTGTATTTAATACATTTATTTAAATGTTTCATCTAAACGAGTGTGTTTTTTATTCAAGTTTGGGGAATCTACTTTGGTTACAAAGGCTCATGCACATTTCTGAGTTGAAAGGCTGGGGCTGGGCGAATTTGCTGGTGTCTTCCTGTATACAGTTCATGAGTGGCTTGGGAGAGCATTCACACAAGTTTACTGGGTGTGTCTCTATGTGCTGATGCTGTATGAGAGCAAAGCCTTGGGCAACTACTTGTCACTAGCATAGCAGTGTAGGAGATAGCCTTGACTGGAGAGAGAAGGGGATATGGTAATTCCACAGTCCAGGTTGTACCCCAAGGCATGTCACAAATTCACACCCCCATAGTCCAAATTGTGGCACTGTGTAGACAATACCACAGATCTCTTTCAAGTTTCTTCAGAACTCTTGGATAAATACTCTGAGCCTTATAACTTACTGTTTAATTTATCCATTTGTTCCAGCATTGCCTTTGACTCCTTATGCTCAGGTGAAGTGTGTTCCCCTTCAACATCAATCACTGGAGAAGAATGAGACAAAGATATAATTTATCTTTTTTAAAATGTCCTTATTCTCATGAAGTAAGTCAGTAGACCCATCAGTTCTCTCTCGAGTGCCATGCTTATTTAATACTTTTACAATTTTTTGTTGTTTTAGGTCTTTGATTATTTACTTTTCATATTCCATCTTCAAGCCACCCTAATTTCCATATTATATTTTAACCTGCCACACTTTATGCTCCTTTCTATTGGAGAAAGATTGAATATATTGGATAAAAATTGTATCTGTCAGTCGCAAATGAAAATAGTATATTTATGTCTCAGTGCAAGTATATCAGTATATTTATTCATTGGTTTATGGTAAGCAATGGTTTATGATGGTGTCCAAAATCCAAATAAAGTTCCTAAATGCTCCATTTTAGGTAAATTATTTCCTTCTTAATTGAATTGTTCCAGAGGGCATCAAATACATGAGGGCTGTTTTTCTTCTAATTTCACCCACTTTGGTTAAACCAGGTCCTGTTTGAGGACTCATCAATAGAACACACTGTTGATAGGTGTATAAAAGGTGGTAGAGTGCAAATATGGAGAGATGGGGAAAATACAAGTGAACGTCATTTACGCACAGAGCCTGATGCTCTGTAATGTAGTCTCAGTAAGTCAAGGTTTCAAGACATGCAGGCAGATTACATGGTGGTATCTGGGCCTTAGAAAAGAAGTGAGCAGTCTTCAGAAATAATTAGCTGAACATACAAAATTTCGTAAAGGAATATTTGAGTTTATTTGCAAACAAAACTATAAGCCAGTGGCCATTTAAACTCAATTTAAGGCTTTTCTGGTACAATTTCAGTCATGGTGGAAGATGTGATCATATAAGTCATACCAAATCACTATTTCTAATAGATAATTTGAAAGTGACAGTAATAAATAGAAAGTAAAATAAATTAGCCCATTCGTGACTTAAGACCTCTATAAACCACTAATGGCTTCGTGGGTCATTAGTTATCTTTATTTGTGGGTTAAACATGATTTCTCACTCTACTACACTCCATCAAGTCTCTTATACACATGAACATAGATCTTTTCTGTAGAGCTGTTCTTGACTACCAAGGGTTGTGTGATTTACAGGAAAATGTGAATTAAATAATGGTTTTAATGAACTTCAGTGCAGCTGGGAAGAGAATGACCAACCTGTTCTATTGTTACAGTATAGTATCTTTATTGTCCTCTCTGACATAAAGGACAATAAAGAGGACTATAAAAGATGATAACAACAAGTTACCTTTTAAAAACCCCAGAAACATGACTGAATTTGTTTGAATGAAAAATCAAGTTCCCATCGAGGAAAGACAAAGCCTTATTATGATTTGCTGGCTTTATGTTGGCAAGACTGGACACTGGTGAGACTTAAGTCTTTTAATTGATTCAATGGGAGTTTGATCAGGTGCTAAAGGAACACTGTATGTCCTCACTAGGGCAGGTGTATACAGGTCTTCACTTGTTGCCAACTACAGGAAATAGATTACAGACATGATCTACACAGAAGATATGATAAAATACAAGCTATTTGGTACGAATTGTTTTATGAAAGCATTTGAGTATTTTTGAAAGGATTCATCTTATGTGGCTGAACTAAAAAGGGACCTTAACTGTACTAGCATGGCATACTAGCATAGAATTATGGTGTCATAATTCAGATCCAGGATTCTTCTAGTCATGGAAAAGTAAAAGGCGGCGAAGCTATTTAGGACTATCATCATCTGTGGATTAGTTTATTGTGCAGTAGAATGCCTGCCTCATCAGTGTGGATGTAATCCCCATAGCTTGGTATTAAACTCTGCATAAATACCAGTCAATCATCTGACCATTTCTCTGCAAGTTACAGTGTATTTGTTCCAACATGGCTGAAAATGATATGGTCAGTGTTTTTTTAAGTTGTGTGTTTTTGTTTAGTTGTGAAAAACTGTTTGTTTAATCTGCATTTTAAACTGAAATCTAAGTAGACAGAGAAGATCTGTGTTTACTCAAAACTTTCGTTTTGTTCCCAGAGCTCAGGATTGCTATGGAGAAACTATAATGAGCTGAAAGTGTATTCTGAAAATTGACATGCAAATAAGTAAACCAAGCATCTTAGTCAGATTCAGAATTCCTAGTACTGTTGCAACAAGTAGCTATTAAACTAAAGTTTGTGTATTTGGCAGGCAATTTTGTTAGATTCTTCCCAATTTTAGCTTTTATAACTGCTATGAGTATTAATTAAAGTCAAGACAGAAGGCCAGATAAACTGGTACACTACAGCTGTTTTGCATTGCTCTGGTGATGCTAAGCAGACAGGTAGTGCTGATTTCTATAAACAGGTTGTAAAGAAATTATGCTATTAACTGAATAAATTATTTGACATAGGTTCAGAAGGAGATAACGGCTACTGCTGTTATTCTTAATCCAGCACTATTACCAGAGTGGGAAATTTGCACACACGTCTAAAGATATTGGGCTAAAACTCCTAGTTGCTATGACAATACAAATAATATATAACAGCAATAATGGTTCACTACTGTGCTCCAGATGCTTTGCACTACTCCTTATGCCAGCTTTAATCATTGGATCTGCCTATCTTATCTAGTAGCTTTGTCAATATGGCAATAGAAAAGTTCCCCATTCTGGTAAGGATATTGTTTTGGGTATGTCTGCAGTAGCCATTAAGCCCTTTTCATCCCGTGTCAGATACTTTATTTCTGTAAGTTAGTTGCTTAGCTTTTTCCCAACCTTCCCACAATGTTGTCTATAGAAATCACTGACAAATTCTGCCATGATAGAAAGGAGCAAAGTAGATGCATATTTGCATTTCAGAAGCTTACCAGCTTTTAGACATATACATAGTACATGATTTCCTAATAAAAAAAACTAAGACTGTACAATCCTCAGAATTACACAATGTAATTAAACACACAATCTCATGTATCTGATATATTAAAAAACAATCACATTGTCACCAGTTGTCCAGGCCATATATCCATGTTGATGACTCCTTTTTTTTGTCCTTTGTCATGGGTACTTGTGGTACTACTGGCTCAACTACACAATGCAGACTAGTTCAACGGAGCTGCATTAAACTGATTTTGCTTATTCCTTTTAGACATATTTCAAGTGTTATCATCAGTAACTGCACCACCTCGCCAAAAGTCCTCACATTCCAATTCCACACAATTCAGTCCTATCTGTTCTCCTATTCAAAATGTATTTTAGATCACTAGAGGAGAATATGAGTCAATACAGGCTTAAGTTTAATCAATAAATTGACTTCCAGCTATATACTTTTTCTTATTAAGGCAGCTAGCAATACCTGTCCCAATATTTCAATGAAAAAAGAACTTTGATGAAGAGCTACCTTAAACTTAATCCAGGCCAATAAAATTACTCAGTAGAAATGGGTAAGTGATTCATTAAAACTGGCAGAGACCATTATATTGTTCCTTCTATCAAGGTCATTTGTGCTCTGACTTTCAAAGTGGCGAATATGGTCTCCCAAGTCCTGGTTCCTGCCTCCTAGGAAGTTTCCAGCAGTTTCCAGGCTGGGATTGATTAAATAAATTAGATAATTTGTCTTTATGTCAAAACAAGAGTGTATATTTTACATACCACGTTTTCCATTTTAAAACTGGCTAAGGGGCAAAGGCATACAAAAAGGAAAAACAATGGGTGAAAGTGTTATACAAACTCAAAGTGAAAGGTGCCATTTTTAGCTTATTTGAAATGAGGTTTAGAGCACTTGTTTTTAAATATATGTAAGAAACACCTGATGTAAATTTAAATTAATTTTAAAATAATGTATTTAGAAACCATTCCACATACGTATTACATCTTCTGCATTTTCTTATGCTAAAAGAATTTACATGAAAGGGAAATTTACTCACTTTTAAAGGAATTTGTCAGAGTCTTTCCTCTTCCATACTGCCAGAATTCAGAACAACCGGTCTCATGGCACCATATACCAGGAAACAAAGAGGCATACAAAGTGTTGTGAAAGCCTGGGAGACTCCACTTCAGGTAATCCATAAGCCAGAAACCAAGAGGGAAGAGGAAAAAATGAATAGGTAAGGCAAGGAGGATGGGGAAAGAGAAAACTCTCAATAAACTACTTTTCTGTTAAATACATTTCCTTTGTCAAAGAATATCCTCTTCTCCTAACCTGCTAGAGCATAGAACTCTGTCAGCAAAAGGGAGAGTTTACCTGAGAAGCAGCCTGCTGGAGTATCTTACACTGTAAGTTAGCCTCATCAAAAGAATCTAGAACCACTTGCTGGAAGTGGGATAGGAGAAGGAAGGGACTGATATTTCCCTGTTCATCCTCCTAATTTCATGCATTTTAGATGGGCTTTGACACTCTTGGCTGCAAACCAAGAAACTTTGAATATTGTTCTGCCACATCTGAGATCAGGAAGTCAAGAACCACTTTATTTTGTCCTTTTCCAAATATCACTTCTTTCTTTTTCTTCTTTTCAGTTGATTTTCCCTTATTTGGAATTTGATTTTCAGGAGTGCTAAGCATCTAAAATTCCGACTTAAGTCAAAGGGAGCTGAAGTTAGTCAGTACCTCTGAAAACCAGGCCATTAGACTAAAACCACTTACAACGTTGTAGCTCATTTTATAAGTGCTTTTTTGCTTCTGTCCTGGTTCTTCTACTGTGTTCCCACTTTGCTAAGTTGGCACCTTCTCCCAGATACTAAGAGTAAAAACTTCTTAAGAGTTTTCTATAAGAACAGAAGGACTATTTTAGAGGGTCAAATGAGGGACTGCCTGCACAAAATGAAGCAAGAGTTAATTAGAGAGGATATGGCAGGGTTTCTCAAACAGGGGTCGCCGCTTATGTAGGGAAAGCCCCTGGCGGGCTGGGCTGGTTTTTACCTGCCCTGTCCGCAGGTCTGGCTGATCGCAGCTCCCAACGGCCCACCAGGGGCTTTCCCTACACAAGCAGTGACCCCTGTTTGAGAAACCCTGTACTAGCAGGTATATTCTGGGACAGTATATCCTTATGCTTGCTATTCAATTTATGATCTTGAAACCATGCTGTTTAAAAGAACTTGTTTATTTAGTGGCCTAATTTAATGTGATTAAATACATTATGCAATTTGTAAAAAAGGTACTATTAAATCCTTGTTTGCAGTCTTTTTAATAGGTTTCACTTTTACACACACTCGCATCATTCAAAGGAACTGATTTACCTTGTCCTTAATCACAGCTGTAAACCTTTCCTCCATTGCCAGCTCATTTCCCTCCCCCCTCCTCACTTGCCAGAAAACCCCAAGGCCCCAGACTGCAGCTTCCCAACTGACATCACTGGGTACTATCACTATTTTGATTGCAATACTCTCAAACAATACTATCTATTGACCATGATTCAACTTCTCATGTCTCCCCACAAATAAATGAGAATCTTTAGAGAGATTCATAGAGGATTGCTTATTCAATTGGAACTTCAGTAATCTCCAAAGACAGCTTTCTGGTGGCCCACTTCCCACATCAGGCAGAAGTGATCTCAGGGAATAACTGAGGGTTCACTCTCCAATGTGGGTAAGTTGTCTGCAATAAAAATCAAGAGAAGTACACACATTTATTAAAGCCAGCATGAGGTAAGAATTTTAGTTCTGGGTTTTTACTGATTCACTGCATGAGCTGGGCGAGTAAGGCTCCAGTCCTGCAATGGGGCTATGGAATAAGTGACTTTTCTGTTTCTTTTTGATCTGGCATCCCCCTCAGAAAAGCCTTAGTTCTTTCCCCAGATTGGAAGCAAGCGAGGAGAGGAAAGGAGAAAGGAAGTGTTTAAGTACAAGATCAAAAAAAAAAAAAAAGGTCTAAAGCACAGACTGACCGTGTGAAAGAGACTATTTCAACCCAGAGGTCTTGCCAAGAAAGCATGAGTACAAGAGGAAGGATGTAATGGTTTACGAGGATTCAGCAGAACAGCACCACCCCAGGAATATCAAATTCCTCTCACGCTTTTTTCCTTCCATTTTCCAAGGCAAACAATAGTTCAAAGGAGAAAAGAGAATTACTAAGAACAGGTCCTGAAAATGCAGTGAAGGAGTTAATCTAATGGTAGACATGGAAAGTGAAGGCTTCTCCCAAAGCAAGGCTCTTCCAAGGTTTGTTTTAAGCCTGTACAGCTAGGTGAAAAAAAAATCTGTGTAATCAGGCAAACCTTTTTGGTCAATGTTTTTGTTTTGTTGTCTATTCTTTTTAGTGCTGACAATGTACTCTGAGCTTTATAATGCATAGAAAGAAAGACTGTCCTTGCACTGAAAGTCACTACATCTGAAAGAGACAAGACTGGCTCCTGCAAGCAATTTTTCCAGACACATAACCTAAGATATTCAAGAGCATATTCACTGGTAATATCCAATTTAGAGGGTCAGGTATGTACAGTTGAGTAGTCTTGTGTTGAATAAGGCCAACAAAGACCAATATTCTCATCTCACAAATAATGCCACACAAAAGACCACTTATCTGCAAAAAGTGTTTCTGCCTTGTCCTATCTAAGAGGTAATTTATTCCTCTAGGAGAATGTGTTTTGTTAGTGCAGCCTGTACATTAGTTGGCATATTTTTTGGAGTTCAGTTATTTAGTATACTCTTTAGCCAATACAAGGTTAAAAAATTGCATATAGTTATAATAATAATAATAATAATCAACACTTTTATTCAAGGCATTGAACAAACATTTATTAAAGCAAGAATGAGGCTGGGAGCCAAGAATTTGTGTTCTGGGTTTTCTATTGATTCAGTGTATGATCTTGGGTGAGTAAGAATCCAGTCCTTCCATGGGGTTACTCATATATATAAAGTTAAGCATGTGCATAATATGTGTTTGCTAAATCAAAGCCTTAATATTGCTAAGTTTCACAACCTGTAAAATGAATATAAATACTATCACCCTAGGTAACACATATAAATCTGTGAGGATGATTCTTGCATAGCCTGTTGCAAAATATACACAAAGGTATTACAGTTATTATATTTTTTAAAAGTAGCTAGATTCTTAGTTCATTCTGGATAAGTCCTTAGTCTTAACACATGCAAGTGACTGGTGTATCAAAAGACTATTTGATAGCATGTTGAATCAATTAAACTATTTATCCTTAACTAGAGAGATAATACTAAATTCTCAGCAAGTCAATAGAGCTCTGTTCAAGAAATACTTAACAGGTACCTAAAATTCCAGTCCTTTTATCAGGGGAATACTTATTACCATTGAAGTCAATAGGACAACTTACAGTCATGCGCTCTGCCCTAATTGTACTGCAAATATTTTGTAATTGGACTCCAAGATAAGATTAAGATAAAAAACTAATCCTTATGAATTAAAAGATAGAGATAGGGGACCATAGCAGAAAATTTCATTCTACATCACCAAGTTGCTTGCTTCCCCCCTTCTCTCCAAAAAAAGTGATGTTTAGAATTTTCAGTAACACAATACAAGGAAAAGAGAGGTTTTGTAGATTACAATAAACACCCAAATTTTCATGGATGCTGATGTGGAGGACTTGATATAAAATGACTCTGATATGATTTTGCATATTCATTATCTATATCCTGCCAGGAAAGAAGACTATCAAACTTCTTTTCAAAATTGATACTTGATTTTATGGTCTTATACTTGCATGTTTTCATCTAGAAAAATGAACACTATGGAGCTATGGTGAATCCTTAGACAACTATTCTGTTGTCCAATGTGTCATTTTTTTTCAGGAAAAGTTATTTGTTAGGGCCTCTAAAATATGAATTGGGGATCGTGGACAGTGGGAGTGAAATGGGTTGCTGCTTTCAGGGGCAATATTCCTGAGGTGACTACAGAAGATAATGGAAAGCGCACACAGTAGATAGCACCTAATGCCAGTTGAGAAGAGATGGATTATACAGAAGATCAGTTGTTTTTGCATAGAGGAGTACAAGGACTAGAATTTTCATAGCCTCTGTGTTACAGTACAAATGGGGAAAGGCTCCTTGTAGACCTCACCCCTACATTTCATAGGACTAGACATAGTCTGTCCCTAAAAGTCCTGAAATGTAGTAGGATATCTATTGTTACAGTTGTGGATTATTTATATATTTAAAGGACAAATGTGAAGACAGAGAGCTTAGGGCTAGTCTGAATTAGAAGTGCTACATCAGCGCAACTGCACTGATGCAGCTGCACCACTGTCTCCCCCCGACATAAAATCATAGACTTTAAGGTCAGAAGGCACCATTATGATCATCTAGTCTGACCTCCTGCACAATGCAGGCCACAGAACCTCACACATCCACTCCTGTAATAAACCCCTAACCTATGTCTGAGCTCTTGAAGTCCTCAAATCATAGTTTAAAGACTTCAAGGTACAGAGAATCTTCCAGCAAGTGACCCGTGCCCCACACTGCAGAGGAAGGCAAAAAACCTGCCAATCTGCCCTGGAGGAAAATTTCCTCCTGACCCCAAATATGGCGATCAGCTAAACCCTGAGCATGAGGGCAAGACTCACCAGCCAGATGCCCAGGAAAGAATTCTCTGTAGTAACTCAGATCCCACCTCATCTAATATCCCATCACAGGCCATTGAGCGTATTTACCACAAATAATCAAAGATAGCCTAATTTTGGCAATTAATTTATCCCATCACACCATCCCATTAGGCTATCCCATTATACTATCCCCTCCAGAAACTTATCAAGCTTAGTCTTGAACCCGGATATGTCTTTGAGTCTCCTTTCATAAGACAGGTTTTCCATTCCTCAGATCATTCCACTAGCCCTTCTCTGTACCTGTTCCAGTTTGAATTCATCCTTGGCAATACCTCCCAGCTTTGTGTCATCCTCAAACATTATTAGCACATTCCCACTTTTTGTGCCAAGGTCAGTAATAAAAAGATTAAATAAGATTGGTCCCCAAACTGATCCCTGAGAAACTCCACTAGTAATCTCCCTCCAGCCTGACAGTTCACCTTTCAGTATGACCTGTTGTAGTCTTCCCTTTAACCAGTTCCTTATCCACCTTTCAATTTTCATATTGATCCCCATCTTTTCCAATTTAACTAATAATTCCCCATGTGGAACCGTATCAAACGCCTTACTGAAATCAAGGTAAATTAGAGATCCACTGCGATTCCTTTGTCTAAAAAATCTGTTACCTTCTCAAAGAAGGAGATCAGGTTGGTTTGGCAGGATATACCTTTTGTAAAACCATGTTGTATTTTGTCCCAATTACCATTGACCTCAATGTCCTTAACTACTTTCACCTTCAAAAATTTCTGCAACTTTGACTTGAAGTAATTCCAGGCCTCTTTTGGCTTTAGATCCACAAGTTCTTCAGTCCAATCCACTTCCCTAACTAATTTCCTTAATTTTTTTAAAGTTAGCCCTTTTGAAATAAAAAACCATAGTCACAGATATATTTTTGTTTATCCTTCCATTTAATTTGAACTGAATTAGCTCATGATCGCTCGAACCAAGGTTGTCCCTTACAACATAGTGCTGTCCACATTGGTGCTTAGGTCAGTGTAATTTATGTCGCTCAGGGGGTGGCTTATTCACACCCCTGGGTGACTTAAGTTATACTGAAGTAAATGGTAGTGTAGGGTTAGGGTAATTCCATAACCATCAGTAATTCCCAAATTGTGGTCTGTGGTCCAGCTGCCTGGTCACCTGGTGCTGGCTCTTCTCCTTGTTTCTACCTGTTAAATTGCATTAAAAAGGTGTTAAAACATTTTCCTAATATTCCTTTTCCACATAAGTAATTGTTGTAGTTGCGATAGGGATGTTATTTGATTGCCAGATGAATCAAGAGTTGGGCCATACAGTTGTGAATAGAAGGGAAGAGAGTTTACAAGATACTATTAATATTTGATCCACACTGTGAAGAAGTTTCGAAACCACTGAGAGAACCATTTGTTTATTTCTTATATTCTGCTGGATATAAAAGAAGTTGTAATTTGTTTCTAAATATTCTATTACTTTCATGAGATTGTGTTCCATAAAGTCAATACTATTACTTTACTATATCAGTTTTGTCTGGATAATGTGACACACACATATTTGCTCCTGTTTTATGTTTTAAGGGATGTGAACAATTCTTCACAGCATGTCTCTCTGGCAAAGCTTTAACTTTGCAGGGTAACATGGCATGAATACTCCTAGAGGTTGTTGTAGTAAAACCCACTAGTGAACATCAAGGAATATCATAAAGAAGGGATATCAGGAGACAGAAGACATTAAAAAGTTGTGTATTGAAAATGGAAAAGTCTGAAGACTGGTGCAGTATTTAATTTACAAAATTCAAGGGAAGAAAGGAAAACATGCTTAGAAGATGCATCCGACGAAGTGGGTATTCACCCACGAAAGCTCATGCTCCAAAACCTCTGCTAGTCTATAAGGTGCCACAGGACTCTTTGCTGCTTTTACAGATCCAAACTAGCACGGCTACCCCTCTGATGCTTAGAAGAGGAAGAGAGCCTTTTAATTTTTTCTTTGCTAAAAAAAAAGAAAAGAGGAAGACTTGTCTAGTATATGCCAAATCACAAGTATGTCAATGGAAGTTACCTGCATGTCTCTGAAGGCAGAATTAGACTCCAGAATATCAGTTTACCCCTTCCAAACTTGTATTTGTGGGTTAACAAATCAGTAGAATCATTTAAACATGTGCTTTGGAAATTTAAATTCAATAAATAGCCTATCTAATTTCTTTTTAGAAAAAAGTCTCATGGATTAGTGAACTTTTTTATTATTTAATATGCTACATCTTACTTGGGCTTAGTTACAGTTCTAAAACTAAATAAAAACTACCACGGGAGTACTTTGTCTACCAAATATTATTTTACCCTGGTCATATTTATGGCATTGTCAGTGTTGTGCACAAGATTTTTTGTTGTTCTTTTTCAAATCTTTGTTATGACCTTGGGCCTCAATAAGCTCATTAAAAATTAAATTGCTTATTATGCCCTGGCATCACTTTCCACTTTGATCAGAAAGCACAATAGGTTCCCTAAGTGGATTTACCTATAAAATATTCTAGTAAGGAGGATAGAAAAAGCAAGTTTAACAACCTTAATGCTGAAACAAAAGTTACATAAATACCATCAAGGGGGCAATAAAACATTTTATATAAAGAAAAAGTGTTCTGTTTCATGACTTCTTCAGTGAAGATGCTTTGAAAATCACTATCATTCCAACTTCATCTCTCTCAGTACTAGTAGAAAATAAATGCAACTTTCTCAAAATGGTGAAACTGCAACAATCTTTCACTGTTATCATTAGCATTTATACTGAAACAAAGTGATCACTTTTTAGGGTGTTGGTAAGCTTGTCAAATACTGTAAAACACTTTGAATTTCAAACTGTTGTTCAGTTTGACCATTTCCATGCCCCCTTGTTATTTGCTATCCAAGAACATCCATGTGAACAGGCTTTCATATTGGTTGTTAACAGCTCAAATACTCATATTGGTCTGCACACAGGATATTTGTCCATTAACTTGAATGTTGGTTATTCTCTCTCTCTCATTCTCCTCTGTCAAAGATTTCTTTCAGTCATCCAGAAAGAATACCATACAACTTAAGTGACGAGACACCATGAAAAATGACTAGTCAAACTGAGTAGTTTGTGAACAACCTAAACTGAAAGTTTGTCTAAAATCTCCAGTGGATAAATATATTTGCACAAAACAGAATCAGTTTGCAAACAATTCACAAAACAAGAAAAGTGGTGAAGTTTATTCTTAATTATATTTGTAACAAATAATTCAACCAGTTCTGATGGATAGTATAAGGATTGCAAGATCAGGTCCTTAAAAATTATGTTTACTTGGACAAAGACTCCCATGCAAATCAATGGGAGTTTAATCTGTGGACTGCAGGAGCAAGGTGTACAGTACATTAGTTGCAGAAAACTTTATCCTACTTACTTAAAAACCCTATTGTTATTTCTTAGTTTTGAGCACATAGTAAATAAAGTTGATGTAACATTGCTCTAAGAACTTCACTGTCATTTGCTGTTTATCATATTTTATGGGGTGGACATCCCCCATATTGGATTAGGACCGGAAGGTTTAGTGGTCTATTTTGGAGGCAAAGACTAAACCTGATTCAACAGCTCCTGCTGGCACCCAGGAGATTTGATTGTATTGCAGGCTGCCAGGTGAACTGCTGGGGAGCACTGTCTGGCATTTGGAGCTGGCAGGAAACCAGGCACGTTTCTTTCAAAAGTTTTCACAAATTGTCATATTCTCATAGGTATGGGAACTAGGGGTTCAGGGAGTGCTGCAGCATCCTACGTTTTACGTGGGGCTCTGCAGCTGGCTCTGAGCCTAGGTCCCGGCTGCTGCCCCTTTCCCGCAGGGTCCTGGCTGCTGACCTGCACCCAGGGCTCCGCTCCTGGTCCTGCGCCCGCCCCCAGCTGTGGCTCCAGCCTTGGCCCCCTTAACCCTGTCTGGGTACCCCCCCACCCCAGAGACATGGCCTTGCTCCCAGACACAGACTCGGGGGGAGGGAGCCGACAGAGGTAAGGGGGCAGGATTTCAGCACCCCCACTATTAAAAGTGTTCCAGTGTCACTGCATATTCTTGTTCAACATTTTGATTCCATTGTATCAGAATTTGTTAAGAGAAAACTATTCTTTCAGAAAATTTCCAACTAGCTGTATTGCTCACCTCAATTAGTGGGATTTACTAGCTTGTTAATGTGTCATCTCAGAACATAATATTTCCATTATTAGTTCCTAAATTCCATTCAAGCCATCCCGCCCCACAGTATGTCAAGAATGAGTTGAAAGAAGAAATACAATTTATTGCATCTATATTTTTAACATATTAACTGTTTTATCAAGCACTTCTTGTGTTCTATGCCCACCAACAGGAGAAAGATTCAGATGTGATATTCCCCTGGCCCCCAGCCAATGCTATTCTTCAAACACATTATGCTATATAGAACATAAGCAAAGGTTAAGAGTAACTGTCTAATTTAATATACATCTTAGTTACAAAAACACTGTAGTTAGTATAAAACACTATTAAAAATCCAGAGAATTCAGACTTAAGGTTAAATGTAGAACAAACCCAAACATTTTGCAGGCATGGAGATTCACTTTCAAGGTATTTAAACTGCCTTAATTCTGGTTCCCTAGAGACACCAGCCTCCCATCTTCCCTTCTTTGCATGGATGTACCTCCTGCCTATGAGCCCCTCATGGCCAGAGCTGCCCTGCTAACAATTTCTCTGCTCTTCAGGGCTTTCCCATTACATTCCCACCAACCAAATAGTCTCCAGTTCCCTTTTCACTTTCCCAATACAAAAACATAACCAGTTACCCTGCTGGGGTGTTGATTTCTGTCCTAGGGGGTATTCCTTCCCCAGCTTACTGCCAGTCCTCCTGTCTCTGGAAGTCTCAGCAACACTCTCAATCCCCTTCACTTTGTTAGCTGCTTTCTTTCTTTTTCTCTCTGCAGCTTCCTCTCCTTCCAGCTTCCTGCTGCATTTATAGTGGAACCTGATCCAACCCAGATATGGCTCCTTCATAATCAAGGTTGACTAACCCTAGATCCTCCAGCCCTTGAGGGCAAGCTGCTCTGTTACGATATGGAATATCATAAGCATGTCCTACAGAAAACTGGTTTTATAGTTTGTTTTATACATACAATTCTCTAGTAATTAGTATGCTACTTTGTCACCACACTAACCTTTACTGTTCTCATGTAAACACTCTCATTTAAAGACTGGGTCTGGAATGTTTTTATATGACATATTGTATCATAGAGCATGATGTTGCAGAAAGTGCTCAACACTTCACAAAGTCCCCAATTCAGCAAAGCACCTAAGTACCTGCTTTGAGATATCACTTAGGTATCTGTCCCTCAAGGTTGGGCCCACTAATGTTGTATTTGTCAAAGACTGGCCATGAATTTCTACTGCTAGTAGACATTTGGTTTTTCTTTGAGAATAATCCAAAAAGTGACAGGACAGGGCACCTAGGATGAATTTGGTCCACTACATCAAATCATCTTCTTATTACATTTCTTCTTGTAGAATACACCTTATTATACTGGAATATATTCCTTCGATGTCATTCTGATTGGGAAAACACTGAAGAACTACAAGGCAGCTAACTGCAAGACTGACACCTTTTTCTGCTGTTATTCTGCCCCCCATCTAGCATCCTAATCACCTTCTTACAGCATCAACAAGCTATCTGTGGAAGTGCCTTTACTACAGGCACAACAATTGTTGCTTTCAACTATTCTAAAACTTGATACAGGGTTCACAGTTCTCTGACATTCCCCTTCCCATGATTATTATCTGGAGTCTTGATGGTTATCTGGAGTCTTGTGCCTTGCAAAATAATTTCTGCTATTTTTCTCTCCCACTTCAAACACACTTATTATCCTGAATCTACAGTGTTCTTATGTGACTTTTGCCATTTCCTGATGCTTTATGAAGCAACAAACTTAGCAAGGGATTTTAGCTTTCCCCATTATCCTAAAAGTAATACAAAAGACTTTCACCACTTCTTCCTTGTGTTATTTTTTAAGCTTATTTATAATCAGCAACAACAGTGAATGGCAAACTATCTCCAGAAAGATGTTAAATGTTTAAAAAGTTGCTGTCATCATTCAACAGGATCAACATGCACTTTGGCAGAAAATAGATTATACAGTATCTGTATGTGATATTGTACAGGACTGATTAAAATTTGCATAAAAGCTTTAATAAGATTACACAAATAAACATTAATAGCCAAATGCTGGAGAGCACAATCATAATTTTTAAATAAGAAAAAAGTATTGGCTTTGCTACCTTTTCAAGTGACCTCTAGAAAAAAAAATAATTAGGAGAGGTGTCAGACTTAGCAGAAAAAAAAATTCTCTCAGGCCTTGGGACAAATATTTCATCTGGAGTCAGAAGCACAACAAACTTTCTCCTACTCTACAATAACTTAATCAGTGCCACTGAAGATTAGGCTGAAATATTGGATAACAATATGAAGATTATTCTTTCCTGTGAAAATAAAGCCGCCTTCATGTAACATTAACCAAATAAAGTATGTCAAGCAGAATACGCATCTGCTATTATGCGGATTCTACAGTACATGTATAAATGATACAACTAGATCTCAAATATAATCAGGTATATACAGTATATTATAGTCAGAGTCACTGCTATTGTTAACACTGCCCATCAGCTTCCATTCTAGCCCTGTATTTTTAGTGACTTATGACTTTCACCTTTGGGGCTGAGATTCTACAGGTCTCACTTTCGCGTACATACATAGCTAAGGAATTATGCTCTACATGCAGGAGGTCAACTTAGCTGCACAGCAAAAAGTATTGAAGGTGAGCCTGGGCTGAGGCAACTGTTCACCCCAAATCCTAGGTTTTATCCTTTTTGATTTTTTTAAGTGATAAATGGTTTAAGGAGAGTGCCTGTGCAATTTTATGAAAGACTCAGAGGATCTCTGCAAAGCTCCTAAAATGAGCAAGAGAAAGACTTCCTCCAGCAGGCCTCCCAAAGAAGATGGAAAAGGGTGTGCCAGTGGTGTTTAGTCCCTGATTTGACCATCTGGGTTCAGATGATCAAATCTACATGCAAAATTTCCAGTATTTTACAGTTCAGAGTTGCAACATTCTGGAATATGCAACTTTCTTTATTTTTTTTTAAATTATTCTAAAGATAAGAGGAATTCTTTTGCATTTTGAATTGTCAGGAGAGCCACAAAATATTGAAGAATATAGGCACAATCAATCTTTCTGGAATCAAGCCTTTCTGGAATACAATAGTACAAAATATAGAAAACAGATGAATCTCCCATTAACCTTATGGTGTACATGTGCATTGATAACTTTTTACCCCTTTTGATGTACCTGCCCCAGATCTTTCCACATGATCTACCGACAAAATTTTATTTATAAATAGAGACAAGTTTATTTAATAAATAAATATGGAACAATACATTTAGAACTGTGTTAGAAACACTTCATATAAATCAAGAAAAAGGAGGGGTAATCCTTCTTTACATAAAGCATATAACAAACCATATAATGAACTGATATATGCACTATTTTTGTTTTATGCAAATTATTATTATTATTATTATTATCTTCAACTTACACAGTGCAATTATGAACAAGCAGAATAGGGTGCCAAATGTAAAATGGAAATTTCATCAGTTTTCGATATGTTCTGGATAATCTTGCAATGCAAATGCACTGGGCACAATTTTTGTTTGTTTAATGTGTTGCCTGATGTGTTGCCCTTTTAAAATTTGTTTTAGGTACTTTGCTTGGGATTCTGACACCTATCCCGTTGTACGATCTCCTATTCTATTCTGCATAGATTCTTGTTCCACACTTATAATTTAAGTAAAAATCATAAGTCAGAATATTTGTTTATACTACTAATAATGGATCAATGGCTAGCTGAGGCTGTTTCTACATTACTGCATTGGACAAAAAGGTTGAGCTTGTGTTTACCCATGGAACAAACTACCTTTTATCTTTAAAGGTCCATTGAAGAAAAATATACTCTCATATTGGACTGTTTAGATTTGCATGGATGAGCATATGCTTTTTCAATACGAAGTGTAGATGTTATACATATGCAAGTATGGTGTACCAGTAGCTATGTGCTTTACACTGTTAGTGATGATAAAAATAGGAAATTACATTTAAAAACCATACTGTTATGAAGATTGCAGGTTTGAGGATTCAAAAGTAAGGAAATACAAAGTTATGATTATGAACAAAACCTTAATTTAGCTTCACCCCCCACTTTGCACACAGACTTCAATTACATAATCAAATATGCTTTCACAAATAATGTATTGTATCTTTTTTCGCCCCTAAATTCTGTAGTGGTAAATATTATGGCATGTATGCCAGCAGACATGGTCCATGAAAATCATTAATTTATATTAATGTGCATTACAAAATATTATTTAAGTAACTCCATAGATGTGTAAGTGCTTCATGGAACAAAAAATAGAAAAAAAAAAAGTAAGAATTTCCCTACCAAAGTAAAAGTAAGAATTTCCCTGCTTAGTCTTTGCAAACTAAGATACGAATCATGTAACAAACAATGTATAAAGTCAGTGGGGTTCTGCACCAGGGCAGCGGTCCACTTATTCCAGTCTATTATATATAGGTTTCTGTGCCATGCTCATCCTGAGTGACTTCCCATAGTGCATTAAGTGATATAATTAACATCAGTCAGTGTGGTTTGTTGTCTCATGCTCTCCACAGGGGGAGAATTGAGTAGTCAGTGAAGTGTTTTTCTTTTGGTAAGAGTTTCTAGGGTGTTTTCCCCTATTCTTATGTATATGTTGCTAAGTGTTTATATTAGAGAAGGCAAGGTCAAAGAAGTGCATCTTGCATTTGGAGTGGAAGGTTCTTAGTTCCTGTGAGAGGTCATTTCACAGTTTCAGTCTGGTCCTGGAGAAAGCTTTGTTTCCCTGTCAATGGGTATGCCTGTCCTGTGTTGCCCCCTGCTGGCCAAGCGTGTCTCTGCAGCATCCTGCCTCTATTTCTCCTTCATTGACTCCCAGGAATAATCTACAGAGGCTTCTGTCCAGTATGTAACAATGCCAATTTTGGGGGACTGGTTAATTAATATAAAATAAATCCAAAATGAAGTCTCTTCTGTCTCTTCCACCCTAGTCTTCCACTAAATACAGCACCTCCTCTTTGAATTCTGCCTAGCTTTTAGCTTATTCATTATGCACAATTTTCAGCCCTTCTATTCTCTGTTCAGTCTCTCCCCTTAGCTCACCCTGAGTACATCTATTTCTGGGACTGCAGTCACCCATCTTTGGAGTCAGAATGTTGCACAGGTCTCCTTTTTGGGCCTGTGTTTTTAGACTCACTCAGCCACCTCTCAAGCTGCTTCCTTCAGGAATCCTTTAAGCAGCTCTGCGGCAGCTTTCTTCTCCACCATTTATAAGGACCAGGAGCCTTTCCGTAGGCCCAAATGGGCAGCAGGCAATCAGACATAAGTGCACTGGACCCCCTCCCCTCCACACTTTATCTGTAGGGGACCAAACACCCTATCGCAGAATTGCACCGGTGAACTTTACTCTTACTGTAGGAAGTTCCATTGTGCTAGAGGAGAGGGGCTGTTGACCATGGTCTTCATCCCAGCTCTTTTCCCAATCTTTTCGATACATTGGGCCCAAGTCATCGAATGCCTGAAGACAAAAAACAAGACCTTGAATTTGACAACACTCTCATATTGCTCCTTTGGCCTCGATTCACTCATCTTTGTGTAAAGTAGTTCCTTACTTTTCAAATAGTCCTATTAATTCCAACAGGATTACTGCTGAGAAGTAACTTACTCCCCAACATGAGTAAGGGCAGCAGAATAGCACCGTAAATAAGTTCAAAACAACAAGAGGCGGTAACACACAATTAGAGGACAAGGACAAATGCAAAAACATGTGGTTCTGTACAAGCTCAACATGTACATTATGATGGTTACATTTTAAAAACAGTGATAGTAACTATTTTGATGACTTTAAGTACTAGTGAACATTTGCTGACTTATAATGGCCACCTAAATTCACTGCTAAATTAGCTTCATAACTGCTGATCCTTTAATTGTACATAATAGTCCAAATCATCTCCTTTGCCAAGTTTCCCTGTTTCTCTGCCTGGGCCCAGAACAGACTGGAGCAGCCTGAAGGCTTCTCTAACTTGTGCCAGCTGGCAGTGAACCTCAGAGCCTGTGCACCATCAGGATAGTCAGAGCACAGTATACTCTGCCTCCTGCATGACCATCACACATTCCCTTTGCCAGGAGATAGAGGGAACTTTGTCACAGGAGCTGGAAATGCTAGCTTCATACCAACTGGGAATTTCCTTATGCCAAGGAAATTGGCAGCTAGGGACATAGGGCCAAATTCTATTTCTTTTGTACTGCCAGAGTGGTAATTAAGGTGACAGAACAGGAAAGAGAACTGTTCCAATCTGTGTACAGCAGAAATATGCACAGCTGAGTTAGCTCTGTGTTTGTCCACCTCATTACATAAAAATGAATCTAAAGAACTCTGGATCATGGGTGCTGACAACATTACTAAAATATGTAACTTAGAGAAAAGGGAACTTATAGAAACATTTAAGTCAATAAAAATAGACAAACATTATGGCAATGAAATTACGATAAACAGAAAAGAATAAAAAAAAATTATAGGATGCCAAGATGTGTACCTAAAACAGTGCAATTTTGTTATACTGTATTATTTGACAAATAGCATGTGATGTAATTAATAAAAGCTGTAGTACAGATTGTGTGCTAGTGTAGATGGGTGCAGCTATGCCAATTTGCACCAGTTAAGAATCTGGGCTATAAATGTATGCAGATACTCCAGGTGGCAAAGTTAAGATTATGCAACTTTAATATTCTCTTATAGTATTTAGAATTGTAAAGAATTCCAGGAAATTCCTTCATACTAAGTGATCTTAAATACCCTTATTATGTACAAACTGTCACAAATCCACAGGATCAATATAATGCCTCATCTTTTAAACAATCCCTTGGAGGAATTCCTTCAGTATGCCAGAACCCCAAAGGGTCCCACACTTCCTTAAGGGTAGGCCAAGTGTCTTTAACACTTCTGAGACTGAACTTCTAGGCTCCAGCCCTCCTGCTTCACAATAGTGAACTCTGCCCACTGAATTCAACTGACATAGACTTCCGGTCAGCAACTTTTACACTCTGCAGGGACCAATGCCATTAGGAGTGATTTTGAGAAGTGCTGAGTACTCAGGCCTCCATTAGGTTCAATTGGAATTTTAAGTATACAACACTTGAAAAATTAAACTGAGTATGTTCTTTGTTTAAAAAATATTGCTAGAATTACAGCTGACAGAGAAATGAAAAGAAAATTTTGTATATGTAATTTTGGAACTAACTGAAAAATGAGCTTTTTCTGCAAAAAAAATCATCAAATCTTTCATGACACAATTGTGTTGAAAGTAAGACCAGGAATATGTAAATTTCTCATTTTTTTTTTCATTCTACCCTAGCCAACTGACAAACACCTTCATACCAGCAAACTGCAACTCTGCCCTGTATCTCAAGAACCAAAAGATTAAAAACTTTAAAAGGGAGAAATTAGAAATCTGTAAACTAAAAACTAACACTAAAAATAGTAGTTTTAAATAACATACAGCATCTCCACTGTTCAAGAAATAATGAACAGTTTTTAAAATATAATTCCTCAGCAAAGAAATAGCTCCTCTAATTTGTAAGATTTTTCACCTGGAATATTAAAACTATTCCTCTTCAGGCTCAAAAAAAAAGTTTCCTTAATCACTTGAGTGTATAGTTATCTGGGTATATTTTATTTTATATGTCTTTTTTTCTTCAGATTCTCATCAAAACCCATATTCTGCTGTTAAATAGATGAACCTTCCACTGTTCCCTGAAGGTCAACATGCCAGTGCTATTCTGGATGTGGTGGAGTGGAACTTGTTCCAGGGCAGAGACCCCCTTCTCAGAAAACACCCTACTGCCAGCTGACTATCTTCTGAAACCATCTTGAGTGCCTCAGTGGACTGCATCTTAAATACCAGGCAAACAGGAAGGTCCCAGGACATTTAAGGCCTTATAGGTTAAAACCAATATCTAATCTGGAAACCACTATGTAATCAGTACAGCTCAGGGGTGGAACACAGTTGAATGTATTGTATGCTGTAAAATCAGACAATTAATTTGAGTAGAAAAGTCCAAGTCTCATGGAATACCATATGTCTGCATCCCTATCACTGAGTTGAGATCTGTGCAGTTTTCATAAGCTAAGCAGGACAAGTTTAGACAGTGTTTGAATTGGAGATTCCCAGAGAACATGAATATATATATATATATAGAGAGAGAGAGAGAGAGAGAGAGAGAGAGACCTATCACATAGAACTGGAAGGGACCCCAAAAGGTCATTAAGTCCAGCTCCCTGCCTTCACTAGCAGGACCACATACTGATTTTTTCCCCAGATCCCTCAGTGGCCCCTTCAAGGATTGAACTCACAACCCTGGGTTTAGCAGGCCAATGCTCAAACCACTAAGCTATCCGCAGATATTGTTGCTACAGAATGTAGTTTTGGTGATTTTTTTCCTGAGTTACCAATGCGTCAAGATGGTGATTGGGAACTACTGGAAGGGCTATCTTTCAGAGGAGACACAAGACCATGATCTTGACTGCTACTGGTCATTTTAAGTTTGCATGATCATTTTTGTTAAGTCTAAGAGTTTTAAACTCATTGCCCTAAGCAAATTCCTGTATGCCTAATACAGCCTATCACCCCTATTGTTTCAATGAGATACATTACTGTTCATTTCATTGTGCTAAATAAACATACAGACAGACAAACAAAAACCCAACATTATATACAATGTTGCTAACACAGAAAATGGCTGCTGCATTGCAGCCAGAAGTGACTGCATTTCAATTCTGAGCAACTATTTCTGCATCTGTATATATAAAGAACTATATGGTGAAATTCTGCCCCCACTGAAGTCAACAGCAAAATTCTCATTTACTTCTATAAAGTCAGGAGTTCAACAATAGTCTAATAAGTGTATAAGGAACCTTCTGTATATTGGGTACCTTTAAGTGTCGTAACTTGTAGGCAAACTTTTTCAAAGCTGCTGAATATATTTTAAAACAGTAACATAGTATAAATAATAGTTACATTACATAATATATATTCACTATCACTAGTGTGAGGCATATCTCATACATGAATATAAGCAATAACAATAAAAGCATCAACAAGTAAGAGTTTCTGAATTGCAATCTTCCAGCTTTGGTTATAACATGAGTTCAACCCACTTAGCATCTTTCTAAACATATGGGAAGTTTTAAGAATTTCTCCCTAAGGACACATTATCCTTCCATAGGATTTATTACTATTTATCAAGTAATTTCCTAAACCATCCTGAATCACTAGAATCTATCCCCATGTTAAGACTTTATAGGAAAACCTTTTTAATAGAAATTGCAGAAGCTCCCATGCATGCCCCCCAAAGAGAGAACCAAACCCTCTGGTAGAACTATTTTATACACCATGCATGCAATTTTTTAAAGGAGGAAGTTGCCCTTCAACCAGTGCTGAAATTTTTGCTGACAATAGTAACATCTCTTCCCATAAATTGAGATATTTCATATTTCAGTTTCGAAGCTCATTTCTTACGCATGTCAGAGGAAACCATTTCCATAAATGTGGGGAGAGTCAGAATGCTGCAAATCCTAACCAAAAGAACACAAAATTCAGAATATTTGAATGGGATGTGAAACCAACATATTCCTCTGTGAAAATGGCTCATTTTCACAACATATGGATCTTACAAAGAGAGCAAATGGGAAACCGCCTTAAATTTCCTAGCATAAAATAAGAAAAATATCAGTATCTTGGGGAGGAAATGTGAGCAACAAAATCACTTCTAAATATAAACAAAGATTTAAAGAAAATGCTGCTATCCCTGATAAAAATGTTGAAATATAAAGCTTATTATCCGTGGTTAACTGGGTGCCTCCAGTATAGGCTGGTTTGTTTGAAAGAGCTATTAGTAGGTACAAGGGCATAATACCAGAAATATACAAAGCAGCCTATGCAAAGGGCTTTTTCTCAAATCTTCAGCTATCACTCTAAAGTAAGACACCATTTCCTCTGAAAACACACCCTTTGACTGGTTTCTACAGGTTTATTTTATAAATTGTGTACCTCCCTCTTTCACAAATGTAAACACTACATTTTAAATTCCCGTGGTGGACATTAGAAACTAAAAGAACAATGGATAAAAAGGAATTATGCTCCTGTAATACTTCCTGCTATAAATAAATTCTGTTTCTACAGATGATACCATTTAAACATCTCACTCAGGGTATGTTTGAAGGTACAAAAAATGAAAGGCAAAAGCTATGCAGACAGACAGTGTTGTACAGTTGGACTATCAAGAAATGCCTTCGTCAGGGTGAGAGCCTCACTTTACTCTATAAGGACAATATTAGCAAAGATTGGAAATAAAATTTTCAGATGTGTAATTTGCATGTTTGTGTGCGCATTTGCTATGAACTGACAAATGTGATGGTACAGAGACAGCTATATTTTCACAATCAGCATCCAATACCGTGGGCACAATTTTGCCCCTGCTATTCAATAAAGATGCAAAATTGCAGACATAGGCTGAAATCTTGACTTCAGCGAAGTCAGTGGCAAAACTCCCATTGGCTTCAATGGGGCCAAAATAGTCATCTACAGTTGATAAGTGATTACACTTATTTAGAAGCCTAGCTATCTAACTAAATTGGGTCCAATAAATATTAAATGGATACAACTGCAAGTGCAAACAATTGTACCAGAATTTAGCTGTAGGGCCTAAATGGCTTTTGCAGTATTGGACACTGATTGATACCTAGCTATAAATCAGGGCTACAATGTTTAACAGTGGTTTCAGTATCTACAATGCTGGAAAGGCATTATAGCTGTTGGGAAAATGGTGTTGATGCAAAGTCTTCATGATAATGATAATGATTGCATTTATCTCTTGTATTTTTAAATGATGCATCAAAGCTACAACAATAATTCAAATCAAATCTTGGGTTGTGGATCCATATCACTTTTGTTTTTGCAAAATCAATACAATCCCAGTTCTGCCCATCTCCTATTTTCCTCACCTGTATTGACAACTGATATTTCCATTCAACCTACATATTTGCCACTCCAAATTACACATAATATGGTTAATGCAACAGCTCTTGTTAATTTCCAGATTTAGCAATTCTTTTCATTATTGCACTGTGCTTTCACATTTGCAAAGAAAGATAAGGCAAGGTGACCAATTAAATTGGAAAGTCCTAGTTTTAACATTTGTTCAGTTGTCAGAAGATCTTTTTTTTTTTACTTGAGTAAACTGCAGAGGCTAATTTCGCTGAATGACAGACTAAACTAAGTTAGAATAAACTAAGGGGTCTGTCATGTAATCCTTACATAAGTAAAACTTTCATTCTGAAGATAAAGGTAAATTTAAACAATTTATTATTTAACATTTGCATATAACATTATAGCTGTTCATGCTGTCCATGAGAATAAGGACATAGGACCTGACCCTGTAAACATTTCACATATGCTTAACTTAATGCATGAGTAGATCCATTGAGTTCAGTGGAAGATCAAAAAAATTGCAGGAGCAGGGATATGCCCCTTGAGCAGATCCTTACATATACCCATGGGCCCACTGAAGTCAAAGTGCAAACAAAGCTAGTTTGGCTTTCTGCAGGCAGGAGCCCCTGGAGTCAGCCATCATTGAAAAACAAACCAAATTGCTAGCCTTCATGGCTGCTGAGAAAAGCTTGAAAATGTGAATCCAGGCAGTTCTGTGTGTCCCAGCCTACTAAAGCAAGAGTACAATGAAATGATACTATTTGCAGAGGGAATATACTAACTGTTGTAGTTATACATATTTTGTATTGTGCATCTGTTCACATTTTTAAATTATATGAAAAATATATACTCTTCTATTTATTAGAAAATGAAGAGAGGGAGAAAATAAGGAACAGAAAATAATATAGCTGTAGTAGTTCTGGGCCAAAGTCATCAGTGGAAAAACTCTGCTGAAGTCAGTGGAATTAAACCAACAATCAATTTGGTCCTTTGGTGTTTATTTTAGTCAAAGCCCTGAGTATAAAATCTTTCTCTTTATCATTATTTTTCTGCATAAAATAAGCTCAGGCTTGATTATCCATTTGATAAATTTAAGGTTGCTGTAAGGAACTGTGGGTAAAAATGGTTTAAAGCAGGGCAAGATCAATAACCAGACATGACAGTTTAGGAAAAACAAAAAATGTTTTAACATAATGAACACTACTACAAGGGATCGGTAAATTAGGGTAATATATGCATAAATTTGTTGAAACCAAACTGAAAAACAAAAAAGCACGGACAACATCTAGAATTTCCCCACTTCCTGGAGAAATATAATATTAGGATCAAGTTCTTTTTCCATTTCTATCTTCCTTGCAAAGGTACCTTGCAAAAGTTAGTCAACTTTTGTTATTTGTGACTAAGCAGTGATTTTGTGTATGGGAAGTTAGCACTATTGGTGGACTTGAAAACTAATGTGCATTGACAGTGGTATAGTCTATACCCAGATAATCATTGTTCATATAATTGTCAGTCATATTACTGACTAATAATTAAGTAATTAATAACTAATAATAATTGTCAGTCATATTACTGGGTCAGTTGGGATTGTGTGTCTGGGAACTGTTTGAGCCTTTGTTCCCTGGATCATCCTTGACCATCTTTGATCAGCTTCAATCAGCCTTGTGATCACCCTACCCCTGTGTGATTAATGAGTGATTAAGGCTGACCTAGGACAGAAGGCCTTAAAAGCCAGAGGCTAAGCAAGCAAGGGGAGCTAGTGAACAGGGGACCCCAAACAGGGAGTTTGGGAGGGGGGTTGTAAGAGGGAGTCCTAATATAATTGATATAGTTAGGAAGGACCATTGCCAGTGCCAATGCTGCTCCTTCACCTGCGCTTGTATCCAGACAGAATTCCTTGAGAGTATTCATATGGAGAAATCGAAGGCTGAGGAAGCTATCCAGCTAGAGAGGACTGCTGTCACCACCACCGGGGGAGGAGGACATGGGTCTGTCATAAGGAGGACACTGGCTGCTGGTTACTTCTGGCAGCAGGCAGTTTTCCACCCCTACTCCTAACCTACCCACCTTGGTGATGGAAAAATGATATGCTGCCCTGGCAGAGAGTGATGAGGAATCACATCCAAAGGTGGAGGAGGAGAAGTCATGTACCCCCAAGGCTGGGAGGATCACAGCCAACACTCCAGGTGGAAACGTAGGGTAGTGGTGGTTGGTCACTCTCTTATGAGGGGGACGGAGGCACCCATCTGTTGCCCTGACATGGCATCCTGGGAGGTTTGCTACTTGCCAGATGCCCGTATCTGAGACATTGCAGAGGGATTGTCGAGGATCATCTGGCTCTCTGACTACTATCCTATGCTACTCATCCATGTAGGCACTAACAATATTGTGAGGTATGACCTTAAGCAGCTCAGAAGTGACTACAAGGTCATGGGAGTAAGGGTGAAGGAGCTGGGAGTGCAGGTAGTGTTTCCTTCTATTCTTCTGGTCAACGGTAGGGGTCCAGGCAGAGACAGATGCATCCTGGATGTGAATGCCTATCTGTGAAAATGGCTTTGGCTTTCTTGACCATGGGATGCTTTTCCAGGAAGAAGGACTGATAAGCAGAGATGGCGTCCACCTATTGAGGAAGGGAAAGAGCATATTTGGATGCAGATTGGCTAACCTAGTGAGGAGGGCTTTAAACTAGGTTCAAAGGGGGCAGGTGACCTAAGCGCACAGGTAAGTCAACAACATGGAGACCTGGGAGAATGGTTGGAATTTGAGGGGAGCATGGGCTATAATAGCAGGATAAAGGAGAGACAAGACAGAAATGGAGGGGGAAATCAAATCAGTATCTTAGAAGTCTGTATACTAATGCAAGAAGTATGGGGAATAAGCAGGAAGAACTTGAATTACTAGTAAATAAACACAGCTATGACATAGTCGACATCACAGAGACATGGTGAGATAATACACATGACTGGAATATTGGTATAGAGGGGAACAGCTTGCTCAGGAAGGTCCGGCAGGGAAAAAAGGGAGCAGATGTTGCCTTATATATTTAAAATGTATACACTTGGACTGAGGTTGAGATGGAAATAGGAAACAGACTTGTTGAAAGTCTCTGGATAAGAATAAAAGGGCAAGGATAATGTCATGGTAGGGGTCTACTACAGACCACCTAACCAGGAAGAAGAGGTGGATGAGGCTTTTTTTAAACAACTAACAAAATAATACAAAAAACAGGAGTTGGTGGTGATGGGGGACTTCAACTATTCAGACATCTGTTGGAAAAATAACACAGCAAGGCACAGACGATCTAACAAGTTCTTGGAATGTATTGGAGATATTTTTTTATTTCAGAAGGTGGAGAAAGCTACTCGGGGGGAGGCTGTTCTAGATTTAATTTGACAAATAGGGAAGAACTGGTTGAGAATTTGAAAGTGGAAGGCAACTTTCATGAAAGTGATCATGAAATGATAGAGTTCATGATTCTGAGGAATGGTAGGAGGGAGAAGAGCAAAATAAAGACACTGGAGTTCAAGAAGGCAGACGTTAGCAAACTGAGGGAGATGGTAGGTAAGATCCCCCATGGGAAGCAAGTCTAAGGGGAAAAACAATTGAAGACAGTTGACAGCTTTTCAAAGAGACATTATTAAGGGCACAAGAGCAAACTATCCCACTGCATAGGAAAGATAGGAAGTATGGCAAGAGACCACCCTGGCTTAACCAGGAGATCTTCAATGATCTAAACATTTAAAAAAGTGTCCTGCAAAAAAGAGGAAACTAGGTCAAATTACAAAGGATGAATATAAACAAATAACACAAGTATGTAAGTAGAAAATTAGAAAGGCCAAGCCACAAAACGAGATCAAACTAGCTAGAGACATAAAGGGTAACAAGAAAACATTCTACAAATACATTAAAAGCAAGAGGAAGATCAAGGACACGGTAGGCCCATTACTCAATGAGAGGGGAATGTGGTGGATAATAACAGAAAATGTGGACATGGCAGAGGTGCTTAATAACTTCTTTGTTTCGGTTTTCACCAAAAAGGTTAGTAGCTATTGTACGTCAAACATAGTGAATGAGGTAGGATCAGAGGCTAAAATAGGAGAAGAACAAGTTAAAAATTACTTAGACAAATTAGATGTCTTCAAGTCACCGGGGCCTGATTAAATGAATCCTATAATACTCAAGGAGCTTAGTGAGGAGACATCTAAGCCATTAGCAATTATCTTTGAAACGTCATGGAAGACAGGAGAGTCTCCAGATGACTGGAAAAGGGCAAATATAGTGCCAATCTATAAAAAGGGAAATAAGGACAACCCGGGAAATTACAGTTCAGTCAGCTTAATTTCTGTACGTGGAAAGATAATGGAGAAAATAATTAAGCAATCAATTTTTGCAAACATCTATAAGATAATAAGGTGGTAAGTGAGAGTCAGCATGGATTTGTCAAGAACAAATCATGCCAAATGAACCTGATAGGTTTTTTTGCCAGGGTAACAAGCCTTGTGGATGGGGGGAAGCAGTAGATCTGGTATATCTTGAGTTTAGTAAAGCTTTTGATACTGTCTCATATGACCTTCTCATAAACAAACTAGGGAAATGCAACCTAGATGGAGCTAGTAGAGGGTGGATACAAAACTGGTTGGAAAACAGTTCCCAGAGAGTATCTATCAGTGGTCCATAGTCACGCTGGAAGGGCATAATGAGAGGGGTCCCAGAGGGATCAGTTCTGGATCTGGTTGTGTTCAATATCTCCATCAGTGATTTAGATAATGGTATACAGAGTACACTTATAAAGTTTTCAGACAATACCAAGCTGGGATAGGTTGTAAGTGCTTTGGAGAATAGGATTAAAATTCAAAATGATATGGAGAAATGGTCTGAATGAATAAGGATGGAATTCAATAAGGAGAAATGCAAAGTACTCCATTTAGGAAGGAACAATCTGTTGCACACATACAAAATGTGAAATGACTGCCTAGGAAGGAGTACTGCGGAAAGGGATCTGGGGGTCTTAGTGGACCATAAGCTAAATATTTTGCAACAGTGTAACATAGTTGCAAAAAAAGTGAACATCCTTCTGGGATGTATTAGCAGAATGTTATAAGTAAGACATGAGAAGTAATTCTTCCGCTCTGTTCCGTGCTGATTAGGCCTTAACTGGAGTATTGTGTCCATTTTTGGGTGCCACATATCAGGAAAGATGTGGACAAATAAAGAAAGTCCAGAGAAGAGCAACAAAAATTATTAAAGGTCTAGAAAACATGACCTATAAGGGAAGATGAAAAACATGGGTTTATTTAGTCTGGAAAGAAAAGACTGAGAGGAGACATAATAACAATTTTCAAGTACATAAAAAGGTTGTTACAAGGAGGAGGGAGAAAAAACACTTTTTCTTAACCTCTGAGGATAGGACGAGAATCAATGTGCTTTAATAGAAGCAAGGGAAGTTTAGTTTGGATATTAGGAAAACTTCCTAACCGTCAGGGTGGTTAAGCACTAGAATAAATTGTGTAGGGAGTTGTGGAATCTCTGTCATTGGAGATTTTTCTGAGCAGGTTAGACAAACACCTGTCAGGAATGGTCTAGATAATACTTAGTCCTACCATGAGTGCAGGGGACTGGAGTAGATAACCTCTCGAGGTCCCTTCCAGTCCTATGAGTCTATGATTTCTATGATATTTTCTCTAGATTTTTTTCCCTGCCATCAACCCATCCAAAATGCAGGCACTGAATGAGGGAATAATTTAATTGTTTTCACTGTCACCAGTTGCTGAACATGTGTCATAAACAGATAGTTAAGGGTTAAAGTCTCTTTTACCTGTAAAGGGTTAACAAGCTCAGTAACCTGATGAACACCTGACCAGAGGACCAATCAAGGGACAGGATAATTTCAAATCTCTGTGGAGGGAAGGCTTTGTCTGTGTCCTTTGTTTGAGTTGTGTGCTCTCTTTGGATCTAAGAGAGGCCAGACATGTCTCCAAGTTCTCCTGGAGTATTTCCTACTATCCAGTATAGTGAGTATTAGAAAGGCGAATTAGTTTTATAATTCGATTTCTACATTTGCAATTGTGTGTTTGCTGGAGAAATATCTTTATTTCTGTTTGCTGTTACTTTGATTATTCTGAGAAAGGAGGGTGGGGGGGAGATCCTCTCCAGGTTTATAAGTTAGACCCTGTATTTTTGCATCCTGGTAATACAGAGATAGTGTACTTTTTTTCTTTCTTTAATAAAATCTTTTCTTTTTTAGAACTTGATTGATTTCTTCCCTTGTTTGGATTTTCAGGGGAAGGGGAGGGGGGAAGAAGTGAATCCCTCTTTGTTTGATTCAAGGAGTTTGAATCAAGGTATTTTTCCCAAGGACTAAGGGAAAGGGAGGGGGGGATAGGGAATCCCTCTTTGTTTGATTCAAGGAGTTGAATCAAGGTATCTCTCCTAAACACTAGGAGAGGGGAAGGGGAAAAGTGAATCCCTCTTTGTTTGATTCAAGGAGTTTGAATCAAGGTATCTCTCCCAAGGACAAGGGGAGGGGGAAGAAGGGGAGGGGGAAAAGTGAATCCCTCTTTGTTTGATTCAAGGAATTTGAATCCAGGTATCTCTCCTAAGTACTAGGAGAGGGGAGGAGGGAAATGGATTATTTCCTTTTGTGTTGAGATTCAAGGTGTTTGGATCTGTGTTCCCCAGGAAAAGTTTTTGGGGGAGCAGGGAGTGTGTCAGACACTTAAAACTTGACTGGTGGCAGCAAGAACCAGATCTAAACTAGGATTTTAGTTTAGAGGAGTCCATGCAGGTCCCCATCTTGTGAACGCTAAAGTTCAAAGTGGGGAATAAACCTATGACAATGTCCTTTTCAGTATGGAACATTCTGTGTGGCAGAATTTGGGGACTTGATTCAATACGCATTGAAATCAATGAGAATCTTTCCTTTCATGAAGAAGCTGGAAATTTACCTCCAGAATGGAGTGGATTGGATCTTTCTTGTAAATAAGGACCCCTTATTGTGCTCATTTGATTAATATATTTCATTTTCTTATCATTGTTATGCTCCTCCAATTAATGTCACTGTAGTTAATTGGAAAAGCACATTCGGCTTATTTTGACTGAGATACTAAGAAGTTCCAAATGGTTAAGTATAATCTAATTTAGGTATCACATTATCTGAGTATCAGAACAACTCACATCATTCATGAATTTTCCCCTCACACAGTCCCTGTTAGGTAGGGAGATATTATTATCCACATTTCAAAGATAGGGGACCGATGTATAGAGAAATTCACTTGCCCAAGATCACACAGAAAGTTTCTCACAGAATCAAATCAATATTTCCCAACTTCCAGACCTAACCACAGACCATCTGTTCATCATAGATATATTTCTATAATATTTGTCATCACTTAAGGATCATTCATTACTTTATAGAAGATATCATCTCTAGTGAAATATTTCAGCGGTGAGTCTATCATTTCACAGCATGAAGTTATATTATGGTAAATGATCAGTTTTTCAAGAAACAAAGCTTATTTATATCTGCTAATTGTTTGATGCCTCATTTAACAGTTATGTTCAATGCTTTTTATTTAGCTAGGTGACCATTCCCTAAACCAAGGAAATAGTTGTTTATTTTTTAACTCAACCAGAAAATGTTGCATGGGCAATTTTGTGCACTATATGTAGTGAACCATCATTATATGCCTTTTTCTACAGTACCATATCTGCTGCTAGGTAGTCAGTGCCACCAAGTGTTACTATAAAGACTACTTTTATTAAACCCTTTATCTTACTAGCTACAGTATCTGACTTCAAAGAATTATTGTGTAGATATGTAGATTATGTCTGAATATTTTTATCATGGCAATGCCATTTATTTTTGGACTTCATTTAGACACAATGCAGACAGAACAATAGTATCAATGTCCTCTTTTTATTCTGCTAGACTGGCTTGTAAATGCAAGTGGAGTGCAGTACACAAGAACATAAGAATGGCCATGCTGGGTCAGACTAGTGGTCCATTTAGCCCAGTATCCTGCCTCTGACAGTGGCCAGTGCCAGATACTTCAGAGGGAATGAACAGAACATGTCAGTTATCAAGTGATACAGTCCCTGTCATCTAGTCCCAGTTTCTGGCAGTCAAAGGTTCAGGGGCAACCAGAGGATGGGGTTGTATCCCTGACTATCTTGGCTAATAGCCATCGATGGACCTATCCTCCATGAACTTATCTAAATGTTTTTTTAACCTAGTTCTATTTTTGGCCTTCACATTATCCCCTGGCAGCAAGTTGCACAGGTTGAGTGTGTGTTGTGTGAAGAAATACTTTCTTTTGTTTGTTTTGAACTTGCTGCTTATTGATTTCATTGAGTGACCCCTGCTTCTTGTGGTATGTGAAGCAATAAATAACACTTCCTTATTCCCGTTATCCACACCATTCATGATTTTATAGATCATAATCCCCTTAATCATCTCGTTTCTAAGATGAACGGTCCCAGTCTTTTCAATTTCTTTTCCTCTGGAAGCTGTTCCATACCACTAGTCATGTTTGTTACCCTTCTCTGTACCTGTTCCAATTCTAATTCAACATCTTTTTTTTGAGATGGGGCAACCTACACGTCATGCAGTATTCAAGGTGGGGGTGTACCATGGATTTACATAGTGTCATTATATCTTCTGATTTATTATCTATCCCTTTCCTGATGGTTCCTAATATTCAGTTAGCTTTTTTGACTGCCATTGCACATTGAGCAGATGTTTTCAGAGAGCTAACTATGACAAGAGCTCTTTCTTGAGTGGTAACAGCTAATGTAGACCCATCATTTTGTATGTATAGGTGAGACTAATTTTTCAAACGTGCATAGTTTTGTACTGATCAACACTGAATTTCATCTGCCTTTTGTTGCCCAATCACTCAGTTTTTACCCTTTGTTACTCTTCAAGATTAGCTTTGAACTTAACAATCTTGAATATTTTTGTATCACCTGCAAACTTTGTTACCTCACTATTTACTCACTTTTCCAGCTAATTTATGAATATGTGGAACAGCACAAGTACCACTACAGACCCTCTATTTACCTCTTTACATTGTGAAAAATGACCATTTATTCCTATCATTCGTTTTCTGTCCTTTCATCAGTTACTGATCCATGAGAGGACCTTCCTTCTTGTCCCATGACAGCTTAACTGCTTAAGAGCCTTTGGTGTGACCTTGTGAAAGGCTTTCTGATAGTCCAAGTACACTATATCAACTGGATCATCCTTGTCTACATATATATTCTAAGGATTTCAAAATTTCTAGCTGTATAAAATAACCTGTGTAAAATGCATGACTTCTCTGGGCATCATCCAGGAAACCAATTCATATCTATGGGGGAAAATAAAGGTTATATTTCTAAAGAGTTTACCAGAAGAACTAGAGGTATTAACTAGATTAGATAATTTTAAATACTTTTTACACAAATACATTAAATATGTATTTTAAAATACTCATAATTTCCAAAATATTTAGAGTTTGTATTGGTTCATCACATTTACTCTGAATGTTCTGATAGAGTATGCTGTACAGGCAACCTTTTCAGTTATGGAAATAATGGATGGGGAAGTCCTACAATTCCACTTGGCTAGGCCATGTCAATGCAGGATTGTATCCTCTATTTCTATCTGAGTGCTTTGTCCAGTCTAATTTTCAATAAATCAAGCAGTGGGGCTTCCAAGACATTGTTTCTTATTTTAATAGTATTGACTTTTCTGATACTATTACTGATATGTAGTCCCAAAATCTCTCTGCTAAATTTCCATCCTATTGCTTACAGTTTCTTTTCACTGCTCCTTGTTCCTCTACTCACTTTTTGTTCTTCAATGAAAATGGTTACTAAATCCCACCTCTTCTAGTATTCATTTCTCTAAACTATACATGGTAAATCCATATGGTGAGTGCAGGCTTGGCCCTATAACTGAGTATTGAGTACATGGCTTTTCTGGCATTTACTGAGTGACAGGCAAAGGAAGCAGTGCTAAACTGAGGCAAGCAGAGGTAAAGAGGGAGAACATGAGGAAAAGTTGTATTATATGGAAGTGACGGTGCCCCTGACTTTAAGATTGCCCAACTTATACTTTCAATTATAACTATCTTTATGACTGATTTTTGAAGAGCTGGGTTTTAGCCCATGAAAGCTTATGCTCAAATAAATGTGTTAGTCTCTAAGGTGCCACATGTACTCCTGTTCTTTTTGCAGATACAGACTAACACGGCTGCTACTCTGAAACCTGTCAAAGGTTTTTAGATTCCTAACTCTTCTGGTAAGTTAGAAGCTGGGACTGAGGGCTCTAAATACTGTTGAGAATCTTGGAATTAGTTAGGGTGACCAGATAGCAAGTGTGAAAAATCGGGACAGAGGGTGGGGGGACATATAAAAAAAAGCCCCAAATATCAGGACTGTCCCTATAAAATCAGGACATCTGGTCACCCTAGCCCTAGTGCCCCCAAGTTTTGCAACAGAAATTTGACAGGAAAAAAATGCTGGGGTCAAATGACTTGTTTAATTAGAATTAGTTCATATTAACCATTTTCAAAAATCACATCCTCATCAGATCTTTTTAGAGGGTTCCTGTTAAAATTGTTGAACATTCCAACTGCGCTGATTATACCACTCAGCATCTCCCCAAACAAAACCTTCAGACAAGACAGAGTTAAAATAGATGATCACCTTTCTGCTTTTTTTCTCCCTTCAAATATGTAGACAAAAGTGCACTGAGTTAGGAGACAGGCGTTTGAGTTCTAGAGTCACCTTTTCTACTAGATCCCTCTAAAAGGTTGTACAAGGACATTTCTGGTAGAGTTGAGAAGTGAGCCCAAATCTCTAAAATAGCAGACCTAAATCTCTTCCTCTACTTATTCAGCTTGACTCTCAGAAAGAATCTGCCAAATATATGTACCAAGCTGTACTGTCTAAAATGTGGGCAATCCATACATATATAATTTACTGTTTTACTATTATGTGACCTCCTCTTCTGGCTGATCTACAGAGCATAACAACTTACTTCCAAATACAGTTATCATTATAGTTAGTATTTTAGGTCCATGCTGCAAATTTAAAGATCTAAGTTAAAACCTTGCTGCTGATACACTAAAGTGAGGCTTTACAGTTGCATATAACAGAATTTGTTGTTTCCTTTTTTTTTTTAATTTAAAATCACCACCATATTTGGTGGCCAAAAGTGTTCAGGACTAGAACTCTGCAGATGTTGGTTCATGTCTGTTTCATGACCAAAAATGGTGGGTTCCATTCACAGGTTTTTGTTGTCTTGGTAACCCATTTCATGTTTATTTGGAATTTTGTGTGCTCATAAACCCACTATACAGTTCCACAATCTGGTAACATTTTCACAATTCTTTCACAATTATTATGAGTTTTCTGAGAGTTGAAGCCACTGGTGGGATTAACACAAAACAATAGAAAATGAGTAGAAAAAAGGCAGCTTTAGAAGGAAGATTTTGAGACCAAATTTATGTTAACTTTTTGTGGAACATACTCAGAGTTTCTCTTCCAGAATCTCTTTTCTAATTGGTACAGTATAATGTTACTTAACTTTATTCTGTGATTCTTCTATCCACTTCGTTAGCTTCCACAGCTTTGTAGTCACTTGGGAGTTCCATCCATATATGAATTTTCCACGTGTTGGCTAAATTAGAGATGCAAATGCAAACTCTGGTGCTCAAAAGATTCTGTGGATCTGTGAGTGACAATCCCTGGAGGGCTTTAGGTCCATAAACTAATGAGACATAAATATAGTGGAGCAGAGAATGGTATTTTTACCTGTGATACACAGATTTGCTCCAAACTTGTTCATGTTGTTAATGGAAAACTGAATCCATTTCCATAACATCAGCTCTACAAATTTGCAAAAAATGATTAGCACTTCTATGAATGAATAAATGCAGAACTTTATTCAAGAATTAATTTGGCATCATCTTTTAGAACTATATAGTTCTAAAATGAGGAAAACTGAGGATATTCTGTTTATTATATAAAGACTTACACTGGATAGGGAATTGTAAATTCAAATATGAGCTAAGGCATTAGCATTTGATGACATATGGCATCCTTGTCAATGAAGTGAGAGACATGTCACACACTCAATAATATTTTTAGGCTGTGTCATGCGACAAGATAGCAGTGTTGTGTTATAATCTATGTAATTTGCCACAGCTAAATCTCTAAACATGGGTTCAGTTCTGCTCCCACTAATGTCAATATAAGGTTTGCCATTGACTGAGAGGGAGCAGAAATGTGCCCAATATGTGTGGTACATTTTCATTTCAGTGACATGTATGCCAGATGCCACAAAATATCACAATCCTTACTACACAATATTGCAGTGTGCAAGAGTCAAACATAATTCATATGTTAGAAGCAGCCTGTCTCTCATATGCTGAATGACAGGGTCGAGATGGCTGAATGGACACATTCTGTGAAAGATTCTTACAATCTTGGGTAGACAACATTGTGCTGCCTCTAAAGTTGCCAGAAGAGAACTCATTATTATTGCTATATACTGTTGGCCTCTATTTGTGATACATTTAGTAAATAATATTCAGGGTAATACATGCAGGAGCAGAACAACTGTTAATATTGGCAATTGGAATACTTCCATTTATTATAGTTATAGTGCTAAGGACTGCTAAAAAGAAAAAAATTCTAAAATGTTTCCATTATGAGCTACTGCTTTCAATTGCTCATAATTTTCGAAAGTTTCATTAATCAAATTGCAATTTGCATAGGAATAACAACAGAATCATTATGTAGAGAGGCCACATACATTAATAACTAGCAATTTTTATATTGAACAGTTATTTTAATTTAAACCAGATTTTAAATGAAAAGATTAAGTAAAAGCAAATATACTGTCTCCTAAACTAAAAGAAGCTTTAAATTAGGTATACTGGACCAAATTATTTCTATGGACTTTGAAAGGCTTGGCAAAATAGAAGTTGACAGCTATTGGAAGCTGGTAGATTGATCAAAGGATCATATTATTTCACTTTGGTCACTTTACACTAACACAATGCAAGAATATCTGAAAATGAAATTGACTATGACAAAAAGTTAGATGGCCTAGTCTATTTTCATTGTCCAAACTAAGGAGAATTAAAAAGTAAATAATGATAAACTATATTTTAAAAGTTTTCTCATTTTTAATAGTGGAGAATGTTATTTAGGTATGGAGGGTTTTTTTTAAATGTGATTTTTATTAGCTAATGTCCCTTCTGTGATCCGAGATATATTTTCACATTTTGGTGATGACAACGTCAGGCCAATAATTTTTTTACAAGGCAGAATGTTACTAATAGTACTTTATCTTCTAAGCTGTGGATTCTGTTTATAAGTTATTTGATTTCAGTAGAAAGGTCGTTTTTCTTTTAAGAAGGGGCCATGTTTGCTAGACCTCTGTCAGTTGGTTAGCACCGCTTCCTCACCAGGCACTCATATGTTGTAAGTTCCTTATCTCATGCACCTCATGAAGGGACTGAGTTTACATGAGTATGGGGCCAAAGACTGCACCCAGGTCAGTCCTCCTTGGCTCCCATGGTGGTGGTGTGGTTTGTAAGAGCTGGCCACCTGAGGAAGAGCAGTATTGTGGCTCCCAAGCAGCAATCAGAAAGCCATTTTGGGTCTTTCTTGCTCCCAATCAGTTGTCATGGGGCAGGCAAGATAGACTGATGCAGAAAAGGAGTGAATGAGGAGGTGGTAAAGTTTTTGATCTCTCTTAAGGAGGCATATTACAAGACACCATCAGATGGCATGTAAGGAACACATATTGTGAGTAATGTGAAAGTCTTGTTACAGGAATTTATTGGTGTGACCCTAAAAATCCCTCAATGACAATGAAGCCCTTGACAGGTTTGACAAACTCCCTATATCTGTCACATTGCTGTCATAGTATTTCTCTATAAAGAATGTTGTGTGAGATCATAAATGAAAGCGAGTCTCATGATGCTCATTAAAATCATTGTGAAATGTACGTACGGATGATATTTAAAAAATTCTGTCTATATACTGAAAATATATCCTTATAGTTAGTATCAAGATGGTACCGCAAAGCAGAGGGGAAAAGCTGGTTTTGCCAGACACAGGATGTATATTCATCCGTCTGCCTAAATTGACACAGTATGGGGAGGAGGTGAGCAGCTCTCAGTGGTGAAAGAACAGGTTAAGGACTATTTATAAAAGCTGGACATGCACAAGTCCATGGGTCCAGATCTAATGCATCCAAGGGTACAGAGGGAATTGGCTGATGTGATTGCAGAGCCACAGGCCATTATCTTTGAAAACTCGTGGCTATCCAGGGAGGTTCTGGATGATTGGAAAAAGGCAAATATAGTGCCCATCTTTAAAAAAGAGAAGAAGAAGAATGCAGGGAACTACAGACCGGTCAGCCTTACCTCAGTCCCTGGAAAAATCATGGAGCAGGTCCTCAAGGAAACCATTTGGAAGCCCTTGGAGAAGAGGAAGGTGATCAGGAACAGTCAACATGGATTCACCAGTCATGCCTGACCAACCTGATTGCCTTCTATGATGAGATAACTGGCTCTGTGGATATGGGGAAAGCAGTGGATGTGATAGATCTTGATTTTAGCAAAGCTTTTGATATGGTCTCCCAGAGTATTCTTGCCAGCAAGTTAAAAAAGTATGGATTGGATGATGGACTATAAGATGGATAGAAAGCTGGCTAGATTGTGGGGCTCAACAGGTAGTGATCAATGGCTCAATGTCTAGTTGGCAGCCGGAATCAAGGGGAGTGCCCCAAGGGTCGGTCCTGGGGACGGTTTTGTTCAACATCTTTATTAATGATCTGGATGATGGGATAGATTGCACCGTCAGCAATTTCATGGATGACACTAAGCTGGAGGATGGGGATAGGGTCCAGAATGACCTAGACAAATTGGAGGATTGGGCCAAAAGAAATCTGATGAGGTTCAACAAGGACAAGTGCAGAGTCCTGCACTTAGGATGGAAGAATCCCATGCACTGCTACAGGCTGGGGACCGACTGGCTAAGTAGCAATTCTGCAGAAAAGAACCTAGGGATTACAGTGGATGAGAAGCTGGATATGAGTCAGCAGTGTACCCTTGTTGCCAAGAAGGCTAACAGCATATTGGGCTGCATTAGTAGGAGTATTGCCAGCAGATCGAGGGAAGTGATTTTCCCCCTCTATTCGGAACTGATGAGGCTACACCTGGAGTATTGCATTCGGTTATGGTCCCCCCCACTACAGAAGGGATGTAGACAAATTGGAGACAATCCAACAGAGGGCAACGAAAATGGTTAGCAGGCTGGGGCACATGACTTACGAGGAGAGGCTGAGGGAACTGGGCTTGTTTAGTCTGCAGAAGAGAAGAGTGTGTGTGTGGGGGGGATTTGATAGCCTCCTTCAACTACCTGAAGGGGGGTCCCCAAGAGGATGGAGCTCGGCTGTTCTCAGTGATGGCAGATGACAGAACAAGAAGCAATGGTCTCAAGTTGCAGTGGGGGAGGTCTAGGTTGAATATTAGGAAACACTGTTTCACTAGGAGGGTGGTGAAGCACTGGAATGGGTTACCTAGGGGAGTGATGGGATCTCCATCCTTAGAAGTTTTTAAGGCCCGGTGTGACAAAGCCCTGGTTTGGATGATTTAGTTGGTGTTGGTCCTGCTTTGAGCAGGGGGTTGGACTAGATGTCCACCTGAGGTCTCTTCCAACCCTAATTTTCTATGATTCTATGATTTGTGGATTAAGCATTAGAAGCCAAAACAATAGAACCCCATTTAGAAAAAGTCAACAGGGGATGGGAAGTCAAGAGGAAAAGAAGAACAGCAGGGAGAAAAAGTTTTGTCTCGAAGTGCACTTCAAAGGTGTATTGGGATAGGGACCCAGTTATCCATCACTGAGGGAGAAATAAGGACAAACACCTTTTTCATCCATGAACAGTGGATCTCAGTCATGTGCATTGGTGACACAGGTAAACTGCTTTAGGTGAGAAACTACTTTAGGCAAGGATTTAACCTGTTAAAGTTTAGACTCTAAGAAGTATGTTATACTTTTCGTTTTATATGTAACTATTTCTGTTTCCATTATTTTTACTCAGTATCTCTTAATCTTAATCTTTGATAATAAATTTATGACTGTTTTATTGTAAATATATCCCCATCTTGTAGTGTTATGCAGACACTCACTGGGTTACGCAAGACCAGACTTGCGCAAATTTGCACTTATGGAAAAATTTCCATAAGCCAGAAATAGGATTTTTGAGTTGCGGAAATTTTTGCGTAACATACAGTTATTCATTTCCGACTTATGCAAAATTCAAGTTACGTAAATTGGGGGGCATCTGTAAAGGACCTGATCCTGAGTTGTACCAATCAAGCTGTATGTATCCTGTTCCTTTGGGAACAGTGAACCCTGGTAATTACTGTGAGTGTCCAGTGAACGGGGCTGGATACTGCTTGAAGATGCTTTCAGAGGGGTTTGGGGATTGGCATGCACCTATTCTTAGCTTGCAGATCAAACTCACTTTGCTGGCAGAGCTCTGAGGAGGTTGTTTGGGAAGTGTCAGGAAGCTAACATCTAGTTAAGCACAAGGAAGTCTCTCACTCTCACTGAGGCCAGGGGATAACAAGGTGACTCACAGTTTTTGGCACCCCAAGGAACTGTCACAAGTAGCAATCTGGCTGTTATGTTGTAGGAGTCATCATGCTATTGCAGATAGACTGGAGGGATTTCCCCCAGCCATATCCATAATATGGGTCGGGAATGGATAACTGAAGGGCCAAAGTCAGATGTGGATGATCAAGGGCCCTAAGGTCAGAAGACAGGCCTCAGTACTGTGCAGAGGTCCAGGGCTTTCCTTTCTGTGGCAAGAATAGGGACAAAAGAGGAGAGGATCCGGGGAAATGACTCCCATTGTGATGAGGGGATTGAAAGTATCTTGAATAGAAAAATGTGTGTGAAACTTTAGAAAGACTATGAGTGAATGAAAACAAAGTGGTGCACTGGGAAAGCATTGACAACATTACCACAGCTGCCACTGGTGTTCCAGCAAATCAATATATAGGGAATAAAGTACATGATGTTGTAATGTAGTCTGAAGCTTTTATTGGCAGGAGTTTAGGATGACTGCATTACTCGTAAGTGGAAAAGGAAAGATGGATTTGTGGGGCAGATAATGGGAGCACCAATCAAGAGTGTACTTCCCTGCCAACTATCTGCCTCAAACTGAATTTATCTGGAGAATTTAAGCTAAAATACAGCAGTTGTTTCTCAGAACAAGATTACAGAAAATATATTTCCCCCTACATTAAAATTCTTACAGCTGTTTTGTTGAAAAGCGCTATTGCCTCTATTGCCTCTTTGGAGCAGGGACTTTAAATTTGGCAGTGGAGATCACCCTGGTGTCACAGGTGTATCTTTTGCCATTCCTCTGAAAATCTGCCCACATTTGGATGAGTTATAAGCCTCTGAAAAATCTCCATTCACATATGTTCAGTAGAGAGTTGTTAGAATTTTGCAACCAAATTCTCTTTAGATTCCATCTGCACTGATCATGCCCCATCCCCACCAAGCATCCCAGGGGGCAGGGACTGATCAAGAGGCTACCTAAAATTGCTCTGCCTGCCTACCAGGATGCCACAGTGACACCAGATACTGGAAGTGAGAGCTGATGGATGGTCCCTTCTGTGCTCTCAATTCCCCTCTTGCTGGTGCCCATGCAGCCTGGAAGGTGAGGAGAAAGCAACCTGGCACAGGGATGATGAACAAGGGACTGGCGGAGAAGAGGTAAGAAATGCATGGATGTGTGGGAGAAGGATTGGAACCTGAAAAGGGTGGGGAAGTTAAGAGTAGGATTGGGGGTCAGGGCAGGAGTGGAGGGGCAGAAGACATGGGCAGAGATGGGATCAATTTGGGTGGGTAAATATGGACATGAGCTGGGGACACTGGACAACGACAGGTGTCAGGGTGGATAGAAGTGTGGGGAACATAGGCAGAAGTTGGGAGAAGATGATGTACAGAAATTGGGAGGGTAACAAAATCTGCAGTGAAAGTGTTCTTAAAAGGAACAACATGTGCTGAGTCATCATCCAAGACTACTATAACATGAAATATATGACAGAATGTAGGTAAAACAGAGCCGGAGACGTACAATTCTCCTCTCCAAGGAGTTCAGTCACAAATCTTAATTAATGCATTATTTTTTAACAACTGTCATCAGCATGGAAGCATGTCTTCTGGAATGGTGGTTGAAGCATGAAGGGCCATACAAATGTTTAGCATATCTAGCACATAAATACCTTGCAATGCTAGCTATACAAATCCCATATGAATGCCTGTTCTCACTTTATGATGACATGGTAAATAAGAAGTAGGCAGCAGTATCTCCGGTAAATGTAAACAAACTTGTTTTTCTTAGCGATTGGCTGAACAAGAAGTAGGACTGAGTGGACTGATAGGCTCTATGGGGGTTTTTTTGAGTACAGTTATGTAACAAAAAAAATCTGCATTTGTATGTTGCACTTTCACAATAAAGAGATTGCACTACTGTGCTTGTATGCAGTGCTGGCTCCAGGGTTTTTGCCGACCCCAGCAGCAAAAAGAGAAGAAGAAAGGGGAAAAAAAAAAAAGGCCGCAGTCATGATCTGCAGCTCTGCGGCCACCGCTTCAGTCTTCGGCAGCAATTCCATGGCTGGTCCTTTGCTCTGAGAGGGAGTGAGGGACCCACCACTGAATTGCTGCAGAAAAGCCGGACGTGCTGCCACTCACCGTTGGCTGCCTCAAGCAGCAGCTTGCTGGGCTGGTGCCTGGAGCCGGCCCTGCTTGTATGAGGTGAATTGAAAAATACTATTTCTTTTGTTTATATTTTTTATTACAAATATTTGCACTGTAAAAATGATAAAGTGAGCATTGTACACTTTGTATTCTGTGTAATTGAAATCAATATATTTGAAAATGTAGAAAAACATCAAAAAATATGTAATACATTTCAATTGGTATTCTATTGTTTAACAATGTGATTAAAATTGCGATTAATGACAATTTTTTTGAGTTAAGCGCATGAGTTAACTGCGATTAATGAACAGCCCTACAAGAAAGCCAAGAACATTATCAACTACAATCTGCATTTTAAGTTTTAAAATCCTCACCCTGCTCTCTTTCCCTCAGATAGTAGTTGTCTTAGTTCTTTTACACTTTAGCTGGCTGAGGTAAGAGGTGTAAAATCAAATAGATCTTTCTCTTTAGGAAAAAAAATCTCATAAAAGTTAAGTAAATAAAAGGGTTCCATATTTTAATAAATTTTTGGACAAAGTTAAATATTATTTATTTTCCTGGACTTGGAGTAGTCACTCAGTTTATCCCTTCCCATTGTATGATGAAAGAAGGCATTTGTCTGGGATCCCACACCTATTATTTTCACTTACTTGTATATCTTTATTTTTAATAAATCTAGAATAAATCACTCCAAAGGCTCAAACTGAACCAGTACTGGTAACTCAGATATTGACTCACTCACCCAAGCTGCCTCCCCAGAAAGAATGAATGAAAAAAATCATTCTCTACATATTTCAACTACTTTTGTTTTTTACATATTGATATAATTATAGTAAACATGTTAATTTCAGAGTCTTATAAAGCCACATGAGGTCAGATTTAATAAGTTAAAATAAACTTCTGCTCTAAAAGGTGACTGTAAAAATGGTATCATAGAATTCTAACTTTATTGTTTCTCTAAAACTCCATATAAAATGTGTCCTACTAGGAAATAAAATAGATGATTTTTCTAACTACTAGATGGATTGACTTGCAAACTTATCCTAGGATACGAGTGCCAACTTGGGCTATCTCTGGCTTATGTATCACTAATAATGATAGTTCTGCATGCCCACTTCTGCCTTCACTTACTTGCATGCAACTCCATTTTCCTCAATAGGCTTCATAGGTATGATCAAGGGCATAATATAGAGACACTGATGGACATTAAATTCTCATGTAAATTCCCTGTATTTACAAGAATAAACATGATAGATTTGGTTAATATGACCACAGTGGGTGATTGATTCCCAAAATAATTGGTGAGGCTGCAAGTCGCAGGCTGCTCTTCCCACCTTTCCACTCTAGACCTCCTGCCTTCCTTGAACATATTTTAAAAGTGAAAATCTGGGACCCTCTGCGTGGGGGAGGAGGAGTGTCATGGGGAAATAGGTTGTAAGTGGCAGGGGGAGTAGGAAGAAAAAAGGACTGCCTTTTCACAATGAAATACTGAGCACTTTGCAATAAAAGGCAGAGTAGGAGAAAAAATTATTTGTCCATTTGTGACCCTGAACCTTTTTCTCCCATTCCCAATATATCCTCTTCCAAGCTAACCCTTACTTTACTATCCCCCAGCACATATTATCAATTCATCCCCATTCATCAGTTGATTCCATTCCCTCTTGCACTTAACACTGTCAATACAGCCCATTCCCTTCCCAGCTCACAGACCACCCCTCAAGTGCCCCAAACTCCGAGCTACTCTTCTCCATACCTAAACTCTCCATTACTCGGACCACACCTTCCCCTCTGAAAACTCTCCATCCAAAAACCTTGGGCTCAGAACAACTCCTTCTGATGAACATATAACCCCCCATGCTCAGAATGCTTCTCCTTCCATTTCCTACTCAAAAGCAACCATTAGGGAACACAGAAACCCATGTTACATGTTGCTGGACCAGGAAAAATGAGAATAGCTTTGCCACTGCAAGGCTGAAGCTGATCTTAATTACCACTACACAGCAGGGATACCATGTTCCATGCCTCTTCCAAATCCTAGAGACTCCACAGACTGGAGGAAGCCCTGTATTTTTCCTCTGTAGTGACCACTTGAATTAATTGCACAGAAGCCTCTGTTGCTTCCTGTGAATAGAACCCCCTCTGACTTGTTGCTTGCAGTCTATGTGCTTCAGGACCAGAACTCCCCTGGCAGCAGCAGCACCATAATGTGACTAATTATTGATGGGTACCAGCCATTCCTGTTTGAAGATTCCAACTTTCATAATTACAGTCCAACTACCTAAAATGTCACTCTGTAATTTCAGTCAATAAAAGTTACTCTTCCTGTCAGTCACCTACCTAAGACATATACCACTGCATTTCACCTCAGAGGTGACTGCATTTCAGAGTAGGTGACTAATCTCTATGCATACAGTATTAGTGTTGCCAACTCTTGTGATTTTATCACAAATTTCATGTTGTTGGGTGTTTTCCTTAAATCCCCAGCTCCTGAAGACAAGACCTTATGTGAGAATCTCACTTTTCATTTAAATAAAAGTAAGTTTCTTGCCCTCATGCTTACAGAGACAAGCTTGAAAACATAACTCAAGTATAACCTAAGTATATCCTATAGGCTCAAAAACTCGTAAGGAAAAAAAACATGTCCATATTTATTATTTCTTACAAATATCATTTTTAAGCCAATCCCATGCATTTTGGGGATCTGATTCCTGATCTTTGAATGCTTGGGTTCAGTAATACTGCAACTTGTAATTTACTTTGGGATATTAATTAACAAAAGGTAAGGAGTTATTACAAGTAAAAAGCATGGAGGTTTAAAAACAGGGAAGATAGGAGCATTCATTTAGCACAGAATCCGCACTTTGAGAACAAAGTAGATCAAGGAACCAAAAGACATGAAGAGCAGAATTCTTTCATTTGCCTATGCACCAATGCTAGGAGCCTGGGTAACAAGAAGAATTGGAATGGCTCCTGTATGAGCATAAATTTGATCTAGCTGGAATTACTGAAACCTGGTGTGATAATTTTCACATTTGGAACGTTAAAATCAAAGGTTATAACCCGTTTTGCCCACTGGCAAAATGGGAGTGGGGTGGAACTCTCAAAAATGGCATTATCTGTTTCTGAGTCAGTGATAACTTAGAAGAAAATGATCTTACATGCTTATGGATCAGTGCCCTACCAGATAATCTACGAGGTGGGTTATTACTGCTACAAACTACCAAATCACTCAAGGGCGCAGGATTACCAGCTCCTAATCTGCATTTTACATGTAGTAAGAAAAGCAGCAGTGATTATGGGGGACCTCAATTTCTGTGACATATTCTGGAGGTCCCATGCTGCCACTACTAAACCATCCTTGGAATTCGTAAATATTATACATGACAATTTCCTAACTCAAAGACTATGTCTACACACCACTGGAGGTGACATTTAGTGTCAGTGTAGCTACATCGCATCCACCCTGCATATATATCTACACATAGATTTCATAGTTTTCATAGACTCTAAGGTCAGAAGGGACCACTATGATCATCCAGTCCGACCTCCTGCACAACGCAGGCCACAGAATCTCACCCACTCACTCCTGTAAGAAACCCCTATCCTATGTCTGAGCCATGTCAGTGAACGACTCTGGCAGAGGGGAGGCAACGGGGAAAGGCTTCAGCAGCTCCCTCTGTCAGAGCCTTTCTCTGTGGGCTCCAACAAAAGGGACTTCCCCAACTGCTGGAGACCTTGACTGCTGCTGGAACCCTGTAGTAGTGTAGATGGGGAGGCACAGCTTGGGTGAGTAGAGCGCCACGTGGTACTAGCGTACATACCCACATCCTTCCGGCATGTCTTTACTTGCCCAAGCCATGGCTCATCATCTATGCTGCTATTTATACCTGTGCTAGGAGGCACTACATAGGTATATACAGTACACATTGCTGAAAGAAGCATGTAGTGTAGATTCAACCAAAAATTGTTGCAATCAACATGGAGAAATTTTATATTAGACCTTGTCATGACAGATAAAGAGGAACTGATCACAGAACTAAAAATTAATGGTAGATTAGGGACATGACTTCATCACATTATAATACACAAACAGAATAAAGTCCAAACCAATTACACACACACACACACACACACACACACACACACACACACATATATATATATATATATATATATATATATATATATACACACACACACACACACACACACACACACACACACACACACTTGGTGCTTTAAAAGGACCAGTTTTCACAAAATTGAAAACAAGTATAGGACAAATCAGCAAGAGGGAACAATTTAATCAGAAAAAATGTGAATGATAACACTGGTCTACAATTTTTGAGAAGTCGTCTGCTTCAGAGATAAAATGTGATATTTATTATATATTTTGATGTGCTGAATTCAAATATGACAATTAAAACAACTGATTGGCTACTGTTTCTAAGATATTTAAGTTTTTACATTTTATGTATATTGTGTAGATAGTAGAGTTTTAATCATAAATTGTAAATTTAGGTCTTTTCATGTGTTTATGGTTGCTTTACATGATAATAGTTCACCTGTCCTGTTTATGTAACACTTTAAAAATCAGCAAAAGGGTTATCTAACTAAAATTTATTATGAAACAAAAGGCAAAAAACTATTATGTACATAGTTTAGTCTTATTCAGTGTCTACTCGGTGCTTCTTGGCTTGTCTCTTGTATTCATTAAATGGAGCATCTCTTGTCACTGTCCAGCAATAGTCTGCAAGCATTGATGGGCTCCATTTGCCCTGATAGCGTTTCTCCATTGTTGCAATGTCCTGGTGAAATCGCTCGCCGTGCTCGTTGCTCACTGCTCCGCAGTTCGGTGGAAAAAAATCTAGATGAGAGTGCAAAAAATGTATCTTTAGTGACATGTTGCAACCAAGGCTTTTGTATGCCCTGAGGAGGTTTTCCACCAACAACCTGTAGTTGTCTGCCTTGTTGTTTCCGAGAAAATTTATTGCCACTAACTGGAAGGCTTTCCATACCGTCTTTTCCTTGCCACGCAGTGCATGGTCAAATGCATCATCTCGAAGAAGTTCACAAATCTGAGGACCAACAAAGACACCTTCCTTTATCTTAGCTTCACTTAACCTTGGAAATTTTCCACGGAGGTACTTGAAAGCTGCTTGTGTTTTGTCAATGGCCTTGACAAAGTTCTTCATCAGACCCAGCTTGATGTGTAAGGGTGGTAACAAAATCTTCCTTGATTCAACAAGTGGTGGATGCTGAACACTTTTCCTCCCAGGCTCCAATGACTGTCGGAGTGGCCAATCTTTCTTGATGTAGTGGGAATCTCTTGCACGACTATCCCATTCGCAGAGAAAACAGCAGTACTTTGTGTATCCAGTCTGCAGACCAAGCAAGAGAGCAACAACCTTCAAATTGCCACAAAGCTGCCACTGATGTTGGTCATAGTTTATGCACCTCAAAAGTTGTTTCATGTTGTCATAGGTTTCCTTCATATGGACTGCATGACCAACTGGAATTGATGGCAAAACATTGCCAGATGCAGTAAAACAGCTTTAAGACTCATCTTCGATGAATCAATGAACAGTCTCCACTCATCTGGATCGTGAACGATGTTGAGGGCTGCCATCACACCATCGATGTTGTTGCAGGCTACAAGATCACCTTCCATGAAGAAGAATGGGACAAGAACCTTTTGACGGTCACGGAACATGGAAAGCCTAACATCACCTGTTGTTGGGCTCCACTGCTGTAGTCTGGAGCCCAACAGCTCTGCCTTACTCTTGGGTAGTTCCAAATCCCTGACAAGGTCATTCAGTTCACCTTGTGTTATGAGGTGTGGTTCAGAGGAGGAGGATGGGAGAAAATGTGGGTCCTGTGACATTGATGGTTCAGGACCAGAAGTTTCATCCTCTTCCTCGTCTGAGGGCTTGGCTACACTTACAAGTTGCAGCGCTGGGAGTTACAGCGCTGGTCATGCAGCTTTGTAGGGCCAGCGCTGGAGTGTGGCCACACTGACAGTTACCAGCGCTGCAGTGTGGCCACACTTGCAGCACTTTCCAGCGCTGTATTGAGAGGTGCATTGTGGGCAGCTATCCCACAGTGCACCTCGTCCCATTTTGGCGCTGAGTATTGTGGGAAGGGGAAGGAAGTGTGCGGGTCATTCCGCGATTTCTGTGGCAAATGGAGCCCGATCTGCTGAGGACTCTGCTGATGAGTGTCACCAGCACAACACGTTTGGCAGTCGAGCTATTCCTTCAGCTCCAAAGTGACAGTGAGGAGTCCGACGATGATATCAATATGGATTTGCCTGCCGCGTGTGACACTACAGTGCTTGTGGCATTCACGGAAATGCTCAGCACCGTTGAACGCCGCTTTTGGGCTCGGGAAACAAGCACTGAGTGGTGGGATCACATCGTCATGGAAGTCTGGGATGACGAGCAGTGGCTGCAGAACTTTCGTATGAGAAAAGCCACTTTCATGGGACTGTGTGCTGAGCTCGCCCCCACTCTGCGGCGCAAGGACACAAGATTGAGAGCTGCCCTGACGGTGGAAAAGCGGGTGGCTATTGCAATCTGGAAGCTGGCAAATCCAGACAGCTACCGGTCGGTCGGGAACCAGTTTGGTGTGGGAAAGTCGACCGTGGGAATCGTTTTGATGCAAGTTTGCAAGGCAATTAATCGCATCCTGCTAAGAAAGACCGTGACTCTGGGGAGCGTGCAGGACATTGTGGATGGCTTTGCACAAATGGGTTTCCCTAACTGTGGAGGGGCGATAGATGGGACGCATATTCCTATTCTGCCCCCCCCCCCACCTGGCATCAGAGTACGTTAATCGTAAGGGGTATTTCTCTATGGTTCTCCAGGCGCTTGTGGATCACCGCGGGCGTTTCATTGACATTTACACAGGCTGGCCTGGAAAGGTGCATGATGCACGCATCTTTCGGAACAGTGGCCTGTTCAGGAAGATGCAGGCAGGGACTTTTTTCCCAGACAGGAAGATCACAGTAGGGGATGTCGAAATGCCCACTGTGATCCTTGGAGACCCCGCGTACCCGTTACTGCCTTGGCTCATGAAACCCTATACAGGGAAGCTTGACAGGAGCAAGGACCGGTTCAACTACAGGCTGAGCCGGTGCAGAATGACTGTGGAGTGTGCTTTTGGGTGTTTAAAAGCTCGCTGGAGATGTTTGTATGGGAAGCTAGACTTGGGGGAAAGCAGCATCCCCGCGGTTATAAGCGCTTGCTGTACCCTCCATAATATTTGTGAAGGGAAGGGTGAAACATTCAGTGAGGCATGGACCACCGAGGTTCAAGTCCTGGAGGCTGAATATGCACAGCCAGAGAGCAGGGCTAATAGAGAGGCCCAGCACAGGGCTACAAGGATTAGGGATGCCTTGAGGGAAGAATTTGAGGCTGAAAGCCAACAGTAATGTTTGCTGCCTTGCATGGGAGTGAATTGCACTGCTTACACTGTTATTCTATTATCCATAATAATAATATGATTTGCAGTGCCTCTTTCTTTACTGGGCTAAGGTATCTTTCACTATCTGCTATAATAAAGACTGTTTTCAAAGCCAAGAATTGTTTTATTGAAAAGAAAAAAACTTCCTTGACAGACAGACAGACACACAACATTTCATTAACACAAGAGGGCAGGGGTGTGGGTTGGTGAACTGTACAGTCACAAGTTTGCATATGCCCTGTCTGGATTGCTATTTAATGAATCCTGCACTTCAGGGTTCATATACTGCATGGTGATGGGGGTTGAATGCAGAGGGTAAGGGTGGTGGTAGGTATCAGGGCTGGTTGGGGAACGTACAGGTGTTGGAGGCAGCTGGTGGTGGTAAGAACCTGGATGCTGGGGAAAGGTGGTTTGAGCTGACATTGGGGCACAAGGCACAAAGGACGGGGCGGGTGGGGGAGTGGCACGGTAGTGCTCTGCTTGCATGGCAACGAGTGACTCTATAGACTCCGCTTGGCGCTCCAGGATGCTTAGCAGCCACTCTGTGCTTTTCCTCTTGGCCACTGCATTTCTCTTGCGGGTCCTGCTTTCTTTCTCTCGCCACTCCTTCAATTCTTTTCTCTCTGTAGCAGAGTGATGAAGAACAGTTTTCAGCATGTCCTCTTTGCTCTTTCGGGGATTTTTTCTCAAATTTTGAAGCCTCTGTGATGTTGAACATCTGGGCAGTCCAGTAGTCAAGGTCACTGTAGAAACAGAAATGACAACATTTAACACGGGCAGCATTGTATCCACTATCTCCAGACATGAATTGTTACACTGAGGGAGTTCTCACTTGCATTCTTTATCCCAAAAGGAAAACACAACAGAAGCCACGAAATGGTGAGTGAGGAGTGCTTACTTATATAGGGAGAAGTGGGGCTTGAGTGATAGAGGGGAGCTGGTTGCTTCGGGTAATCTGGAGTGCTAGAGGGGTTGAGTGAAGATGCAGATGCAGGGGTGATCTTATCTCCCTATCTCTTCACTAAAGAGTCTCCCAACATTTTTCACAGGACTTAATCCTGGAAGATGTTTCCCTACTGCGAGTCACTAGGGAACAGCGGGGGGCTCTTTTAGAGCAATGTGGATTCCGCCCGGGACCCTATGCGGCGTGCCTGTGTTCAGAAATGGTCCCCCCACCACTGGCAGAAGAGTGGCGCGGACGCGTCACCGTCACTGGGACAAGGGACACAATGGCTCTGCCTATAAACCTGCGCAGGCATATTGCCCACGCTCTGGATGAAGCTTTTGCTGAGATAACTGAAGCAGATTACCGCGACGTGATAGACCACATCAACGGGCTATTCCACATCTAGAGGCTGGCATGCATGCATCCATAACCCCCCTTCCTCTCCAGAAACATTTCACCCAGAAAATAAAAGCCGCTTACCGGTAAACCGCTCCTCTGCTTGTCCTTCTGCAACTGCTGGCTGCTGCGATTGGGTACTTTCCCCCTGGCTTGAGAAGAGCTCCTGGCTGCATGCCTCCAGGGAATCTGCGGTTTCTTCCCCCATCCCAGGAGCTTCACTCGCGGTTTCCTCTCCCCCCCTGCCGCCTCCTCCGCCTCCTCCTCCTGTCCCCCAGCCTGCTCAGAAGTGTCCATCGTTATCCTGGGATTGGCAGTGGGGTCACCCCCAAGTATATCATCCATCTCCCTGTAAAAACGGCAGGTCGTGGGAGCAGCTCCGGATCGTCGATTGCCCTCTCGGGCTTTGTAATAGGCACTCCGCAGCTCTTTAACTTTCACCCTGCATTGTAGTGCGTCCCGATCATGGCCCCGATCCAGCATGGCCCTTGATATCTGCGTATAGCCGATGGAATGTTTGGATAATGCACAGTCCACTTTTTCTTCTTTGACACACCTTTCCCAACTGGAGGCACCATGCAGAAGTAACAATTGCTGGTATGATCTGTTGGGTCTCTCCAAATCATTGGCACTGCAAAAGGCATAGATTTCCTTTTCCTGTTCAACCACTGGCAAAGATTTGTTGCACAAGTGTTGCAGCATATGTGTGGGGCCCACCTCTTGTCCTGATCTCCAATTTTGCAGCCAAAATAAAGGTGATAGGCTTTCTTAACCATAGTGGTTATACTGCGCTTTTGTGATGCAAAAGTCACTTCACCACAAACATAGCAGAAGTTATCTGCACTGTTCACACAAGTACGAGGCATCTCTGCTCACTTTGGCTAAACAGAAATGTGTCCCTTTGCAAAATCAAACACTGACAAATAAGAGAGCACAACACTGTATGATTTCTAGAGCTGATATAGGGCAATTTGTTCAGCAGAGTGATGTAAGCTTCGTTATGATTGCATCATCCATGACTTCTAGGAATAACATGATGCAATTCATATCATGTATGACGCAATACCAGCTTCAGATTGCATCATTCATTGTTTTGCCTAAAAAGCAAGTACTGTCCAAACCCAGTCATAGATTTATTCATAGATCCAGTCAAACATATATTTTAGTCATTTCTGGTTTAAATTGAGATCCCTTCCCTTTATAACTCACTTATCCTCCGCTATTCCCAAGTCAAGGGTCATGTATACTGACCCAATAGCATAACTTGAAAACTAGAGCCAATCAACAATTTTAAGCATCATTTTCGTTCTCAGTGACCCAGAATTAGTAAAGTTTGACTACATTTATTTCAGAAGCATTTTGGCTGTAGAGCAGTGATAATTGGAAATTATTTAAAAACACTTTACTAGCTAATCAAAAAGCCACAATGCCACAATAGAGGAAGTTTTTTTAAAAAATGACCTGGGTTTTTAGGGGAAATGAAGGCAGTTATAAAAATACTCCAGAACAAATCAAAGAAAGGGGAAGTTGATAGTAATGAATATAAATCAGAAGCTAGGCACTGTAGAAAATTAATAAGGGAAGTAAAAACACACAACGAGAAATCTATGACCAGCAGAGATAAGGATAAGAAGAAGGAGGTTTTTAAGTATATTAGGAATAAAAAGAATCCTGAAAATGGTAATGGCCATTTCCTAGAGGGAAATGGTAGAATTATTCATAATAATGCAAAAAAGGCAGAAGTATGCAATAAATATTTCTGTTCTGTATTTGGGGAAAAAGCAGGTATCTCAGATGGTGATTTTCATTCCATCAGTATCTCAGGAGGATGTTAAATAGCACCTACTAAAGTTTGACATTTTTATATCAGCAGGTCTGGATAACTTCTAGCCAAGTGTTTTAAAAAAAAATGGTTGAGGAGCTTCCTGGACTCTTAATATTGATTTTCAATGAGTCTTGGAACACTGTGGAAGTTCTAGAAGACTGGTAGAAAGCTAATGTGCCAACATTTAAATAGAATAAATGGATGTTCCAGTCTGGGCAAACAATCTGAACACGAATCCCGGGCAAAATAATAGAGTGGCTGATAAGGCCTTGATTAATAAACTGGGTTTATGGAAAACTGATCCTCACAAACTAACCTGATATCTTTTTTGATGAAATTACAAGTTTGGTTGAAAAAGGTAATAGTATTTATACAATATGCTTAGACTTCTGTAAGTCACTGTCACACATTGATATTCAACTCAGACCAATAAGGGGTTGTGTCACTGCCTGCCCTGAAAAGTCTGTGTGCCTTTATTGCTATGCTGCAGTGGCACACAGCCATGACATCAACAAGCAGCATGCAAGCACGCAGGTCAGGCCCTGGCTACCATTGCCTAGTTACATTTTGTAATATGACCCCAACACCTCCCCGGTCCAGAATTTCCCCAAAACTGTCTCCCTGAAGTGTTCTGCCCTGTCATAGAATCTTAGACTCTAAGGTCAGAAGGGACCATTATGATCATCTAGTCTGACCTCCTGCACAATGCAGGCCACAGAATCTCACCCACCCACTCCTGTATCAAACCTATGTCTGAGCCACTGAAGTCCTCAAATCATGGTTTAAAGACTTCAAGATGCAGAGAATCTTCCAGCAAGATTCCCCACGCTGCAGAGGAAGGTGAAAACCCCCCAGGGCTTCTGCCAATCTGTCCTGGAGAAAAATTCCTTCCCGACCCCAAATATGACGATCAGCTAAACCCTGAGCATGTGGGCAAGACTCACCAGCCAGATACCCAGGAAAGAATTCTCTGTAGTAACTCAGATCCCACCCCATCTAACATCCCATCACAGATCATTGGGCATATTTACTGCTAATAATCAAACACCAATTCATTGCCAAAATTAGGCTATCCCATTATACTATCCCCTCCATAAACTTATCAAGCTTAGTCTTGAAGCCAGATGTCTTTTGCCCCCCACTGCTCCCCTTGGAAGGCTAAACAAGCCAAGCTCTTTGAGTCTCCTTTCATAAGACTCGGATCATCCTAGTAGCCCTTCTCTGTACCTGTTCCAGTTTGAATTCATCCTTCTGAAACATGGGAGACCAGAACTGCACACAGTATTCCAGATGAGGTCTCACAGTGCCTTGTATAACGGTACTAATACCTCCTTATCTTTACTGGAAATATCTCACCTGATGGATCTCAAGACCACATTAGCTTTTTTTCACAGCCATATCACATTGGTGGCTCATAGTCATCCTGTGATCAACCAATACTCCAAGGTCCTTCTCCTCCTCTGTTACTTCCAACTGATGTGTACCCAGCTTATAACAATAATTCTTGTTATTAATCCCTAAATGTATGACCTCGCACCTTTCACTATTAAATTTCATCCTATTACTATTACTCCCGTTTACAAGGTCATCCAGATCTTCCTGTATGATATCCTGGTCCTTCTCTGTATTGGCAATACTTCCCAGCTTTGTGTCATCCGCAAGATTTATTAGCACATTCCCACTTTTTGTGCTAAGGTCTGTAATAAAAAAATTAAATAAGATTGGTCTGAAAATTGATCCCTGAGGAACTCCACTAGTAACCTCCCTCCAGCCTGACAGTTCACCTTTCAGTACAACCCGTTGTAGTCTCCCCTTTAACCAGTTTGTTATCCACCTTTCAATTTTCATATTGATCCCCATCTTTTCCAATTTAACTAATAATTCCCCATGTGGAACTATATCAAATGCCTTACTGAAATCGAGGTAAATTAGATCCACTGTGTTTCCTTTGTCTAAAAAAAAAAAATCTGTTACCTTCTCAAAGGCGGCTATCAGGTTGGTTTGGCATGATCTACCTTTTGTAAAACCATGTTGTATTTTGTCCCAATTACCATTGACCTCAAAGTCCTTAACTATTTTCTCCTTCAATTTTTTCCCAAGATCTTGCATACTACAGATGCCAAACTAACAGGACTGTAGTTGCCCGGATCACTTTTTCCCTTTCTTAAAGATAGGAACTGTGTTATCAATTCTCCAGTCATACGGTACAACCCCAGAGTTTACAGATTCATTAAAAATTCTTGCTATTGGGCTTGCAATTTCATGTGCCAATTCCTTTAATATTCTTGGATGAAGATTATCTCCTCCCCCCCCCCCTCCGATTTAGTCCCATTAAGCTGGTCAAGTTTGGCTTCTACCTCGGATGTGGTAATATCTACCTCCATATCCTCATTCCCATTGGTCATCCTACCATTATCCCTAAGCTCCTCATTAGACTCATTAAAGACTGAGGCAAAGTATTTGTTTAGATATTGGCCCACGCCTAGTTTATCCTTAACCTCCACTCCATCCTCAGTGTTTAGCAGTCCCACTTCTTTCTTTGTTTTCTTCTTATTTATATGGCTATAGAACCTTTTACTATTGGTTTTAATTCCCTTTGCAAGGTCCAACTCTACATGGCTTTTGGCCTTTCTCACTTTATCCCTACATGTTCTGACCTCAATAAGGTAACTTTCCTTGATGATCACTCCCATCTTCCACTCCTTCTAGGCTTTCTGCTTTTTCTTAATCACCTCTCTGAGATGCTTGCTCATCCAGCATGGTCTACAACTCCTGTCTATACAATTTTTCCCCTTTCTTGTGATGCAGGCTTCTGATAGTTTCTGCAACTTTGACTTGAACTAATTCCAGGCCTCCTCTGCCTTTAGATCCACAAGTTCTTCAGTTAAATCCACTTCCCTAACTAATTTCCTTAATTTTTTTAAAGTTATCCCTTTTAAAATAAAAAGCCCTAGTCAGAGATCTATTTTTGTTTATCCTTCCATTTAGTTTAAACTGAATTAGCTCCTGATTGCTCATACCAAGGTGTCCCTACAACCATTTCTTCTATGAGGTCCTCGCTACTCACCAAAACCAAATCTAAAATGGCATCCCCTCTTCTTGGTTCAGCAACTACTTGGTGAAGGAATCCATCAGCTATCACATCTAGGAAAATCTGAGCCCTATGATTATTACTAGCACTTGTCCTCCAATCTATATCTGGGAAGTTAGTCTCCCATGATCACACAATTCTCATTAGTATTTACTTCATTAAAAACATTAAAGAGGTCTCTATCCAAATCCCAATCAGATCCCGGTGGTCTATAGCACATTACAAGGGGAGGCTCTAGTAGATTTCTTTCCCAATGTGATTTTTGCCAAGACCGACTCTGTCTTATCCATTCCATCCCTTCTTATTTCTTTATAGTCTACCTCATCGTTGATATACAATGCTACTCCACCACCTCTGCCTTTATTTCTGTCTTTCCTAAACAGCACATAGTCTTCAATACCTGTACTCCAGTCATGACTACTGTTCCACCATGTTTCTGTTATCCCTATAATATCTGGTTTCACTTCCTGTACCAGTAACTCTAGTTCCTCTATTTTGTTACCTAGTCTTCTCTCATTAGTGTACAAACATCTTAATTTTTGCTGTTTGGCTTCACTCACATTCTCTACCTGATTAGGCCCAGACATTCTGCCCCCAGTATCACCTATTAGAATGGTATCTACACTACCCTTCACCTTATTTCCATTCTCCTACACATGGCTGTATCCTTTCTTACTTTGTTTTCTTCCCTCTCAATGTTAAAATCTGGCATGGAGATTACCTGGATATCTCCCAACCATGTCCCCACAATTCCTAGTTTAAAGCTCTCTTAATCAGTTGTGCCAGCCTCCGTCCTAGAAGTCTATTTCCCTCCCTACTCAGGTGAAGTCCATCTCGGGAGAAGAGTCCTCTGTCCATGAATGCCTCCCAGTGGCTATAATCCCAAAGCCCTCCTTATAGCACCACTGCATGAGCCATCTGTTGATCATCATAATCTTGTCACACCTTTGTTGACCTTCTCTAGGAACAGGCAGAATCCCACTGAAGATTACCCACTGAAGAGCCTCAATTTCCTTAAGCATCTTCCCCAGCCTGGCACAGTCTCCCTTGATACGTTCTAGCGAGAATCTAGCCATATCATTCATTCCCACATGAAAGACAATCAGTGGATTCTTTCCCCGCTCCCATTAGGATACTCTTCAGCCTCAGGTCCACATCCCATATCTTAGCACCCGCCAGACAGCACACCCTTCTGTTCTCTGGATCAGCTCTGGTTACAGGTTGTCGCAATCCGATTCATAGTTATGGCTCTGTATGGCCAATTGTTGGTCCACGGCCATCTTGTCCTGCTAAAAGGACAAGGCAGCCTCCATTTTGGACCAGATTCTTGTTGTAGATGAGAGGGCAAAAAACTCTGGTAAAAACTGCTGTAGTAGGTGGAATCCACAACCAAGTCAGTTGTGCTCTCCTGTGTTTTTTGTTTTTTTTGTTCTGTTGCTGGGCCATCTAAAGGTCAGGCTAGTTCTATGTATGAAGGCCTGATTCTGCCCAGCAACCTGTTTTTTTTGAGTCGGTCGTCTGGAGGTCAGGCTAGTTCTGCCTAGTAACTCCAGAGTACTGTATACAGAGCCTTAGTTCTGCCCAGAGACTCACTTTCCCGCTCTTTTTGGACCCAGTCATCTAAGGGTCAGGGTTGTTTACTTGTCAACTCCAGTGTGCCGTGTGCAAAGCCTTCTGACGTGGGGTGGCAACAGCTCGAAACCTGAAGGGAGGAGGGACCAGGGAGCCAATCAGATGTTGACACAGGGAGTGAGACCCTTCTACAAAACTAGTTTTCCCCCCAAAATTTATGTGGAGCATCCGCGTGTTAGCTGAAGGACCTGATCACTCGTTCGGCCAGGGTCTCCTCCCGGTAAAGTGCACTCGTGTCGTATCGTTTGGATTCGTTGTCGTTTGGACCTGATCCCTGTCAGCTCGTCATGCTTCTGGTGTCTGTTCTGCTGGTCAGCTGCCCCTGGAGTGTGGTATTTGCTTTTTGATATCTGACAGTTAGCTTATTTAGCCTCTTACTTTTCCCCTCCCTAACTTGGTACCAAATATCTACTCAGGATTGTATTAGTGAGCTCAGAATTGCACAATTGTTTAGCTAGCTTGTATTATTGTTCTATTAGTTATTGAATTGTTAATTGCAAATTGTTTTATGTGTTTGAATCACTGCTCTGTCTGTGCCCAGTGTGTGTGTGTTTAACTGGGGAGCTGCCTCTACTTAGAGAGTGGCTGACCAAGGGGGTCCAGTCCCCGCGGTCTGAGTGAGTGGAATCTGCCTAGCTGCAGCCGCACCACACTCTGGGTTTACCCTCTGTGTGAAAACAAGGGTGGCTGAGGCAGTGGCCTGTGGGTCTCTTTTCTGTGTTTGCACCAGGCATCGCCCTGACGAACCTGATTCCTATCTGTGTGATTGGTGTGTCTGCCTATTTGGTGTGGTGTGGTGAGCAGTATAAAGTGGATTATTACTGTGTTTTGGGGGGTGTTTGTACTCTTAATACCATCCCAGCCAAAGTTGCCTACTCCCCCAGCCCAAGTTGTAATTATCCCCTAAATAAACGTAGCCACTTGGCTTTTCAGTGTTACCCTGGTCCTGCCTGATTTTCCTCACTCAATACCAAGCTTGAACGAACCCCCAGCTAATTCAGACACAGGTCTGGCTGTTCTTCTCAGTAAGGAGTCCCCAATCACCTGCCTTTTTCCTGGTGATGGTGCTATTCTCCGGTCTATCCCCTGTAACCTCTGGCTGCAAGTCCTCTCGATTCCTATTCACCTTTGCAATCCTCCACAACTCATTCCGTATCCTCCTGGGGTTCATATTTTGTGTTATCTCCATTGACTGTACTCCTCTCCCTATAGACTAGCTGCTCTTCTCTTCCTCCTTGCCCTCTCACCTTCAGTGACCACCTGTTGTGCCCCTTCTTTATTTTCCAACTCTGCACACCTGTTCCTGAGCTCTATTTCTCCTTCACTAGCCCATCTTTTCCTCTGCCTGGTTCTCTTAGTCACATGCTTCCATTGCCCACTTTCCTCACCCAGCAGTCTCCCCTCAGAATTCTTTGGTCCTGCTTCCATCTGCAAGTCTGAGCGTTTCCCTACAGCCTCCTCATGTCTTTGCTCCATCATCTGCTTGGACCCCCTTCTAAACTCTACCAGAGTTTCCACCTGCATCTCCAATCCTCGGATCTTTTCGTCCATCAGCTCTATCAGGTGGCACTCCATGCAGACGAAACTCTTTTCAGGTACTCTCTCCAGGATCCTGTACATGTCGCAGCTTCCACATCTAGTCATCTTCATTGTGTCTTCCACTGCTTCGGTCACTACCACTGCTGCCTCTGTATTTGTCATAGGCTTCCCACCTAAATCCTGTAAATCTGGGAAACAAAACAAACCACAGCACCGCCACCCACAGCAAAACAAATCCCCAATGAGCACCAAAGCACTGCTAGAACACCACACACTCTCTTCACTAGCCTGTCTGTTCCTCTGCCTGCCTCTTGGTCTTCCCCCCAAACTCCCCTTACAAACTCCCACTCAAACTCCCCTGTTTACAGCTCTGTTTGCTTGATCCTGTGCTGCTGTAGCTGTCTGTGCCGCTGCCTGACTGGCTGGCTACCTACCTTTATAGGACCCCAGTCAGAGAAGCCACATCCCCTAATCAGGGCTCAGCTTCTCTCCCAGCACGCTTCCCTTACCAGACTCTACATATACAACTACAACTACAAATAGCTACAAATACCTTCTCCTCCAACAGAAGTCCCACTCAAACACCCCTGTTTACAGCTCTGTTTGCTGGCTCCTGTGCTGCTGTAGCTGTCACTGAACACTTACAGAAGATATTAAGTTTGTTGCTCCTTTAAAGAGACAATACACTGGAGCTCATTAATTTAACTGGTGTTTGACAAACACACTTATTTCAATCAGACACTGGATTGGTTTATAATAAAATTAAAACAAGTTTATTTCACAAAAGGACATAAAATGGTATGATTCTCCATCACTGACCATTTTAAAATTAAGATTAGATATTTTTCTAAAATATATGTTCTAGTAAGGACCAAAAATAGAAAAGGTTACAAGCAAACAAGACTAAAAATTAATGTTAGCAAGTTACAATCTTTGCCAAAGAAGGTTTCTCAGTTCCCAGAGACTTCAATCCCTTGGTTGAAGGATACAAAGTTCTGTGATTTCAAGAGCTCTGCCCCCTTTTAATTCCCTAAGTGATGAATACTAAAATGGCTTTCTGTTTCTGCTTATATCTCCCAAAGTTCACTGACCCTTTTACATGAAGGAGGAAGGCTTCCTCCTGGGGGTGCAGTCCCCAGCCCCCATTGAGATTGTTAAGTATTCCTCTTTCCCCACTTGCTTTTCTGATGGCTCTGTGTACCTTGCATGTAAATGTGCTTTTCTCAGGCTACGTCTACACTACCCGCCGTATCGGCGGGTAGCGATCGATTTTTCAGGGATCGATATATCGCGTCTCATCTAGACGCGATATATCGATCCCCGAACGCGCTTCTATCGATTCCGGAACTCCACCGCCCCGAACGGCAGTGGCGGCGTCGATATGGAGAGCCCCGGACATCGATCCCGCGCCGTGAGGACGGGTAAGTTATCGATATAAGATACTTTGATTTCAGCTACGTTATTCACGTAGCTGAAGTTGCGTATCTTATATCGATTTTTCCCCTTAGTGTAGACCAGCCCTCAGTCTTTGGTCACACCTTGCCCAATTTACGTTGGAGACACATTCAAGCAGCAACAGGCGTGGCTTAGGAACTGGTTGCCAAATACATTTAATGAACACGTTTGCAGCATGTTTTGTATAAGGTCTTATGTGAGTTTACCATCCATATATCACAAAATGATTTTCAGTCTTCCCAGTTTGTATGTGATACCTTACATGAGACCTTTTAGATACAGATTATGACAACAGTGTGTTAGGTGTATAGAGTATGTCAGGCCTGACAAGAGCTGCTGACACAGAAGGTAACTTGATTGCAATCCATAAGTAGCTACAGGGGGAATAAATATTTAATAATGGTCCCTTCATTGTAGCAGAGAAAGGAATGATGTGGTCCAATGGCTGAAAGTTGAAACTAGAAAAATTGAGACTGGAAATAAGGCATACATTTTTGACAATGAGAGTAATTAACCTTTGGACAAATTTACCAAGGGTCATGATGGATTCTCCATCACTGACCATTTTTAAATTAAGATTAGATATTTTTCTAAAATATATGTTCTAGTAATTATTTGGGGGAAGTTCTATGGCCTGTGTTATACAGGAGGTCTGACTAGATAATCCCAATGGTTCTTTCTGGCCTTGGAATCTATTACTTATATTTATAGAATTAAGGTGTACAGAAAGAATAGGGATATCTTTGTGGACACATGATGTGAGTCCTCACCTTTCATAGGTTTCATCTGCCTGAGGTGGTATTTTATTCACCTTTGTGGCTCTTGGGTATACACAGGGTGCCTGATTCTGATCTTATTTGTGGAGTAATTCAATATTGAATTAAACTGAATTACACTAATATAAAACCGTGATGTAAGATCAGAATCAAGCCCAGGAAGCGACACTCAAGGGCTTTGTCTCTGTTCTGGAAGATAGGCAACAGGTATATGAAAAAGAATTTCCCACATACTTCAATTATCATGGTGCTTTGTGTGTCAAAACAACATCTTTGCCTTCAACACAGGGAAGGCAAGGCCTGTATTGGTAAATTTACAGTGTATTAGTCTTATCATTTGGATTCCATATAACTTTAATAAAGCTGAAGATAGTGGAGTTCACATATACCTTAATTTAAGTCTGTGTTTTGACAGGTGAGATCTATGGTTACTACAGGTAACATGAAATCTACAATTCTCTCAATGACCAATATCAGATGCTTGAGCAGATGGTTCAAGAATCCCTGTAATGTACATTTATGAAATTATCTGCCCATAGGAGAAGTTTCTGCTTAAATCATGACAATTGGAGCTTGGCTCATCCCATGAAACATGAGGTTTATATTTGATGTAAAAAAAATTAAAAGGTTTACTCTTCTGTAATGTAACCGTGGTTGTTCTTGTTATCCATATAAATGTCTAATCCTTGTGTAAATCCTAAACTCTTGGCCTCAAGATATTTAAATAAGTATATGAAGAGTACCAGCAACAGAAGACAGGGCACAGATTAGAAAGACCAACCAAAAGAAGAGGGGTTTGAGGAAGAATTGAAGATGAAGAGTGTGTGACTGCATAATGTAGTGGATCAGGGATGATACACCATTTCTTCTTTACATTGTATAAAAAGGTACATCCCTGCAGATAAACTCTTATCCTTAATTATCTTTTCAGATCCCTCCTTTCTGGCTTCCTCGTTTCCATCTTTCCTCTCTGCATTCTACCCACAATATAGTCAACAAAAGCACCTTGCTTGCCTGCGTCTTAGACCATAATACCCCATCCAAATTAATTGAGTTTATGTTTCTTGCCCTCCCCTTCAAGAACCAGACCCAGTACACTGGCAGGAGTAAAGCTGTGCAGGGCCCTGAAGGCGAGGATAAAAATTTTGAGTACCTCACTGAAGACCAAAGACAATATAGGGGGCAAGTGAAGACAATATGATAGATCCCCATGACCACAAAACACATTTCCTCTCCTCCAGTCCTGAAGTAGGCTCACGGCTGCTCTAAATTATGTTAGCTACAGTGTTCCCTTAAAGCAGTGATGCCCAACTATATTACACAGGAAAGCCACATAAACCTAAGTACCACCTTGTGTGAGCCAAAGAGATTCTATGCATTTTAATAAGATTTTAACTTCAACTTGTTTCGTATGTATGTAGATAGGATGTTTCTATGTACAATATTATCTGTTTTTCACACTTGTGTAAATTATAATGATGTAAACATGACAACAAAATGCTAATGAATCAGCTGTTAATATATTGCATTGAAGCAGGTCACAGGCATTATGAAATTATCTGGTTGGCCGCATACAGCCTGTGGGCCGGACGTTGGGCAACCCTGCCCTAAAGGATCTGGCCCAAAGATTATAGCAGTAGCATGCTCTGTGTCATTTCATGTTATAAGCCTCAATAGCACTATAGCTTAAGCACAGTTGGCAGTAACTCACATATTAGTGGCCTGTGCTTCTTGGAGCAGAAGGACTTGATGTCTTACCCCAACTTTGATATATTCAGACCTATAGGGAAGGGAAAACATAAAAATAAAATCAGAGACTGTACACCACAGTGGCATCCTGAGGTTTTCATTACAATTAAGGAGAAGACTCTGCAGCTAGAGAAAATGATGATTGATTAGCATTGCAATGGACATCCCTAGAAACATATTCAAAAGTGCCTATTCAAAAGCATTACTTCTGGAATGTCATGGTACAGCAACCTGTGTGCATGTGGATAATTAGGGCATTCAGGTCTACAAGCACATCATATTATTAAAAACTAATCCCTTTTTATTGTGGATATTTCCTAGCTTTGCTCCTTGCATATAATATTTTTTATCTTTTCCAGCTGGACAAATAAGAGTTAATACTGAGAGTTTAAATTTGGCCCTACAAGATAATTAGTTTAATCTGTTAAATACAAAGATTGTACTGGCAGGTCTTTGATTTTATTAATGCCCATGGTATCAAAACAACAAGTTTGTCATTACGATTACAAAATGCACAGATGGACAAATATGCATTTTTCATTTTGGATTTTATTTGTTTAATTTTAGAGAATCCTCTGAGGCTGTCCTACTGGTAGAATATTTTCCAAGTGTTATGTGGAGCTTTCTAACAAGATACAAGCTTTTCTTTACTAAAGCACTGCATTTAAGTTTTCGTATACTTTTTTTTTTTTTGCAAGACATATGGAAAAGGATTTTCTTGGCTAGAAGTTTAGTTTTCTAGTGCATTTTTAGGTATGATCAAATACTTTATGAGCTGCAGGTTTGCTCAGTGGAGAACACTATATGGGAATTTTGGAGGTTCGTCTGTAAGGTCAGGATCCAGGATCATGAATTCAGTAAAGTCAAGTATGGTAACTTCTTTGAAATTCTCCTGAACAAATGGATGTGCTCTGAATGCATATATTATTTTTATTCAATATTTATTGTTGATTGGCAGCCCTGTAACATTCTGATGTAGAGGTTAGTTGCTTGTTTGTAATTTGCAAAATTCATTGTTATTAGCAAACAGAACTGAGAATTAATTGAAACAACATTGGAGGTCAGTGGAAAAGGTAGCCTCTGTACAGGAGGAAGGTCAAAGAGAGATTCTGAATGCTTCATTATTGAGGGTCAGGGAAGACTTGTCTGAAAATCACTTGGGGAGTATACACACTTTAAAGAGAGGCAATGTACACTGCTGACATCTGCTTCAGTCCACTGGCAATGTAGAAGAGCACCAGTCCTCTTTGGAAAGAGTAGTACTACTGTTGACACTGTGCTTTGGCCTCCTCCTTCAGGTCAAAACAAACAAGAATTGTGACTCAGTATGCCAACTCCATTCAAATATCATGAGATTTTTTAAAAAAAAAATGTAATTTTGGTGTTCTTTGTATTTGCCTTCAGTGTTATGTGTCTTTACAGTTCAAAGCAACAGAGAGTCCTGTAGCACCTTTAAGACTAACAGATGTATTGGAGCATAAGCTTTCGTGGGTATTCACCACAGGACTCTCTGTTGCTTTTACAGAGCCAGACTAACACGGCTACCCCGCTGATACTTTACAGTTCAAGTGTTGAAGTTATTCTTCAAAACTGTAAGGACTAAACACTTACTTTTTTATGCTAAATAAAAACAGATTCTCACCTGGTTCCCAGAGCTGGGATTTTATTAAAACACCAAATATTGTGAGACTTGCAATAACGTTGCAAGAGCTGTACTTGAATGTATCTTAAGCCTGTGTATAAGTGGTGGTGACAGGGAGGGAACCTTTCATATTTACCGTCCTGTTGGACTTCTCAGCATGGTCAACTACAATCTGGCACCTAAATTAGCATTACAGAGATTATGAGAGGAGGGAGCTGGCACTCAGATTGCTGAGTTCAGTTGGATCAATAAGGGTTTTGCAATGCATTAATGCATTTCATTTGAAGAACATGTGAATAACATCAAATTTGTTATCCATAGTCGCTCCAGAGCTGAAGGAATCTTATGAGCTTGTACAAGTCCCTTGTTAACAACAGAACTGGCCTTTGAGCCTCATGAAGGAACATATGAACTGTTCTTGGAAAAAATATTTCTAGCCTTGAAAACAAACAATTGTAAATCTAACACTAGGGTTGACACATTCTACTTCTTCTGTAGGAGACTGGGGCAATCTAATGATCCGCACCAGTACCCCTGCTATTCTTGTAATATAAAATGTGTTGATTAGGTTTGAGATATATCATAATGAATCCTCCAAATCATTAGATTCCTCTGTACAGGAACACAGGAATTACCATACCTGATCAAGGCAGCGGTCCATCGAGTGTTGTATCCTCCCTCTGATGATAACCAGTACCAGATGTTTCAGACAAAGTGGATGAAATCCCAGAGCAAACAATTGTAGATTAACTAGTTATAGGAAAAGCTTCTTCCTAAAGACATCAGTTAGAAGTTGGTTCATGAGCTGAATAATGTAGATTTATACTCCTTCTCAATTTTCTATTCATCTCTATCATTATCCATATAAATGTCTAAACATCTAGAAGGATTTCTTGGCATCCTTAAAAAAACTGTTCTTATCAATATTGTCTTATGGCAGAGAATATCATGGAGCAATTATGCATGCCGAGTCCGAGTCCAGCATTTGAAGGGCTAAGATATCCTATGTCCCTACTTGCCCAAGTATACTATCCCAAAGAAATTAGTTCTATTTCATCCATCACCAGACAAAAACTTAATTTGCTGAACAGCCAGAGAAGATCTGTAGTGGCCATAGTGTGGAATAGATTAAATTAATGTGTATGCACGTGGGAAAGAGTAATAAATTAACAGATGGAGGAAAATATGGAATTTATGTGAGGGAGGAGAATGGAATTGACTGAATTTGTGAGGAGAGTATGACAATGAGGGGAGGGACATTTGGCTGTTGGGGAAATAATTTGGAATTGGCGGATCATTGTGGGGGAGAGAGGGAGTATTTTATCTGAGAAATATATTGCCAACTGAAGTGGAAAAATTTTGAGAGAACCTTTTGTTCAAACTTTGGCAGCACATTGTGAAATATAGTGAAATTGTCAGCCTAGTGCAATACACAATGCTTTTAAATTCCCTAATCTGAATGATTAGGCAGATAAATTCATTACCCTTCAAGTAGTCTGTAACTTCCAATCTTTTAATTGCTGAATGTTTGGTTTATCTGCTGACTTTTAAAAGGAGCTCAGATGTATGTGCTATGAGAAAGGTGCTCATATTGAGGTAAATGAGCAATTGCGCTGATGTAATTGATGTAATGAGCTCTTTTTCAGCACTATGGTCGTGACATTTTATAGTTCCCTTTCTAGCACGACACTTTATGCATTTTGGATCTTGTGTTAGTCCAATGCCTGGTAAACCAAAAGCCAACATTTCCATAAAATATACTGGAAAACAGAAGTAACAACTTCTGTTTTATTATAGGAATAATTGAGAGGGAATTGTGTTACTACCATATCTGAAGCATTCTATTCTGCATGTAAGAATACAGGGTGGATAGCAAAGGACCTAGAAGCAGCATGTAATTTCAGCAGAAGTACCTATGGCAAGGTGACAGCTGCCACCTATGAAGTGATGAAGGTACCTAGGGTATCTTTGTCAAGCTACAGCCTAAGGCCACATGTTGGAGAAACAAGAAAGTGTTGAAAGTGCTGACAGGCATTTTAGGCAAGAAAGGATTGGGAGTGGGAAAAAGGATCAATAGGGAATTACATTTATTATAATTTATTAGGTTCATAATACAAAACAGAGCAGAAAGAGCAAAAACTTTCTTGTTCGTGACAGAAAAGTAAACAAGAGAATTATGATTTATTTCAAGGAATTAAGGTTGCTCATTGTTCATGGCAAAAAACAAAACTGCAGAGAATGTATTAACAAAATATTTTCTAGATGACATCCTAGAGATGAAATTGCCTCAGGGCTAAGAGGCCCCTTAAACGTTAACATCTTTTAAGAAAATCTATGTTTGTTTTATGCCTAAAATGTGTAGGATGTGAATCAACTGTGAAAACATGGGATGGAGTTGGAATTCATTAGAACCTCACTAATTTTCACTTCACTAATCCACAGACCTAATAACATCTAATAAAAATAGTCCTTCATAGTCTAGATTTAATAGCAGGGTACTGCAATGAGACCTCATAATATTAAAGCATTGGTAAAATTTTCAAATGTGCCTAAGGTTTGGGAGCTTAGGTTCCCTTTTCAAAAATGCGTTAGGTCCAGACCCTCAAAGGGACACCTAGCTCCCATTGAAATTAAAGATTGAGGCCTTAATCACTTAGTAACCTAAGCCTCATTGAAAATCATTCAGAATAATTGAAAGTCAATATGTCATTAGATGTTTTTGAAAAAATGACCCTTTTTCTACAATGTTTTGATTTGTATTATTATTTTGTTTTGGGGTTGCTGTGTTTGCATTTTACCCCTAGTGCACATGTGCTGCATCTGTTTAAAAAGTGACTTGCATCTGTACAGCTTAGCCCAGTTTGAAACAAATAGCTACATGAATGCATTTTGCACGGGGACAAAGTCAGGGCCATCTGAAAATGAAGTACATTTTGAGTTGAGCTCAGAAGGACCTACTAGCTTTTGGGGTCATTGACCTTTAAAACTTTCTTTAAACACTGGCAAGTTGATTCTAGCCTTGGATTTGGAAATTACCTATGTTGTCTATCATTCTCACCTCTCTCAAAAATAGGCATTAGAAATTTGGAAAATGAGTGCCTAGGAGGGACTGTGGGATAGCTAGTTAGCTTTAGCAAGATAGTTTCTGTCAGTTGAGTATTAGAAAGCTGAGCTTCCTAAAGCTGAGTTGTTTTCTAGATGGCTGCTAGCTTAGATACAATTTTGATAAATGTTTTTCCTACCAGTCTTGTACACTGTGATAACTAACAGGATTTCTGATATCAGAATAAAGAGATATTGTGTTCATGAATAAGGTCAGAGGTGTTGTGGATAAAATGTGTTCTTTTTTAGACAGTTAAATTACCATATACCTTGTTCAAATTCAGGAAAATTTTATATGCCAACTTTATTTTTACTAACAAACTGATATCATGTCATTTTGAATATACAAACCTTACATATATTCCCTGTGGAGTAACAACCAATCTGGTATCAGAAGGAAAAGGTAATGAGAAGTGTAATTACTTAATAAAGATGAGCTCAATATTGTCTGTTTTCTATTTTGAAAATACCACCTGTTTTCATTAGCATTTTTCTATCTCACATTTAAATTGCACCATACACCCAGTACAGTGAACTTGCAGTGTAAGTGCAAATTCAAATTGTGCTAGATTCTGAATTAAAAAATAAAATAATGATACAACAAAAGATACCTTGGAAAAGTTCATCACAGCTTGTGCTTGGATGTTTTACAGTTGCCACAACACAAATCCTTTATCAGTGAATACTTGTTTAAAATGTTACTTACAATAAATTATACAAAAGGGAAGATAAAAAGTGATACTGGTTGGTTGTTGGGTTAATCAGTACTATTGACAGTTTGACAAATCTCTCTTGTCAAATGAGACTGGAACACATTCTTCAAGCTCTTTACATTTCCTGGCATTTTAATTCCCCCCCCCCTCCCAATCTGCAATAACAATGTAGTTTGCCTCTTGAATTGTAATGCATATTTGACAGATCAGATGAACACAGATGCAACTTCTCTGACATCAAAAACAGTGTTTCTCCCTAAACAAAAAATTCAATTCTGAAGCTGCAAACAGCACTGGCACTATTTTCCCTGATAAAATATGTAACACTAGAGTGAAATCTTCACTATCATGGCAGCTGGTGAACATGTAACATTCTGTTCCAAGTTTTTCATATGAAATACACATTTGCATTAAAGTATAAAGCCAAAAAGTAGGACTAACCTGAGAGTCTGGCTCACCCAAGATAATTAAGATTCATGCCATTCAGCATATGCATTTGAAATGCAAAACATTTTCTCATGGCTACGCTTTGATAATCTTCTAACATTAAAATTCAACAAAGTAAATTGAGAACAATAACAATAGTAGCATTTCACAGTTCAATTAGGCATCTATTTATCTGTTTAATTTGTCTACCTATCTGCTGAAATATTTTAGCCGATACTGTTGGGGACTTTAACCCCGACAGCGAAATTCGTTGTCTGTTCAGCTAGAGAGACAGGCAACACCAGCAAGGTCCGATCAAAAGCCTTTTATTGACAAGTGCACGCATCAACAAAAGGCTGCTCGTCTCCAGTGAGAACCAGCCCCTTTTTACAGCTTAGCATTAGCCTATATAGACAGTTTTATTACGTCATACATCACTCACTTGAGCAAAACCCACCCCCCTTTGTTTAACAACTTAAAACTAGACACTTTTAATATACACACATGCCTAGACTTTATGTCTACAACTTTAGATTATTAATTATATCTTAACAACACCCAAAAGCAGGGGCGGCTCTAGAAATCGGGCTGCCCCAAGCAGCGCGGAGCGCTGCGCCGCCCTTCCCCGGTCCCGCGGCTGGTCCCCTCTTCCCGCGGCTCCGGTTGAGCTCCTGCCGGCATGCCTGCGGCAGGTCCACCGGAGCCCGGGACGAGCGGACCTGCCGCAGTCATGCCTGCGGCAGGTCCGCTCATCCCGGGCTCCGGTGGACCTGCCACAGGCATGCCGGCGGGAGCTCCACCGGAGCCAAATGCCGCCCCCCCGGGAAACGGACGCCCCAAGCGCCTGCTTGGCGCGCTGGTGTCTAGAGCCGCCCCTGCCCAAAAGTTAGAAATACAGGGGAGTTTTTAAACAAACCTATAACTCAACCAAAAGTTAGAATCTGAACCGTGGGATGCTAGAGTTCCTTATCAGCTCTTCAAACACTGTCCTTAGCACAGCTAATGGTATGCCAGCCATGCAATCCCTGGTTTATCTCAGGCTTGTCTCACGTTTTCCAGGGCTCTGTAAAACAATGCTGCTTTTCAATACTTTTCCACTCGGGGATTACCCAAAACCTTTGCTAGCCTGATTTCAGTCAGGTTAGCATAACTGTTTTGTCTGCTATATTTTCATTCAGGCCTAACAATACCATGACCTACAGGGTTTAGTGTTAAAAATAATCAGAATCTAAATTTAGAAAGTAAATTCCCACTAAAGCGAGTAACTAGTCTGGATCCTCAACTCTAGTCTACTCCCAATACCATCCACCTTTGGGTTGGCTTTCTCTCAGGGCCATTTCAGGAGCCTCTTTAACCCTTGATATCCTCTCTCACCAGGACTAGGATATAAACTCCCTCTTGAAGCTCCTCTGCTAACCAGAGACAGATTATTGAGAGCTTCTCCTCTATCCCTGCTGGCCACTTCTATGAAGTGCTTCCTGCTCCTCATCCCCCAGCTGGGAGTCATCCTTCATTAGGTCTGGCCCACTCTCCAGGTAAATTAATTGGCTCTCAGGCCCACATTAATCATCTCAACATCTATGTGAGGTAAATACTCCATCACAAGGATATTTATTCTGAGTTCTGTCTCAGGACTCTTGTGGGCCCCTAAATCTGCAGTGTTTCACAGGGTGTCTCGTGGCATCTCTCTTGCTCATGGACTATCCTGGAAATTATTTTGAGTAGCCTTGCAGGATCCCTTACTGAATGTGCCTATGTGTCTCATGTATGAGAAAATATAATGATTTGGAAGGGAGAGGAAGGGGAGAACTGATTATATAGCGAGAGGAAGAGCGAAATGGAGAAGTATTTCCCATATAGCGCATTCATAGTGATAAAAGCAGCCATATGACAGGAAGTTCTTTTGATCTTATTTAGACTCCCAGATAAAAAATATGTTGAACAGGAGTTAAGGTTAAATAAATATAGAACCTAGAAATGTAGGGCTGGAAGACACCTCAAGAGGTTATTTAGCCCAGGGCTGTGTTAGCATTAAATATACCTAGGCCATCCCTGACAGGTGTTTGTCTGTTTGTCAGTAACGGGGGATTTCACAACCTCCCATGGTAACCTATTCCAGTAATTAATTAGCTTTAATTAGCTTTACAAGTGGAAAGTTTTCCTGACATCTAACCTAAATCTCCCTGGCTGAAAAGAAGTTGATTCCCTTTTTCCCTCCCCTGAATGAACACGGAGAACAACTGATCACCATCCTCTTTATAAAAACCTTTTAAACATTTGAAGTGTCTTATACCTTCCTTAGGCTTCTCTTCTCTAAACCAAACATATCCTGTTCTTTCAACATTTCAGTATTCAGCATAGATGGTGCTTTCTATGTCTCTTATTTTGTTGCTCTCCTCTGGATTCTCTGCAATTTACGTAAGAACATAAGAATGGCCATACTGGGTCAGACCAAAGGTCCATCTAGCCCAGTATCCTGTCTACCAACAGTGGCCAATGCCAGGTGCCCCAGAGGGAGTGAACCCAACAGACAATGATCAAGTGATCTCTCTCCTGCCATCCATCTCCACCCTCTGACAAACAGAGGCTAGGAACACCATTCCTTACCCATCCTGGCTAATAGCCATTAATAGACTTAACCTCCATGAATTTATCCAGTTCTCTTTTAAACACTGTTATAGTCCTAGCCTTCACAACCTCTTCAGGTAAGGAGTTCCACAAGTTGACTGTGTGCTGCGTGAAGAAGAACTTCCTTTTATTTGTTTTAAACCTGCTGCCCATTCATTTATTTGGTGGCCCCTAGTTCTTGTATCATGGGAACAAGTAAATAACTTTTCCTTATTTACTTTCTCTACATCACTCATGATTTTATATACCTCTATCATATCCCCCCTTTAGTCTCCTCTTTTCAAAGCTGAAAACTCCTAGCCTCTTTAATCTCTCCAAACCCCTAATCATTTTAGTTGCCCTTCTCTGAACCTTTTCTAATGCCAGTATATCTTTTTTGAGATGAGGAGACCACATCTGTACGCAGTATTCAAGATGTGGGTGTACCGTGGATTTATATAAGGGCAATAAGATACTCTCCACCTTATTTTCTATCCCCTTCTTAATGATTCCTAACATCCTGTTTGCGTTTTTGACTGCTGCTGCATACTGCGTGGACGTCTTCAGAGAACTATCCACGATGACTCCAAGATCTTTTTCCTGATTCGTTGTAGCTAAATTAGCCCCCATCATATTGTATGTATAGTTGGGGTTATTTCTTCCAATGTGCATTACTGTACGTTTATCCACATTAAATTTCATTTGCCATTTTGTTGCCCAATCACTGAATTTTGTGAGATCTTTTTCAAGTTCTTCACAGTCTGCTTTGGTCTTAACCAGTGATGAGCTCCCAAAATCCTAATAACAGGTTCTCTACCGGGTCCTCGATGGCACTTCGGCGATGGGGGGGGTGTCTTCACTCGCTCCAGGTTTTCGGCAGCATTTCGGTGGCGGGTCCTTCACCCGGAGCAAGTGAAGACTGCCCCCCCCCCCGCCACCAAAGACCCGGTAGGGAACCGTGCGGTGAGTACAAGCCCCACGTGCCTGTCTCCCCCCCCATCCGACCCCAACCCAACCCACGTCCTGCCCCTGACTGCCCCCCTCAGAACTCACAATCCATCAACACCCCCCACCACTCCTTGTCTCCTCACCACCCCTTCCCGAGACCAGAGGTGAAAGTAAGTCCAGTGACTTACCGGTATGCTGGGGCCAGCTCTGGTCCCTGGAAGGGGCATGGCTGAGGGAGTCAGAGCCAGCTCCAGCCCACCCTGTAAGGTAAGTGCCCCCCCACCGGGGTAGCAGCAGCAGCCCAGGGTTCCGGGGGCTATTTAAAAGGCTCAGGGCTTCCCTGCTTCTACTGCCCTGGCCCTGTAAATAGCTGTGGGAGCCCTGGGGAAGAAGCGGGGCTCCCACGGCTATTTAAAGGACCAGTGCAGCAGAGGCAGCTGGAGCCCCGGGCCCTTTAAATAGCCCCTGGAGCCCCCCACTACTCCTGGGCTCTGGGGGCTATATAAAGGGCCCGGGGCTCCCCTGCTTCTACTGCGCCAGCCCTTTAAAAAGCCACGGGAGCCTACCCCATACCCAACTTGCCCTGATCCCTGTCCCCTGACTGCCTCGACCCCATCAACCACCACCCCAAAAGACCCCCGGAACTACCACGCCTACCCAACCCCCCCATACCCAGTCCCCTGACTGCTCCCCCCGAACCTCCACGCTCTCCAACAGCTCCCTGCCCCTTATCCATCCCATCCTCGCAGCCCCAGCCCAGCCCCCTTACCATGCTGCTGGTCTTAATTATCTTCAGCAGTTTAGTATCATCTGCAAACTTTGCCACCTCACTTTTTACCCCTTTCTCCAGATCGTTTATGAATAAGTTGAATAGGACTGGTCTGAGGACTGATCCTTGGGGGACATCACTTGCTACCCCTCTCCATTCTGAGAATTTACCATTTATCCCTTCCCTTTGTTCCCTGTCTTTTAACCAGTTCTCAATCCATGAAGGACCATCCCTCTTATCTCATGACAACTTAATTTATGTAAGAGCTTTTGGTGATGGACCTTGTCAAGGGCTTTCTGGAAATCTAAGTACACTATGTCCACTGGATCCCCCTTGTCACATGTTTGTTGACCCCTTCAAAGTACTCTAATAGATTAGTAAGACACGATTTCCCTTTACAGAAACCATGTTGACTTTTGCCCAAGAATTTATGTTCTTCTATGTGTCTGACAATTTTATTCTTTACTATTGTTTCAACTAATTTGCCCGGTACTGACATTAGACTTACCGGTCTGTAATTGCCGGGATCACCTCTAGAGCCCTCTTTAAATATTGGCATTACATTCGCTAAAGGTAATAATTGGAGATATACCAATCTCCTAGAAGTGGAAGGGACCTTAAAAGGTCATTGAGTCCAGCCCCCTGCCTTCACTAGCAGGACCAATTTTTACCCCAGACCCCTAAGTGGCCCCCTCAAGGATTGAGCTCACAACCCTGGGTTTAGCATGCCACTGCTCAAACCACTGAGCTATCTTCCAGTCATTGGGTACAGAAGTTGATTTAAAGGACATGTTACAAACCATAGTTAATAGTTCTGCAACTTCACATTTGAGTTCTTTCAGAACTCTTGGGTGAATGCCATCTGGTTCCGCTGACTTGTTACTGTTAAGTTTATCAATTAATTCCAAAATCTCCTCTAGTGACACCTCAATCTGTGACAACTCCTCTGATTTGTCACCTACAAAAGCCGGCTTAGGTTTGGGAATCTCCCTAACATCCTCAGCCATGAAGACTGAAGCAAAGAATCCATTTAGTTTCTCTGCAATGACTTTATCGTCTTTAAGCGCTCCTTTTGTATCTCGATCGTCCAGGGCCCCCACTCATTGTTTGGCAGGCTTCCTGCTTCTGATGTACTTAAAAAACATTTTGTTATTATCTTTTGAGTTTTTGGCTAGCTGTTCTTCAAACTCCTCTTTGGCTTTTCTTATTACATTTTTACACTTAATTTGGCACTGTTTATGCTCCTTTCTATTTACCTCACTAGGATTTGACTTCCACTCTTTAAAAGATGCCTTTTTATCTCCCACTGCTTCTTTTACATGGTTGTTAAGCCACGGTGGCTCTTTTTTAGTTCTTTTACTGTGTTTTTTTAATTTGGGGTATACATTTAAGTTGGGCATCTATTATGTTGTCTTTGATAAGTGTCCATGCAGCTTGCAGGGATTTCACTTTAGTCACTGTACCCTTTAATTTCTGTTTAACTAACCCCCTTATTTTAGCATAGTTCCCCTTTCTGAAATTAAATGCCACAGTGTTGGGCTGTTGAGGTGTTCTTCCCACCACAGGGATGTTAAATGTTATTATATAATGGTCACTACTTCCAAGCGGTCCTGTTATAGTTATCTCTTGGACCAGCTCCTGTGCTCCACTCAGGACTAAATCGAGAATTGCCTCTCCCTTTGTGGGTTTCTGTACCAGTTGCTCCAAGAAGCAGTCATTTAAAGTATCGAGAAATTTTGTCTCTGCATTTTGTCCTGAGGTGACATGTTCCCAGTCAATATGGGGATAACTGAAATCCCCCAATATTATTGAGTTCTTAATTTTGATAGCCTCTCTAATTTCCCTCAAGATTTCATCGTCACTATTACTGTCTTGGTTAGGCGGTCGATAATAGATCCCTAATGTTATATTCTTACTAGAGCTTTGAATTACTATCCATAGAGATTCTATGGAACATGTGGTTTCACTTAAGATTTTTACTTCATTTGATTCTACATTTTCTTTCACATATATTGCCACTCCTCCACCCTCCATGACCTGTTCTGTCCTTCCGATATATTTTGTACCCCGGAATGATTGTGTCCCATTGATTGTCCTCAGTCCACCAGGTTTCTGTGATGCCTATTATATCCTCCTTTATCATGAGGCACTCTAGTTCACCCATCTTTTTATTTAGACTTCTAGCATTTATATACAAGCACTTTAAAAATTTGTCACTGTTTATTTGTCTGCTCTTTTCTGATGTGTCTGATTCTTTTTTATGTGAATGTTTCTCATCTGATCTGGCCCCTAGATTATCCTTTTCCCCTCCTCCTGACTAAAACTTAGAGAATCTCTATACTGTCCTCTAAGAGAAGTCTCTGTCCAATCCTCTGCAGCAGTCTGTTTTCCCTCCTCTCTTAGTTTAAAAACTGTTCTGCAACCTTTTTAATATTAAGTGCCAGCAGACTGGTTCTACTTTGGTTTAGGTGGAGCGCATCTCTCCTGTATAGGCTCCCCCATCCCAAAAGTTTCCCCAGTTCCTAATGAATCTAAACTCCTCCTCTCTACACCATCATCTTATCCATTCATTTATCTATATGTTTCTTAAAATGTGGTGCCCCAAATTGGATACAGTACTCTAGCTGAGGCCTCACCAGTGCTGAGAAGACAGGAACAATTACCTCTCATGTTTTACATACAACACTGCTGTTAATATATCCCAGAATGACATTTGCCTTTTTCACAACAGCATCACACTGTTAACTTGTGTTCAATTTGTGACCCACTATAATCCCCAGATCCTTTTCAGCCCAATATTACTGCCCAGCCAGTTATTCCCCATTTAGTATTTGTGTATTTGTTTTCCTTCCTAAATGCAGTACTCCCTCTCACATGGTGTCATCCATAAATTTTATAAGTGTTATCACTTCTCAGCCAACAGATTTTATGTCAGTCAGTCCCAAACCATTCATACGATTTAACATTAGGAGTGGATAGCAACAGTCCCCTAATTGCACATTAAAAGATAAACCATCTGAGATTACTCTTCAGCATACAAAAATGTTCACTGTCAGTCCCATTTGCATTAACAGAGACTAATATACTATTAAAGTCAAGAATCAACTAAAATGTTACCTACATTTTAAAGATTTTTGAGGCTTGAAAACATTTGACAATGAAGTAAAATACTGTAATTTCAAAGTTTTTGTAAACCAAATGAAACAAAGTAGAGCTAGAAATCTTATGTTTTGCTGGGGTTTCCAAGAGTGATTTCTCAGTCCATCATTCAGATAATCATCGAAACAGTAAGATGTTTTATCCAAACAAAACCTCTGAAGTTTTTGAGGTTCATCCATCACTACTCAAGCAATCACTTGTTTACCTGGTTATTTGTATGCTTTCCCATTCTTTCTTTTATAAATCTTTTCCACAGGTCTCAAAGGCCACAACTATAGGGCAAAGATTTGCTTGTCCACCTGGACAAAAAAACCTCTTTTGTGGGCCTCCCACAGAACACTAGGGAGGCAGCCCTGGCATGGTAGAGGATAGTTAAGTAGGGTGGTAGAGAATGTCTCTGAAAAGTACATTTATTCAGGGTACATGAGTTCATGTTATCCACGGTGTATCAAAAAACTAAAGAAAACATTCAGCAAATCATTAAGGCCCCACTTGTGCCTGGGAATAAGGTGGGGGCAAGTGAAATGATTCCCTCCTCAAAATTGCATCCTAATCCCATTACATGATTCTGACAGTGCTGCAGTGCTTGCTCCTGTCTAGTAATGTTAGTCACCTCAAAAGCAGTGGCAGAGTGGTGGGGAAGAGTGCACCCTTTCCCAAAACATACACTATATCCTCTTCAGTGATGTAGCAGTGGGTACACTCCCCTACACTCATCTGGTTGCTCCTAGAGTCAATGTGCCTGCCTGAACCACAGTGCTTCCCATAGCTCCTGCAGGGGTTGGCAGATCCACAATGTGGACAATGATATGAAGGTACAACTAAGTAAGGGTTGTCAGGCATTGGGTTTTTGATTGGAATGCCCAGTCAAAAAGGGACCCTGGCGACTCTGGTCAGCACCACTAACTGGGCCATTACAAGTCTGATCAGTGGAGCAGTGGGGCTAAGGCAGGTTCCCTGCCTGCCCTGGTTCCGCACAGCTCCTGGAAGCGGCTGGCATTTCCCTATGGACCCTAGGCACAGGGGTGGCCCAGGAGGCTCTGCACACTGCCCCTGCCCTGAGTGCTGGCTCCGCAGCTCCCATTGGCTAGGAACTGGGAGCAATGGAAGCTGCGGAGGCGGTGCCTGTGGACAAGAGCAGCGTGCAGAGCCCCCGCTCACCTCCGTGCCTAGGGGCTGCAGGGACATACTGTCCACTTCCAGGAGACACCAGAGGTATCACCCAGAGCCAGCACCTGGAATACCCCCTTCAGCATCCCAACCCCCCGCCCCAGCCCAGTGAAAATGAGCAAGTGAGTGAGGGTGGGGGAGGGCAAGCAACAGAGGGAGGGGGGATGGAGTGAGCAGGGGTGTATGGAGAAGGGGTGGGGCAGGGCCACAGGGAATGGTATGGCAGGGGTCGGGCAAGGGTATTCTGTTTTCTGCAATCAGAAAGTTGGCAACCCTAAAATGAGTCCTAACTGTGGAGTCACCATGCCAGCCTCTCTAAGCAGGGAGACTTAACTAGCTGATATATTAGCAGTCTATTCACAACATAGCTGAGTACAGGGCTAATCAGGTCAACTAGAGCTCAAGGAGCTAGAGTTTTAATTGTAGAATCTTCTGTCCGCATGTTCCCAGTGTGGGAAACCAGTGGGAGAACAGTTCACCAACATGTTGAGGTTTAGTTCTTAATGGAACAAGGCTCTGCCCATCCATTTTCATTCTTAAAGGCAATATCCTTATGTGGGGAGGGATAGCTCAGTGGTTTGAGAATTGGCCTGCTAAACCCAGGGTTGTGAGCTCAATCTTTGAGGTGACCATTTAGGGATCTGGGGCAAAAACCTGTTTGGGGATTGGTCTTGCTTTGAGCAGGGGGTCAGACTAGATGGCCTCCTGAGGCCCCTTCCAACCCTGGCATTCTATGAGATACCCAGGTACTTCAGCACTTGAAATACCTTCAGTATCTAGGGACTTGGATTTAAGTAAGGACCCAGAAGTAAATGATAATCTGAATCTCAAATCTTTGAAATTAGTCAGGCTTTCTTATGAAGGTTCCCATGCTTCATGATTGGGATTACTCAAGAAATACTTTGGGAACAATCACTGCCATTTTATCTTGATACTTCTTGATCTAGCCACTAAATTTTACTTTTACCTCCTCCCTGCATCCAACTCTATTAATTTGTTTCAGTCACATGGTGTTTCTTGTTATAATCTCTTTTTTATTTCTTTGTACACTGCCCTACTACCATGACACCCTAATCCTTAACTGGGGTCACTAAGCACAAATAATAAGATAAACCCAGTACCAGAAAGTACAGATGAGCATAGTATTGAAAAATACTGAAAATAAAAAGTTAACTTGTTTTGAATATTTTTTCAATACTATTTTTTCATTCTAAGGAAGAGTTAGAGATGAAGAAAAATGTGCAAATTAATGTACAGAACTGTAGACAGAAACAGCTTAATAGGTGACAAGGAAAAATGCATTTTAAAATTTGACAAGATACAGCTTGCATTTTCCCCCTGAATCCATTGAGCTTTAATGGAATAGCTAGAACTCAATGAAATTGCTAGTTACACTGAGCAAATAATTTGTAACAATCAGGGCCTCCAGGTACATGGAGAACGTAGGAAGAATTTACAGTTTGAAAAGGTAACATTAGTGTCATGGGGAGATAAGATAGTTAACTGGTTTTAACAGTAAAGTGCTACCTTTATAAAGTTCTTCTTGGTTTCATTAATCTACTCTGCAACAGAGAAGAGTTCAAGCAGCAAGGGAGCAGTGTGAAGAATATGCAGCCTATTACTGTCTCTACCAGTGCTGCTGATGCACTGTTGGGTTATCACTTCGCATCCCTTTAATCTTTTTATGCTCTTTACATGCCCTATAGCAATTGCTACATTTAATCATATTTAACAGCTTGAATGTTAAAAAGTTAAGTAGTTTTAACTATTGATTTTTACCTTCAACAATATTCAACTTTATTATTCCTATCCCAAACCCACTAGCACGATTGACAGCTTTAGACAGTCTATCTATATACTGTACCATGATCCTCATCACTCCCACAATCATGTAAAATGTACATCTCTAAAGCTATAGTAGGCAATATCATTAAAATAATCATCTTCCATTGTCACCCTTTTGACATACTACCTATTTGGTGCTACAGTTACACAGATCTCATCTACTGCAGGTTTTTTTTTCCCACTATTCATGAGACCTAAGAGAGAATGCTACTGTAATAGCCCTCCAAAATAAGAACTATTGCCTCAGCCTGGCTTGTAGAAGTTAATATTTTTTTGTTTTTATTGAGTTCCGTACCTCACTCTAGAATTTCTTATTCAAACATTCTAGTTTCAGCTTGGATGCTTTCAGAAAATTATTTGCTTTCCCTTGAAATATGGCCCATCCAAATTAATAGAAAATGCTTCTATTTTCATTTCAGTAGTAAACCCGAATAAAATTTACTTTTTCCTACTCTAACTCAAATAACTTTCCTGACTGTCTCTCAGGAAATGTACTTCCAAATTGTTCATGCTGGTGTAATGGACTCTGATAGTGTCTTTGTGACCTTTTAAACACTGTCAAGATGTTTCCAAGTCAACTTACACAATGTTCTGCTTCAGCAATACAGGTAACATAAGATTTGCTGTATTGCTTAGATCATTGGTCCATCAAGTATGGTATTCAGCTGGTCGCACTGGCCAATACCTGATGCTTCAACTTCACCTCATTCTAAAGTGCACTTAGCTAATTGTGTAATTCTGCAGATGTGGGATGGGTTGGGAGGCGATCAGCTTACACCTTGAAACATATGAGTTTTGATTACTTTTCCCTTCGCACGCATAGTTACAAGTACTATTGATAATAAAAAGTCTTATAAATTTATCCACAGCTATTGCAAAGGGTGAGGGACAGTTAATTAATCATCAACGCCACTATCAATTTGTTTATAGATTCATAGATTCTAGGGCTGGAAGGGACCTCGAGAGATCATCGAGTCCAGTCCCCTGCCCTTATGGCAGGACGAAATACTGTCTAGACCATCCCTGATAGACATTTATCTAACCTACTCTTAAATATCTCCAGAGATGGCGATTCCACAACCTCCCTAGGCAATTTATTCCAGTGTTTAACCACCCTGACAGTTAGGAATTTTTTCCTAATGTCCAACCTAAACCTCCCTTGCTGCAGTTTAAGCCCATTGCTTCTTGTTCTATCCTTAGAGGCTAAGATGAACAAGTTTTCTCCCTCCTCCTTATGACACCCTTTTAGGTACCTGAAAACTGCTATCATGTCCCCTCTCAGTCTTCTCTTTTCCAAACTAAACAAACCCAGTTCTTTCAGCCTTCCTTCATAGGTCATGTTCTCTAGACCTTTAATCATTCGTGTTGCTCTTCTCTGGACCCTCTCCAATTTCTCCACATCTTTCTTGAAATGCGGTGCCCAGAACTGGACACAATATTCCAGCTGAGGTCTAACCAGCGCAGAGCAGAGTGGAAGAATGACTTCTCGTGTGTTGCTCACAACACACCTGTTAATGCATCCCAGAATCACGTTTGCTTTTTTGCAACAGCATCACACTGTTGACTCATATTTAGCTTGTGGTCCACTATAACCCCTAGATCCCTTTCTGCTGTACTCCTTCCTTGACAGTCTCTTCCCATTCTGTATGTGTAAAACTGATTGTTCCTTTCTAAGTGGAGCACTTTGCATTGTCTTTGTTAAACTTCATCCTGTTTACCTCAGACCATTTCTCCAGTTTGTCCAGATCATTTTGAATTATGATCATATCCTCCAAAGCAGTTGCAATCCCTTCCAGTTTGGTATCATCTGCAAACATAAAAAGTGTACTTTCTATGCCAATATCTAAGTCGTTGATGAAGATATTGAACAGAGCCAGTCCCAAAACAGACCCCTGCGGAACCCCACTTGTTATACCTTTCTAGCAGGATTGGGAACCATTAATAACTACTCTCTGAGTATGATTGATCCAGTCAGTTATGCACCCACATTATAGTAGTCCCATCTAAGTTGTATTTGCCTAGTTTATTGATAAGAATATCATGCAAGACTGTATCAAATGCCTTACTAATGTCTAGGTATACCACATCCACTGCTTCTCCCTTATCTACAAGATTAGTTATCCTATCAAAGAAAGTTATCAGATTTGTTCTTTACAAATCCATGCTGGCTATTCCCTATGACCTTACCACCTTCCAAGAGTTTGCAGATGATTTCCTTAATTACTTGCTCCATTATCTTCCCTGGCACAGAAGTTAAACTAACTGGTCTGTAGTTTCCTGGGTTGTTTTTATTTCCCTTTTTATAGATAGGCACTATATATGCCCTTTTCCAGTCATCTGGAATCTCTCCTGTCTCCCATGATTTTCCAAAGATAATAGCTAGAGGCTCAGAGATACCTCGTCTATTAGCTCCTTGAGTATTCAAGGATGCATTTCATCAGGCCCTGGTGACTTACAGGCATCTAACTTTTCTAAGTGATTTTTAACTTGTTCTTTTTTATTTTATCTTCCAAACCTACCTGTGGAGTAAAGGCTTTCTTACTTTTTCTGTCTATGCTAGTTTCACAAATGTCATCACTGGCTAAATTCTAGTCTTAATTATTTGAGTATAAATGCAGAGTAACTCCACTGAATTCAGGATTTGGTGACATTTTGTCTTCCTATATAACCTTATGAATGTTAGTGTTGACCTTTACACTGCCTTTGCCTACCTGTACTACACTCTGTGTGTGGCAACTTTCCTCTTCAGTTTTACATTATTAATAAACAGGGCAATGATTGTATAGATAATTATGTTAATTATTCTATAGTTGTTTTACAAATACAAGAAAACAAGGACCCCATCTTGAAGATTTGACAATCTAGGTGAAGGTCATCACCCATTTTCACTGAAGTAATTCACGCTGCTCTAAATTCTTCCATCTGATTTTAACTACCCTAAGCATTTTTCCAAGACAATGTAACTTCCTAGAGTTAACCCACACAATGTAATAAGATGTAACCAGGTTTCTAATCTGTTGCTACTATTGAGTTTTATGATAAGATTAAAAAAATAACACAATGCTCAACAGAAACAAATAATTATAGTGTCAGTGAGAAGACGGTAATTACTAGACATCATCTGAACTAGAAGCAGGGAATTGATGTTTGTGCTGTCAGTCCATCTCTAATGCAAATGACTGGAAGGTTCCCTATAACCACAGAATTCCTCTTTCCCTTAACTGAATTTTTTTTAAAAATATCACTCATGTTGGAACTTTATGGGTATCACATAGTGTGTGAACTGAATGATGCCCTTAGGCACTTTAATGTGATAAGTAGGCATATTCTTTGCATTTGCTGAACTAGTTCTGTTCATATCATATTAAATGTGACCAATTTATTAGCATAAAACTTCACATCTCTTAAGTGCTTTGTCTTGATTCCCAAATTACTCCTCATCTATATGCTTCCTTTGGGAGATGTCATTCTTTGACATATCTTCCTGAAGCACATGAGTAGACACCTCAGTAAGCAGAGAAATGCATACATGCCACCTACAAATTGATGAGTCTCTCTCATAGCTATCTATTCAATTTAAAATTAGGGGTTTGATTCAAACATTGTGGTCAGACACTAAAAATAGTTTTGATTTTGTTTGCTTCTGTGTCTAATAATGACTGTTCTTAGACTATGGATTATATTTCTACTACAGCAATTAAAAAAAAAACCTGACAGCTAGGGGAAGAAAGGACATTTTTCTGTTTTCACATCGTTCTGTCTCAGTGGCATATTTTTTCAAATAAAGAAAGGAGTCTTAAGAGCTTTCATTAAAACAACTCTTTCTATAGAAAGAATAACCAATTCATGTTAGAAAGCTAAGAATGTATTTGCATTAAGGGAAAAGACTTTACACCCAGTGCCCATCTGCTTAAGCTTCATGAATTTTGAATTACAATGGAACTTCTTTAGAAGTAATTATGGTTACTCTGTGATTACCTATTGATTTTATTATGACTACTACAAGAAAAGTACATACCTAATTAATATGTCTGACTATATACAATAAATTGTTACCAATGTTAGCATACAGTAGCATCAGAGATGTACAATGAAAATAATCTGTGAATGGAATAGATATTGCTAGACCTCAGTGCTAGCACAGATAAATAACTTTATTGCTTCTTTCTCTTTTTAATATAAATTGAGGGGGCAGTCCCAAGATATCTAGTGACAATTATCCCTTTTCAATTTCATCATTCAGACATCATGCCACTTGAAGAATGTTCCATCCTCTGGGGCATATGAGCTAGTGTTGATTAATCCCAGTATTATATTGATCTTGAACAGCTGGGTATAACAGGATTGCACTGTATACTAAACTTTCAATTGATTTTAAATAGAATCATTTACAAAAAGTAATTCAACACTTGTTTATTCATGAATTTAAATAAGCCACAGGGTTTTTTTTGTTTGTTTTTTTTTTGCTCTGAAATATAGGATCAAAAGCAGTGTAGAATCAGACTTGGACATAAATGTGCAGAGTGTTTTAATGGAGATGTTGGGAATTGGGATTATTTGATGAGTGATGCACTTTAAAATGTTGAGGACTGGAGTCAAAGGAACAATAGATAATGAATGTGCCACAAAAAAAACTGCATAGAATAGATATTCAAGAGAAAAAGCACACACATCATGCCAAACTGATGTGTTTATGTGATGGAACAATGCTCCATTAAATATTTAGGACCAGATTCGCTAAACTTCTTAACTGACTTGTGCCTATAACAGAAATGCAAGCGTAGGTGTGTACCTATATTTATGTATGCAACAACTACTTTTACAGTAGCACATTGGGTAAATGCTTGTGCTCAAAGTCAGAAGATGGACATAATTGCATTAAACTTCATGATAAGCAGAGTGAAGCTTCACAGTAAAAGGAGCAAGTCCTTTGAAAAGCACTGAAGAAATGCAGGATGCCCACTCTATTTTACTTATAGGTCAGTTTTGTATATCCTACACAGCTTTCACTTATTGACATTAGTGAGAATTTTGGCTGAACAAAAGACTTAATGATTTGGCTTTGTAAATATAATTTGACTATAGATGAATAATCAGGTTCCATAGTATTAAAGCTTAATATAAAGCCTACTGAACCAATGGGAGTCTTTTCATTTACTTCACCAAAGGCATGATCCAATACTTAATGTAGAAAAATTCTACCTCAGAAAGCTGTTTCAACTCTCTTTGCTTCGTAGTGTGGCTGGTTGAAAGTTTTATTTCAAAATTTTAAAAGGTATTATTTTTTTCAAAACATGTCTGCTTTCCATGGAAGATGAGTGTTCATTGTAAAACAGTTTAGCTAATAAAACAAACACTTTCTGTTTTTGGCCAAAATTAATAGTTTTGAGAAAGTCAATATTTTCCAAGGGGAGGGTGTGTATGAGTAAGTGTGCACGTGCATTTGTGTATGTGTGAGTGTGTGTATTTTTATATATATAAAATATAGTTTATATATACATTTGGAGATAGGTAGGTAGATAGAAAGAAAATTGGACATTATATATATATATGTCCAATTTTCTAACCAGTTCTACTTTTTAGCCTCTCCCCGCCCCAAATGTAGCAAAGAACATTCTACATTGATGACTGGGGACTACTTGCCAAATTTGAAGTTTTATATCCAATCTGGTTTGATGATCCAAGTGCACAAAATCCCACAAACATTTCTTAAAGCATGATTAGCATGTTTCCCATGCTTGAGAACCCAAAAATGACTGAATACTTTTCCCCAAAAAACTTCACAAGATAAATTCTCCAAGTATAAGATGTTTCAGCCAGGAAGCAAATGGCTTAGGAGAAAAATGTCGTCTTAACTATTACTGTAGTGCCATTCTAGTGACACAAAACTACAATGTGCATTATGAATGTCAATACTATTTTTGCTATTATATAAACATCTTGTTATATTGTGAGATCCAAGTACGTAAGAGAAACAACAAGTATGTAAGGGAAACAACACACTGTAATCCCTCAAAATCTCTTACGCCAAGACACTTTAATATTGGACATGTTTCATATGATTCCATACTCGTATAAGAATGGCTGATTTAGAAAATTCCAAATCCAGTACTCTATGCAGTTATCACCTTATCCACAGACTTTTATACTACGATAAGCACTATTAGACATACTTAGCCTTCAATGAAAGAACATACATAGCCTTTTGGAAAGAATGTGCTTATTATTATTTGCTGCTCAATTGTTCATTCACAGATGCAGCAAATAATAAGAAGCACTTTCTTTCAAAAACTGAACTGAGTCATTTGTGCATCCATATTTAAGATTATGGAAGGTGTGACAGGGTCCTCTTACCCCACACTAGCCCAGACAGGGTTAAACCCCAGGTATTGACAGCGGAAGTTCCGCCCCCCTGGCAAGACTAGGCATGCTCCAAGTGTTCTAGTAGTATAAAGGGAGGGAGAACAGCTCATTCTGGGTGAGAGGCTGAAGGGGAAGGACCTGCCTGGGAAGCTCCTGTAGAGGGCCAGCCAAAGCCTCTGACTGTGGCAGGAACTGAAGCCATCCACGACCCGCCTGCACTCTGGTGACTGGAGGAAACCCTGGAGACGACTGGCCCCGCCAAACACAGAGGACCCAATGTCTCATGGGAAACCCTGACACAGACTTTGGTAGGAAGTGACCCAGGGAGGATGATGTAGCAGTACTTCTCACCAGGGGAAACTCAGCATGACTCCCCTGCTGAGTCGGTGGCAAACCGCTACACCACTGTTAGGGCCCTGGGTCGGGGCCCGGTGGAGTTGGGTGGGCCTGGGCCCCTCTACTGGGGCTGCCACACCCCATAAGGGGTGCTCCAATGCTATAGACTCCGGCCAAAGGGCTGCTTAATGGTCTCCGGCTGTTAGGCCCCACAACCCTGCACCAAAGGGTGGTGCCATAGACTCTGGCCGCTATGCCACGCTGCCTTGCACTGAAGGGCTTTACGGACCATGACCGATAGCCCACACTGCCCTGACCCTAGTGGTGTGGACCATCACAGAAGGTAAGGATCATATCTGTATAAGATTTGGTGGACATGTTTGGGATAAAACATCAAAAAAACTATTATAGAAACCTAAATCCTGGGCAGTGATAACATTGATTTTTTTTTATCATGACACATGCAGCACAAAATAATCAGGCCTGTGAATAGTAGTATCTATGTGCTGAGTTCAGGAATGGTGCTTGAAATCCTACCTATTAAACAGGAGCAATAACAGCATGGAGTTTCTCCTATAAGCTTCCACTGAAGGAGAGATGAGATCTACCTCCATATGCCTCAGTGAGGACTCATTTTTAGGCCTGGATAAAAACTTGTTGTGGACATGATCCTCTCAGAAGCTACCAATTGTGTCTTCTGTTCACATGGAGTTCCTAGCTAGAGAGAGGTAGTTCACGGCAGAGTAGAAGAGCTCTGAAAATAACAAAGCAAACACATTAATTTCATTTTTAATACCACTTCATGCAGTAAATGTGGCATATAAAGAGTTTTCTTTAGTGTGATTTGCTTCCTTTCCTTCACTTAACTAAATAATAATGATGGATAAGTCAGGTTCTTGTGGCTTTGACCTCTATAACATCTTGCCAGTCCTCAGGGGGCAATGATGTTCATCCAAATACACTAGTGGTTTATCACATATTAGCCTCTACCTCTTCCTGTAAAGAAAATTATGTTTGAAGACAATCTGTTTAATATAGGTGTTGGTAATAGAAGATCTTGTAATTATATATGGGCAGTATGACAACATGACACAAGATTTATGTAGACATCTAAAACACACATAAACTTGCCATATGTCCTTTCGATTACTGTTCTGATGACTCTTTGAGCTTCGTTAGAATTTATCTCCCAGTGAGTTCAGGAACATGAAACAGGAATCACAAGCAAAATTTGCTAAGGATAACAGCCGTCTCATGAAATACATAGATTTTAGGGACACAGTAGCTTCTTTGGGGTAATAAACTACCAGTTTTATGAAAATACTTACATGGTAAGTATGTAACCATTAATGAGCTATTTTATTTGCCCAATAGCTCAGTGACTTAGATATAAGAGTTTAAAATGCATTTTCTAGCATATGCTGGCTGAGAAGTTGAGTCATGACCTGGTCCAGTGTGCTTTTTTACTATATCTGTGATATTGTAATTTGTACCTTCAATCTTTATCAAATACTTTTTAGTTATAGCAGTTATGGATGGGAATATATGCAAAAACTTTCAAAACTGCAAGTCTCACAGAACGGCCAGTAACAGTTTACAGGTATAAGAGAACAAATATCCAATAGATGTTTAGGAATGAGAGGGTACCCCAGGCACAGTCCCATGTTTTTGCTTTTGTATTTTTGCTTGGAGTATCTTAACATTATATTTTGAAAATTTTCCAGGAGACAAGAGCAGCTCTGCTTTAAAGGAGGGGAAAACCCAGCACCACATCCATCAGTTCCAAAGCCACAAAAAGGGGCTAAAATCTTTGTTTTAAGTACCACCACAGACTATTTTATGTGAGTCTGTAATGCCATCTAACGCCTCTGCTGCTGATCTTGAGATATGTTGACCATAATTACAGTTAGTTCTGAACTATTTTGCTTCTGTGTGCAATGTATACAAGTGCTAAATATGTGATCATTGCAATGTGTTCTAGCCTCTTATATGGGATTAAGATGCTGAATTATTATTGGGTTGTGTTTTTTTTTTTTTTTTGCTAATGGAGTGAAAACAAATGGGATAACATTATCTAGCCACCACAGATTAAATAGAAGGTTTTGCCATATTTTCATTCCTCAGGCTATCTGCCAGCAAATGAGTAGGGTGAACAGATGTCCTGACATTATAGGGACAGTCCCGATTTTTGGGTCTTTTTTCTTATATAGGTTCCTATTACCCTCCCACCCCCATCCTGATTTTTCACACTTGCTGTCTGGTCACCCTACAAATGAGAGAAGAAAAAAAATCAGTCGTATAGAGAATTTATGCATACAAATCTCATTATTTCTATTTAGCAGCTACTAAACATATTCTTGCACTGTGTGAAATGATTATGCCCATGGCCATGAACTCTTTTAGTTCTAAACTCTAATTTGAGACTTTTCAATAGCCTCTGAAAACTGAAAAAAATCTGCATATTGATCTTTCAAAGGGAATATCATGATTTAGATTTGTTATACTATGCAACTGCCAACAGACTGATAAAAAAATCTTTCAGTATTTTTCTAAGCCCACACTGGATCTCAGATGTGAGCTGCAAGCAATTTTTGATGGTAATATTTTGCTGAAGGCCTTTAGAGGTGCAGCTGCTGTGTATTTGGCAATGCCATCAGGAAGGCTCAGGTTGAGATTCGGAGGTCCTGGTAATACAAACTGTATATAAAACTTCATTTTTCAAGGGAATCACTGACAGCAGCTCATTGTTAGCTTTAAATATTTAATCTAATAAAATCATGAGCCAAAGCAAGTGGTATGTACACTTGTTACTTTTGGGAAATTGTTGCATGGTTTATTGTGTATGGAGGCAGAAACAGGCATTTTGTAAAGTCTTGAAACTTGAAATGAAACCAAAGGTCTTAACAGATTTCTAGATTGAAATTTTCATAATCTGGTTAACATTTTCATATAAAACATTTAGCTCAATCTGATGCCAAGTGTGGAGAAAGTTATGTGTATTAATTTGTATAAATATCACACACCAAGTTACTTGTGTGATATCCTGCTTGACTGCATAGAATTAAATCCAAGGAGAATTTAGATGGAAACAAACAGGAAACAAATCAATGACAGAGATAAAGTCCTTAAGGGAAACAATGGGGGGGGGCAATTAATTGGGGAATGCCCCTGGCTCTAACCAGGCTATTAAGGTTTTTTCTTTCAAGAGCTAAGCCTAAAATAAAAGGGATATTACACTATTTAAGGACACCAGGCCTAGGCAGGAAGGGGGTCATGTGTGGGTGATCAATAGCTGTTAGAAAGTGGGGGAGACATTGACACTGACACATAGGAGTCAGAGACTGCAGGAGAGCCATCTGCTTCTCCCAACCCAGATATGCTGGTGACTGGGCTATATGATATTTTTAAGTCAGCAGGTCCCGATAACGTATATCCAAGATATTTAAAATAGCTGGCTGAGGAAATCACTGGAACATTAATATTGATTTTTCAATAAATCTTGGAACCCGGGGGGAGTTCCAGAAGACTGGAAAAAAATTAATGTTGTTCAAATATGTAGAAAGGGTTATTATAATCTAGACAATCTGACATCAATCCCAGGCAAGATAGTGGAGCAGCTCATATAGGGCTAGACAAATAAAGGGGTGGAAAAATATAATTAATTCCAATCAACATGTATTTATGGAAAATCCATTCTGTCATACTAACGATATCTATTTTTGATGAGATTACAAGTTTGGTTGATAAAGGTAATAGTGTTGATGTAATACTTGGATTTCTGTAAGGGGTTTGATTTGGTACCGCACAACATTTTAGTCAAAAAAATTAACATGACACACATTAAATGGATTAAATGTTGGTTAACTGGTATGTTTCTAGTGGGGTAATGCAGGGATCTGTTCTTGGCCCTGTGCTATTTAATATTTTTATCAATGATCTGGAAGAAACTATAAAATGATCAGTGATACAGTTTGCAGATGACACAAAAATTGGGGGAGTTATAAATAATGAAGAAGACAGGTCACTGATACAGAACTATCTGGACTGCTTGGTAAACTGACTCAGACTTTATGGCCAGAAGGGCTAGTTAAAAGCATCTAGTCTCATCTCCTACCCATTTCAGGCCACAGAACCTCACCCACCTACTCCTGTAATAGACTCATAACCTCAGTTTCACCTATTTTACCATTAGGGCCAATACCAATAACACTATCTTTCCTCTTGATGTCCATTCTCCTACCCTCTGTTGTTCCTTTTTCCATTACCTTATTCTTTCTTACTTGATTTTCTCTTGTTCATTAGTAGAATCAGGCATGGAGATTACATGAGCATCTCCTAACAATCTCTCCTGAATTCCTAATTTGAAGCTCCTTTAATCAGTTGTGCCAATTTCTTCCCTATTCAGGGTGGAGGCCATCCCATGAGAACAGTCCCCTCTCTGGGAATGCTTCCCAGTGGTCAAACATCCCAAAGTCCTCTTTATAGCACAATTGCCTGATCCATCTGTTGATCATCATAATCTAGCAGTATCATTTGTTCCCACATGAAGGACAAACAGTGGATTCTTTCCTGCTCCCGTTAGGATCTTCTACAGCCTCAGGTCCACCTCCTGTATCTGAGCTCCCAACAGAAAGCACACCTTTCTGTTCTTCAGATCAGTTTTGGTGACATGTCTGTCTGTTCTTTATAGTGGGGAGCACACAGACACATAGACCTACCTCTTCCTGGTGTTGGTGCAATTCTTTGGCATCTCTGCTTCTATAATTTCTGTCTGTAAGTCCTCCTGTCTTTTGTTCAGACTGGCTATCTTCTGGGTGCAAGGAAACAAACATTTAAACATCTAAATGTAAATGTATAAATCTAGGAACAAAGTATGTAAGCCATACTTACAGGAAGGGGCTCTTTTTCCTGAGAAGCAGTGACTCTGAAAAATATTTGGGGGTCATGGTGGATAATCATCTGAATATGAACTCCCAGTGTGTCATTGTGGACAAAAGGGTTAATGTGATCCTTGGATTCATAAATAGGGGAATCTCAAGTAGGAGTTGAGAGGTTATTTTACTTAAGTGTTTGGAACTTGTGTTGAATTCTGTGTCAAATATTCAAGAACAATGTTGAAAAATTGGAGAGGGTTCAGAGAAGAACCCTGAGAATATTAAAAGAGTAGAAAACATGCCTTATAGTGACAGGCTCAGAGCTCAATCTATTTAGCTTAACAAAGAGAAGAGTGATTTGATTACAGTCTACAAGTAGCTACATGGGGAACAAATATTTAATAATAGGATCATCAGTCTAGCAGAGAAAGGTATAACAGGATCCAATGGCTGGTAGTTAAAGCTAGATAAATTCAAATATTGGAAATAAGGAATACATTTTTAATAGTGAGTGTAATTTGCCACTGGAACAATTTACCAGGGATCATGGTGGATTCTCCATCACTGACAATTTTTAAATTAAGATAGCAAAACATCCTGAAAGATATGTACTAGGAATTATTTTGTGGAAATTTATGTCCTGTGTTATACAGGAGGTTTACTAGATGATCACGATGGTCCCTTCTGGCCTTCAAATCTATGAATCTATGAATGCAATTTACCAAAGCTTGCAAGAAAAGATTAAGGGTTAAGTAAGTCGAAATATGCATATAGGCCTTTATTGTTTTAACCCTTGTCTCTGATTGCTATGCACTTTTGTGTGAATGAATAAATAATGCCTTGTTTTGACGAAGCGGGTTTTGAATCACATAAATCAGCTCCTGTCACAGACTCCCAGAGGAAAATGGCTTACAAGTGGCAAACACATTTGGGCTTGTTGGGTTAACACTGTTGAATAAGGGGTGCAGCCCAGAGATCCAGTCCCAGAATGATAGGTCTGTGTGGTCCCACCCCAAGAGGGATAAAGGTAGTAGTAAAACCTGTCCCCAAAGAGGGTCAGTTGAGAGAAACTAAAAAGGGTTCTAAAGCACAGCTGTTCCTGTAACCAGGACACCTACTCAATGCAACAGTGCTCTAAATTAGTCCTGTGATCAGAAATTCATAAGGATGTCAACACAAATTTTTGTAACTGAGTTTCTGAAACTAAACATAGTCTTCATAACTTTGGGTCCAATTCTGCCCAGACCAGCATAAGTATGAAAAGGTTTGGGAGAGCTAAACTTTCCTCCTTATTCCCTAGTGCAGGAGTCAATACAAGGGTCTGTTGAAAGCTGGAAGGAATAAAATGATGATTCTACATTGTAATATACAAGATACCAGTTACTTAACAATTTCTATTAATCATGTACTATAACTTGGCAGCACACACCACTCCTGAACTGAGGCTTTGAGAAACCATTTTTCTTCCTTCACCACGTGCTGAGACTAGCTCTTTCCCTGAAATCCAAATTTAGAATCACAAAGAAGGAGCGATCCAGCCCAAGTGACAAAGAGAAGTACAGGAAAAATAGACGTTCAGAGGTAAAGATAACAGATCGGAACAAAAATAAAAGAAAATGATCATGAAAGCCTGGCCCCACTGAAGTAAATGGCAAAACTCCCATTGACTTCAGTGACCCCAGTGACTGGAGAATCGTGGGAACAGAGAAAATGAAGAAAAAAATACCAACTAGACATAAGGAAGACAAGGCTAAGAAAATTTTTTCTCTGATATTCATGTCAGATGTGGAATATGTTTACATTTACATATGGCATAAAGATCAGGTGCACCTTTGAAATGGCTGTCAACACTAAGAGTATCCCCATTGTTTCTGTGAAATATAGGTAAGAATTTTTCTTGTTTCACCTTGACCCCTGAAGTGACTTCATGATTAGCACTTATTTTATTGTGATTTACAAATATATAGACAATGGAAAGGTGTTGCAGGAGGTACTTTTAATTAATTCTTCTTTATATTAGGGTCTGCATGCTGTGCAGAGGGCAAAACTTTTGATTCAAAATAGTGTTGATATCATTAACAGTATCTGATTTATTTTAAAAGTGTTACTTTGCCTGCATTCTATCCTAAATATGATTCCCCAAAGTCAGGATGCAGATCAGAATCAGTCAAATGATCATGATTTATTATACCACATCAAAGGCTGCTAAAATCCATAATTCATTGTAATGGTATCACAGTTGAGCCTGGTAAAAAATCATTGTGCTGATACTTTGATAATTCAGATGTAATTTATTGGTTCTAAAATATAACAAATTGTAAAATTATTCACAGGGCACTACACTATATCAACAATAAAAAGTCTAATTAAGTATACAAGTCAATGCTCTGAAAATATACATCAGAATTATATACAGTATTTTTGTTATCCTAAGCAATCTTACTTGCAATAAACTTTTAATGTGTTAAATTTTAGTAAGAAATGCCACTGAAAATCTGCCTGGGTCGGCGATATAATCTAGATCACTACACCCTCACCAGCTCCCTTACAAGACTTTGCCTGCCTAGTATGAAATTAATCTGTCATGTTATGGAATCCTAAAGGAAAGCATACCTCATCTCTTAAGCCACATGTGACGCATCTTTGATCTTTTGTACAGTGTATAAAATGTAAAGGTTTGGAAGCATAATTCAGAAAAGATTATTTTAGACTCAGTTCCCCAGAGAAGGAGGAACACTCTCTGTACATCCTGTTCATACACCTCTTTGGAAGTGGGGCTGGTTTATTTTTGTTTGATCATGTGTGATACAGGCAAAAATAGCACACTGGAAAAGGGGATTAAAATTTACCACCTGAGATTATAACATTGCAGAATTCTATTTTATTCTTCTGGAGCAGAAATTAAAATAAATAAATAAAAATCTAAAGTGATGCCTTCAGAGCTTAGCATTAAGAAAGGAAGCCATTTCCTGATGTAAGACAAGAACATCATAAGAGAAGGTAGCTTTTTAAAGAGGAAAATAGCACTCATTGGCCCTCCTCCTCCTGAGTCGATAGACCTGTATAGTGGTTAAGGCAAGAAGGGCTCTTATACATGGCATCTCCCTGAAGAGAGGTAAAGCTGAGATCCTGATTACTCAGTCATAAAATCCCTTGAAACTTTCAAAAGGATTGAGGTTCTAGCCCAAATGCCATGGCCTGTTTCCAGCTTGAAAAGTTACATTCTGCCAGCCAATGTTCAATCTCTCTAATCTGCATTTTTCAATTAGGCTCATTATCATGTTATCTGAAACCTTCAGGAAGTGTGTTTCCCCAGGCTGTTTCATTTGGCTACATTAGCCTTTTTCTACTTCTCATCCTATTAAGGTCTAATGCAAAATACGTTCATCTATACCGAAATCCTGATTTCCCAGCAGCAAGGGGTTAATTCCAAACAGAACTGCTTGTAAAAATTTGCTGCACTGACATAATTATTTAAATCAATATATACTGCACTTTGGTTACACATAAGTGCTAAATCAAGACACTTCCCTAAGATGAGCAGCTGAAGCATGGATGGAAGCCAAGTGTGCATACTGTGGAAATTTTGTTTTCTTAACCAACGTATTTAAACAAACTACCTTATATGAGGGTTCATGGATCCAGTTGTGCGTAGTTCAATATAGCTGCAATTTGAAAATCTGAATTGATCCAAACCTTTGCCTAGTGGTAACTGTGGGGAATCAGCTCTGCCCTTTTACTCCTCTATTATGTCACTCTTTATCCCACTGTTCCCCCAATGTGCCTCCTTGTCTCTGTCCTTCCAATCTCTCCTGGAATCACCCAAGTTTCCACAACACCCCAGTATTTAAAAAAGGATTTACTTTAGTTTATAATATTTTACACCACAACTGTGGTCTAAAGTGTTTTTCATTATTTAGGGGAGAAAAAAAGATGGTATACCTCTACCCAGATATAACGCAACCCGATATAACACGAATTCCGCTATAACGCAGTAAAGCAGTGCTCCCGGGGATGGGGCGGGTGGGGGGGGGTGGGTGCTGCTCACTCCAGTGGATCAAAGCAAGTTCGATATAACGCGGTTTCACCTATAACACAGTAAGATTTTTTGGATCCCGAGGACAGCGTTATATCGAGGTAGAGGTGTATCTTGATAAAATGAGAGCAATCGCATACTTGAGTGTGGATTAATAAACAGTTCATTAAATGAAAACTGAGGAGGAGGAAGATACAAGGAAGAAGATAGGAAAAGACAGAAAGGAAAAACAGTGAAACAGGAGGAAAAAATGGAGTGGGGAGAATAGTTTAGCCTGTATGATATGAACTTCCCAAAAATATGATAGTAGAGGGACTTTCATGGAACAAACATGTTGCAGCATCTTCCAGGACTGAGAGAAAAAGAGTAGATTGCAACTTCTGAAGAGAAGCAATTATTTCCTCCTTACTTGAAAGTTGATGCTAAATTTGATTTTCACTAAGACAGGGGAGAATGCAAATCTTTTTAAAATCTCCACAAAATCCTATTGTATAAGGTAAGAGTTGTGAGTCAAGACACATTTTTCAGATAGGACTGTATGAGGTGAAGCTGGAAAAAGCAAAGTTTAAAGGGTAGTGATGTAGTTTAGTGCTTCTAAGGCCTGGTCTACACTATAAACTTAGGTCAATGTAAGCCATGTTAAGTCAATATAATACTGTATGTGTCTATGTAACCCACACACCTCCTGGGTATGGTGCTCTGTCCCAACTAGTAGCACTGAAAACACTTAGAGAGAGAGAGAAAGCAATTAATAAGTGTGCTCTACACCCTTAACTAACAACCATGCGGCAGAGGCTCATGCACTAAGCGCCAGAGGTCCCTGGTTCAATCCTGCCTGCCGATGACCAGTGGTCTGTCGGCGTTACATCTACACTTCCTAGTCCCTTCCGCCAACCTAAGTGGCCTATAAAGTCGACTTCTGTAGTCCACCACTGCGAGAGGTGTAACACTTGATTCCACATCCATGGGTTGACATGGGGATAATGTCGGCACCACGTTCTGTAATTCAAATGAATTAGCCTCCAGGAGGTGTCCCACAGTGCTCTGCTGTGACAGCTCTGGAGAGCACTTTCAACTCCACTGCAGGTCAGCCAGGTACACAGGAAATAGCTGCTCTCCTGTTAAATCCCTTGGAACTTTTGAATTTTAATTTCCTGTTTGATCAGTGTGGAGAGCTCATCAGAACAGCTGATCATGTAGAGTCAAGGCCACAAACGTGCTCCAGCATGGAGTACACAGGAAGTGGTGGATGTTATTGCTGTGTAGGGAGAAGAGTCTGTGCAGGCAGAGCTCTGATCCAGCAGAAGAAATGCTGACATCTATGCCAACATGGCGCGGCGCATGGGGGAGAAGAGATAAACCAGGGACATGCAGCAGTTCCACATGAGAATAAAGGAGCTTCAGCAAGCATACCAGAAGACCAGGGAGGCAAACAGTTGTTCTGGTTCTGCATCACAGACATGCTGCTTTTATGAGGAGCTGCATGAGATTCTTGGCGGTGACCCCACCGCTACCCCAAAATGCTCTGTGGATACCTCTGAGGAGCCCCGGGCGACTTTGAGCAACAATGAGGGAGGACACTATTGAGGAGGAGGAGAATGTGAGGCTGGCAAGGGGAGGATCCATTCTCTCACACTGACCAAGAACTGTTTTTAACCCTGGAGCCTATACCTTCACAGGACCAGCTGGCAGTGGAGCGTGATTCTGGGATAGGCACCTCTGGTGAGTACACATTTCCAATCAAACTGTTGGGGTTACATGCTATTATTTTTAATGTTTAATCTGAACAAAAAGGTAGGTGTAGTGAGTATCAGTGACCACTCCAGCTACACAGAGGGTGCTTTCCAAAAAAGACTCTTTGTGTGCATGGGGATGGCCTGGGAATCCTACAAGGGAGCAGATGCTGCAAGTGTTGGGGTACAGACCTGGTCCTTATGCTGCAATGCTGTGTGCTGTAATGCCAGCAGAGTTAAACTGGAGTGGTGCGGGAAAGTGTCCTACTGTGATGGATGAAATAAGGCCGATCTTCCCAGAAACCTGAAAAGATTGCAGAGTACTTCCATGAAAGCTTCCTAGAGAGAACCCCAATCATGGCAAAACCATCCAATATGTCCTGCACATTGCCCAGAGTCACTACCCTTCTTAGCAGAAGTCTGTTAATGGCCCTGCTGTGACATTTCCCTGGTGTTATCTGGACTGGTGATCTGCTAAGTCACTCCAGTCCTCAACTCTGTTCCACTGTGAGAACCCCCAGCCCCAGGCTGTTCATGAACAGCTTCTAGCATGAAAGCTGCTCCCAGCTACTGCTGCTTGAATTGTACAACTGAATGACATTAGCCAATATCTCCAGCCCCAGACACAACCCTAGGAACCTCCATCTTGCAGTGTCCAGTTATGCGTGCTGAGAAAATTGCAAAGAAATTGATATGTACCAGGCTTGTTAGCCCAAGGGGAGTCTCTGACACACTTCAAACCAAATGCACTGCTTCAGGTAAGCTAAACAAACACATTTATTTACTACAGAAGATAGATTTTAAGTGATTATAAGTCAAAGCACAACAAGTCAGATTTGATCAAATGAAATAAAAGCAAGACATATTCTAAGCTGATCTTAACACTTTCAGTACCCTTACAAATTTAGATGCTTCTCACCACAGACTGGCTGGTTGCCTTTCAGCCAGGCTCTCCCCTTTGATCAGCACTTCAGTTACTTGGTGGTGGTGTCTGTAACACCTGGCAAACGTCTCTCCTTTTTATCATGTTCTTTCTTCCCTCTTGGCTCCCCTCACAACCTTGAGGGTCAGGTGAACATTACCTCATCATAGTCCCACACTGACCAAGGGATGGGGAGTGACTCATTCGAGAGTCCAACAGATCCTTTGTTACTGCCTAGGACAGTGTTCTTTGTTCCTGTGAGGCTGGGCTGGGCTTGTCCCATACATGCCCTGATGAGGTGTGAACCGCCCCTCTGCTCCTGGAGAGTTTTCCCTGGGCTTGTTTTAAGCTATGAGGACACATTATCAGCCTCATAGCTATATACATTAAATTAGAACCTAAAACATAACATTACTATAACAATGTTCAGTGCATTATGAGCCTTCCAAAGACACCCACGATGAATAACTTTACATTGGATACCACACATTGGATGAATATAGTGCTGCAGGATGTTCTCCCAAGATAGAGAGTGTCACACCTGCAAACTTGGATCACAATAGATCCCATGTAGATTTACCCACTCCAAATTGCAATGCAGTCTGCTAGATGGAGATGCTATCGCCACTCACTTCTCCACTGGCAGAGCAGCTCTCATTTTAGTATTGCTGCGCTTCAGGGCTGGGGAAAGCTCTTCACACAGTTCCTGGGAAGTGGCTTTATGCATTTGAAAGTTGTGCAGCCACTGTTCATCATCCCATAGCTGCATAAGGATACAGTCCCACCAGTCAGTGCTTGTTTCCCAGGCTCAGAAACGGCACTCAGCCATGTGAAGTTGATGCGTGACTGTTGCCAGCTACTATGAATTGCTCCGCTTTGTCTTCCAGCAGGGCTGCTTGTGTGGTATCACATTGTTCTACATGGTAGTTCTTGTTTCGGCTCTGTAAATGCTGCTGGATAAGGTGTGAGGTGTTTGTAAAACTCACAACAACAGTGTACAGCTGAGCGGGGTCCATGCTTATCATGCTAGGGTGTTTGCATGGATAACCCAGGCTTATGAAAAAAGGCACAAAAAAGGCTTGGTTTGTTTGCCATGATTTCAGGGAGGGAGGGAGGTAAGTTCCCATAACCACCCGTGCCAAATGTTTTGGTCCCATAAGGCACTGCAAGTCCAGCCCAAAATTCCACTTGGCTGCCTTCACTGCAGGATAGCTACCCACAGTGCAGTGTTCCATGCATCGATGCAAGTTCTGCTAGTGAGGATGCACTCTGCCAGCACAATGAGTGTAGTGTGGACGTGCAAGATTGACTGACTTAAATTGGATGCTCGATGTTGACTTACATAAAGTCAATTTAAGCCATGTCTACACTACAAAGTTAAGTTATAGATACAGATGTCCATCTGTGTTGAGGCTATCATAGGGCAGGCTGGTTCCAGCATATCTGGGGCCTGCTGAAGTTAACCCATACCCACAATTAAAATTGTGAGAGATTGTGCAAAGTCATGGAAAGATAGTAGTAAGCCTTGAAGGGAATGGAGTTGACGAGGAAGAGTTGCAGATGAACTAACAGGAAATATGAAGCATGCAAGTAGCAGTCTTTAGAAAGAAGCCAAAGGAACATGAACAGTTTCAGTCAGCAGTAGCATTCAGGCTTCAGAAGCTGGGTCCCTGAAGCAAGGGAAGATGCCAAGAAGTATGTCAGCTGCTGAGAGGGAACCCTGGCTCCTCAGCCCAAACAGAAATATTCCCATTTCCCTGCTTTCATGCCTCGGGGAATGTAGGTCATCAGGCAGCTCCAAAATAAGCTGGACATGGGCAGAAATGGTTCATCAAAATCATGTTTGACTAAAACAGGCTTTTTCTTTGTCAGGTCTATTATGGAAGTAACAACATTATTGAATCTCTTTACAAACCCATGGTAATGTTTGGTTAGACCAATAGTGGATTGATCTGCTCTTGCAGCATAATCCCTGCATGTTTTATGTGATCTTGCCAGGAGCTAATGAAAATAGCAAATATAGCCACACAAACTCTCTCAAATGTTTGGAACCTATTCAACATCATCTCAATGTAGATATTAATGTTCTCCATAGTGTAGGTGTCTTGGCATTTAGCTCTGACAGCACTGTGGTGGTGTGCCTCAGTTTTCCTTTTCATACAGCAAATCAGGGTTGTAATGGCTTTTCTGCTGTGAAAAGTTCTAAGATTGTTTACAGGCACAAGCTGAGAAATATCAATACCACAAGGCTTTCTAACAAAGTATGTTTTCATGTAATGAAACAGCATAACCATAAAGGTTTCTAGCACAAAGGGTGTTCTCATGTACCACTCCTAACATGTTCAAGGGATTTTTCCAAAAGATCATAAGTATTGTACATTTTTACAGTTCTTGATATTAGCAACAAATTTACAAAAAGGGTTAACATGAGCATTAATATCAACATCATATCTGTCACAAATGGGCATTTATGAGTATCCTTGTCACACCACACCTTCTGGTCAGATTGCTCAATATCCTTTCTGAAGTTTTATACATATTTAGCTTCTAGCTTTTCCTCTAATTCAGGATTTCCTTTTATCTTAGGCTTTTAGTTTAATCACATCTTGGGGTTTTGGTGTTTTAGGGTTAACCTGGGTCATTTGCTGGGTTGGGTCCTTTTTCTTTTTCCCTTTCCTGATCTAGCTTGTATAACAGAATTTATTAGATGGTCAAATATGTCCTTTATGCTAAAAGCATTGGGCAAATCTTCTCTCCCCTCCCTCCTCCATCAGATTCTAGATTACTTGCTTGTTTTCAGATTTTCAACTATTGCCAATTCCAAGGCATGATTCTGCAGGGCCACCCAGGGGAGTCAGGGGGCCTGGGGCAAAGCAATTTCAGGGGCCCCTTCCATAGAAAAAGTTGCAATACTATAGTATACTATTTTCTCGTGGGGGCCACTGCGGGGCCTGGGGCAAATTGCCCCACTTGAGCCCCACCCCCAGGCAGCCCTGTGATTCTGTCTTAAAGAGATACCACCAATTTTCACTAGCATGTCTGAACCACTGTTCTGATGTCCTTAATCTCTGCTTCCACATGGAATCAAATTTACTCAAATCCACTAAGAGGCTATAGGACATTTCCAAAGTGTCGAGGGGTGAGAGTTTGCCGGCCAAGCCCTCTATTCTTGAGAGATCAACTACACAGCTGTTCTGCTCTGCAGATTTAGCTACCCAGCCTCCCCTGTGAACTTGAGACACAAACTGTTCACTTAAAGACTTAACAGAGACATTCCTGTTCCAACAACATTGTCTCCCCAAAATGCTGGCCAAGCAAAGCCACTTGGTTATAGGGCTGTTCAAACTCCCTAACAATTCTCTCTCCAGCTGAAGCCTCCTCTATGCTATCTACACTGAAGCTTTCCAAAGCAAGGTCAGTGGATCCATACACATCTGCAAGACTTTGGCAATTAGAAACCACTGCTTTCTACAGAGAGTGATTCATTCTGAGGTTATGTCTACACTGCGAAGTTGTTGACAAAACTATTGTCTTTCATGGGTACTTAAAAAAGCCCCCCTGTGAAAGACAAAAGTTTTGCCGATGTAAGCGGCAGTGTGAACATGGCTTTGTGGGCAGGAGCACTCTCCTGCCAACAAAGCTAATGCCGCTCACGGGACTGGAAGTATTTTGTCGTCAAAAGTGCTGACAAAGTACCAACAGGGAGCATTTATACACACTGACTTTTACCAACAAGGCTGTGTTGATGCAGCCTTGTCGCTAAAATCTGCGTGGTGTAGACAAACCTGAGGTAACTCAATAAAATCATTTCCACGCCCCTCAGGTGCAGCAAACTGCTTGCAAAACCTACCATGAGGCTGCTTTTTCCCTTCAGGGGCTTCTCTAAGCAACAATTAATCTTTCACAGAAATTCTGCCCTTACCCTCTTCATATGGGGCTTGCTCTAATGAAATATTTTCCTGAACAGCAACAGACTCTTTATGGGTTTCACTTAAGTCCAGAACCAACTCTGGAACAACTGACAAATCCTCAACCAGCATAAGCTGAGAGGTACCTTCTGTTTGCTTACACTTTTCCTGTTTGTTTTTCTCAACAGACAAAAGACTGGATATGCATTCTCCCTCAGCAGGCACTAAACAATTGGAGAAATCCTCTCTCTGGTCCCAGCACACATGGCTGTTTAGAGACAACTGTTTGGAGAGTGAGATAACTTCCTCAATGGGCAAGTCATTACCCTTAACAGACACAAGCTTAGGAACATTTCCTTCCTTTTACTATTCTCCACACTGGTAGCAGATAAGGCATAGGGAATACATTCACACTTCTCCTGTGACTAGGTTATAATACAAACTTGTCTGAACATAGCTTTAATATAATTCCTAATCAAAATATCTGCAGAAATCAAATTTCTGATATCCACTACCATAACATCAAATTCCTTCCACTTAAGGTGGATTTTAGCCAAAGGCACTCTCATAAAATACTCAGAGGGCTACAATATTCACACTCTCCTCTGGAAAATAATCTTCCTCCGGACAAGGCTTGCTTTAACTAAAGTAATATCAGCTGTGGTATCCCTCCATGTCAAGCACCCTTTTCCAGTTTTTGGATTCTTATATTAGACAGAAAAAGGAAGTCCAGCAACACAAGAAATAAAACATTATTAAAAGAAATGTAATATAACTTTTTTCATGCCTTTAATAAATAGCTTTAGGTCATTTGAATATTTCAGGGATGGTCTTTTTTAAAAATTTAAAGTGAACAAATTTGACCAACTTTTCCTTAAAGCCACTGCCTTTTATAGTTTTCTTTTTTATAAAGTTCTTTAGTTTATAAAATATTTTAGCTTTCAAAGAAAATATACATTTGTAATATTTCTGTGTAGGTTTGATGGGGAAAGTATGGTGAAAAAAATGAGCCTTTTACATGAAGAGAATATATCCAAAGCTAAGTCCTGTAGCCTTGTCTGATTCTGATTCTGCAAAGGGATTAGTAAGCATGTATCCTTACATCCAAGACCTCAGTTCTTGCCCAAGGAAGTCTCCCATTGACTTCAATAGAAGTGTCATCTGAGCAAGGACGGGGTGACATTTCACTGACATAGGTCTTGTCTACATGAACATTTAGTTCTTGGCAAGCTAGGGTATGAATCTACCCCACATCAGCCTGGCATACACATGCATTAACAGTTTGTTAGTGTACTTTGATCTAATCTCATGTCAAAGAGGACTTAGACCAAAAGTGTCTTAAGAGGATAGAGGTGAAGAGAAAGTCCAACACAACACTTTCAAGATATGGCTTGTAATAGTATAGCACAGTAATAGTACAGCACAGTAATAGTACAGATATTGTGATACAGATTTGATGTGATTAAGTTCAGTGAGTACAGATATTAAAATACAGAGTACTAAGGTCTTGTTTACACTTAAAACACTGTAGTGCTTCAGATAAGATGCTACCCAGGACGATGGGAGGGTTTCTTCCATTGGTAGGTACTCCACCTCCCCAAGAGGTGTTAGGTAGGTGGTAGCTAGGTCAATGGGAGAATTCTCCAGTCAATCTAATGCTGTCTACATGGCAGGATAAGGTTGATATAACGCATTCCTCAGTGGAATGGATTTTTCACACCCCTGAGCAATGTAGTTACACCAACCTAATTTCCTAGTGTAGATCAGGCCTCATGGAATAATTTTTTAAAAAAAAATGTTTGATGTTGTGATGTTCATTGCAATTACATGATTTTTTCAAACACGTGCTTCTTTTAATTTTAATTAAACTTCAGTACTATTTATAGCTTCATGAGAACTGATAATAACTATAGTTCCTTAATTTATCTTCCAGATAAAACTAAATATACCTAAATGTTAGCTTCCTTAACTTGATAACTATTTTGAAAAATCAAAGGGACTGTATTAACAAGCAAAACTAGCCTAGTTTATGAATAACACATTAAAAAGATTGAACTCTTCAAACTGCTTTGGATTTTAAAAACTGAAGATTGCGTTCGGCTACATATATTTAAATGTTTTGCATACTTTACATGTAGATACTATATTAAACTGAACAGAAAATACTTCAGATCCCAGTCGCTTTCAAAAACGAATAAAGTAACATCACAACCAATACAAATTAGCATGCTTTTTTTCCATCTAAGGACTCCAAGTTTGAATTTGAATCTTATCTTGAGTAAAAATATGTCTTACATGATTTAAATGGAGAGTTAATAAGAAAAATAGCTCTTCCTATAATGCATACACTATACCAGACAAGAAGCAATAACAACAATATGTTTGATGGGAATTTTTCGTTCTCCCACACTAAACAAAAGAAAACAGTTCAGTATTGTCACTTATCTTATTTAGTTTTAACTTGCTACAATGGATATCATAAAGAGTATTTATGAGTGTTGGTGGGTGTTTAAGAAGCAATTTAAAATGGCATACATGCAGCTTTCTAGCTGAGCATGGATGAACTTCAAAGCCTTCAGGCTTGAGCAAACAGACTGTATAGAAATCTAAATGACTGCTTGAACACTGGGTCTTTGGAGCTGTAAATTCAGGTGCTTACTTCTAGAATTTATCTTGTTCTGCATTCAGTGATGCACAAAGGCTGGGAACAGCACAAGAAAAGACTCTGTTATGCAGTTTCTTTGTTAGGTACATTCCAATGCCATCATAAGTGACATTTTGCCATTTAGGATGAATTAAATAGAACTTCACAGTATGGTTCAAGTTAGATATGGCTGCTATTGGCACTTGGAGATAAGATAGAACAACACCCAAACAAAGTTTCTTATTTAATTTTATTTTAATTGTCTGCTACTCTGAAAGTGACAGGGCTATTTTAGCATTTTGTAGAGTTCATTTACTCATTCAGCCTTATAAATATATTTCAAACAGTTTCTGGTTGCTTTTTGTCCTGACTTGGAACAGAACATCACATTACTTATTCCGGGTATTTTATATATATATATATATATATATATATATATATATATATATATAAAAATTGTACAGAGTGAGCTGTATATATATATTTATATATTTCTCATCCATTTTTTATATTTTATGTATTAAGTCATGCATTTTAGACCGTGATTAGACAGATTTCTTTGTGCATTTGTAAGTAGCACATTTAAAAGGGGAATGGAGATTTTTTTATAAAAGTGCAATAATTATGAGAGAACGCAGAATTCATTTAAAGATTGCATGAGAAACCTCAAAAAAAAGCTCACTGGAGGCGAGGGGGATAAAAATCACGCTCAGCATGGAACAGGAATCGTCTCACTTTTGCAAACAAGGTCTATAGTCTGAACCAATTTCAGGGCCAGAATCCTGCACTGGTAGGGTGCAAAATGGGTGCCTCAAAACCCTAGATCTGTACCACACTACTATTCATAATGCTACATGCAAGATATAATTCAACTTATTTGTAAGGGCTAAAATGTATTTTAAAACCCAGTTCTAAATCATTACAAAATTATCACAACATTAAAATTCAGCTCACTCTGTACAATTTTTATTCAACAGACTTATTATTTTCATTATTTGTATTGTGGTATCACCCAAAAGCCGCAGCCAGGATTAAAGCCTGTTGGGCTAAGTGCTGCACATACAGGAAGACATAGTCCCTGCCCCCAAAGACTTTAATAGAGAATATTTAAAAATAAATGATACAAAGTGTTTGAAACGTCAGTTATTGTGTCATTGGGGGTAACATACAGGTTGTAGGGGGATGTTAGCGTTTTAGTATTGGACGGCATATACATATACACAGTCTGTCATGTCCCCAATGCGGGGTATACGTTGGGTGAGTTCAAGGTACAGCCAGCAAGCAGTGAGGGTACATCACTCATACAAACAGGTTATGGATAGTCGTGGGCATGAATAAATGAGCGGACTGGGTAATGATGATAGGATGACCCTCACAGGGCAGAGTTCAGTTTGGTTGGTTCAGGGCTCAGGGGATAAAGTCCAACAGGGGAATTTTACAGGTCTCTTCCCCCTTGTGGGTGCACGAAGTCACGCCGGCTTACTCTTGGTATTGATGGTGGCCGGTGACGTGCTCTGTGTAAATGTCTCTGGACCACCGAATAGCGTCCGAGACCATTAGGCATCTCATGAGCCGCGTGTAGCAACGGCCCACCCCACAGGTCCGCAGCACGCGTTCATTAAGGGGGTCCCAGGCTCCCAAGGCCCCAATGATCAGAGCGTCGGTGTAGACCTCGTAGCCCTTTGCTCGCAGGGTGCCAGCCAGGGGAGCGTACTTTTCGAGTTTGCGGGCTCGGGCTTGGCGGAAGGCCGTGGTCCTATTCTCGAACGGGATCGTCACGTCGATGAGGATGATCTTTTTCCGGTCCTCATCTGTGATGACGATGTCCGGGCGCAGCAGGCTGTCGGTGCCGGGGATGGCGCGATTGACAGTGATCTCTCCCAGGTGCGGGGCAATGGCCTTCACCAGGCGGTCCTGGACGGCGTTGTGGCGCAGCTGCCAGGCTCTGCCGTGGGGCCTGCAGCTGCACAGGACGTGGGGCAAGGTCTTCATGGCGTACCCACACCTCCGGCAGCATTTGTCCGGGTTCCCGTGGCGGATGGCTCCGTTGAGGGGGACACAGTTCAGCCAAGCGCGGTGTATGAACCGCCAGTCGGCGAAACGGATGAAGCTGCCTGAGGGGAGGAAGTGGTTGCTGGAGTCCCACTTGCTGGTGACCTCAAAAGCCTTGCCCTGGTCCGGCTTTTTCTTCAGGGTGTCCACGTAGAGCGCGCGGATGGCGGCCTTCAGCGACCTCTCCAGCATGCCTCTGGCTCCGGGGTTGACGACGGTGTTGCCCTCCGTCCCGATATGTGGCACCAGGACTCCTAGCTCCTGCCGTTCCTCGCTCCACACCCATCGGCAGCCCAATCGCTTTCCCAGTCAGCGCGTGGCGTTGCGGGCGCGGGTCCACAGCGAGGCGATGTCGCTCCTGTCCCAGGCTTCATCTGAAACAACCCACAAGAGAAGGAAGGGTAGATAAGGAGGGTGAGAGTAACCAAAACATTCAAACAGATTAGTTAGGGGCACACCTAGATGAAGCCAATTTGTATGACAGTTTGTTTTCTTTTCTAAATAAACAAATAGTATTGGCAATATCTGAATACCACATTACTCATCAGTTGGCCAGTTTCTTGAAGCCATGAGAACAGAAAAGAATACTGAATAGAGCATATGTGAATCACTGTGCAAGATGCATAGAAAAGAAAGCATGAAGAAGCAGATTCAAGAGTATTCAAGCATGCCATCATTTGTAGAGCAGAGCAGGTAAGGAAAGCCATTCCAATAGTTTTCCATTGCCACCAGCAGCCAGGAGGCTCCACTTTTCCTGAGCCACCCAATAGAAGGGTAAGAGAGCCTTAGGGCTAGACTGCTTTTCACCAAAGGAATGATACAAAGCAGTCCCACACAATCAAGGTAATAGCCTCTTCTTCAATCTACACATAATTTTCCTCAACTGTTTTATTTATTTAATTAATTGATTGATTTTAGTAATGTGCAAAAAACATTGTAGTTACTTACTATTTTCAAGTAAAACACAATTAAACTAATGTTACTAGATACATACAAAGAAAGACACAGAAAGAAGGGGAATATACAGCTAATTTGAACCTTACACTTTGTGTATCTATCTCTTCCCTCTAATGTCCATATTTTTCAAAACCCATCTATTATACATTTAAATGCACTCTTTATATGTTGCAGAAAAATCAACAGATAAAAATTAATTCCCCGGCACTTCAAAACACCATTTATTTTTGAATAATTTGAAAGAATGCATGTAAATTCCAGAATCCATCTCCCTTGCTTCATCCACTGAACTAACGACAAGGTCAAAGGACCCTTGTTTGAACCCTACTGCATCTTAGTATATCTGCAGCCCTTTTCCCACTCCCCACTCACTTAACTCCATTTTAAAACTAATTGAATATTAAATATTAGGTGTGTACTTATCTTAGTTGGGCATGAATCCCCAAAACAGCCAGTACAGGTATACCTTTAGTGAGTATGCTGAAGAGTGCAGACGGAAGTCCTCTCCTATAAGAAGAGATGAGGCCCTTTCCTCAGTTTTTGTGCACTGTTTGACATCCCCAGGAGTACTTGCCTCATCTCTGGTTATATAAAACTAGCCAGTTAATTGTGAAGCTAAATTAGGTATACGTGCTTAGAGGGATGGGTAGGCACATGGGTCCATCCACATGAGTCCCAAAACAGCAAATAATTTAAACAGATGCGTAAAGGTAAATATGTCCTCAAGTGCTTTGTTGGATTGGGACCTTCATGAGTTTAGCAATGCAATCTGTTGTGTATGTGCAACATTTGATCTTCAAATGTCTATAAATCAAAGTATCAAATCCACTCTCTTCCAGACTAATGCATTCTCTTTGCACACAAAACTATTTCATCTACAAAAAAAAAAATCACATTCAGGAAAAGATCACACTTTGAGCATGAATTGAGGTACATTTTTTAAGAAAGTCACATGTAACTAAAACCCAGTAATTTTAATTATGATGTCATAATGACAGAAGGTGCTACTACACCTACTATAATCAGTTTCTCTCTAGAAACAGTGTTTGTGTCAAAGCCCTTCTAGGAAATAAATCTAGGAATGAAGAAGGGGTACCTGCTTCCCCAAGTGTTAGGGTGAGAATAATTAGAGCTGGCCAAATAGTTAATTTTTTCCCTTTTGGGGAGGGAATAGGGGAGGCAAAATGTCTATGACATTGTTCAAAGAAGGCGAACAATTTTAATTGGCTCTATATCTATAAAATTAAAAACAGGACAAAAATTAGTTAACTTTTTGTTACTTTTTTCAGTGAGCGCAGCTGATGAGTGTTGCATAATAATTAATATAGAATAAGCGGATTGGTCGTAGACATACAGCAAACGAGTGCCAAAATCAGGAATTTAACACAGATCTCTTGGCTAAGGGCTAATCCCCTACATCAGGTTGATTCCTGATTCAATCTTTCTTTGTCTCCATTTTCTTCCTGGAAAGAATGGATCAAATAAATTATTCTTGACCCTTAAATAGTTCTTTAATCATAGTGCAACTCTTTGGAAAGGAGGGTGAATACAAGTCATCTCTTTTTACCGACAGCATAACTAAGTGCCTAGATGTGAAGCATTTCCCAAGGACCCTCTGGCTTAGCGAATAACAAGTTTAATCACATCAAAAAACTCAGCAGTACTTTCTCAGCTCCTCCATTAACTTCTTTGTTATTTTGGACAAGCCATTATGCCTCATTTACCTGTATCTGTCAAGTGGGAATGCTACCTTACTTCATAGGTATGGGTGCTGTGAGGCTTCACTGAATCAGAGTTGTGTGGTCAAGAAAATGATTTGGTTAGATTCTCTAGTGTTTTTATGTTGAGTCATGGGGCTGTAATCTGCCCATAAATGTCCAGCAGAGAATTCCTGTGGTGTAGGAGGAGCTCTGCACAGGGAATGAAAGTGCCAGAAACAGATCTATGCTTTTGCCTCCGCTGCTCTATTCTCGCGCAAATGAGAAAGACATGCAATGACTCTTCCACACCTATCCCAGTTGTATGGATACCAAGGGGATGTATACACAGCACATTGAGCCCTGGCTCTGACTCAGGTTTAAGCCCAAGTTCCCCTTCTGTCCACACAGAAATCAATCAGACTCAGACCTGAGGACCCTGTTATAAGAGTGGGTGAGAGCCTGAGTCTTTCTGTGACACAGGTCAAAGCCCAGGCATTTTGCAGCGTGGATGCAGCTCAAGTCTGGATCATCAGACTCAGGTCTGCAGAGTCTGCCAGCACTGTCCCACAATTCCCTGGGTCTGTGTTTCCCAGTTCTTCTTTCTCATAACTTACCACTCACTTCCCAGGAAGTACCAGAAGCAACCTCCTTCTCAGTGTTTAACCCTTCATTTCCACATGGATTTCTGGTTTATGTGCCTCTTAAGTAATTACTTGATTTTGATTGATTAGATTAATTGATTTTGGTGTGTTTCCATTCAGGGTGGAACACACTCCATTCCCTTAGTGCCACCTGCTTCCTTTCCCTCCAACTCAGGACTGAAAATGGACACTGAAAAGAGGAAAAAAGTTAAACAAGCTGTTATAATGTACATTTTTACTAGTTTATCATTGTTATAAGAATGGTCTGGGACCCCACAATTAACGGCCTAATATACCCATCCCATCTTGTACAGCACACCTTATATAATTGGCCGTGCCCACACTGTTCTGGATCACAGTTAAACTGAATCTCCAAAATTCCTGGCTGTTATGAGTCCAAACAAAGCTGGAGCTTGTATTTGATCCATTTATGGCTTAAATATATCCAAATTACAGTGGATAGTGTCTGTTTGTCTGTTTTTGGAGTCCTAATGGCTGGCAGGCAGTTAGATCTGTGCATGGATGTGAGGTATGTTTACGGAGGCTGTACCCTGTCTCCATGTTACATCAGTATCTTGTTGATTTTAGCATGAACTTTCACCCACTGCTGGATGGTGATGAAAGCCAACATCTCACAGGACAGGAACATAACGGTTCCTTATGTTACAGAGCAGATAATGCTTATTAGAGATGCCTCTACAACTCACGAGTCCTCTCCATTCTGAGGATGTGCTGATCAGTCACTAGATGCCTAAGTATCTCCTTAGCATAACAGACTGCTGTGTTCAACTGGCCTGGAACAGAACTTCATGCTTCTACTCGGAGACCTCCAGAATGTCAATGTTCTCCAGAGCTTCTCCTGCCTGGAAGAATTGCAAAACCACAGCCACTCATTAGACCTGTTGAGAAGTCCTTGGACCACCCTGGAAAAAAATAAAGGTGATGTAGAAATAATTTCAACTGAATTTTGTTGCTACATGTCTTGCCATGGTCTGCGATGATTTCAGTTCTTCCCCAAAGGAGTCTGAAGTGGCCAGTGGTTTTTGGGTGAATAAAATACTGCCCATTAATAAAAAGTATCATGAGTGGGGAAATATTTTTATCATGGTCAAACAATAAGGTGCTTTTTCATTTTCCTTTCACGGTCTTTCTATCTCTGCAGGGCAAACACATGTCACCAGGGGCCTGGGGGAGCAAGGCGAAAGAAAGTCCAAGATGAGTTGATGGGAAATATTCTAGACAAAATGAATTAGCAGATAGACTTCCAGACCAGACTGAGTATCAGAAACATAAGGATGAAAGAAGGCTGGAGAGGGAGAGAGAGGCTGCCCAGCACAAGATGATACTGGCAGAAAGATTCACTAAGGCTAAGATTATGTCATGGAAATCACTGAATCCATGACTTTCAGAGATCTCTAAGACATTTTCCACTTCAGCCCCAGGTTTGTGGGACTGGAGTTGTCAGCCAGCAGGGGCCCCTGCAGCTCCCAGCCACTGCTAGTGGCAGGGGGACCCCAGTGCACCCAGCCACTTTTGGGGGCCCCCAGTGCTCCCAGACACCACAGGGGGACCCCAGAACTCCCAGATGCCATGGACGCTGGAGTGGGGGACCTCCGTGCCGCCACGCAGAGCAGGGAGAACAGGACCATGGAGCTGTAGCAGCAGTGGGTGCTGAACCTCCCTCCCTCCCCATTTTCTTGGTTATTTTTAGTAAAAGTCAGGGACAGATCACAGGCTTCATGAATTTTTGTTTATTGCCCATGACTTTTACTAAAAATAACCATGACAAAATCTTAGTTTTAAACATGACCTCAGGTTGAGGAAGACAGAGCAGCAGAAGGAGTTGTTTGAGTGATTACCTCAACTCATGGCTATTAGACTGCAAGGTCCACTACCACCTTCAGTGCTTGCTCTAGCTTGTGCCCTGAGTCCCTTCCATGGTATCCTGTCCTGCAGTTATGTAGTCTTTTCAGGAGTTAGCTGGACTATGTCACAGGCAAAGAATACTAGCACATGGAATGGACAAATGTATCCAGTGCGTTCATCCACTCCAGCCTGCACACATAAAACGCACCTGAAAGGCCCAGGAAAACTGAAGGACAGGAGACACCCAGAAATAGTTGTCCATGTTATTTGGTATCATGCACTTTTCACTGTTTTGGCACTGAATTTAGTTATTGTGTTATATGTTTTGATTGCAGCTGGTTTGCTTTTCTGGTTCTTACACTGGTATATAAATAAATTATTGAATTTTCACACAAGCCTACAATAGGAAGTTTATTATATGTAGTGATAAGTGGAACAAACATCACATGCCCATTCTCAATACATTTCATAATAAAATTTGATAACTGTCATCACAGTAATCCATAAAGTGTGAGTTCAGGTTCATAGCCAGCATTTATAAAATGTATTTCAGGAAAGTGTTTACATAATACCAACACATTAAAAAAATCCCACAGCTGTCCCACGGCCATAAACAGCACAACTTCAAATACCATTTCATTCTCCTTCATGCATGCGACTGTGCAAACCCATTATATGGGCACACAAAGCATCTCTGATTACACTGTGCATGTGAATCCAGCACCAGTCATGGCAGGTGCACCATCTGGTTGACAGGTTTCAGAGTAGCAGCCGTGTTAGTCTGTATCCGCAAAAAAAAAAAAAAAAAAAAAAAAAAACTGGAGCACAACTAGCATGTCAGTATCCCCCTATTTGAGGTGTCTTTAACATCAAAAACTGCCACCAAAATGTTCACCAGCATATTACAAAAAGAACAGGAGTACTTGTGGCACCTTAAGATGTCAACAAATTTATTTTAGCATGAGCTTTCGTGAGCTGCAGCTCACTTCTTCGGATGCATAGAATGGAACACACAGACAGGAGATATTTATACATACAGAGAACATGAAAAGGTGGAAGTATGCATACCAACAGGAAGAGTCTAATCAATTGAGATGAGCTATCATCAGTAGGAGGAAAAAAAACTTTTTGAAGTGATAATTAAGATGGTCCATAGAAGGTGTGAGGAGAACTTAACATAGGGAAATAAATTCAATTAGTGTAATGACTCAACCATTCCCAGTCTCTGTTTAGGCCACAGTTAATAGTTTGCATATTAATTCGAGTTCAGCAGTTTCTCTTTGGAGTCTGTTTTTGAAGTTTTTTTGTTGCAAAATTGCCACCTTCAAGTCTGTCACTGAGTGGTTAGAGAGGTTGAAGTGTTCTCCCACTGGTTTTTGAATGTTATGATTCCTGATGTCAGATTTGTGTCCATTTATTCTTTTGCGTAGAGACTGTCCGGTTTGGCCAATGTACATGGCAGAAGGGCATTGCTGGCACATGATGGCATATATCACGTTGGTAGATGTGCAGGTGTACAAGCCCCTGATGGCGTGTCTGATGTGATTAGATCCTATGATGGTGTCACTTGAATGGATATGTGGACAGAGCTGGCATCGGGCTTTGTTGCAAGGATAGGTTCCTGGGTTAGTGTTTATGTTGTATGGTGTGCGGTTGCTGGTGAGTATTTGCTTCAGGTTGGGAGGCTGTCTATAAGCGAGGACTGGCCTGTCTCCCAAGATCTGTGAGAGTGAGGGGTTTCTTTTTTTCTATTTTCTTTTTTAGGCCTGTCCTGTAGTAGGTGGCTTCTGGGTACTCTTCTGGCTCTGTCAATCTGTTTTTTCACTTCAGCAGGTGGGTATTGTAGTTTTAAGAATGCTTGATAGAGATCTTGTAGGTGTTTATCTCTGTCTGAGGGATTGGAGCAAATACGGTTGTATCTTAGAGCTTGGCTGTAGACAATGGATCGTGTGGTGTGTCCGGGATGGAAGCTGGAGGCATGTAAGTAAGTATAGCGGTCAGTGGGTTTCCGGTATAGGGTGGTATTTATGTGACCATTGTTTTTTAGCACAGTAGTGTCTAGGAAATGGACCGCTTGTGTGGATTGGTCTAGGCTGAGGTTGATGGTGGGATGGAAATTGTTAAAATCACGGTGGAATTCCTCGAGGGCTTCTTTTCCATGAGTCCAGATGATGAAGATGTCATCAATGTAGCGCAAGTAGAGTAGGGGCATTAGGGAACAAGAGCTAAGGAAGCGTTGTTCTAAGTCAGCCATAAAGATGTTGGCATACTGAGGGGCCATGCAGGAACCCATAGCAGTGCCACTGACTTGAAGATATATATTGTCCCCAAATGTGAAATAGTTGTGGGTGAGGACAAAGTCACAAAGTTCAGCCACCAGGTTAGCCGTGATTATCACTTCAAAAAGTTTTTTTTCCTCCTACTGATGATAGCTCATCTCAATTGATTAGACTCTTCCTGTTGATATGCATACTTCCACCTTTTCATGTTCTCTGTATGTATAAATATCTCCTGTCTGTGTGTTCCATTCTATGCATCCGAAGAAGTGAGCTGCAGCTCACGAAAGCTCATGCTAAAATAAATTTGTTAATCTTTAAGGTGCCACAAGTACTCCTGTTCTTTTTGCAGATACAGACTAACACGGCTGCTCTGAAACCAGCATATTACAGATGCTTTGCCTGATTCTCAGAATAGGACTGACAAAGTGAGCTGGAGATGGGATACATGGTGATGGCTCTGGCTGCTGGGAGCATACAGGCACAAAATGGCTTGGCTGGATCTGTTGGTGAGCTAAAACCACTCAAAACACTTTGTCAACTCCTGTGGGATGGACAGACAAATTATCCCACAACCCTCTTGTGACCCATCATGAGCACCTCCCGTCGGTTGGGTGCAAACCTGTACTCACTCTCTCTCTCGTGCGCACTCGATCTGTGCTCCCAGCATGTCCTGTTGGTTGTTAACCTTGTTAGGTGAGTCTTCAGTGGCCCAGCCCTCAAGCCAAGTCAGACACAGTGAGTCAATATGCACAAACAAACCACTTCTGGGGTTAAAGATCCAGCAGGACTTGTCACTGTGTCCTTGTTCAAGTCTTTACCCTGTCTGTGGGCTCAGCCTTCAGCCGCTTATGGGCTAGCTGTATGTCTTGTGCCTTTTAAATCCAATCCTGTGTTTGGGCTTCTAAACAAAACTTGTCCCCTTCTCAGGGCTTTGGCCACTTTGCTAGTGCGGGGACCCAGGATTGCCCACTACTGCCAGTCCAAATTACAATTTAGCAGCATGTGATGCTTTCTTTAATAGTTGCTGCTGCTCAGGGCTGGCTCTAGGTACCAGTAAACCAAGCAGGTGCTTGGGGCGGCACATTTTCAGGGGCGGCATTCCAGCCATCTTTTTTTTTTTTTTGCTTTGGGCAGCAAAAGCCTAGAGCTGGCCCTGGCAGCAGCAGTGCGTTGTGTGCGGGGGGGTGCCCTGGGGCCACTGTGGTTCGCATCGCGGGGCAGCAGCGCCTGCACCTTGTGACTGAGCTGGGCAGGCTCCGAGTGGGGGGGGGACACTCGGGCTGAGGGCCACCCCATGGGGTACACAGAGCCGCCCCCCGGGGCTGGGCAAAGCAGCCCAAGCCGCCAGGGACTGGGGCAGGGCAGCCAGAAGCAGCAGCAGCAGCAGCAGCAGCAGCAGGGCCATAGAGGGCGGAGTGCTGCCATGTGGGGACTGTTTCCTGCTCTCTGGGGCTCCGCTTCTGGGGCTAGCCTGCTCCTCAGCCCCCTGCCAGGGTGGTCCCTTGGCTCTGCCCTCCCAGGTCCCAGCTGGTCCTGGAGGTGGGAGCCCTGGCTGGAGGGACCCTGGGCTGAGGCATGGCTCGGGAGCCCCGCTGATTATCCTGACCCTGCCAGCGCAGGATCAGCAGGAGGCGAGGGGGGAGTGGGCGGAGTCAGCACTGGTGGGAGAAGCCCAGGGCTGAGGCAGCAGGGGGTGCAGTTAGTATAGGGGGGGATAGCCCAGGGCTGGGGCAGCAGGGGGTGCGAGTGCAGTGGGAAGAGAGAGCGCAGGGCTGGAGCAGCAGGGGGTGCAGGTTGGGGAGGGCACTGGTGGCAGGGTGAGAGACCTGGTCTGGGGTGGGGGGCAGCCAAATTTTTTTTTGCTTGGAGCGGCAAAACACCTAGAGCCGGCCGTGCTGCTGCTGCATTTCCTGGGCTGCTTCCTACTCTGTCTCATCACCTCCGCCTATTACCTTAGGGTTACTGTCTTTGGGTTCTCTGTCTCTTCCCTACTTGAGCAGGGTCTCTCCCAGGCCTTCTCACCTGCAGAGTTTCACAATCTTCCAGTCCTTCCTCACCCTTCTGGTCCCAGCCAGCAACTGACCAGCTCAGGCCCTGCAGCTCCTTTTTTTCTGAGCCTGCTGTGCTCTCATGAGTTGCTTCCCTGCAGCCTTTCTAGGAAGACCTGGAGGATCCACCTTCTCCGCTCCTTTTCTGGGATGAGATGTGGTGGGACCAGGAGGATTCCATCATAAAGCCTGAAAGGGCCTGGTACACCCTGTCACACCACTATGAACCAAACCTAAGAGCGGCTACTGCTGGAGAGGGTCATAGGAACCTAGGGACATGATAATATATGACCACAGAAGCTAAACTTCTGATTCAGGTCTGCAGATTGCAGCATGATTGTGCCAGCAGGGTTGTGAGACCTGGGTTTCCAATGCAGTATGGTTGCTGAAGCATGGGCTTGGAAACATTGAGTCTGCAGACACAGGTCACACAAACCCAGTCTTACTATGCTGGGTAAACAAAACCCAAGATAAGAGTATGCTTGTAAAATTCCAGCATATGGTCAAAATTCCTGTAAGTGTCCTCAGTCCAGTCTATGTATATCTGCACTATGGTGCCCTTTATGCCACTACCTCTCTTCCTACATATGCATACCTTTTCCTGTGTATGCAAGTTCCACTGATCATATTGGGTTTGATTCTTCACACACAGGGATAGAGTTACACATACTTAGATTAATAAGGTGAGAGTTGCAGTTGTGGTTAAATAAACAAACAGACACATGGTGCCCGTAGCAGTTAACTATCCTAGCTTGGTTTCAAACATTAATGGGGACCACTTCCCCAACTTAGCCACTACCATATGCAAGCAGCTATTTGAAGCTGCAAGCATGAGTTGAGAAATTCCTAGAGGACTATTGTTGCACAACCACTCAAATGGACTGATCCAAAGCCCACAAAAAGAATCCTACTGACTTGTGTATGATTTGGGTGAGGCAAGTAATGTATGTTACTATTTATATTTCTAAAGATACCACTTTATAATAAATGCCCTGAAGTTTAGACACTCCAAGAACATAAACAGGAGATATCAAAAACCTTTAAAATAGTTATGAGAAAAAAAGACATATTTCAATAAAGATAATAAGGTCATAGTACAATGTATTTTAAATAAAGTAATTGATCTGAAAACACTAATATTTTCCTTGATTTTAGGGCTTTGTCCATATTAGCTACAAAAATATGACAGCTTCCCATCATATTCTAATAAAATATTATATATGTATTGAAAGATGAACAGTCTATTATAACCATTATCTGAGTATATATATGGTTATCTGAGTATATTCATATATATATGAATATACTCAGATAACCATATATATACTCATATATATATATATATATATATATATATATATATATATATATATATATATATATATATATATATGTACTCAGATAACCATTATCTGAGTATATATTCAGTATTTTCTGCTTTTCTTTAATGTTTGTATTTTATTTGTTTGCAGTTAATTATTAATGAGATTTTCATGAAAACTGGATACTTGTTACTTCAAAGTGTTCCTGCTACTTATTCTTCACCAGAAGTCGTATGGACAAATTCAGTCTTAGCTGAATAGGAGGTGCACTACTTATGGTGGGGTTTAATTTGGCACGAGCCTCTATTTTGACAGTATCTCCATCACAACTCATATTGTCACAAACAGAGGACTAAGACTTCAGAAAAGGAATAAATAGGAAAACCCTGTATTCATTAAATACTCACAGGGTAGAAAAAATGTGTAGTGGTGCAGAAAATACTATATACATACATTATTTCATCTATGTAGAATTTTATTTTCAAGTTGTCCCATGAGCCACACTGTATCTCAATAGTGTGGAATGAACTGACAAAGCTTTGTCATCAACTATTTTTCTGCGAGTCCATAAAATATGAGCTGGTTTATATATTCAGACATTCAATATTTTATTTTTTCAAAGATGCAGAATGAGGGATGATCAATCTTAATCAATAGAATGATAAAGAATCAGTGCAATGGTCACATTTGTAAGAGCCATATCTTAATATGGTCTGGATCCAGATTATATAGATTATTTTACTAATTCATAGATTTCTTGGGTGTCATGTTAAAGAATGAGAAAAATGAGAAGACAAGTTTCATAGAGATTGCTAACCTAAGTCTGCGAATGTAAGAAAAATGTAATGTTAGTGTTACTGTGATAAAACAGGAAGTTCCAATTGTTCTTAATTCTAATCCCAAAATGAGACAAGCTGATAACAAATTTTGGTTAACGGCAAAAAAAGAAAACCTGGATGCATTTCTTGTATCAAAGATGTTACTAATGGCATTAAACTAAAAGACGGGCAATTAGCTTGCACTGAAATTAGGTTTCTGTATAGTAATCAGTTTATCTTGTTTCAAAACAACTTTGTACAAATTAGCGAGATTTTTTACAGCCTTGAAAATAACCAGCAAGTAAAAGAAAACAGCATTACCTTACACGGTGTCCTCTGGTTCATATCCAGAGCTTTCACAGTATACTACTGAGCATGACAAATTGGATTCATCACACAAGTGCATACAGATGCAAAAGTATCAATAATTTGCGCCAACATATGGCTGTAAATTTCAACATTATGTGATGGAGAGAAAAGGTTTGGGACAATGTTGGTAATTGGTATCAATATAATCAGCAAATGTCGAATGTCCAAGATGATTCCTGTTATCAGCTAGGAATATACAATACCAGAAATAGGTTCTATAAGTGGAATGGACATTAAATACCAAACAGAAAAAAACAAAATAGATATTACACAGTTAGCCATCAACAGGAGTAATATGGGTTTGAAAAGCTACTTGCATTTAGGTAAAAGCAGGTTTTGTGATATGCTGAGCACCAAACAAGTATAGGCCCAGACTGTTCATCAAATGGAAAAAAAAATAAAACAGCTTTTGCCTATAAAAATTGTAATAAACAAACAAACAAACAAACAAACAAACCAAAATGCCAGATATTTCACATTTAATAATTCTGCCAATGCAAACATCTTCATCAGCTTAACCAGAAATTCTCATTCCCTCACCCCGCCCCACCATTATGGCAACAAGTAGAAACTGAAAGTAATTTAATGAAAATGCACCTACTGATGTTGATGAGATAATGCTACAGTTTCAGTGAAATGGTAACAATTTAAAAGTACAAAAAGCAGTAATTTTAATACAGTCTATATTGGCAAAGAAATGAGATTTAAGGGACAGTGTTACTGTAATTTATTTTTAAGAGAGGAGATGTAATTACCCTTGTGCAAGTTTTTGTACCCAATACATTTCTATAAAACTACCTTGAAATGAATATAGCTAAAGGCAGTTAAAATAAATATGACTAACAAGAAGAAAGAATATCTATTATGAGGATACCAAAAGAAGAATGAAAATTGGCATTTTCCACTGTGGAAAGGAGAAGTATTAAGTAGAACAACAATGGCTCCCTAAATGGCTCCCTGAGGCAAAGAATATATAAGAGCTCAGTATTTTTATTAACTATTTTTATGCATAAAAAGAGATATTTGAGTTTACCTAAATACTAAGATTTTTTGGAGTTATTCAGATACCCTAAACACAGTCTTGTTAAAGACAGAGAGGAGCATTATGAAAAATGAACTTACTTGTACAGATGAATCACCTGACTTATTTATTTAATGTAATGTAATTTCCCTTTATAAATGTCCTTGATGGGAGCAGGGTGTGTGTAGAAGAGAGAGAGGATGTGCATGGAGGGAGAGCTGAGAACAATGTATGTAAGATGTAAGGCAGAGATTTTTATTTATCCATATGTAAAGGTTGCTTAGAATAAAATAAAAATAAGATGACTGAGCCAGTACCACAAGCTGCTAAGGAATGGGAAGCATGCAGGCTTGGATACCGTCTGGGAATACAGTTGGTCACTTTAGAATTGACTGATAGGGTCTGTGTGTGTATGGAACTGCCGGTATACAGCATGCACTACTGCTACTGTCATTGCAGGACCATTCAGCTGGAGAATGAGCCCATCAAAGAACTGCCTGCTGCTATATGATTTGCTTTATTTTAGCACATAGAAATGAGAGGATTTCCATGAAACAAGAAATATGGTAGTTGACTATGACCGACAGTGCAAAACACTGAAACAGTAGTCCAGGGAGATCATTTGTGTGAAGAAAGAAACCAGAGATATTCAACCCCTGGGGCTTCCCTTGTGAGAGGCTATTATTATTTCTATTGATTTTAGTATGCAAGTTTTCTCTTTCCCTCTCTCTGCTGGCCCACAGTGTAACCCATAAATAATATATTGAGTAACTCTTTGACTGCAAGCATCACAACCACTGCAGCACATTAATTTGTGCACAGTACTACCCACAGTTACAAAACTAGGAACATATTCTTAGGAAGAAAGGGGAAGGGAATGGAGCTCAAGCTCACCCAAAATAGGAAGGCAATCTAGCATTTCTTGTTGATTAAATCAAGATCTCCTTAGCAGCAACTAAAAGATAGATGCATACATCTTTTCATGCTAATGCAGCTGATGTTGGTAGGTTTGTCAGGCTATTCCCTTCAAACTTCTCATAACATGGATATTATCAGGCTCAGACACCATATTGCTATATCACACTACTGCCAGGGATACCGTAGATCTTGTAAACTGATATCATTACTTGTACTTCTGGTGACAACCCTTCTCATCTTTCCAATGCTGTTCAGGCTTGTCAGCGGCAACCAGATATAATTGTGGTGCATCTTCGGGAAAATGATTTGGGAATGCCTAAAGGGGTTGAACTAATGCTCAGAGTAAGGAGGGATTTGGGGCTGATCCATGAACTTTTTCCAGGAGTTAACATTGTTTGGACAGAGATGCTTCAGCACAGGGTCTGGCAGAGAGCCATGAGTCCCCCCAGGGTCACAAGGCAAGGAGGTGTGTGAACAGGGAGGTGGACAAATTCCTTGGGACCATAGGTGGGGCACTAATTTCACATCCTGGCATAGTATATGGGGCAGCAAAGTTGTTTCAGGAGCATGGGGTTCACCTGTCTGACTTAGGTGCTGTCATGTTTTTAACTGATGTAAAAGACGACATTAGGAGATGTCTGGGAACCTGATGGGGTGTGGGAGGAGGCAGACAAGATATTTGCTGATGCCTCCTTGTGGCAGATGTCCAGTGCAGGTACTCCATAGGAAAGGTATATAGTTACCAGATAAATGGCTTTGAAAGGACTTAAAAAGAGATGTTCATTAAAGGAATGAATGGGGGTGTGGGGAGGGGTGGGGTTGGGGACTCCTATGATTGGTATAGCAGGGAGCCAACCCTCCATTTTTATAGACCACCTTAACCTTCCTTCACGGGGGGTGGTGAATGGTAAGGTCCCAGCAATGGATGTACTGGAGGGTCCTGGAGGGAATAAGAGGGGGAGCTGGTAAAAGCCCCCACAGTAATTATGGAGTAAACATGGGGTTACCTGCACTGTACACTTTTATCTGCCGGGTAGTCCCAGACATCTAATAATAAAGTTGGGTCCTGATTAAACCCATGTCACATGTCTCTTTTGGCATAGCCAGACGACGACTGCCCTGCACCTGTAAGTGTGGGGTGTGGGGGATGTTTGACTGGCTGGCCAAATGAAGGGAACAGTGTGTGACGGGATCCCGGAGTGCAGCTTGGGACTGTGGTACTGATGTGCACCCTTAACTCTCTCCAGCCTGGGCTGTCTCTCACAATGCCTCACAGCAAATCCCTCCGGGTGCTGTTATCGCTCAGCACAACTGCATGTGCAGCCCCACTCCCAGATAGATTCCATGAATGCTCCTAGAGCCACTCACACAGAGAAAGGCACCAGAGCCAAATTCCCTCAGCTCTCAGCACTGTACCTTGGGAATATACTGTCTTGCACTGCTCAAGACGAGCAGTGCAAATTTATTAATTGATTCACCACTTCATCAATGGAAAGTGGATATACATCAGCCTTTGCAAACCTGAGCAGTTTTTCTCACCCCAGTGGATATTGCAGTCCTTAATATACAGGTTTGTCCCTGAAACCTGGGCCACCCTACTCTGTTGGAGTCTTCAGTCTTCTTCCAAGTGGCTTGGTTGCTTGCAGCATAGGTGGGGGCAGGAGAAAGGTGAAGCATGGGCCTGCTGTGTTCTGTTTTATACCATCAGTCCCATATGCTTGGAGAACACAAGTCCAGGAATGTCTGGTTGGCATTGCTGAGTCCCCAGGCAATGTTGAGCAATTTCAAGAAAGAGCTATTCCCTGCTGTACATTTTCTAGTTCTTTGTTCTGTCTAGTTTTAAATGTCTGAAATGATATGTCCTCTACCTAGAGTTCCGGAGCCTTGGATATGCTTTAACAGTGTCCACAGCTAAGGTTTTTTCTGATTTAAAATAAAGATCTATGCTGTTTCATACACAAACACAGAGCTCTGTTAGAGCTCCTCTGCTGGCTGGACACTCTCCAGGCTATTGAGGTTGGGCTTAATGTGATCTTTAAGCCTCCAGACTCTGAGCAGAATCAAAACACTGCCCATGGCTAGAGTCCTCTAGGCACGCACAAGTCATAGGGGCTAACTGTCTAGCTCCTATGATTAGTGCTGGTCACTCAGCCTTCCCAGTAACTTAAACATCCCTCACCCCAGAGAACTTCATCAGCCACGTGAGAACTCTGGGCTTACAGTTTCTCTCCAGGGACATGTGACAGTGAAAACAAACAGGCAGACTGCACAGGATTCTAAACAATATTACACTTTATTTAAGTAGCTCAAGAAATATATGGATCTATACAGCAATTTGTTTGCAATTTTAAAACAGCAAGACATCTGGAGAATTCTATATCTATAGCAATGCTGTCTTTCCCAGGTCAGAGTTTGGGGTTTTTTTAAGCCAGCAGATTGGTTTTGAAAACAACACAGCAGCAAACTTTTGCAAACAAATGTGCTTCATATTTTAGTGTCCAGCATGTACAGAGGAGGAACTAGATGCTCATCTGCAGCTGTGCTGAATACCACATCTTTTTTTGAGGGTACACTAGTTGATGGGCATGCAATGTATTTTTGTGCTTGCCACATGCAAACAGAGGCCAAGACTGACAGACCAGACATAGACTGAGACCAGCAGATGTTTTATAAGGAAAAAGGTCAAACAAGAAATGATGCTGCAGATCTGAAAAGTATCTTTTCAAGAAGTTTAAGCTTGGCTGAAGGTATCATGCAAAACTATTTAATTTTATAATGTATAATTCACACAAGCAACCTACCAAATCACATCATTGACTGAATTTCAATTTCTGCAATTAGAGAAATAAAGAGTTAAATAGAGAGATACTGCTGCCAAGGCCCACCCAGTTGAGCTACCGTCACTGTTCCTAACAGCCTTAGAATTTGTCCCCCCTCCCAGAGCCAGCACCCCATGCCCCCTCCTGCACCCTAATACTCTGCCCCAGCCTTGAGCCCCCTCCTGCACCCTAACTTCCTTCCAGAACTTGCATCCCTCACCCTCTCCTGCACTCCAACCCCCTGCCCCAGGCTCATACCAGAGTCCCCTCACACACTGAAGACCCCTCGGCCCCAGCCCAGAACCTGCATCCCCTCCCGAACCCCAACCCCTGCCCCAGCCTGCTGAAAGTGAGTGAGGGTGGGGGAGAGCAAGCAAAGGGTGTGTGTGTGGAGTGAGTGGATGGGGCTTCAGGGAAGGGGTGGAGTAGATCCTGGGTTCTCCTAACATTCAAAAAGTGACCTTGGGCGTAAAAAGTTTGGAGATCACTGACCTAGACCATCTCTGACAGATGTTTGTCTAACCTGTTCTTAAAAACTGCCAGTGACAGAGATTCCACAGCTTCCCTAGGTAACCTGTGTGATGCTGACAGACCAGTGCCATAGACCAATTCACTTGTATGTGAATATCTAAGAGTATGTCTTCACTACCCACCAGATCAGTGGGCAGCAAATGTAAACAATGTATCTCCTGCAAATGTAAACAAATTTGTTTATCTGAGCGATTGGCTAAACAAAAAGTAGGACTGAGTGGACTTGTGGGCTCTAAAGTTTTACATTGTTTTATTTTGAGTGCAGGTTTTTTTTGTACATAATTCTACATTTCTAAGTTCAACTTTCATGATAAAGAGATTGCACTAAAGTACATGTACTGGGTGAATTGAAAAATACTAATTATTTTGTTATTTTACAGTGCAAATATTTGTAATAATAATAATAATATAAAGTGAACACTGTACATTGTATTCTGTGTTGTAATTGAAATCAGTATATTTGAAAATGTAGGAAATATCCAAAATATTTAAATATATTGTATTCTATTATTAACAGTGCAATTAATCACATGATTAATCATGATTAATTTTTAAATCACATGATTAATCATGATTAATGTTTTAATTGCTTGGCAGCCCTAGTAATAAGCCAGATAATGATTGGACCCTGGCAGCAGTATCGCTCTATTTAACTCTTTATTTCTCTACTTGCAGAAATTGAAATTCAGTCAATGATGTAATTTGGTAGATTGCTTGTGTGAAAACGCTTCAAAAGTAAAAGTTCTTGCATAACTGGAATAGATGTATTTGCATGGCCTTTAAAAGAAGTTAATCCCAAAATAATACAGACACATTTGCTTTTTTAATACAATGGACTTCTGAAGTATTTATTCAATAAGATTTGTCCAGGATATTACAGGATACTGTAAAGCCTTTCACTGTGTTTGGTCTGTCTGTCTGCTTGTTTGCTGTGAAGGTTGTGTGGCAGTGCTGTGGGCCTCTGAACAAGACAGGTGAGACAGGTCTGTTTGTGTCTTGGTGAGGCCTATATGGCCAGTCATCAATCTGTGCCTCACGTATTCATCTGTAAAATGGAACATCCTTTCCTCACAATGGTGTTGTGAAGATAAAAATAAATGTGATTGTTAGACACTCAGATACTATGTTAATGGGGCCATATAAATACTTAAGATACATAAAATTAGTGTCCAAACTCACCACTTCATTGGTAACAAAATAAATAATGCCACAACATAACCAATTCCACAAGGGGGCTCATTTCTAACTGTAGGTGCTTAAACACTTGTACAAATCTGGGTTTAAGTGATTTGCCCAAGGTCACACAGGGAGTCTGTGGTAGAGTGTCTTCTTTAGGGTCCGAAGAAGTGGGCTGTAGCCCATGAAAGCTTATGCTGAAATAAATTTGTTAGTCTCTAAGGTGCCACAAGTACTCCTGTTCTTTTTGCGGATACAGACTAACACGGCTGCTACTCTGAAACCGTTCTTTAGGGTCTGTAATCTCTATTAAGTGCAAGATAGGGATTCAGCCTATTCAGTCCCAACAATTACTCTACATTCCAGGCAGATAAAGATACTTTGCTCAAGAGGGAATGTATAAGAGAGAGTTTACCCATTTTGTGGTTGTGTTATGTATCAGTGCAGTCTCAAACACCATAATTTGGCCCATCAGTTCTGTTTTTAAGAGAAAGTTTGAGGAAGCACTGACAATTGGTGCTAACTCTTAATGGAACAATGTGACTGTTCCTGTTTTGACATGAAGAATACAGGCATCACTGATCCCATTTACTTCAGAATGTATATTTGACACTTCACTGATTATGGACAAGTTTTTAAACAGCTGATATGTCATCACTGGAATTATATTCCACTTATGGGTCTAGACATGTCTCACATGTTGTGTAGTCCTACTATTTTCATTTTTGTAACCCCTATGATGGATGGCAATATATGAGCTGCAATAGATCATGTTCAAAAGAGCCATAAACAAGCACTTAGGAACTTAGTGAAAGATCATATCATTTCCTAGTGGACAGAGTGCTTAACTCCATTAGCGCCATAGGCTGATTAAATCACCCCACATCACATTTCAAAAGCGTTTCAGCCAATTAAGTCAGCCCCACAGTATTCAATTCATCTCTGCTTTTCTAGGGCCATAAAGATGTTGGAAACAAATTTATGAGCTAGCCTATAAGTGAAATGACTTATTGTACTACAGTTATGTTTAATACAGATTTATGAAAATAAAAAAGGATGGGAAATATTATCTCTAATCAGGTGATTTTGGGGTAATCACACTTTTAATTGCACTTTTAATTAATCACTGTATCAGAAAGTCTTAATTGCACTCTTCACGGGTTTTTCCCAAGTACAGCAGGAAAGCAAAGAACTAAGCAAACCAACCACCTGGAACACAGAGAGAAATAAGCTGCATTCATTTTCAGTCAGGTTCCCATTATAGTAATATCTCCTTGTAACATTAACAGTTCCCGTGAATACCACCAAGATGCACACAGAAAAGGATGAAGTTGATCCCTGATGTAAGATCCATCTAGCTAGCACATTTCAAAAGCATTTTTGACTATTAGGTTGTTCAATTTATTCCCACATTTCTAGCACCATACAGATGCATCAGTACTATCAGTGAAAGTACTGAATGATTCTACATGATTCAGCACATGTACCTATATACCACAAGGAGTGTGCTATATATCACTAAGTCCTTGATTGAAATGAAAAATAGGATCACTTGCACTGAGTCCATGGCAGACAAAAAGCCACCAGATTTGATATTAAGAAATGTAAGATGTCTGTTAGAAACAATTTCTACATTCAATACATTAATTTTTATTTTACTCAGAGTTTTCATTCTGTCTACATCTGAGATTGCCATTTTGCATAGTTGAGTGGAGGCACTGATATGCATATTCAGGGATCTGGTATTCATTTTGATTCATATTTGGAAACAGTACACACCAAGATTTTGAAATGATCAAGATTTGGACAAATTGGAGAGAGTCCAGAGGACAGCAACAAAAATGGTAAGAGGTTTAGAAAACGTGACCTATGAAAAAAGACTGGAAGGACTGGGCATGTTTAGTCTAGAAAATAGAAGACTGAAGGGGAAAAATCTTCAAATATGTTAAAGGCTTTTATAAAGAGGAAGGTGATCAGTCATTCTCCATGTCCACTAAAGGACATGTCCACATGTCTACTCAGTCAAATTACAAAGGATGAATATAAAAATCCTTTATAAGATATTTTATAAGATATTTTATAATATAAAATAATACAAGTATTTAGGGACAAAATTAGAAAAGTCAAGGCACAAAACAAGATCAAACTAGCTAGGGACATAAAAGGAAAGAAGAAAACATTCTACAGATATATTAGAAGTGAGAGGATGACCAAAGACAGAGTAGGCCCATTACTTAATGAGGGGGGAAAGACAACAGAAAATATGGAAATGGCAGAGCTGCTTAATGACTTCTTTTTTTTTTCACCAAGAAGGTTGGTGGCGATTGGACATCAAACATAGTGAATGCCAGTGAAAATGAGGTAGGATCAGAGTCTAAAATAGGGAAAGAACAAGTCAAAAATTACTTAGACAAGTTAGATGTCTTCAAATCACCAAGGCCTGATGAAATGCATCCTAGAATACTCAAGAAGCTGACTGAGGAGATATCTGAGCCATTAGCAGATATCTTTGAAAAGTCATTGAAGACAGGAGACATTCCAGAAGACTGGAAAGGGGCAAATATAGTGCCCATCTATTAAAAGGGAAATAAGGAAAACCCAGGAAATTAAAGACCAGTCAGCTTAACTTCTATACCCGGAAAGATAATGGAGCAAATAATTAAGAAATCAGTTTCCAAACACCTAGATGATAATAAGGTGATAAATAACAGTCAGCATGGATTTGTCAAGAAATCATGTCAAACCAACCTAATAGCTTTCTTTGACAGGGTAACAAGCCTTGTGGATGGGGGAAGTGGTAGAAGTGGTATATCTTGACTTTAGTAAGGCTTTTGATACTGTCTCGCATGAAATTCTCATAAACAAACTAGGGAAATACAACCTAGATGGAACTACTATAAGGTGGGTGCATAACTGGTTGGAAAATCATTCCCAGAGAGTAGTTCACAGTCATGCTGTAAGGGCATAACGAGGTTCTGTTCAATATCTTCATCAATGATTTAGATAATGGCATAAAAAGTACACTTATAAAGTTTGTGGATGATACCAGGCTGGGAGGGGTTGCAAGTGCTTTGGAGGATAGGATTAAAATTAAAAATGATCTGGACAAACTGGAGAAATTGTCTGAAGTAAGTAGGATGAAACTCCATAAGGAGAAATGCAAAGTACTCCACTTAGAAAGGAACAATCAGTTGCACACATACAAAATGGGAAATGACTGCCTAGGAAGGAGCACTGTGGAAAGGGATTTGGGGGTTATAGACTCTCCATCTTATTTTGCCACCCAGGTAATCTGGATTTAGTGATAAAAGGTTATATAAACCAATAATCACATCACATCAGGTTATTCCCCATCCCAAAAGATCAGTCACTTACCTCAGATCAAGTTGGTACTCTGGACCTCACACCAAAAACTTTATTAGCTAAGAAAAAATAAATGAGAGTTATTGAGAGGTTAAAGCAAGTAAAATATAACAACAGGTGAGTCAAAGTTTGTAAATCCAAAATGATAGGAGAGATGTAGTAATCTGCCAGTTTCCCAAAAGTCTTTTCAGGGAACCCAGATGTTTCTGTGGATCTCCACTTTGAATATGGCATCTTCCCTGTAAGAATCTAAATAGCCAGAGATAAAGGATCTTCCTTGGAATCAGTGTTTATAATTTCTTCTTCAGACAATGATCTGATGCCTAATCAAAATGGCTAATTGTTTGAAGTTAGCACTCTTCTACATGTACATTTCCAAGGCTCCAGTCTCCTTTGATGTATAATTTTAGTCACACAATGTAAATGTAATAACTGAGAACAGACAATGTAAATGTAATGTACCAGCAAACTATTTTTCATTAATTTTCATGAAGTTTACACCTCAAACATCTTCTCTTCTTAACACTAACACACACTTTGATCTAGGGCAGTGGTTCTCAACCCGCAGCCCACGGGACTCTTTTGGCCCAATCAGCACACAGCTGCCATCCATGTGACATCCTCAGAGCCATAGAGGTAGTATATATATTGTGTGGATGCATCACACATTACTTGTAGAGAGCTGATCTAGAGTTATCTAATTACAGGGACATACATGAAGTAATGTGATACCAATCACCAAGGTATAGATAACTGAAAAGAATACCATTAACATTACCTTTGAACTATAATAAGACACAAGAGAATTGGCCTGATTACACTACAATACTTTTTGATACTCCTTTGATTTCTATTAGCATATGAGTAAATTAGTCTGACTACACAGTAATTCACTTTACATTTCTTTGCCCTGGTCTACATTGGGGGAGGGGGGAATTGATCCAAGTTATGCAACTTCAGTTACGTGAATAAGACACACCCGCTTTTTGTTCAGAATGTAACCTGAAAGTAAGACATGCCTTTGCATGGCACTGTTGTAGCTAGATGCACTAAAGATTCACATGTCCCATCAGGCTTCAACCACCAATCCAGAGGACATGTGGCCATGCCAATGTTCTGCTCAATAACGATCCAAAGCGGTGAGGACCAATGCACATTAATTTTTATTATCTGAGTCAGATGCCACCAGCAGAAGATTGATTTTCTTTTTTGGTGGTTTGGGTTCTGTAGTTTCCGCATCGGAGTATTGCTCTTTTAACTCTTCTGAAAGCATGTTCCACACTTCCTCCCTCTCAGATTTTGGAAGGCACTTCAGATTCTTAAATCCTGAGCTGAATGCTGTAGCTATCTTTAAAAATCTCACATTGGTACCTCTTGTATGTTCTGTCAAATCTGCAGTGGAAGTGTTCTTAAAATGAACGACATGTGCTGGATCATCATAACAATATGTGCTCGGTCATGTTCTAACATGAAATATATGGCAGAATGCAGAATAAAACAGCAGGAGACATGTAATTCTTCCCCCAAAAGTGCCAGGTGACATTGTAAATAATAAGTGGGCAGCATTATCTCCTGTAAATGTAAACAAACGTGTTTGTCTGAGTGATTGGCTGAAAAAGAAGTAGGACTGAGAGGACTTGTAGGCTCTAAAGTTTTACATTTTTTGTTTTTGAGTGCAGTTATGTAATAAAAAAATCTACATTTGTAAGTTTCACTTTCATGGTAAAGAGATTGCACTACAGTACTTATATGAAGTGAGTTGAAAAATACTATTTATTTTATTTATTATTTTGCAATGCAAATATTTGTAATAAAATAATCATATAAAGTGGGCACTGTACACTTTGTAGTCTGTGTTGTAACTGAAATCAATATATTTGAAAATGTAGAAAAACATTCAAATATTTAATACATTTCAATTAGTATTCTATTGTTTAACAGTGCAATTAAAAGTGTGATTAATTTTTTTAATCACAATTAATTTTTTTAGTTAGTTGCATGAGTTAACTGCGATTAATTGACAGCCCTACTTATTACCTATTCATAGTCTCTTCAAAACCCCAAACTGGATAAAGGAGGGACTCACTGTTTCATGAGGGTACTTGTTCCGATCTGAAGCTGTGATAAATTGTGACCACAGGAGAAACCCCTGTGTTGGAAGAACTAATCACTAACAAGAGCCCTTGTTTGAGTGAGGGGGTGATCGCCGGTAAGCTTATTAGTATGCATGTACGTTTTTCTTTTTGTTGTTTTTAATATGTTTTCTCTGTATTGTTTTTACCTTAAGAATGAATGTGCTTGGTTAGAAAGATCTGTGTGGTAATTTAACTGCGGAAATTACACTGTTTACTGTCTCTGATTAGGAAAGCAAAGCAGGCATGCTTAGGCAATCTGACTTTGCTGGGGAATTCACAGTACAGGCAGGATGCTGTGCAATTTGAAAATATCTCAGTTAGGAGGGAGAGAGATGCTGGACTCTGACCAAGAGTGATGGCTGGGAAGCTTAGAGTAGGTGCCCTTACAGGACCATAGACAGGGAAATACTGGTGCATTTGCCCTGAACTGTGACACATACCATTCGTTAAGCCCTTTTACCTCCAAGCACAGCATCTGCAGCTATACTCTTCAAAACTCTCATTTTCTGCTCTTGTTCACCTATTATCTGTCTGCAGATTTCTGTGGAATATGAAGAAATTGTCAAATATATTCCTCACTTGAAATTATTTGTGAATTTCTTCACTGAATAATTCTTGGTCTGCAGATTATTTAAACTGTGTCCTTTACAACCAGATATAAAATTACAATTTGCTTTCAGTGAATATTTAAGCATTCAAATAAAATATCAACTATAGACAAATATGCATGCTATTAAAACAAAGGCACTCAAATGCCTGTGGTCAGCTAACTCAAAGGAGTCAGGAACATGTTCAAATCAAAATTTAGAATTTGAATGATTATTTGGGAGGACTTCTCTCCTGCTCCCACTGTAGTCACTCCCTTCTAATACAGTCTCAGGCCCTGATCCTGCACTTAGCCATGCATAGGCACAAGTATTAAAGCACCTATGACAAGGTGGAGGAGAGTCCCATGAGTTATAAAAGAGCTAATCTCATTTACTCACAGAAAAGATGCCAACTAAGCAACACATCTTGAATTTTGGATATCAAATCTGGAGCAGTCGCAGAATAAAAATAATTTGCTAAATAGTTTATCAATTAAAAAAAATACATTTGAAAAAAACCAGTAATCACAGGCATTCTACAAAGTAAACAAGAGATGAAATTCATTCTATAAATTATTTGTTATACATTATTCACTCTTCTCCTGTCCAGTGCTGATGTCAGGAATAAGGAAGATGAAACAACTTTTAAATACACACTATATACTGGTGGTCTCTCCAGATATTCAAATAGCAACTTACTGTTAGGCATTCTCAAAGTATCTATATGATAGGCCCCCTTCTTGTTTAACTGAGCTCTGTTACCAGATAGAACATGTCACTCAGTGCATCTCATTTTGTTATTTCAGATGACAATAGCTGATTTAATTGTTAGTACCACCAGGATTTATGGTATAGTCGGTTTCTTAAAACTGTAATGCGGTTGCTGTAAAACTTAATTGTAATGTTCAATACATCATTTTTCACTTGTAAATTCTAATTAATCTCAAGTGTGGAAAGGAAATAGAAGTCTAATTTGAAAAAAAAATAACAAAAACAAACATTGCCTCCTTTTGTTCCTGTATATGTTTTAATGTGAATATAACCTAATGAACCAATGTTAGTTCAATATTTTGCCCATTTATTCTTCTCATGTGGTTAAAGTAACAACCAATTTTATTTTTACTACCATTATACATGTACTGTATCATGATTAAAACTATTGATTTGGTCAGCAACTGCTTATTCCTGTCTAAAACAACCATAATTAAATGGACATAAAATAAGCTGTAATGCGGTAGTTATCTGATTATCCATAAGAGCAAATGAAAATGTGAAATGAAGCTGCTCTCTTCCTAGAAGAAAATATCATATTGCACAATTGCCTTCACCTGAAGCACCTGGGATTGGCCAATACTAGGAATGAATACAGGAGTAGAGACACAATTGGCCTGTTCTAGTAGTTCATTTATGTTCTTATATAGTTCTATAAACAAACACAATCACTTCCTATCAAATTAGTATAACAACTACACATTTCCACAAAAGTCTTACAAACTTCTCCCCCTTCATTTCCATGAGTGGAGCCAAAACAAGTGGTGTTTACAGAAGCAGGGCAAGTATTGCCTCCCTAGAGTGCTCTAGAGAGTTCCCTGGTTCAGTACCTTATGTCTTCACTGGGCATACTTGTATAAGACACACTCTAACTGAGCGATAGCCAGCCACTGTTAGCAGATAGACTGGAGTGTATGATTTCTTCTTCTTCTTCTTCTTAACCAAAAAGGTCCTGACTCCCATGCTGGAAAGAGCTACATGTCAATCCATGCCAGATCCTCTGTTAGAGCTCTGTGAGGTCAAGGCTACATGAGAATTCAGGGAAGAGGTCAATGAGGTTTGGAGCTGTCAATCAGCTGCTTACTGCAGCAGGATTCTCTCAGTGCCCAGCAGATTTCCAATAAAAAATCCAATGATATGTTCATGCTGTTTGGTGTTACTGTAGAGCTGCAGTCTACTGATGGCACTATCACTCTTCAGGACTTGTGCTGCAAAGGGATTAAAGGCCTGAAGGGGAACTTTTGCAATCTCAGTGCTTTTGTGTATCTTTGGTAGATGCACAGTGATTGAAGACTTAACTTCTGCCTGTTACAGCAAGGGCAATCCTCACTGGAAATATGAGCAGGAAATTCCAGCTCCCATGTGTGAATCACCTCATCTGGAGAGCCTATCACCACTGACAGCAGCACCTAGTTCCTGCTTGCTGCAGTGCACAAGAGCTGACTGTTGAGGGTTCAGGGACATGGAGCAGAAGAACAAAATCAACCCACACAACCAACTCACTGTCTGTATTAACTTCAGGAAGGAAGGAATAGGATATCGAGCAATGTGTTGAAGTGACGAGGAAGATTAAGGCAACTAGTGAAAAATGACTATAGCTCTGTCTTCTTCATGGGGGAAGAGAAAAAAAATCATAAAATCATAGAATCTCAGGGTTGGAAGGGACCTCAGGAGGTCATCTAGTCCAACCCCCTGCTCAAAACAGGACCAAACCCAACTAAATCATCCCAGTCAGGGCTTTGTCAAGCCTGACCATAAAAACCTCTAAGGAAGGAGATTCCACCACCTCCCTAGGTAACCCATTCCAGTTCTTCACCACCCTACTAGTGAAAAAGTTTTTCCTAATATACAACCTAAACCTCCCCCTCTGCAACTTGAGACCATTACTCCTTGTTCTGTCATCTTCTACCACTGAGAACAGTCTAAATCCATCCTCTTCGGAACCCCCTTTCAGGTAGTTGAAAGCAACTATCAAATCCCCCCTCATTCTTCTCTTCTGCAGGCTAAACAATCCCAGTTCCCTCAGCCTCTCCTCATAAGTCATGTGTTCCAGCCCCCTAATCATTTTTGTTGCCCTCCGCTGGACTCTCTCCAATTTATCCACATCCTTCTTGTAGTGTGGGGCCCAAAACTGGACACAGTACTCCAAATGAGGCCTCACCAGTGCTGAGTAGAGGGGAATGATCACATCCCTCAATCTGCTGGAAATGCCCCTACTTATACAACCCAAAATGCCATTAGCCTTCTTGGCAACAAGGGCACACTGTTGACTCATATTCAGCTTTTCGTCCACCGTAACCCCTAGGTCCTTTTCTGTAGAACTGCTGCCCAGCCATTCGGTCCCTAGTCTGTAGCAGTGCATGGGATTCTTCTGTCCTAAGTGCAGGACTCATCACTTGTTGAACCTCATCATATTTCTTTTGGCCCAATCCTCTAATTTGTCTAGGTCTCTCTGTATCCTATCCCTACCCTCCAGCGTATCAACCACTCCTCCCAGTTTAGTGTCATCTGGAAACTTGCTAAGGGTGCAGTCCACACCATCCTCCAGATCGTTAATGAAGATATTGAATAAAACCGGCCCCAACACCGACCCTTGGGGCACCCCACTTGATACCGGCTGCCAACTAGACATGGAACCATTGATCACTACCCATTGAGCCTGACCATCTAGCCAGTTTTCTATCCACCTTACCGTCCATTCATCCAGCCCATACTTCTTTAACTTGCTGGCAAGAATACTGTGGGAGACTGTATCAAAAGCTTTGCTAAAGTCCAGAAATAGCACATCCACTGCTTTCCCCTCATCCACAGAGCCGGTTATCTCATCATAGAAGGCAATTAGGTTAGTCAGGCGTGACTTGCCCTTGGTGAATTCATGCTGACTGTTCCTGATCACCTTCCCCTCCTTTAAGTGGTTCAGAATTGATTCCTTGAGGACCTGTTCCATGATTTTTCCAGGGACTGAGGTGAGACTGACTGGCCTGTAGTTCCCTGGATCTTCCTTCTTCCCTTTTTTAAAGATGGGCACTACATTAGCCTTTTTCCAGTCATCCGGGACCTCCCCCAATCGCCATGATTTTTCAAAGATAATGGCCAATGGCTCTGCAATCTCATCGGCCAACTCCTTTAGCACCCTCGGATGCAGCGCATCCGGCCCCATGGACTTGTGCTCGTCCAGCTTTTCTAAATAGTCCCAAACTACTTCTTTCTCCACAGAGAGCTGGTCACCTCCTCCCCATACCGTGCTGCAGAGTGCAGCTGTCTGGGAGCTGACCTTGTCTGTGAAGACAGAGACAAAAAAAGCATTGAGTACACTAGCTTTCTCCACATCTTCTGTCACTAGGTTCCCTCCCTCATTCAGCAAGGGGCCCACACTTTCCTTGACTTTCTTCTTGTTGCTAACATATCTGAAGAAACCCTTCTTGTTACTCCTAACATCTCCGGCTAGCTGCAACTCCAAGTGTGATTTGGCCTTCCTAATTTCACTCCTGCATGCCTGAGCAATACTTTTATACTCCTCCCTGGTTATTTGTCCAATCTTCCACTTCTTGTAAGCTGTTTTTTTGTGTTTAAGACGAGCAAGGATTTCACTGTTGAGCCAAGCTGGTCGCCTGCCATATTTACTTTTCTTCCTATCATCATTGGTTCCTAGTCCCACCTCTTCACAAAGGTTAGAGAGATGAAAGATCCCTTTACTTCCAAACTGGGTCTTCTTACCCTACAGGAGAGAGACAAAAAATATGTTCTCTCTCCCACCTTGGTGGGGAGACGGTTGTAGAGAAAGAAGTGGCATGTCTCCCCAACACAGACTCCAGTTCTCTTTATAATATGGTAGACCTGGAATGGTGCTGGAGGGAGAGAGAGCAGGACCAAAGTAAGAAATGAGTGCCATGCTGAGGAACATCTTTGGAGAGAGCACTTTAGACAGCGCCAAGGGTTTTGGGTCTTAGTAACAGAAAGAGGTTTATTGTGGGGGAGGAATTAACTCAAACGCACTGCACGTTCTATATATTATCCTTTATGGGAAAGTTCTGCAGAATTTAATAACGTTGTAACAAACACTGTTCTATTAAAAAGTGACTCTAAACCTATATAATTGAATAGACAATTAAATCTATTTTTCTATAGCTTTTTTTTTACTCTAGCATTCTCTAGTAGGCATACAATTCTCTATTAAATTCTAGCATTTAATATGCATGAAATATTATGAAAAAGATTATGGGAAAAAATAGAAGGAGTCTTGAACACTTCTAAGCAAACTCAGTTTAGAATTTATCTTTTAATGAACAGAAGGTGCTTCTTGTAATTGGCCTCCCATAGGCTATTCCTCTGGACATGCTTAAAAGTGATTGTTCCTGGAATTCCTTAGGGAAGGCTTAGAGTTCTACAGACCTCTCTAGCTCAGCCTTGCTTTCACTCCTTTTCTCAGTTTCAAATGGAAGTACATGCAGACAGACTACTCCTCTAGCGAAAGGGACAGGTCACTATCCATGAGAGGAAACTTATAAATTCAAAGAGAGACACCTACTGTACCCTCAAATTATTCCTTTTAGTCTCTAGTGAGAAAAGGAACATCGTGTGTGTGCTATAATTTTGCATCCATACTGATGATGGAAATTGAGCTATTGGAATGACTGATGTGGATACTAGCTGTGTTGCTCCCAGGATATTAGGGAGACTAAGCGGTTGAAATAATGTATTTTATTGGACCAACTGCTGTTGGTGAAAAATACAAGTTTTTGAGCTACACAGAGCTCTTCTTCAGGTCTGGGAAAGGTATTCAGTGGCATAGCTAAATACAAGGTGGAACAGATTGCTTAGCCTAAGAAGTTAACACATATTGTATGTAAGAGACCATTCAAAGGTTAAGTGACCAGTCAAGACCTCTGCAGTATTAGGAGAAAACAGAGGTAATAGTGGATTATAGATTGTTGTAATAAGCCATAAATCCAATGTCATAATTAAGACCATGATTTTCAGTATCTAGCAAAATTATGAATTTAAGCTCCCAGTCTCAACTTGAAGGCGTTGTGAAGGTTTCCTTTGAGGACCAGGACTGAGAGGTCAGATATAGAGTTATGTTTTTTTAAAAAAATGTTCACTCATGAATGATGTGGTGTTTGTCTTTTATAATTTTTCTGTGTGAGTTCATTTGAGAGAGTAGTGATTGTCTGGTTCCACTTACATAATTATTAGGACATTTAATGCACTGAATGGGGCACACCATATGTTGTGATAAGCATGTGTAGGACCCATGGAACTTGAAAGGTGTGTTATGTGGGGAATTGATCATCACAGCAGGGAAGATATGCATGCATGTTTTGCATCTCTTGTTCTGGCAGGGTGGTGATATACCTTATCCAGTGCTTTAGATACCCCAGTAACAACTATGTGGCAGATCCTGACAATTCCCTCCTCCCTCCTCAGAATTCAATAGCAGGAATAGTGGTCTCTATTAAATGCTAGAATTTAAGGCTGGTAAAATGTTCTGACCAAATATTTATGGAAAATTCTTGAATACTACTTAAACAAATTTGATTTATAATTAACCAACTTGTGCACTACAAATTTTGGCAGTGATCCCTTCACTCATAAATAGCAAAACTTAAGTGGCTAACTAAACTTTCCCCAATATTCAATTAGTTTAAGGACTGATCCAGAGCCTACTGAAGTCACTGGGAATCTTCTATTCACTTCAATAGGCATTGGATCAAGCGCATAAAGAGTAAGTCAGGGATTCTCAGAATCTGAATGGCAACAAATGCTAGCTGAGCAATATTAATACCTGAAGCCCATTACATTAGAACTGGGAATAAAATATTGAGTTTGCTCACAACCTTCTGAACATGAGGAGAGTTGTAACTACATTACTATATCTGGACTTATTTGGTTCATTTCCACACAGAATGGGGAATCATATATTCCGTGATGATACCTGCAGTACACTTGAATGGGAAACATAGGAAATGCTTTTTGCTTCTTTTGTAAACAGAATTATCAAATGGTACTAAAAACTAAAACAAAATAATACACCCCCACACTCTAATAGTGTCTTCCTTTGTAATTGCTGTGATGGCAGCTGTCACTTTAGTGACTACATATTATTCATTAGAATTGTCCCTCTTCCACCAAAAGGTATTGTGTTCCTCTGCATCTACAGGGAGTTTCTGGGGTACTTTTATGGTTAAGCGGTAATTCTTATTTCATTTGCTGTTGTTGATACTGTATGTCATGTCCCCCCACCCTCCTTTTAAATTATATTCTTCTGGCAACGGCATGAATCTCACAAACACCAAAGCACTAACCTCATATGCATGTTTTCTGTTGCCAAGCAACACTTACTTAGCTCAAATTTTGACATTTTGTCTCGTATGGCACACATCAGTCATTTATTTTTAGATGCAATCTTCGGCTAACTTCATTGTTATAATTTGAATACAATTGATATGTCAATGGCATTGATTGGCATGCACTGGATTTAGGATGCTGGAAGCTATATTTGGTGCAACAAGAAATATAGTGAGTGAAGTTGCACTTAGTGCCACAAGAAATCCCCCTGTCAACTTTTCGATTTTTGGGAACCTTAAGTATAGATGTGCCAGCTGCTTAAATATGTTTGTTTACTTCAACAAATGTGAACGCGAACAAGAATCCTAGGTGCATACTTTATGTATGATGCACAAATGTACTTTTAAGGAAGCACCTGTAGACAATGAGAAAAGTTTCATACAATTAAAATAAAGAGCTTGCATATGCCTTGTACAGTATATGCTAGTGAATAAATTGTGAGTCTAACAAACAGCAAGTGAAAAATAAAGTAAACTTACATAATGATTTAGTATAGTACAATATTCACTTTGACAACAGAGGTCCAATTTTGAAATGTGGGTGCCTGCAATAGAGCAATGTGTTCTATTTTTGAATGTTCAATGTATGACATTTGGGGTACAATCCAGACCACTGAGGGATTGGGTCACCACTTGCTTTGCAACTTGGGTTGCCTCATAATGCTGAATGCTGTAGCTCCCAACCTGGACTCCTCACAAACAGCCAAACAGCATGCAGGTCACACCCTGAGTATCTGGGTATAGCTGCTTCCCTGTTTAAGCAGCTCTGACCCCAGCAGCCTATCAGAAAACACTAGCCACACTCTGGCTTCCAGTAGCCTTGGTTACTACTTATAAGGTAACCCCAACACATCCCCAGTCCTGGATTTCCCCTCAAAAAACCAATTGTTTAGTGCTTCCAGCCCTTTTCTGGCAGTCCAGATATATTAGGTCTGTTGCCCCCATAAGGGAATCATGATACAACAGTTTGCTACCTTAAATGGAGTTATCCAAACAATTTCCAACACTGGATTAGTTTTAATTAAATAATAAGAACAAGTTTATTTACTTACAGAGAGAGATTCTACATGAGTACAAGGCATTAAAGTCAGAAATGGTTACAAGAAAAATAAAGATAAAATGTTTTCTAAACTTAAACTAGACTTTGTTCAAAGTGAAGTTCTTACCGCATGTTTCCAGTAACACTGGTGACCAAACTCTCAGACCAGGATCTACTCCCAAAGTCCAACAGCTATTCTTTTTTCTGTCATCAGGTGAAAAGAGAGAAATAGGTAGGGAGAGAGAACTTGGGTGTTTTTGTTCCTTATAGTTCAGTCACCTTTTCCTGTGAGTGACCTCTAGATAAAGTTCTTACCAGCTGAGAGCAAGGACACATGGAGTCTGGTAATGGAGATGTTGTATTTTGTTGTTTGCCACTATGCAGATCAATTTGTTCCTGTCCCTCTTCCCTGCCAAAGAATGGCCTCTTGATGATAAGTGATGGCCCATCAGCTTTGATGATACTTGGCTGGGGCATCAATTTGTCCTTGAGAAACAGGTTTGTCTGGTAAACACACTTCAATAATGATTTCAGCTTATGTTCATAACTTTACATATAATGTTGCTACATACATTTCACAATGATATTATTGACCAGGAAGTTATTAGTTTTCAAATGATACTTTACATGGCATATTTTGTACAAAGATTATTACAATAGTGTGTAGGATGTGAATACAAGGTGTGCATTCTGTCAGAATATATAAGGCATATATTTTAGGCACTAATGTGGGTATCGACTTAGGTACCCATGTGTGGAATTGGATGCTCAGCTTTGAATGTTGGTTTCTTGGAAATGTGCCAGACACCATACTAGTGTCTTGTATCCTGTTAATGGAGCCACTCCTTACTCACATTGTTGGACTTTGAGAGAATATGTGATGATAACCGAACTAAACCTCTCATAATGAGTAGTTGTATAAGGTGAGCCAAAATAAGGTACACATCTAGGAGCTATGTCAATCTTATCTGAGGCCCCTATTAGTAGTAGTCATGGTGGCCAGTGGGGAAGAATGGCTAATAGGTCTTCATTGTAGCAGATCCCCTAGACCTGCTCTTCTCATCCCAAATCCCTCTGCAGCATTAGCAGTAGAAGGAGTCTTCAAGGTACACAGTTCTGCAGCTTGCCAGTAGTCTGACCTAATAAGTGACTTCCTGGAATCCTTTCCCCAAATAGTAAAAGTGCACCAGTTACACTGCTTTCAGCATCTTTCACGTCCCATATTAATTCTTTGGTTGCTTCTAGGTATTTTGAAAATACCAAGAAGTAATTATTTTTACTTTGGTCTGTTTCTACTTTTCACCTTCTCTCTGTATAAGGAAGTTTTGCCAAGCAATGAATTTCAAGGTGTGATAATAAAGCTGCCAAATAGAGACACTGGATCAGAGTCTGAGATTGGGTATGTCAGAAGCTGGAGTAACTCTATCATCATCACTGAAGTTACTTCACCTTTATGCCAGTCTGACTGAGATCAAAATAGTTCATTTCATTATTTTATCAGAGCCTGGCAATGGATTATATAACATTTTACACTGAAGCTTAACAAAATATGCAGAAAGGAATTTGAAAGAAAAACAACTTCCTTTTATAGAAAGGAGGTGTTGTCTGGACCATTTTCTTATAAAGGGAGTTACTATAAGACTTAAGAGTGTGAAATAAAAAGACTGAATTGTAGTTTTACTGATTTATGTTTATAAGCAATTCTATTGTGGCCATCAGTGAAGTCCAAATATATCTATATTGACTAAGTATCAGAGGGGTAGCCATGTTAGTCTGGATCTGTAAAAGCAGAAAACCCACCGACAGCTATGCCTACCTTCATGCCTCCAGCTTCCATCCCGGGCACGCCACAAGATCCATTGTCTACAGCCAAGCACTGAGGTACAACCGCATCTGCTCTAACCCCACAGACAGAGACCAACACCTACAAAATCTCCACCAAGCATTCTCAAAACTACAGTACCCGCACGAGGAAATAAGGAGAGAGATCAACAGAACCAGACATGTACCCAGAAGCCTCCTACTGCAAGACAAACCCAAGAAAGAAACCAACAGGACTCCACTGGCCATCACATACAGTCCCCAGCTAAAACCCCTCCAGCGCATCATCAGGGATCTACAACCCATCCTGGACAATGATCCCACACTTTCACAGGCCTTGGGTGGCAGGCCAGTCCTCGCCCACAGACAACCTGCCAACCTGAAGCATATTCTCACCAATAACTGCACACCGCACCATAGTAACTCTAGCTCAGGAACCAATCCATGCAACAAACCTCGATGCCAACTCTGCCCACATATCTACACCAGCGACACCATCACAGGACCTAACCAGATCAGCCACACCATCACCGGTTCATTCACCTGCACGTCCACCAATGTAATATATGCCATCATATGCCAGCAATGCCCCTCTGCTATGTACATCGGCCAAATTGGACAGTCTCTAAGAAAAAGGATAAATGGACACAAATCAGATATTAGGAATGGCAATATACAAAAACCTGTAGGAGAACACTCCAACCTCCCTGGCCACACAATAGCAGATCTTAAGGTGGCCATCCTGCAGCAAAAAAACTTCAGGACCAGACTTCCAAGAGAAACTGCTGAGCTCCAGTTCATCTGCAAATTTGACACCATCAGCTCAGGATTAAACAAAGACTGTGAATGGCTTGCCAACTACAGAACCAGTTTCTCCTCCCTTGGTTTTCACTCAACTGCTAGAACAGGGCCTCATCCTCCCTGATTGAACTAACCTCGTTATCTCTATCTTGCTTCTTGCTTGCATATATAAACCTGCCCCTGGAAATTTCCACTACTTGCATCCGAAGAAGTGGGTATACACCCACGAAAGCTCATGCTGCAAAACGTCAGTTAGTCTATAAGGTGCCACAGGATTCTTTGCTGCTTATATTGACTAAAAAATCCAACAAAATAAAAACACATACCTCTTATTCAAATCTAAAAGATGTAATGAGCCCAGTCAGAGGGGAATGTCGGATTGAATTCAAATAGCATTTGGTGTTCGGATAGGTATTTATTCTTTCTAATTTGCAAGAAGGGTTAATTGAGTTCATGACAAGCAAGGATGATAATAGCTTTGCCCAATGGACATTAAGTTGCCAGATGATCTCTTTCTGTGGCTTTCATCAGGGAAGAATCTGTTATATACAAAGAGAAAACTAATAAGGTGGACAATGGGCTAAAATTAGGATGTGTACAATGAAGATGGTAAGGTGAAATATTCATCTGTTACCATTAGATTGGCTGAGGTATTGAGAAAACTGACACATTTGTGTAGCAACAGTGACAACAAACTAAAACACATGAAAGCTAACATAAAGGAAGCTTCATTTGCATTCAGCTTTGAAAATATGGAAATCTTCATCAATCTTCAGAAAAGATTTTTTTTTTTGGTGTAAATGTCAGGTTTTGATTTGTTATGGAAGAGAAGGGCAGTAGATGCTTAAATGGCATGGAGTTGTGGGGAAAGAAGGGGGAGGACAACTTTGAACTTGTACAACTGTGTCAAGAGAATACTGAATTGTCTGCTTACAGTGAGCAATTTATCATTCTTTAAAACACAAAGATGTAAAAGGTAAGTATCAAAGTGCTGTAGAGAAGATGAGTGAAGCTGAAGAGCTTGGTAAATCAGAGGAAGGCTTAAAATTATACTGGGATGGATTCCCTAAGGAAAGAATAAAAAGTTAAAGGAGACTAAAAGCAATTTTCCAGATAAAAATGGAGGCTGGGGGGAAATTACTCAAAAGAGATTTACCTAAAAAAATGGCAACACTAATTAAATAATACGTTTCTAGACATCTCATTGTCTACAGAGTAACAAGAGGATTTAGAGCTTAATGTCACTGACATTTTCTGGAAGCAGGTTTAATTTTTTTAAGAAGTCATGAGAAAAATTATATATTCCAATTACCTTTTAGGTTACATCCCACAGTTAAAGTATATTGAAACAGAATGGATTGAAACGCTACACCAGTTATGTAGGGGAGCATTGTGTGGGCAGCACTGCTCCCATGAGACAGAAGAAAGACCGCTCCCTCTCCTTTTTTGGAAGAGGAGGATGTGCAACCCAGTGCTCCTTCTTTCTTTTACCCCTGATTACATCATTGTTTTCACTCTAGGGCTGCAATCCTGCAAGCTCTTATGCATGTAGTCTCACTGGTTTCAATGGCACTACAGAGTGTGTGGTTGCAGGATTCTATAGTTGTTGAATAATCAAACAGCTACTTCCAGTTCAGAGATCAGCTTTTAAAAAGTGGTTTGTTTATTTTTCCAGTTACAAAGTAAAGAGTGAAATAAATCTGATATCAGCTTTATAAAGTCATTTGGCACTATATTGAAAATAGAAATAAATACAATTCCCAGCATGGATGAAGAATTTTATTTTGTACCCAAATCCTGCAGTTAGAGAAATTATCCTGGAAAGACATGATAAATTAGCCTTACAAAAATCTCCTCCTGTGTGTGACATGGAATTTTTTTAAAAAGGCACAGAACATGTGTAGTCTCTAGAGGCCCATTTATAAAAGCCAAAGCATGAGGGAAACTATTTCTACAGAAAGAACTCCAATAATTTTGAGGCTACATGTCAGATGCAGGACAAACCTTAGTGAACGGTAGAAGTTAAATTGTAAATGTTTCATCACCCGATTCAAGGTCCATTAAAGTCACTGGGAGTCTTTCTACTGACTATTATGGGCTTTGAATCAGGCCCTAAATATTTAGTCAATGACTCATGGCAAGGTGCTATTAAGATATGTCGTTTAAATAATATTTAAACCTATGTAAGTAGCTTTGTGTTTTGTAATATTGTTATAGGAGTGCTTGGAATTTTTGAATAACCTATTTTGGTAGAGTAACTATGGTACTTTTAGTACAGTAAGCAGCTATTTAACTTCTCTACCCAGAATCCTTAACTGTTTGGAAAGTGAAAAATAAAATAAACCATGTTGAACCGGTAGACTGTTTAGGTACATAAGTAATGCATAGGTACAAAACACTAGACAGTTGAATGTGTCAATGCTGACGTTTTATCGAGGTCAGGAAGTGAAAACTAGGGAGTTTAACAAAAAGGGATACTTTCATTTGCACATTAATTTACAGACTTCAATTGTGCCGTAAAGATATTGCTTAAGGGACTAGAAAGACCCAATTGCATTCTAAGTGGTGGATGACACAATGAACGGCTGGCCAAATTTTGTGACTAAGACGAGTTTTTAGTTCTAATTTTATTTATTTGTACTGGGATAGTGCCCAAAGATACCAATCAGCATCAAGATCCCACTGTGCTAAATGATCTACAAACACACAGGAAGTCTCAGGCACTTGTACAAACAGTTTACCATCTAATTTGAAACAAGATTCAATAACTGAGTGTAATAAACACTGGGAGAGAAGAGAGGAAGAGAAGTTGAGAATAGTGATAATAAAGTGTCACGGTTACACAAGTTGGTTATGTGCACAGCTTAATGGTTCCGAGTTGTTTGCACGGTTTTTTTCTTTTTCCTGTTATAGATAGTATCAGTTATCTATGAGTGCTAGTCAGTCTAGTCATCATTACTCAGCTGTGTCTTATAGAGTGAGAAAAGATTGGCTTTCAATTGAACAGTGTAACTTACTTTGATGACACGGAGTGATATTACTTCCATGCTATTGAGCCAGATTATTAAAGGAGCTATACAGAATGCACCATAGAATGGTTCATATGAAAGCCTTGGAGAGAGGCTATTTTCTGTCTATCTTAATTAAGTTTACAGAGTGAAAAATCACCATAGAACCTCTAATACATGAAAATAGTAGTACATTCATATTGATTTCACTGAAAAAGATAAATAGTATTTTCTCTTAATGGTCAACAGTAACTCAAAGTGATAGAAGTAATCCCATTGTCCACAAGCACAGCAAAAATGATAGCAGCACTATGGAGTGTATTTTCAAGGTATGGATCACCTGAAAAAGTAATATCCAAACATGTATAACTTTGTGTTTAAGACAATAGTCAATACTTTATACTTTATGTAATATAAACACACATTCTTAATCATTAGTCAAATTAATCCTCTGAAAATGTACATAGCTAAATGAATGACCTTATTTTCAGAGATGTGGAGGAACTGTCACTCTCAATGACTGAGTGAGCATTTCTGAAAATCATGCCTTTCTTTAGGTGTCTAAATATGGACTAAGGTGCCTAACTTTAAATTCTCAAAATTGACCAGGTAACCTTCATATTATGCTGTATAGTTTTTAGTAAACAGTTTTTATTTCAGGGACAGGAGTGTAATGTAAGAATGTGCACAAGGAAGCAAAATTTCTTTCCACTGAAGTCACTGCGATTTGGCTTATACGATTTCAGGTCCACTCTAGTGGTAATTCTAATTATGATACTAAGTAAAAAAGTATCCAGAAACTTTAACAGGAAGTTCAGTGTGTCTGTATGTAGAGAGTGAAAAAAGATAAAGGATGATGACCTGTAAGCAATATATTCCAAAGCCTTTTTCCTTATCTAAATAGCTAAAATGAAATCCCACATGTACGGTACAAATAACTCAAAGAGGAATAGTGTATACAAATATTTCTCAGGGGTGGGGACAAAAGGGACTGCCACCAGCAAGAGTTTAGGACCAGCAGCCCTAGCAACTGGATATGGTTAGCCAGGAAAACTGACCCACACCCCTAACTTGGGCTCTCTGAGAATACCCTTCTTTAAGCCCCAGGCCTCAACAGCCCACTCTTACCCCAGCAACATGGGTTAGAGAAGGAAAAGCAGAATCTCCTTTCTAGGCTTGGCTCCATTCCTCAGAAGTAGGTTCTCCAACAACAGTGTGGCATTGAAAACTCCAGCTGGGGCTCACTGTGCCTCTTAAATAACCTCCAGATGTGATATCAGCAGGCCAATTTTTACAATCTGAACTCTGGGCATTCTTCTCTATATGCTCACTAGCTTTTTATCTCAACTTCCTTCCATGCCTCTCTCCACCACTCTTTCCCATGCTAGTTTCATTTTCCCTGCCTCCCTCTATCCATTTTGCTTCCTGCTATCTGCCATTCATTCCCTTTCCATCTTTTCTCCTATTCCTTAGCTTGCTTTTACTTACCTCTCCTGCTGTTTCCTCTATCTCCATCCCACCCCATAATAGACTAAAGAAACAGATATGAATACATTAATTTTTAAAAGAAGAAATAGAACAGAAAAGTTGCACGTTCATTAGTACCCTGATCATTTTGTTCATCATACCCCTGGTCCTTCTCCCCTTTGTCTGGTCTTTTCTTTTTTAGGTGTTCATGCTGTACAGTACAGGAATAGTGTCTTTGGGACAACGGGGTCCCAATATTGATTGAGCCATTTGGGTACAACTCCAGGATAGATAATTAAAGTAATCAACAATAAATGAAAACCTTATTTCCCCATAGCAAATTATCAATGATTTTTTTTTAAGGCAAAACAAATAGAAATATATCAACCATGGTCAAAGCTAGTGTCATAAACAGATAGTTAAGGGTTAATGTCTCTTTTACCTGTAAAGGGTTAAGAAGCTCAGTAAACCTGGCTTTCACCTGACCAGAGGACCAATGAGGGGACAAGATACTTTCAAATCTTGGTGGAGGGAAGTCTTTGTTTGTGCTCTTTGTTTTTGTTGTTGTTCACTCTCAGGACTGAGAGGGAAGGGACATCAATCCAGGCTCTCCAAATCTTTCTGAATCAGTCTTATGTTTCAAACTTGTAAGTAGCACAGGCAAGGCGTGTTAGTCTTATGTTTGTTTTCTCAACCTGTAAATGTTTCTTTTGCTGAGAGGATTTTACCTCTGTTTGTTGTAACTTTGAACCTGAGGCTAGAGGGGGTTTTCTCTGGGCTATATAAATCTAAGTACCCTGATTTTACAGAGATGATTTTTACCTTTCTTTTTCTTTAATTAAAAGCTTTCTTTTTTAAGAACCTGATTGATTTTTCTTTGTTTTAAGATCCAGGGAATTGGGTCTGGACTCACCAGGAGTTGGTGGGGGAAAGGAGGCGGGAATGGTTAATTTCTCCTTGTGTTAAGATCTAAGGGATTTGGATCTGTGTTCCCCAGGGAACGTTTTGGGGGGACAGAAAGTGTGCCAGACACTGATTTCTGGCTGGTGGCAGCCAGGGGCGGCTCTAGGATTTGCGCTGCCCCAAGCAGGGCAGCACGCCGCAGGGGGCGCTCTGGCGGTCGCCGGTCCTGTGGCTCCGGTGGACCTCCTGCAGACGTGCCTGCGGAGGGTCTGCTGGTCCCGCGGCTCTGGTGGACCTCCCGCAGGCGCTTGGCGCGCTGGGGTCGGAAGCCGGCCCTGGTGGCAGCGTTACCAGATCTAGGAATTAAGCTTAGAAGGGTCCATGCAGGTCCCCACATCTGTACCCTAAAGTTCAGAGTGGGGGAGGAAACCTTGACAGCTAGTTAAAATTTTTGATCCATGCATATGATTGTCCTATTTCCCTTCCTTCTCCCTCCCCCCATTCTTTTTAGTGCTGGATACAATAAATTATAGCTAAGTCACATTAAAATAGTTCATCAGCATATACACATGTTTCCAGTTCTAGCTGAGTAGGTTAATCTTGTAACAGATAATGCTTAAACAGCATCAGTAGCAGTTGCTGCAGTGCTACAATAAATTACAATTAAATAGGCTACAAAAATACAGTTGATAGTTTGCGATACGAAAGTATAATATGAAATTCAATTTTGACTAGTGGTTTGGACTTTAGTAGAATATAAGGATTATTTATTCATGGTGTTCCATGCATTACCCCTCCACACACTAAATTTAATTGCAGAACCTTTAATTTAAAAAGAAAACCAACTGCTTATTACTAAAAGTTTAAATCTTTGTTTGAATCCTTATCAGTGATAGTAGGAACATGGCTGAGGGAGCTTTTAAGACACTTAAACATTTCAGTTTAAATATTTCTTTATAGTATCACACTTGTGGAGGTTCAAGTTATATGTTTAATTCTACCCTCCATCATCATCATTATGCAGTGCACATCTCTGCATACCTAGCCAAGTCAGCTTTTTGTGCTTACATATTCGTGCCATATAGTAGCTGATTTTGCAAGATGTATTGTGATGTTACTACACATCAGAGGGCAGGATTGAGCACTACATCATGATAACAAAGATAACTAGTGAGACAGGGTTAGGGTGATACTTTATTTCCTTTCTTGGTAATCAAATTAACATGCATCAGTTAGGACAATTACAGGAGTTTAGGGGCGAAAGGATGAGCGCATGCAAGAAACAAAGAAAATTAGAGTAGAAAGTGTGGAAGTCAAAAAGAGGGATAAGCAAGACAGGTAGAAAGGAAAGAGAGGGAAGACAAAGAGAAAAGAACAGAGAAAAGAGGCAGGAAGTTTGTGTGTGGGAAGAAAGCACACTCAGACATGTGCTAGAAGGGACTTTTAGAAGTCCCTTGAAATTCTTCAGCCAAATCGAAGGAAGGGTATGGGGTCATGCCCACGCTTCCAAATGGTGCTGCTTCCCTCTGCACAATGTTTTTGACTAATTTTAATTCAAGTGGGAAAATAAATAGATCTCCAGTTCCCTTGCTCATCTTCTCTGCAAGCACAGGTGCACCTGCAATTTGGAGTTTATCTAGGTTGGAGTAACAGGCATTTTCATGGAAGCCTCTTGTTAAGATAGTGGCAGCACATAAATCAGTTGGGGCACAGAGAAAGATGAGGCTTGATCCTGGACAATACAGGTGCAGAGTGTTGGGTGGATAAGGCAAATAGTGATGAGCAGTACAGACACTACAAAGAGCCCAGTCTTGTAGTATCGAGTACGCTGGTGTGCATCCCTAGAACTAGAAGGCAGACCAAAGAGCGGAATACCTTAGCTGTGTGCTCAGTTGCATGCTAAATCACATCTCTCCACAGAAGCAGCCACATCTTGCCCCTTTTACCTTTACATTTAAGTCTAAGATAGTAGGCCTGCAATAGGCATGAGACTCCATGAAGACAGCTATGCCTAGTATTCAGTGTATTTGTGGCTATGCATAGCCTCCACTCACACTTTTACTAGAAGACCAAAGAAGCATGCTACCTGCTTCTCATTTCATAAGAACTTACAGGAGCAAGGGTAGAGTGGGCACTATGATCACAGTGCATCATAATGCATTCAGCCCCAAGAGACTCATCTAGCAAAAGGAGGCAATTCCCACAAGGGTTGTTAACTTTGCATTAGTTCTGTTCTCATTCCATAAGATGGGAGAGAAGTTAGTTAGAGAGCAAACGCTGCATTGCCTTCTGAAAAAGTCTCTCAACAGTCCCAATAAACTGTTTCACAAAACATCTAGCATATTAGAAAAAAGTTCTAGTGATTTTTGCAGTGTCTCCCCTTCCCTTATGTCTGTTCTGATGTATATGTCAAAGGATTAATATTATTATAAAATTAATCTCAATATAGTCCTACGTTGTGACCTTAACATGGAAATATTTGTTATAATGAACTGAATCCCCTAAATCCTGAAAGAACACTCATAGTTTCTTGTGGTTTACTATTAAATTCAGTTTGCTTTAATCTGCTATGGTGATAGACACAATATAAACAAACGTGTGAGGACGGGAAGATGTGTGGTTAAACCAAAAGCCTGGAGGTCAAGAGGTCTGGATCAAGACTTTTAAAAAATGAGGTCTAAAGTTAGGCTCTTATATCTGTATTTAGGAATCTAACTAAGTGGCCTTATTTTAAATGGTCCTGAACATGCACCAGATCCTATTAAAGTTAAGGGGAACTGATCAGTGCTTCCTGCTTTTAAAAACCAGGTCACTTTTCTAGGTGCCGAAATATAGAATGAGGATCCCAGCTTTAAGCCACTATTTTTAAAATCTTGGCATAGGTTTTTTTTATTTTTTTTTAAGCTCTGCCACAGACTTCCTGTGTGGTGCTGACAGCCTTGCCAATTCTCATGATTTTGTAACAAGTCTCCCATTACTTGGTATTTTACTTAAAGCATGAACTTCGAGAAACAAGTGATTATGTGAGAAGCTCAGGTTTAATTTAAAAAAAAAAGTTTTGAATGTTTGTGGTTGGCAATACTGCACTGGGCAAATCACTTAACCTATGAATGCCTGAATTTCCTCATTCCTAAATAGGAAATAATACAATAATAGTAATCTACCTCATGGGGTGTTGAGAGACTTAATTTACTAATGTCTATAAAGCACTTTATTAGCACAGATGGCAGATCATACAGAAGTGGACACTATTTTTATTAATACAGGGGAAGAATAAAATATCCTATATGTGGCCTTTACTTATTTTATGATATTCACAAGTGTGGATTTTCCTTTTTTGTTTTTTGTTTTTTGTAGGACAAATTTTAAATAGACTAGATAGTAGACACATAGAATACATTTTTAATGGATTGTAATTTATTACTTGATTGCAACTTGCACATTCTTAAAAAGTGTTGTTTCATTTTTGTTTGAGTTGGTGAATAATTAATATGCAAAGCTTCTTGTATTTCTTTATCGATAACCTTTTGACCAGTCTGTTAGCTAAGCAGTATGTAAGATTGCTCATAAAGCTTGAAGGAATAATGATAGCAATCATGACTGCAGTTACTCTATGTATCAGATGGGTTTCTGGGGTGTGAAGGCTTTTAAGTAGGGCCTGTTGATTACCGGGTACTTTAATTAAAAAATAAGTCACTTGCTTGTGTTGCTATTATTCACTGGCTAAATTGAGGAATAGTATTTGACTGGATACTGAGATGCTCAAATACTGCCAAACATATTGGAATATGCTGTTGTATGAAAAATGGCAAAATTAACTAAATAATTTATTCCCCAAATAATACGCAACCAAATCTATTTGAAAGTCACACATTGTCATCAATAACCAGGAAATTACTACAGAGTATGCAATGACTAGACCCCAAGGCTTGAAAGCACAAGACACAACGTCCACACTGCTATTTTTAACATGCAACCTCAAGCCCCACTAGCACGAGTCTGTCTACTCAGGCTGGGAGGTTTGCTTCCAGCTGCACAGTACCCATAGAAAGTGGGGAATGTTCTAGTGCAGAGGGGTTTTCTTGCCGCACCACCCCTTTGGACAGCTCATGTGCGCTCTCCTTGGCCCTTTTTGAGTCCCCCCTTTCTCCTGTTCCCAATTCTGAGCCCATGATGCAGGGGCAGCGGAATCCTCACATAACCAGGAGAAGGCTCATGTGCCCTGTTTGAATCCCCACTGCCTAGAGCAGCAACTTGTGCGTATGCATAGTGACTCTGCCCCTTCCGAGAGCACTTGTGCTGGAGGCAAGGCCTTTTCTGTGGGGCCAGGACACCTGCATGCATCTGCTGCTACCATGCTCATTCCCAGCACAGCCACAGGAATGAGAGGGAATGGTGAGTATTCTCCAGCTGAGGAGATCTGCCAGCTTTGTGGCTCCTGTATGCCCACAGAGCTGATATTCAGTGGCAGTGCAAGAGCTCATTAATTGGAACCTTAAAGTCCTGTGTAGAAATACGCATGAGAAAACCAAAGCTTTTCAGCCACAAATAGTTGATAATAAGCAAAGGAACACTATCACCACAGTAATTTGGAATGGAAGGTGGAGAATACGATGTTTTTAAAAATAATATTTAAAATAAATTAGACAAAGCCACACTGTTGCTTGTTCAAGATTAATTTGCATTTACTTAAAAATAAAGAAACTGGAGTGTTAGCCACCAGTGCATATGCAGAGTATAGCATCTCTACATAACATTGCAGAATCAAGTGGATATTGCTCTAAAAAGCTGGGACAACTAGTAAAGAGTGTCAAGACCGTCTCTCTGGTGTATGCAGTCATTTGGAATATAGACAGTGCTATCAATCAGTGAATTGAAGGATTATTGATGTGTTAAGGGCTCTAGACTATTTTGCTTTTCTAAAAAGCCATTTAGATGATGAGTACAGGTCAGGATGTTTGAAATTTAGATGCTACTTTCCCTTTCTGCATGCCTACCAGCAACAAGCAAACTACCAATTCCCTTCTCCTCTATGTTGAAATCCTTCCTGAAAACTTATTTTCCAAGCAGTATCCACAGTGAAGTCATAGAACATACAGAGCTGTTTAAATAACTGATTTTTGGCTTGTTGGCAATTCTGAACAAAAACATTGTTTTGGGGTGACCCAAAATGATTTTTTTCAAATTTTTTGGCAAGTTAAAAAAAATAAATCATTGTGGTGTTGAACATTTAATTCAACCCAAAACTCAACATTGCCTTTCAGTTTTGAGCTTTTAACATTTTCAAATTCTTTTAATAAAACAAAAGACACTTCAAAACAAAAAGTAGTGTTGATTTAGAAAATCAAAATCTGGTATTTCAAACTAGTGTTGAAATGAAATGTTTGGCTTTTTTGGAATTTTGTGTATTTTGGTCTCCCCTTCAATCCTCCTCACCACCACCCTCTCCCCCGCCAGCATGAACAATCCAGAGAAACCAACACAAATTTGTCTAATGTTTCAGAGTCACCAAACTAACTGACAAGTCATTTGGGCCAGAAAATTTTGCCCAGTTCTAGTAATAAGCTTCTTATATCATTATTTTTATATTTAACAACAGAAAAGTCATAAAAAGTGACAAAAATATGCATATCCCTAAACTGAAAAATGCACAGTTGTATTGCTTAACCTGCCCCCCATCCTTCTTTTCTGTTTGTCAACACCACTCTGTATATCCCATCTGAAATGCACGTTGTCTTTCTGTTTATTATGTGAATCACCTAGCACTCACTGGGATGCTAGTATATAATTAATGAAAATTAGCATATCTAAACCAAGGTGTCCTAGATTTATCAGATGCATGAAAAAATATTGCATCATAGAAGTAGCTTCCAAGTATTGAGGCCAACAAATTTTGAACGCACCAGGGGAACACCTTTAAAGGAAGTCCTGCTTACAAAAAGCACATTTCTTAAATGACTCCTGTTGAATGGATTTGACTCCTACAGTATAGTACATGAAGACCTTTTGTACCATAGTGCCAGGGCTGCTCCACCAGTGAGAGAGCCATGGTGGGTACATAGGAAAATATACAACTATGTCATTTGACCCTGTACAGGGTGAATCTTCAAGACTCAGGGTACATCTACACAAAAATTGAAGGTCTGATACTGCAGGGAGGCATAGTCATGCTAATTTTAATCTAGGTACCACAGGTAACAACAGTAGCAAATGTGGTGAAGACTTCAGTGTGAGGAAAACCTCAAGTACATAGCCAGGTTCACCAGCGGGCTTGTACCAAGGTGCTATCCTGCACTGATGCCTGTGCCTCTATGTCTTCGCTATTATTCTTACCTGTTCTAGCTAAATTAAAGCTAGCATGGATATGCCTACCAGTGCTATAGCCAGACCTTCATTTGCTGACTAGACATACCCACAGCAGTTAAAATAGCCGTGAGCAATGTTTACACTAGCATTTCCACCATAGCTTCTACCAGTGGAGCTGCAACAGTTGCAGATTTCTTAAAATTTTTTGATATAGACACATTTTAACAGTCCATTCTAGATTTCAACATTAGAGTATCAAAGTAAACAATCTTATTGTTAATCCGCAATCCCTACCATGGGAATTATTAGATTTTAATTGATAATTCCACCTCCACCTTTTGTATAATGAATAATGTAATTCATCTACATTCTCTTGGCCTCTCAGAACACTTGTCTTGGCTGGCATTCTTATTAGAGATAACTAAATATCATCGCTATGTCATGCCCATTTATGGTACTAATCAGGCAGCATGCATAGTGCAGTTGTAAACAAGGAAAAGTTAGTAGCTGTAAAGCTGCAGTACAACTCCTCCAGAACAACATTGCCTTTGGCAAACAGGCCTAATATTTAAGAAATGTGGAAAGCTGTAGTTTGAAGCAAAAGAGTTGTGTTTCCAGTGCCAGTGTTATTTTTAAAAATAGTGTTTCCTTTATAGCACCTCATTTTTTTATTTTTACATGTCTTTGTATTCTTACAAAGGCTTCTCAGCCTTTTGGCTAAGATCAAATGTTTTATCTTAATGCTTTATGGAACTGGGTAGAAATGATGTGCTAGTCCTGCAAAGATTAAAGCACATGGTTAGTTTAACACAAGTGAATAGTCCCATGAAATCAATTAGATTATTCACATGCATAAAGTTACTCACATGCTTAAATCTTTGTAGTATTTGGGTCTTCCCGTGTATATAGGAAATAACAGATAGTCACAGAGAGATTTGGATCACTTCACAAGAGAGTTTTTAATGGATAGCTATCAACTTTACATGCGCAGTAGTAATTCCTGTACTGTGTATAAGGAATTATGGGAAAAAAAGCCTGGATGCAACAAATAATTGCGTAAATATTAAATTAAAAGATATTAAAAACCTCATGCATTGGAAGCACTGTTAAAACATTGATGGATAAAACATAGTACTTCTGCAGTGCACATTTTATTAGGAAGCATGATTAATATTATTTTCCAAACGGTCACAGTAATCCCTAATTGCCATATACAAGAGCCTACCAAATTTTATCTTGAGGGAGGGAAAAGCACCATATAAAATATTTTAAAATACATAAAAAAGATGTACATTGTTCCTCACTTCCCCTCTATATTGAGAATTTAATATCAAGTTTTATACTGGTGGGAATTAGATTTTTTTTTGAAAATCAACGTTTAAAAATGAAAGACATTGAAAGACACTTAACTGCACAGTTGTCAAAGTGAGACAATAATACAATATAATACTTATCTCTGATTATGATTACCTGTACTATTCCCAGAATTTCCCAGAAGGAAGTCTGTGTATATATACTACAGTGTAATCAAGATAAAATTTTTATGCATGCAAGTAACTGCTAATCTTATTATGGGTTGTTTTTTTAAAGTATTAATACCTTAATTTTAATAACCTGTTTTATGCTTTACAATAACTACCAAGGCTTTATGTGCAGATTTACTTATGCTTACAGTAATATTAATAAAATAAAATACCAGCATATTTATTAGTCAATATTAGGATAGCATATCAGCACATATGTGGAGTGGCCAGTAAGACACAAGTAAAGAGGATTCTTTTACAATTGGTGGCTGGATGTCACAGAGGTTCTTGTTGCCTTCTCTTTCCTCCTGTTCTGATTGGTCTGGCATGCAAGGATTCTTTGGATGAAAGCTCGACTCTGTTATGGACCTGTCAGCCTGGAGTGTAAGTTTGAGGAATGCACAGGCCGTTAAAATTCCCTGCAGAAATAGTGGCTTTTACTCAACTTCTCCAGCTGTGTGGTGGCCTCAAATTATGAGTTGCACTTCAAAGAAAAGCTAGTCCACATAGCTTTGTCTCTATGACAAGAGGAAAGCATTGTGCCTATAGAAAAAACTGAGAGCAAAAAGAAAACTGGGCACACCTGAGTGTGAAAGGGATGTTAGTAAATCTGGCTTACTGATGTAAATAGTTGGAATACAGTACAAATATAGTAATAACATGCTTTTAATTAGGCTGACTTACTCTCTGTTCTCCTATATTTCATCTGATATATATTTAATAGAATACTTTGGTTGAAAAGAAATAGAATCAGGCACTAATCATTTTAAACCGGGATGTGATGACAAGATGGTGTTTTGGATTTCATTAAAACATTCCCTGTTAATTTAAAGCATTGTTTCACAGGAAATGTAGTTAACAACATGCATTCCTAATTAAATGGAAGCTAAGGTTATCCAAACAATTCTTGTTTAAAAGTATACCTCTACCCCTATATAACGCGACCCAGTATAACACGAATTCGGATATAACGCAGGAAAGCAACGCTCCGGGGGGGGGAGGGGCACTGTGCACTCTGGCGGATAACGCGGTAACTTCACCTATAACGCGGTAACATTTTTTGGCTCCCGAGGACAGCGTTATATCAGAGTAGAGGTGCAGTTTCTACTCTCCTATGATAATCAGCTGAATAAAATAAACATGTAAGAGTTCTGAACCTGCATTCTTCCAGACTCAACCCAAACCAGACCCACAGGGGCACTGAGTTCTAATTTGATCTATGCTATGCACTGAAGAAGGGAATGGTCCTGGGGAACAAATACATGTGATCTCAAAATCGTATCTAGGTTCTTACACTGCTGTCATTACCATAGTATCTAAATGTCTTCCAGTAGCATGTGACACATCATTATTTATATCTTTTACACGTACTTCAGTCTCTCTCTCATCCAATTTCCATGGGGAAAATTTTGCGAGCAGTATAGTGTTTTGTTTTGGTAGTTTTTTGGCTGATTTTCTTTAATATGTACATTCCATTTTATGTTTATAGAAGAGAAGGCAAGGTTGAAGAATTGCATCATATACATAGAAAGAAAGGATGGTGCTGAGGAAGAGTAATTTCTAAGGCCTTGTCTATACTACCGCCGTAAGTCACCCTAAGTTACACTACTGCAATTACTTGAATAACGTAACTGAAGTTGATGTAGCTTAGGTTGACTTACCATGGTGTCTACATGTTATTGTTGGGTGACGCTCTCCCACTGACTTACCTTATTCTTTTCGGGGAGCTAAATCAACACTGCTACATCAATCACAGCAGTGCCAATATACCGATAAGTGTAGACATGGCGTAAATGTGGAAAAATATTCAGGTAGCAGAGAAAACCTTAGCTAGGGAGGAGGGATAGACTGTAGCTGGAGGAGGGCACACACTTCTAGAAGCAGACTTTACCTACTGGATATTTAAACCGGTTTTTTTATTAAATACAACCTGGGATACACTGCTTGTTTTACATTTTGGTCAGTTTATGTTTGCTTTAGTTACTTGTCTAATGCAAGGTTACTTTCATATCACTGAGAAACCCAGAATGTCACACATCTGCATGGCAAATATTTTGTTCTACTGCTGTTGATCTTATGCCCAATTTACATGCAATTACTAACACAGTTCATCTGTGACCAGTCAACTAATAAATACTAATTCAGATAAAAACAACTTATTTTAGAGAGACTCAATGTCACATTATATCTCGGAGCCCAAACAAGTGTAAAGCAGATGCTAAAGCTGCTTATCTCAATCCCAATGATTTAATATATTTTCTTATATTTACTGGGAAAAATATAGACAGCAAAGAGAGCATTTAACCAGCTAGTTTTAACACTTTCACAGGAGCAAGTATTTCAAACAAAACTATAATTAATACCTGGGAGGAATTAAAAGTGGATTTGAGGGAAAATATATTAAAGACAAAGAACATTAATCTCTCAACATAATTAAAAATAGGGTTTTTGTTTGCTAATGCTGTAAGTTCTGGGTTCAGAGAACATTGTTTCTTTGAATTAAGGAAAGCGAGAAACCAGTTATATAGCACAAAGAGAAATGCTGAGTAAACAGTTCTGGATTCTGTAGCTTTTCAAAAATCCAGTAGCATTTTGTAACTTAGCTTGTCTGTAAGCTTAGCTTGTCTGCAAACTGCAGGCCACCTGGAGCCTCTGCTCCCCAACCTACCAGCCTGGCCCCAAGACATGCCTGTCCACTGGCCTGAAGCAAATGCAGTTCCGCTGCCAAGCCCCCATTCTGCTGATAAGCACCAATGCTTCGGCAAGGATGCTGTGATTGGTGAAAGTTGCCAGAAGTGTCAGTTGCTAGGGGAAATCATGAAGCAGAAGATTTGACATGGCTCTTCCATCTCACATGTGAGGAGCGCAAGATGCAAAGTTTAATGGAAGTAGGTGGGACTCTGCCCTCATAGGGTTGGTAGGGCTGGCTCAGGATACCGTGCCCAAGAGGACCCTACTCTCCTCTATAAACAAAGTGAACATTGTCCAATCCCTGGATTATAGGGCATGACTGGCCCCAGTTGCCCCTATGCTGAACTGCAGTGGTACTTCCCATAGCCCAAGCGTGGATTGGGGGCTGCCATCTTGTACTTCAAAGTTTCAGTTTTTCTAGGAAAAGGAAAATGAGATGTCTCTCCTTGCAACTGTGAAAGGGACTGGCTGACTATGGACTTTTAAGTTTTATCCTTCGGAAAAATCAAGAGCTTCCAGAGGCCTAGAGCGGCTTCTAGACTTCTGCTAATGTTGCCCCGCACCCAGCTAAAATCTGAAATGGCATCCCATTCTTAACAAGTGCAGATTCCTTGGTTTCAGCAATTGCAGTCTGTCAAAAATAGGTGATCATCTACCCCGCCCCAATGAAATGTAAACAAAATTCTAATTCTAATATCATGAGCTCATGTTAATGGTCAATATAGAGAATTAGAACACCATTCTAATCTTGAAACATAGTTTTGTAACAATGCAGGTCAATTGACAACACCAAAACAAAACTTTGTGGCACTATCCTTGAGTGCTTATGCCTTTCCAAAGGTGTATGTATTGAATAAAAACAGCTGACATGTTGTTCGCACAGTTCTAAGTGTCCCATCTGTTAATCATAAGACTGCATCAGCTAACTATGTTATCTTGTGTGCAAAACAACCTGTGCACTGTAACTGCAGAGTCAGCAACAAAGCAGTTTCCCCCATGTAACATTCACTGATGAAGATGGATTACCAGAATTCTAATGGTCATGTTTCATCTCCGTTACAGAGTTCTACAGGTTGAGCAAAGTTTGGGGAAAACAGTGAGAAGCCCAACCCCTCCAACTTGTTCCCACCATCTCCATAGTCAATCATCTGAGTAGTGCTGTGCCGAAAGCACAGCCTGCCTTCCCTCTGACAACAGTTCCACTTTCTGAAGCAAACAGCACCTCCTCCCCTTTGCCTGTCACCAAAACTCCTCCCCTTCCTTCCCATCAGCCCCAGTCCTGAATTTCTTCTTCAACTGCCCACATTTTTTTTTCTCTCTCTCCATATGCCCAGCCACCACCCAGGTAAACATGCCTATTTCCTGATTGCTGCTCCTTCCCTCCACCCTCATTCTCCTTAAAGTTCCCGTCTCACTTAATGCTCTTTGAGGAGAATAGGGGAGAAGATAATTGATTAAATGAGGGTGCTGAGAACTGCTGGGCTAGGGCATTCTGAAAAATAAATAAAGGCAGAGTAGAGGTGGCCAGGCTATTGAACTGATTAATTTCAAGTGTTATCCAAGAACAGATGATATGGGGGCGGGGGGAGAGGGGAGGGTGAGAGCCAACAAGTGAATAGCTTGAAGGGGGGAGGGGGCCTCTTCATTAATAAAGGAGGATTCAGAATTAATACATTTGGGGGGAAGAACTAGTTAATTGAGGGAAGGAAGGGCTCATTCTTGGTCAATTGATTGGGGGGGAAAGGGGCAGAACTTGACAACTGATGGGAGATGAAATGGGTGAGAAAGATAGAAAATGGAATAAAGTAACAAGGCAATGGGGTTTTTGGTGTGTGTGGGAGCCAAAGACTGGTTTGTGTGAAGCAAAAACTGAGGAAGAAAGTATACTTGTTTTTTTTTATGTATAAAACGTTTGTTCTGAAATGTTTTTAAATATTCTTAAATGCGGGAAACAATACTTGACATTTCAAAGTCAAGGGGGAAGATGTCAAACAACGCATCTCAGGTTTGTCTCATTTCTTCACAGTTTCCCAGCTTCTGTTTATCCAGCTCCAGGCTTCATGTTGAGTAACCTCAGTTAAGTCAATGGGTTAATTTTGCATACAATGTCCAATTGTACATACCCTTATTCACACTGAAATAAATGAGACTACTTATGTGAATAAAATGTACTGGTACAAGAGAGTTTGTAGAATTGGGTCTTTACATCTGTGTAAAGGAGACAAAAATCCAGACCATTAGTTATAACAGCAAATGGCACAATTTTATAAATTGAGTAAGATGTTATGAAACGTCTGGGGCAAATTCTGCCTTTCTTTATAGCCTCAAAACTCCTTTTCCATTTAATAATGATTTATATTGTTAAATAAGTAAAAGCCCTATATACAAAGTTACGATTCCAACAGAGATAAAAAAAAAAGTTGAAAAAATGTCTAGCAAGCTCTTTGAGACAGCAGGCATTAATTTTATTAGAAACTCTCCAATGTCTGTAAATAAGGCAGAAGATAACCAAACTCCATGTTTTAATTAATTCAGAGTTGGCAGAATGAATTAGAAAAGCAGCAATTAGCACTTAATTATATATAGGACACAGGTTAACTAAGGAAAAAAGAAGCATAAAGTTGTACTGCACAGTATAACAATAATAGAAGCCTATAGAGCAAGTAAACATTTCTCTGACCAGTTAAGGGTAACAATGAAAAAAACAACCCCTCCTTAAGTGCTCAGTATTTTACTCTGGTAAAAAAATTTCAGACATAGGAGCCTTAGGTTAGGCTCCTAAGTCCATATTTTGGCACCTACATGTAGGTCCTAAGCCCCTAAAGGCTCAAGTGCCATTAACTTCATTGATTTCAATGGGACTTGTGCTTCTATGTCATGCAGGCACTTTTTGAAAACCCTATCCTCAGGGCCACCCTGCCTATCCTTCTGTATCCAAGTATGGTTTCAGGGATCTAACTTTAGGTTTTTATTTATGAAAATTTTGGCCATTGTTCTTTAGGGTGCCAACCCTGCATGGTGCTGCTGAGTATCTCCTGTGAAGTGTTAAGTCTCTTCAACTACCCTTTGTATCAGTGGGAAGTGAGAGCATTCAGTAGAAGGCCCTCAGCACATAGCAGAACCAGCTCCAAGAAAAGGAGACGCTGGATGATGGCTACTGATTAAAAAGATTAGAGATAAGGACAATTTAAGATCTTCAATATCTTAGTGCAGGGGTCGGCAACCTTTCAGAAGTGGTGTGCCGAGTCTTCATTTATTCACTCTAATGTAAGTTTTCGCATGCCACTAATAAAGTTTAACGTTTTTATAAGATCTCTTTCTTTAAGTCTATAATATATAATTAAACTAGTGTGGTTGTAAAGTAAATAAGGGTTTTAAAATGTTTAAGAAACTTCTTTTAAAATTAAATTAAAATGCAGAGCCCCCGAGACCAGTGGCCAGGACCCGGGTAGTGTGAATGCCACTTAAAATCAGCTTGTGTGCCGCCTTTGGCACGCGTGCCATCGGTTGCCTACCCCTGTCTTAGTGTTTAGAAAGCCTATTTCACTTCTCAGCCTCACAGAATATTTTGTATGAGATCCCATAAATGTCTGAGTAGAATTTGTACACTTCTATGTAATAATAGAACTGGATAGCAACATGAACTGGAATACAGTGGTATTAAGGTAATAGCAAACATAGTTCTCGCCAAACAAAAATATTCTTTAACACTGTCTATGGGCCTGATGCTATGGTGTGCCAAGTATCAGCTGAGAAGTACTGAATGGCCTTGAGTCTCATTGGCTTCAGTGCCACAGTTTAAGTGGCTTTCCCTAATTAGTGGCCATAGTTATCCACTATATCTTCTATTTCATGGCTTTTTGGTCGGTGGGCATTCCCTGCAATGATTTTTTGAGATTACATATGATCTTCTGGGACAACACATTCTGGTAATTTTTATCCCAGTATAGTGAAGGTGTAGGACACCACAGGATAGAAGGTTGCTTCTTGTGTTCTCAGTATCCACTTCTAGTCTATAAGTCAGCTCCAGGATGTGTATAGCTCCGGAGACTCCTTTTGAGAAACCAGGGAAAGTGTAAATAGGAGGATTAGTCCATTGTACCAGATGCCTAGTCAACTGGGACATTAAAACCTTCCAGGACAAAAAGTCTTGGGAACTTAAAAACCATGTCAGATTTTCATGAACAAATGTAAGACTTGCATGGAAACAGGTGTGATGTTGTATCTCAGTGCAAAACTTTAGAGGACTGTTTGAAACTTTAGACTTGTCAGTGTTTGAAAACCTGGCCATAGATACCAAAGGGTACTTCTTGTCCACAGTCCTTTGTATTTGCAATAACTCAAGATTTCTAAAATTGAGAAACATATCACTAATAAGGTATGTGAGTGTTCAGAGAATGGAACACTGATACACCTGTAACTACAGTGCCTAGGATATACCATCCTATCATCAGGGCCGCCCAGAGGATTCCGGGAGCCCGGGGTCTTCGGCGGCGGGGGGCCCTTCCGTTCCGGGACCCGCCGCCAAAGTGCCCCGAAGACCCGCGGCGGGAGCCCCCCACCGCCGAATTACCGCCGAAGCGGGACCCGCCGCCCGGTCTTCGGCGGTAATTCGGTGGCGGGGGGTGGTCCTTCGGGGCACTTCGGCGGCGGGTCCCGGATCAGAAGGGGCCCCCCGCCGCCGAAGACCGGGCTGCGCTTCGACGGCAGCGGGTCCCGCTTCTCCCCCCCGCCCGGCCCCGGCCGCCGCATCTCCCCCCCCGCCTGGCCCCGGCTTCTCCCCGGCCTCGGCCTCTTACCGAGCGCGTCGCCGGCAGGGCCTGAGCGCCGTCCCGCTCAGAGCCGCGTGGTGAGGGGGCGGAGCTGTGAGCTCCACGCCGAGCGGAGGGAGCTGCCCCACCCCCTCCCCATGGCGCTCTGAGCGGGACAGGGCTCAGGCCCCATTGGAGCTCCCAGCCCCGTCCCGCTCACCATGCGGATCGGGGCGGGGCTCAGGGGCTCGTCCGGAGTCTCGGCGCTTGATGCGCTGAGGCTCCAGGAGAGGGGCGGAGGCGGGAGCCTCTGCTCTTCTCTTGGGGGCCCCTGCGGAGCCCGGGGCCCGGGGCAAATTGCCCCCTTTGCCCCCCCCTCTGGGCGGCCCTGCCTATCATAAACACTAGAGGTGGGAGGGTCCCAGAGCTCAGGCTGCAGCCTGAGCCTGAATGTCTACAACGCAATTAAACAATCCCTTAGCCCAGTCAGTTGGCATGGGCCAACCCCGGGTTTTTAATTGCAGTGTAGACATACCCTAGGAGATTAGGGTTAAGAGAGACCTGGGTACTAATTAGGAGCTTTTCTCAATTAAAATTAATTAAACATCCACTTCACCAGTTATCAGTTGCAAAGAGGACAGAGGCACAACAGACCATTGAGGAAATATATCAACAATGCATAACTGAGCCTTCAAAACTGTTCATTGGCCTCATCCATAGTTCTGGTTAAGAAGAGGATGGCAGAACACGATTGATTTTGTGTGGACTATAGAAAATGTAAAGCCATAAAGCATTCTTATCCATTTCCACATATAGGTGATACCCTGGATGCTCAGTCTGGTTTTCCACATTGGAAAAAGAGGGTTTTGGCAAGTGGAATGGATCCAAAAGATAGGACACTAGTGCTTTCACAGCAGGACAAGGCCTGTGGCTATTTAAAGTGGTGGTTTTTTGGCATGTGCAGTGTATCAACCACATTTGAGAGACTAATGGAAATGAAATTACAAGGGATGCCTCTCTTAGCCCGTCTGTTACAACAATATGATATCTTGGAACATACTAAAATATCCAGGCAAGCACTAAAACATTAGCAAATGGTCTCTGATAAGCTGAAGGCTGCCAATTTGAAACAGGACCCAAAGAAATGTGAGTTGTTTTTAAAAGAGGTATTTTACTTTTGGCTACACAATTAATGCAGAGGGAATTTCTACTGGAGACTGCAGGACTGGCCAACTCTGCAGATGCTCTCAGATGTGTGGAGTGTTATAGGGCTTTGCTTCTACAAGGTCTATTAGTCAGTTTGTCAACATTGGAAAACCACTGCATAGGTTAGGTGAGATAGGGAAACCATGTCAGTAGTCAGCAGAGTGTGATGTAGCATTTTCAGAGTAGAATAAGGATTGTGACTGTTCCTGTCTTGATCTAGCCATGTTTCAAAACCCCTTTCACACTAGACACAGATGCTTATGATTTGGGAGCAGTTTTGACACAAAAACCCTAAGGACGTGAGAGAGGGGTAGCTTATTACCGCATATGGTTACATTCTCCTGAGAAAATTATTGCACCACCTAAAAAGTAACTCCATGCAGCGATGAAATCTATAGATAGAACATTCTTATTACTATTTGTATGGGAGGAATTTGTGGTCAGGACAGATCATGGCTGAAATGACTCTTTAAATTCAGGAATCCTGAGGGGAACTTGCTAAGTGGTTGGAAAAACTGCAATGATATGATTTACACATAGGCCTGGCCATAAGCATGGTAATCCTGACTACCTTTCTGGGGCTAGTTGCAAACACTGCCTTAAGTAGGAGAGCAAGGAATTAATTGCTTGAGGGAATGGGTGTGCCTCTCTTCCTTTAATTCCAGGAATGTCCATGTTCCTAGTTCAACCTCTGGAACAATTGGAGTAAATTTGCAGGAATGGATTCCAGATCAATTAAAAATAGAGTGTTTCCAAAGAGAGGATCCTGATATCAGGACAGGGTGGAACTGGAAATAAATCAACTGGCAAATCCAGACACCTTGGAATGCCTTGTCCCCTCACAGTGCCACAGTGAAAGCTTCCTGTTCACTGTGGGAAAGTTTGGAGTTTGAAGATGAAATAGTATATAAAAAATGGGAGAAAGTAGCTGGTTGCACTCACTACATTACAAAAGATTCTGAGGATTTGTTGTGGACTTAAAACAACTAGATGATTTGAGGCTGCAAAACACTTAGTCAAGCTAAGAGAGAATTTCTGTGGAGGAAATGTAGGCAGGATGTGAAATACTGGTACAGGAAATGTAGTGTTTTTGTTTTGGTTTGGTTTTGTTTTGTTTTTTTGTTTGGCAAAGAAGGGTCTCCCTAAAACAGGAAGAACCCCTTTGCAGCAGTATCTTGCAGGAGCACCAATAGAGTGCATTACCATTTATGTTCTTGGGCTCTTGTCTGAGACAGAGTAATCAATATTTCCTGATAGTTATGGATTACTTTGCAAAAAATGCATGAGGTTTATCCCGTAAGAAATCAAGAGGCTGTAACAGTGGGAGGGATCTTAGTGAATGAATTCTTCACCAGAGTTGGAGTCCTGGGTAAATTACACACTAAGCAAGGGAGAAACTTTGAATCCAAGTGTTTCAACCGCTTTGTGAAACTCTAGGAATTCACAAAATTCACACCACCCCATCACACCCACAATCTCATTGGATGATGGGAAAGTTCAATAGTACTTTGGAAGTTCAGCTGGCTACCTTTGTAGAATAATCCCAGAGGGATTGGGACCAGCATGCCCCATTCCTTTTTGATGGCTTCTAGGTACCCCAACACTTCAAATGTTTGGGCATGAGCTAAAGACCCCAGAAAACCTATTATAATGAGTTTCTGAAGTGGAACAGAAGGATTTGAACCAGTGGTGGAGCCAAGTTTTGCAATGAAAGTAAGTGATGGGTTATAGATGGTGGGACACCGACCGAGTCTGCCCCACAGTAATGCACCAGGGGTGGCTCTTGCTTCCTGGCTCCCCATTCCAGGTGTTGTAACCTGACTCATGGGGTCTCAGAGCCATTCAGGTTTGGTTCAGTGTCCCCTCCATCATGACAGAGGGGCTGCTGGGCCAAATTTAAGTGAGTGGCATTGTGACCCAGTGCTTGGAATCACAGTACCACATTACAGGGCCGCCCAGAGGGGGGGGCAAAGGAGGCAATTTGCCCCGGGCCCCGGGCTCCGCAGGGGCCCCCAAGAGAAGAGCGGAGGCTCCCGCCTCCGCCCCTCTCCTGGAGCCTCAGCGCATCAAGCGCCGAGACTCCGGACGAGCCCCTGAGCCCCGCCCCGATCCGCGTGGTGAGCGGGACGGGGCTGGGAGCTCCAATGGGGCCTGAGCCCTGTCCCGCTCAGAGCGCCGTGGGGAGGGGGCGGGGCAGCTCCCTCCACTCGGCGTGGAGCTCACAGCCCCGCCCCAACACCCCGCGGCTCTGAGCGGGACGGTGCTCAGGCCCTGCCGGCGACGCGCTCGGTAAGAGGCCGAGGCCGGGAGAAGCCGGGCCAGGCGGGGAGAAGTGGCGGCCGGGGCTGGGCGGGGAGAAGCGGGACCCGCCGCCGTCGAAGCGCAGCCCGGTCTTCGGCAGCGGGGGGCCCCTTCTGTTCCGGGACCCGCCGCCGAAGTGCCCCGAAGGCCCGCAGCGGGGACCCCCCCCGCCACCGAATTACCGCCGAAGACCGGGCGGCGGGTCCCGCTTCGGCGGTAATTCGGCGGCGGGAGGGTCCCGCCGCGGGTCTTCGGGGCACTTTGGCGGCGGGTCCCGGAACGGAAGGGCCCCCCGCCGCCGAAGACCCCGGGCCCCCGGAATCCTCTGGGCGGCCCTGCCACATTACCCCACTCTTCATGTTGCAATGTCTGGTGCAAGGAGTCCATCCACACAGGACAGTTGCCACTGCTGCCACATGACTGCAGGGTGGGCTTGCTTGCCAGTCTAGTGTGAAAAATTTGTGTTGTACACCTCTTATTCCAAATTTCATAGTACGGTTGAAAAGGTACCACACATACAAATAAAGGCCTTTGGGGAAGGTATTCCCCTCTGTTCCCCAATTAGTTCTACCACTGATTTGAATCACATGGACTACAGTCCCAAACTGAAGAAGTTCTCAACTTTGCTAAGCAAAATTTGAGGATGGTCTCTGACAAAATGAAAACAGCATACCAAAAGGTGATATGCGGAAACTTTTAAAAGAGGAGATCTGGTCTGGTTCCAAAATTCTGGAAGAAAGAAGGTAGGAGCCTTAAATTAGATAAATTTTGGGAGGAACCCTATACAGCTCTGTCAAAATGGTTGTAGTAACTTGGTGATGAGTAGACCAGAGTCAAGACAAAGCCTTTATTATGAACAGGAACTGTGTACCAAAATAGGGTAACAAGACTTTGTGCTGCTCTGTGTAGCTGCAGCCTGCACCTGCCCTGTCCTGGGCTTCTTGTTTCTTCCCCAGCAGGAAATGTCTTAAAAGAAACCAAAGATAGTATCTAGATTTTACGGGAAGTGTGGCATCTCTACCCTTACTGAAGGAGTTACTCTGCAGTACATCTTCCTTTTTTAAAACCCTTTTTAAAAATGTACTGACTTAACTAAGACACTGTTAAATTATCAAACTTTCAGTGTTTAAGCAAACTAAACACAACCCTAACATGTCTCTGAGGCTGTTTCAGCAATCTTCCCGATCTGCTGTATTTCAAACACTCTTTAGTCAAATCCTTGTCTATAACAGACAGTTCAGTCTCATGGTCAATAACAGGGTCAATCTGTGAGTTGTTTTAAACTTGTGTGTCTGCTCTCACTGCACTTGTCTTGGCCAAGTTGTCAGATTTCTTGAGCACATGATTACAGTTGCTAAGATTTTGCCCTCATCTGTGATTGCTGAATATGAGAAAGGTGAGTTCTTTAATCACTTTAGCTTGTTTTTTGAACTGTGCAGGAGGACTTGCTTCTTTATTATAATATTTTATCTGATTGTACTTTCCTACTCTTTTCTCACTATCACAGGCTCCTTAGTCATGCTTTGTTTTTGTCCCATAGCTGATAGTCATGTATGTATACATCTGTTGTAGTGTAGTTCAGCAGTGTCCAGGTTATAGCATTGCAACCCTATTATTGAGTAGTGCTAAATATTAATCTTTTCTTGCATCCTTTGCTTTTCATAGATTTCAAGGCTAGACAGGACCATTGTGGATATCAAATCTGACCTCCTGTATAACACAGGCCAGAGAAAATACTCTAAGGATTTTTTTTAGGATATCTTTTAGAAAGATATTCAATCTGGATTTAAAAATTGCCTTGACAGAGAAATCACCCCAACCCATAGTAAATTGTTCCAATGGTTAATCACTTTCATCATTAAAAATGTATGCCTTATTTCCAGTCTGAATTTGTCTAGCTTCAACTTCCAGCCATTGGCTAGTGTTATACAATTATTTGTTCACCATGTAAGTACAGTAGAACTTCAAAGATACGAACACCAGAGTTATGAACTTAGTGGTCAACTGGACACCCTGTGAAATTGGAAGGCTTCAATCAGGCAGCAGCGGAGACAAAAAAAAAAGGAAACTAAACCGAACCCAGGAAATATTCTACTGCCTCAGGCTTTAGCCCTGGGGCTCATGGTTTAAGCTGGGGGTGGGGAGGTTGGGGCTGCAGCTGCAGGATGTGGGAGTAAGAGCTCCAGGGAGTGGGAGGGGGCTGGATTCTTCTGACCCTCCAGAGCACTGGGGCTCTGGCTTTTAGACTGGGGGAAGTGCTGGGGCTTGGGGCTTCAGCCCCATGGCTCCATTCCCGGTACTCCCAAGTATGGCATTTCCATTGTTTGAAATTGACATTTGGTCTTATTCATTTTTAAGTTATTAGCTCTTCCAATCTCCAATACACTTCTCAGTCATTCCTGATGTTCAATGGCAATGGTGCCCCAAATTATGTTATCAATGCACACCTTCATACCTGCTAGACCTGCTAGCATCTGGCTAATTGTAGGATAAAATACTGCTGTGTCTTCCCAAAGACAGCACCTGCCAAACCGTGTGTTGAAAGTGTAGATATAGGCACGTTCACTGTTCAAGGGGATCAGCAAAAATTCAGCCAATTCATCTAATTTGTTGAAGAATTTTCTCTTGACGTCTTAGATAACAATTCACTTCTTGTGGGCAAATGGAAGTGTCCTTTTTTAACATTTTTATTCAGTTTCCTAGGGTCCATACACAGCCATATCCCCTTGTTGTTGTTTTTTCAGTTATAAGGAGCGAACTCAATCTGTTGGTTCTTCCATTCGCCGAATGATACCATTTGCTATCATGTTTTGCAGCTCTTCTTCTAGAATCTTTCTTAAGACATGTGGAACTTTTTGTGTGGCAAGTACCACAGGTTCTGCATCTTCTCTATATCATGTATGTTATTGGGAGACACCCATTTCCTGTGAATACATCATCATATGATACTAATAATACTTTTATATCTGGGTCTATGTTGTCTCTCTGTTGTATTTATCTTCTTACTAAGACCAAGAACCTCACATGTGTTTAGGTCCAAGGCTGGCTGCTTGCCTCTGTGTATCACCATAAACTCTTGTTTTATCATTTTCACGTCGTATTTAAGTGTCAATGTGCATGCACTCTCCCAACAATGGAGTTGTTTCTCCTTTATAGTCCTTCACAGACACTTTTGACTATTCCACTTTTATGTGCTCTTGTATCTATTTGTTCCCAAGTGACTATCTTTATGGCAAATAAGTGTCATTTGTGCACATTTTAATTAATCAAACTTTTGAGTTTCAAACTACTCCATTACTATGCTTAAGCACTCTCCTGTTTTTTCCTGCACATTTTAGCAAAATGGTTGCAATTATCACAATTTCTACATATTTTGCTGAATGCTGGGCATTTTCTATACTCATGTTGGTTGCCACATGACTGGCATTGTTTCCTGCCTTCCTTGTCTCTGTCCTTGACCAGTTTAATTTCTGTGACCTTTTCCCTCTAGGCTTTTTACTTGTGTTTCTGTTTATTCTGATGCTTGGCATTTACATATTGACTTTTCTCAAATCAGATTTATCTGCCTTAGTAACCATTTATCGACTTCATTTTTTATTGTTACACTTCAGCACAATTGACTGCCCTGCACCTTTAAGAGTGTGGAGGGAGGGTATTTGGCTGTCCGGACGAATGAAGGGAATAGTGCTCAATAGCTGCGGGAGGGGAGGGGGGAAAGAGAGATGAAAACTGCTGAAAAAGCATCAGTATGGTCACTGACTCTTTCCCTAGGATGCAGGTTTTAAAAGAGGGCAGCTCGCGCCTGAAGCCTCCCTTTTACATGGAGCAGGCTGATGTCTGGTTTTGGGTGCGGGGAGGAGGGAAGGCAGCCAAGATAATTGCTGGCGCCTCCTTGTGGCAGATGTCCAGTGCAGGTACTCCATAGGAAAGGTATACAGTGACCAGATAAATGGCCTGGAAAAGGACTTAAAAAGAGGCGTCCATTACAGGAACGGACAGGGGGACTGTATGAGGCAACGCCTCATTCTTATAGCTCACCTTAATCCTCCTCTGAATAGGGGTGAATGGTAAGGTCCTGGCAATGGATTTGCTGGAGGGACCTGGATGGAAAAAGAGGGGGAGCTGGTAAAAGCCTTCAGGTAATTATGAAACACAGGGTTACCTACACTGTACACTTTTATCTGCCTGCTAGTCCCAGGTATCTAATAATAAAGTTTCAGCCTGATTAAACTATATCAAATGTCTCCTATCCTTTTTTTGGTGTAGCCAGACAACTGGTCTTTAATGAGCATGTCTTTTAATATTCCAATATTCATAGGACTGACTTTTTGGTTTTAAAAGTCTGTAACAAGCTCCTCTATTGTTTCCCATTCATTCTATATTTTCACCCTGAATCTCTCTCTAATAAATAACTTTTTTTCTAGAAAAACAATTATCCTCAAACATTTTCACTATTTCTGCAGACCTTTCCTCTCCTTTTCCACCACCATCTGCATGAAGTGCACTGCAAATATCTTCAAGGGTTTCCTTGAAGAGCAGGGCTTGGAGCCTTGGAGCTTTGGCACTTGCTCTTTCTCCAAGCAGTCCTGCCAGTTTCATTCCCTCTATCACTGCTGCCACCAGTCTGCCACCCCAGATAGCTGCCTAGTCTGTCTATAGTTAGAGTGGCCTCTGCATGCACTCCTAACACCCAGTGAAGCGCTCCACCCAACATAGTTCAAATTCTTGAGTGGCCTTGGATGTACCTTTGCTTTGGACAGAGACTACTTGATATGGGAGCTTAACTGTGGCTACTATTTTAAATGAAGGGCACCATTTACACCCACCAAATTAAACAAGGATTACCTGTAACAATATACATCATATCTGAGGATTCTAAAATAGATGAACTGCTTTTAAAAGAAGGTGTAAGTATTAATTATTGGCCATGCTTTAAAATTGATTAATTATGAAGTGGGATTTTAGTTAGCTGAAAAATATTTTAATAACAATGAATGAAAATGGCCTTCAGAGTGAGACATCCGTTCTGTTTATTGCTTATGCTCTGCTACTGCTTTCCAGTATTACAGCTTTTTTTTTCTAGATGCACCCAGAAAGGAGTTTGATTTGAATATGGGAATACCACGTCTACTTGGGTCTGATCATTTAAGGTTGCCGAGTCCCCTCCAATTTTCATTGACTATGAGCACTCAGCCTCTTTCAGGAACAAGCCCTTGGTTATTGAGGATTAACCATTTTTCCCCTTCCTATATTTTATTTTCAATAAAACTAGCTCTTTAGACAGATGCTCAGAATCAGATATATAGTCTCACATCAAAGCCTAAAGCAAGGAGTATTGATCATGAAAACACTGCTCCATCAAAAAAATAAAAGTTAACATTCTCCATTTTAATCAGATCAATAGTTCTGGCACCTCCTTCCTCATGTCACCTTAGAGTCCAAACAAAAACTCACATATAAGATCATTCATCATTCATCACAGTATAATTTAAAAACAAGTTCTCTATTAAATACATAAGGACATTTTGAAAATCAGGCACATCCTCAAATAGATTCAAAGGAGATATAAATTATTAATGTATAGCAAGATATACATATAATATGTAATGTTACCAAGCATATTAAATCCTCTTTTACCTCCAACAAATAATTGAACTTGGACAACTATTGAATGAACAAACAACGGGACTAGGGCAAACTACTGATTAATGAAGAACATAACATTATGCCCCCTGAGCTTTGATGCAGTGCTATAAATCTGCTTTAAAACACTTTACACACTTAACAGGACTTTGACCCCGTATTTTTATTATTCCTCCTCAATTAAGCTTTTGGGCTTCTGACTTAATTTGTACCAGCTGTGGACAGCTTTTTATCCTGTGATGGCCAGAGCTGCTGATCAAAATGTGAGAGAGAATAAATTTATAGTAATTGGGCAAACTATTCATAGCAAACTATTTATTTGCCAGATTTAACACTTTTGTCCTATTCATGGAGTTGATCATAAACAGACTTTGATTTTTTTAAATTAATATATGTGGTTTGTGTGGTTGATCCTCACAGGGAGAGGACCGGAAAAGTGTGTAGAATTAGGAGGAGGTGGGTTATCAGAATATGGAGTTCTTAGGCCACATTTAACCTTTCGCTTTCTAAACCATTTTGATAAGATCCTGCTTGAGATATTACTGTTAATAAAATTAGCCTATTTTAAATACCATAGAGTGCAACCAGATTTATAATGAAATTGCTGTAATCAGAGTTACATGGGGTGTGTCTGCTCCAGGCAGGGGCGGCTCCAGGACCCAGCACGCCAAGCGCGTGCTTGGGGCGGCAAGCCGTGGGGGGTGCTCTGCCAGTGCTGCGAGGGCCACAGGCAGGCTGCCTTCAGTGTTTGGAGCGACAAAATGCCTAGAGACGCCCCTGGCTCCAGGAGATGGAGGTGAAAAACACTTGGCTGTATGGGCTCCTTGCATACCGCCCTTGAATGTATTATGGAAGATAAGATCTGTTACAATATATTGCACATCATTACCAGATATTTCTATAGATTTGGTGTATTTTTCTTCTCAGAGGTTTGCATGGCACTTCCTGCCTATGATAGCCCAAGAACCAAACTAGCATGTTTGAACTCATAGACCCCTACAAATAATACAAATTATGTATTTTGTCTGCTAAATTGATTGGCCTTAATATAAATTTTATGCAGACTGAAAACATATATATATATATCTTATCTTCCATAATATATATATATATATATATATATACACACAATTTCAGGGATGCAACATTATAAAAAAAAATCCCACTAAATCATTGCATTTGTAGAAATGTGACTGTTTCATTTTAAACCCATCCGAAAAAGATTGGTCTCTAAAGGACAGAGAAAAAGAGGATCAAAAATACTCCTCTGTTTTAATTTGAATCATAAGTCTTACAGCAATTTTATAAGGGGATATCTTGGAAATGGCAAACTATGTATTTTGGCAAAGAGTCTATATGTACCATGCAGGATGGTCTGATCTTAAATGCCTGTGTGGAATCCCCCCACACCTAGTTTTAAAGAGCTACATTTATGAACCAATGTCTTCATTTAAGGTCAAGCAAAATCTTGAACGTGTTAATCAAAGTGAATACTTATTGTCATATCTCAGTTCTGACATTTAAGAGAAACTCTTCATGCAAATTAGATATGTGACTGCATTACTAGAAGAGAATATCAAATACAGAACACAGGAATACAATGAACCCCTCTATATTGACTGAAGCCCTTCATGTGCTTCCTCTCAAGTGCAAATTAGACTTAGATTTGTCCCCTTTGAAGTTTAAGAATCTTTGGATGTATGCTATTTGGTGCATACTGATGTCTATACTAAATAAAAATTAAAAGTATCATATTAAAATACATTTCCTGCTTGTGTGTTTCCTGTACTTGTGAGTGTATGCTCAGCACTGAAGTGCTATGTTAAGCAAAGTAGACTGATAACCCATAGGAGTCTTTCAAATTCAAAAATATAATTTAATTTTTATGCTATGATGATTTCTTTTTAATATTTGACTTTGTTATTTTTCTCTGATCCTGTTATATAAAACCTAACATTTTCTAGGCAAATGGGTAATTCAGAGGCCTCTTCATTTGTATTAGACAAATAGGTAATTAATCAAATCTGGAAGCTAGATTGTACACCTGAAAAATAAATATTTATTGTCAATGTAAAGATACATTCATAAAGACCAAGTAAAGGTTATTTTATCTCAGAGGCCTAACATGGTATGCATTGACTTTTTAAATTACCTGGATTTCTAAATTTAAAAATAGCCCAGAAAACTAAAAAGGCAGTTTCTAAAATGTACAGAACTTAATTTTGATCCCGCAGCAGTTTTAAATCTGTATAGCTCTTTGGAATTGATTTGATTTATTCCTGGTTTATACTAGTGTAAGTTAAGGCAGAAATGAATTATAAATAAAACATACTTTCATGAGACCTGCCCTGTAAGTAAATGACACAGGCATTCCTTATGTAAGATACTTGATTTTCACCAACTGAATTGTTGGTAAGCAGATGTTACTTTAGCTAAAAGTTTTTATGCTTATTCAGCACCCTCCATGCATATGGTCCAAAACTCCTGGGAGGGGTCACATAACCCTTTTTGTCTTTGTTGGGATTTGTGATTAATTTATCCTTACAGTTATGTTAATTGAAGGGTGTATTAAAACGTCATTGAGACCGATGGGTGTGAACTTGGCCCATAACCAGCTTTGACCCTGCTTATAACAAAATGCCCCCCACTCAGCTTTGCTTAATGTCCTGATGAGGCCTGTAATGGTGACACCCAATAACCTATCCCAAACAGATAGAAAAGGAATACTTTAACAAATTATAAATGTTACGAGCTTAACTATTTACCTATATCCAATGTCTTTCTGTCCAGATCATTTCACATCACCAACACAAAATAATTTTATTCCCACCCAAGTCTTTCGAGTGCTTTTCTCTCCCTGAATTTGCTTTCAATGTGCTCCTGAGGTTGTTGAGACATGGTGGCTGTGACTGTTTTTACCCATTCTGTTCTGTCATAACTTTTCCAGCCTCAGCTTCCACAGCTGCATTCTCAGTTTCAGGGGGCAGCCACACTGAAATCTTATCCTCCTGATACCTCCTTCAATGGTTCTTGTAAATAACTTTGGGTTTTGTCGTGGGACCCAACTGTATCCAGTATGCCACTGTGCTATAGAGTAAGTCCTCCAGTGGTGCTATGCTTCTTGTACACTCTTAGAGTCACAGATATGTTTGACTGGAAGAGAGACCTCAATAGATTAATATAATCCAGCCCCCTGGAACTGAGGCATGACTAAGTATTATTTAAATCAACCCTGGCAGGTGTTTATCTGACCTGTTCTGAAAAGCCTTCAATGATGGAGATTTCACAAACTCCACAGGTAATTTGTTTCAGTGCTTAACTACCTGTACAGTTAGGAAGTTCTTCCTAATGTCTAACTTAAATCTTCCTTGCTGCAATTTAAGCCCATTACTTCTTGTTCTGTTCTCTGTAGTTGAGAAGAATTTATCACCCTCATCTTTATGGCAGCCTTTTGTGTACTTGATGACTTATGTCCCCTCTAAGTCTTCTCTTCTCCAAGTTTAAACAAACCCATTTTTTGCAATTTTTCCTCATAAGTCATGTTTTCTAGACCTTTAATCATTTTTGTTGTTCTCCTCTGACTTTCTCCAATTTGTCCACATCTTTCCTGAAGTGTGGTGCCCATAACTGGACAAATGTCTCCAGTTGCAGCCTTATCAGTGTGAGTAAAATTGAAGAATTATTCATGTCTTGCTTATAATACTGCTACTAATTCATCAAAGAAGGGTATTAGGTTGATTTGACATTATTTGTTCTTGACAAATCCATGTTGACTGCTACTTATCACCTTATTATCTTCTATATACTTACAAATTGATTGATTTGCTCCATTACCATTTCAGGTACCAAAATTAAGCGGAATATAATTCCCTCCCCCACCCTCACTACTTTCACTGGGCTGGGGCAGGAGGTTGGGGTGCAGGAGGGGGGTGACAGCTCCGTGTGGGTGTGTGGGCTGTGAGGTGGGGCCAGGGATGAGGGATTTGGGGTGCAAAGAGGGCTCTGGGCAGGGAGTTGGGGTGCTGGGGGTGCAGGCCTTGGGTGGGGCCAGAAATGAGGGGTTCAGGGTGTGAGAGAGGGCTCTGGGCTGGGGCAGAGGGGTGAGGACTCCAGCTGAGGGTGCAGGCTCTGGAGTGGGGTTGGGGATGAGGGGTTTGGAGTACAGGAGGGGCTGTGGGCTTCAGCTGGGGCTGTGGGCTCAGGGGTGGGGCTGGGGATATGGGGTATGGGATGAAGGAAGGTTCTCTAGACTGGGGTGCAGGAGGGAGTTTGGGGTGTGGGGTCCCAGTGGTGCTTACCGCGGCTCCCAGGAAGCATCTGCCAGATCTCTGCAGCCCCTAGACACATGGGCGGCCCAGGCCCATGAACTGCCGTCATGCCCGCAGGCACCGCCCCGCAGCTTCCATTGCTCGCAGTTCCTGGCCAATGGGAGCTGTGGAGCCGGCACTTGAGGCAGGGGCGGCGTGCGGAGCCTCCCTGGCTGTCCATGCATCTAGGGGATGCAGGGACTTGGTGGCTGCTTCCGCGAGCCATGTGATAGCCTGCCTTAGCCCCGAGCCTCCGCTGCGCTGCCAACTGGACTTTTAATGTGCCAGTTAGCAGTGTTGACTGGAGCTGCCAGGGTCCCTTAACCAGATGCCTGTCAAGCCTCTGCTGAGGTAACAATATCATCAGACCCATAGGCACCGGCTTCCTTCAGACCTGGGGGGTGCTTAACCCACAGCTCAACCCCAGGCCCCCACCCCACCCTATCCCTTCCTCATCTCTTCCTGGCCCTGCCGTGCCCCATCCCACCCCTTCTGTCTTCCCCATCCCCATAGCGTGCCCCATCCCCACAGCGTGTCCAATCCCCACTCTTCCCCCTCCCTCCCTCCCGAGCCTCCTGCACACCACAAAACAACTGATCTCAGAGGGCAGTTGGCACTGGAAGGGAGGGGAAGATGCTGGTCAGCAGGGCAGCAGGCAGGTTGGAGGTGCTGGGAGGTGAGGGGAGAGCTGGCTGCCAGTGGGTGCTAAGCACCCACTATTTTTTCTGTGAGTGCTTCAGCCCTGGAGCTCCGATGGAGTGAGTGCCTATAGACCAAAATTAAGTTTGTTAGCCAGCCTTCTTTCTCATCAATCACTCCCTTCATTTTTTATCAGCTTTTCATTTTACATCTCTGTTTAGATAAACATTTTTATAGTATCATACATGCCAAAGATTTCAAACAAAGACCTACATGCTTTGGCAAACTCATGTGGATTAAAGTTGCTCCTGCTTCGAATTTGAGTTTTGAATTTGACTTGTGCATTAGTCATGCTGATAAGATCTGGTGTACTATTTGCTTAACAGGCTACTATTCAATAAATCTACTAGGTCAATCTGTCCCAGGTGTAACTACTGATATTCAGGGGAGTTACAGCAGGAATAAATAATACCTATTATATAGCTGTTCTCATGGTAGATTTCAAAGCACTTTTAAAAGGAGGTCAGTACAATTATTTCCATTTTACAAATGAGGAAACTGAGGCACAGAGAGGGAAGGGGGCTTGCTCAATCAATGGCAGAACTGAGAATAGAACACAGGTCTCCTCAGCCCAGTGCACTAGTCAGATCTTTCAAACTCTACAGCAAGGGTCAGCTCCGGAAATTGTTGATTGAATAACTCCACAGAACACCATATATCTATAGCTATTCAGCATCAATACAAAGTTGGCTTGGTTTTGAGTTGCTTTAAAATATTATATTTTAGATTAGCCATAAAACTCTGTTAAACAATTGTCCATTCAAGCTCTGGAATGTGACTTCCTTGCCTTATCCGTTAACTAATTTGGGTCTCAATATTTTGAGGCTGAGGTTGTTTATTTAGCCAAGTTGTAATTTACTCCAAATGATAAAAGATGCTCCATTATAGTAAATTAGTTAGTTCTGTTAATGCCAATGAACATATTTACCTGTTTATCCAATACTGTTGAGTTGGATGGATCTAAGAGGAAGAGAAGAGAGTGAAAGTAATTTGCATAGTTGATTTTGGTTGGGGTTAGAAAAGTACCAAATATGTTAAATTAAAATATTATTATGCTTAGCCCTAATGACCTCCTGCCTAACAGGGGGTATATTTGGCATGTTATGAGGTCCAGAAAGATATAACAACTAACAGTTTTACTAAGCACCTTTTAATGTCGTGATTCATGAGACATAAAAATTGGGAAGGTATGTTTACATGCACAGCTGTAGTACTCCATATGTAAACTACATCTGCACATACCTCTAACCATGTGCAGCTAGGAACATCTCTTAAAAAAGCAAACAAAACCCCCGAAGAATCTGCCACCTAAAAAGTATATCTAAAAGGTCTTGATTCACTATTAAAATACCTAATCTGTAGCTTGGGGCAAGGAATATGTATGGGCTTCTGTCACTCCACTGTTGTAGGCTCAACAAATTCTAATTTTTGCACTAGGGCCTATACATTGTCCAGAATAACAAATATTCTTTCTCCTTCATCTCTCCATTAGATTGGCCCACATGACTGAAAGCCAGTTTTAATTATAGAACTGAAAATAGCTCAGCACAAGTAAATTGACTAATGTCACATCTCTCTTTGGAAATTTTCTGAGAAAAGTTCTCAGATTTATTCATTATTCAGAATGATCCACTAATTTCTTCAGCAACTAACTCTTGACATGTAGATCATTTGAATTTGAATTATGAATTAGTCAAATTGTGCTTTAACTTCTATATTGTAACTAATTTAGTTAACTATCTTAACCAACACTGTGAATTTAAAATGGCATGTTTGATTGTAATGTGATGTATTTGTTAGTAATATATGCCAGGCAATCAAAAAACAAGAGTGCCATGTGATTTATAGCAACTAACCAACAGCATGAGTTGCCAGTTACAGATTGTACTTTGGATTGTCAAATGTAAAATTTACTTTCAGTAAATACTCAAGCAATCAAGCCAATAGTGAAACTTGAGCAAACTTTAATGTTTGCAGAAAGTGACCATAAAAAGATTGTGAACACAATTGAATTGAATTTCATTTTTGATACAGAATGAATATTAGAGGGTTCCCCCCCCATTAGTTACAGAGCTCCACCTACTTATTTTTGCTTTGCCCTGACAAAAATAAGGATGTTTATGAAGAGCAAAAAAAGTACAGTTATTTTTACTCTCTTATCTTACCAAAGTGTATCACAGTTACCACTACTTGTCAATTAAGGTGAAACTCATCAAATGTAGAGATCACTTGTGAAGCCCTGCCCAACATTAAAGCCACAGGTTAAGGGATTGACTAGAATTCAGAAGTAGGATGAATTTCACTTTTGTATTTAGCACCTCACTGTGCTTTGGAGTAATCAAAGACGTTGAGCTAAATTCTCTCTCTTCACTCTTTGATTATGGCAAAAGGATGCAGAGGTGCACCTCTCCAGCTGGATTCCTTGGAACCTCTGTGAATGATGGGGTGTGGGGGCCAGAACAGAGTGCAGGGTAAAATCCTATTTCCATACCCTGTTGTGATAATTGGGCATACAAATTTACCTTAATTGTAAGCTCAACTGCCAGAAGTATGTGCAAGTTCATAAGAAGTCACAATAACCTATAACAAATGGTGATGGGAAAAGGTGTGAAAGGGAAACAAAGACTGTATGGGTCCAAACAAAAAGATCTACTGATATAATTCAAGGACAGTTTAAAGATCATGCCTAATAAACAGCGTGAGACCAAAAATCAATGATCCAAAATTGGTATGTTGGATATTAGGCCTTTTTGGTAGGCAAAATAATGAGGGAATGGGTTATTCTACCCATCAGTCCCTTTTGGGGTCCTTAAAGAAAGGCTTTGTGAGAAAAAAAATTGGCTACTGGAGTGAGTTTCACCATCAGTGCAGCCACACTGTCTCCTGGGATGCCAAGCCTTCTTCATCCTGACCCTGAGAGATGTCCTGACCAGACCAGGCCCTAGAGAGGGACCCAGATGACCTGGCTACCTCTACTTGCTGCATCCCAGACACCACTGGGGATGTTAGACTTTGTTGTCCCCCAGTCCTCCTTGTATCCCATTTTCCTTCCCCACCTTATTTCTTCTTTGTCCTAGCTCTCTGTTTTTCCTTTTCTCAGATAGGAGTCTATCTTAGTTGGCCAGGACTGTATATATTGCTCTAAGTCAGTGATCATAGAGGCAGCTAAAAGCAATGCTCCAAACAACCCAATTCTGGTACAAATTTGCCAGGTCTCAGAGTGGCTGATCAGAGCAAATGCTGCGCCTCAGTTTCCCAGCAGTGATATTGCAAGTGAGACTGAACATCAGAGACAGAAGCTGCATTTGCTGTTCTTTTCTCTCCCCCTTTTGTGTGTTTGTCTTGTTTTGTCTTCTTAAGAAACAGGATCAGACTTCAACAACAGCAAGAAATGAGAGAGAGAGAGAGAGAGAGAGAGAGAGACACACACACACACACACACACACACACACAGACAGTCAAACAATGTGTGGGGGTTCCCTTTTAAAAATCTCTCTCCAGTTAAAGCCTTACTTAATACTTTATATTTCAAATGCTTTAACTGTTTCCCTTTCTTTCCAGGTTGAGGAGAAACTCGGCTGTGCTTATGGGTTTCTGCATAAAGTTAAAATGTGGAATAATGTGATGCCTGTATGACAGAAATTACAGTGCTTACCATTTTCAGGCAGGGAAGCTGTTTCAGAGGAACTTAGAAAGGACATTATTGAAGAGATTAACTCCTCTGAATGGGTTTCACCTATAGTAGCGATGCAGAAGGGTAGAAGCATTCACCTTTGTGTAGACTTAAGGGAATTGAGGAGGCAGAGTGAGAGTTACAGAGGGTGCAGCAGCAGCTTAGTAAAGAGGTTTCCACTTTAAAAATAAAAGTCCTGTTGAAGTTTGTTAGTACCTTGCCTGGTTGATACAACACTAACCATACATGAAACGGCTGGGAGGTGGGTGGGGGCTCCTTTATAACCTTTAGCCCAGTGGTTAGGATACCCACCTTTTGTTCTAAAAGGGCCACAGATATTGGACCGTAACAGCATGACTTTTTATATTTAAAAAAAAAAGAAATATTTTAGTCACTGTTTGAGAGTCTCACCTCTCCCTCTGATCATTGTGCAGTTGGATTCATAACTAAGGCATTTTCAGGCAGAGATACAAAATATAGAGCCAGTTTGTCTTTTGGGGTAAATCTCTTGGCTTCAGTGGAGTTATGCCGGTAGTAAGTTCATGGTATTACTACTCACACAGAGCCTCTAAGTTATCCATAAAATTAAATTTCCTATAACATATGGGGCACTACAAAATACATGACGGCATTGTGTAATATACAAGTTATTGGATGACCTGCATAATAAAATAAGGCTTCAATGATCATTAAAAATATGCATTCACCCCACCCTCATACTCATACAGCCTTTAAAAATACATGTAGTCATGGTTTATGCCCAATATATATGTGAAGACTACATGAAGTCACAGTGAATAGAAGATGGTCAAGACAAAGAAAGAATTTTTTTTGTTGGAAAATTCAAGTAATGGAATTACTTATTTCCCTCACTCTGTCATATGAAGTTGAGACATACTGTCATATGGTAATTTTGACTCCAGAAAAATACCAAGAAAAGTGCATTAAAAAGTTGGTGTTGATCTTCAGACTTCTATTTTTCTCTTTTTCAACCATTTGGAAGTCAATTTAATTATCATTTTTGTAAATTCTACTAATATTTTAACTTGTGTCCACATTGAAATACTGTATATAAAAATTACCTTATAGTTTGCTCGGTGTAATAGTGTTTTCCCAAGAAAGCACATGAATATGAATCTTAATAAATTCAACTCAAAAGATCAAAAAATGAAGTCCTGACTGCAAATTAAGAGCAGTACACACCCAGAACCCCATGAAAATTAAGAGGGCACTATGCTTTATAGGTGTGATCTAAAACCTATTGAACTCTCCAAGAGTTTTTCAGTTGATTTCAATGGGTCAGGTCTATAACATTAGCAGTAAGAAAATTACTTTGAATAGTATTACTTGAAAAGTTCTGCATGTTACAATAATATGATATATTTGGTTTTACTTGTGTAAGCAGAGTCAGGATGAGATCTACCTTGACATCTGGTGGTACATTATGAGGAGTGGGCAAAGGAATTTTCGGAATGTGCATTTGCATTGGTAAACCCACTCCACTTAGCATAACACACAGCAGCATGGGATGGTTATTTTCACACTGTGGAATCCCCAATTTCTTTGTTATTGGGGCAGGAAGGAAAAAAAGTGCTGTTACCTTAATTATGTGAATGAGGAACTATGAGACTGCTTTATGACAGAAATGACTCAACCTACATTAAATAGTACTTGCTAGACAAGGGACATGGGTTCCAAAACCCAGTGAGGGAGAGAGGCTGGGGACTGGTGTGTGTACCTGATGGTATGGGCCCCTTTTGAGGGCCTGGAACACCAATTGCACATCCTCCTCTCTCCACTGTTAAAGATCAGAGCTAATTTTGAATCCTTTAGGAGTCCATCTGGAGGCTGCTGACCTGAATTCACGTTGTGCCAAGGTGGCACTGAGGCTCCTCTACTACAAGTTGAAACCACTAAGAACTGAAATCACTAAAAGAGCTAAGCTTACTGAGCTGAGATCACTGAGTGGGGGAGCCTGAAGATCGATTGCTAAGCAGCTGGCAGAGCGGAGCAGTCTGCAGCACGTTGGCGCAGCCTGTGGAACAGTGAGCAGTGTGGAGCGGTTCGCTGGGACGGCTGAGGCGTTTCACGGGTTGGCTGGAGGAGCGGCACAGCTGATGGAGTGGAGCCAGTCGTGGTGAAGGCTGCAGCAGAACTCCACGGAGAAGCGGGGCAGTCAACCTTGGCCCACGTAAGGTGTCCCTTAACACCCTGTGTGTGCCCCCCCCCATTTCCACCCAGGCTGGGGGGGTAAAACTCGGCAGATAAACTTTTGAACTCTGGGGTGGCACTGACCAGAGACAGAGACTCTTGGGTTGTTGGACTTTGGGGTGATTGGACTTAAGACCCTAAGGTCAGTGCCAAATGTACTTGGACGTGGGTTGTTTGCTTATGGTTTGTGTATAGTCCTGTTTGTGGTGTCTCTCCAACGTGATGCCGCATTGTTTCCCTCCTTTATTAAAAGGATTTTGCTACACTCAGACTCTGTGCTTGCGAGTGAGGAAGTATTGCCTCCTAGAGGCGCCCGGGGGGGGGGAGTAATTGTCCCAGATCACTGGGTGGGGGCTCGAGCCGGTTTTGCATTGTGTTATTGAAACGGAACCCCTGGATACTGAACCTGGCCCTTGTTGCTGCCAACTCAGAGGGGCAGAAGAGTTACACTTGCTAGGTTTCTGACTCTTAAATGTTGCATTTAAGATGATAGAACACTTCACTTTCATTAATGAAACAATTGCAAAACACTGACATTTACCAATTTCCTTTTTTTCATAGGATATTGTTAAATGCTGTGTAACTAGTATAGTCTCTTAGCATTTTCAACCATTTGTGACAAAGTTCCTCCTCTACCTTGGTGGGTCCTGAGTTTATTGGCGGATTTGCTCACCTCACAGATTCACCCTGTGGGTCGGGAAACAGCCTAGAGACCTTTCCCTCTGGTAGAAGCCACAGTCCAGGTCAATTCCTCCTGTGTCTGATCAGGAGTTGGGAAGTTTGGGGGGAACCCATGTCCCCTCTCTACTCCGGGTTCCAGCCCAGGGCCCTGTGGACTACAGCTGTCTAGAGTGCCTCCTGGTACAGCTGCGTGACAGCTACAACTCCCTGGGCTATTTCCCCTTAGCCTCCTCCCAATACCTTCTTTATCCTCACTACAGGCCCTTTCTCCTGGTGCCTGATAATTCTTGTACACCTCAGTCTTCCAGCAATATGTCTTCTTGCTCCCAGCAATATGTCTTCTTGCTCCCAGCTCCTCACATGCATGCCACAAAGTGAAGTCCTTTTTAAACTCAGATGCCCTGATTAGCTAGCCTGTCCTAGTTGATTCTAGCAGTTTCTTAATTGGCTCCAGGTGTCTTAATTATCCTGCCTGTCTTAGTTGGTTCTAGCAGGTTCCTGATTACTCTAGTGCAGCCCCTGCTCTGGTCACTCAGGGAACAGAAAACTCTTTCTCCAGTGGCCAGAAGACCTCCTTTCTGCTCCTCTGCTGTAGAGGGTAGGAGGGAGAGGGCTGCTGCTGCTGTTGCTGTTCCTGCTGGGCCCTCACTGCTGCTACTGCTCTGGCTCCGGCTGCTCCCCTGGCTGGGCTAGACACCACCACCCACCCCCTTTCTCTGCTATCTGCTTGCTGGCTGGCTAGTAGATTTCCCCACCACCACCCAGTTGCTGCTGTTGCTCCACCCACAGCCCCTTTGGGGGGGGGGGCTGCTGGCCCGCTCCCCAGAGGAGGGGAGTGAGGGACCCCAGCTCCAGGCCTTGTTGCTGAGGAAGCCACCACCACCATCTTCTGGGCGGGGTTCCTCCTGCCTAGCCACCAGACCGCCACCTGGAGCTGCTGGAGCTGCTGCGTTAGCTGCTGGGGAGCTGCTGGAGCCCCGAGGAGAAGGAGAGTGCTGCCTGCTGCTGCTGGAGGACCTCGTAGAGACTCTGAAGGCCACCGTGGAGGGGGCACCTAAGGACTGAGTATTTTTCGGACTGTGCTCTTGTGGTGGGGGCTTGGACTGTGTCTGTTGGGACACTGGGGGTGTGGCGTGGAGCCTGCCCCCGGTCCATCTGTGTCCCCCTTCGCCCCCACCACCGTCGTTGCCCCCTCCACCACCCCCGCTGGCGTTTTTCCATCTGCCTCCTTCTCCTGCCTCTGGGACTGAGCTGCTCACCTGGCTTGCCGCGCCCGCCTCCACCATTTGGGCCTGCAGCAGCAGCCAGCTGCATTGACTTTTTGCACAAGTGCCCCCCACCCCCACCCCCTTGGCCTGGCCCCCTCTCCTTTGCCACATTTGTCTGCCCCGCCCATTTCCTCTGTGGCCCTGACTGTCCTGCCCCAGCCCTGCAGCTAGCCCCGTGGTCCCACTGCCCTGTTCCTAGTTTGATTTTCCCCCTGGCCCTGTGATCCCCCAGCCCTGATTGGCCCCTCCCCTCGTGCGCCCATGCCCCCTCCCATGCGCTTGTGCCTTTCCCCTATTTGAGTTTGCCCTTGTTCACTGCACCCCCCCCAATGTTGTTAGCCCCCCTGGTCCCCTAGTGCAACTAGAGGAGCCGGAATTCCCCTCTGGGTCGGTGGCCTGCCACCCTCCCGCCCCTGGGTCCTTGCTTGCTCCCCACGCCCCTTTAGCCTTCCCTTTTTGGCACCCTCCTCCCCTGCCTGCAGCCTAGCGGGGAGGGGTGGTCGCCTCCTTTCCCTCCCCTCCCCTCGCTGTTTGTCCCCCTTCCCGCTCTCGTTATGGCGGGGGACGTGGCGGGGGAGACCCCTCGCGATGCTCCCACCGCCCCTCCTCCCGAAACCCCCGTGTCCAATCCCCAAGCCTCTACCTCGACCGCCGCTGCCGGTTTACCTGCCACTGCCCCCGCTGGGGCACCGGCAACGGCAAGTATCGGGGAGACGTCCGCTGCTGCCACGTCCTTTGCCCCTTCCGATTCGGAGGGAGCCCCCCCAGCCGGTCGGAAAGGTCGGGGTGGGAAGAAGGGTAAGGGCCCAGCTATAAAGACCAGGCCCTCCATGGCGGGGACTACCCCCGCTGCCGTGGTCCCGGTACCGGCCACGGCATCCCTCCCTGCTGTTCCCTCTACCAGCTCCGCAGGTGTCCCTCCCCCGGCCCCCAGGGCATATGCCCAGGTGGCGGCGGCCCCCCCGCCTGCCGCTACTCCTCCGCCTGCCGCTTCCACTACCATCTCTAGCGGCCGGGGCCCCTTTCCCACCTTGACTAGGAAGCACGGCGTCCGTTGCCTCCTGGTGCCCGCCTCGCCCCACGTCGAAACCTATGTGAGGGCGTTGGCGAGGGTAGTGGGGCCCATGGCCATTGTGGCGGCCTCCAAAATGTACGGGAAGGTGGTCTTCTTCCTGGCGTCAGAGGCCGCTGCCCAGGAAGCGGTAGAGACGGGTCTGGCAGTGGGGGGCGTGTTTGTGCCCCTGGAGCCCTTGGAAGACCTGGGGGTCCGCTTGGTCCTGACCTCCGTCCCTCCCTTCCTGCCCAATGCCGCCCTGCTGCCCGCCCTTTCTGCCCTGGGGCACCCTATTTCTGTCATCAGCCCTCTCCCGTTGGGCTGCAAGGACCCCGCCCTCCGTCACGTCCTCTCGTTCCGCCGGCAAGTGCAGCTTCAACTGCCGCCGGCGGCACGTGACGGAGAGGCGCTCGAGGGGTCCTTTGTGGTCCCCTACCAGGGAGCCCGCTACCGGGTGCATTATTCAACGGGGGAGGCCCGGTGCTACCTCTGCCGGGCGATGGGGCACGTCCGGAGGGACTGCCCCTTGGCCCGGCACGGAGGAGCGTCCGGGACCCCCGAGCCCCGGTATGGCGCCGGCCCCGTCACCGCCAGTGCCCCTAGCTGCCCGGCACCTGAAGCTGCCCCTCCTCCTTCTCAGTCCACCGCTGTGGAGGAGGGTGCGGCGGAGATAACGCCAAGCGTGGGAGAGGGCCCGCCCCAGGGTGACTCCTCCCTCGTTCCTGTTGCCCCTCCGTTGCCTCCCCGAGTCCCTAAGCCGCTACCCTTGCCCCCAGACCTGACCCCTGTTAGCCAGCCCCTGGATGATGCCATGGAGGGCTGGTCCTTAGTGCAGGGGAAGCGGGGCAAGCGGAAGGCTCCGGTCCCATTACATCTTTCGGATTCGGAGGCCCCCCGGAAGAGCAGGAAGGGGGTCTTTGATGACGAGCCTTCCGCCTTGCCCCCCGACGACGCCCGTTTTGTGGTGCCGGCTGGGCGCGACGTGGCAGCACCGGACGGTGACGCTGCCCCTCCTCCAGGGTCCCTTCCTGAGGAAGCCCTCGAGGGAGCCCCCCTTGCCCGCTTGCCATCCGCAGCCTCCGCGAGGACTGAGGTGGGCGTCGCTTCGGGTGTTGGCGGGGAGGGCCCCGGGGTGGCGGACGGCGATCTCCCCTCCATCTACGAGGAGATCGAGGCCCTGGGTCTGACCCCGGTTACGCAGGGGGAGGACGACCCTTTACTAGCGGGCCTCGATCTGAGTGACCTCACCTCGGTCCCCCTGTCCCCGGTTTCCCCTCCCCTGACTGCCGCTTCTGCTCCTGCCTCTGAGGGTCCCCTGGGATCCTCCATCATCCCTGCGGGTGGCACCCGCTGACGGCCGCCAGCCCATCGAGGCGACGGCCGATGCCCCGCTGCCCGGACCCGATTCCCAGGGGTGTCCTCTTGGGTGTGGGCCAACCGACCCCTTGCCCTACTCTTGTCCCCTCCACCTCCCGTGATGCCATTGCCGCCCCTCGGGATACTCCCCAGGGTGCGGCCTTAGTTGTTTTTCCCTGCTCTGACCCATCAGGGGCTGCTGCTCTCCTTCCGCCGCCCCCTGTTGAACTGGGGAGCGGGGCGGGCCGCGTGGCGTCGGCCCATCGGACGCCACGTCGAGGGTCTGCCCCCTGTCTGCCCGCCTTTGTGGGCCATGGGGCTGTGACGGGGGCCCCGCTGGGGGACGGTCATCGGTCCGTTACCCCGCCCCCCCATGCGCTGAGGGAGGAGCTGCGGGCGTTCCTTGAGGACGTCCGTGGCTCCCGTAACAAAGTCCAACTCGCGCTCCAGCGGTGGGGGGATTTCCATCTAATCCTCCAGGCCGCAAAGGCCCTCATAGGGGAGGGTAAGGGGACCGGGAAGCAGGCCGCCGCGACCTACCGGCGGGTCTGCCTCTTCCGTGACTCTCTCCTCACCCACGGGTTTGGTCACGGATTGCTGCGCGGCCCGACGGAGGCCGTGGGCGTGTCTGCCAGCGAGGATCCCCCCCAGCACTCCTCATGGCGACGATCATCTTTGCCACTTTGAACGCCCGGGGCTGTAGGATGGGTCTCCGCAGGAGCCAGGTGCTCTCCTTCCTTCGGGTCGGGGGGTACTCTGTGGTTTTCCTGCAGGAGACCCATACGGATCCGGCCGCTGAAGCTAGCTGGCAGCTGGAGTGGGGGGACAGGGTCTACTTTAGCCACCTCTCGGTTCGCTCGGCGGGAGTGGCGACCCTGTTCTCCCCCGACCTACGGCCCGAGGTGCTGGGGGTCGCCGAGGCTGTGCCGGGCCGCCTGCTGCACCTCCGGGTCCGCATGGAGGGGCTTGTGGTTAATCTCGTCAACGTCTATGCCCCGACATCGGGCCCGGAGAGGTTGCGTTTTTATCGGCAGGCGTCCGCCTTCCTCGGCTCCCTGGATCCTCGTGAGTGCCTGGTCCTGGGCGGGGACTTTAACACCTCGAGGAACGGGACCGCTCGGGGACCGAGCAGTGCCCGGCCGCAGCGGACGTCCTCCGGGAGATCGTCGAACGCCACTCCCTGGTGGACGTCTGGCGTGACCACCACCCGGACGACGTCTCGACTTTCACCTTCGTCCGGGTGGAGGCCCATCGGTCGCGCCACTCCCGGCGGGACCGCATTTATCTGTCACGTTTCCACCTTTCACGAGCCCACTCCTCCAGCGTTCGGCCGGCCCCCTTTTCTGATCACCACCTTGCCACCGTGACGGCCTCTCTCTGCGCGGAGAGGCCGGGCCGCCTACTGGCATTTTAATAATAGTTTGCTGGAGGACGTGGGCTTCGTGGCGTCCTTCCGGGAGTTCTGGCTGGCCTGGCGAGGGCAGAGGCGCGCCTTTCCCTCGGCGCGGCGATGGTGGGACCTGGGGAAGGTGCGCGCCCGGCTCTTCTGCCGCGACTACACCCGGGGCACCAGCCGACGGAGGGATGCGGCGATAGAGCAGTTGGAACGGGAGGTTTTGAAGCTGGAGAGGCGTCTGGCCGCCAGCCCCGAGGATCCATCCCTCTGCGGAGCGTGCCGGGAGAAGCGGGAGGAGCTCCGGGCCCTCGAGGATCATCGAGCCCGGGGTGCCTTTGTTCGATCCCGCATCCGCCTCCTTCGGGAGATGGATCGCGGCTCCCGCTTCTTCTACGCCCTGGAGAAAAGGAGGGGGGCCAAAAAGCACGTCACCTGCCTCCTGGCGGAGGACGGCACCCCCCTCACGGATCCGGCGGAGATCTGCGGGAGGGCCAGGGCCTTCTACGCGGCTCTTTTCTCCCCGGATCCGACCGATCCTACCGCTTGCAAAGTGCTCTGGGACGGACTCCCGACGGTCAGCGCGGGCGACCGGGACCGGCTAGAGCTGCCTCTCACTCTGGCCGAGTTCTCGGAAGCCCTCCGTCGCATGCCCACCAATAAATCTCCGGGCATGGACGGGCTGACCGTGGAGTTCTACCGCGTGTTCTGGGACGTCCTCGGCCCAGACCTAGTCACCGTCTGGGCCGAGTCTTTGCGGAGTGGGGTCCTCCCTCTTTCGCGCAGGCGAGCCGTGCTCGCCTTATTGCCGAAGAGGGGGGACCTCCGCGATTTACGGAATTGGCGTCCCATCTCGCTCCTCAGCACGGACTATAAAATCGTTGCGAAGGCCATTTCGATTCGGCTAGGGTCCGTGCTGGCGGACGTGGTCCACCCGGACCAAACCTACACCGTCCCGGGCCGCACAATCTTTGATAACTTGTATCTGGTCCGGGACCTTCTGGAATTAGGGTGTAGGGATGGTCTGTCGTTCGCCCTCCTGTCCCTGGATCAGGAGAAGGCGTTCGACAGGGTGGATCACGGGTATCTCCTGGGCACTCTGCAAGCGTTAGGCTTCGGACCCCAGTTTGTGGGTTTTCTCCAGGTGCTGTACGCTTCCGCGGAGTGTCTGGTCAGGCTCAACTGGACCCTGACCGAGCCGGTCAGCTTCGGGCGAGGAGTACGGCAGGGGTGTCCCCTCTCGGGTCAGCTGTACGCTCTGGCGATCGAGCCCTTCCTCTGTCTCCTCCGTCGGAGGTTGACGGGTTGGTGCTCCGGGGCCGGAGCTGCGGCTGGTCCTGTCGGCGTACGCCGACGATGTGCTCCTCGTGGTCCAGGACCCGGGCGACTTGGCGCGGGTGGAGGCTTGCCAGGCCATTTATTCGGCGGCCTCCTCCGCCCGGGTCAACTGGGTCAAGAGCTCTGGCCTGGTGGTAGGGGACGGGTGGCAGGCGAGCTCCCTCCCACCCGCGCTTCAGGCCATCCGGTGGAGCGCGGGTCCGCTGCTCTATCTCGGCGTTTACCTTTCTGCCACGCATCCGTCTCCGCCGGAGAACTGGCATGGTTTAGAGGGCGGGGTGAGGGCGCGGCTCCGGAAATGGACAGGACTACTCCGGTGCCTCTCTCTTCGGGGGAGGGCGCTGGTGCTGAATCAATTAGTCCTGTCCATGCTCTGGTACCGGCTCAACACCCTGGTCCCGGCCCCGGATTTCCTGGCCAACCTCCGGACGGCGGTTCTGGAGTTCTTCTGGCCAGGAACGCACTGGGTCTCTGCAGGGGTCCTCCACCTGCCCCTGGAGGAGGGGGGGCAGGGCCTGAAGTGCCTGCGCACTCAGGTCCACGTCTTCCGCCTCCAGGCCCTGCAGAGGCTCCTATACAGTGTGGGTAGTCCGGCGTGGAGCGTATTGGCACACACCTTCCTCCGCCGCTTCCGAGGGCTCCGATACGACCGGCAGCTCTTTTCTCTCCATCCGAGAGGTCTTCCGCGAGACCTCTCTGGGCTGCCGGTCTTCTACCAAGACCTCCTCCGGACCTGGAAGCTCTTTTCAACGACCAGGTCCGTGGTGGCCACTGTGGGGGTCGATCTCCTCGCGGAGCCCCTGCTGCACAACCCCCAGCTCCATGTGCAGGTGGCGGAGTCCCCCGCGGTGCGCCAGAGGCTGGTCTTGGCAGGAGTCACCAGGGTCGGAGACCTCCTGGACTACGACCGGGGAGACTGGCTGGATCCCCTGACGCTCGCTCAGCGCATGGGGCTCTCCAGCCTTCGTACCCCCAGGCGCGTACTTCAGGAGGTGAAGGCCGCTTTACTGCCCGCTGCTCGGGTTTACCTCGACCGGGTCCTGCGAGAGGGCACGCCCCGCCCACCTTCCACCCCGGGCCCTGTGGATCTTTTTATCGGGCCCCTGCCCCGTGGCCCCACTCACCCCCCTCGCCCTTTCACTGCAAGCCGGCTGCCCGATCTGCAGCCGGTTTTGTTCCAGACCGCGCCAAGGAAACATCTGTACACGCTCGTGCTCCACACGCTTCACTACCTCACCCTCGCGTCCCGCCCCGATACGAAATGGCGGGACCTCCTGCCACCTCTCGAGGGTGAGGAGCCCCGGTGGGCCAGCCTGTATTCTGCCCTAGTCCCGAGGCCCGCCGGGGATGTCAGTTGGCGGCTCCTTCACGGGGCCGTGAGCACGGGCGTGTACTTGGCGCGGTTTACCCCTGTCCCCAACACCTGCCCCTTTTGCGGCGTGAAGGAGACCCTGGCACATGTTTATTTGGAGTGTGCCAGGTTGCAGCCCCTGTTCCGGCTCCTCTTGGATCTCCTATTGCGTTTTTGGTTGCACTTTTCCCCTCACCTGTTTGTCTATGCACTCCCTATCCGTGGCCCCACGAAGTCGCGGGATCTCCTTGTCAACCTCCTCTTAGTCCTGGCCAAACTGGCCATCTATAAAACCAGGGAGAGGAGGTTGGCCGATGGGATTTCCTGCGACTGTGGGGCCTATTTCCGCTCCTCCGTCCGTTCACGCATCCGGGCGGAGTTCCTCTGGGCGGCGTCCACTGGCTCCCTTGACGCCTTCGAGGAGCAGTGGGCGTTGTCCGGGGTTCTCTGCTCGGTGTCCCCATCTGGTTCCCTTCGTTTAGCCCTGTGACCTCACTCCCGCTCCTGTTTTTTTCATTAGTTGTCCCACGTACTTAGTTAGTGTCCCGGACCTGTGGATCCTCTCCTTAGGCTGGGGGGAGGTCCTTTAGCAGTGGGCGGGCTTCGCCCGCCCACTTCCTGGATACTAATAGGACCAGACTCCTGTACCCCACTGGTCTGTGTCTGTCACACATTAAAGCAGAAAAAAATTGTTTATATAATATAGTTAATTGCCAAATACTTTACCAAGTGAGTAAAGAGCTGGTAGTACATTGGTTGTGTGTCCACAAAAATGGTGGCTGTTAAAGTCAGGAATTGGGATGATCTATTGTTAAAACTTATTTGAGATTTTAGATGGAGCTGCATTAGTCTTAGCTGGGGAGAATATTAGTCAGAACAATGGTTTTCCCTTCTCTTTTCTAATAGGCTATGAAATCTTTAATTTCCACCTGGAAGGAAGGAACCACCAAGGAACCTTGGTTTAACATCTCTCAAAGGCTATGTCTTTATTGTAAAGCAAGATGTGTGTTTACATTAGGATAGTTACCTAGATGTAAAACCCTAGTGAAGACAATGCACGGTAACTTTTACTTTCTTGTAATTCGTTGAAGTGAATCCTAGATATGGGTTACAGGGTTGACCTTGATTAGTTACAACAAGGTAAAGACTACACATTTCTTGTCTCCAGTATGCTTTGTCATCTAGATAGAAGAGTACTGTATGGAGGTAGCTAATATTGCATTAGAATTTTTAGATATAGAAATGTAGGGTTGGAAGGCACATTGAGAGGTCAGCTCATTCATCCCCCACATGGAGGAGAATTAAATATGGCTAGACCATCTCTGATTGATTTGTGTAATGTGATAGACCCAGGCCAGTTGGGAACAGCAGAGTAATAGAAGGGAGATATACTGGCCACTGGACAAGCAGTTGCTGTTCCCTGAGTGACCAGAGCAGGGGCTGCTCCAGGCTAATGAGAACACCTGACTCCAATTAACCTGCTAAGAGTCAGGTGAGCCTGTTAAGCATCTGACTCTAATTAAGGCCCCTCTGATGCTATAAAAGGGCTCACTCCAGTCAGGCCAGAGGGAGCCAGAGGAGAGGAAGTGTGTGCAAGGAACTGGGAGTAAGAGGTGTGCAAGAAGCTGAGAGTGAGTAGGCATAGTGCTGGAGGACTAAGAAGTACAAGTGTTATCAGACATCAGGAGGAAGGTCCGGTGGTGAGGACAAAGAAGGTGTTGGGAGGAGGCCATGGGGAAGTAGCCCAGGGAGTTGTCGCTCAACTGTAGCAGGAGGCACCCTAGAGAGCTGCAGTCCACAGGGCCCTGGGCTGGAACCTGGAGTAGAAGGGAGACCCAGGTTCCCCCCAAACTTCCCAACTCCTGATCAGACACAGGAGGAATTGACCTGGACTGTGGCTTCTACCAGAGGGAAAGGCCTCTAGGCTGTTTCCTGACCCACAGGGTGAATCTGTGAGGCGACCAAATCTGCCAATAAGCGCAGGACCCACCAAGGTAGAGGAGGAGCTTTGACATAGTAACCTATTATTTAAAATCTCCAATGATAGGGATGCCATATCTTCCTAGGTAACCTATTCCAGTGCTTAACTATCCTGACAGTTAGAAAGTTTTTCCTATAAACTAAGACAATTAATTCTTCTCCACAGAGGGTAGGACATGGAGAACAATTAATTGCCATCCCATTTTATATATCTGAAGATTTATCATATTCTCTTTCAGCCTTCTCTTCTCTAGACTAAACATGCCCCATGTCTTCTACCTTTCCTTCTGGAAAAATTTAAGATTGCGAATATTCCTATGAAGTCATTGGGACTAATCATGTGTTTGAATTTAAGTACATGCTTAAGTCTTCATGGGATCAGAAGCTATATTAATAATAATTTAGAGCTAGTTTATTAACCTCTTATTCATTCTAGTGTGTTGTTACATGAATATTTCTACTATTTCTATGGGATTATTAATATGAATGACTCTACACCAATCCGACCCTTTTAATTTATATAATTATATTAATTTGTTAAGAACCAATAGTCTAGCTGGCCCTGCATAGGACACAGAAAGAGGACTTGGCTCCTGAACTAAGTAGTTGATCACCTAAATGTTCATAAACTAAATTTCCAATATCCAACTTGTGCCATCCATACCCATCTGACATACAGGAGGAATGTGCTATAATCTGAACCATCCTGAATTAAAGTTAATTTACAAATATGCAGAAGGTTGAGGTTGGGTTTTTTCATTTGTTTTGTTTTTTTCTTCATCCCCTACTTATTCTGCAACTCTAATTTCAATCTGACTTGTGTGCATCAGGTATTGAACAATTATTCATTATTCCACTCTAAAAATTTAATAAAAAGATTTTTGATTAATATTTCAGCTATCTTCAGTTTCTTGGGAGTGTGCTGCTATGCATGTCATTGGTCTTGATAGCCTTTGGTCAACAGCCTATGAGGCAACTGATTCCTCCCACAAGTAAACTCACAATCAATAAAATGAATACCTTGGAAGTTGTGCTCAAGTAATACCAGCTTTTGATATATTCATTTTTATGCCACTCTGACTACGCTACATCCCTTTCTTCTTATGTACATTTCATCGTGTTCTTGGACATAAAAATAACTACTTGAATTTTAAGTGCTACCTTAGAGCATAGAAAGAAACACAAAGAAGCAAACCATTCATTTTTGGAGACTCTTTGAAAAAAGCATCTGTGTATCTGAAAGGCTCAAATTTTCAGTATTATCTGCATGATACTGTAAGTTTTGTGGCAAGGAACTTAATTTTGTATATCGTTATGAATGTGTTTGTATTTTACTGATTTGATTAGCTCTGTGAGCTCATTTGATACCATATAGAAAAGAGTATAGAGCCCAGGCCTCATTCCACTGAAGTCAGTGGCAAAGTGAATCAATAGGGGCAGGTACCTCATGTTTATATTTTAAATTATCTGTATATTGATTGAAATTCGTAAATCAATAAAAGGCATAAATCATGATATACTGTAGGCATTGCAGATAGTGATTCTGTAGTTAAAGTTACATGACATTTTCCCATTATAAGACCCTGTTATCAGTTTCTTATAATTTTGCAACACTTTAGCAACTAGAGCAGAAATTCTTCATGCTAGGTGTCTGCCTCAGGCTGAATTTTTAAAGTTCCCACGAAAACAGTTCAGCCATTTCTCTGAACAAGCTCAAGGGAAAATAATGTTGTTAAATTCTTGCAACCATTTTGTTGAGAAGTTCTAGTGTTACCAAACTTTGATGCAGGCAATTGAAATTTGGCATGTGGGTTTGCCCTGGTCTTAAGGATGTGATTTTTGCTGGTCCTTTGAAAATACGCCCAAATTTGGCCAAATTTTCAGTCTTTGAAAGTCTCAGTTAGTTAGCACATAATCAGTAGAGACTATTTATTTTGACAGCTAAATTCGGTAAAGATTTCATCTGCACTGGGTATGCTCTTCCCAAGGATGCAGGGGCTAAGCAGAACTTTTCTAGCAATTGCTCCTCCATGGAACAGCAGTGGGCTTGAAACTTTAAGAAGGGAGACTGGCTCATCTGTGCTATCCAGGCCATTCCTGATTGGCTCAGCTAGTGAGAAGAAAACACCCTCGTTGGAATACAGATGGAAGACACAGATTGCTGAGGAGCACGGGTGCAAAGGGGAAAGTGGCACTGGATTGGCAAAGCCTGGGACAAGGAACAAGGTGCAAGGGAGTTGGGCAGAGGGAAGTGGACCAAGATTGGATGAGTATCCTGGGAGCCAGTAGGGCCAGGGAATATGGGAAGGAGGTGGAGGAGACCAGTAAAGGTCATCTCCAGAGGACAAATAGCTTGGGGTGGAAAATTGAAAATGGCTAGGCAAGGATGGGGTGGGATGGGGCATGGGGAGAATGGGACTGGGATGGGAGCCAGAGCTGGGTAAGAGGGAAGATGGAGATGGGTTGGAGCAGATGGGGCAGAAGAGGCTGTGCCCACTAGAGCACATTGGCAAACTATGTGGACCAGCAAAAGAGAGGTGAAACCCACAAACAACCTACTACTGCTATCAACTTCTCTATTAGCTCAAATGGCAAAGGTCTGTGCAGTAGATGTTAGTGTTCCAACCATGCCACAGAGCCATGTGGATGTCAATTTGATAACACATGATGAAAGTTGGGTTTTCAGTTTTTTTCCATTTAAAAAAAATACCCTTAGGAAATCTTTCTCTCTCTCACTCTCTCTCTCTCTCACACACACACACACACACACACACACACACTCACACACACACACACTATGTTAAAAGCACTGGTTGAGTCAAGCCTGTGCAATTTTAATTCAATCCCCTTGTGCACATACATTATGCTAGTTTTTATTTACATCATTGCATACTTTTTTTTTGCCACGGGACCCATGCCTCATTCAGTGAACAGGATGGACCTGGTCTGGGGATATAGAGTTATATAGAGATGGAGACTGTCATCTGTAGGACCCCTGCCTCATACATTCTACACCTTCTAATTTCTGGGAGAGAAAGGATGGTCTTATGGTTATGGCAGTTGGGGAATTGGAGTCTCTACTACAGAGTCCTTATGTCATGCTGGGCAACTCAGCTAAATCAAACTTTCCAGAGGGAGGCACATGCACTTGTCTTTTCTTGTTCATTCCTCATTTTCTGGGTGCCCACTTGAGGCCCCAAGGACTGAAATAGATGAATGCTGAGCACTTACAACTTCAAATGATGCCAATGGGAATCTGTGCTTTGAACATATAAAATGCCAAGTATTCTGGAGAGGAGAGAAGTCAGGGCCTAGGCATCTTTAATTGGGCACCCAATTAGTGGAAACTTGACCTTAATATCTCTTTGCCTCAGCCCCCCATCTGTAAAATTACAATATAACAACTTCCCCCATCTCATAGAGATGTTGTGAAAATAAATTGTTTACAAAACACTCATATATTATAGCGATGAGTGCCATAGTAAAGCCCAGGAGGAAATCAATAATTCTGTATTCAGAGCAGAGTCTGAATAGTGTGAAGTAAATAAGGCCCAGAGCCACACATTCAACAATGAGGAGAACTGAGCACAATCTATCCTGTGCTCTGAATGGGACAGCGGTCCTGGGGAAAATAGCATTGATCGTGTAATTAAAGACTGTATTATACACTTACACAAGGGGGTAAATTAAAGTGGCAAAGGTAACTTTAATTGTGGTATTTTCTAATTACTGAGTCCTTGAATTTGCAACCTTAAAATGTTCTTTTAGTGTAGGGTTTTTTTTGTTTGTTTTGCTTTTAGTAAATATATTCAAAATGCTACAGGAGCAACTGACAACCTCTGAAAATCTTTTAACCACTTAAGTGCTGTCCTATGAACCTGACAGATTGGCAAAAGCCTTGCCCTTACTGCTGAACAATATGTCAGGTTAAACCTAGCCACAATATATTTTATACTGTATTATATGCATTCAGAGCACCAGAGAGAGAGCTCAATTCTGATCTCACCCTGGAATAAATATGGACCAACTCTGTGGAAGTTTCTGACTCAGAATCTTCAGCAGAAGCGACTAGTGAAGTAGTTAAGACATTATTAATTTGATTATATGTAGTGTAAAATAAAAAGGTGACTAAATGTTGTTTCATATTGATATTTCTTTTCATAAATAGTTTTAAATTATGTGTTTTCTTGCAAGACAATGTTTACACTTTTATAATAGAAACAGATCATTACAAAAAACAAATGAAATACTAAACCTTGTGGTAAAGTAGTAACTTAATGCCCCTCCCAATGTCTGCAAGTAATATTAATCCTGTCACAGTTTTTCAGTAGTCAGTTGTACACTTAAATGTGTGCAGCCCGTGTGACATTTAATTGCCTGTCCACTTCTTGCTCCTTAGAACTTTCCTTGAGGATAGTTAGAATGAAGAGAGCACTTCATGTAGAGTCCCAGGTTAATGAATAATTTTGATACACCCTTAAGGGTGCCTCTGTCCAAATCTTTCTGGGTGGAAGAGGGGTAATTTTGACATGCTTCAGGAAGATATGGTTAAAAGCAAGAGAAATTGTGGTAAAAGGAGGTCTATCTTTGGTTTCTGCATGTCAATCTAGCAATTTTGACTACAGAAACATTTCTTGTTAGTAGCTCTAACAAAAAAAAATCCAAAATGTAAGTAATTACAGGATAGTACCCCATTTGATGAAAAAGGGTGTTATTCTCTGACGTTCATATCAACACAAAGCCATGCTATAGCATTCCATGGCTTAGGACTTTTTCAATACAGAAACTACACATCTGGCTCATAGTTTTCAAAAGCCTTCTATGGATGGAATAAATAATAATAAATAATGGTATAAACTAGTTATGTATTTTCATACATGAGAGGATGACCTTCATAACTTACTCAAAATTTTACTTCTCATTACTTATGGGTCATTCAATCAGTGGTAGAAATAAATTATATTGTTCCACTGCCCTTTGGTATGTATTCCTTTTGTAAATGGATATTTTTCATTAACCTGACATATTTGTAACAGTAATGTGTTTTCAAGCTATAAATATTGATAGAGCAACAATGTGAATGTTTGCACTTTGAATATTTGATCGGCTCCTCAAAAACCTATGGAATGAATATTAGCAGCTCAAGAAAAGCTAGTTATTCTATTTATCTCCCAAAAGGACAATTCATGCTTCAGGGGGTTTTAAAATCTCTTATTAAATGACTTGTTTCATCTAAACCAATTATTTAATTTTGAATGGTTTTAGCAGAGGTTGAATTTCTATTCCAAATCTTTGAATACAATACATCTCTGGCACAGATTACAACCATAGGGAATGGAGTCAGACCAATAAGTAGTATATTGTACAGTAATGTCAGCTACTCAGTGTCAATGTGTCCCATTGGAATCCATAAATAGACCCCAAATATCAAGGTGTCTGTTATCTAATCTTTAGTGCAAAACACACAGGCAATAACTGCCTAGAGCAATTTTTAATCCTGACTAAGCCATGGACTGTGTAAAGTTTGAAAAGACACTTGACCTCCTTGTTCCTTAGCTAATCCAGCTGTGAAATTGATAAAAGCAATTGTATAAAAACAAGACCTCTCTAGAAAACCAATGCTGCCTCCCATCTGATAACAAATATGAGTGAATAAATGACAAGCCTAAAAGGTGTCAAACTGACTTTAACAGCATTAAGATAATAGATATTTCACTTTAAAATTTGGGTTATCACCTACACTTGTGTAACAGAGGGTAACAGAGTTAAGTCCACTGAAGTGTAGCTCTACTTCCTTCAAAAAAGGACAGGGCCGCTTCCATTTGCATTAACAATTGGGAAAATTTGGAGCCCCACTAAGTCAGTTGAGTCTCTGCAGTTCAATGTGATCCCAGTGAGACAGACCTTATCGATTTACAGTCATTAGGACCCTACCAGATTCATGGTTCATTTTGGTCAATTTCATGGTCATAGGATTTCAGCTATTTACATCTCAAATTTCACAGTGTTGTAATTGTAGGAGTCCTGACCTCAAAAGGAGTTGTGGGAGGGCCACAAGGTCATTGTAGAGGGGTTGCAGTACTGCTACCCTTACCTCTGCACTGCTGCTAGCAGCCGCACTGCCTTCAGAGCTGGGCAGCTAGAGAGCAGTGGCTGCAGGCCAGGAGCCCAGCTCTGAAGGCAGAGCCGCCACCACCACCAGCAGTGCAGATGTAAGGATGGCATGGTATGGTATTGCCACCTTTACATCTGTGCTGCTGCTGGCGGAGCAGTGCCTTTAGAGCTGGGCACCTGGCTAACAGCTGCCACTCTCCAGCCGCCCAGCTTTGAATTCAGCGCAGAAGTAATGCTGGCAATACCACAATCCCCTTAATATAACCTCATGACCCCCCTGCAACTCTCTTTTGGGTCAGGACCCCCAATTTGAGAAATGCTGGTCTCCCCTGTGAAATCTGTATAGTCTAGGGTAAAAGCACGCAAAATTACAGATTTCACAGTGAGGAGGCCAGATTTCATGGTCTGTAAATTTGGGAAGGCCCCAGCAATCATATATACTCCTTACCTGCCCCCTCCTGTGCAAAAAAACAAAAAAACAAAAAACAAAAAAACCCAAGCAAAACAGTTTTACCTATGTTTTAAACAACACCTTAGATTATTTAAATTGAAAGGTTTGGGTTTTTTTAAAGCAATACATCTTTTAATCTATTTGCTGCTTGTTTAGTTTTTGCTTTTCTTTCGCTTTGCACAGTAAAATAAAATAATTGAAATATTTCATTTTCATTTATCATTAGAAGTCTAGATTTTGCTATCACACCATGGTAAATATGGAGTCACTTATGGAAACTGATTTATTTGGGATTTATATTGCCATACTTGACAGCAGCTATTGTCCCATTTTCACTATTCTATTTAACATCTTTATCTCCTTTTTAGAAGATACAGTCGCAATGTGCTTACATAACCTTCTCAGTACCTGATCAAGTTATATGGCTCAATTTTTCATTTCAAAGAAGTTAGAATAATTTATGAATTATATAAATTTGCTGAGAGATTCATGTTAACAAATTTCATCCTGTGCTATGTTCATACATTTGAAATCAATTCACTATTCTTAGTGTGTGTTTTGTTACTTAAGCCACATGGTAGGTGACTGGATGATTGCAACTTTTTATACAGCGATGAACAAGCTAACAAATATCTGTTTAGTAAGAATTTTTTAACGAAACCATTCCCGATAAAATTCATGGAAGACTTTTACACAAATAAAGTAGTGGCCAATTGAATTATCTGACGCAAAAGATTAATATGAATTGTTGAACAGGAGCAGGTGAACTTCACATTTTTTTAATTTGTAAATCACTGGTTTTATTATTGGTCATCTCTCAAAAAAAAAAAAGCCCACAAAAAAACTATTCTTCATTCAGGCCATCTTACATTCAGCATCTTCAACTGACACTACAGTTTGTGCATTATACGGTAATGCATCACTCAAACATTTGGTACTCAAAAGCAAAAGGTTCCTGTTCCCTTGCAGACATTTCCAGCTAATTAACGTAATCTTCATAGCAATGTGGGTTGCTATTTCAACAGAAACTCTTTGGTGAAAGGAAACTTTTTAAATGCCAGCACAATATGTCATGTATTTACCACAGTCTGATAATGTCACCATCTCATAATTATAACCTTTTATAAGATCCCAAATACAGACAAATGTATCTTGGTTTCAACCACAAAGAAATCTTCAATAATGCAGTTTGAGATGCAGTATAGATTCAGAAATTCTGAAGTAACAAGAATTATTATGGTGTCTGGCCACATTACTACAATATACAGTTATTAAAAGGTTTGTCAACTCATCCACCCTAAAAAAAAAGTTATCCAAATTTAAGAATAGTTTCATTAGTATATTTAAATTAATCTCTACAGGAATTATTTTAGTAGATCTAACAGGGGTTGCAAAAGGTAGTATTAGAGAAAATAGGCCTTCAGCATTTTTTCTATAACATGTGTCCCATATAATGGCTTAGTATAAAATGTTACTATACGGCTATTTATTTTAGTCCAGGAGAGGCCATATAACCTTTCAATTTCAGCATTGCAACTAAAACAAACAAAGGAATAGTTGGGTACATTTTATTCAGAAACTAGTCATTAGCTTTTTCCATTTTTTCTTTTCATTTAAAAATACACAAAATAGCTGCAAATGTACACTTTAACAAAAAGGATAAAAAAAACAAAAACCTACCCACCCTTTCAATCCTGGCCCAGTATCAAATACATTTTAAAAACCTAACAGTATGACAGTAGATATGTTACACTTAAAATAATTAGCTTTTCATCTTCCATATATTGGACAAAGGGCAGGAAATGGCAGTGGAACCATACAGTCTTAAGTAAATAAAAATACCTCATTATTAACATTGGAAAAAAAAGATACCTTTTAAAATTCATCATCCCTGTCAGCATTTCATATGTTACATTAATATATGTAAAAAGAAGTTCTACATCTCAAACAGTAGTTAAAACTACAGCTGTTTTTTAGGCTTTTTTAAAAGCCAGAAATTTTTTTTTTAAACTTTAACAAAGTCATGCTGGTAAAATCTGAAGTTCACAAATGCACTCACAAGTCTTTGTACATGCATCTCTTGTAAACAAGATCTGCAAGTATCTAAACTGATATAAGCTGGAAGTATTGCAATCTTTTTTAACAGCTGTGCAGTTTGGTCAGCATACAGAAAAACAGGATTTTCTGTTCGTTTTTTAGCAGCTTTTGATTGTTTGTGGCTGCAAGAGTTCTGAACATGATGGAGGAACAAAAATTGGCATGATACTGTGTGTTCCTCATTGTCTTTTGGTTCAGATCCATCTATATATGAAACCCAAGGCTCAAATATCGCAGCACATTCGAGAAACTCTGGGCCAGAACTGAATCTGAATTTTGTGGCTCACGCCCATCTCTCCTGCTGTATCTACCTGAAGACAGAGTCCAAGCAAGCAGTGAATTTTTCAGATAGCAGATCTTTTCCTCTGACTTTCACTGACATAAGATACCAAAATTACTTCAGTGTCTCCCACTGGCATGCATGTTTGTCAAGTTATTTTCCAAATATATAATATGCCAGTCTGGAAAAAAGAATGGGTATCACTTCTGCTTGGCACATGACTGGATGCAGCAAATGCCCTTCAGATAAAACACATACTAAAATTATAAATAAATCCAACAGTAATCCAGTGCAAGAGTACTAAGTTCCCATTTGTTTCATGAAGGGTGTGAATGAGTTTAGGTAGTGCAAGCCTTTACTCTGCTGCATTGCCTTGTCAAATCATTTCTATAAAATTAGACTTCAGAATTTCTGTATCTTGTAATGTCTTCTTGCAAGTTTTTCCATTTGTTGAAACCTAGTTAAAAGAACTAGTAGATCCACTGCTTTTCAAAATGTACATTACCTCCAAATTTGATAAATGGATGTATTATATAACTACTTCACTCCTCTATGATGACTTCACCGATTATTACACCATGTTCATCCCACAGACTTCTAATCATCTTGAATAATTTAGCTTCTATCTCCTCCATTAAAAAAAGAAAGTGTGCCATGGGATTTAGTCAGTTCCTACAGCAGAAAAACTAGGCATGGGGATTTTTAATCTCAGAAAGGAACTTTAAGGGTTCAAATAGTGCTCTCATATATAGATTTACATACTTAGTGATAAACTAGCATACTGCATTCATTACCCTGTGCTTGAATCCTTACTTCCCAGCTTCAGTCTTCACTTGCACTTGTATACAACTGGCATAGTCAACATATAGACGCCTAGTACCTTGGTTTACTGCTTGAATTTAATGGAGAAAAACCTTGGCTAAATTTCTTGGCATTTTGCTTGCCTGAAATTTTCTTTTAAGAATCTGTCTATTATTAACTAAAAGACCATATTTATGAATCTCTCATTCGAACCTCCACTAGCATTAATGTGCCTGACTATTTGTAGAAGTCTAACCAAAATTTGACTACTACTGCAATACCTCCCAAAATAGAATAGAATGCAATACCTCTTGGCAAAAGAGTGAGAGTAAAGAGCATAGAATGATAAAAAAGTCATCAGTTCATTTGAGACTCATCCATGTATATGATGGCATTTATGCAACCTTATAATGGAAGCTATGTGTGTGCATCAACTGGAGAAAAGTCCCCTTTATTTCAGCAGAAATAAAGTCCCCTTTATTTCAAGTTGAACCTCTCTAATCTGGCACTCCCTGATCCGGCAATGTCCATGGTACAGCATAGGCGACAACTCTGTGGGTGCTCTGGGGCTGGAGCACCCACAGGGAAAATCCACCAGTGCCAAGCTCCCTCCTTTATCCCCCTCCCCCTGCACCACTTGCGTAACAATGGCCCCACACTTACCAACTCCTCCTTCTCCCGCCCAGCGCTTCCGGAGCACCGTGAACAGCTACAGCACCCGCTACATCCCTACATCCTGCACCTATGGAGACCCACTGGCACATTGCATTGACCTCCCTTGGTTCGGCAAATTCTCTGGTTTGGCACTGTTCAGGTCCCAAAGGTGCCAGACTAGAGAGGTTCAACCTGTATTGGTTTGTGAATATATTTCTATTGCTACAACTTTATGTTCACATTTCAACACATGCACAGAGGCCTCTTATCTATTTTTAAAAAGTGAAAAAAAACACATGGAGAGATTTTACAAAGACTGATGTTTAGAGAAACAGTATAAGTCTATATATGGGCTGGAATTAGTTTGTTGTGGCAGGATATTTTGGTAGCATCTAGTATAACGATGTGTTTGAATGGACTCAGGATAACTGGGCTTAACCAAGCAGAGGTTGACTATCTAGGTTACACCAAGAGAATGTGCTGGCCTCATTGTTCATTTGCCATGATTTTTGTCCTGGACTTTGGATCAGTGGTCTAGTATTGTATTGCTATTTCTTGAAATTACAAATTGAAACAAGTAAATTTGCAAGTACAATACTTACTAATCTGATATTGTGCCTGCCCATTGAGCAACCAAGAACACACACTTAAAACTGCTGTTTATTTCATATTTCTGAATATAATGCTACTATTCATATTAGGATATAGTTAGGTTCTTTACATTTAGTTTCAGAACAGTAATAGTATGAATGTTAACACCAAAACAATTAGCTGTATTATGTTGTCTTCTATTTTATTTAAATACACCTTCAAGTATTATAAAGCTGCTGACTAGAGTTAGAAAATACTACAAAAAGAGTCTGCCAATATTTGTGATAAGAAAAACAGTATTTATAGGCCCCTGTAATTCAGTATTTGGAAGGTTATGTTTTATTCACACAAATATGCAGAGGACGTTTCCACACATGAAGAAATATGCTTCTCTGTGTGGGAGCATGGGTATTCTGAATGAATATTTGTGCAAGAAAGTATATTTAGGCCTAAAATGGCCAGTCAGAGAGCAGAAATCATATTAATGTGGTGAACAATCAAGCAGGCTGAATAAAGAATAGCAAATAACCACAGACTACTTGCAATTAAACAGTTCATGAACAATCCCTAGGCTGAAATTTGCTCTCATAAAATATTAGTCAATGACAAATAATGAACATGTTTTAAAAAACAGTTGGTTCTTTTTGCAAGTTGTCTGGGAACAAAACGCTAAATTTGTCATTGCGAATAACTGTAGGTCATGCATGAACAAAGAAAATAGAGCAGAAGTAAGGAAATAAAGGTTAATAATGGACAAAGCATAAGCTCACAAGTGACCTTGTCAATAACATGTACTAGTTGATAAAGAAATAGCAAGAAGAGTAATTTGTGATAAGCTTGCAGCGTCAGCTTTGCTCACTAGTATACTTTGAAGCTCCGGAACAGTTCATGAGCTGTGCAGGCATTGGTTATAAAAATTAGTAGAGCAATCATAAAGTGTGTGATACTATGTATTAACCAGTAGTATTAAGTGTGTATATAAGCTGATTCATGATTGTGTACATTGGATGTGTGATATACCCTATACTCATTCCCAACCCTTGAGTCTGATCAATTCAAGCATAGTTTGATTGTATGCCAAAGACACCTCAGTGACAAGTCCAGCATTAAGCTGGATAAAGTATTTTCCCATAACTGGATGAGGTGCTCCAGATAAGCTGAGTAGAAAAGGTTTCTGAGGGAATCCAGTTATTAGCTCAAGCAGCTCTACCTCTGACAAAGGCAGGATACTGGAACAGATGGACCAGTTATTTGATCCAGCAGGGCAATTCCTATTTTTCTGGGCCCCCACTCATATAACAGTAGTGTAAATGTATTATTTTACTCAGAAGAGTTTGGATTGATGACTGTTTCTGTCATAGACCCAGTTTCATAGATTTTTTCCTAATCACTTGTGTGCACTGTAAATAATCCCTTTTCCTGGATGTACTTGAGTTATGAATACCACTGGCAGGAATACATGAGGACTACCATAATATGATAACCTACTGCCTCATTATATCAGGTAAGATGACAAATGTTTTGGTTTTCAAAACTATGTCAGTTATTTCCTGATTTGTGAAACCAAAAATCAAAACTTGAGGCAATTCAGATCCAGGTTCTAGATCATCTTACCAACTAAATTTGGGGGAAGGCATAGTTTGGAAGAAAAGTTCCCATTTTTGGTCTATGTAACATTTATAAGACATGTATTTATTGAATATGTAATGACATAGTAGTTTATATTTAGGAAGCTGAAGCAGAATGTGTTTGGCCAAGTATTTTGGTGGGAGAGTAAAATGAACAATTTTGTTACATTGATTTCAGTTCTTTTGTCACTAAGTACTTGAGCTGGGAAAAAACATATTCATAAATTAAAGTGAGAGGCAAAAGAAGCAAAATATTACACTAAAAATATTGTTGGATCCAAGCAATTAAAGGGGTTTTAGGGTTGCCACCCATCTGGGTTTTACCTCAACGGTCCATTTTTTGGCTTCTGTATCTGGATGCCACTTAAAGTTGCCAATGTCTGGATTTTGATCAGAAAGCCCAGTAGAAAAGGGGACCTGTCAGTGTCCGGTCAGATGTACTGACTGGACACCAAAAGCCAGGTTACCATGGGGTGGGGTGGGATGGGGCAAGGCACCAGATCATTAACCCATGCCAGCCCCTGTTCAGCCAGGGCTGCATCCTACCTGCAGGCAGCCTCCTTGAGACAATCCAGCAAGTGATGTGGGTGGAGGAAGGGGGAGGATGGAGAGGAATGAGCGATGAGGGAGGCCTTGGAAGGGAAGAGGCAGAGAAGGGGGAGGGCCTTGGGTTTCTCAGTTACTAGCAATTAGAAAGGTGTTCCTCATTATACATGCACATGTATGCAATAGTGTTTTTTATGGAAGGCAATTGTTTCTTAATAACATAATCCATCAAGTGAGATTTGCCATAATATACTTTCTCATTCCTTTCCCAGAAGTAGGGAATTAGAATTATTTTTTGAGTCTGCTCTTCTTACTTTGGGCATTTAAGATTCTGAGCCTCAGTCCTATCTTTGAGATGTACCTTCAAGTGCTCTCTCTTAGGTAGCAAAAAAGCAGAAAAATAAGATATGATGTCTCTCTGGCTGGAATTACAAGAAACATTTTTCTGGTGGTCACTGTCTGCTCTCATGACTTCATGATGTTCCAAGCTTCACATCAGTATAGAGTACAGTATTTGTAGAAAAATGTTTCTAAGGAAAATGGAAAGGAACAGTGTGTAGAGGCTATTGTAGCCAGGTTTAATGGAAGAAAAATCACAAAATGAGAGCTTCAGTATATGCGCACAAGTGTTGTGAGATTGTACAGCATTAAGAGAATAATACATAAGAGAGTATGTGTTGTGATATTATCATGCGTTTTTGTCCTTGTGTCACAACCACCCAAGAACCAGCAACATTCAAGAAAAACACACTCCCTGGAATGTTTTATTGTAGTTTTTAAATGCGCCTGCAGTTCCCCTATATTACACCAGTTTTCTCCTGGTGTAACTGTAATTACATATAAACAGAGTCCAAAAATGTTATTGGCCTCAGCAGAGCAAGGCTGGTACAAAACTGGTGTAGTGTAATGGAGACCCAAGGCACCAAGAAAGGTTTTTAATAGATAATATTTCTATTTTATAATGTTGCCTTGTTATGCCAAGAAAAGATTCCTATACACAGTGGAAGAGCTTCAGTGGGTGAGAATTAAAGTGCCTCAGCACTGAGAGAACTCAGCTGGGAGGAAGGCGACAAGCTCAAGTTGCTGCTCCACATCTGGCAGAGTAGGGATTTGAACCTAGGTTTTCCACAGCCAGGTTGAGTGCTTCAGCCACTATAACAGAGACAAGAGGGCTGTTGTCTCATTTTTGTGTATGTGAGAAACTCCAGAAAAGGGTTCACTGCTGTGAATCCTGAACATAGACAGATGACTCCCTGCGGCCCAGACATACCAGCCTAACTTCCTTTGAGGTACAGGGTTTAAGCTACAACCCTCTCCTTGGCATTTCTGAGAAGTTAATTTAAGCAGCTCCTCGCTCAGCATGTGGGCGCCTGTGAATTCCTTTTTAGACACCTAGCTCTCCCCATCTATTGTACAGGCATGTGAGCCTGGGCCCCTAACTCAGGAGTATGAATTATACTAGGCAACAGGGTATCTGAAAATTAGGTGCTCAACGCTTGGTCTAGAGCCTGGGAAAGGTGCTTGAAATCAAAATATTTGCACTACATTGCAATGGTTAATCATCAGATGTTGTTGTGGGTATTGATTAAGTCTGCTGGTGCTCCCATACTTCCCACTCTGCTCAGAGCCCCTGAGCTGGCCAGCATAGACCACAAAGCGGGCATGGAGGAAACAGGACTAAAAAGCTAGAAGGTATATTTATTTAACACATCTCCTGATCAGCCTTCTCTGCTGATGCTGCTATACCCACCTCTGATTCATTCCACAAATGCCACAGCCTTCTCTCATGCACTGAGTAATTACCATTCTGGTACAGTTACCCCTTCAGGTGCAAGGGGGTGCAAATTACACTCATTAAAGATTTCTCATTGCCATTAAGTATCATTAGCCATACTATGGCCTTTTTGTTACACATTAGTGTTTGCAGGATATTTGAGTTAATTCTTTCAATTTATAGATGTTTCAACTATTTTACTTGCGAGAGATACAACAGTGACAAGAAGGACCCATTATGCACTCCTCACTCCACCTCTAACAAGGAAAAAGTCCCACAAGTTTCAGCAGGCATATTGCCCGAATAAGGATGGATTCAGTATTGCAAGACTAGGTATGTGGAATAAAATAAAACTTGATATACTAATTACAGAGTGAGGGAAACAGAGACTGCATATACATAGACAAGGGAACACTTCATTTGTAGACCGGTTAAAACTTCCCAAACTAAGCTAAATTCTCCTCATTTACATCAGTGTAAATCTGGAGTTTTACACCAGCACAATCAAGAGCTGTATCTGTCTCAATAACCTCAAAGATGACAGTGTCTCATTGCCCTTATCATATCACCTCACAGCCATTACTTAATATATGTGAGCAAATACTGCATTGATTTATACCTCCTGAAGCTTCAATGAGAGCTTTTTTAGGTATAGATTCTATGCTATCTAATTACTTCATGCTCTCTGAAACTGTTGTTTAATAATAATTTTTAAAAAACTATAGTAATTTGTCAAGTACTGTATATAAATATACCTCGGGAGGAATTTATTAGGAAACCAGAACTGTCATCAACCCTATTTTTATGTCTTTTGAGGCATCTAAGCAGGTATGTTATAAGTGTTTCTTTTCTGCTTTCTGCAATTACCACTTCTAGCTATTACTCAGGGTTTTTCCTTTTGATTACACATACCACTTAATTTCTTCATTTCTAGTCTCTGTTCTCACCTCTTCTTTCATCTTTTCTCACTATTTTTTCATTCCCCAATGTCTTTTGTTATCCATTGTAGTTATGCTTTGGTTTTTGGATTTTTGTTGTTGTTAATTCCTACAGACAACCCTGGGGCGTAAATATTCTCTTCCTTATTTTTATGCATATTTTGTATTATACAAATAGTTTCTCATCTTATCCCAAATGAATAGAAGTCTAACAGTTTTGATAAATACAAAATGCATCTCTTTGCTAGTCAAGTACCTTGAAAATAATAATTATTGCATAATTCTACATGCAGAACTGTTATTAATATCAACAGGAATTACATTAGCAGTAAGAGAAAATATGCCTTTAACCATCTTTCTTGTTTGAATGTCTCCTATGTTGTACTAAAATCTGCTGCATATATATTAAAAAGATTACCTCTACATTTTGTTCAAATAGAAGGGCAATGCTGCAGCTGTTTTCCAGTTAATGTATGCAGATATAATGTGAACCAAAAGGTTATTTTTTTTAACCTAAGTACAATCACCAATATTTATGAGAATGAAGGCAATTCTATTTTATTAGGAAGATGCATGTTAGCAAGTGTTGTCAGGAAAGATAGCTAAACCAACTCTTATTGTTCTTAGCCATTTGTATTACTGCCAGCTTTCTCCCCTCCCCCGTCATTGATTTAGAGCCCTTGGACTTCTGCCTAGTTAAAAAAGAAAAGCTTATGTATATCACTGATTCTTAGATGGACAGATTCTGAACATGTTCTCTACATTAAGGTACAGTATCTCAGAGAAAATATTGTCCAAGAGGAAAAAGCAATGGATAAAGCCTCTTACCAACAGCATTATGTACCCAAAGGAAACTAGGGCCTGGTCTACACTACGCGTTTAAACCGGTTTAAGGAGCGTAAAACCAATTTAACGCCACACCCGTCCACACTAGAAGGCACCTTATATCGATTTTAATGGCTCTTTAAATCGGTTTCTGTACTCCTCCCCGATGAGAGGAGTAGCGCTAATATCGGGATTAACATATCGGAACAGGGTTAGTGTGGCTGCAAATCGACGGTATTGGCCTCCGGGCGGAATCCCACAGTGCACCACTGTGACCGCTCTGGACAGCATTCTGAACTCTGATGCACTGGCCAGATAAACAGGAAAAGCCCCGCGAACTTTTGAAATTCATTTCCTGCTTCCCCAGCATGGAGAGCTCATCAGCACAGGTGACCATGCACAGCTCATCTGCACAGGTAACAATGCAGTCTCCTGAGAATCGAAAAAGAGCCCCAGCATGGACTGCACGGGAGGTACTGGATCTGATCGCTATCTGGGGAGAGGATTCAGTGCTAACAGAACTGCGTTCCAAAAGACGAAATGAAAAAGTATTTGAAAGAATTTCTAAGGCTATGACGGATAAAGGCCACAGCAGGGACTCAGTGCAGTGCAGAATGAAAGTTAAGGAGCTCAGACAAGCCTACCAGAAAATCAAAGAAGCAAACGGAAGGTCCTGGACAGGTCGAAAAACGTGCCGCTTCTATGCTGAGCTGCATGCAATTTTAGGGGGCTGCTCCACAAGTACCCCACCCCTGACCGTGGATTCCGAGGTGGGGGTTGTAATCTCTGCCATGTCTGAGGATTATGTGGATGGGGAAGATGAAGATGAGGAAGAGGAGGACGACCTAGCAGAGAGCACACAGCACTCCATGAGCCCCAGCAGCCAGGAGCTTTTTCTCACCCTGACGGAATTACCCTCCCAAGACACTACCCCAGACAATGACGCCATGGAAGGGACCTCTGGTGAGTGTACCTTTGCAAATAGCAAACATTGTTTTTTAAGCAAGCATTTTTTAATGATTGATTTGCCCTGAGGACTTGGGATGCATTCGCAGACAGTATACACTTAGAAAAGTTTGTTAACATGTCTGGGGATTGAGCGGAAATCCTCCAGGGACATCTCGATGAAGCGCTCCTGGAGGTACTTCAGAAGCCTTTGCAGAAGGTTTCTGGGCAAGGCAGCCTTGTTCCGCCCACCATGGTAGGGCACTTTATCACGCCATGCATGTAGCAAGTAATCAGGTATCATTGCATGGCAAAGCATAGCTGCGTATGGTCCCGGTGATTGCTGGCATTCAAGAAGCATCCGTTCTTTATCTTGCTGTGTTATCCTCAGCAAAGTGATATCATTCAGGGTAACCTGGTTAAAAATCAGGAATTTAAGTAAGGGGGGTGGCCATTTTCCTACTGGGTTCGTGGACTGCAGCAGCATAAAAAAAAATCCTTTCCTGCACGTAGCCAAGCGGGGGGGAGGGGAGGAGTGAAATGCCGATGATCTTTTTCATGTTTGGTCAGCGGGGATCTTCCCCAAGCTACCAGCCATGCAGTGGGGGGGGGGGGGCGCGGGTGGGAAGCGTGTTGATTAGCAGGGAGCTAGCATGGTATTAGCCATGCATTGGGGGGAGGGGTAAATCACTGCAGAAGCCGAAAGACAGTGGCTTACCATGGCCGCATGCATGCTGAATTCTGATGCCCGGACCTGTGTCTGTGAGATCTGTAACTCCAGAGCTGCAGGCACTCAGTATTAAGATGAAAAATGCGACCTTGTAGGGAAATCACATGTGCTATGTAAGGTGAATAGTGCTGTTCACTGTGAAAGAGTATAACCATTGTTCTGTAAAATGTATCTTTTAAAATATTTCTCTCCCTCATGCAGCTGCAAATTTTTCAAGCGTCCCTCCTCCATCACAAAGGCTAGCACAGATAAGGCGGAGGAAAAAGAAGACGCGAGATGAAATGTTCTCGGATATTATGGAAGTTACACGCAAGGAAAGAGCTCATCTGAATGAGTGGAAGGACATGGTATGAAATTACAGGAAAGATGCCAGTGAACGTGAGGACAGGAGGGACACCCGAGATGAGAGGTGGCGGCAGGAAGACCGGCAGGAAAATCAGCGGTGGCGGCAGGAAGATCAGTGGTGGCGGGATGCAACTCTGGGGCTGCTGCGTGATCAAACTGACATGCTCCGGCATCTGGTGGAGCTTCAGGAACGGCAGCATGATCACAGAGTGCCACTGCAGCCCCTGTATAACCACCCTCAACCCTCACCATGTTCCACATCCTCCTCACCCAGATGTGTAAGAACGCATGGGGGGAGGCTCCGTGCACCCGCCCACTCCACCCCCGTGGACAGCCCAACCAGACGGCTGTCATTACTGTGAAATTTTTTTACTGGCCTTCTCCATCCCTCCTATCCTCCTCCCAAACCACACCCTTACTTCTCTCCCTCTTTTTATAATGAATTAATAAAGAATTCATGATTTTTAAACTATAGTGACTTTATTTGCATAAGTAAGCTGTACTGGAAGGGGGAGGGTGAGTTGCTTACAGGGAATGAGTCAGTCAAGGGGGGTGGGTGTTCATCAACAAACATAGCAGTCACACTGTACCCTGGCCATTGATGAAGCTTGTTTTCAAAGCTTCTCTGATGCACACCGCTTCCTGATGTGCTCTTCTAATCTCCTTGGTGTCTGGCTGCACGTAATCAGCGGCCAGGTGATTTGCCTCAGCCTCCCACCCCGCCATAAAGGTCTCCCCCTTACTCTCACAGAGATTGTGGAGAATACAGCAAGCAGCAATAACATAGGGGACATCTGTTTGGCTGAGGTCTGAGCGAGTCAGTAATGTGCGCCAGCGCGCCTTTAAACGGCCAAATGCACATTCCACCACCATTCTGCACTTGCTCAGCCTGACCACTGTCCAGGCTGCCTGTGTATGGCTTCATGAGCCATGGCATCAAGGGGTAGGCTGGGTCCCCCAGGATAACGACAGGCATTTCAACATCCCCAACTGTTATTTTCTGGTCTGGGAAGTAATTCCCTTGCTGCAGCCATTTAAACAGAGCAGTGCTTCTGAATACACGAGCGTCATGAACCCTCCCTGGCCATCCCACGTGGATGTTGGTGAAACGTCCCTTGTGATCCACCAGTGCTTGCAGCACCATTGAAAAGTACCCCTTCCGGTTTACGTACTGGGTGCCCTGGCACTCCGGTGCCAAGATAGGGATATGGGTTCCATCTATCGCCTCCCCACAGTTAGGGAATCCCAGTGCAGCAAAGCCATCCACTATGGCCTGCACGTTTCCCAGAGTCACAACCTTTCGTAGCAGCAGGCTTAGTGATTGCTTTGGCTACTTGCATCACAGCAGCCCCCACAGTAGATTTTCCAACTCCAAATTGATTCCTGACTGACCGGTAGCTGTCTGGCGTTGCAAGCTTCCACAGGGCTATTGCCATTCACTTCTCTACTGTGAGGGCTGCTCTCATCTTGGTATTATGGCATTTCAGGGCAGGGGCAAGCAAGTCACAAAGTTCCATGAAAGTGCCCTTACACATGCGAAAGTTTCGCAGCCACTGGGAATCGTCCCACACCTGCAACACAATGCGGTCCCACCAGTCAGTGCTTGTTTCCCGGGCCCAAAATCGGCGTTCAATGGATAGAATCTGCCCCATTACCATCAGGATCTCCAAAGCGCAGGGGCCCGCGGTTTGAGAGAATTCTGTGTCTACGTCCTCATCACTGTCATCGCCACGCTGCCGTATCCGCCTCCTCCTTGCCTCGGTTTGAAGGTCCTGGTTCACCATAGACTGCACGAAAGTGCGCGAGGTGTTTAAAACATGCACGATTGCAGTATTGAGCTGAGCAGGGTCCATGCTTGCTGTGTTATGGCGTCTGCACAGTTCACAAAGCAAAAAAGGCGCGAAACGGTTGTCTGCTGCTTTCAGGGAGGGAGGGGTGAGGCTGTACCCAGAACCACCCTCGACAATGATTTTTGCCCCATCAGGCACTGGGATCTCAACCCGGAAATTCCAAGGGGCGGGGGAGGCTGCGGGAACTATGGGATAGCTACGGAATAGCTGCCCACAGTGCAACACTCCAGAAGTCGACGCTAGCCTCGGACCATGGACGCACACCACCGATTTAATGTGTTTAGTGTGGCCGCGCGCACTCGATCTTATACAATCTGTTTTGCTAAACCGGTTTATGTAAAATCGGAATAATCCCGTAGTGTAGACGTACCTTAGGTCTTCAGGACAGATTCTTGATACCTTTTCCAAGAAGCCATATGTTGCTGCTGGAAGAATACTTACATGGCTTGGCATCTGGATCCTAATGCTGTCATACAACAGGGAGTGGGAAGACCATCTAAGACAGTGGGATATTATTATCTATCACCTTTACACAGCCCATGGTAGCAACAATATTTTTTTTCCTTAAATGGACTTTTTAATATAAAAATCCATGTCTATTGTTATTTATTGAGTACCATGAGCATTCTCGTTACTGTGCTAGTTTAAAAAGAGTTTTGTTGGTGAAATAGAGGCCAGATCCTCTGCTGATGAAAATAAACACAGCTGCCCTGAGATATACTGAAGATCTGTAGAAATTAGGGTGATTTAAAATAGCTGAAGACCTGGCCCAAACTGCTTTGTGAAAGCAACCTTCTCCACTTTTAGGAGTAAAAGTACCCCTTTGGAGCTTTTTTTTAAAAAAACATTCATATCAGGTTGAAGATATATCCAGATATGCTTATTTTTAATCATTTATTCAATATGTAAATCCTATTCTACTTACAGGCATGGTCAGAGCTGAATGAGACCTCATTTTCCCAGGTCACTGTAATAGTACATTAGATCATAATACAATTTCACGGGAAAAAGTTCCAATTTCAAAAGACACTTGACCACAGCTACTATTATGGATCTTTCTTTTCTGGGGAGTGCAGTTCAATATGTGATTTTCAGGCACTGCTGAACTCTGGCTCACCCGGCATGCTAAGAAGAAAAGAAACTGTCCATGTTGCATATAGAGGCAGAGAGAAGCACCTGTGCACATCTAATTCCAGCTATCCTCATGCTCTATCTAACTGCAGGAAAGGTAAAAAAAATAATCTGATTATTGCTCAGAATCAAGGAGGTAAAGTGAATGTAAAGATTTGTTTGAAGAATCAAGTGGAAGGGATGTGAAGGAGGAGAAAGATTCCTCCACATCATTTCTGGACGTGGGGGCGGGACATAGGGGAAATATGCATTACGGATTTAAGAAATAACAGCACTGACTCCAAGTTGCTTCTAAAGCAGAAGAAATTTCCAATTATCTTATAAACCCAGAGGTGAGTAAAGGTTTTCTAAAAAAGGCTCAAAGTGTATTATACTGCTGAAGTAAAACCTGAACTCAAGGCTTTATTTTAGATAGTTTTCTTCCCTCCCCCACCCCAGCCCTGTGTGCACAACACAGAGCACTGCTACAGTATGTACGCTGGAGACAGAGGGCTGGATTTACCTCTCTGTAATTTGAACACCTCTGTGCCCATAAGGCCAGCACTACATAGACATTCAGTTCCAGGGATAAGCAGATGGTTTTCCTGATGCTGCCCTCTGCCAAAGCAGGGCACCTGTAAATTCCAGTGGGGGCTCTCTGGGAACCCTCCTGGTAGAGGTTACATGAGAGGTGTTCTTGAATCAGCACCTCTCCTGGATGCCCTGGCCTGCCCTCTTCCTGGCTGGCTCCACTACTGTGCCCTTGCTGCAGACAGACAAGGGCTGAAGCCTTGTTTTCACCAGCAAAAATGAACTGGGCTAAAAAAAATCTTCTGCTTCCCGAGCTGGATTTGGGAATTCCTTTGTTTTCAGTGGAAACAAATATAAGGGACTTGCCTTGAGAAGTGTGTCTTTTTGTGTGGACAGATACATGAAATGGCTACAATCACTTGCTAGTAGTGCACTTGCTAGTAGTGCACCCTTTATGTAGTAAAGTACTCATTTAAAACAGGATTTTTTTAATGTTTTTTTTTTACTTGCTTGCTTGCTTTCCTGTTATTTGTAAGGTTATTTTCAGTAATGGAGAAAGTGATTACCTGTAATGTATCTTGGGGCACCCAGGGTTAAGAGTCACTTACCTCCAGTGTGAGGGAATCTTGCCTGTACCACCTGGTGTTAGCTCCCTAACACAATCAACCTGTCAGCCACTCAAGCACTCTCCTCTGGGCTACACGAGACATGCCTTTGCCTTGCAACAGTGGTGCCATGTGGGGCAGCATGAGGGTCAAGTGCCCCCCTAGATTGGCCTGCCGGAGGGAGGGAGGGAGACAGGCTCCCTTCTCCCACTGCGCCTCACCTGTCCCCCAGCACACTTGGCCCCTCTCCCTGGCAGCCAGGCCTGGGCGGGGAGCAGAAGAGGTGGGACTAGCTTTTCATGCTGGAAAAAGGCAAATATAGTGCCCGTCTTTTTAAAAGGGAAGAAGGAGAATATAGGGAACCAAAGACCGGTCAGTCTCACCTCAGTCCCTGGAAATATCATGGATCAGGTCCTCAAGGAATCCATTTTGAAGCACTTGGAGGAGAGGAAGGTGATCAGGAATGTGTCAACATGGATTCACCAAGGGCAAGTCATGCCTGACCAACCTGATTGCCTTCTATGATGAGATAACTGGCTCTGTGGTTATGAGTGAAGCGGTGTACATGATAGATCTTGACTTTAGCAAAGCTTTTGATATGGTCTCCCATGGTATTCTTGGCAGCAAGTTAAAAAAGTATGGACTGGATGAATGGACTGTAAGGTGGATAGAAAGCTGGCTAGATTTTTGGGATCAACAGGTAGTGATCAATGGCTCGATATCTAGTTGGCAGCCAGTATCAAACTGAGTCGGTCCTGGGGCCAATTTTGTTCAACATCTTCATTAATGATCTGGATGGTGGGATGGATTGCACCCGCAGCAAGTTTGCAGATGAAACTAAACTGAGGGGAGAGGTAGATAGAGTAGATATAGGGCCCAGAGTGACCTAAACAAATTGGAGGATAGGGCCAAAAGAAATCTGATGAGGTTCAAGAAGGACAAGTGCAGAGTCCTGCACTTAGGACGGAAGATTCCCATGCACCACTACAGGCTGGGGACTGACTGGCTAAGTGGTAGTTCTGCAGAAATGGGATTACAGTGAACAAGAAGCTGGATATGAGTCAACAGTGTGCCCTTGTTGCCAAGAAGGCTAACGGCATATTGGGCTGCATTAGTAGGAGCATTTCCAGCGGATCAAGGAAAGTGATTGTTCCCCTCTATTAGGCACTGGTGAGGCCACATCTGGAATATTGCATCCAGTTTTGGGCCCCCACTACAGAAAGGATGTGGACAAATTGGAAACAGTTGAGCGGAGGGCAATGAAAATGATTAGGGGTGTGGGACATATGACTTACAAGGAGAGTCTGAGGGAACTGGGCTTATTTAGTCTGCAAAAGAGAAGAGTGAGGGGTGATTTGATAGCAGCCTTCAACTACCTGAAGGGGGGTTCCAAAGAGGATGGAGCTAGGCTGTTCTCAGTGTTGGCAGATGACAGAACAAGAAGCAATGCTCTCAAGTTTCAGTGGGGGAGGTCTAGGTTAGATATTAGGAAAAAACTATTTCACTAGAGGAGGAGGGTGGCAAAGCACTGGAATGAGTTCCCTAGGAGGTGGTGGAATCTCCATCCTTAGAGGTTTTTAAGGCCCAGCTTGACAAAGCCCTGGCTGTTATGATTTAATTGAGGTTGGTCCTGCTTTGAGCAGGGGATTGGACTAGATGACCTCCTGAGGTCTTTTGTCTATGATACGTAAGAAAGAAAGAATAGAGATTCAAATAAAAACTAATGAGAAAGATGGGAGTAAATAGTTACATATAAAACATCCTAACATGCTTTGTAGAGACTAAATGAACAAGGAAATGGAATACAGACTCTTGAACATCTCTGGGTAGGATAAAAGGGATAAAAAAAACTCTAAAAAACCAAAGGTGATGTCATGTCAGGAGTCTACTATATGTAGTATTTGACACTACTTAAATGGGTCTCAACAGTAAAGCTTATACTACTTTATATACTTGTAGTCAGAGAGATAAGAAATGTTTATCTCCTGTCTGGTGGCACATTCTAGGGCATGTCACCTAACATGCTTTAAGAATACAATTTATGTGTAGACACTTAAGAACTTATGTATTACCCATACATAGGTCTCTTAATTATTAAGAGGACCAGTATTACTATGCTTTCACCAGAAAGCCTACATCACACTCTTTGGTTAACTAGAATGTCAATACCAGACACTGTAAATTCCTATAAGCCTCATATACCCCCCTCATGCCCTCTGCCAGTTGATTTCTAGAAGTCCCTGGGTCATACTAACCAACCTTGTGAGTGAGTGATTGTTATTTTAATTCACAGTAGCCCCAAAGTGCTCCAGATAAGGGTCCTGGCTCCATTGTTCTATCTACTAGACACATATAATAGAGTCCCTACCTTAAGAAGATTACAGTCTAAGCATATCATGAGAGATAACAGATGGGGGTGAGGGAGAAGCTAATGGGGGGAGATGAGGCAAGAATAAATCAATCACCTTTGATAATAAGTGGCAGTCTTAGTGCACCCCTTGCCTAGCCATGGCTGAGTGGGCGGTAGGCATGATATTATGAGGTGTAAATTCTAAGGAGAACATCCGGTTCGACAAATGAATACGGGCAGTGGTTCCATTATGCAGCTCTCTAATCAAGTCCAGCAGAGTGGTAGGGACTCTTTTTTAAAATCTGCTGCCTATTAATTTAATTGGGTGACCCTTGAGTCTTATGTTACTTTTTCACTTTCTTCATACCATTCATAATTTTGTAGAACCACTTAGTCATCTTTTCTAAACTGAATAGTACCAGTCGCTAATCTCATATAGAAGCTAATACCCCTAATTATTTGTTGCCTTTCTCCGTACTCTTTTAATTCTAATATATCTTTTTGAGATGTATCAACCTGAATTGCACATATTATTCATGGTGTGAGTATACCATGGATTTCTATAGTGGCAGTATGATATTTTCTGTTTTATCTATCCCTTTCCTAATGGTTCCTGCCATTCTTTTCTTTTTTGACTGCTGTTGCAAATTGAGGGGGATGTTTTCAGAGAACTATCCACAATGACTCCAAGATCTCTTTCTTGAGTGGTAACAGCTATTTTAGACCCTGTCATTTTGCATATACAGTTTGTACTAAATTTTCCAATGTGCATTTCTTTGCATTTATCAACATTGAATTTAATCTTCCATTTTGTTGCCCAGACACTCAGTTTTGTGAGATCCTTTGTCACTCTTCAGTCAGTTTTGGACTTACAAAATTATTCAATATTTATCATCTGCAAGCTTTGCGACCTCATTGTTTGCCCCCCTTTCCAGATCATTTATGAATGTGTTGAACAGCACAGGTCCCAGTTCAGATTCCTGTCAGACCCCTCTGCCTCTCCTCATAGTGAAAACTGACCATTTATTATGACTCTCTTTCTTATCTTTTAGCCAGTTATTGATCCATGAGAGGACCTTCCCTTTTACCCCATAACCACTTGCTTTAAAAGCTTTGGTGTGAGATCTTGATGAAGGCTTTCTGAAAGTCCATGTACACTATATCAACTGGATCACCTTGTCCACATGCTTGATGCCACCCTCAAAGAATTATAATAGATTGGTGAAGCATGATTTCCTTTTCAAAATCTGTATTGATTCTGCCACAACATATCATGTTTATCTATGTGCCTGATAATTTTGTTCTTTACTATGGTTTCAACCAGCTTCCCAAGTAAACAAGTTATGCTTACCAGCCTGTAAATTGCCAGAATCACTTCTAGAGCCTTGTTTTAAATCAATCAATCAATCAACCAATGAGCATTACATTACCTATCCTCCAATCATCTGGTATAAGAGGCTGATTTAAACAATAGGATACATGCCACATATAGTGGGTTTGCAACTTCCTATTTGAGTTCCTTTGGAACTTTTGGGTAAATACCATAAGTCCTGGGGATTTATTACTATTTAATTTATCAATTTATTTTAAAACCTCCCCTATTGACTCCTCAGTCTGGGACAGTTCCTTAGTATGGCTTGGGGGTAGGAATCTCTCCCATATCTTCTGCAGTGAAGATTTAAGCAACAGTTCATTTACCTTCTCCACAACTTTGTGGTCTGTCTCAAGTGCTCCTTTAGCATCCAATTGTCCAGGGGCACCACTGATCATTGGGCAGGTTTCCTTATGTACTTAAAAATTGTTGCTGTTTGTTTTTATATCCTTAGCTAGTTGCTCTTAAAATTCTTTCTTGGCCTGCCTAACTATATGTTCTCATTTGACTTGCTCAATTCTATTTATGTTCAATTCTATTTTCCCTTAGTAGGTTTTTACTCTGAATTTTTAAAAGATGTATCAGTACCTCTAACTACCTTTTTTACTCTGTTGCTTAGCCATAGTGTCTTTTTTCAGTTCTCTGTTGGGGATGGGGCCTATATTATGGCCTTTTAAAGTAGTGTCCATGCAGTTTGCAGGCATTTTCCTTTGAGACTGTTCCTTTTAGTTTCCATTTAACTAGCTTCCTCAATTGTGTAGTTCCCCTTTTTTCAAGTTAAGTGTGATGAGGTGTTGTTTTGGGCATTTTTGCTCCTATAAGATGTTTAAATTTAATTATATTATGGTTGCTATTACCGAGCAGTTTAGTTATATTCAACTGTTCCCATAATTTATATATGTAACAAAGGATTTGGGTATTGGTCCTGCTTTGTGGAGGAGGTTGGACTAGATGACCTCCTGAGGTCCCTTCCAACCCTAATATTTTATGGCTCTATGAATTCAAGCAAACAAAAGCAGGCTTAAATTGAATATATCAAGTAGAACTGAGAACCATACCTCCATGTAATATTTGTCTTTAAAGCTGTTTTTATTGAGATAAGTATAATAGAGCTATAGTATTTGAGATGTTAGTTGTGTCTCATGGACACTAATTAGGACCTTGAAGTACTTATCTTATTAGTAAGAACTGTACTAAGTACATATAGTTATATGCAATTAATTATTTTGCTGTAGCAAAGTCATATAACACACTACTAGGACATCTACCGGTACATGTCAGTGTCAAGATTGTGTAAGAATCCTGTAATCCCTTTTTTAAAAAATAAGCATTGAATGCATATCCTTGTTCTGATCATGGATATATAGCTTCAAAAGACATACTAGACACTGATAATTAAAAATATGAATTTTTAGATATATAACAGTTAAAGTATTTTTTCCTGAGGCAAAGCCAAAGACTAAAAGTATGTCATACAGTTAACTAGCAGGACTGTAGACTAAACCTGCCAATGCTGTTCAGCTGTTCAAGAGTGAACAAAGGAATTGTAATTTACTTTTCTGTATAATTCATATGATTTTTTTTTACTTGTTCATGAAAGTGATTTTGGAAGTTTAAAGTAATATAATTCAGTTTAAATACAGTTATAAACTGCTTACTTAAATAAAAATAAAAGATAATACATGTATTAACACTAATTCTTTATTGTGCTGGTAATATACAACATGTAGAAATTTCATATAGAATTAAGTTTCAGTCATAACCAGCACCATTAAGATAGCAAACTATGTGGATCAATTGCTGGACTGCAAACTTACGGCTATACTGCCTCAGGTGAAAACATATATTCAACAGAAGGCTCACAAATATTCCAGCATAATTTGTTTGTAGGTTGATTTACTGAAATGCCAGTGCATTTTACCTAACAGGACTATTACAGAAAATGAGTATTGTGTTTCATACACCAGTTCCACAGTAAAGACTGCAGAGGTTGGCTTCAGTGAGATGAAGCTGCCACTGACTCATAACTCTCTAAAGGGTAATGATATCAACAAAACCCACCTGAGGATTCTTGTCTTTAATAAGGTCTTGATTCAAAAAAACGTTAATAACATTTTATTGATCATAACAAAATCCTCATCTGAATTCTGGCTCTGTGAAATCCCAACAACATTGTAGAGTCACATTTTCTGATGGAGAATATAGCCAAGAGTTTGCCATTTATTTTTTCCTTCCTCCCCTGCCCTTTACTTCTGAGATGCACAGACATATCCTCTAGAAAATGAAGTTGGCTTGTGTGATCATTAACCTTGGCTTTTGTCAAATATCCACATTCTCCCCAGGGGTGTGTTATAGACTTGGGTTTAACAGTCACTTAATCAAGTTAGAATGTAAAGGAGAAAATAATACTTCTGTTACTGATCAGAACTGAGAAGTAGTTTAAAGAACTGCAGGATGTTAATGATGCCATTTTCCTCCAGCAACGGTATTACAAATATTTTATTCACACAAATGCCAGTCATCACTTTTTATACATTTATGATTAGCAGGTAGAGTAATTCCAGAAATACGTTTCTGAAATCTAGTTGTCATGGTGCTTGTACTCTCAAGTTTCACTGGTCCCTTGGGCTGTCTATGCTGCCTGCTGGTTGCTCTGTACTGCTCCAATGGGAAGAGTACATCTTCCTTGGCACCCTGAGGCTGAGCCAAATCCAGGACAAGTTACTCCTTTAAGAATTTCTACTGGCTTTAGCAAGAGTGTGTGCTCAAGCTTATACCAGGTTTAGGTCCATGTAGGCCACCATATCCATCCCTGCCCCCGCAAGAGACGGATGTTCTTTTTACGGGCCCAGATAAATTTTTCCTCCTTTCTCACAGGGTTTATACTGGAGAAGTGAGCTGAGACTGAGTGGGCTGTGGGCAGAGCCGAGGACACGCAAATTGTCTTGCTATCCCCACCCCCGCTTTTCTTTTCAGCCTTGTTGAAATTTACCTGGAAGAATTAATACAATCACGGGCTACATTATCTTTTTCCCTCCCCACTGCCCTTCCTCAATCTCTGTAGGGAAAGCCAAAGCTGGGTGAAGGGGAGTCTCTTATGGCATGGCTCCATTTCTATTCGTATTTAATCAATCTTTTACTGTCTAAATTGCTTTTACTGTTTGTTTTTATAATCAAGAAATATTGGGAAAAGAAAGTAGAACAGTCTCTTCACATTTGTTCAGTAAAGTCAATAGTCAGAGAATCATAGCATCATAGGATTGGATGGAACCTCAAAAGTCACCTAGTCCTGTCCCCTGTAGGACTAAGTATTACCTAGACCAGCCCCGGCAGGTGTTTGTCTAACGTACTTTTAAAAATCTCCAATGATGGTGATTCCACAACTTCCCTAGGCAATTTATTCCAGTGCTTAACCATCCTGACAGTTATTAAGTTTTTCCTAATGTTCAACCTAAAGTGCCCTTGCTACAGTTTAAGCCCATTACTTCTTGTCCCATCCTCAGAAGTTAAGGAGAACGATTTTTCTCCCTCCTCTTTGTACCAACCTTTTATGTACTTGAAAATTGTTATCTCCCTCCTCAGTCTTCTCTTCTCTAGACTAAACAAACCCATTTTCTTCAATCTTCCTTCATAGATCATGTTTTCTAGACCTTTAATCATGTTTGATGCTCTTCTACAGACTTGCTTCAATTTGTGCGCATCTTTCCTGAAATGTGGCACCCAGAACTGGACACAATACTCCAGCTGAGGCCTAATCAGCACAGCATAGAGCGCAAGAATTACTTGCTTTTTTTTTTTTTTTGCAAGTGTTACATGGTTGACTCATATTTACCGTGTGATCCACAATGATTGCCAGATCCCTTTCTGCAGTACTACTTCCTAGGCAGTCATTTCCCATTTTGTATGTGTACAACTGATTGTTCCTTCCTAAGTGGAGTACTTTGCATTTGTCCTTACTGAATTTCATCCTATTTACTTCTGACCAATTCTCCAGTTTGTCCAGATCATTTTAATTTTTAATCCTATCCTCCAAAGGACTTGCAACCCCTCCCAGATGGTATCATTCACAAACTTTATAAGTGTACTCTCTATGCCATTATCATAGGCCTGGTCTACACTAGGACTTTAATTCGAATTTAGCAGCATTAATTCGAATTAACCGCGCACCCGTCCACACCAGGAAGCCATTTAATTCGACCTAGAGGGCTCTTTAGTTCGAATTCGGTACTCCACCCCGATGAGGGGAGTAGCGCTAAATTCGACATGGCTATGTCGAATTAGGCTAGGTGTGGATGCAAATCGAACTTAGTAGCTCCGGGAGCTATCCCACACTGCACCACTCTGTTGACGCTCTGGACAGCAGTCCGAGCTTGGATGCTCTGACCAGCCACACAGGAAAAGTCCCGGGAAAATTTGAATTCCTTTTCCTGTCTGGACAGTTAGAATCTCATTTCGTGGTTGGACATCGGGGCGAGCTCAGCAGCACTGGCAGCAATGCAGAGCTCTCCAGCAGAGGAGTTCATGTAATCTCTGAATAGAAAGAGGGACCCAGCATAGACTGACCGGGAACTCTTGGATCTGATCGGTGTGTGGGGCGAGGAGTCTGTGCTTTCGGAGCTGCGCTCCAAAAAACGGAATGCAAAGAGCTACGAGAAGGTCTCCAAAGCCATGAGAGACAGAGGATACAGGCGGGATGCAACGCAGCGCCGCGTGAAAATCAAGGACCCCAGACAAGGCTACCAAAAAATCAAAGCGGCAAACGGATGCTACGGAGCCTGCCACCACTGCCCCACCAGTGACCATGGACTCTGACGATGGGACAGTGTCGACGGCCAGTTCCTCGGCAATGTTCGTTGACGGGGAAGATGAGGAAGGGTTTGTGGAGGACGAGGCAGGCGACAGCGCTTACAACGCTGGTTTCCCCGACAGCCAGGATCTCTTCATCACCGTCACGGAGATCCCTTACCAACCCTCCCCGGCCATTAACACGGATCCTGAATCAGGGGAAGGAGCAGTCGGTAAGTGCTTTAAACATGTAAACTTTTATTCTTAATATAACAGGAATCTGAAGTATGTGAAAAGGAGGTCTCTCTATATATGGGGATAGAACAGAAATCCTCCTGGGAGATCTCCACGAAGCTCTCCTGGAGGTAATTGAAAAGCCTCCGCAGGAGGTTCCTGGGGAGAGCTGCCTTATTGGGTTCTCCGTGGTAGCACACTTTTCCGCGCCAGGCTTTCATGAGGTACTCAGGGAGCATTGCCTCCCCGAGCACGGCTGCATAGGGCCCTGGTTTGTGCTGGCTTTCATGCAGCATGCGCTCTCTATCTCCTTCAGTGACCGTCCTCAGGGTGATCTCGCTCGGAGACTCCTGCATCTAATTAGGGGAATTACTGTAATGTTACACCTGGTCCAAAGTATTTTTAAAAAATCTCCGGACAGACGGCATAGCAGAGACTCAGCACGCTGCTGTGTGACAAGTGTAACGGAAAGCCAAAGAATCAAATGGACGCTCATGGAGGGAGGGGGGACTGAGGACGCAAGGTATCCCACAGTTCCTGCTGTCTCCGAAAAGCATTTGCATTCTTGGCTGAGCTCCAAATGCTTCTAGGGTCAAATACAGTGTCCGCGGTGGGTCAGGGCATAGCTCGGCAATTTATGCACCCCCCCCCACTCCCAGAAGTGAAAGGGAAAACAATCCTCTGTTGACTCTTTTACATGTCACCGTATCTTTACTGAATGCTGCAGATAGATGCGATGCTGCAGCACTCAACACCAATATCCTTGCTCCCCCCCCCCCCGCCATGGGTGGCTGACGGTACAATATGACTGATATCCATCGTCATCATCAGCCTATTGGCACATGGGGCAGTGCAAAAGGACTGGTAACCATGCCGACTAGCATCCATGAGGTCGATCAAGGGTGCCTGCTTCTAATTTTTCCTGGTAGATGGTGCAGTATGGCTGGTAACTGTCCTCATCATAGCAACAGGGGGCTGAGCTCCATCAGCCCCCACCCTTCATGTGTAAAGAAAAGATTCAATTGCCCCTGGACTAGCAGAGGGATGCTGGGTTCCTCTCCTCCACACTCCTTAATGTCCTATCTGGACTATCATAGCAACTGGAGGCTGCCTTCCACTCATTTCTCACTAACAAGTCACTGTGTCTTATTCCTGCATTCTTTATTACTTCATCACACAAGTGGTGGGACAATTCTGTAGTAGCCCAGGAAGGCTGGGGGAAGAATGGAATGAACAGGTGGGGTTGTTGCAGGAGCACCCCCTGTGAATAGCATACAGCTCATAATCTATGCAGGATCTGACACAGAGCAGCTGTGCTCTCTGGTTCTCTGATACAGTGGTTCTCTAGTACACTTGCCCATATTCTAGGCAGGACTGATTCTATTTTTAGATACCAAAAAGGAGGCATTGACTCAGGGAGTCATTCCCAATTTTGGCTTTTGCGCCCCTGGCTGAGATCAGCCAGGGGCACTTATGACAGCAGCAAATGGTGCAGTGCAAAAGGACTGGTAACCATGACCATCTTATTACCAATTTATGGTATGGTAGATGGTACAGTATGGCTGGTAACCATCTCTGCTGTCATGCAAAAGCAAAAGCATGCTGCTGTGTAGCGCTGCTGGACTGCCTCTGTCAGCGGCATCTAGTACACATACGGTGACAGGCACAAAAGGCAAAACAGGCTCCATGGTTGCCACGCTGTGGCGTCTGCCAGGGCAATCCAGGGAAAATGGGCTTGAAATGATTGTCTGCTGTTGCTTTCCCGGAGGAAGGGATGACTGACGACATTTACCCAGAACCACCCGCGAAAATGGTTTTTGCCCCATCAGGCACTGGGATCTCAACCCAGAATTCACAGAGAAAGACTAGACTGTGTTCATTGTTCGCAAAAATGTATCTTTGCAAGGAATTCACTCCCTTTTTCCCATCACACAGCTTCGACTGTCTCCAGACCTGCCACAGCATCCCCCTCACAGAGGCTGGCAAAGATTAGGCAGCGAAAGAAAAAGACATGGGACGAGATGTTCGCTGAACTTATGGGGTGCTCCCGAGACGAGGCGGACCAGCAGAGCCAGTGGAGGGAGACCCTCTCTCTGTACCAGCGCTCACACAGCGAACGGGAGGAGAGGTGGCGTGAGGAAGACAAGCAGGCGACTCAAACGCTGCTTGGACTAATGAGGGAGCAAACGGACACGCTCCGGCGCCTTGTGCATGTTCTGCAGGACCTCAGGCAGGAGGACAGAGCCCCCCTGCAGTGTATCTGCAACCGCCCTCCCCCGCCACAAAGTCCCATACCCCCCTCACCCAAAATAACCAGAAGGAGGGGCGCCAGAGCCCGTGAAAACTGTCACTGCACCCCAGCAGAGTGCTCAAGTACCCAAAAGCTCTCATACCCTAAATTTTGAGAAGTCCTTTCCTTCCCGCCTCACCCAAGCCCCCGTCCCAGTTTCATCCCCTAACTGTCTAGTTGATAATAAAAAATACTTTTCTGTTAATTACTGTTTCCGTCATGTTCTTTTAGAGGAGACTGTGTTTGAAGGGGGGGAAGGGGGTTGGTAATTGGACAGGACAATCATCTTTACCAGGGTACAGACATGGGGGCAGGATCAGCAGCAGGTCACACACACACCGCAGTCAGTAGGCACCCTGGTCGGTATGGGAGGTGGTTTGCAGGTTCTGTGTGGGTGGGGGGGTACATGACTTTGTAGCGGGGGAGGGGGGTTACAGATCTCATGCAACGGTCCCTGTCCTGGACCACAGAGCCACGCAGCAGAGGAATCTGTATCCGTCCTCCCCCGCCAAAAGGCCACATAGCCCCCACACACAGAGTCCCAAAAAGGAGGTATGGCAGGCTCCGTTGAAACATCCAGTCCGGCACTGCAGACCGCTCTGGGAGCAGGACCCTGTCATTCCTCGAGTTTACAGGTGGTCTTTACATCACTGCACACCCTACCCAGCACAGTCCGTGTCCCAGTTTCAACCCTTTAACGCAAAGTCATCAATAAAGAAACCTTTGTAAAGTTACAGTGGAACATGTATTTTATTTTTAAACGTGTGTTGGAAGTGGGGGAAGCGGGGTGGGTGGGGTATGTAACTGCAGATGCTAGTCAACAGTAACTTGGTAAAGAAACAGGGGCAGGTTCAGCTTCTCTGTAAAGAAACTGAACAGTCACAGGTCACGCTGCTCACTGCTCGCTGGTACTTGAAGAGTTCCTTGTCGCTGTGCAAGGCACCTGCATAGGGCTTCACGAGCCAGGGCATTAGCGGGTAAGCTGGGTCCCCGACGATCACTATAGGCATCTGCACATCCCCAAGAGTTATTTTGTGGTCCGGGAAGAAACTACCTTCCTGCAGGCGTCTAAACAGACCAGAGTTCCTGAAAACACGCACGTCATGAACTTTGCCTGGCCACCCGACGTTGATGTTGGTAAAACGTCCCCCATGGTCCACCAGTGCTCGCAGCACCATTGAAAAGTAGCCCTATTTCTCAGCAGCTGACTGTGGAAGAGGTGGACGATAAGGTGCGAGGAGTTGACAACGGCCATAACTGCAGCGGGATCCGTGCTCAAAGTGCTGTGGCGCCCGCGCTGTCACTGAGCAGAAAAGTGCACGAACAGATTGCCCGCAGGCGCTTTAAGGGAGGGAGGGAGGGAGGGCGTGATTGACGGTTCAATGATGACAGTTACCCAAAACCACCCTCGACACATTTCCCCCCCCAGCATGCATTGGGGGGAAATCCCAGAATTCCAATGGGCAGCGGGGAGTGTGGGAACTGTGGGATAGCTTCCCACAGTGCACCGCTTCCAAAGTCGACGCTGGCCCCGTTACTGTGGACTCACACAGTCAAACTAGTGTATTTAGTGTGGATACACAACTTCGACTTCATAAGGTCGATTCCACAAATTCGAATTAAGTTGATTCAAAATAGTCTTGTAGTGTAGACATACCCTAAATCACTGATGAATATATTGAACAGAACTGGACTCAGAACTGATCATTGCAGGACCCCACTCAATATGCCCTTCCAGCTTCAGTGTGAACCACTGATAACTACTCTCTGGGAATGGTTTTCCAATCAGTTATGCACCCCCCCCCCTTACAGTAACCCCATCTAGATTGTATTTCCCTAGTTTGTTTATGAGAAGGTCATGTGACACTGTATTAAAAGCCTTACAAAAGTCAAGATATACCACATCTACCGATCCCCCACCCCATCTATGAGACTTGTTGTCATTTTAAAGAAAGCTATTATGTTCTTGACAAATCCTTGCTGATTGTTACTTATCACCTTTTCTTCTAGGTATCTGAAAATTGATTGCTTAATTATTTGCTCCATTATCTTTACAGGTACAGAAGTTAAACTGACTGCTCTGTAATTTCCTGCGTTGTCCTTATTCTCCCTTTTACTGGTGGGCAAATATAATGCCATTTTCCAGTCCTTGGGAATCTTTCCTATCTTCTATGACTTTTCAAAGAAAATTGGTAATGGCTCAGATATCTCCTCAGTCAGCTCCTTGAGTATTCTAGGATGTATTTCATTTTGCCCTGATCACTTGAAACATCTACCTTGTCTATGTAATTTTTAATTTGTTCTTTCATTATTTTAGCCTCTGATCCTACCTCATTTTCACTGGAATTCACACTGTTAGACATCCAGTTGCTGCTAACCTTTTTGGTGAAAACTGAAACCAAAATCATTTAGCACTTATTCCATTTCCACATTTTCTGCCCTAATTGAATAATGGGCCTACCCTGTCCCTGGTCTTCCTCTTGCTTCTCATGTATTTGTAGAATGTTTTCCTGTTACCCTTTATGACTCTAACTAGTCACTAGTCTAACTAGTCATCTTGTTTTGTGCGTTAACATTTTTAATTTTGTTTGTATTCATCCTTTGTAATTTTCACTTTTTATAGGACTCTTTGAGTTTCAGATCATTGAAGGTTTCTTGGTTAAGCCAGGGTGGTCTCTTGACATACTTCCTATCTTTCCTACACGGTGGGATAGTTTGCTCTTGTGCCCTTAATAATGGCTCTTTAAAAAAATTGCCAGCTCTCTTAAGCTGTTTTTCCCCTTAGACTTGCTTCCCATTGGATTTTACCTACCAATTCCCTGAGTTTGCTGAAGTCTGCCTTCTTGAAATCATTATCTTTATTGAGCTGTTTTCCCCCAACTACCATTTCATAGAATCAAAAATTCTACCATTTCATGATCACTTTCACCTAAGCTGCCTTCCACTTTCAAATTCTCAAACAGTTCCTTTCTATTTGTCAAAATCAAGTCCAGAACAGCCTCTCCCCTCGTAGCTTTCTCCATCTTCTGAAATAGAAAATACTTTTCAGTACATTCCAAGAATTTGTTGGATCATCTCTGCACTGCTGTATTTTCACAACAGACGATGTCACCACCAGGTCCTGTGCTTTGGTTCACTTTCTTAGTTGTATGAAAGACTCATCCACCTCTTCTTAATATGTAGATTCTGTACAATATATATAAATTACATGACTAAAATAAGATTTTAAAAACATATGGCTTGCTTCTCTAAAGAATAAGTAATTCAATATTTTGTGTATTTGTTGGAAAATTAGTGCTTTACAAAAAAATTATTTGCAACCCTGTAAAAGCAGAAATAACTATCACATTGTTATACAGTTCCTAAATTTTGGGGGGGCTTTTGCATTACTTTAGGTATTACTTACATATTCATGCCATTCAGCAGCCAGATAATGATTCTGAAACATTTAGACAAAATTGCTGTTTAAATTCATGTAGTTTTGAATTTACCTTAATAAAACCCTGTATGAGAGTTACAAATGATAGGGCTAATAAACAGAAGTCTGACTACTTTGGATTATTTAAAAAAAAAAGTTTGAAGCAAGCGTTTTTGCATTATATTAAATATAATATTTCCTAGGAAGTGTTTAGTGACATAGGACTTGCCCTATTGGCTCAGACTAGTGCTCTATCCAGTCCAGTAGTTTAGGCAGTGACCTGGAGCAGATGACCCCAAGGAAGATGCAATAAATCCCAGAGTAGACAGAGACTGGCTTATGCTCTGGAGCATACACAGACTCAATTAGTGTCTCCTATTTAAGGAACTGTAGATGTTCTCATGACCCATACAAGATGGGTAATCTGAAGGCATTTCCTTTGAAGACAGGCAAGTGCTGAAGGGAAAACTGAAAGTCTTACTCATTACATTGGAGTCCTACTCCATCATCACTTGACTTTCAATTTGTTTGTGAGAATCACAGTGGGGTTGGTTTGAAAAATATTGAATAGATGGGAGACAAGAGGCTTGAGTCCCCTATGGAGTTCTAGGCTGAGGGATATCAAAAGCTCTTGTTCAGAATGGCCTTCATTGTGCAAGGGATTTCCAGAGAGGTTTTTTTTACTGGCTTTCTTAGCTCTGTGCAGTGGTGTGTGTCAATTGCCTTTTTTCCCCTCTAAAAAGGGGAACATGCTCAGTTACTCTGCGAGGCTGGTGCATGCGCCGTGCAGTTACATGAAAGGAATGGTGAAAGGCACGTCTCTGAGAAAGAGGCCCCAAATTTCAAGTCTCCGTTCCAAAGCACAGGAATGCTAGGGCATTTAAAAGAAAAAAGGTCAAGAATTTAACATGAACAAAACATTTTTACCTAATGTACTCAGAAATGGCTAAACCATTTTGGCTGAAACATTTTTTCAAAAAGAAAAACAAAATCCTGCGGCAGGCACTCAGGATGGAAAAACTTCTTCCCACATGGCAAAAATTTGGCAAAGTTATAAGTAACTGAAAACACTGTCTTAAAGTTACCTGCCACTTCCCATTTTAACAGCAGGCAATGCTATTTGTCCCATGTATAAACAACCAATTATTTTAAAAGATTTGAAATAAATATGCTTACCCACACTAGGATTTAATATTAACAAACGTGTCCCAATTATGACAGGAAGTTCTACCTTTGATCCTGCGATAAACAGGTATCTAATCTCAATAAGCTCTATTTACAGTTAAATAGACATTTCCCTAAGAAGTCCACAAAGAACATTTGCAATCAGATCTGATTTATCTTTATGGCACTTAATGCAGGAAACTCTAGTGGAGTGATTGATCACTTTTAATGCACTTCCGTTCCCAAGACTATCAACAAGCCTTCTTACAAAAAAAAAAAAAAAAAGTCAAAAACAAAAAACCCACCACCAGCTTTCTTACCTAATCATTCAGTTTTTGTTCCTGTCCTTAGTATCTCACTGACCTTAGCTTTTCAAAATTCCATTTTTCCATTGGTCTACTACTACTAAATTTCCCACTACTGTTACTTCTGTTGTGAACGGAATACTCTCCTTGTGGTATTTCCTGTTATTCCAAAGATATCAACCAAGAATGTATGTCAGGAAAGAACAAAGGGAAAGTGAGATTCTGGTGCAAAGCCTCAGTGCAGAAATAGCAGCAAATAGTGGACTGGAGCAGCAGGCAGGAAATAGCATAGTATTATCTTCAAAGATGGAGTTCAAGGAAGAAAGGAATGGGAAGGGAGGGCTGCCTGGTGAAGGGGAATGACAAGATTAAGGATCGTTTTTACCTGCCTTTTTGAAAGGGGACATGTGAACAGTTTGAGGGGACATGGGAGCAGTTTGAGGGGACACGGATTCTTTGGAATGTGACGATAAATATGGCTAAGTAGTTAGAAGAAATGGGGCCTGGAGTGCTGGTAGGAACGGGGGGGGGGGGGGAAAGGGCCAAATGTAGGAGACAGAGCCTGAAGTCCTCACTCAGTCCATATTTGACTAAGCTCCCATTAACTTCCATATGAGAAAAGAGAGTCAAGTATCAAGTAGCATCAACTTAACCCCATATTCAGAAATGGATACGAATGAAACATGCCTTGTAACACAAAAAGACTACTTTCTTCAGGTCACTGAAAAGAGAACAAAGAGATATGGTTGCATACACTGAATCCACTACAACACTACCTATAACTTGTCTGAACATATTGTAAACTACAAGCTCTTCTTGACATTAAATAAAATACATTCATGCTTGTTGAAATTCAGGTCAGAAATAGGTTTAAAAAAAACAAATAAACTGAAATTAACTGCATTTGATGCCATTTCTGTTGCTGAAAGCATACTGATTGATAACACCCTGATTGTGATTTTTACAATTTAAAGACCTCATTCTCTCAAAATGGGCTTATAGGCTTAAGTGAAATTACTTTTTTTTCCGGTGGCAGAGATCCAACATATTTTGCATCTGATTCATGATAAAAACTCAGTACACAACTCACCCACATACCACATTTCACACAGTATTAACCTCATTAGTGCCAGTGGAGAAAGCCCAAGAGCCAAGGCATTTTCAACATGCCATTTTTCAATACATTTTCCACAAACAGATTTTTGACTGGTATAACATGTAGAATTAATGCATGTTGCTAGCCAAAATATCTCATTAACGAATATCTTAACTGCTTCTTCCTTGTTATCCGGATGAGTTCTAGGTTGCTGACTTTCCCTTCAGTCACATGAACAATTCCAAACTTACTGATTTATGTGGCTCAGTAGCAGGCCCAGCTGATTCTGCCAATAGAAGGAAGATTAATCATATATCAAAAGCTGTTGTTGATAGAATCAAACCCACTCTGTCTAAAGGGTATTTGAAAAATATCAAGTGCTTTTATTTTTTGGTTAAGCTACTTTAAGTCACTGATCTTCTGTTCCTATCTCAACTAATCAGGTGTTCAGTCCTGCTATGGGATAAGTATACTCAGGCTGAATTAACACTGAGATGTTTCTGCATAAGGTCATGCAATACCTTAACTGATAATTCTGCAATGCCCACACTGCCTGACGAAGATACATTTAGGACACTACTTTTACAGCTAATCATGCCTCTCTAGGTCAGTGGTGTCCCAAATTGAGGACCACAGGGCAACTATGTTAAAGAGCATGCATTTTGTTTTGAATTGAAAATGTGTATTCTGAGTTGTGCTCTGTGCATTTTTTTAAATTATTATTATTATTATTCTAAAGTATTTTAAATCAGCACCGTCACGGGCGGGGGGGGGGGGGGGAAGGGGAGCGCTGCTGTCCCTTCCCTTTTCCAGCTTCTTAAAACTGCCCTACCTACCTACTGAATACCAAGGGGAAAGAGGATGAGAGCTATCGTTGGTTTCTCCATTGCCTGTTTTCCTATTTGACCATGGGAGTCCCAAGGAGAAGGAGAAGAGAACAGGTGATCTGTTGGTCCTGCCTCAACTTAAAGTCTAGGAAGGGGAGGGATGCTTCCTCATCCCCACACAGCCACCCAGAGCAGCCTAGGAAAGAAGGAACTGGAATATCTGAACTAACCACCAGTTATAGCTGCCCCAGCCCAGGTTTTTTTTTTTTTTTTTTTGTGCTTGGTCAACCTTAATTCAGCCCTCTTGTGTGTGTGTATACTTTATGGTACAGTCTTTAAATACATGAGCACATATTAGTTTTTCCCACGGGACCCCAACCTCATTCTGTGCACAGGCCAGACCTACTCTGGACATGAATCGGGGTCTGTAGTAAAGGTAACTGTTTGTAGAACCCCTGCTTCATTTGTTGCAGAATCTGGGAGATATATAGTGAATGAGGCAGGGTATTGCAGGAAGAGAAAGTAGAATCTCATGGTTAAGGCAGTGGAATGCTACCCTGGAGAAATTGATTTTGTCCCAGACATGGAGTTCCTACATGATGTTGGGCAAATGACTGAAACCAGACTGTTCAGAGGTGGCCTCACTGTGTCTCATTTTCTGGGTGTTGGACTTGAGACCATGGGATCCGATTTGCAGAAGTGCTGACTGCTGAGCACTCATAGCTATAAATGTACTCAATGCGTGCTGTGCTTTTGTAAGTCCTACATGTTTCCTCCTGGGCACTCAAAATCAGTGGATACTTTTGACCTTACTGGGAGTCTCCTTTCCCTTTCTGTAAAATAGGGATATAACCATTCTCTAATGTCACCTGGGTGTCGTAAAGATTAGTATTTATGAAGCACTCTGGTACTACAATGATGAGCACCATAGAAAGACCATGAGGAAGTTAATAATTCTGTCTTCAGAGCAAGGATTGAATAGTGTTCAGTACATAAGGCACTTACAAGGAAGGCAAAACAAAATATTGAATAGCTTCTCATTAAGTGAGCTCTGATCATCCTGTGCACTGAATAAGGTCAGGTATTGTGAAAAACACAACAGGATCATGTAACTAAAGACTGTTTCATAATCCACACACACTCGGGGGTGGGGAGGGCGCAGGGCTTGACTTTGCAACCTTCATAATGTTCTTTTACCATAGTTTTTTGTGTGTTATATAAACACACACAATATTTTTTTTCTACTACTATTCTGAGTTCATGTAGTATTTACTCCATTACTTTCAGGATCATTATGCTATAGATCACCAGTACAATTTCCGATAACGAGGTATAGTTCAAATGAGATTATACAAAGATAAGGAATATTGTAATTCTCTATCACACTTATTTTATCATTATTATTATTATCATCATTATTATTAAGGACCAGTCACAGTTGGTTAGATAAAATTTGGTTAAGGGATTTTTTTTTAATTGCTCATAAGTCTTTGGTATTTTTCAGTCTGGTTCATTAATCAAAACTGTTTTAATACACTAGGCACACAAAACAGAACAGCACTTGAACCAGTGTCCTGTTGTATTGTAGTTGGGAATGCCTTGTTGCAAGTCTATGAAGTTCTGACACCAATAAAGGGAGATCTACCTGTATTTTGCTCTCTCTGATGAAGGTGGTCCCTGGAAATTTTTCCAAGCATCTCCAAAGAGATGCACATCATTTTTACTGATGACTGATAAGAGAGGCATCATCTATGAAGCAATAGTACACATTTTGCAGGTCTGGAGAACAGTGTCTTTAACTTAAGACAGCCTCAGGGTTTCAGAACAATAGATGCTTTTCTACATAGTCCTGTAGGCAGACGACTGTCACAAACCCACAAATATCAGTGTATCTAGGTATTTATGTAGTTCCTATCACTATGGTATCCAAATATCATGCCTGGGAGCAGTTTTAGCTCTTGCATAGTCAGCTATACATGAGTTTTGATTGATAGATGTTCTTTATGTTGAGTCTTCTGATGATCCCCATTCTCCACCCCACCCCCCACCACACCTTCTCTTTGACAAGGAGGGCATTGTGCAATGGAATGGCAAGATTTGTTAAGTCCGCATAAGTATTGCACACATCCTGTGCAGCTTAACTATGTGGACAAAAGCTGGTGACAGGCAAGAGTGGAATGAATTGTGTGGGGAAAGGTTTGGTTGCTGCTTGGATTCTTCTGTCCTTTTCCCCTACAGACTAAGGGGAGAGATTAGGGCTGCCAGGGTCATTCCATGATGGAGACTCTGAAGGGGAGCCACTTCCTTTCCCCTCTTTCTTGTAGTTAAAGCAATTACCATCCCACTTCCACAACAGAGGTCAGGTTAGTGCAAAGTCAGGTTAGTGCACCGGGGAGAAGGTTTTCCTTCAAAATGCAAAGCAAAGAAACATACCATAGAGATGAATAAAAATCTTACCAACCATAGAAAGAGTGAATTTTTCCTGTGGATCAGCACAAAGTTATTCAGCACAGGTGTTTCTGTAATTATGATACACTGTGAAAATTCAGTATTCAATGGCCCTCATACTCCCATTTCTACTTGAGTCACATACCAGCTTAACTCCACCCCAATGCCAGAAATCACCATTCTGTTAAGGAACTGAAACATCAGAGAACAGTTTGTCAGCTGTGTTAATCATTACACTTAGCCAAGTTCATTACACAAGAACATCAACCCAACTATTTTTTCAGTTCTTCAGGAAATAGGAGCTATTTGTATCATTCATTAACATGTCACCAAAATGCCTTCTGTAGAAAGGTTCGTCTTGAAAATACAATGAATTCTCCTCTCTAAAACCTACATCTTTAGTCTTAGAAAAGACCCCTTAACAGTGTCTGCACGTACTAAGATAGCTGCTTCTAGCATTGGTAAAAGCTAGGTGGATCATCTTTAGCTTTTAGCAAGATAAATCCCCCCTCCAAATAAATAAATAAATAAAGTTATTCAGCATGCTACCAGACTTAGCTCTCACAGAGGAGAATTATGTTACATCTATAGCAATAGTCTGAGCAACAGTTTCATTTCTATTGATGAAACACTAAACTGACTTCTGGTCCCAATATATAGCTAGTTAACCATACTGTAGTTTTTCTGTGCTGAATTTCTTGATTGGCAGTTAACTTCTAGATTTCCTCTCCACAGCCTTTATGTTCCCCCCTCCCATCCCATTTTCCATTTGCTCTTCTTTACTTTTTTTCCTCCTATTATCTTTTGCTAGTTACATATTGTAAGTTGTTAAAGATTGTGAAGCATAGCTAGTTATCAATAAAAAAATCAGTATTTACCTAATTACCATAACTTGGAATCTAAGATACTGCCATATTTTTCTACATTTACAAAAGGAAATAATCAGATAATTGCTAGTAAATATTTGCTTTCTAAAATGGAAACCGTATAGATTATATTCACATCAGCAGTTTCTCGTGCTAATGGAAATACCCTGGCAACACCCCATACATTGGCTACCTCCTTTGGCTAAGAGAAGCAACATCACTATTGAAAAATGTGACTATAAATGGGTTCACTCACTTCAGGATCACATTCTTCTGGTCAGGCATTGGGTAGCAGCTGTCTCCCAACACAATGCTTTCTTCCTCTTTCACTGAGGTGGTCTCTATCCCCATAACTCAGCCCTTTGGCCAGGTCACATTTTAGTCCACTCATTCCAGGGTAACAGGGTTCTATGACTGTAAAGCAGGTCTACCATCTGTCTCTGGTCTTTCTGGTCCTTATGCCCCTCCCTCAAGGGTTACAGCCCACCTTCCTGTAGCTGACAACCAAGGTGTACTCCCTCAGGCTCCTTGTTGCCTCGCTAGACCATTTCCTACCTCTTCTATCCCTGAGAGAGTGATTGCAAATTCTCTTCCCTGTGCCTCTTTCTGCTGCAAACTTCCTGGCTTTATAATCACCACCCAGCCATTCTACAGCTGGGCTTCATCATTAAGTAATCCTCACTTTCTCTGTCTGGCAGGTGCTGCCAGGTATGTTAATTGTCCTTTCAGACCCATGTTAACCCCTTTAGGGCCTGTGTAGGGTATACACCCAATAACAAGGATTTAGGCGCATAAGTACTTTTGAAAAAGTTATCTTTTGCCCCTTGTGTATCTGCACAGTGGGGAGAGAGGAACACAAGTGAGCACAAGAAGCCTCTCCCACTTGTGTGATCTATGCAGAGCTTTGGCAGAGTTGCAGTTCCTGCTTCCGGGGAGCATAGGGATTCCTTTATCCCCATGCCCCAGGATTGGATAGTACCAAAAAAAGAGGTTGGAAATAAATGCAGGGTCAAAGCTACACTTTTCTCCACTTATGTACTGAGCAGGTTCAGCCAAAAGGATCAAATTTGCTGCACTTTATAAAGTGGTATAATAATAGACACATTCCCCCTTGGCACAGGGCAAGTGACAGCAGTTTTGAAACAACCCTATATAAATAAAATTGTTGGGCAACAGCTTACAAGGGGACTAATGTATTCTTTAGAGACAAGGGACTAAGAATAATTTAAGGCAACCTATGACCATGTCAAAGGCAATTCATTAAATCTAATGGGTATGCCTGTATAATGGAAGTGTGTCCTCAAGAAGAAATTGTCCAACAGCTCTGCATGTTTGGAGGCTAGAGACTAGCAGAACCCATACCAAATGACAGTGATTTGGGATTTTGGAATTTGCTCTGGCTCACTCAGACTGCCCGTCAGAGTTCCAGTACATCTCTCTATTGTCTTTGGATAGAAAGATTTAAGTAATATATAAAGAGCTTCAAGTAATTCAACAAATAAAAATTTGTAGCTAACCTTAGAGTTTTGCTACTGTATGGGTAGCAATATTTTTAGACTGTTTTAACTTAGTTGTGTTTACATTCTGCATGAGGTTCTTTGGGGTGTGTGTGCTTCCCCTCCATCCCCCCAAATAAAACTGCTTTTATTTAAGACAACCTGAATTGGGAGTGAAGTGTGTTAACCTGGGTTCACTCGCTGCTGGGACATCATAGAAAGCAGGAAGCTAGTTTCTGACTGTAGGGCACATGCAGAAAGGCAGGAACAAAATTCAGCACTAAGTTAAAGGTGGTGGAAGTGTAATTGCCATTGTACTCTTGAAACTGTGCAGCAGGAATTGGACAGAGATCAGTGATGGCATGGTGAGAAAGGACAACACAAGAAATGACAGCCTTTGTTACATGGATGTTACACAGTGAGATTGATACTTGTATCTATGACCATTCAAAATGAAGTGCATTTGTTTAATGGAATGTACACCAGTTATAACTCTCATATTCCTGGGTGTCCTTTTAAAAGTTAAGGAAAACATACTGTATGTTCTTAGTATTCCATAAGATTGAAAATAGCACTTTTTCTCAACTAGATTTCTCTAAGCAAATACTATTACCAATCAGATCAATACTAATGTTTTAAAACAAAATCCTTCTTCTTTATCTATCTGGTGACAAAAATAAAATAAAATAAAAAAAAATACACTGCAATCAGAGCCAAAGTTTGCACAAGAGAGTGCAGGATTCTAAAAAGAAACCTCAGGACTTTTGGGGTGTTTTGCTTCAATTAAAAAGGAAATAAAGTATTTCATCTATTGACAATTAATGCTCCATTCCAATACTATACACAGCATTAACATTTGAATGCTAAGGAATTAAAATTTTAAATGAATACTGATGACCATGAAGAGTCATTAAAATTAATCACAAAAATGCAAATACTGTATTACAAATATATAGCATGCAAAAAAACAAAACAAAACAAAAAGCCACCCAGAATTGTTATCAGCACACCAAGGCATCATGACATATCTTTCACTCTATAAACACAGACAACCAATTTCATGGCAAGGATTTCGGCCACAGCCATTTCCTGCAAAAAATTAGTGCTATAATTAGATCTACCACTAGAGGGAATTGAAATTACTGTGTGGGCACATAATATCTCATATTTATCCTCCTTAGTTTAGGTAATTGTTAACTATATATGATGAGTTAACATTAGCTTTAAAACTAGACAGGCTAAATTGCTCTGAATTTTTAAAAATATTAAGGAAATTATTATTGTCTACAGTGGCAATGGCTTTTGGCTAAGCTAGCAATTTATAAATCCATTTTACTGCACAGTTTATGAATTCACATTGCTAGCATCTTTCAATCTTTGAAGATTCATTTCATGTTCCATAGTTTGATGTATCCCAAGTACTATTCTGAATTAACTGGAAAATTAGAAGTGTCAACACTATGGACCTTATCCAACTCCCATTGAAGTCAGCAGGGTTGCATGGAGCCCTAGATGCTGGCAACCTACATTATCTAAGTCATAGACTGGCTAGACACCTCCATTAATACTGGGAGACCTAAGGGCAATTTCGAGACATTTTTCGCTTACCCACATTTCCTCAAACTGTATTTCTTGTATGCAGAGTTGCTGTAGCTGTGTTGGTCCCAGGATATTAGAGAGACAAGGTGAGTGAAGTAATCTCTTTTATAGGACCAACTTGGGTCAATAAAAGCTATTACCTCACCCACCTTGTCTCTCTAATACTAGTCAAAGTTATATGAGCATTTTAAAATTTCATGATTACTTAACTGAAATTGTCAAATTTAATCTGAATTGTTATCTGAAATTTGGTTCAGCATTAGCTGGTACCAGCAAAATGTCATAATTGGTTCTCCGTAAAAAAAACAAGGCACTATTGATGAACTAGGTTGAAATCACCTATGAAAATTTCAAATTTAAATATCTCTAAGTCTGGAGTCACTCATTTACAAAGGCATTTGCAATATTCTAAGTGACACTGCATTTCCAGAGAATACTATAGCCAAATTACCTACAACCCACTGCTCTGGTGATGAGACTTTCATAGAACAATAGTGGAGGTCCTCAGACAGTTAAGAATAGTTTGGCAGGGACAAAGCTCACATACTGTACTGTACCAGAATATTGTACTCCACACAAGGGCCTAATTCTGCTGACCTACTCTGGGCTAGAATTGGACACTTCTAACTCACAGATTAGCACCGTATTCAGTGATTTCAATGGGACCACTCTTGAAGTAACATATTATTCAGTGTGAGTAATGGTATGGACCATACTGTAATTCCTTACTCTGCAAATAATTCCATTTACTTCATTGGGACCTCTCACAGAATATGGTACCACCAGTGCAGGAAAGGGTGTCAGAATCAGGCCCACGTTATGAAAGCAGATTACTTTTGACCTTAAAATTTGGGTTTCTTTGAGGTTTATTTGAGGATTTGGGTTTATTTGAGGATAACAACATTTTCCCCCTAAATATAATGGAAATATTCATATTTATTGCTTACTTTACGTCCAGACAAAAAGTGTCCTCAGAGTACCCAGGTCAGAAACTAAAACAAAAAGAATTTCTTTCTTTGAATTCATGCTCTTTTTGGACTTGGTCTTTGATCCCAAAAGTCCCAGTTCGATTACACCAATTTAATCCCTGGTTTAGCAACTTTGACTTCAAAAGAGTTAGAGCAGGAATAAATTGGACCTCAGCTAGTTGTTTTACCTCCCTTCCAGCCCTAATCCAATACATCTTCCTTCAAAGTATATAAAATGTTATAAATGAAACATTATTATTATAATACTGATGTTCTCACTTCAGAGACTTGTCTATTTCATTCTATACAACAATGAGAACTTGAGACTAATAATGTGATCACAACATTTTCACTGTTAGACTATTTATGGCTTTGATAAGTTTCTTTAAAAAAAACAAAAACAACGTAATTATTCCTAATATTATATCTTGTTAAAAATCAGTTATGTACAGAATGTAAACTCTTTATAATACAAGAGTAGCATAACCTTCTCTCATATGAGACTCTGACTCAAAGGGACAGGTGATAACCTTTGAAATAAAATAGAATTACCTTATAGTAAAAAACAAATGTAACCTGTATCTAATCATCAGACTGTACAGCTTTCTCCCATTCTTTTATACAGTTTTCTGTTTTGGAGATCGATGGAGTAAAGACCCAAAGCTTAGCACCTAAATGGTCTGCAAACTTATCTTTAAGACATTTCAGAAAAGTGATTTTATCTCTGAAAAGTCTTTGCATTAACTTGGATTGAACTAAATCATCTGGATTTTTCTTCTTACATAATCTGTTTTGCCATTCAGGGTGTGAAGCCGCACATTCTATTCTTTACCATAGAACTTGATGTACTTCTAAATTAATACAGTGATACTTGGATAGTGTCATAGGTTGCCTCTGTCACTGCCTGGCCAGTTCCTGTAGTCTCATGGTCACAAACACATACCTTTTCACCATGGGTGTATTTATTCCTTCCTTGAAAAGTCTAACAGCAAGAGGAGGCTTCCACTCAGCCTTCACTACTCAGCCCAAAATCACACTTTGAGTTCCCCTGGCTTCCTGTTCCTTCCACTTATATCCTACCAATTACATGATTAGCTCAGTAATTACTACCTAGGTGCTACAGATGGATTCCTTAGACCAGTGGTTCCCAAACTTGTCCCGCCGCTTGTGCAGGGAAAGTCCCTGGTGGGCCGGGCCAGGTTGTTTACTTGCCGCGTCTTTCAGGTTCGGCCGATAGCGGCTCCGAGTGGCTGCGGTTGGCTGCTCCAGGCCAATGGGAGCTGCTGGAAGCGGCGCGGGCTGAGGGACGTACTGGCCGCTGCTTCCAGCAGCTCCCATTGGCCTGGAGCAGCGAACTGTGGCCACTGGGAGCTGCGATCAGCTGAATCTGCAGATGCGGCAGGTAAACAAACTGGCCCGGCCCACCAGGGGTTTTCCCTGCACAAGCAGCGGAACAAGTTTGGGAACCACTGCTCTAGGAATAGTCAGCTGGCCACCTAACCTTTCCAGGAGGAATAACTATAATTTGTTTTTCCCATATGATAGGCCTTGTTTTCTCCCTCGTACTCTACAGTCCACTTCTGTGAGGTGCCTTGTCCCTCGCCTGCACAGCAGCATCAAGACTGGGAAGTGCCAATACATTCAGACACATACCAGAAAGATACTACTTTATTGTCAACCTCAAAATGAGCAAAAATCATGAGTCAGCCTCCAAAATATCATTAAAACTTAAGAAATAATAAATTTGGGGTTCTTTTTGCTATTTTGTTTCTAAGCTTTTATGGTTCATAACATCAAGCTTTTCTTTACAATTATGAGAGCCAGAAACTTTATTTAAAAGCAAAAGTGAGCTGAGATACTCTTGCTATCACACTAACTCCAGGAGCTGTGGGATTTTTTTTTTAAATCTCACAAAATATCACAAGACTCATGATAAAAATCACAAGAATTGGCAATGCTATTCCTAAGTGACCCAGAAGGCAACTTTATGATCCAAAAATATAAATTCTATCTATAAGGAACCCAGAATGAATATACTTAAAAATAGAGAAGAATGGACTTCAAATCTGAGAATAAAAGAAAAGCTTGGAACAGCAATCTCATCCCTAAGAGCAAAATATCTGCCCTCACAGGAGGTCACAAAATCTCAAGTAGTAGAAACTGTGTTTTAGGCTGGCTAGAAAGTCAGATATTGAGTCTAAATTTTCTTCTTATCTTCTCCATTTTTACATTACCAAAACTCTCAATATCAGGCTAGTATGATTTGCATACCACATTTAGAGAGTATTTTATTAAAAAGAAAAACCCATAAATTTAGGCACCAATCCTGTGATAACATCCATGGAACCAGGGTCTATCTGCACAGAGCTCACTGAAGAACTTGGGCCTTAAACTATTGTGAGAAGATAAACAGAATCTATGATCTTAATTCACCTCTGACTTTTACCAGTGTAAATGAGGAGTAGCTCAATGGGGTTACATACTATAAATCTGGAGTAAATGAGAGAAGGCTCAAGGGCATTTTTTCTCTCTTTCAGTTTCTTAGGCCTGGTCTACACTAGGGTGGGGGGGTCGAAATAAAGTATGCGACTTCAGCTCCGCGAATAGCGGAGCTGAAGTTGAACTACCTTAGTTCGAACTTCTTACCTGTCCAGATGCTGCGGGATCGAAGTCCGCGGCTCCCCCGTCGACTCCGCCACCGCCGTTCGCGGTGGTGGAGTTCCGGAGTCGACAGGAGCGTGTTCGGAGTTCGAACTATCACGTCTAGATTAGACGCGATAGTTCGAACTCCGAGAAGTCGAACGCTACGCGTCAACCCGGCAGGTAAATATAGACCTACCCTTAGGGTATGTCTACACTACAAGACTATTTCGAATCAACTTAAGTCGAATTTGTGGAATCGATCTTATGAAGTCGAATTTGTGTATCCACACTAAATACACTAATTCGACTGTGTGAGTCCACAGTAACGAGGCAAACGTCGACTTTGGAAGCGGTGCACTGTGGGAAGCTATCCCACAGTTCCTGCACTCCCCGCTGCCCATTGGAATTCTGGGATTTCCTCCCAATGCATGCTGGGGGGGAAAACTGTGTCGAGGGTGGTCCTTGGTAACTGTCAGCATTCAACCGTCACTCCCACCGGCGGGAAATCAGTTCGCGCAGTTTTCCTGTTATAAGTGACAGCGCGGACGCCACAGCACTCCACTGCGATCATGGAGCCCGCTGCGATCATCGCTGCACTTATGGCCGTTGTCAACTCCTCGCACCTTATCGTACACCTCTTCAACAGTCAGATGCTGAGAAATCGGGCGAGGAGGCAACGGCAGTGCGGTGAGGACATGAAGTCTCAGACTGGTGCAGACCTGTCAGAAAGCATGGGACACCGCGCCGTGGAGATCATGGTGGCACTGGGTCATGTTCATGCTATGGGACGGCGATTCTGGGCCTGGGAAACAAGCACGGACTGGTGGGACCGCATAGTGCTGCAGGTCTGGGATGAATCACAGTGGCTGCGAAACTTCAGGATGCGTAAGGGCACTTTCCTTGAACTGTGTGACTTGCTGTCCCCTGCCCTGAAGCGCAAGGACACCAGGATGCGAGCAGCCCTGACAGTGCAGAAGCGAGTGGCCATAGCCCTCTGGAAACTTGCCACGCCAGACAGCTACCGGTCAGTAGCGAACCACTTTGGTGTGGGCAAATCTACCGTGGGGGTTGCTGTGATGCAAGTAGCCAATGCAATCGTTGAACTCCTGCTCTCGAAGGTAGTGACCCTGGGGAACGTCCAGGTCATCATAGCTGGCTTCGCCGCGATGGGATTCCCAAACTGCGGTGGGGCTATAGATGGGACTCACATCCCTATCCTGGGACCGGACCACCAGGCCAGCCAGTACATTAACCGAAAGGGCTACTTTTCAATGGTGCTGCAAGCACTGGTGGACCATAGGGGACGCTTTACCAACATCAACGTCGGGTGGCCGGGCAAGGTTCATGACGCACGTGTGTTCAGGAACTCTGGTCTGTTTAAACGCCTCCAGGCAGGTAGTTTCTTCCCGGACCACAAAATAACTGTTGGGGATGTGCAGATGCCTACAGTGATCCTCGGGGACCCAGCCTACCCGCTAATGCCCTGGCTCATGAAGCCCTATACAGGCACCTTGGACAGTGAGAAGGAACTCTTCAACTACCGGCTGAGCAAGTGCAGAATGGTGGTGGAGTGTGCTTTCGGACGTCTCAAGGGGAGATGGCGGAGCTTACTGACTCGCTCGGATCTCAGCGAAAACAATATCCCCATTGTTATTGCAGCTTGCTGTGTGCTCCACAATCTCTGTGAGAGCAAGGGGGAGACCTTTATGGCAGGATGGGAGGTTGAGGCAAATCGCCTGGCTGCAGATTATGCTCAGCCAGACACCCGTGCCATTAGAAAATCCCAGCGGGAAGCGCTGTGCATCTGGGAGGCTTTGAAAGCTAGGTTCCTCAGAGAGCAGGGTAACCTATGACTGTCCAGTTGCTTTACAGAGAAGCTGGACCTGCCCCTGTTTCTTTACCCATTTACTGTTGACTCTCCTCTGCAGTCTCATACCCTGTTCACCCCATTTGCCCCCTTCCAACTCACGTGTAAAAATAAAGGTAATGGAGCATTGTTATTTAAAAACCTTTTCTTTAATAATGATTTCACGTCAAAGGGTTGAAACAGGGACGCGGACTGTGGTGGGTAGGGTGTGCAGTGATGTAGAGACCGCTTCTAGACTCTAGGAATGATAGGCTACTTCTCCTACAGCGGTCTCTGGGGGGGAGGACGGTTACAGGTGGGTGTGCAGAAAGGGGTGAGGGGCTTAGGAAGGGGTGAGGGGCGTGTGGGAAGGGGGAGGAGGCGTAGGGGGTTGCGGGCTGTGGCTGGGGCTGAGGGTTTGGGGCATTGTGGAGGCTCAGGGCAACGGTAGAAGGGCAGGGTGATGGCAACCTGCCTTGCCATTTGTGGATGGCAGGCGCTAGTACCCTGGGGCAGCAGACAGCATTTGTGCCGGTAGCCGCACTACTGTCAGGTAGGGACGCAGCGCGGGGGTGGGGGGGGGAGGGAGACGACACGCCAGGGGAGGGGTGGCAGGTGGGCACTGGGACCTGCTCCAGGCAGGGAATTGACGGGGCGGGGGGAGACCCGCGTGGGCCAGGGCCCGATCCAGGCTGGGCCGGGGGAGAGACCCACCTCCAAGTATACCTGGAGCAGGGCACCTGCCGCCTATGAACAGAACATTAAAAACACCTCACAGACTGACCAGGGTGCCTAGTGACTGCACTCAGTGAGTAACCTGCTGTTGATCCTGCCCCCATGTCTGTACCCTGTTCATGGTAACTGTCCTATGCAATTACCAAACCCCTCTCCCCCCTTCACAGAAAGTCTTCAGCAAACAAACATGACAGAAACAGTAATTAACAGCAAACTACTTTTAATACTCGACAACACAGTAAAGGTGAGAACTTTTCAAAATCTAGGGACTGAGAACTTTTGGGTAATTTAGCAGTCCGCTGTGGTGCAGTGACAGTTTTCACAGCCCTTGGTACCCGTCCTTCTTGTTATTCTGGGAGAGGTGGGTATTGGAGTGTGTAGCGGGGAAGGGCGGTTGCAGACACAGTGCAGGGGGGCTCTGTCCTCCTGCCTGCGGTCCTGCAGAACATCGACAAGGCGCCTGAGCGTGTCCGTTTGCTCCCTCAGTAGTCCAAGCAGCGTTTGAGTCGCCTGCTGGTCCTCCTGATGCCATCTGTCCTCCCGTTCGCTGTGTGAGCGCTGCTGCTGTGTAAGGTTCTCCCTCCACTGGCTCTGCTGGTCCGCTTCTGCTCTGGAGCAGCCCATAAATTCAGCAAACATCTCGTCCCGGGTCCTTTTCTTACGACACCTAATCTGCGCCAGCCTCTGTGAGGGGCATGGTGGAGCAGGTCGGGATACTGTTGCAGCTGTGTGAGGGGGAAAAGGGAGTGAATTGCTTACAAAGATGCCTTTTCTTAAAAATGAAACATAGTCTACTCATTGCCTGTGAACCAGACCATGGACGGCACCTATCTCCTGAGCACTCACTCAGGGAAAGTTCGATTTCTCTGCAGTCGCTTTCATTGCCTGGGGTATTGCACTGCAGACCAGACAAGCGGGGCAGGAAAGCTGAATCCGTGGAGCAGCCAGGCATGGTAAGCCAAAGGCTTTTGGCTGCTTAAAAGTCAATGTCCAGCTCTGTCCTCTTGCTGCAGGCAATCCTGAAAGCATAAACTCTGCCCCTGTTCCACCCCCTCGCGTCTGTTCCCTTGGAAAAGATCCCTGTATGCTGCCACTCTGTAGCCTCCAGCACGTGGCTCTAAAGTGACGCTTCTTGTTGTTCTAAGGAACAGTGAAGCACTACCAATAGTAATAGTACACAAATCACTCTACTTCCATGCAGGAGTCTGCGCGCGAGATCACCCTGAGGAGGGTGTCACAGAGAGACAGGGAGCGCATGCTGAATGAAAGCCAGCACAAGCCAGTGCCCTATGCTGCGATGCTCGTCAAGGCACTGGTCCCGGAGTACCAGCTGAGAGCGTGGCGCGGAAAAGTGTGCTACCTCGGAGCACCCAATAAGCCAGCTCTCCCCAGGAACCTCCTCCATAGGCTTTTCGACTAGCTCCAGGAGAGCTTCGTGGAGATCTCCGCGGAAGATTCCTGTACCATTCCCCTGCATGTAGACCTTCTGTTCGCCTAGTCTATTTTCCTGTTCCATTAATAATAAAAGTTTACATGTTTAAAGCACTTACCGACTGATCCTTCTCCTGATTCAGGGTCCGTGGTAACGGCTGCGGAGGGTTGGTAGGGGATCTCAGTGAGGGTGATGAAGAGATCCTGGCTGTCGGGGAAATCAGCGTTGTAAGCGCTGTCGACTGCCTCCCCCTCCTCATCTCCTTCCTCATCTTCCCCATCTGTGAACGTCGATGAGGAACTGGCCGTCGACACTATCCCTTTGTCAGAGTCCACGCACACTGGTGGGGCAGTGGTGGCAGACCCACCGAGAATGGCATGCAGTGACTCGTAGAAGCGGCATGTCTGGGGCTGGGCTCCGGAGCGTCCGTTTGCCGCTTTGATTTTATGGTAGCCTTGTCTCAGCTCCTTGACTTTCACGCGGCACTGCATTGCATTCCGGCTGTATCCTCTGTCTGTCATGGCTTTGGAGACCTTCTCGTAGGTCTTCGCATTCTGTTTGTTGGAGCGCAGCTCCGAAAGCACAGATTCATCGCCCCACACACCGATCAGATCCAAGACTTCCCGGTCAGTCCATGCTGGGGACCTCTTTCTATTCTGGGATTGCCTGGACTCCTCTGCTGGAGAGCTCTGCATCGTTGCCGGTGCTGCTGAGCTCGCCCCGATGTCCAACCAGGACATGAGATTCAAACTGGCCAGACAGGAAAAGGAATTCAAATTTTCCCAGGTCGTTTCCTGTGTGGCTGGTCAGAGCATCCAAGCTCGGACTGCTGTCCAGAGAGTCAACAGAGTGGTGCAGTGTGGGATAGCTCCCGGAGCTACTAAGTTCGATTTGCATCCACACCTAGCCTAATTTGACATGGCCATGTCGAATTTAGCGCTACTCCCCTCGTCGGGGAGGAGTACAGAATTCGAACTAAAGAGCCCTCAATGTCAAATTAAATGGCTTCCTGGTGTGGATGGGTGTGCGGTTAATTCGAATTAACGCTGCTAAATTCGAATTAAAGTCCTAGTGTAGACCAGGCCTTAGATGAAAGATCTTTCAGTTTTGGGGGAGGGGGGTTGGCAGGGGAGCTTTATTTATTTTATTTTTTTTAATTACACCTATTAGGTACTTATATCCCTTTTCATTATATTCCTGCACTAAACCTAGGGGCCCCAATCCTGCAAACACTTATGCGTACATAATTTTAAGAATGTGATACTGCAGTAACTATTTAACATAGTTATAGTTAAATACGAGTTTGTGTGTATTCAGGGTGGGGATTGTAAACCTTCAAGCTCTGTAACTGTCAGTTTTCCCACCAGAGTTAAAAAATAACTCCAAAAAACCTGATGCTTTCCTTACCTGTCTTGGAAGTCATTTAGATAAAAATATACTTCAAACTTATCTAGATACATTTCTAATTGTTCCTCTTTTTCATTAAGTTGTGAGACTTTGCTATTTCCATAAATAGCTATCTTACCTTTTCTTGTTTTGCTTTTTAACCAGGAGATCTCATCATCACTCCTTCTTTTTCTTAGGCCTCTTTGTGTTTTACAGTCCCATCACCAAAATGCTCATTTTTTCCCCTCCTTCCTTACACAAAGAACAAACAGCTGTTTTCATTCAGAATAATCTTCTTATTTTTGATTGAGAGGGCATCAAAAGATAGACTAAAGGAAAGCCTCCACAAGATAGCACACATGTGCGTTCACATATAGTCTTTAGTAAACTCTGATAATTTGGGCTTGATTATCTAGACTATTGTACCTTCTTTAGGCATTTACACCTGTACTCACAGAATGTAAAGCAGGACCATTTTGATTGGTAGCATTTTATACCTACTTTGCCCAGGTGCAAAAGCAGTAAAGAGCTTGGCCCCAAATGGCCTCAGAATTTTGAAAACAGTATACGTGTCTAGAACTTAAAGTGCAGGCCATGGAAACAAAAGATACCTTGGTTTCATAGCTAAATATGCCCCAAAGACCAAAAAGGAACTAAAGGATTTATTTAGCATGGTAAAGTGGAGGTTAACTGGGGTTAAATGACAAAAGGTTAATTTTTAGGTGACTTATTAGATTAAAGCTTCCTGATTCTAAAAATCTACTGGGATTATCCGTTGAATAATCTCCTGAGATAAATCACTTTGTGACATTCAAAACTAGACTGGACAAAATACTAGTAAGTATACAACAGGCAACAATCCTGTATTTTTAGGGAGATGCACTAGCTTACTTCATAGGACTTTGCCATATCTAGATTCTATAATTCTATGAATTCTGCTATAATGCCCTTTTACATTATTTTGGGGCCTGATGTGTTCCAAAATGCACTTCTGGTGAATAGGAATAGTCGTGGACTACCCCTGCTGATCTGGGCAGGGGAAGGCCTTTTCTCTGTAAAGATGCCAGAAAGAGGAGGTGCAAGCTACTGGGCAAGGTGTGTATGGGGGGGGTGCTATTGTGCAGCGGGAAAAGGATATTATGGTTGCAGGAGTTTTATTGAAGGAGATTCCTGGAGTCTATTGGGGGGGCAGAGGATGGTCTCCTTTAGCAGAATGTGAGGAAGGGTAGATGACTTAATTCTCTGAAGATGTGAGCAGTGGACTGGTTCAGATTGATATAGAAGCATATTCTTTGGTCAGTGAAGAGAAGCTTTCCTTGCTGCTGTGTTGGATGTATTGTGAGAATAGAAAAAGTATTTCATTCTCCAGGACTATCAATCTGGTGCTTTTTATGGACACTAATTTAATGTGAAAGAGATACAAATGAATATATATTCTCTTTATATTATTATTACAAATATTTGAACTGTAAAAAGATACAAGAAATAGCATTTTTCAGTTTGCCCCATACAAGTCCACTCAGTCCTACTTCTTTTTCAGTCAATCACTAAGACATACACATTTATTTACAGTTACAGGAGATAATGCTGCCCACTTCTTATTTACAATATCACCGGAAAGTGAGAACAGGTATTTGCATGGCATTGTTGTAGTCGGTGTTGCAAGATATTTATGTGCCATATAGCTAAATATTCATATACCCCTTCATGCTTCGACTTGTAGGCTCTAAAGTTTTACATTGTTTTGTTTCTGAGTGCAGTTATATTAAACAAAAAAATTCTACATTTGTAAGTTACACTTTCAAGATAAAGAGTTTGCTCTACAGTACTTGTATGAGGTGAATTGAAAAATACTATTTCTTTTGTTTTCTTTTTTTACAGTGCAAATAATTGTAATAAAAATAATAATATTCAGTGAGCATGGTACACTTTATATTCTGTGTTTTAACTGAAATCTAAATATTTGAAAATGTAGAAAAACATCCAAAATATTTATAATGATTAATGACAACTATTTTCTTAATCTCAGGATTAATTGTGATTATTTTTTAAGTTGTTTGACAGTCCTAATATGAATATCACATTGTTTCTTTAATCCTGGTTCTTTGTTTTTCCTTAAACACCCAACTCAAACTAATTTTAAGCTTTTATGGAGAATTTATCCAGAATCCTATTAAACCTTATTGATTGACAATAACCTTTTACAGTGATACACAAAATACTATTTATTAGGACATCCTTTAGTAACAAGCTATCTGTTTACATCTGTTAGTGTAAATATTACCATAATAATATTTTTTTTCAATATTTAAATTTTCCAGTTGGATCCTGTAGAAGCTAGCTGTTTTATTATTATAAAATGTTATAAAAGATATCATGCCCTCCTGCTCCATGGTGTTATGCAACTAGGTCCTCTCTTGATTCTCCTCTCACCTCTGTGGCCTTTCCTTCGGTGTCTCTTTTGGTAGAGTGTCCTCTTCACCTCTTACTTTCCCTAAGGGGGCCCCACAGGGCTCCATTCTTGATACATTCCTCACTTTAAACCTTTATCTTGGCTTATCTTCTCCACTCACCATCACTTCAGCTACTGCATGATCTTTATCTCAATGACTTGCAATTCTACCTCTTCACTCCTGACCTGTCTCCCTCATTCAAATCCCATATTTCATTTTACCTCTCACTCCTCCTGGATACCTTGGTGTCAGCTTACATTTACCTGGGTCAAAGCTGAACCCCCAAACCCTTCCCATATTCTCCATTATCTCTCACTGTTGACAACACAACCATCTTCTGTGTCATTCAGGCCCATAACCTCGGAGTCTTTTTTTGCATCTTCTCTCTCCCTTGGTTGTCTGTGCCCAAACTTTTTGCCACTTTTTCCTCATGATGTTCCTATAAATCAGATATTTTCATTCTCTCCATACAGTTAGAACTTTTGGCCAAATTCTCAGTATTGCCAGTCTTGTTTACTGCAGTTTCCCCTTCTCTGGCCTCCTTATTGCCCCTTCCAGACAACTACAAAGAATATATTTCTTGCCAAATGTTTTGACTGTGTCACTCGTAAGACCTTTTGACACTCTCATCTGGCTCCCTTTTTTCATAACCTCATATTCAAGTTTTTTCCCTCACCTTCAAAGCCCTTACCAGCTATACTCCTCCTTACTTATCCATTCTTGTGACTTGTGAGGTTAGTCTATCATCTCTTTTCCAGAAATTATGCCAGCCTTGATTTCCCACTGGCCTGCTTCTTCCACAATATCTTTGCACCTTCTTTAACATTGTTACATAGTCATAAATTACCTGCCTTGAACATAAGGCATTTTTCTTTCATAATACATACCCCATCCTTCTTCATCTCTATCCTCAAAACCACTTCAACCATGATGACTACAAGAAATTTGCCAATTAGTCATGGCTAGTTTGAGGGGAATTTGGATGTGGCTGGTGTGTGTTTGCTAAACAGCATTTTTAAAAAACCAAGAACAAACAAGTATACATTATAATGTATAGTAACATTTAATATACTTTGCTTGTAACCATTTGTACTTCTTTGATATGAACGTTATTTGTTATTTGTAACCAGAGTCCTTTGAGATGGGCATTTCCCTATTCCCACTCATGGATCAAGGTGCCTGCACATGAGCTTCTGGAATCTGGAAAGCACTCTTCACTGAACTACTTGTCCCTTCCTCTCTCTCCCATTCTGGAAAGTCCTGAGGGTATAAAAGGGGCCTCAACCACCTCTCACTTTCTTGGTGACCCAGTGAAGGTGCAGTGAGTGAGCTCAGATTACATGGTGTCCTTGACACTATCCTCAGGTGTTCTTTGTTCTTTCCTTTCTTCTGCCCTTTAGAGATAGATTTTGTTTATAGTTAGTTCATTGGTTAGTCAGTTTTTTCTTTTAAAATATTTGAAGAGATGCCCAACCAGTCTGATCATTGTTTCGACCTCCAAGAATGGGAGAACTGCCTTGCACACCCCTACTAATGGGGGAGTCCCATTGAATTAATCCAGCACTAAGTAAGTTCTTTGGAGCAGTGACTGGGTCTTCCTGTGTAAATGGACAATGCTTAACACATCGTGAATGTTGCCAGAATACAGATGAATTCACTGACAAAAAATGTCATTAATGCAGAGTTACAATTTGCCCAGTGGTATCTTGAGCCCTTCCAGAGCATCAAGTTCAGCAAAAGTCACACCTCTGAAAACCAGGAAATAAAGAGTTAAAATACAGAGTTAGGGGACACTCCTGAACTATTGGCACCACCATTTCCTCCTACAGTTTTGATTTGTGCAGGGCCTGATCTAGTAGGCATACTCTCAGGTGGCCTGAAAATACCTTGTCTGTGAATCCTGAAGGGGCTTAGCATGAGCTTGACACTGGGCATCAGTATTCAGGCAGCTGTGCCCAGGCCCAGTAGTAGACTTGTAAGCACCTGGAGGACTTTACTGGCTGAAACTTAGGGATCAACAGGGCTGAATGGCAGCTGAGTGGGGGTGTTGAGTATCTATATTTTGGATTTAGGTGCCTAAAATGGCAGTGCAGCATTTAAATCCCTTTGTCAATCTAGTGATAGCTCAGTGCATGAATACTATAATACATATAAAAAGAAGAGGGAGAAAGATGGGGAGAGAAAGGAATAAAAAGTAAGTAAAAAAAATAGCAAAGCATGATATGAATGGTGGAGGATAAAGAAATAGAACAAACTGCAAACACAAAAAATCCACAATTAGCTTTATTTGTTCTAAACCAATTCCTAAAAAACTCCACACACACACACAAAAAGAAAAGAAAAGAAAAAGAGAAAAACAAACAAACCCTGAAACAGAAACCTCTGGATGCCAAAACAGTAAGGATACCTATTGAGCTAACGGAGGTCAGCAGGTGTCCTATTTCAGGCCTGTAAGCAAGCCTGGTGTACAAAAGATAAGCATGTGCCATAGACTGCTTTTTTTCCTCTGCAGTCTTTACCATCTGTACTACCTTATGGAGAAATAAATCCAGGCACGCACACAGAAACAAGTCCAACACTATTTTACTGTCAGAGTTCCAGCAGTTTGCTTCCCACTCTACAGCAACTCTTGCACTACCTATCTAATCCTGCCAGCATTACTGGGATTTCCAAGACAATGAGGGACAGTTGATTTAGAGAGGTATGTTATTGCATCTTGTAAGTTCTGATCAATCTCAGGCCTGCTTTGCTTTTAAAACCAGAAGAGAGCAGCGCTACAGCTGTCCATAAGTGGCATCCAACTATTGGCTCTTCAGTGTCAATGTACTATAACTCTATCTAATCAGGATAGCATAGCACATCATCACTCTGGTATGCCAATTCAGGAAATCTCAAAATGTAGATATTTATGCATAAAAGTTCTTATATATCTGTTATATATTGTCTGAGTTTGTTAAGCCACAGACTTAAAAATATTATAAACTGATGTATGGAGCAGAAGTTGAAAAGTTAAGAAGATGAATTTGTTATAGTAAAATATTGCTGAACAATGCTTAATAGGATTGGGCGATCTGAGCTCTATAGGAAGTATAAAACTGTGACAAGGTGCAGAAATACCAAAATGGGCAACAAGGGATTATCTTGGGCCCAACCAACCCTGCCACACCTGCAGCAAATGCTCCATCTGATGAAGGAATTAAAAGATAGGAAAACAGGTCATTTGGGTGGCAGATCTGGAAGAGAGCAGACCTGCAGTCCACTGCTCCAGCAGTGCAACACAGAGAAGAGGGAAGGCTGAAGTCTCTGATACAACTGCCACAAAGGTGCTGTCCCTGAGGGAAGGGAAGACCACAGCAGAAATGATCAGAGAGGGAAGTATTCCCCTCTCCCCTCCATCTGGACATTGGTAATCCCCTCTTATTTTCTTGTTTAGGACTCCCCCAGCAGGGGAAAGCCTTGGACTAGGCCGATGCAGGGGGAGGGGAAAATAGGAAGTGATCCAGGGAGGGCAGCCTTAAGCAACCTTGGTTGCCAGACCAGTGGTAGCCCAAAGATCCCTGGGTTGGATCCTAGTGAAGTGGGAGGGCCTGGGGTCCCCTACCAATAACCCCCCTTCTGGTCATGGGTTACGGCCTGACCACTAGGCCATGCTTCCCAACCAACCCTTGAGTGAGAACTATTATAACAACTTTGTTGTATGATATTTAGCTTTCCAGATCTCACTTCACTGTTTGCCAAAATTGTAAGTAGAATCACTTGTATCAATCAGAATTATTTTGATACTGCAGTTCATCCTAGGTGTAGATATTTGTGTGTGCACCTTGTTATTTACTTCAGGGGGATGGACCTTATTCGGCTAACCCTTACTCATGGTAGTAATTCCATTCACCTCCATAGGGCTGCTTGAATGAGCAAGGTAATCAGGATCTGGTTCAAAATCAGTCAAAAGAGTAACATGTGGGAATTCTTAGGGCCCAATTTAACTATAATTATAACTTTGTAAATTTCGATTCAAATGACTTCAAAGAAGCCAAAGCATGAGTTCTGCTCTCAGGATTTTATAAATGGTAGCTTTAATGTTCAAAAAGCCAGGAATTTTACCCCAATGCAACTAAAGCAGATCAAATACTTTTAATAAATCCTTTCTTTCTTTAAGTAACTTAAAAATGAATGAAAACACTCTAACTGAATATAACAAGAACAGGATTAGGCCTCAGTGCTGCTTAACTTTAACTTTAAATGTTAAGCATGTGCTAAAAGTCTCATCAAAATCTAAGGGATTTAGGCAAGTGATTATAGTTAAACACATTTTTAAAAGTGCTTTACTGAATAGTGATTTCTTGAATCAGAGCCTAATAGACTAAGATATGTCACTTTTTATGTAAGCTAATTAATTTTCTCCTGTTATCTTTTCATTGTCGTTTCTCAAGTGTATATTTTGTCACTCACCTATTTTAGATTAAATGGTGGTATCATTTTTTTAAATCAATATTGCTTTTTTGGACTTATCTGTGCTTTCATAATACCTTGCTGTGCAAAATATATCACAATGGTCACAGTAGAGCTCTCTTTAATCTTTACATTGGGTTATGTCTTTGATAGTTTTTTAACTGAAACTATAATATATTAACTTTCAGCTAAGTCAAGATAAAAGGTTTCTTTGAGAGAAAATTTCCTTCTTTGCTAGTCAACATTCTTAGCTATTAATACCAAGCAATATATGAACTGTCTTTCCTTATAAACAATGTCGATCACAGAGAACTAACACACACATTTTTCAGCATGGGGTTCATATGTATGTTATATTGACAGAACTTCACATTATGTCCCTTAACGGAAGGTGGCCCTTAAAGGTCAGAATGCGGGGAGGGGGAACAAAACCAGATATAAGATCTTAATATTTAGATTAATATCAAAGACCAGCACTGGGCACAGTTCTCTAAAGTCTTACTCATGTGAGTATAGCTCATATAAGTAGCCCCTTTGAATTCAATGGCATATACTGGCATCAAAGTCACTGGGAGGCAGGAACACTGGAATTGCCATGCTGGATCAGACCAACAGTCAATCTAATCTAGTGTCCTATCTCCAGCAGTGGCCAGATCAGATGCTTTGGAGGATGGCAAAAGAACCCTGAAGTAGGAATACGTGGAATAATCTGTCCCCACCCACAAATCTCAATCTGATCTCTGATAGTTCAAGAATGGTTTAAGACCTGAAGCACAAGACTAAATATCTCTTTCAAAATGTTTGTCAGTATGATATCTCTGGATACTCTCATCGATATAATGTCTAATCATTCTCTGACTCTTGTTCAACTTCTTGACCTCAACAACTTTGTATGTCAATGACTTCCACAGGTCAATTACACATTTTACTTAAAAAAACATCCTTATTGGTTTTGAATTTCTCACTTTTAATTTCATTGAATATCTTCTTATTCAGTATTATGAGATTGGGAGAACTCACAGTAGGAAAGAGTACAAATGTGAGTAAAACTTTGCAGGATTAGACCTTTATTTGTTAATATTTAGCAGTCAGTTCAGATGCTACAACTATATTACTTATGTAAAGAAACAAGGATTCATGATTTTATGCTTATTTTAACTATGAACACATTTCAGAAGTGCTTTTACCCTGAAAAGTTATGAAGTTCATCTCCTGGTATCCCTTGTTGTTTTTTTTTTAAATATGGTTGCCCCCTTCCATATTAAACCTTCTGATTGAAGCACTGGATTTGATCAAATTGCTTTGGAAAGGAGAGTCCAGCTGTTCAGAAAGCGGCCTGTGGAAGCTGGGAAAGGTCACCTTCTTCCAGCTTCTGGGTACAGTTGTTAAAAATGGGCACTTAAGTATTCAGAGCTTGATTTTTTCCCCCAAAGATTCCAAGTGCCTTCAGCTATCATTGACTTAAATTGGAGCTGCAAGTAAATGGGATAACTTAGCAGCACTTCTGAAAATGTGGCCTTGATGTGGTGGTGTTCGTGTGTTCCTGATGTGCAGTAATTTTCTTTTTAAAACAATTGGCTGGTGCAGTGAGTCCCAGAAGAGACTAATCCATCACTTCTGCCCCTGGTCCCGCATCCCCCTAGGGATGGCCCTGAGTCTGGCTAGGGCTTTGCTGTGCTCTGGCAATCCCCCACTGGTGTAACTTTGGGGTTTGTTACCACCTGGCACAAGATAGTAGGAGCCCTAAAACACTCCTAATTTGTTCAGAGGCATCTCTGCCTTCCTCTATGGGTCATATCATGAGTGTAGTTGTACTGGAGCACAGGATTGAACCCATCTTTATTCAGATTACCAACCTCATCCTTCCACTTTCTGAGTGCCTGGTTTTTCCATCACAACAAATTTCTAGAGCAACATCTTCCATGTCTGCTGAGACAGGATTCTAACATCTACATGTTACATGCATTGTAACTCATTTAATGTATACTTAAACATCATGTTGAACAGTAACATTATTTTAAAAGACATGAAAAATCAGCCACATCCTTATCAGCAACAACTCTCACTCAGCACAATAATGGATGTATATCTATGCCTCTTGAAACAACTGGACCATATGCACCAGGAAATTATATTATACCATATATATATATATATATAATCTGTCTGGTGGTGTCAGCCACTACAGGTCAACAGCCATTCACTTCTGTACCAGTATGGTGTCAAGTATCAGAGGGGTAGCCGTGTTAGTCTGGATCTGTAAAAGCAGCAAAGAATCCTGTGGCACCTTATAGACTAACAGATGTTTTGCAGCATGAGCTTTCGTGGGTGAATACACTTCCGACGAAGTGGGTATTCACCCACGAAAGCTCATGCTGCAAAACGTCTGTTAGTCTATAAGGTGCCACAGGATTCTTTGCTGCTTGTACCAGGATGGTTTTCCTGAATCGAGTGTTCAGAGCTGAAAGTGTTGTTCAAGCTCCGCTCAGTGAAGGTCTGGTTCCTCTTTCTGAAGTTCTGAAGCCACTGCTGGTCATCCCAGATTTCCAGAGCAGTGTGATTCCATGACACTATTCTTGTTCTCCTAAACCAGAAGTGACAGTCCACCTATAGGTATACCGTGACAATACCAGCATTCAAAAGACCTGTTTCAGTGAACCTGAATGTATTGTTATTTGCCCTTACAGTCAGCCATCTTCTGCATGTCAGAAAGTTCTTCCTAGAATCCATCCTGTTTCTCACCAATTGCCTACTCCTCTGCATAAACATTTGTCTCTCAGTAAGGAGAAGGAGAAGAACCACATCATAATTCACTTACTCCATGTTTTCCACCTGGTTTGGCAGGAGAAAGAGGTGAGAAGAAAATGTCTTTGGCAAATATGTGAAGGTGGGTACCAACAACACACAGCAGGGCAGTTCTTAGAGTCTCTTCTCTGCAGTACAGAACACTGGGATACCGCCCCTGAAATGGAAGCACTAATGTCACATAATAAGAGGCCATGGGGACTTGTGTTTGCATGTAACACAGCAGTATACCCATCTCCAGCACAGCATATAGGGACATTCAACATGGGCACGGGGAACATGTGTGAGCATGTACACAGTCAACTAACTGAGTATGTGACAAGTAAAGACATAGACTAACATACTACTAATCACTTCACTAGGATAATAGTTATGAGTGTTGGCTGAAATGCATATGTTCTGAGACTGTTAATAAAACTTTATGAAATATATATAGTCAGTGATCTTTTTTTTCTTTCCTCACTGTGATCTTCTTATATAATCTGCCAATCTGGTTAAATTAATTTGGAAAAGTTACCTTGGCTGATGTTTTTTTCCAATTATATAATAATATTTTTAGCTCTAAAATAACAGCACATTTATTAGTTTCTTCACAGTTACTTTATCAGCTGCTTCATCTAGCTATATATTTCAATCCTCTTTAATGAGTAGTCTAGTTATCCTCTCCTCAAAATTAAAAGTATTTGGTGGTATTCATTGTATTTGAGAGACTCAGTTTCAATAAATTGTATTAAAATTCTGCTGACTACTCCATAGTAGCTTTGTTTTCCTCTGAATACTGTGCATGCTCTAGGGAACCTTGTGGTTGCCTGAGCAGAGCACCTAGACAGCTGTGGAATTGACACTTCTGAAAACAAACAAGATTTGTTTCACACATTGAATCTGTTTTCTCCTGATATTCCAGAACTGTAAAGGAATTTAATTTCACACACCAATAGAATGGTTTCTGAAATGTATTTTTATACAGTGAGTTTATAAGGAAGTTATTGATTCAAGAAAGCTAAGGAAGGGAAGTCAGTTGTGAATTGTCAGGATTGCCATTGCCCATTATCTGGGCAGAGTTTTTATGGTATCAAAGAATGTAAAGAACACAACAATCTTCAATAAACTAGCAGAGAACATCCCTCATTCCACAGCGACAACATATTTGACAGTTACTGGAACTGTAAGATCTATGGAACCATTCTCAGCAAATCTTGGGAATATTACAAAAAAAAATAAAGATAAGACGTTCTGGAAAAAAAACACTGTGAAAGAAAAATATTTTAAAAAAATCAAATTATCTTGTGTTTTAAATCATTTTCTGTATTTTTATACATAAAGTCTTCAATGACCAAACAAAGAAAAACAAAAGAAGAAAACCCAATGACAACAACTCTCTCCCCCTGCCTCCCCCCACACAAAAACAAAATTTGGTGAGATTTTTTACCTAATATAAAAATGCCAGGGTCTTTGGCCTTAAAAATTGGTTAAGAAATGAAAACTCACAGGGAAAGATATTCTGATGATGTAATTTGGTATATCTCCATTGACAATGCTGATTAACACCAGCTGAGAAATGGAGTCATAGTATTTTGGAGAACTACCATGCGAAAATAAAGCAAAATTATTAACAAGTAAATTTTTTTTCTTGATCTTAAAAATAGAATGAGAGTAATTACCTATCTAAACTGCTTATGTGGCCCCTGTTAACCATGTGGCCCATGTGAACACCTCACAATATATAAGGCATTTATCCTCCCACCACATCACCTCTGTATGAAAGTATTTTTCCCATTTTTACAGATGGTACAAAGAGTCTAACTGACTTTTATCTAAGACTGCACAGGAAGTCTGAAGCAGGAAACTAAACCCTGTTTTCCTGAGTTCCAAGTTAGCACCTTAGCCACTGGAATACCCTTTCTTTCCTATGCAACTAGCTATTTAGGCTTACATTTTCTGAAGTCACCAGGGATTTGGGGTTCTTCTGCTATTGAGAGTGAAATTTGAGACACCTTTGTCCTGATTATTAGAGGTACTGAGTGTGACACTTTATGGAATCTGGGGACACTTTAGGATATGATGAATACCAATTGTTTAAAACTGCAATGAGTTATGTCAGATATGCCATGTAAGATAGCTGCAAAAATGGTACAATTTGCCAGATGTGATAATCAAATTTATGTGTTTTGTATCACCTTTGTATTTTGGGTTATGGATATGCACAGAACTCTAAGGCTTCCAAGCCACTAGGCAGCTTGTGTTTGGGACGAAGGAAGCACAGGCCTCATGGCAAAAGATTATAAAAAGCAGCTGCATCTTCTCCATTTTGTCATCAGTCCTGCTTCTTGTCTTCATTCCTGCTTCTTACCTCTGGAGTAACCTTTCTACAAACAAAGCTCTGAACAAAGGACTGAATGACCCAACCAACCTGTGGATGTATTCCAGAGGGACTTTCAAGCAAGCAAACTCACCAATACTGCTAGGCACCTCGTGAACTTTGAATCTTTGTATGCATGTAACTGCTTTACCGTTTAACATCTCTCTTCTTGTTCTTTTTTCTTTATAATAAACCTTTAGTTTTAGACACTAAAGGAACGGCTGTCAGCATGGTATTTTGGGTAAGATCCAAACCTATACCAGGGTTTCTCAAACAGGGGTCACTGCTTGTGTAGGGAAAAACCCTGGCAGGCCGGGTTAGTCTGTTTACCTGCCCCGTCCGCAGGTCCAGCAAATCTGCGAATTGCTGCTCCGGGCCAATGGGAGCTGCTGGAAGTGGTGCGGGCCGAGGGACTTGCATCATGGGCTGGTCCTATGAATGCTATCAAGAGCCTTCTCAAAGTCTATGAAATTTATGGAGTTGCCGTTGCCATTCCAGTCATTGTTCTATTATGTTTCGTAGAGTGAAGATCTGGTCTGTGCATTCACACCCTTTCCGAAAACCAGCTTGCTTTTTTCTGAGAACTCTATCAACTGCCTCTGATATACGCTGGACTACAATTTTACACAATACTTTGCATAGCACAGATAAAAGTGTGGTACCATGCCAGTTATTACAATCACTGCGAGTTCCTTTCTTTGGTATCTTCACTATAACCCCGTTGGTCCACTCATCTGGCACTTTTTCCCTTTCCCCACAATGATGTAAATAGAGGGGCCAGGATAGATGCTGCCAATTTATGATTTACTTTGAACAATTCTGCATTCATGTTATCCTTACCAGGAGCATTCTGAAGTTTTAAGGATTTGATAGTCTGAATGATTTCTTCCTGAGTTGGGGTGTCTGGCTGATATCAAGATATCTTCTGCCTCCTGGATGTTTGCTTCCTCTTTAGGTGGCTCCCTGTTCAGCACTTCTTTGAAATGCTCTGTGCAACGCATTTCTTGTTATTTTTCGGTTGTTAGTAGGTGTCCTTGTTTGTTCCTGATGAGAGTATTTGTTGGTGTCTGCCATTTATCACTGATAAGCTCTGTCATTTTGTAGACGGTTCCTCATTCACCATGAGCAGCTTCATCCTCTGCTTGTGTTGCTAGATTATCAATATAATGTCATTTGTTCACTCACAAAGGCATTTGACCTCCCGGTGTGCCTTGCTATACTGCTCATGGTATTCGTCCTTTAGCTTCTGGGATTTTGTGTCTAAAACTTTTTTCTTCAGGGCTTGTCTGGTTTCTATGGCATTCCATGTGCTCGGTGTAGTCAACTCCTTCCATCTCTTCTGCCTGTAGCCTAGACAGGCTTCACTGCTCTGTTTATAAATTGCTGTTATTTTGTTCCATTTCTTGTTGATCTCCTCATCTGCATTCCCCTCCTCTTCATCAAGGTCTGTAAGTGCTTGAAATCTGTTCTTTAACTGCAGAACGAAGGTTTTCTGTATTTCAAGGGACTTTAGCTTGTCAATATCATAACGTCTATGTCCCTTGTTTGGTGGACCCACACTTCTCAGTTTTAGCTTAATGGAGGCTGTCACAAGGTGGTGGTTGCTGCCAACATCTGCACTCCTTCTCACTTTCACATCTGTCAGTCAGCGTCACCATTTGCCATTGATCATAATATAGTCAATCTGGTTCTTATCGCTGCCATTTAGAGAACACCATGTCAGCTTGTAAATTTTACAATGTTCAAATAGGGTTCCACCAGTGAATAGGTCATTCATATTACAGAAATCAACAAGCCTTTCTCCATTTTCATTCATGGTGCCACACCCATGTCTTCCCATTGTTTGTGTTGTCCTTACTGACCTTAGCATTTAGGTCTCCCATGACGATGGTTATGTCGTGGTGTGGTACTCTCTCTAACTCTGCCTGTAGTGTAAGGTAGAATTTGTCCTTTACTACTTCCTAACTGTCATTTGTTGGAGCATAGCACTGAATCAGGGTGATATTATTATATTTCCCTTTCAGTCTGGCTCTCATAAGTCTGCTGCTGATGTATTTCCATTCAAGCAGGAAATGCTCCACTCCCTTCTTCAAAAGGATGGCCACACTGTCATGGTGTTGTCCATCATCCCATCCAGAAAACAGCAAAGTTTCTCCCGAGGCTGTTGTTAATCTTCCTGATCCTGTCCATCTGCTCTCGCTGATTGTGTAAGCTGTAGCGTCTCATCTCTGCTGTGACCTGAGCTAGATTCCCTGTTTTGTACATTGTCTGTAGGTTCCAAAAATTAAGTTTGTTTTTTGTCTTGATGTCGAGCACTTCAGTCTTCATGACAGTGGCTTCCTTTTGGCTTTCACCACTGGCAGCAGGTCATTGACTCCTGAAGGCCATCACACAAAGTAATGGTCGGTTTCTCTGTTGCTGTTTCTGTAACATATTTTGTTTTTTATGGGACAGGGTTGTTAGCCCTGTGCCTAACCCCCAACCTGTAGGACCAGGGTGTCTGTTTTGTCTGGCCCCTCCCCCACAGACAATCTGGCATGGTTGAACCTACCAGGAGCAAAAAGCTCCCGCTGACACAGACTCTGGGGATCGTTAGCGTATGCAAGCTGTCCCGCCATGACAAGACACGAACACCAGAAGACAGATTACTGAAGTACCGGGCTTTTAAGTTTGTGTCAAGAGACATTGGATTATAAAAACCATGGAACCTCATTATCTGAAAACCTCTGTTATCCAAAATTGGATAATATAACCTTACATGCATCATTTACGCCCCTTCTTATCTAAGTTCTCATTGATTCCATATCCATATTCTTCATATGTAAAGAGACTATATTATATTTTTTAGTTTTGTCTTTTCATCATCAATATTGTCTAAACATTTTCACTTCCGTTGTATGGCCCCATTTTAAAGATAAAAATGTTGGTGTAAAATGTTCAGAGAATTAATTAGCCTCACACATCCAATTACTGTTAATAAGAGTTACTCATCTAAATCACAGCTCAGCATGCTAAAATTCCACCTTATTATTACTATTATTTTACATTTTTCCTCTTTCATCTTTATTGATACAGCTTCTCATTATACAGCTGTGATCTCTATACTGTGTAAGACCATCCTAACATTCTTCTTTCTGTGTTGCTGTAGTTCCTGTGTGTTAAAAATAAAACATGAAAAACCTGGGTCTAAATTCATTAAACTGGAATTTCCAGTCCCTGGAGTTGAGAAAAACCTGTGTGGTTATTATGAAAGGGAAAACATGTTTTTGTTTTTTTGTTTTTTCCTCCTCTGGGTTTTTCATTATTTGAACTTTTGTGTCACTCATACAATATTATTGATCCCAGAGACAGGCTCTAATTTCAGTTTTGCTACTGAAAACTTTAATTGTTCTAAAAAAATGAAAAGGGAACTGATGAGAACATTAAGATTCTTGATACACCTAAAAAGAAGCAACACAAAGATTATAGAACTGTCAGAAGTCTAGAAGGGAAAGACTGCTGACTTGAGAGTGAGGGTCATGTGCAGAGTGACCATACATACAACTTTGGCTGGAACAGTTTCTTTTTTAAGCTCTGTCCTGGACATCATGCCTTTTTTGGAAAACTGGACATTTGTCCCACTTACTCTTGCCAACTGGTGATTTCTATGCTAGTCAGAATAGACTATTCTACTTGAAATGAAACCATTTTTATTATTTAGAGCATCCATGATCAGGGGCGGCTCTAGGATTTGCGCTGCCCCAAGCACGGCGGCACGCCGCGGGGGGCACTCTGGCGGTCGCCGGTCCCGCGGCTCCGGTGGACCTCCCGCAGACGTGCCTGCGGAGGGTCCGCTGGTCCCGCGGCTCCGGTGGAGCATCTTCAGGCACATCTGCGGGAGGTCCACCGGAGCCGCGGGACCAGCGGACCCTCTGCAGGCATGCCTGCGGGAGGTCCACCGGAGCCGCCTGCCGCCCTCCTGTGGGACGCCGCCCCAAGCGCGTGCTTGGCACGCTGGGGTCTGGAGCCGGCCCTGTCCATGATACAACTACAAAAAGTATTTGGATCATAAGCCAGAGGTTTTAAAACTTTGGGGCACACCCCTCCCCCAGGGACAGAGGAATGTTCACAGGGGGAGGGGAGGGCAAGCAGCAATGCCAGGTGGTTCAGGCCTGACCCAATGCCAGGCAGCTCGGGCCAGCTCCAGATGGTAAGGCTTGGGTCAGTGCTGATGTGAGGCAGCTTGAGCCAGTGGCAATGCCAGGTTGCTTGGGCGATCCACGCATGGGTTCACACCCTGAAGGACAGCGGAAAGAGAAGGAACAATGCTTGTAGCTACTGAATTGTAAGTAAAAATATATCAAACTATAAAATATATGAGCATATATGAAACTACCTTATCTTTTTTGTGTTCTGTAAGTAAACTCCACTGAACACTGACCATCTCTTACCCAGTGTCCTGTTTTCAAGTTTAGGGATTTATGGTCATCCTACTCATGTGTGAAATCAATTAATGGCACCTGAAGAGATAGAATGGATTGAGTTGTGAACATGTAGTGAGGGCTTCATTTGGTAGACTCTGGAAACTTCTGAAAAGTGATCTGGTCATATGATTTTTCTAGTTAATTTCATATAGAATAAGTTTAGTCTAAAGTATTGAATTCACTAGATGGTTGTTATTCATTCTAACTGTAGTATTTATGAAAGTTACTGTTTCTGTTTAAATACTGCTAATAGGTGATTCTGGTTTAGCAAATACCAATCATCAGTGTAAGAATTGAGTCAGTTAATCCTGAGAAACTTCCTTCTCATCTAGCTTGCCTTTTTTTTTTTTTACACTGAGGAGCTACATATTGTACTCCCAATATATTCAAAGGAGTTTATGCCACAGTTTACTTTCATCACAGTGGTAGAAAACGGTGGCAGTAACTTGCTAAAAACTCAGCAACTGAATTAGGAATTTTGTCCAGCTTTGAAAGACCTGCCTGTACTTCTGTCTAGCCAGCTCAGCATCAGTTAGGTTTTTATAACATTTCAACTACAGCAATGAATTTAAGTACTGAAAGAGCAAATAAATTGGTAAAAGTCTATTTGTATTGAAGGGCAGATAAGTTTAACTAGGTGGTAGGCTGGGGGTTCTATTTTTCTTGTGTTTTAGTTGAAGAATAGTAAACTTTTGATTTTGGACAATGTATTAGCCTTTTTATATTTAGGGAATAAATGTTTATGAACTGTGTCATAGTATGTGCTTTGTGTTTCATTTAATACATTGCTCATGGTTTTTTTATGGAAAAAAAACTTTTTGGGGGGGCGGGGGGGGAGTTATGACTTTTACATTCCATTTCTATTAACTGCACTGGCTGTCTGCCTGAAACTGACTGAGAGTTTTCATACCATTTTAGTGATCAGATTTATTATTATTTTAGTATTTCATATAAGAAAACTTTGATTTACTGATCGTAGAAAACAGAAATGTGAAAACAGGCATATTTTAAACTGGCAGTTTTCTTCATTGAAGTGACATTTTAGTTTTGAACAAATGCAACAAATGGAGAAAGGTAAATGTGCTGCCTAAGAAATAATGTGTCATCTTTCAGCCTGCTAAGTGTGTAAAATGTTTTTCCTGCAAAGTACTTCTGTTGATTTATAAAATAAGTTGAAGGAGCCTAAATCCATTTCAAATAACTGCTTTGGCAGTGTTAAATAATAGTAAGTCAACTATGTATAATAAAAGTAAATTTTATTTACTGGTTTGGAGGAGAACTTTGCTTTTGTAGTTCAAACTGTCATTAGAAGCCCCCGATGGATATGCATGCTTACTGTATAGACCTGAGTGCTCCTTAATTTGTTCTACATTTACTTTTAAAAAACTGATATTAATATACAGTGAATAAATGTAGCAACATATAGAGAAGCAGTGTAGACGGGTCAGACTCACCCCTGCGGCGCCTCCTGCTGGTGACTCCGGGAATTAGCTCTATTCCAGCGCTGGAGCACCCTCTGCAGGCCAGTGATCCACCTATCTTCAGGCCCCCGTGTCCCCCCCTGGACCCGGTGCCCTTTTATTGGGGGTGCTGCCCCCTGGCAGTAACCCCTTTCTCTCTGGGTTTCCCCTCCTTGGGGAACCCCCACCCTCTATCCCCACCTTGCCTCAATATTGGCTAGTGCCAGTCATTATATAGCCCCACACTCTGGGGCAGACAGCAGTATCAGCCTATTCATCACAGGCAACGAGGGTTTGGACCTGCTGCTTTGGCCTACCGCTGGGCTGCCCTCTGCAACCCCCAGTACCTGTTAGCCCTTCGCTAGGCCACAGCCTGGGGCTTTCTAGGCTGGAGTTCCCCAGCTCCTCAGCCTTTCCCCAGTCCTGCTTCACTCAGGTACCCGGTCTAGCTCCCTGCAGCCAGGCCCTTCTCTCTCTGAAGACAGAGAGAGACTGTCTTGGCTTCTAGCTTCCCTGGCCTTCTTATAAGGCCCTTGGCTCAGTTTGGGGCGTGGCCCCAGCTGCAGCCACTTCCCCAATCAGCCCAGCCTAGAGCAGCAGTTCTCAAGCCCTGCCAGGCCGCTTTTAAACCCCTCAGGGCAGGAGCAGGGGTCCACCCTGCTACAAGCAGAATAATCTAGTGGATTAAACATGGATAAGAAGCTAGTAGCAACTTTCTAATCCTGATCGTGTCATTAACTCACGACAAATAAAATTAATCCAAAATGGTGCAGAGGTTACTATGCACTATTTATGCCCCATGTTAAGCACTGAAATAGAATTTTGGTGCTTTATAGATCCTTGTGTAGGAGTGGTGCCAACAGGCTGGCCCTTTGAGATATAATCAAGTAAGTTAAGTAGAAATAACTTTTTGCCTAACACTTGGGATCTTACTGATGAAACTCCTGTTAGTGCGAGTGATCCCAAACAATGTGCTACTGAAAGTAATGCAAAAATCTGAGTGAATTTGTTAGGAAGCATTTATCATTTATATTTTTTGCTGAAATATTTCAGTGTCGGAGAGAGATTTGTTGGACCACCCAGAGGAGCCCACATCAGACATCAAGTGAAAGTAGTATGCTGAATGAGACTCCATTCCAGTGAATATTGAATCCACTTCTGTTCAGAAAGCTGAATATCCACTCCAGGACTGTCTATCAACTCTGATCCATTGTTATGAGAGAGAAGGCAGAGGGCAATTTGTTTGCAAACAGAATGAAGTTTGGATGCAAGCCTGGAAATCTTTCCACTTGGATCCTATTATAAATTAAATGTTAAATTGTTCAACACCTTCTTTAAGCAAGGTTTTAGCTCATAACCCAACCTGAAATTGCTGGCTTTTATCACTGACAATAACAAATTCCACTTATACAGCAGCTGGCTGAAGAAGACGTTAAAGAGTTTGTATAAAGGCCAAGAAAGAGACAGGAGGCTCAAGAGGGAGGTGAAGAAATGGTGTGAGTGTGTAGAGTTGTCAGTGAGCAAGCTTTTGGACATGAAGATTAAAGAGCAAAATGTTAGGGGGGAAACAGCTTACAGTGAAAGAAGAAAACAGCTCTGTTGTCTTTTAGATTTTGGAGGGAAATGCTAACATAGCAAGCCCCAATATGTCTCAGTGACTGAGTACTATTGGGTGAAACTCTTGCCAATGAATTACTTAACACTGTGTCAGTGGAGCCACTGATGAGACAGACTGCTCCTTTCCCTCACCCAAGTACAATACTGCCGTGATGCTCACAGTCCCTACTGGCCCAGGACATGATTGACTATTTATACCTGTGTTGTAACCTACTGGCATTCACTGAAACATGAATGAAACAGATGATTAAATACACCACTGGTGTGAATGGATGCAGCTTCATTGGCTGATCAACTTGCAGCTGCTTACAGCAGCAGTGGCAAAGTGGCCTGGAGCAGCGCACTTCACATTTAATTTTGTTATTACCTCTGCTAGTAAGCACAGACATTTTATCAATAATAATTTGTGTAATATGTTTGTATTTATGTTTTCTTCATTTTGGCAAGCAATACTCAAGGACTGTATGCTTCATTGGGTTTCTAATCTGCCCTCAGTAGATAACCTCTCGCAAATATTCAATAGGACATTTTCTCCTGTTTTGTTCATCAATGGCTTTTCAACCTTTTACAATGTTTGGCTTATTTCCCCTTCCCCCCGCTAACCCTCTGTCAGCCAGCATTCAAAATAAGTAGTCTGCTGTTGCAGCCACAAAGAACAGCCATATCTCTTCCATAAGAATCACCTTTATTTTAAATAGAGCTGTGAGGGACACTTTTTTTATTCTGCCCAACTTTTTGCAATTGTAACATATATTCCTATGCCACATTGGGATGAACCCATGACCTTTAGAAGTTGTTTGTGGAAAAGTCAGAGGGAGCATGCACACCCAAATTAGGTAACAGTTCAGTGCTTAGTGCACTCATGTGGTATGTGGGAAACCCAGGTTCAGCTCCCTGCTCAACCCAATGTAGTGCTCTATAGCCCCACTGAGTCACCTAATCATCAGGCTAGAGTCAGTCTCTGGCTCTCACCATCTCTCCCATTACAGCTGTCCCAATATGTCTCAACAATTGAATAATCATTGAAACAAGGACTTGAGCCCAGCTTTTCCCTAACCCAGGTGAGTGCCCTAGCCATTAGGCTATTGCCAGTTGGGAGGGGTGGCTTTCCTGACAAAAGTTTCATTGAAATTGGTACATCCCCATGGAAAGTTTTGGTTTCAACAAATGGGCATTTTCTGATGAAAAAAATGGTTCCAATTAAAATTCCCAGCGAGCTCTAATTGTATATAAAGAGAACGAAGTTAAGTCTCCATGAGCAAGTACATTTATAGCCTTGTCTGCATTGCCATTACTCTTACAATCTCCCCACACTAAAATTTCACCAGCTCTAGCAACAGTCAAGTATTAACATGGTTGCCATCTTTTTACCACCTAGTGGCCTAGACTTGCTCTAAGCAAAATTAGATGGTACAGTGGCCAAAACACTGGCAGCTAGTCTACACTCATACTCCCACTATTATTCTAGTCAATGGTGGTGCAAACTATTTTTTTAAAAATACCAACATAGACACAACCAATATGTTTGTCTGCTCTGTAGCTGGTTGGATCTGAAGATGAAACTTCAGCTGCCTTTGTGGGAGAAGGGGGGAGAATCCCTCCATGTAAAAGTGCACACAGTACACAGTCACAACCTGAAAACATCATACTGCTGAAGAAGAGATGACAAGGCAAATAATTGAATGGTAATGCTCAACATACTTATGATTTCACTTTTTAAAAAAATTCTATCATCACTTGTACCTACCATTTAAAAAATTATAGTACAGTTTTTCATGAACAAATTGTTGTCTGTAATCCCTGTGTAGAACATTGTTCTATGTTGGGACAATGAATTCACATAATCTTGTAAAACCTTGCATATGAGTAGTCTATTGCATCCAAGGTGTACTTTCGTAAGGACGAGGTCCTCCGTTTTTATTTCTTTACATCTTTCCTGCATTAATTCTAGACTGAAAAATCAAATGAAAGGTCAACTAATTGGAACCAATTTTGCCTTGAAATGGTTTGACATACTCTGTTGGGCAAGCTGTAGGCACCTGTTTGTAAAGTACAGAATTTCTGGAAATCAGATAGTTTGCCAATTATTTTGCATGTATTTTTGGAATTATCTAAATCACCTTGTCCTAATCAGCTTGCTTTTAGCAGTGATGTCATTTAAGCACTTTGGAAAATGTAACAATAGTCTTATTTTCTAACAAATTGGTTAAAATCCTTTCAGTACACTTTTCCTGTCTTTAGCTTGATTTTCTGTGTCAGTCAGTGGAATTAATATTGTCTTTAAACTCTCTTAATGGATAACTTGACATATTTGATTTAAATTATTTTATAATTTATAAACATGTGCAGGTATATGGTTAGCTCTGTAATTCATGGGCCTGATCCTAAATTTGTGTAAATTGGCATAGTTCTACTGAAAGAGGACATTATTTCTTAGACAGTCAATTTATACCAATTTAAGATCTGACCTATACATTATTCAAAACTATAACTATTTTCATTTGACTAAGTTCATAAGTTAACTTTGATAGCACAAATGTATCATTTATAATTAATGTCTTAAGTGGTCGGATAAATAAGTTAATTATTTTTCATTTTAGGTCAAGCATCATTTACCTTTTCATCATTACCAAGTACTTTCTATCACAATAGATAGATAAATTTTACTTCAGCTACCTGACCAAACTATTTTAGTACATTCTGGTTTCTTAGGGCCATGCTGCAAGTTGTTCTCAAATTCCAGTTTGAGAATTTCCAAAGCAGAGACCGTGGAAACTGATAAATGCAGTCTTCTACCCCTCACCCCTATTATATTTGAATTAATCCTTTATATAAAACTCCAATCAACACCGAAAGTTAATTGAAAAGGTAAAATAAAAAAACATTTCCCCCCAAAGCAATGCTTTGAAAACATTTCATGTAAAGAACCTCTGCATCGCTTGGGGATACTTCTATATACCTTTACATGCACCTTTCCTGCCAAGTAGCAGAACATCTGTAACTCAACATTCAGTACTCAGATAAAAGCCTTTCTGGGGATTTAGGCAGGCAAAACGGATTGGTCCTGTTTGGAGAGACACCATCACCAGGCACCTGATACATACTTCCCATTCTATTGGGATGTGCACAGTGGAGGCCAAGAACTTTCCAGTAACCACCCAGAGTAACAAAGACTGCTGTGTTCTCACTATGCATTGCTGAGCCTATGCACTAATGCAGAGGAAAAATCATGTTCCAATTCTGAGTGGTCCCACACACTCCCCATCACAGGGAAGTATTAGGGAGGGCAGTACCCACATCCTCTACACAACAGTAGCCTGAACAAGGCCCAGATCTAACTTAAACATGTGCATAGCATCAATCACTTTAATAGTTCCATTGATTTTTGTGGGATTACTCATGTGTTTAAATTTACACATGTCCTTAAGTGTTTTGCTGTATCTGGGGCCCAGTACCAGCAATCCCCAAAATCTGCTTGGTTTCCATCTTCCCACTCTACGCATTTCCACCCCTTTGCCACCCTTGTACTTATCTAAACTTGTTTGTCCTTTTAGTATCTACTTATTCCCTTAAAGTGCAGGGTGAAGAGACTGTGGTAAGTGGGCTGGCAAAGTAAAACTAAGATGTCGAGGTTTTGCTCCAAATTTCTATAGTGTATGTGGGAGTGTGAACATAAAGCTTCATGTAAACCTCAGAAGCCATGACATGAACTTGCCAATTTGGCTGTTCTGTAACAAACCAGTGAAAAGCCAAACCAGATTGTTTTAAACAGCCTTCATATTAATTTGCAAGTTATTGGAATAAAAACACTATTATTAGTGTAGTAGTAGCATAGATACTGATATAAATTGGTACTGATTTCCCCACAATTTCAGTGTCACACATTCCAGTAAAACTTGTATCCTTTTTGTAGGCCTCATATATAAAAATAAATGTAGTGCTCATTAAATGTGATCCATTGACAGAAATGCAGGCCAAATTCCTCCATCTGTCTACTGAGTCGGTGCAACAAGGGCAACAAAATTATATTAGCCCACAGCTGACCTTGCAACAGAGCCTCAGCCAAGAACCCCTCACCCCAACCACACACACCAAATGTGGAGGGATAGTTCACCTTTCACATTTATTAAAGCCATATCCTCTTTTTCCATGACTGCCAACAGATGTTCCATTTGTGGTTTTTTTGGTGTGTGGGGGACTCTTGATAAACCACGTCAGAAAGGAGTTTAGACCGTGCCAAACAGCACCATATGCCTGACTCTGCAAACTTTTGTACTCACTGTATTGTCACTGGCTCTTTCTTTACTCCTTTGAAATAATAAAAAAATGCAGTAATCTCTACTGAATACTCTAAAACATGTATCATCCCTACAAATGTAGGGTGGCAGAGAAGTGGCTTTTGGGAAAATATAATGCATTCAACTTCATAGCCTCAGAAAGAAAGTATGTTTCAAAGTGATGGGATGCCCTTATTAAATTAACTAGTCTTAATATAAAGTTTTAACGAAAAAATATACACAGTGAGGCTGAATGCAAACTGAAAGAAAACTGAACTTTTTTCTCATATTTTATTGGAAGGGAGAATACTCTACTCTGTGTTTTAAAGATAGTTAGTTCAAGCTTTCTCGCAGAAAAGGTAAAATTTAAAGGCAAAAGTGACCCACATTTTCCTCAGATGTTCCAGCACTAGACACTCCCCAGAAATACATGTATTTTTTGGCCTATTAGTCCTATGGAACCATATAGATGTGCTCCAGAGAGCCAATAATCAATTTAAGGACTGTTGTAGCTCCTTCCGGACCTTGATACCAAGCGACCATTTTCTGTGACCCTCCTTCCTGTCACTACCCCTGTTGAATGTCCGAAGTTTCCTCTTCAATACCCAGCTTTTCATTTCTGGAGTGTCTCTTTTGTTCCCTGGCAATTCACCACATGATAAATTATAGGTGTAACTGCATTTTTTCCATCTGATGAGCTCCTTCTTCCCTGTTCACCTGTTGCAATATAGCTCCCAAGAATAATTTCCTGTCACAAGGGCTCTACTTCCAAGCTTTACCCTTTAAAATGCTTACTTTGTAATTTGAGGGCTATGTTTTGACACACTTGAAGACTGCAACACTAATCAGGTTTATAATGAAATATTTAGAAGTGATGTTTTGGGCACTTTGATTTAAAAAAGTTATGTAGTGGGAGAAATATTCATTATTCATAATCACATAGGAAATTATAGGTTAAAAATAAATGAGAAAGGAAGAAAAACTGGATTAGACATCTACTGCATCAGAAGTACATTTATTGATAAGCGAGACAGAGAAAAAATGGAACTTTTATTTGAAATCTTCTCCACCTTGATGGTTCAGATGAATTGTAAACTAAATCCTGCTTTTTCAAAAATCAAAAGTGAAGGCTGTCATTGTACGCCCATCTCTAAAAACCCGAGCTCAGTCCTCGGGAGTGCTGAGCACACTCAACCCATTAGCATCAGTGGGTTTTTAGGGTTCTGGGCATCCCAGAACTAAGCCTAAAGTGAGGATTTTGTTTAGGTTATCGAATGTTAATGTTGCTGTCTCATGAATTACTTTGTTGGTTTCACTGTAGGCAGAAACATGCTTGCACAAAGATATTTTGAGCTTCTGCTAAACCTGAAACATAAAGTACAGAAATATATTAGTGAATGGATTGTTAGTATTTTTGACACATATGTGTACACCTTATTATTGTTTTTGTCTACAGGAGTGTTTACAACACTTTTTTCCAGTATGGAAGTAACTGTTATAGCAGTTATATGTAGCATAGACTTAAGTTACAGTAAGACTTTGTTTATAGGAGAACTTTCAGATCTTTGGGACATAGAGGAGATACTGATGCCTGTAAAAAAAAATTAAATTATATTCTATTATTTGTGGCCACCTGTGTGTAATAATTTGAGAATTAGTGATTGTAGAATTGTTTGTACTTTTAGGGGACATCTGCATGATTTATATATAGCTGTTGAAGATGGGGGAAATGTAATAAACAGAGATATAATGTTTGTATTATAACTTTATTATGAAGAAAAGAAATAAAGTGTCCAATAACATCTGTAGCTGTCTTTGGAGGATAAACTGTTCCAATGAATTCTGATAATCCATATGGTGCTCAGTATGAGAGATTGTAATATGGGCACTACTGTTAAATCATGTATAAATAATAGTGATGGGAAACTTCCAAATCAGTACTTACCCTAGTATAACAGAATCTCAGTGTTGCCAATCAGGTAGTATTCTCTCCTCCTGTGGAGCAGATCAGACTTCTGGGGGCACATTCTTGTTCTCTGAAGTAGGCAGGTCTTTGGTGGTGGCAGCAGCAGCTGTAGTTGGGGAATAGATGTAGTCTCCTCCTCTACTGAACCTTGATTTAGCTGCTTTCTTCCAGATGAGCAGCTTCCTTGTACTTCTCTACTGCTTGCACCTGGGGGCATACCCAATATCTCTCAAGTCTCAGTGTACACAGGAATTCAGAATGCATGGTGTACATTAGAACAGACCCAAGTACTAGTAAGAACAAAGAGTTGGGTAGCAGTGGGGCCACTTTAGAGGCTACTGCATTCTACTACACAGGTGCTGCTAATGGGAGAAGGTAGGCTGACCTGTTATCTGAAGGTGGGATTAGACTGGCTAGCTCTTCTCAAAAACCATCTTGTAGAGGAAGGGCTCTCCAGAGACCTCTCAAAATCCCAAGAAAGGGAGAACAGTAAAGGTTCTCTCTACTTCATTTTTTCTAAATGGTTCACTCATTTCTAATCACTTGAGTACTAAAAGCTACTACTATAGAGTTGTCAAAGGGCTTCTCTCCATTCAAAATTTCACAGTTGAGCCTAAGGGGCAATTGTAAAGCAGTTTAGTTAAATCAGTGCCAGAGGCTGTGTGAATGTTCTTAGTTGGGTTTAAAACAGATTTATTTAATTTTAGCTTAAATTGATTAGGAACAGATTTAAGCAAAACCAAAATAAGAGTGTCTACACAGGGATTTGAACAGATTTAACTAAATGGGGTTAAATGGATCATTTCAACTAAACTGATATAAATTTGTAAGTAGACAAGGTATAAGATCAGAAGAGGTACTTTTAGATGTGTAGTTAATCAGCTATTAATTGGATAATTAAAGGGAACAAATGCTAGCATAATGCTCAAGAGATTAGTGCTGTAGCCATAGAATTGCAGAAGCTAGGAACTGAAATAATGATGTGTGAAATAAAGACAAAAATATAAAGATTAATTCTGACAGACACAATAGGTCAGAGAAGTGGAACTGGTTAGATTTCACAGGCAAGTTTGCTCTAATGAGAACTCTCTTTTGGTTATACCAGTAATACCAGTTAAGCTATTATTCATATGATATACAAAATATAATTAGCAGTAATGAGGTGCTTCTGTCCCTCCAGTTAATCTGAAGGGTCCCTGATCAGCAAAAATGCTGGAAAAAATGGTAAGACAGTTCTAAACTTTACAGAAGCAGCAGAAGTGACACATGATAGCCAGCAAGATTCCGTGATGTTACAACTTTGCTGAACAAGATGTCCAAAAGATTTTTTGAAACTTTGAGACTAGAAACATCATTTCCTTCCCAGAAAGATACCATGGATCATCTAGACAATTTCTTTTTACATTTATTAAAAAGAATATAGTATTTGAGAACTCCAGTTTTCACAAATATGGCAGTTGGCGTCACACACTATAGATTGTTTCATTAAAAAAAAAAGCTCAGTCATAATTTACACAAAAATGTCACTATATCATGGCACTCTGCAAGAGGATATTGTCAAAGTTCAGCCTATTGCCATTTGTAGGAACAACAGACTCAGACAGAGATTATCAACATAGACTAATCTTGAGAACAGATAAACTATAGTAGGAAAACCTTCTCAAGTGCCATTTGTAAAATAAAATTATTCTAGTTGCACCACAGTGAATTCTAGCAAGAACAGTTAGTGAGTACTATGGTAGTTGAAGGGACTTGCCTGAAGAAGAGATAATATGTTGCTGATGTCCAATCAGGTCACAAACACTGTGAGGCTGAAATTTATAGCGAACAAAATATGGCAGACTCAACCACTCATAGTCATCTGTAAAACAAAAAAATGGCAAGCCACTGAAAGGAGACATCAAGCATATTGTTTTGCAGAGCAAAGATGAGATCTCTCATGGTGATGAGGACCAGTAGGGGGAAAATGTCAGATTATTTTTATTTAAGAGGGCACTCTGTTACTATGGTGACAAGCAAGCTACTATTTGCCAACAGTTACCACACAGTGGAATTGAGATACTGCAGTTATTACCTATTGTAGGTATCGGAAATAATTCCAATATCTCAGGACCATTGTTATTAATATTTGTGTTGTGATAGCATCAGGAGACCCTAATTTGGGATTGGTGCTCTATTGTACTGGCATTTCAGACCAGAGTATTGTCATCAGTCTAAGATGAGTCAGAATTCCCAGTATTCTTCAAGAAATAATTTGTTAGAATAAAGCTAGAACTAAGCCTGGTGGGAAAAATGTAATGATATTAATTATAAAAGCCTGTATATGTGGGGATGCTGTGTGCTCTGCATATGTGATCTTTAGAGTTAAGGAAGTAAGCCATTAATAACCTCAGAAAATTGATCTTTACCTAACTTTGTGTTGAAAATTAAAGAAACTTTGGCAATTTTAGGGGTCTCTGAGACTGTGCTGCCATCACATCAGTAGTGTGCCCCACTGGTCACAGCTGGGTCAAAAAGGACATGCCTCTAGGTGATAATGGGGAAAAAAACCCTCTTTACCAACCAGAATATCATTGACTGAGCCATGGTTGGTGTCAGAGGGAAGACACACCAAGTCCATATGTAAACTTTCCCTTTCCTTATGCAAACCTCAGTTCTAATAATCTCTTCTCTGACAGGAAGGAGGTTAGAGAACCTGCTCCATTTCATGCTGCTACCATTGCCCCGAGTGGGGCTAGGAGAAGCACACACTGCTGCTTACTCTCTAGGAAACAATCCGTCCGGCTTGGTTACAACACTCCACTTCCACTCCCACTCCCACACTCATTAGGAGATTAGAGCCTTCTCCATTCTATACTTAGCACTTCTATAGCACCTTCCATCTGCGGATTTAAATGCACTTTATGAACAGCAGTTACAACCCCCCTACAGTTTACAGGGCATTTATTATATCAATTTTACCAATCAAATACAGAAGTACAGCAAACATAAGCAAAGTCATAAAAGAATTTTGTTGGCTGATCGGGGAATAAAACTCAGACCTTCTGACTCCCAGACCATTGCTTTGGCAAAAAGGCCAACTTTTCCTAGAAGATTGAAACCAGACCCTAATTTTTCCAAGTTCAGGGCTGATGCTGACTACCTTTGCCTGTACCTGGATATTTTGGAGAAATAATGAATTACCTCCAATAAATCTACAGCCTTTTATTTCCATCTTGGTAAAGTTTGTTACAATGGATGCAAATAGAAGAATCTCATTTGTAATGGTGCATTCCAAGAAGAAAGGGGGAAAGAAAAACAACACTGATCAAAACAATCAAGCTGGTAGGGTTGTGGTGGAGTAGATAAAGATCATAAAACAGTGTCAACAGTGCTTGAGTTTCTTCAAGGTCAAGGGAAGATAGGAGACCAACTCAGCATGTGACTAATTCTATTAAATGGGAATACAGGACATTGAAAGTCAGGAACAGTGACCGTTATATAGCTGAAGTATATTGCCATTATTTCTTGTATTTGCTAGCTGCTCATCCTGTTTCAGACAGCCTACACAACAAGTGTTTGCTTTGACACATGATTTACTTCTAGAATTGATTGTTTGAAGTTATGTAACTATATTTTCAAGTAACCACAGGATGCACAGATGCACAGAGGAACCAAGAGTAATTTTTTTTTTTAAGAATGTGCTAAATAGCACATTCAGGCTTCTGGGTTAAGTCTGCCTCAGATTGGTCCAAGACTGAGATACCCATGCTACCACGCTATATGATTCACATATTTACAACTACTTCTGCATTTTGATGCCACTGTTGATGGTAGAGCATTATTTGGACTTATGCTATCCTTCTAGAGCTGATGGCACCCTATTTTTAGGACAGGGACCATATCCAGGAGACTCCATATCCAGGACTTTCAGAGATCAACCTAGAAAAACTTGGCCCACGTGCAATGCTATTAGTGACGCTTCATAGAATAAACTTTCAATAACAATAAATAAAATAATCTACAGACCTCAGTGGTGTAATTAGATATATATGTTAGACATCACTTAAATAAACATTACTATTCCAAGGTAAAATATTAATGGGGACCAAAGAGTCAGTGAATGCATCTTATGTGCATTACCTCTCAACCCCAATGTTCTTCACTACTAAGATCTTAATTCGAAAGAATGTGAGAGGCTTTGTATGTGGGGTTTTTATTATTATTATTGTTTGTTTTTTGTGGGCAAATTGAGTTAAAAGTGGAAAAATCAAACAATGAACTTCCAAGGAGATTAAAAGTGGGGCATGTTATAGCCTATAAAGCTAGTGTTAGCTTTTTACTTGGCACTAATACAGGGAACCTACAAGCCTCTATCCTGTAAGGCATTAACTTAAGCAGTTAGCATAGCTTTGAGGCCTATGAACTTTGGCTTCAAGATATGTGGGAGGAGTTTGAACAAAGTGATGCCAGGTAACCACAGGAACATTGAACTGATACTAAGCTTGGGTATTTTAGCAAAAAAACGTTGGGAGATGCTTAACTATGAATTTGCCTTGGCAACAAATTGACATGCATAGTAATAAGATAAATTCATTAATATACTAACCTAGAGGATAAGGACAGCCCAATTTTATTACGGTGAAGAAGTTAAATATGGACAAGGAGGATGGGCATTTGTATGAATATTAATTACAGCCTCTAAGCCCCATGATAGGTGTAAAGGGGGAATTTAGAACATCGGCCTTGTTAGGCATGTTAAGGAGAGAGTGGGCCCTTTGTCCCTTACCATGAGATCCTCAAGGAAGGGTGTGAGTATATGTGAGGAATGGTATAAGATATTACTTTAACTCTGTATTTTTGCTATTTTTTTCCTGTGGTTTGAAGCATTTGTGTATTTACTAATTGTGGCAATAAAAGTGGGGAAAGCTTTGCTCTGCCCTCAGTGTGAGTGGCATCCTTGTCCTCATCAGGGTTCTCAGCCAGATAATGGACTCTATAACCTTGATTCGGTTGTGGCTGGTTCTGGTACTATATCCTATCCCCCCAGATCTTTAATTGCTAATTAATTGGAAATCAATAATAATAAATAAGCACTAAACAATTGGATAAAATGCAGGATGTAAGAAAGGGCTGCTGTTATAAAATGTATTAGTTCTCTGTTTGAACAGGGATAGCTGGTTGAGTAATGAAAGTTTACTATGTTGTACTGGCCTAAGAAGTCATCCACTATGTAGACTTCTTAGTCTACTGTGTAATGCAAATTGCTTTTCCACTGCGGCATGCACCACTTGGTATCTGCTTCAATTTAGATGAGCACTATCATGAGGCTGGTACATATCCCTAGGGCTGAAAGAGTAAACCCCACCTCACACCCCCAGAGGAGTTTCTGTAAGAAGGAACAGGATCCACAAAAAGGTTAATGAAACCAAGATGGTCTTAGTTAGGACTGCGTTATAACACCAGGAACAGGGATGTGTGTGATCTTAATTGGGATTGCTTTGGTACACCTGGGAAAGGGGTGTGTTTGCAACAGCAGGCCTACAAGGAAGGTAGCCCTCAGAGTACTGGGGGAAAGCCCAACCAGGTATGGTGGACAGAGGCCTAGGTGGCCAAGACAGTTAGCTAGAATCACAGAGGCTTGGGTGGCAGGAGGCTGGGACTCCTGGCTAAGTAGGAAGTCTAAGAGAGGTAGGCTGGGAAGCTTGCAAAGCCTGAGAGAAGACAGGAGGGAGACCTGGGGTTGACTCTGAAAGAAAGCCAGCAGGAAACAGAAATTCCAGATATGGAGAGCCTGAAATAGGGTCCCCTAAGAGACTGGAACAGGATTTCTGCTGGTAGTTAGGTTGGGAAGCTATGGTATATGACTTGGCTGGAGGGCCAAGTTATCAAAGAGGAAGGGGAACCTTGGATGTCCAGTGGGGGGCACTAGAGAGGTAGAAACCAGACTTGGTCATGCCCAGGTGCTAAAGGGGCACCTCTAACCTGTGGGTTGCTCCCTTGACAAGCACTACATTTTTTTAAAGTCTTACAACTTAGTGTTACATAAATATCTTTGTTTTGTACTCTTTGAAGAAGAGTGTGCTGTGGGAAATAAACATTTTCCCCCTTAAGTATTACAAATTATCTTTATACTAGAAGCATTTTTCTTTTGCTCTCTGCTTTATCCACTATATAAATTAGACATGGTAGCTTATGTTTCATATTTCTATTGTGCACCACCATTTCTTGCTGCCGAGAGAGTACAACAAAATGTAGAAGATCCTCTGGTCACAGAAAAAATCTCCATAATATCTAGTTGTTCATAGGCTCTTTAATCTTTGTTCAGGATGAAACATTCTGTTTCCATATGTTTTCTTATCAAACTTTTTTTGAATTATTCCAGCACAAGCCCCATACAAGTGGGGTTAAATTATTACAAAGGTTAACCTATGAAGTGTCCTGATTAGGACAAGAAAAATAATCTTTTAATATAACATTTTCTTGGGGTTCACTTCATTTGCACAGACTAACCACCTGCAGGGCACCACCTAGTTGCTTCCAGGTGACCCTGAAAGAAGCCCATTCTCAATTTCCCTCTTCTAATATCCCCTCTTACCAGGGGCCAATTGCATGCTTGAATTCTCCACCATATGTAAGAAGGAATCCCCACTTAGTGAACCCTCGCGTCGCAGACCTTGGCACAACCACCAGTGGAAATACCTCAGTTTTCCCTATCTTGACAGAGTCCCCATTAACTCCACACCATAGCTTTCCAAGTATAAATAGCCCTTTGTGGGGTTAATTTATTTTAAAAATTCCAGAACCATAATCCAGAATTCCCCAGCACAGCCCAAGCAGTATCACAGAATCATAGAAAGGGCTAGAAGAAAACTCAAGAAGTCATCAAATCCAGCCCCCTATGTTGAGGCAGGACCATCCCTGACAGCTGTTTGTCCACCCTCTTCTTTACAACCTCCAATAAAGTTGATTCCACAATGTTCTGTAAAGCCTATTCCAGAGTTTAACTACTCTTATGGTTAGGATGTTTCCCCTAATAGCTAACCTAAACCTCCCTTGCTATGGAGTAACCCATTACTTCTTGTCCTACCTTCAGTGGACACAGAGAACAATTGATCATTGTTTCCTTTAGAACAGCCCTTAACATATCTGAAGACTGTTATCAGGTCCCTCTCAGTTTTCTTTTTTTAAGACTAAACATGCCCAGTTTTTTTGTTATATTGTTTCCTCATAAATCAGGTTTTCTACACTTTTTATAATTTTTGTTACTCTTCTTTGCACTCTCCAATTTCTTCAAAGTGTGGCACCCAGAAATGAACAGACTACTCCAGCTGAGGTCTCATCACTCCTGAATAGGGTGGGATAATTATCTCCTGTGTCTTACATGTGACACTTCTGTTAAAACGCTCTAGAATGATAGCCTTTTCCACAACTGCATCACATTGTTGACTCATATTCAATTTGTGATCCACTATAACTCTCAGATCAGATCCCACCTAGCCCATGTTTCCCATTTTCTAGTTTTGCCTTTTATTTTTCCTTCCTAAGTGAAGTACTTTGCACTTACTTTATTGAATTTCATCTTGTAGATTTCAGACCAATTCTCTAATTTGTCAAGGTCATTTTGCATTCTAGTCCTGTCCTCCACAGTGCTTGCAATCTTTCCCAGCTTGGTGTCCTCTGAACATTTTATAAGCATACCCTCCAATCCATTATCCAAGTCATTAATGAAAATCTTGAATAGTACTGGACCTACAGGATTCACTTCTGTAGGACTCCACTAGATACATCTACCCTGTTTGACAGTGAACAGTTGATAACTATTCTTTGAATACAGCTTGTCAACCATTTATGCACCCATCTTATAGTAATTTCATCCAGACCACATTTCCCTAGCTTGCTTATGAGAATGATATGTAGGACTGTTTCAAAACCCTTACTAAAATCAAGTTATTCAAGACATTCTTTTTTTTTCAAGTCCCAACAGTCCAGCAACACCGTTGTATTAATTTGCAAAGGTGTTAACAAAACTAGAGCCCTGCATGGATACAAAAATGTGGATCTGCATCTGATTTGCATCTGCAAGAATCAATATGTATCCGACCTGCAATCCGCATGCCATCTTTATCTGTATCCGCATCTGCACCCCACCCGCACCACACAGTGCCTCTCAGGAAAAGTGTCTAAGCTATATGACTTTATAAATGTGTGCGCTATTATTATTAGTGTTATTATTTTAAACATCAATCTTATTATACAACTGGCATCAGAACAAATATCCTTTTACATTAAAAATAATAAATTAACATCTCAAGTCAATAATGCTCAAAATGACACACTGAATGATAAAAAAATCTGCTGCCTATTTAGCTTGTGATTTATAAAGTCAGCACAATTGGAGCTTAGCAATCCCAGTTTCTTTTCACCAGCCACTGTTCTCCCTGTGGAAGAATGCAAGGGGAGTAGTATTGCAGAGCTACAATGCTTAATTTTTTCCAGGACTTGCCAAGGCTGAGCCCTGGCACCTCTCGGCTTGGCAGGTCATCCTCCTGGGGGCTGCCAGGAGGAACAAAAGGTGCACCATGACTCCAGGTCAGTTTCCCCACGGGGCAGGGGGAGGGCAAGGGTTAGGAGCATAGTGCAGCAGTTAGGGAGGAGAGTACAGGGGTGAGAGGCACAGGACAGAGGTGCAAGGGTTAGGGTTGCAGAAGGGTAGTTAAAGTACTCTCCAGCTGCCCATACAGTGCTTAATTTGTGCAGTAGCAGGTCAGTTGGAGAGGGAGGCAGCTGCTTCTGCAAAGTAAGTCAGTACAGCTTCCTCACTCACTTTGGAAAAGAAGTTTGCCTCCCTCTCCAGCTGACCTGATATAGCAATGAAGTTGGAAGAGGTTTCCTAAATTGCTTGGCTGCTTAAACTGTGGCAAGAGGAGGATGGGGGATTTTGCTGCCTATCTTGATCGATCACCATCCCTTTCTCTGTATACAGGGGAAAGGGAATATTGGATTTGGAAGGTGGGGAAGCAGCCTCATAGGCTATGAGCTGCAGACAGCTGCTTCCCAGCCTTTAAGATCCTATATTTACAGCCCTACACGGATACAAAATTTGTATCTGCATCCGATCCCGCAATCCATAAAAATGTCCCATGGATATCCGCTTTATATCCATGGATTTTCAGGGTTCAAAACATAACCCAGTCACTATCCAACATTAAACAGTGTTAAACAAGGTCCAGGGTTTGGTATATTGAGACTTCAGCCTGCTTAGGACCATTGCAAACATGCCATTAAACACCCCTTTAAATATTAAGACAAGAATAGTGAAAACATTTGAAATAGAATATATTAAATAAGGCTTTCATTTTAATAACATACCTTGTTCCCTTTCTCTTTAGCTGGAGAGAGCTTTTAGAAAGGTAACCTCATTTGACAGTTTTGTAGATGGTATCAAAACAGTAATAACTGTTCTTTTGGGGAGAAGAGGTTAGTTGAGATGAGCTGAAGCTGCTGTTAAAGTCCAATCCCTTTCATTTCAGCTGCAGTTTCAGATTCAGCTAGAGCTGACAGGGGTGGTGATATCACCTGTATTTCTCTTTCTGGCCCGATTTGGTCAGAACAACTCTTATGTTCAGGATGACGAAGGCCTGGGGAAAGAAACAGTGGGAGTGGCAGCCAGGATGGTGAAGCTCGCTCTGGTAGCCACTGTCTGTTCTTCCTTTGTTTTCCCCGAAGTTTCTTTTATTAAGGACCCAAAAAAGGGAATGATGGGTGGAATACCTATCCTTCATTGTTTTGTCTACAAATAACGAGGTCTAATATCCAACACACCAGTGTTAGTTCATTGATTTCCTGTTCCATATCTTCCATTTTTACCAAGTATGATTTGAACATAGTCCTTGAACTGATTTAGTGTTTCAGTCTGGTTCTCTTGCTCCTGTTTATAACATTCATTACTGAAAGCAACTTGACCTACTTTCCACAGCAGTTATTATAGTTATTATAGTTATTGTGACATTTTATGAATGTTCATATATATTTTACCCTAATTTTAGCCCTAACTTAGCCCTTGAGCATATCCTGTAATGAGGCAGTCTGACCTAATAGTCAAAGCCAGAGATAGATTCACGGTCATGGTCAGAAGACATGTCATAGGTCAAAGCTGGGATTAAGCATGATTCAGAGTCAGCAGTCATGCCTGGGGTCATGCTGGAGTCAGTAACTGGAGCTAGAGTGAGGAAGCAGGAACCAGGAAGAAGGTGTGGTAACAGGAACATGTAGTGGGAACCAAATGAGGAGGCAGGAGCCTGGTTTCAGGGGTCTGGTCAGCACCAGGCCTAGCAACTAGTTGCTCAGACAAGGCGTGGAAGAGGAACAGGAAGCTTTATACCTGGTAGTGCCTAATCAGCAGCATGATGCTTGTCACTGGGTGGGGGGCATTATTATCCAAGAAAATCAGGTTCACTGATCAGAATGAAACCATTCATGGAACGATGTACTATTCAGTGTTAGGAAAGGCATCAGCATAAAGTCCATAAAAAGCTATTACACAATGTTCAGGAAATGGTATGTTCATGATTTGTGCTGCAGTACATTTCTGCATGATTGCCCTTAGAAAACTAATTTTAGAAGAATCATAAATTAAAAAAAAAATCCAAGGTATGAGGTGACTACATCTGAGAAAACTTCCTTGCCTATGATTAGTAAAAGAGTAAATTAAGGGGAGAGACAAAGTCTGAGGACCCATTGAAGTTAAAACTGTAAGATTTCCATGCTTTAACACTTAAAAAGCAAGTAGGCCCATTCCACCTGATTGAATGCTTTTTCCACATTCAGCAAAATGATCCCTGATCTTGAAAGAATTATGCCACATGCAAAATTATAGTAAGCAGGTGGCTAATGTTAAAAATTGGAAATCACCCCAGCATAAAGCCAACCTACACATGGTTAATTAATGGAGAAATAACTTAAGTAAATTATTAAACAGAACTTGCAATAAAGATTTTTGTATCAGCATTAATCAAATGAAATTGGCCAGTAAGAGACACCTTCTGCAGGAGGTTCCTTTGTTTAAACAGACAAATGTTGGTTCTGCATTTGTTCTAGTGGAAACCCAGATTCAAAGATACTGGGGTTTAGTCAAATACTTATATGATCTAAAGTGCATTTTTTCAAATAAAACTGGGAGCTTTATATAACTGCTTTATAATATTAGAGCTCCCCCCAGCAAGAGGAACTGCCAAGAAGCTTCTGGTCTGAAGACATACTTCAGATTTATCAAGCTCCTGGTAAAAACATGGAAAAGTATCCAGAATTTCTCTGGAGTAAATAAGCAGTTTCCTTTTTGGACTACTATCATCTCCAGATATCCCAAAGTTTCTATTCAGTGAAGTACTTTTAAAAGTTCTGCAACACTGGAGACTATCTAGCAGAGATTCTCCTACAAAATTCAAATACCCAACATAGAGAACTCCTGCATAAAGTGCAATTTTACTTTTAGAATCAAAGAGTTGGAGTTTTGCTTGTTAGACACGTATCTTTCAGGATTTTAGAAATGTTTATCTTCTTTTATAATGATTGAGATCACATGAAATCAGCATGATCTATGCTTTGTGACTTTAAAATTAAAGGAATGAGTTGGAGAATCTAACAGATGTGTGGCTCACCACAGTTACATTTGAGACAAATAGGATCTTTGTCTCAAATCTTTGCGAGCTGTAAGTCGAAAGGGGATTTTTAAAATGTAGCTGTGGTTATTTGGGTATCCAGGAACTGTGAAGTATCTCTCAGACTTTACGACTATGCACAATCTTAATCTGAGAGCAACAGCCTTCAAATGGAGCATAGCATCAGGAGATCACAGCTACTTTGAAGTGCTCTCTTCTCCTCACCAGCATCACCTTGATCATTCCTGGATTTAGTTTCAGCCAGTTGCTCATGTCTGCCAGGACCATGTACAGTTGAGAGACAGTGCTGTTTTTATCTCATGTGAAATTATGTAAAACTGTGTTTTACCAAAATAGAAGGTGGATACTTGGGGACAGAACCAAAAAACCTAAACAAGTGATTATGAGTGTCACTTCCAGGAAGAAAGTGATGTGTTAAACTCTATATTACACCATGTACATTTGAATGAACTGAAATCAGTGCAGTTATTCCACATTTACACCCAACTGAGATCAGATTTAGTCTGATGACTTATGAACATCACTTATCCCCTGATAGTAATGGGAAGGCACCTGTCAGAATGAGTGCAGGGATGGAATTTTATGAATTCAGAACTTTAAATCCTGCGTAAGTCAACACAGAATAACTACACAATGTATCCTGTCTAGCAAAGGTTTGCATTATATCTAGCAGAGACATGTTTTAATCAGCTTAACTTTTATTTACATTGATTTTCTCTGTTTCCTTTCTCCAACAAACCTTGATTTAAGGTAATTGGAATTGGTGGTTGCATTCAGGAAAATCGCTGGTTCCTGTTGAAGGAAATGGGAAGTGTGACACAGAAATGGCTTGAGTGAGACCAGACTGCAGAGTCTAGACTTTTGAATGTTGCCAGAGTTCCCTTGTGAATCTAGGGACAATTCAAGGCAGATTAGTCCACTCTCTATCTGACCCATCAGTCCTCATCCTCAAAGGAAACCTGCAAAACACTTTAAAAAGACAAGCCTGGGAGCTTAAATTCATTACTCTGCTAGAAACTGAGGCCTTTCTACACTGCAGAGTTTAGTCAACAGATGTCAGCCTTTGTTGACAAAACAGTGGAGGTATTTTCTCCTTCCATCAACAAAACTCTCCTGCTTTGCCAACAAAATAAAACCACCTTGATGAGAATCCTAGAGTTTTTGTGATAAATTTAGAATGACAAAGTGTCAGTGTACATATTGCGCTTGGTTATATGACTGTAAATGGACTCCAGTAGGTGTCCCACAATGCCCATCCTGACTACTCTGGTCAGCAGTTCAAGCTCCGCTGCCCTGCACCCAGTTACATGGGCATCTGTCCCTCCCCTTCCTGTTTGCTTGGTGTCGAGAGCTCACATCACATCTTCCCAGCTGACCACACAGCAAATGCTCTCCCATTTGGAGCACACCAGAGTTGTTGGATCTGCTGTCTCTGTGGAGAGAGGAGGCTGTGCATTCCCAGCTCCACTTCAGCCATAGGAACTTGGATACCTACAGTCAGATTTCTTGTGGCATGTTGGATAAGGGCTATGAATAGGACATGTATAAGTGCCACACAAAGATAAAGGATTTGAGGCAGGCGTACCAAAAGGCAAGGGAGTCAAACCATCACTCCGGTACTGCACCAAAGACCTGCCACTTCTATAAGGAGCAGGATATCATCCTCAATGGTGACTCCACCTCCACTGCCAAGAGCCCTGTGGACACTTCAGGGGGGTGGCAACAGCAGACTCAACCCCATCGAGGAAGTGGAGCTGGAGGAAGAGATGGGACAGGTGACAGGGTCATCCAGTTCCAGGGTGAGCCAGGATCTCTTCTCAACCCTGGAGGATTTGAGCCAGTCCCAGCACTCTGTCTCTGGTGTGCATGATGCAGGAGAGGGAGCTCAGGTAAGTGATCTTTTTGAGTTGATGCTGCTTGGTTACATGAGGTAGAGCTGGCCTTTGCTTTGTTATATGCTAGAAGTAGGTTAAGGGATAGAAATAAGACTAGCTGTGTTTCCATGTGCTTCATATTCCCCTGTGCAGCTACGCAGTGGGACAGAATAGGGTGCTAATGCACAATGAGATTTCATGGGAATCCTCCAGAGAGATCTCTAGGAAACTTTCCTGGTGGTATTCACCAATCCTCTGCAGAAGGTTCCTTGTTCAATTTCAATGTCTTTCAATTAACTTTAATGGTCCACCATTGTCTTTCCCTGGGTTGTACAGTGCTAGGTGCTTGCAGTTAGTTGCATGTAAACAGTTACCCCAGGAGATGTCCGTCCCTGCCTGATAACTTCTCCACACTACCGTGAGATGATTCTGTAGTTGCATCCTAATTACAATTACAATATTCTATACAGATATAAATAGGGTTATCAGATATCAACTGTGAAAAAACGGGACAAGGGGTGAGGGGTAATAGGCATCTATATAAGAAAAAGTCCCAAAAAACAGGACTGTCCCTATAAAAACGAGACATCTGGTCACCCTATATATATATAAAGGCACATATTCATAACCATAACCCCTATACATATCTCTGAATAAGCATTGATTTTAGAATATTACAAGCTTTCATAAAAGACCTTACCTGACATTTATACACAATAACATTGTATACAACCAGTTGATCCAATTGCTTATTCTTTGGGGTTCATAACCCTTTTTCTCCCCTTGTGGTGTCTGGACCCTGATTGTCACAACACTCAATACAGCAAATTATGAACACTAATGCTGACCAAGTTACACTGGCTGCCACTGACTGTAAAACCCTATGAGGTATTAATTAAATACATTCTGACCTGGTCCTTCTGTAAATCTTCCACTGTGAAGTAAGGTCATCTAACTTTACTTGTCAAACATCTGAAATTACTTGTCTGTAAAGCACTTTGAAGATAAGTTGTGTATCAACAACAATCAGGTCACACTAGGCAACTGTTGTAGTCATTTAGCAATTTCTTTCTGAGAGTCTTACCCAAAGGTGTCAAGGATTCTTCCTCTTTCAAGTCAAAGCTGAGCACTCTTTCCTTTGCTTTCATTGCAGATTTCATTAAGTTACATTTGGTAAAGTGCCTTGAACAGTCCTAGCATGATATACTTTGATATTTTTATACAAAACATGTACAGTGTAAAATATTTTTCCCAGAGTGATTTCAGAATTTTTTCTTGATAAAACCCTGAGCCTTTATTTATCATCTTAACAGATATGAGCCATTTTCATTAGATATTTTCAAGGCCAGCACTGGACTTGATACCACCTCTAAAGAAAATGACAAGGGCTCTGCCCTTTTCCTTTACAGTTATACTGCTGTTATTTCCCCAGTATCAAATCAGAATTTCTAGTTGAGTTACTATAAAAAAGATGTCATTAATGAAGTATAATCTTAAGAGCTATGAACAATATGTACATAAAATATACTTAGCATGTACTTTACACAATGTTTTACATATTTCAAGCACTGTACAAACATTAGATAATTAATCCTCACCACACTCCTCTGAGGGATAAGAGCACTGCATTTACTGTATCAATAAAAGGAAAACAATCCAATTGACAGGTCTCAAACATTTTTGTTTCTGAAGGCATTGCAATTTTTAGGTGCTATATAGATTGCTTTTCAGGGCTAGGGAGTTATTTAATGAACTCTACTGGTCCCGGCCAGATTTTTGAAATATTTAGACACCTAGTGGGATTTTCAAAAGTATCTGGATGCCTAAAATACTTTGACTTCAATGGGTTTTAGGTGCTTATCAGCTTTGAAAATCCCACTAGGTGCCTAAATACCTTTAAAAATCTGCTCCATATACAGTTTTAACATTTCCTTCCTACTGACTCACAGACTAACCATTTCTCCTGTGCTGATGACACATGAGACAGTTCAGTTCCTCCAAAGATTATGGTCAACTCACTAGTTGTGGTACTTCTTCCCAGGCAATACTCATGCATTCAGTATTTTCTGTCACTTCCCTCCCTTGGCATTCCTCATTTTCTCTTTCCTCCTTTGGGTGCCCAATTCAGTGCTTGCTTAGCATGTCTCCTATCTTCCATATGGTGTACATGTCCCAGCCTAAGCCTTCATTCTTTGATGCTATTTTCTAATGTGTGATCTCTGTCAGCTCCCTTACTCTGGCATTTCTTATTTGTATTTCCATAAAATGTGTAATATCTTCCTCAGCCATCTGTGATGGGCAGCTTCCAATCTCTGTTTTGTTAGCCACAGTCATTGGCCAAGTCTCTGGTTCACATGGTAGCATGCTCAGTAAAACCACATGGTATATTCTGACCTTTATCTTGGTGTTGAAATCTCCATTTGACAAGATGTTGTTCATTCTTTCAAAAGTGGGGTTTGCTTTTCCTAATCTTGTACGAATATCTTTATTGCAGCCACCTTCAAACATCATACTCCTCAGATATCAGCGTTCTTCTACCTGTCTGATTTCTTTTCCATCCATGTAAACCTTTGAATCTATCGTTCAGTTTTGTACCTTCATAATCTTGGTTTTCTCTGCATTTAATTTAAATCCAGCTTTTGCTGCTTCCTGTTCTACCTCTGAGGTAAGGGCAATCATTCTGCTCCATGTCATACTTAGTAAAGCAATGTCATCAGCAAAGTCAAGGTTGTATATCTCATCTCTGCTAGTCCACTTTACACTATTCAGAATGCCTTTTGCTATCCATTTTATCATGCAGTCTGTTGCTAACAGAAAGAGGATTGGTGATAATACACACCCTTGTCTAACTCCAATCACAATATCAAATCACTAATCCAGGCCTACCTCTGATTTTACTGCTGTGAAGGGGTTGGCTCATTGCTGGCATCTCCTTGTGGCTGGGCATAGTGTAATAGCTCTCTGGCCCTGTGTGTCTCTTGCTGATGGCTGTCCCATCTTTGCAGTCACCTACCTCTTTCTGTGACTTGACCCTATGACCAGGTCTCTTTAAAGTCTCTCCCCTTCCAGGAAAATCCATGAAAAAGAAAAGAAAGGGGAATGAATGCAAATAAAACAAAGTTAATAAAAAATAGAGAGGAATAATTCCCTTTCAGGGTGTATCAGAATCTGGATTTCCTTTCCCTTGGGGATGGGCCATCAGGCAGCAGTCATCTGGGAAGCTCCTTCCCTAGTTACCCCTTTCCACAGGAACTAAGGGCTGAAGGTCTAGTCTCTTCCCTGGTCTGTCAACAAGTGAGCTGCTCTGGTTTCCTTTTAAGGTCTTCCTCCAGATTACACATGCCTTGCTGGTGTGGTGTGGTGGAGCTGGCTGAGGCCAGAGCAGCTCCTTAAACACTTGTTGTCCGGTGTGGGATTTGTATACCTCATCACACTACAATGCATCTGCTTCTATCATATAAGATATTAGGAAACACCATTTCACTAGGAGGGTGGTGAAGCACTGGAATGGGTTACCTAGGGAGGTGGTGAAATCTCCATCCTTACAGTTTTTTTAAGACCCGGCTTGACAAAGCCCTGGCTGGGATGATTTAGTTGGTGTTGGTCCTGCTTTGAGCAGGGGATTGGACTAGATGACCTCCTGAGGTCTCTTCCAACCCTAAGATTCAATGATAAGCTTCTTATTATGTTGATCAGCTTGTCTGGTGTCCCATATCTTCTAGCAATATTCCACAGGGTCTCTGTGCGGACAATATTGAATGCTTTCTTAAAGTTGATTAAGATGGATTTTTGCAAAGCAGTAGCTTTTTTGATGAGCTGTCAAAGGGTGAATATTTGTTCACAACATGATCAACCTGGATAGAACCCAACCTGTTCTCATAATATTTCATCCACTTCCACCTTCGTTCTGTTCAGCATAACTGTAACCAATACTTTGCCTGGGATTGATAGCAGTACAATACCTCTCCAGTTCATGTACTGAGTGTGAGACAAACCTGCAGCTAGACCAGGGCTCCTTACTCAGCTATAATGGCTCATCACTCCAGCAGAGCTTAATTCATCCCTCAGGCATGTTGCAGCAGTCTGTCCCTGGGCAAGCCCCAGGTAAAATGACTTGCAGGCACAAGATTTTCACAGTTACTGCCAGAGCCTCAATTTACTCTGTGCAACAGCACCACTGGCCTAGGAACCCTTCTGCTACCTTGCAGTGTTACAGACTCGCTAGCCTTCCAGACTACCCTAAATCCTGCCCCAGCCTTTCCTAAATGGCTACAACGGATTCCATATCCCTATTCTGACCTCACTCCAGCCCTGTTCCTGCCCTGAACCTGCCTCTCACCCCCAGATCTTTGGACTGACTCCAACCTGGCTTTGACCTGCGTCCGGACACATACAATCCTGATTTGGCATATCCATGGACTCTGACTCTGGTTCTGATTCACAGCCTGTCCCTAGACTCCTGTTTTAGCACTGGCCTCAGCCCGTTCTCAACTCTACATTCAGCTTTGAGCCTTGGTATCTGTTCTTGACCACTGCTCCAACCTATCAAGCATGACCTCCTAGAAACTAGAGCTTGACACTGAGTAAGATCACCCTTTGTTGGCAATGTCACAATACCATCTTTCCTGCCTTGTGGCACTTGCTCTTTTAGCCATATTTAGTTAGCTGCTCAATCAGAAATTCACCTTCCACCTTTATTACCTCTGCTTGAATTTTGTCAACTCCAGGATATTTCCCTTGTCAGAGACCTCTGATGGCTGCTTTAATTTCATTGGCCCCTTTTCTATTTCTAACTTAGCACTGGATTTCTCTCAAACCTGTGTATGATCATCAGCTCTGGACAATTTGTTATGGAACTGAAATGTTCTTTCCATCATCTGGCTTGTTCTTCATACGTTTTCAATGTCTGGCCATAAGAGTCCCTTATGGGTACCACCTGTGATGATCTGATTCTTCCTGAGAAGTCTTTCAGTATTCTATAGACTGCTTGAGGTCTCCCCTTTGTACTGCTGCTTCTGCCTCTGCAGCCTTCTCTTGAATCCAGGCATTTCAATCTTGTCTGCATCTCTTCTTTATTTTTTGGTCTTTTTTCTCTATCTTGCATCCGCCTCTAAATTCTGCCTTTGTTTTCCACTGTACTTCTTTGTATTTCAGAGCTTTCTGATTGTCAGTCATAGCCCATGTTCCAGATGTACTCCATGCATCTTTCTTCTGGCCTCTTCAGCATCACAGTACACCTTCTGATGTCTCAATTACCTTCTTCTCCCAGCTTCACCAACTGTTTTCCTGACTTTGGTCAGCCTGGTCCTGTAAAATACTGAAATGGTTGCTAAGTGCAATCTGAAATCTCAGATGTCTTTCTTTGTCCTTGAACTTCTCTGTTATAACACTCTTCTTGTCTGTCTTTTTTGACTTTAAGTTGTAACATGGCCACTAAAAGATAATTATCTGAGCCAACATCTGCTCCTCTGCTGACTCTGTCATCCCTCAGAGAAGATGCCCTCTCTGAGATGCACATGCATGGTCTATCTGGTTGACAGTTGCATTGTCTGGCGATATTCTTGTGAGCTTGTGAATCCTTTTGTGCTGGAAGAGACTGCTTCTTATCTTTGAGATATTTGTGCCACAGATTCAAGAGTCGTTGTCCATTATCAGTTGGTATGTCTCCTTCTGCTGTGTCCATTACTCCTTCCCAGACAGTAGAATTTTTGCCTATTTGTGCATTGAAGTCACCTATCATCAACTTGATGTCATGGTTAGGCATATCAGACAATACTATTGCATCTGCTCATAGAATGTATCCTTTTTCACTGTTGCCTGCTACATTTTTTGATGCACATACTTGGATTACTGTGCACCTGACATGTCTTGTATTCAGCCTGGCTGTTATTCTGGCATTTGCTAGCTCTGAATCCAGCAGGGTCTATCCTGTGATGTTATCCAGCATAATTCCTACACCTCATTCATGTGTTCCACCTCCTGAGTATAAGACTGTAGCACCAGCAGACACCATCTTGCCACTCCAGCCCATCTCATCTCACTGGTGATGTTATGTTTATATGGTATTTTTGCCGTGAAGTTTTAGCTGAGTGGGTTGCAAACCCAACTGCAGAGCCCTCCTCTTTCACCTGGGTTTCGGACTGGAACTGTAGTTAACAGTGGCAGAAGTACAGAACAATTAAACTAATTTTATTGTGGAACTGAAATTAAAAATCAGGATACCCTAAACTATTAAATGTTTCCACGTATAATAAAAATAATTTTACAGAGTGTCAGCAGCTATCTAATTCATGTTAGTGAATTAATTCATTCACATGGCCACCATGTAGAGTATTGAACCCCTGCTGTCTCTTGCCTGCCCCCCAACCTTCCCATAATAATAAGCCAGAGAACAATGAGGAGGAAAGAGAAAAGTTTAAAAAAATCCAATTCCAAGAGGCTAAAAATTGCAAGTGAATAGCACTGGTACTTTCAGAGTTCATCTTTATACTGGTATAATTTTTCTTAAGTGCCTACATACTATGGTAATCAGAGCATTATAAATGATAAATGGAAAAGATAAAACAAAAATATAAAGTAAATCTGGCTTTTAACCTAGATGGTTTCACATTCTGTAACCAACTGGAGCATCCAGTGACAAATCACATGAACAAGTGAAGAAAATAGGATTATAAATTGCATACTGACAGTTTAGGTTTTACACAGCACTTATCTCCTGATTAGCACTGGGCAGTAAACAGACTGTCTCTCAAATATGTGAGAGTTCAAATTTTCCTGGCTCAAATCAGGACAAAAAGTCACCCTCAAAAATATTCATGAATCAAAAAATGCTTTGAATTTTTTTTTTTCATTTTTGACTTGTCATTTTTCATCTAATTAGCACAAATTTTAAAAAAAATGTTTTAAATAAGAAACCTGGAAACCACAGAGAGTTTGGATTTTGATGAACTGGAATTTTTTGACCAAAAAACCCCACAAACATTAATCAAATTCCTGATCACCTCTACTTATAGAGGGGTAGCCGTGTTAGTCTGGATCTGTAAAAGCAGCAAAGAGTCTTGTGGCACCTTATAGACTAACAGACGTTTTGGAGCATGAGCTTTCGTGGGTGAATACCCACTTCGTCAGATGGATGTAGTGGAAATTTCTACTTATAGTGCACTTGCAATTACTGTTGAATAATTTAGGTTCTGTTTAATTTCACTCTTTAAGTAACTCTTTACAAGAGCTGAGTGAATAATGTACTTTGAAAAATTAAACAAATATTTCATATATGCTAAATCTTTGATACAACCACGTACATCACTCTTTTTATTCTATTGTATACAAACATACATATGAGTGATGTTTTGTTCATAAGGCTGCTTGGGGAAAGTGGATTTCAGGCACGTGACTGATATTTATTTTGTCACTAATCACCATTTGTAAAAGAATAAGTTCACTAACTAAATAATAGAACTGACAGAAGCAGCTGGTGCAATCCCAGAAACATCATTCTGCTCCTTACATATGTACAGAGATGCAAATAGATGTACCTAAGAATTTTGTGTAGATAAAAATTAATGCTCCTTTAAGAAATTCTGATTGCAGCAAAAGAATAATTTTATTCATGACAGTGTCACAGGCCCCTGTTTATTCCAGAATTAATTTCTCCTTAACCAAAGTCCCAGTAGAACCTGGCTTCTGAAGCAAGTCAAATATGCTCCCCAGACCCTGCCCCATCACAGAATCCCTATATGTCTGTTTTCCCCATAGTGGACAACACACTAATTGGCACGTTTGGAGAGAGTCCTAACTGGGATGAGTGCAGGGAGATCATTCTGTTAGGGCTTTAGCTCAAGAGCCTTGTGAACATTTTGACACATCTGTCCCACTGCTCTGGGAGTTAAGCACTATTCTATATGCAGTACTCTCTCGGGGAAACCCCAATCCCAACTATGGGATAGCCCATTATTCCTCCCTCTTCAGGGTTTGGTGACCCTCCTGGGCCAATGGGTCCTGGGCTCTCAGTGTTGAGTGGCTCCACCTAGGAGATGGGTCCATAAACTAATGCATGGATCCTGTGACGTTACAAGTTCTAGTTGCAGTGAATAAAGAACCAACAGATCATGATAGACATTTCATTCCTGGGGAAAGAAGTTAAAAGAAAGAAAAAAGACAGAGCTGGTTGAAATTTGTTTTGGTGGAACAGTTTTCCATCAAAAATGCAGTTTTATCAAATTATAATGTTTTTGAATTATGTAACTTTTGATGACATTTTCAATAGGAGAGTCAAAATGTTTCATTTTATTTTGGCTTTTATATTTAAAATTTAACAGAGTATATTAATATATCAAAATAAGTATTTTTTAAACATCAAAACAAAATATCTTGATAGTCCTAAATCATTGAGTAGGAGAGTGGATTTTTCATAGGAAATTGAGATTTTAAAATGCAAGTTTATTTGAAATGACAGTATTTCCCACAGAATAGGAATTGTGGTTCCTGAGCAACTCTAGAAAGGAATAAAATGAACAGGGAGGGAATTGTGAATGTCAAGTAAATGAGAAACCAACATATTCCACTGCAATAATTAAATACTTCCTTCCTCAAAAGCCATTAAAAATAAACATAATCCCACCACTCCCCCAAAAGCATCCCCACAAACAGGCCTTAGCTGATTTCTGGACTTGACACCCAAAGACAGAGTGTGGGACCTTTTAGGAAGCCCTGGCTGGTCCCTGATTTCTAGTGCAGTGGAGGCCTACCAGGCACAGCTGGTGTTCAGTCCTTTCTGGCAAGGCAGAGTCTTCAGGCTCACTTTTCTTTGTGCAGCAGGGTTTCCTGGCCAGGCTCAAGGACCTGGTATAGGGGTGGCCTACTGGAATCAGCTGTCAGGCATTACACTCAGGCTGAGACACATAATGGCAGCGTAGGTCCTTTGCAGCAGAGAACAGCTCAGAAACTGTATATTCTCCTGTTGCTCTAACTTGATCCCTGCAGTCAACTCTCTACATGCACTGTGCCTGCCTGGGCTCAGCTCCCATTGTCTAGGTAGTCCCGGCCACATGCCGGCTATCCAGTATTTGGAGTTGGTTGTTCTGTTTTTCAGTCCGACTGCTCATTCAGCCTCCATAAGTTGTTTGTCTTTCAAACAGACTACACAGCTAGTCTAAGTTTCAATTTCCCCTGTCTCTGTGCTGCTGTCTGAGAGCTGCTTTTATCAAGCCTCGAAACTGGCAAAGTGACTACATAAACCAGGGCTGCCCGGGAGGGGGGGGCAAGTGGGACAATTTGCCCCAGGCCCCGCAGGGGCCCCCATGAGAGTTTTTCGGGGCCCCCGGAGCAAAGTCCTTCACTCACTCCGGGGCACTTCAGCGGCTGGTCCCAGAGCGGAAGGACCCCCCCGCCGCCGAATTGCTGCCGAAGACCCCAGGCCCCCTGAATCCTCTGGGCGGCCTTGACATAAACATCAACATAGCTAATAAATGAGAGGTAACAGCACAGGGGGAATGGTCCTAATAAGAGTCTTTTTGCCAGACTTTTCAGGCCCCAGGAGCCCCTCCTAACAGGACTAGCAACAGCATAGCTTTAGCATCCCAGCCTGACACTGCTAGCCACAGCTAACAACAATCTGCTACACCAAAATGTAGGTGCACCTGGAGTCCAGTATGGTAGCCACCATTCCATTGTATGGGCCCATTGCACAGTATTATCAACCTGAAGCATTCAAGAATCATGAACCATGTCCCCAGAATTATGATTTAAAAATATAAATCATGTTTTGGATTCTTTTAATTTGCCTTCTAGTTTCTGAGCCTTTAGGTGCACATAGATCATGTTCTCAAGCTTTTCTCCACAGCCATGAGATAGATGCTTATTTCATTTTTCCCCCCAGAAAAATGAGAATTGAGTTATCATGTATTCAACTGATTCCACGAGCAAGGCCTTTAAATATAGACACCAAATATTGCAAGATTCTCAATATAATCAACACTGAATACACCTTTGGGAGCCCACATTTCCTCAACATTACTTTAAAATTACAACATGTTTGTGCCCTTGTTTCTCATACAAAGAACAGAGCATAGGTGGCTTCTCATTCCCCCTTGGCTGCTTCTGAGTCTCAAATACCACCTTCTTCTAGCTAAAAGTAGGTGAAAATTGTGGCCCAGCCTATTGGACAGTAATTTGGCCACTATTGTTGATAGATTTGTAATCTCCAGGACAGATTAATGCAACTCATGTTTAGGTATATAAGATATGTACTTGAAAAATCTTTAATTGTTCCAAAGTACCTTCTCATTGCCATCACCCATGGAAATCCAATCATCCCTGTACTCTGCTTCCTACACTACACCTACTTGGTGTGATGCTTCCTTGTGGTGCCCAGGACTTTGAGTTTCCTTGTTACCCCCCTACCTCCAGCAAGAGCAAGATTTACTTTTACCTAACTGGGTATCTGCCCATCTCATGATGCCACCAGTTTGTTAGCTACCCAAACAATCTCCTCAGGTCTCTTACAGCCCTTACTTTGCCTTGCAGGTTAACAATATGTGCACCACAACCCCTGCCGTCCAACCTTTTACTACTAGACATTCACAGAAAATTACCAGGTATGCTGTCCCAAAAGGAAAAATGCGCTCACCAGCTTATTTGGTTCAACTGAATACCAGCTCCAAAATAACATCACAGCCCTGAGATATATTTACAGTGACAACAATCTTACGTTTATTATCAAAGCTAAGTTTAAGAGCTAGTGAATGAGGATAATGCGGGAAACAGAAATGGTTGCATATAAAACAAAATCCATATATGCTTTCTAGAGTCTAAATTTAACATTAACAGGCTAAAACCCTTGTCAAAGGTAGTTTCTTACTCAAAGAAATCTCCCAGCATCTCCAATCAATGTAGCTGGGATCCAGCATTCAAGAAAGCAAAAAGCTCGGTCTCCTTTCTGCTTCCTCAGAGAGGGAGGAAAAGGTGTACTTTTGGCTTCTTGTACCCCCAAAATTCATTGTTTTGTCCTCAGCTTCAAGATGACACCTGTGGTTTATTCCCTGATACTTTGGCTATTTGTTACTTTCACATCCTCATGCTGATGTTGTGTGAAAACAGGATTCCATTGTGTTGGCTTACAGTGCTTATTTGACATGTGAACTAAAGTAGACAGGTACATATACATACTTTGTCTAGTCAAAACTTGCTTGTCAATTCTGCTTTGATTCAGACTTTAAAACATATTTTCTAGAATATGTACAGAACTCCTAAATATCATCTGTACGTACATCTCACAAAGATCAGTTACATAAGTTTTTATTAGCTATCTCACTATCCCTTCTTTGGATAAATACTATGAAAAATTTGTTGGGTGTAGTGAGTTTATCAGGGCTGCCAGGGGTTACTGTTAGAGAACAATGAACCCTTTGTCAGCTGGCACTGAGTGGTTTTTAGGGTCACTCTTGAGTCAAATTCTAACTCAGTCCTGATTTTCAAAGCTTTCCATAGACATGGGCATAACTATCTTACAGAATGCCTCTGTTCATAATCACCTTTTGCTCAAGAAACGTTTCCCCAACCACTTGTGCATCCTGTGCAATGCCAGGGATAGTTACGGTCCATATGTTCAGGGGTACTCCTTTTTTGCCTTAAGATCACTGCTTGACCTCTTTCACATACTGGCCTGCAGTGCTGACTGAGTGTGATAGGAAGCAGGTTCTTCTAAGCAAAGGGATAGTGCATCTTGCATACATCGTCTTTGCACTGTAGAGGACTACAAACACAATTTGACTATGATTAGAAGTGGCAACAACTGTAAAATGCAATTAAAGTAAATACAATTCCATGACAGTATTAACAGTCCCTCTCATATGTAGTCAGCCCTGTACACTCCAAAAAGATGTCTAGAGATTGAACCAAGGTGACTTTTTTAAAAGATACTTGATAAGTCATTTTGCTGTTAGTCAAATATTGAAACCTTTTTCATCCCTTTGTTAGGTCTTACAAGATCTAAGCAAAACTCTGGAAAATTTATTTTTTTAACAGTTTCTCAAATCTCTCCCTGTCCATTACAAACTAAATCCCAATTTGCTTACAATACCAAGATGTAAGTAACCCAATTCTAGTGTTCTCACACTGACAGTCTTTCACTCGCAGTTAGGAGTTCTTTGATTCTGGAGGCTCCTATTGTATTAATGATCAAAGGTATTCAGACATCAAGGTAAGACCATGGGAGATTTACCTCTGAAGTGTTTTGCTAACCTTCTGTTACTCAGGCCAGATTAGTTTCAGTACAGTTTGTCTCCACTTTTCATTTCTCTTCAATAAAGTGTTAAATGAATACAAATGGAAATGTATGTTTAGGCATTGTAGTGTTGCATTTGTATGTGCAGTCTTATTTCTTTAGGTCTCTATTGAGCCTGTGGGCTCTGCCTAGTGTAAGGGTGATGTACAGCTAGGCCACTCTAGGAGGGAAACCATAAAAGGAATTCTGATGCACTCTTATCTGTGTCTTCCTCTGACTACCAAGACACCCAGTGCATTGCACTCAGTGCTGAGTAGCCTTCTCAGATATCCTCAGTTGTGAATGACTAGATTCAGCAGGTATATTGAGGTGAGATAATTTGTTTGAAATGAATATGTGGCAATTGAGAGATTAGGGCAACTGGGAAGGATTTAGATTATTAATAATAAGAAAAGAGAAGGAAATATGTTCAATGGTTAGAAGGGATCATACACAATTCAGGAGTACAGAGATGAAAAATTAAGGGGATGAAGGGATAGATACCCCACTAATCAAGGACATCTTCCCTCAGATAGTTCAGTCTATCTACAAGCTTGGGGTCCTTCTGATCACCTCGATGCGAGTGCATGCCCACATAGTCATAACAGCAAAAACTCCACTTCCATCTGCAACTAGCCAGAAGATTGTGCCCCTGATTATTGCTTATTTGTCCATGGTTATCCAGACATTCATGGCCTCCAGACTGGATTAGTTGACATAACTAAAAAACTCCACCTTGTTCAAAATGCTGTAGTTTAGTTGCTCATGTTGCCAGGACCCATTGCCCCAGTACTCCCTGTCTATATTTAAGGCAGTGAGAAGCGATATTGGTTGCAAAGCTGTTTGTAAGGTCTCTGACCTGGGAGAGACCTAGCTATCTGAGAAATGACCTATCCCTCTACAACCACAGCCTCCCCGAGAGTTCCATTCCACCAGAGCCGTGGAATTATCTACCAACAGAACACAGGCATGAGGGCAGTTGAGGTGGAGAGGAAGAGGCATCTTACAAAACAGAATGACCAATGCAGATCTGGGGCTGGACCAATGCTGCTTCTCACCAGCTTCAGATTAAAGAATTTGTGGGCCCTGTACGCTATGGAAATTGACCTTGATTAAACTAGACAGAGCCTGTGATACACAAAACAATAACAACCCTACACAAAACATCTGTGTACTGCACCCCCCTTACATCTTGGAACAGAAGTTCTCAACTTGGGGGCATGATCCCAAGGACATCCCTGAACATTTCCTTTCTTTCTGCCTGACCAGGGTGTTGTGGGGATATATTGATGTTGTGAGGATCCTACACTGAAAGACTATAAGGTCTGATACTCTGGTAATGGGATTTTAAAAAGTACTTAAAATATTCACAACCATATTATTAGACTGTTGTAGACCTGTCCGCATGCAAACCAACTGTCCTTTTGTGAATGGTTGTGGCCTATCTGTGACAGCAAAAGTTTGAAGAGTCACAGTTTTATCAAAACAAAAATTATTTTAGTAAAATGGAAAATTCATTGCAGAATATATTTTGATCATCAAGTTTATTTCTCTCACTAAATAGACGAGAATAGTAATACAACAAAATTCACAGAAAAATATATAAAAGTTACATCCCAGCTAGCAAATCTTGTTTGGAAAGGGTGCTTTAGATTATGTGACTTTACATAATCAAGACTATACCAAGACTTTGGCTTTTTATGAAAAAGCCTCAAGTCGCTTTGTGTCACAGAAATCAGAGCAGCAGTAAACATACATACTAGTAAAGATAATTGAAAACACCCCTACTGAAGTGTGAGTTCTGTGAAGCAAATCTTTTCTAACATTTGTATCTTGTAGGGCACAGGTTCCTTTACAAACACAGGCAATCACCCAAGTTTGCTGTATGGAGGCCTCATTTTCCAGTTTTGTTTTATGGATAAATGCATATATTCTGTGGAACTTCTGCCATAAAGGATAGGATAGCACTTTATAAAGGTGGTTCAAGAAAGAACAGATGCCTCAACACCAACCATGCCAAAGTTAGGGCGAGAGCATAAGATTAAGGATGACAGAGAAACAAGAATTCCATTTTGAAAAATAATGAGTTTTCAAAATCTGTTTATTCCAATGCAGAACATAAATGAGACCTTTTGAAATTGTGTGAACACAAGAAAAAAAGACCCACCTTGCAATAGGCAATAGCCCGGCAGTTAGGGCACATTCGTGGGACATTCGGAGAAAGGACTTGAAACTTGGTCTCCCACATCCTAGGTGAGTGCCCTAGCCAGGCTACTGGCTCTTGGGGGGTACTTTGCTGTGTAAAAACATAAGAATGACCATACTGGGTCAGACCAATCCTTTTTTCTGACAATGGCCAGTGCCAGATTCTTCAAAGAGAAAGAACAGAACAGGGTAATTATCCAGTGATCCTTCCACGGTTGTCCAGTTCCAGGATTTGGTAGTCAGTCAGAGGCTGAGTCACGCAGAACATGGGATTGAATCCCTGAGCATCTTGGCTAATAGTTACTGATGGAGCTATACCCCATGAACTTATCTAATTATTTCTATCTCCCTCCTTCCTGAGAAATTTTTTATCAAAACTGATGTTTCCACAAAATGTTTTGGTGTAGTTTATGTGACAAAATAAATAAATAAATAAATAAAAATTAAAAAAATTCCCAGCCAGTTCTACACCAGATGACAATAACATTTGATGTATTCTGGAAACATCTAGTCAGCAATAAGACTTGTTCTTCCAGTTATGGAGCTTGCATAATTTACTCCTGGAGTAAAAGAATTATAGGGCCCACTTGCTTGTGAACATCTGTGTGCTTCTGTGGCTGGAAGCAGATGTACTCTCTCCTAAATAGTGTGTGGATTTCGGCTTGGCACACATCTGGGTAGTCCCAGCCTTGTGCAGCCTATTTTGGGCATGCTTGTCCAAGAATGTCAGTCAGATCTAAGGTGCATGAACTCCACCTCTTCTCCATCCAAGCCCCCATCACTGGTCTGGATCTTAGGCACAGGCTAGATAGACAATTTCAGATTCCGATCCTCTACCTATTTGGTGCTGTCTACAGGAGCTGCTTCTTTCAAACCACCGAATGGCAAGTGGGCTACAAATCCCATTAGAGTAATATATTAGTATGCTAATCCATGATTTATGCTCATCACCATTAATATACAATTAAAAGTGACTGGATGAAAAAAAGTATGCCCAGGATTTTCAAAAGTGACTAGATAATTCTGACTGCCCAAATTGAATGACCAGCTTGACAACTTTAAAGGGGTCTGATTTTGGAGAGTGCTGAGCACCCACCCTCAAAATAAAATCCCCAAAGTATCTCAGGTTGAGGTGAACATCCCAAAATTGAGACACTCAAAATAACTAGTAATTTCTAAATTTATGTACATGTTATGCCATTTTCAAAATACTGGACAAAGCATTGACCTACTCTGAAAAAAGTAAGGTAGTCCCCAAATATTCTTGTATAAGAACACATACATCCATGAAATTAGACAAGTACAATGACACCATACGTTTAAGAACTGGGAACTTAAAGGATGCAACTCAGCAACAAAAGGTGCAACATGAGCACCATAAAAGAAGTAGAAAAATAAACACTAATAGATTATGAACCAGCTACAGAAAAGCAATCACGAGGGCAAGAAGCCTGGCTACTGTGCTATGTGCATTAATCCTATTGTGAAGTCAGAAGAGCATGGTTTACTGTTTCATCAGCCAGAAACAGCTAAGTGTACATGAATGAGGTCAATAATTAACAAAACTTAAAGAATCAGTGTGAGATAAAAACAATGTCAAGAAAAAGCAACACCTTAGTTCTTGGCTGACTATGCGGGAAACAAAGACATTGACCTGATATCTAGGAATTAATGAATATGTACTCCAGACAGTCTTAATACATCTTCTATGATGTCTGTATTTTATGTGAGAAAAACTCAAAGTTCTAACTCAGGAAAATAACTGACTCCCACCCTATATTTCAAGCATAATAGAACTGCTTTCATGCTGTTGATGTACTATGGTAAAGCCCTTTAAAATTAATACCAGTTCAATGACTCCCTTAAAAATATACACAGCTCAACATATTTTATTCCTCTGCAGCCAAACCCTGCTGCTGTTACCCAAGCAAAACTCCCATTGACTGTGTCCCATGAACTTCAGCAAGTTTTACCCAGCTGAGAATCGTAATGAAAGCTACCTTATTGTTTATGGAAGCAACTTGGTCCAATATGTAGGGTACCAGTCCCTGCATCTTCCAATTCAGTGTTAAGTCCCCAATTCAGCAAAGCCCTTCCTGCATGTTTGAACACGTAAAATTACTTCAATGGGCCGTAAGTACATGTACCATTTAACAATGTTATGTGTGTGTCGATGGGACATAGGCACATGTTGAAGTACTTTGTTCAGTTAGGACCTTTATTCTCAGCTCTACTCTAGTTGCTGTTTGACCTTGAGCAAGTTATTCAACCTTTGAATGACGTAATTTCTCTTCTTAAAAAATGGGGACAATAATGTTTAGAAAGTGCATTACAAAGATGTGGATAAAAAGCAAATTTTTATAGACCAAATTATGGCTGGGTCTGCAGGTATGCTAGGTGTTTTAGAATAACACTTGAAGCTCCCACACACCCATGAAGGAGGCAACCATAATTTAGCTGTAGGTACAGGGGGAAGGATGGGGGTGGGGGAAAGGCTGACCAGCCAGTGCTGCCTGCTGTGTTTACTGCTTCAGAGGTGGTGTGGTCTTAGTAAGGTAGGGAATGGAGCATGTCTCCATGTATCACACTGCCAGGGCCTGGTAGGACAGGTTTCACCTTTTTAGGGTGCAGCAAATCCCATGAGTCATCATGCTTTCCCAAGAACCAAGGAGCCATTACACCTTACTAAATATTTGTCTCTTGAGACCACCATTTAAACAGTGTACTTCCTCCCTTATCTTCTTGCATATCTGTGCCCCCTAAAAGAGCCATATCTTAGAGTCATCACTCTATATCAGCAACATGAAGAACCCACTGATTTTTTAAATTTAGATTCCATACGGATACTGAGTATTAATTTAGTGGCATACTATTGCAAAATTTCCCATTATCTGTTTGAGCTTTGGCAAATTTTATGAAAACGGATTTAGAAAGATGAAAATGATTCTCTGACTTCCTGCTGATGCAATTCAGCTTTAGAATATATTTGCATGAAATCACAAAATAAAAACTAATTAACTTAGCAAAAAATACTATTGTATCCAAGACAGCCTAACTGGTAACAATCAAATAAAACTTCATTTAAATTTATGCCAATATAGTTTTATTGCAGCTAGAGCTAAATATAGCTCAAATATTATATAAAAAAATTACATAATTTAGTGTTTTGTGCACAGATTGCAACTTTTCCATTAAATTACATTTTTTATAACTTGTTCAAAGTTCTGTTACATGCTCATTTACATGCACTTGAAATAATCAAATACTACATGTTCAACCTCCAAACTACAAACAAACAGGAATGAGTCAGTTTAAACCAAGATACTCTGAGTGATCAGCAACAACATCCACTATCAGATTCTGTCTTTGATTTCAAGTCTTGCATAGAGGCGTTCAACAGGTTTTTGCAGCCAAAAGGGTAGTATCATATTCTGAAGTACAGAATTCAGAACTCCAGAGGGAATTAGTCAAATAAACACAAGTTCAGAACCCAGTCCTCAGAAACATTAAGGTCCAGATTGTAATGAACATCCAGTGGAATGCTGTGCACAAGTTAATGCTGGATTTGGCATCAGGTACAGAGTCCACAGAAAGTGCACAGAGATCTTTGTTAAGGAGTGGGACCTGATATCTGTCTTTGAGAATCCACTACCTTTACATCAGTGAAAGGTTGTCACTACCATCTTGTAATAGGTCACTTGCTTTTCATAGTCTTCAGAACAGACAAGGAAACAAGTGTCATATACACATTTCATGAAACTGGATCCCATTTCTGTCTTGTTCAAACATGCTAAACAGCATAATGCCAATGTAATATTAACCTATTTTGCTGGTTCACCCTATGGAAATTTTGGCAAGGTGATTTCCCAGCTAAGGAGGTTCTAATTTCATTTTATTTAGTTCATATATGGTCTATGGGCTTTTGTAAGTTATTTGGTTTGATGTATTGTTTGAGTCCAGCAAAGAATGAAGTACATTTATATACATTGGATTGCACCCCTGGCTTTACTTTGGACTTATAAATTATTCACTAAAAATTCTATTGCCAAGTTTGTCTTTGATGCTACTGTTCAGTATAAATAACTGAGCTGCATTTTCCTGGTAAGAGGAAAATTATGTTCCACATGTGTTTGATATGCCTTTAATGATGTAATAGTCTCCTTTCAAAAATTATTGGACCACATGGTTACATTGCTTGGAAATATATAAGAGTGGAGCTGTTGTGTTTTTATTTTTAATGTAAATTGAAGCTGTACATATCAGTACAGCTAGCCAATATTTCTATTGTACTATGGTACAAAAATATGGCAGTCATATTTGCATTTAAATAAAATGAAATATTAGCTGCCAGTGTTGTAGTCAACACAGCAATCTGAAAATGTAAACACAAGAGAAAATTAGGAAAATTCATACACAAAATATTGAGGCAGAAGAAAAACAGACTCAGGACAGCAGCAAAGGGACAGTCAGCAATGTATAAGTAACTGGGCAGGTAAAACATGGGGAAATGAGTCATCTCATAAGGTGACCCTGTTTCACACTTGAAAATATGGGATAGTATTTATTAATGTGTAATGCACTGAAGCATTGTTCATACCTGTATGGCAGAGTCAGAAGAAGAAAGCAATAGTCTACTATATGTGTGAGGAAAATATTTGAGTCCCTTAAATGACATAATAAAGTCCTCAAAGGCCATTGGTCTCATGAAGGAACAAAGAGGTTTAACAAAGAGGGGTAGTATGGGCACCAGTGAGCAGTGGCATGGGCTAGCCATGCTGAGAACAAACCTGCCTGAACCCCATGCGTACATACTAAGGGGAGTTGACCTGTGTTGCTGCTGACGGTGCTACCCCAGCTACACAATTATGTTTAGTGTGCTAACTTGATGAAAGCTAGTACAAGTATGTCTGTGTGAGCTGGGAATCATACTCCCAGATCCAAGGGCAGATGTAGCCACAGTCTCGTGAAAATCTATGCCATTTAAGGCAGCCCAATTACCCAAAAGTTCACAGAAGTTAAACACAATTTCCAGTAATTAAACTCTTTTGGTTAAAGTATTTTAGTATCTTCTTTGCAAAGCTGTATTCAATTTCTTTCCAAACAGCATGGTCTGATGCCCATTGAAATCAATATAAAGGCTCTCTGAGTTCAGTGGATGCTTGATAAAGTCTATAATGCATATTTTAAATGTCCATGGGACATGTCAGTCTGGTTATTTACAATGTATGCCTCATCGTGCTAACAAAATTTAGACATGCAAGAAGAGAGAAGTTTTTTTTCCCTATCATTTCTTTATAAATGCTGTTGGGGTATATACTTGAATAGGCTTTAATTATAATTTACTTTTTTCCTTTTTCTTTTACTTCCTGCTCCTTCAACTTCCCTTTACTCTTCAGTTTCTTCCTTAATCTGTCTAGTCACATGAACCTATTCTTGGAAATAATTACGAGGGAAAGCTACATGTCTGAATGTGATGAAATGTAGCGAGGTGGCAAGGAATTCTAGACTCATGAGCCAGCTGCTGAGAAGCCTCCCTTCCCTGCCCTTACAATTCTTGTTCTTGCTTTTGTAAACTACATAATTCCCATGACCTGTGCTGTTGTGTGAAGTTATTTCAGATATGTTCTTTGGCACAATGAATTCAGTGTCTAAGATCAGCATTTTAAGTTACATTCTGCAGAGAATGGGCACTCAGCACAGATTTCAGATCACCAGAATGATGTGTTCTTCTGAAAGTGTGCTGCATGGTGGACTAGTTGAATATTCTTCATGGCATTCCATCATAACCAGGTCTGAGTGTGCTGAAGAAACAGCACAGAGAGGCAATGAATATGTGAATATACATGGTCCATATCATCATTAGATAGGAATGGGCATAGGTTCCTGGCTAACCTAAATGCATATCTTGCTCCTCCTGTTATCTGTTTATTCAAGAGCTGCAAAAGTATCCAGAAGGACCCCAAAGCTGTGACTTACCTTGAGACACAGTTAATGGAGTATGTTACTATGATTTTAGTCAGTCCGTCAAAATGCCAGCATCATCTGTCTTGGCCTGGTTTTACTTCAGCCAGCTGCTCTTTATCTAGATCATTTCGCTCAGTCACCCAGAGATGTTTGGCATGAAGAGTGCTTAGAACAAGGTGCCTTCTGCATTAAAGAACGTCACCTAACCATATTTCCTATATATATTTTAAATATATGTAGAAAGACAAGAGGAGTATGAGATTGAATTCTGCATGAAGCCACTGGTAAGAGCTCATAAAGCAGAAATTGAGCTATCTCAAACTCTGGGATTTGTTTGACTAATAATCCAGCTGAATGAAACTCCACACATTTTTGGCCGGCATGTCAGGTAAGTCAGCAACATATGATCCATTCTGCCAAATATCCCCAATACATATAATTTCCTAATGAAGAGTCCATATAATGTAACAGTCTTACTCTGGGGGAATCCTTAGCTGCTGCCTTAAAGCAACTTGAAGTCTCTATTGGACTATCAGAGCAGTGCAAGGAAAACTTAAGAATCAAGGATCTAGCCCCTGGAAGTTTTAAACTCTTATCCTTGTGTTGTCCAGGAAAATAACATATATCATAAGAGAACACTATACTAAATGAACTGTTAATATTCAAGTTATATTTATTTAGGGTTTTTTTTTTTTGGAAACTATAATTGGAGTGCTCATCTAGAGCTCAGAATGTCCTTCACAGTCTTTTTTAAAAAAGCATTAAACAAGTCAATATGAATAGGGCTTATAAAACTATGACAAGAAATTAATTGAACCCCACACAATTCCTAGAGTTCTCCGTACACCCACTATGGTGGAGTAAGATAATAACCTAACATTGGAGGTATTTGAGAGACAAGGTGATATTTAATAGTTCCGAGGTAGAGGAGGGGGAAATTAGGTACTCATGAATCCAGGAAGCATATAGTCTTCAGAGATTTTTGCATTGTCTTTTCTGGAATATTTTAGGAAATTACTTGCTGCTTTTACAACCCAGTAAAAACATGTATTTAGAGAAGATATTTCACCCAAAATACTTACAATCCATCATCCATACATTTTTCATAAATTCTTTCCTTATGCTTTTCTTGATAGGGCTCAAGTAAAGAAGAGTGAAGATCTTTTCCAGATGTTTTGGTTTTTTTCACATCTAGAAAGATTTGTCCTTTATCTTTTATAAGAGATACACAATTGAGTCTGAGTTAATTCATCCAAGTTGGGATTGAATATCTTTTTAAATATTGAGATATCTTTCTCCAACCTTAAATCAAATAATTTAACAAATAACTAGGCCACATCATTCAGCAGGATTCTTTTTATGCAGGTGTTCAATAATCTCAGACTGTGTAGTTTTAACTGCGAGTCTAAGCTTTCTATTTTCCATTCTAAGCCAATGGTGCTCCTAATGAAAGATGAGTCAGGCATTCAACTTTACTCTATAAATACAACTTTTGCCTGCTCTTGGGATAGAATAATATGGCTTCTGTCTCATCTAGACTCTCACTCAGATTAAGGAAAAGTCCCCACAAGTTTTCTTTGTTGGGCTGTCATAAAATTCTCAAAACATCAGCTTTTCATAACATTTGCTCAAACATTTATTTCACTAACTTGTACTATTCCAGGATAAACATTTGACAATGTGTTTGCAAAGACAGTGGTGGCCATGGTTCAGGTCTCCTGAAAAATCATTGGTTGCAACAAAAAAGTTTTCCGCAGTCTTGTGCTTGGACTGTGGCATCTTCAGAAGTTTTTAAAAAGTAAAGATATCTGTCATTTATCATACACCTGTGCTATATATTTGTTACTTATTATCTGTGGAAAGCACTCAGGGATGTGCAGTAATATAGTGTATCTAATACAGTAGTCAAAGTATCCATGAGCAATCCATGAAGCCTTCTGCATGTTGGTAGTGAGGCTCCATCTCCCCCAATCCAAATCTGTTTTTTTTTATGTATCCCTTATGATTTGTGTCATGTCTATTTTAGAGGTAATTTCTCTTCATGTTCCTTTCAAGGCAACTGAGATAAAGCCATTCACACTGAACACTATCAGAACTATTATATATCTGGCATAGGGCTTGTACTCCAGAATACACAATTATTATAGGGGTTGTGATAAATGAAGGGGGGGGTGTTGTTCCCTTTTATGGACACCCAGCCAGCCAGTTAGCTATAAAATTCCTCTCTGTAGCTGTTCTCTTCTTTACCTGTAAAGGATTAAAAAGTCTGACGTATGCATAGTAAAAGGAAGTGAGTGGCCACTTGATCAAAAGAACCAATGGGAGGGCTAGAACTTTTTAAAATTGGGAAAAAAACTTTCCCTTTGTCCACCTGTTGTTCTCTGGAGAGAGGAGACACAGAGCAGCAGTGCTGTAAGAAGCTTTAAAAACCAGGTATGAAAAATCAAATCAGATCTACTTATCTGGAATCCCAGATATGTAAGTAGATCAGGGATGTCTAGGAAGATGTGATTAGATTTATTTATTTTTTTCTGTAAGGCTTGTGGACAACTCTCACCCTGTGCTAACCCCCAAATGCTTTTCGTTTGCCTGTAACCTTTAAGCTGGTCCTCAAGAAAATCATTCTTGATGCTTAATTATTCAGCAACAGCTGATTTCCTTTGTTTTCTTTCTCAGCTCTTCCCTGGAAGTGGGGCGGGGGCTTAAAGGTCTTGAGGGTACCACACAGGAAGGAATTCCCAAGTGCTCCTTTCTGGGTTCTCAAAAGAGTTTTTGTTTTTTTTTGCACTTGGGTGATGGCAGCTTCTACCCATCCAAGGTCAGAGAGAAGCTGTAACCTTGGGAATTGAATACAAGCCTGGAGTGGTCGGTATTATTTTTTAGAATCCTTGTGGGCCCCACCTTCTGCACTCAAAGTGCCAGAGTGGGGAATCAGTCTTGACAGGGGTACTATAAATTATCAAAATCTCCTTGGTGCTTTACAGACAGAGCAAGAGACAGTCCCTGCCTTGAACAAACTTGTAATATAAAACTGAAAACAAAGGGTGCAAGAAATATCAAATATACAAACAAAAAATCACATAAAATACTGCCCTTGCTGGTCTGACAGAACCTGAGTTTGCTTAGTTTCATGGCATATTGCAAGGCTCATTCAGTTGCTCTGACTTTTGCTGGCAAGGCAGAGGATACATATCGGAAGGAGCTCCTCTGTGGAGATTTAATTGAAGCCTTTTAACTAAGTTTCATTCCTTTTGCCTATCTACAGCAGATGATTCCATTCATAAATTTATCAAGCTGTATCTTAAAACTAAATTAGGTTGTTTGCCCCCACAATTCCTACTGGGAGGCTGTTCCAAAACCTCATTTCTCTGATGGTTAGAAATCATTTTTCTAATTTCCATCTTAACTTATTCATGGGCAGACTTCAGATTAGAAACCTTGTCCCTCACTATCATTTTTGGATTTCTACAGGATTCCTCTTATCCACCAGAACTTTCAGTGCTGAGTTACTTTTCCCTGAGAGCTACAAGAATTGCCTCAACACATGCTGCGTAGCAAGTCTTATTGCAAAATGGACTACATCCCATTTGTTCACATACTCCCTGTGTTCTTTTTTCATTTTCACCTTCCTGACAACTTTCACTGGGACCTTTACACCACCTTTTTTCTTCTTGAAATCCTTCATTAAAACCTATTTCCTTCATGAAATATTAATCCCTGTCCATTCCTCAAATCAGTAGAGTGATAAGTCTGCACAAGTGGAAGAATAAGTGAGGAAGTCAGTAGAAGTAAAGAAACATACCTCAACCAATGGATTTGTAGAAATCTTTTGTATTTATTTTTATGTAGGCTAAAAAAATATGAAGCAGATAGAATTCTAATTAGATAAAAATTGAAGCAATTTCTGTCCTGAAAAAGTTAACAATCTGTCCAGAAATGTTAAGTCAGATGCACATTGCTTTAGTCCATTAAGGGAAAGACAGGCTCTTATTATCATTGCTTTTCAAAAAGCTACAATCAGAAAAATAGAGTGTTATTTACAACTGAAAATTATAGAGAACTGGGCAAGTCTGTAAAATGTGTGCAGCTTCTGAAGGAAGTTCATCCTTTCCATCAGAAAGGTTGTTGCACAGGCATGTCAGTTTTAGGCACATGTTTAGTGCTAATATCATAAAGTTATCAATACAAAGAGACATAAAACACTATATCAGGGGTCGGCAACCTTTCAGAAGTGGTGTGCTGGGTCTTTATTTATTCACTCTAAGATTTTGTATGCCAGTAATACATTTTAACCTTTTTAGAAGGTCTCTTTTTATAAGTCTGTAATATATAACTAAACTATTGTTGTATGTAAAGTAAATAAGGTTTCAAAATATTTAGGAAGCTTAATTTAAAATTAAATTAAAATGCAGAGCCCCCTGGCCAGGACCCACGCAGTGTGAGTGCCACTGAAAATCAGCTTGCACTGATTTACTAATAAAACAGGCTACATTGAAAAACTGAAACCGCACTCCCATATCATTGGAGTATTAATATACACACACACACACACACACAGACTCATTTCTGACATTAGCTGACAAGTTCAGTCTTATACAGTTTAGTTTGTGTCAAAATGACAGAGAGAAGAAACTGGTAAACAAGATTACATACCTTCCTGCAGCAGATTCACTAGTCTTGGTGTAAGGAGGTAAATTCTTGCCAACTGAGCTCTCTACAGTCATTAAGTAACATATTCTGCTCTAACTCCTGTGTGCTCTTTGTATCACAGTGGCTCTCCTCCAATAGTCAGTTTTTTTGCACCTTCTACAGAATGAACCCCTCAGTGATACTATTTGACAACAACTAGATAGTTTCTTTTCTTGCATATGGGTCCATCTACAGGTCTGTGGTATTAATTTAGATGGAATATATGGGCTTAGAGAGCCAAAAGTGTTAACACCTGGATCACCTGGATCAATCGGTCTTCAGCTGTTAAGACTGCGCTGATCACTACACATCCACCATTCTTCTCACATTCTTGCCTTTCTTCTCCACGTTCATCTGAAACATTTAACAATGTCATCTTCCCATCTTCTTGGAGGCCCACCAGATGGTCTTTTCTGTTCTCGCAGGTACCACTCAGTAATGATTGCAGTCAACCTATTGTCTGTGAGCCATGCTATGTGGCTTGCCCATCGTATCTTATTATATCTGCTTTCCATGACAATATCTTTCACGCTGCTGCGTTCTCTAGTCATTTCATTTGGGATACGATCCAGAAGGGAAATTCCCAACATAGCTCGTTCCATTGCCCTTTCAGCTACCAACAGCTGCTGTTCTTCTCTCTTTGTCAGTGCGCACGTTTCACTGCTCCATTTATGTTAACACCACTTCTCCAATTGATCTTGTTCATAACCATTTTGAGGCAGGCAGTAAATAGTTTCAGTGAAATCGTGTCTCCTTGCTTTACGCCTTTCTCGATTGGGATGCGGAAGGGAGTTTCGAGGAGAGTAATGTCTGTTGTACATCCAGTATTTTCTTCCTTTAACAGACTGATGTACTGCGGGGTAATGCCCTGCTCTGTGAGTGCCTTTAATATTGCGTTGAACTTGACGCTATCAAAGGCCTTTTCATAGTCAACGAAAGCAATGCACAACAGGAGTTTGTATTCCCTTGCTCTTTCTAAGAGCTGGCTAAGGATAAATATATGGTCGATCATGCTGAAATTTCTTCGAAACCCTGCCTGCTCTCTCGGCTGCTGTTCATCCAATCTCTGTGAGAGTCGGTTCGTTATCACCTTGTAAAGAGTTTATAGATATGAGAGAGGCATATAGGGTGATAGTTCTTAAGATTTTCTCGATCCCCCTTCTTGTACAGCAAGATGGTATTCAATGCCTTCCAGCTTGATGGTATTTTCCCTTCTTCGAGATATCAACTGAATCTTAAAGTGAGGGCCTTCCAAAGTTTTTCACCTCCTGCAGAAATAATTTCTGACATTATTCCATCTTTGCCTGGAGCTTTTCCCTTCTTCATCTAGTGTAGTGCCCTTCGGACTTTGCTGACGATTATTGGGGGTACACGTTCTTCTGACACTTGGAGCACTGGGAGAGGGACATTGATTCTTGATTTGAACAGTTCTGTATAGAAGTCCTTGCAGACCTGCTCCATCCCTGCTCTGTCAATTACTGTCTCTCCATCCTTGTTCTTCAATGCTGTTACGCTCAATCTATACAGCGCCAATTCCCTCTTGCATATCCTGAGGCTCTTGTGTGAATCAGATGTTTTAAGGAAAATTTCTTTCCGAAGTTCTCAAAGTTGTCCTTCAGTTTTCGCTGTATAAGCTTGCACAGAATGGAGTACACAAGGTTGTTATCTGAGCTCCTTTTCATATTTCTCTTCTTCTCTAACAAGCTTTTTCATTTCATTCGAGATTCTTCTCTTTGCCTTCTTCATCTTTTCAATTTCAGCTGCTTTTATGCAATGTCTCAGCTTCTCAACAAAGATACTATAGTCCTCATCACACTTTTCAATCACCACCAGTCAAACCCAGAAATCATTTTCTTCAGCTTTGCTTCATCGAATGTCTTTGGGCACTGTTTCCTGTTTGCCATCTGTAAAGCTTTCTTTTCCACTACTTCGTCGAAAATCAACTTCTCTCTAAGCAGGTGATGGTCACTGCCAGTGCTGAAGGGCTGCACCTCAGATGTCTTGAACGATGCACCTTTTATTGACTAAAATATAGTCTATTTCATCCGTACTCTTCGCGTTTGGCATGATCCATGTCCACCTTTTTGTGATCTTTTTTTCATACCAGGTGTTTGCCACGTTCAGTTCTTTCATTTCTGCCATCGTTACCAGCCTCTCTTCTCTTTCATTTATTTCGCCGTTGCCTTATCTCCCTATGAACCTTTTGCCAGCTTTCCCTCACCCGACCTTAGTGTTGAAATCTCCCATCGTGATAGTGTAAGTGGACTTTTGCGCGAGGGCTCTTTCGAGCTCTTGGTAGAGTTCTTCCACTTCTTTGTCCTCACTTGCACATGTGGGAGCGTAGGCCTGGATGACCTTGAGGCTAGCTTTTGACTCCATCTGAAGATGCAGCACACCAATACATGATGATATTAGCTGGCATTATCTGACTTTCAAAACCCAATCCTTACTGATGATAAATTCGACTCCTCCAATGTTTCTAGCACCATCTCCCTTTCCGAGCCTCACAGTGCTTCCATCCTTCCAGCTGACTTCCAACTCCTTCTTTCATTGGGTTTCGCAGATACCAAGGATATCGCATCTTATCCTTTTCTTCTTCTCCTTCAGATGGTTTAACCTTTCCTCCCTCACCAGCGACCTACAATTGTAAGTACACACAACGAAGGTTGTCCTTTTCCATGTTGGTCTAGCACCTGACATTTTTAGCAACCTCTCGTCGCTCATTTTCCACTCTACCACTGAAGAATGGTTCTTTGACAAACAGGGAACTAAGACCCATTTACTCGTGCTGTTTTAGCCATTAACTTTAAGCTATACCACTGGCTAGGCAGGCAGGCATAAGCGTTAACATGATTCTGAAAGCGTCCACATGAAACAATTTTAACCAAGGGATCTGGTATAGCCTGCTTAGTACCATGGCAAACAGACCAGTAAAAAAACCCATTTAACTTTGTATTAAGGACACAGAAAAGAAGAGAAACAGCTAAAGCATTTGAAATTTAAAGTATTAATTAAGTTTTTCATTTTAACAACATCTCTCCCCTTTTCCTTTAGCTGGATAGAGATTTTACAAGGGGAAAAAAACTTGTTTCAAATTTGTTTTGAAAATCTTTTAGATGGTATTAAAGAACTATTAAAGAACTACTGTTTTTTTTGGAGAAAAGTGAAGAAGTTAGTTGATATGGACTGGATCTGTTGTAGTTGTTGTTAAAGTCCAAATCTGTTTGCTAGAAGGCAAAAATAGACAAACATGCACAAAGGGGGAAAGGGAAGAGCAGCAAAGATAGAAAATGCAGCTTCTGTCTCTGATGTTGAGTCTCACTTGCGATCTCATTGCTGGAAAAAATTCAGGCACAGCACAAGGTCTTATCAGCCACTCTGGGACCTGGCAAATTCATACCATCATTGGGCTGTTTAGGGCACTACTTTTGTCTGCCTCTCTGATCACAGGCTTACAGCAATATTGTACAATATGCAGTCTTGGCTGGCTAAACCAGATTCTGATTAGATAGAAGTAAAAGGGAGAAAGAAAGGAAAGAGCAGAAATAAGGTGGGGAAGGAAGAGTATGTATGCAGGGTGGAGAGGATGTGTGTGTGTGTGGGTGGGTGGAGTGTGTGTGGGTGGGTGGGTGGAGGGTGTGTGTGTGATGAAGTTTCACATTCCAGCTGGTATTTGGGATTCAGCTGGAGTTGGTGAAGGTAGCAATGTCATCTGGCTCACTCACTGGCCCAGTCTGGTGAGGACCTCTCTCAGGATTAGGGTCAAGAAGATCTGGGGTCTCAGAAGATGGTGGGAATGGCAACCATGCTGGTGAATCTCGCTCCAGTAGCCAGTTTTTCTCCCCAAAGTCTCTTTGTAAAAGGATCCTAGAAGGGAGTGATGGGCAGAATAGCCCACCCCCTTATTATTTTGTTCACTAATTTGGTCTAATTTCTGACCCCAATTTTGTTTTTTTGTTTTTTTAAATTTTCTGTTCTTAACTCAAGGACTATATTATGATCATGCCTGGTAAACGAGAGGAGTTCTCAGTAGGCCTTTTTGTTTGGAATAATTCAGTCTGCCTCCCTTTAATACCTTCCCTCTCCCTCAACATTTGTCACTGTAAGTGACATGTCATTGTGAACTTTCATTTACTTTTTACAGTTGACCTCACAATTACAGTAAATTTGTAGGCCCAATTATTACAACAGATATTATATCTTCCTGGCTTTGTATACTGCCAACTGTACAAGGGCGAAGCTATTATCTGAAACACGTGCACTGCCAGATCTGTTGCCTATCTCCATAGCCTGCTGTAATCTTTAGAGGCAGAAACAATTACACATTTTATAACCTACTGTATCAAATGCATTAGCCCACAGATAAGAGCATGTTAACAAGAGTCCAGATAAAGAACAAAAGCTAGCTACCATAAGAAAAGCTTCTTCTTTGAAGCTAATGTGTATGCTATAGTGTATGCCCAGTTGAACTCATCATACATAATACCTAGAAACAACCTACCCAAAAATTATCTGCTTCTGTGGCAACACAAAGTCTGGGAGAGTGACATCATGAATGTCACCATAGATTCTATTCTGAACTCTCCATTTGTGCCTTACCTACTTGGCTAATGGACATTTTTTTCTATGTAGCCATAATGAGATTTCTTTATAAGCATATTAGAGAATGTTGTTTGAAAGATTAGTTATTTTCATCAAATATTGGGAATGATATCACCAATAGGAAGCTTTTTTCCCCTGAATTTAATGAGAAACATTTATTTCAAAAAATGTACCAGCATCCATTACTAGGCACTTATGAACTATGTTTATATTAGTCAGCTATAAAATGACAAATATCAACTGTAATGAATTCTTATCTCTCTAGTGTCATTGATTCCATTTCTTCATCTCAATCTTCCTTTTAGTACTTAGTCTTAACATCTCCACTGATAAAGTAGTTTGTGTCCTGGACACCATCTCTTCTGGCAGTAAGGTAATTCATCCTTAGTTTCTCTTCTGATAAAATAGTTTGACCCCCGCCCCAGCTAAATCTCCTTAGGAGCTCTCTTCTTAGTATAAAAAAAGTATAAACAAACAACAAAACAGTCTTTGTGTCCTTCCTCATGGCTCAAATCTTACTCTCTTGATGCAAATGTTGGAAGATCCAGTCAAGGTGCCCCAAAGTGACAACTAGTACTTCTACTATTATTACTTTTTTCTACATTTTCATCCCCAGAATCCTACCTCTTCAGGTCTTCAACAGTGTATCCTTCCCGGCATCCTGTTGGGTTTTTTTAAACCATCCTTTTCTGCATCCTGCTCCTGGAATTAGTGCTTCCCCAGATTTCTTTGCAAAAAGCTCCAAAATAGGTCTAATCTCTTTGAAGGAAATTCCCAGCAAACAGCCAGAACCCCTTCCTTTCTGAGGAAAGGCTGCATTTTATATAGCCCTGTCCCCAGTCACATGGTTCCTTGTTGGTCACATGAGATCTCTGGGAATCCCCACAACCATCCTAAATGTCTGGCTTTAAAGGGCCAAGCCTCAGTAATAGGCACTTGAGCAGCACCTGCTCCTCAAGGGACAAGCACACTCCGTTACACCAGCATTTCATCTTAAAAGTCAGCAATAAATTACCCTTCTCCAAAACAACTTAAAACCCTCAGTCCCAATTATCATGATTAAACTAAACCAAAATTCATTCTTGACCAGAAAAATAAGAGCTTGTTTATTGGGTGTGAATAGCAGTGCACACCAAAGTGCTGCTCTGTAACTCCCCCATGTGGATGCTGCAGGCACAAACTGAAAGGTCCCTAGCTTGAATTCATGTAATCCTGTAATGTAAACATTAATGCAAACAGGGAGCCTTTTAGGTCATGCCCACAGCACCCACATAAGGGAGTTACAACACTTTGGTGAGCACAGCTATTCACATCAGGTAGGCTGAACTGCATAACCTAAGTCTTGCACTGTGCTCTGATGCTCATTTGATTCAGACTCTGGCAAACCACTGGAGGAAATGAATTCTGAATTGGCATTCTTCTAAGAATGCCAGGGCTTTGATATAAAGAGTTTAATTCCAGGAACAGACAGTGAAAGAGATGCAATGGATCTTATCTCCCACACAAAACCAACAATTTAATCAATTCATTAAACTGATTTCTTTTCACAAATTATCCCAGAACAGACAAATTCTTTTGCATTTGTTATTCAAAATTATTCCACAAATGGTTTATGTGAATTATTTTAGTACATGGATTTCAGCTGTTTTGACATTTAAAGAAATGTGCCTTAGTCATGACTAGGGTTGCCAATTTTGGTTGGTCATATTCCAGGAGATTTTATCACATGACAATCTTTAATTAAAGATTAATGTTTAATTACTGGAGACTCCAGGACAATCCTGGCAACGCTTTCCCCAACATATTATGGTGGTTCTTGACAGCCATAAATTCTTTCATTCTACCAGAATCTTACAGTTTTTACAAACCATGAACATACTTTGTGTGGTTCTGGGTAAATGTCATCAGTCACTCCTTCCTCTGAGAAAGCAATGGCAGACAAGCATTTCGCGCCTTTTTTCCCTGGATTGCCCTGGCAGATGCCATAGCATGGCAATCATGGAGCCTGTTTTGCCTTTTGTGACTGTCACCGTATGTGTACTAGATGCCGCTGACAGAGGCGATTCAGCAGCACTACACGGCAGCATGCTTTTGCTTTTGCATGACAGCAGAGATGGTTACCAGCCATACTGTACCATCTACCAATCCATAAATTGGTAAAAAGATGATCATGGCTACCAGTCGTTTTGCACCATTTGCTGCTGTCATAAGTGCCCCTGGCTGCTCTTAGCCAGGGGCGCAAAAGCCAAAATTGGGAATGACTCCCAGAGTCAATCCCTCCTTTTTGGTATCTAAAAATAGAATCAGTCCTGCCTAGAATATGGGCAAGTGTACTAGAGAACCACTGTATCAGAGAGCACAGCTGCTCTGTGTCAAAGCCTGTATAACAGAATAAAAAGAGATCCACTGGGCTTTACATCAGCCGCTGGGAGGAGTTTGACAATGAGAAGGATTGAAAGCAATAGGGGAAAAAATAGAGAATGAAAAGAAAGAAACAAGAGAAAATTATATATCAGAAGAAATAAGAGGAAAAAATCTAATGAAATAAGGGAAATAGGAAACAAGAACAGTGGGGGTAGTGTAGTGGGGGTTATATGGCCCCCATTACTGTAGTATGCCTTACAATGTTTAATATATTTATCCTTACAACACCTTTGAGGGGTAATTAAGTGCAGTTATCCCCATAGGGAACAGTTATCCCCAAGGAAGTCGTTAGCAGAGCAGGAAGCCCAGGTTCCCTATGTCATAAATTAGCACTATAACCAATGGACCATCCTTTTAATATCTGTTTTCACCTGTCTCTGAAGCAAAGTGCACAACTGTTTTGGAGGCCCCTGTGTTTTGTTTGTTTATGATAGACAGTAACTTCTTGTTATTGCATGTTATTGTAGAAGATAATCCCATATAAAAAGGGTAACAGTTTATAAAATATGTTTTGAAATACCTTAAAATATTCTAAAATGCAGAAAATTCCATCTACTATTTAACATTATTAAAGAGAAGACCTCCCAGGTTCTGACTTGGGTTTTGTTCCTGCTAGCCCTCCCGCCAGTTGTGCCCCTGACCATGCAGAATTTATGTAGAGAGATACCCACTTGGGGCAAAGGACTTCCTGACTGATATATTCATGTTTGTGTTGCCCACACTGCAGTTTTGTTTGACTTCTCAATATGCAAGGAGACCTTAGGAATCTTTGCTATTTAAATATTGAGTGAGGCTTATTCTGTAATTATTGTTCTTCTGGTTTTTTCCCTTGAGGGGAGAGACAAGAAAAGAAAGGGTGCAAGAGGCAGGTAAGAGAGACATGACGGGAGGCCTCTTTAGGGAAGTGCAGCACAAAATCTTACAAAAGAGAAATACTATTCAGAAATCAAGGGAATCAGCTAAAATCAGGAAAGGCAATGCACAATTTAAAACAATATTTTAAAAGTTTAGTATGAGATAAGAATGTGCCTTTGGTTTTCAGTTAGGGATAAGTGATCCTCTTGCTGTTCAAGGGTTTGTGAGCTTATTGAACTATTTTTTAAAAGGATACCTATACTAGTGCACAGTCCAGTTACCCAGACTAAGTTCTGAATGAACCTGATCCAAAGCCCACAGAAATCAACAAAAAGTCAACAGGCTTTAGATCAGGCACTGATGGCCCCAATTCAGCAAAATGTTTTAAGCAAATGATAATTGCAACTCCCTTCAGTAAAGCTCTTAAAAAGTGTGAGGGTTTTACTGAATAAGGATGTTTCACCCAAACGGGATGTAAGTATGTGCCTGAAGTTAACAATATGCTTTGATGCCTTTCTGAATAAGGATATACTGTAATTTGCAGCCTAAGTGAGGAAGAAAAGTAAAATTATCTCTTCAAACTACTATTACAAATCTATTAGGGAACTAAGTTAGGTTTTAAATTGTGTATCATATCTTTGCTCAGACAGGAAATAGCTAACATTCTCATTTATTTTACATCTTTTCTTTTCTCAATACTATATTTTAATTAATCTCAGAGCAGAGGTCAACATTTAGCATATGAATTCACAACATAATCCATACAATCTTTGGTTAATACTAGTCTTCCCTGAGCATTCCTCACTTTTTATCAAATATATACTAATTAACCTACCTGTACTTCTTTATAATTACTCACATAGAGGATAAGTTACTTAAAATGCTAATAGCTTTATTAAATACACAGAATTAATTTCTTCACACTTTGAGGTCATTCTGAAATAAGCATACTAAGAATTTATAGAATGTTTTATCTCTTCAAAGCACTTACAAACTTCAAGCTAATTAAATGATACTTTAAAAAGTCTCTTTAAAGGAAATTTGAATTTATAAAACTAGTTGTAAAAATATTAGACTTTATCCTTTATGTTTATTCACAGGTGACAACTTAATTGGATCTTGTGGGCCAGATCCTTAGCTGCTATGAATTGATATAATGCCATTAACTTCCATGGAACTATGTCAATTTACACCCTATGAGGGTCTCGCCCTGTATTTGCAATATTTATATTATCTTGTTTGATTTGCATATGGGAAAACATACATTCAAATACAACTTTATTTTATATCACAACATTCATATAAACAGTCTTGCAAAACAGGTAGTCTCCATTTGCTTGTAAGATTTATTCATGATTTTTTTTAAAACTCCATGGATTAATTATGAGCAGTTCTCTGAGTACTGAGCATGTTTTTTATATTTTAATACTTGGTTGTGCTGAGATTGTTTTTCTATTCTGCCCTATCTAGTCCACATTTTAGCATTCAGTTTTGGGAACTGCCTCACTGTGATGGCTACTTTAGAGTGGCTTAGAAGACTGAGATTGCCAGGAGTTGGGAATCTGGAGACTTGAAGAGAGAAAATAATTTGTGAACATTTCAATTCTGCAATCCTGTGGTAACAGGCAGTTGAGGCCAGATTCTCAAAAGTACTTTGGTGTCGCAATACCCAACCCCTAGGTCCCTCCTGCCAAGTGGAATCCTCAGTTATTTAGGCACCCTAACACATAAATTTTCAGTGGAGTAGAAACTTGAACCTGGATCTCCCATGGGAGCATCCCAACCACTAGACATATGTCACTGTGCCTCAGTGGGTCACAGCAGAGACTGCCAGATTCAGGACAAACTGCTGAGAAATAGAGCAGACTCACCCCAACTGGTGGCTATACTATCATTAGATATATCAAGCCAATAACAAAAGTAAACTTATCTTTCACCACACTAGTTAACAAGAAGTAAAAAATGCAGTCTCCTTCGGCATTCCAGCCTTTGTCTCACCACTCAGTCACTGGACTCTATGCTGAGTGGTTACTGAAAACCAGTTTAATCAAATATAGAGTCCTTACAATCTCAAGAGATCAGCCACTTAACTAGGTCAAAATATAATTCAGAATTTACCCAATAATCATGCTGCTGCCAATCCTTTAGTAACTAAAATCTAAAGTATCAGAGGGGTAGCTGTGTTAGTCTCGATCTGTAAAAAGTGACAAAGAGTACTGTGGCACCTTATAGACTAACAGACATATTGGAGCATAAGCCACGTGCATCTGACGAAGTGGGTATTCACCCACGAAAGCTCATACTCCAATACGTCTGTTAGTCTATAAGGTGCCACAGGACTCTTTGTCACTTTTTAAAATCTTTAATTAAGGTTTATTAATAAAATAAAAAGAGAATTAAAATGGTTAATAGATCATATACATACAATAATTGCAATGACCTTATATCAAGTTGTTATAGACTGCTATATTGTAAAGTTTCTCTGGTCACTTACAGAAGATTGGAAGATCCTCAGTCCATAGTTCAAGATGCTCTTTTTAGTTGTAAGCCCATAGTCCAGAGAATCAGGGCAGAAAAGAGGCAAAATGGATTTATTTCAGTGGTCTTTTATACCCTTTGCCATGTGCCTGGAAATTTTCTGTTTCAAACAAAGCTCACAGCCCAGTTTGTGGAAGGTTACTGGCACAAGATGTCCAGAGTCACATGAGCATATCACAGGTCCTTACATGGCTTGATGACTCACACGGGCAGCCATTGCCCATATCCACACTAAGGCATCCACAGGAAGATCTATCTGGGCAGAATGAGTTTCTTCTATGGCCCATTTTTAGAGTGAAGTGTCCTTAATGGGCCATCAAACTTTAATAGTCCATTCACAATGTGCTGGCTAAACTAGATGTAAACTATCTTGTTGTTACCCCTAGAACAAGTGCCTCTGAGATATAGGTATATAGCCAATATTCATAGCTTCCGATACAGTGATGAAACACGGATTTAAATAGGACAATCTTATTTAGCAAATCATAACTTTTCCATTGACACCTTACATGACATACTTTGTACAAGATTTGTTGCAGTTCTCTAACAGTGACAATATCAATAATATACATGGTCATATTTCATTCATACAGGATCATCCCACAGATTCACTCAGTCTTTATCTGGTCCAATAATTATCTAATTATTTATATAAAGTGGAACAGCGCCATCAGGAGGGATTGAGACAGACCGACCCCAGTATAACCCAGTACATACATATACTGTGGCAAATGGCTGATGCTACAGCGGTGGCTCCTGCATTTTTCCTTAGTGTAGTGGGTCAGGGTGCTGCCCCTTGCCCCTATTCTTGAGCGTCATGGCCTCTGCTCATGCCCCGCTGGGGGAGGGAGAGGAGCAGGGAAGGGACTAGGTCCACCACCTACTCTGGGTCCAAGCCCCTTCAGCTTTGTGGGCTGCTTACCCTCTTCCTGCTTGGGCAGGGTTTCCCTTCCCCTGGTACTCTGGTCTTCTGGTTAACATTACTTCTCCAACTCTAGTCAACTCTCCTTCCCTTCCCCGGTCTTACTGAAGCAGGGGTTTTTATTAGGTCTCAGGTGGGGCCTTAATTGGCTCCAGGTGCTCTAATTACCCTGGAGTAATCTCTCCTTAGTCCACAGGGAATAAGGCTCTGAACATGTTAGGGCTTATATACCTCCCATCTATCACTATCCTGCTGTCCTCTGGCCCTACTGTATCACATATTTCTCCTCCACCCACACACCCCACCCCGCTCAACACCATAGGGTTGGGCTACTTGGGATGAGAGGCAGTGCTGTTAATAGAGGCCATCATTGTTGTCATGTTGGGTTCCGGCCCTATGCAGTACCCAGAAGTGGAAGGGTTGCAGGGACAGGAATCATCTAGTCACTCTAGTGTTCTTCTCCTTGTTCATGTGCATCCACTGGAGCATGGTTGGTCACGATAGTGAACTGCCCCCCCAGTAGGTAGTATTGGAGTGTTTCCGTGGCCCATTTAACTGCCAGACATTCTTTTTTGACGATGGCATACCGCTGCTCCCTGGGGAGGAGTTTCGGCTGAGGTATAGGATCGGGTGCTCCTCCTCCCCCACCACCTGTGAGAGGATGGCCCCTACTCCTACTTTCGAGGCATCCGTCTGTAGGATGAATTTCTTATCAAAGTCTGGGGCTATGAGCAATGGGTGACTGCAAAGGGCTGTCCTTAAGTCCGTGAATGCTTCTTCTATCACATCAGTCCACTTTACTATATCTGGGCCCCGAGCTTTTATCAGGTCTGTCAGCAGCCATGCCCTTGTGGCAAAGTGTGGGATGAACCTGCGTAGTACTCCACTATCCCTAAAAATTCTCTGACTTGCTTTTTTTGAACCGGTGAGGGCCAACTCTGTATTGTCTCTACTTTATTTCATTGGGGTTTCACCAAGCCCCTTCCTACTACCTACCCAAGGTATCTGGCCTCAGCTAGCCCTATAACACACTTGAGAGGGTTGGTGATAAGGTCAGCCTGTATAAGAGCTTCTAGCACCACTTCTACTTTTGGATGACTATGTCCTCTAAATAGGCAGCAGCATACTTGGCATGAGGTCCTAGTAATTTGTCCAGTAATTGTTGGAATGTTGAGGAAGCCCTATTGAGTCCAAAAGAGAGGTCGGTATATTGAAAAAGGCTGTTGGGAGTAGAGAAGGCAGTCTTCTCCTTGGCATCTGAGCCAGGGGGATCTGCCAGTAGCCTTCTGTCAGGTCCAGGGTAGTCAAGTATCGGGCCTTGCCTAATTGATCAACTAGCTTATTGATGCTTGGTGTCTGGTAGGCATCACATTAATCTATTTCGTTCAACTTCCAGAAGTCATTACAAAACCTCAGGGTGCTGTCAGGCTTGGGGACCAGAACAATAGGGCTGGACCACTGGCTGTGGGATTCTTCAATAAGCCCGAGTTCCAGCATGCTCCTCAATTCCATCCTAATTTCTTCACTTTTTCTCTCTGGTATTTGGTACGGTTTTATGATTGCCCTTGCCCCAGGATAGGTGACAATATGGTGTTGGACCACTGTCACATGGCCTAGCTCCATGGAGAACACATCTTGGTTCTGCTGGATCATATCAATGACCTCTGTTCGTTATTCTGGGGTTAATTTCAGGGATATCCTCACCTACCTCTATACACACTGTGACAAAGTTCCTCCTTTACCTTAGTGGGTCCTGCACTTATTGGCGGATTTGCTTGCCTCACAGATTCACCCTGTAGGTCAGCAAACAGCCCAGAGACCTTCCTCTCTGGTAGAAGACACAGTCCAGGTCAATTCCTCCTGTGTTTGATCAGGAGTTGGGAAGTTTGTGGGGAGCTCGGGCCCACCCTCTACTCTGGGTTCCATCCCAGGGCCCTGTGGACTGCAGCTGTCTAGAGTGCCTCCTGGTACAGTTTCGCGACAGCTACAACTCCCTGGACTACTTCTCCATGGCCTCCTCCCAACACCTTCTTTGTCCTCACCACCGGACCTTCCTCCAGCACTTCCAGCACTTCCTCCAGCACTATGCCTACTCACTCTCAGCTTCTTTCACGCCTCTTGCTCCTAGTTCCTCACACGCACTTCTCTCCTCTGGCTCCCTTTGGCCGGACTGGAGTGAGCCCTTTTATAGTATCAGGGGGGCCTTAATTAGAGTCAGGTGATTAACAGCCTCACCTGACTCTTAGCAGGTTAATTAGAGTCAGGTGTTCTCATTAGCCTGGAGCAGCCCCTGCTCTGGTCACTCAGGGAACAGAAAACTGCTAATCCAGTGGCCAGTATATCTCCCTTCTACTACTCTGCTGTTCCCAACTGGCCTGAGTCTATCACAACACACACACATTAAGCACAAATATTGTAGCAGTAATATAGCTTAAACTGGCCCATACCATAATCCTGTTCACTTATGCCAAGTATCCCATAACACTTTGCATTTGCTGAAGTAAGCATTTGGCACAAGTAGATAAGAAACTTTTAAAAATCAAGATACTTTTTAAAAATCTATGTCTTAGTACAAGCTAGGGAATTACCTTCATGGATCATTACCTGGAATGCTAGTATCCACAAGAAAAATAAGGAAGGAACAGAACAACCAAGTTAGAGAACTGGAACAAACTGACGGGTTGGATTTTAGTGATGTGCAAAGAAATGTGTAACGTCTAAAATATAAATAATACCAGCTGAAATGTGTAACTTGGGCACATAGCTTCTGCTTACAATGAATGTAACATTGTTGCACAGGATGACTCCTCAGAGACTGGTATTGTATAGAATCTTTTTCCTGTACCGTATTAATAAGCATGACTGACGTTGGTTATCTGGTCTCTTGAGTATATTTCATAATGAACCAAAGTGTGATCAAGCAATTGACTATACAATTTATCAACACCCATAACCTGGTGTTTAGGGCACTCACTTAGGATGAGGCGACTTAGTAGGTAAGTATCTCATAGGCACTGCAAGTTAATTTTGATGTCAGCTAAAGGAAAAATAGCTGATTTGAAAGATAATAGATTGGGTGAAGCAAAATTTATAAACCTGACCAATGTGTAACTTCAGCTCAGAATGGCAAGGGACAAATGTCTCCATCCAACTTTAATAAAATTATTTCTCTGAGCCAATTTTTGATTGGGACAGAAGTATTACTCAATACTTGAGCTAATACCCGCATTATGTTTTGTAACTAAACCTATTTAGCTTATACTCTGCACATCTGAGAATTAGCTTATTAGGGAGCTCACTAAAGTTGGTTTAAAAAGAATTAATTAGATGGCCAAAAAGCCACAGTTCCACAATTAAGAAAAAGGACAACTGTAGCTAAAATCCCATGCTGGTTCAGTGGCAAAGTGAAGGCAGTTGTTAGAAATAAAAAAAAACAATATATAACAAATCGAGGCGGTGGGGATAGGGAAAACAGCACTTGATATAAATTAGAATTTATGAAATGTAGAAGATTTATAAGGAGTGCTAGAGACAGAGAAAAATCCCTGGCTGGAAGGAGTAAGGAGTTTTTAGAGTATATTAGGAACAGAAGAAATCCTAGAAATAATCTAGACCCATTGCTAGACAGAGAAGATAAAATTGTTAATAATAATGAAGAAAAGGCAAAAGTATTCAATAAAATTTTGTTCTGTATTGGAAAAAAAGCAGGATAAGATATTCATATCGCTTCAGGATGATGAAATACATTCCAGTCCATTATAACTGAGGAGGATGTTCGACAGCATCTTCTAGGGTAAACATTTTTTAGATCAGCAGGCCTGGATAACTTTTATGCAAGTAACCTCAAAGAGCTGGCTGAGATGACCTCTTGCGTGCTGGTTTTAATTTTTAATAAATCTTGAAATATTGAGGAAGTTTCAAGAAGAACGGAGGAGTGCTAATATTGTCCAGTATTAGGCTGGTTAACCAGACATCAATCCCAGGCAAAATAATGGAAAAGCTGATATGGGATTCAGTTGATAAAGAATTAAAGGATAGGAATATAATTAATGTCAGTCAACATGTTTTTATAGAAAATAGGTCTTGTTAAATAAACTTTATTTCATTCATTAATTATATGACAAGTTTTTTTTTGATAAAGGGAACTGTGTAGATGTAATACATTTTGTAAAGTGTTTGATTTAGCACCACATGACATTCTGATTAAGAAAATAGCACTATAATTATCAATAGAGCATACATTAAATGGATTAAGAAGTGACTGACAGATCTCAAACAAATGTCATCAGTGGGGAATTGTCATTGAATGGGGCCCATGAGCTGGGTCCATTCAAACAAAATGTGTTTTAATACTGTGTAGCGAGGTCAACGACTCACTGGTGCAGTGCCTCCTGCTGGTCATCTTGGGAATTAGCTCAACTCCTGCTCTGGATTGCCCTCTGCTGGCCAGTGGGTCACCTGCCTTAGGCCCCATATCCCTCCCAGACCTCAGTTCCCCTTTCCCTCGGGGTTCTTCCCCACAGCAGTGCCCCCTTACTCTGGGTTTCCCCTCCCAGGGGAACCCCCAACCCTCTAAACCCACCTTGCCTCAGTGGCTACTGCCAGTCATCATCTAGCCCCCGCTCACTGGGGCAGACTGCAGTCTGTAATGGCCACTCATCAATGGCAATGATTTAGGACCGGCTGCCTCTGCCTATCCCCAGGCTGCACCTCTGTAGCCCCAGTACCTTTGTAGGCCTTCACCAAGGCCAGCAGCCTGAGGGTTTACCAGGCTGGAGCACCTCCTGCCCTTCCCTGACACTGCTCTGCTTCAGATACCTGCTCTCAGGCAGCTAGACCTTCCCACACCAGGGCTAGAGTGAGACTCTTACAGTTCCTGGCCCAGCGCTCTTATCAGGACCAGCTGGGCCCTGATTGAGCTGGCAACACCTGTGGTCAGCTACTCCCTCAGTTGATTCACTCCTTTTCCCACCCGCAGCCCTCTGCAGGGCTGCTTTTGACCCCTGTTCTGCAGGAGTGGGGCAGCTGCCCCACTACGTATTGCCAAATGCCAAGTTATATACCTAGGCACAATGAATGTAGGTCATACCTACAGAACTGGGGACTGTAACCTGGAAAACAGTGGCTCTAAAAAGGATTGTGGGGTCTCAGAGGACAAGCAGCTCAACAGTGCAAAAGCTGTTGAAAAACTAATAGGATCCTAGGATGTAAAACCAGGGGAATAGTAAGTAAGAGTAGTGAGGAGATTTTCACTCTGTATATGGCACAGATGAAACTGATACTCTTACACTGTGGGTACGTCTACACTACGGGATTATTCCGAATTTACATAAACCGGTTTTGCAAAACAGATTGTATAAAATCAAGTGCGCGCGGCCACACTAAACACATTAAATCGGTGGTGTGCGTCCATGGTCCGAGGCTAGCGTCGATTTCTGGAGCGTTGCACTGTGGGTAGCTATCCCGTAGCTATCCCATAGTTCCCGCAGCCTCCCCCGCCCCTTGGCATTTCCGGATTGAGATCCCAGTGCCTGATGGGGCAAAAATCATTGTCGCGGGTGGTTCTGGGTACAGCCTCACCCCTCCCTCCCTGAGCAGCAGACAACCGTTTTGCGCCTTTTTTGCTTGGTGAACTGTGCAGACGCCATAGCACAGCAAGCATGGACCCTGCTCAGCTCCATACCGCAATCGTGAATGTTTTAAACACCTCGCGCACTCTCGTGCAGTCTATGATGAACCAGGACCTTCAAACCGAGGCGAGGAGGAGGTGGATACGTCAGTGTGGCGATGACAGTGATGAGGACGTAGACACAGAATTCTCTCAAACCGCGGGCCCCTGCGCTTTGGAGATCCTGATGGTAATGGGGCAGATTCTATCCATTGAACGCCGATTTTGGGCCCGGGAAACAAGCACTGACTGGTGGGACCGCATTGTGTTGCAGGTGTGGGACGATTCCCAGTGGCTGCGAAACTTTCCCATGCATAAGGGCACTTTCATGGAACTTTGTGACTTGCTTGCCCCTGCCCTGAAATGCCATAATACCAAGATGAGAGCAGCCCTCACAGTAGAGAAGCGAGTGGCGATAGCCCTGTGGAAGCTTGCAACGCCAGACAGCTACCGGTCAGTCGGGAATCAATTTGGAGTTGGAAAATCTACTGTGGGGGCTGCTGTGATGCAAGTAGCCAAAGCAATCACTAAGCTGCTGCTACGAAAGGTTGTGACTCTGGGAAACGTGCAGGCCATAGTGGATGGCTTTGCTGCACTGGGATTCCCTAACTGTGGGGGGGCGATAGATGGAACCCATATCCCTATCTTGGCACCGCAGCGCCAGGGCACCCAGTACGTAAACAGGAAGGGGTACTTTTCAATGGTGCTGCAAGCACTGGTAGATCACAAGGGATGTTTCACAAACATCCACGTGGGATGGCCAGGGAGGGTTCATGACGCTCGCGTCTTCAGAAGCACTACTCTGTTTAAACGGCTGCAGCAAGGGAATTACTTCCCAGACCAGAAAATAACAGTTGGGGATGTTGAAATGCCTGTCGTTATCCTGGGGGACCCAGCCTACCCCTTGATGCCATGGCTCATGAAGCCATACACAGGCAGCCTGGACAGTGGTCAGGATCTGTTCAATTACAGGCTGAGCAAGTGCAGAATGGTGGTGGAATGTGCATTTGGCCGCTTAAAGGCGCGCTGGCGGACATTACTGACTCGCTCAGACCTCAGCCAAACCAATGTCCCCTGTCTTATTACTGCTTGCTGTATTCTCCACAATCTCTGTGAGAGTAAGGGGGAGACCTTTATGGCGGGGTGGGAGGCTGAGGCAAATCACCTGGCTGCTGATTACGTGCAGCCAGACACCAGGGAGATTAGAAGAGCACACCAGGAAGCGGTGCGCATCAGAGAAGCTTTGAAAACGAGCTTCATCAATGGCCAGGGTACAGTGTGACTGCTGTGTTTGTTGATGAACACCCAACCCCCTTGATTGACTCAGTCCCTGTAAGCAACTCACCCTCCCCCTTCGAGTACAGCTTACTTATGCAAATAAAGTCACTCTCATTTAAAAAGCATGAATTCTTTATTAATTCATTATAAAAAGAGGGAGAGAAGTAAGGGTGTGGTTTGGGAGGAGGATAGGAGGGATGGAGAAGGCCATTAAAAAAAATTCACAGTAACGACAGCCTTCTGGTTGGGCTGTCCACGGGGGTGGAGTGGGCGGGTGCACAGAGCCTCCCCCCACGCGTTCTTACACGTCTGGGTGAGGAGGATGTGGAACATGGTGAGGGTTGAGGGTGGTTATACAGGGGCTGCAGCGGCACCCTGTGATCCTGCTGCCGTTCCTGAAGCTCCACCAGACGCCGGAGCATGTCAGTTTGATCACGCAGCAGCCCCAGAGTTGCATCCCGCCACCGCTGATCTTCCTGCCGCCACCGCTGATTTTCCTGCCGGTCTTCCTGCCGCCACCTCTCATCTCAGTTGTCCCTCCTGTCCTCACATTCATCCCTCCTGTCCTCACGTTCACTGGCCTCTTTCCTGTAATTTGATACCACGTCCTTCCACTCATTCAGATGAGCGCTTTCATTGCGTGTAACTTCCATAATATCTGAGAACATCTCATCTCGCGTCTTCTTTTTCCTCCGCCTTATCTGTGCTAGCCTTTGGGATGGAGGAGGGATGGTTGAAAATTTGCAGCTGCATGAGGGAGATAAATATTTAGAAAGATACATTTTACAGAACAATGGTTATACTCTTTCACAGTGAACAGCACTATTCACCTAGCACATGTGATTTCCCTACAAGGTCGCATTTTTCATCTTAATAGTGAGTGCTTGCAGCCCTGGAGTTACAGATCTCACAGACACAGGTCCAGGCATCAGAATTCAGCTTGCATGCGGCCATGGTAAGCCACTGTCTTTCGGCTTCTCTAGTGATTTATCCCTCCCCCCCAACGCATGTCTAATACCACGCTAGCTCCCTGCTAATCAACAACCTTCCCACCCCCCCACCCACTGCATGGCTGGTAGCTTGGGGAAGATCGCCGGTGACCAAACACAAAAAAGATCATCAGCATTTCACTCCTCCCCTCCCCCCGCTTCGCTACATGCAGGAAAGGTTTTTTTTTAAGCTGCTGCAGTCCACGAACCCAGTAGTAAAATGGCCACCCCCCTTACTTAAATTCCTGATTTTTAACCAGGTTATCCTGAACGATATCACTTTGCTGAGGATAACACAACAACATAAAGAGCGGATGCTTCTTGAATGCCAGCAGTCACCGGGACCATACGCTGCTATGCTTTGCCACGCAATGATACCTGATTACTTGCTACATGCATGGCGTGGTAAAGTGTCCTACCATGGTGGGCTGAACAAGGCTGCCTTGCCCAGAAACCTTCTGCAAAGGCTTCTGGAGTACCTACAGGAGCGCTTCATCGAGATGTCCCTGGAGGATTTCCTCTCAATCCCCGGACATGTTAACAAACTTTTCTAAGTAACTATACTGTCTGCGAATGCATCCCAAGTCCTCAGGGCAAATCAATCATTAAAAAAGGCTTGCTTAAAAAACAATGTTTGCTATTTGCAAAGGTACACTCACCAGAGCTCCCTTCCATGGCGTCATTGTCTGGGATAGTTGCTTGTGAGGTTTGGGAGGAGGGTAATTCCGTCAGGGTGATAAAAAGCTCCTGGCTGCTGGGGCTCACGGAGTGCTGTGTGCTCTCTGCTAGGTCTTCCTCCTCTTCTTCATCTTCATCTTCCCCGTCTGTATAATCCTCAGCCATGGCAGAGATTACAACCCCCACCTCGGAATCCACGATCAGGGGTGGGGTACTTGTGGCGCAGCCCACTAAAATTGCATGCAGCTCAGCATAGAAGCGGCATGTTTTTCGACCTGCCCCAGACCTTCCGTTTGCTTCTTTGGTTTTCTGGTAGGCTTGTCTGAGCTCCTTAACTTTCACTCTGCACTGCACTGAGTCCCTGCTGTGGCCTTTATCCGTCATAGCCTTAGAAATTCTTTCAAATACTTTTTCATTTCGTCTTTTGGAACGCAGTTCTGTTAGCACTGAATCCTCTCCCCATATAGCGATCAGATCCAGTACCTCCTGTGCAGTCCATGCTGGGGCTCTTTTTCGATTCTCAGGAGACTGCATTGTTACCTGTGCTGATGAGCTGTGCGTGGTCACCTATGCTGATGAGCTCTCCACGCTGGGGAAGCAGGAAATGAATTTCAAAAGTTCGCGGGGCTTTTCCTGTCTACCTGGCCAGTGCATCCGAGTTCAGAATGCTGTCCAGAGCGGTCACTGGTGCACTGTGGGATACCGCCTGGAGGCCAATACCGTCGATTTGCGGCCACTCTAACCCTATTCCGATATGTTAATACTGATATTAGCGCTACTCCTCTCGTCGGGGAGGAGTACAGAAACCGATTTAAAGAGCCATTAAAATCGATATAAGGTGCCTCCTAGTGTGGACGGTTGTGGCGTTAAATCGGTTTTACGCTCCTAAAACCGATTTAAACGCCTAGTGTAGACCAGGCCTGTGTACTGTTCTGGTGCCCACATTTTAAAAAGGATATTGAAAAAAAGTGGAGAGGGTGCAGATAGGAGTTACAAAAATTATTTGAGGGCTGGAGGAAACATCTTACAGTAGAGACTTAAAGAGCTCCATTTGTTTAGCTTATCAAAAAAAATATTGAGAGGTGATTTTATTACAGTTTAAGTATTGATAAATTAAACAGTAAGAAGTCACCAGGACCAGCTTGTATCCACCGGGGAGTTCTGAAGGACCTCAAATATAAAATTACAGAACTACTGACTGTAGAATGTAACTATCACTTAAATCGGCTTCTGTACAAGATGACTGGAGGGTAGCTAACATGACATTAATTTTTTAAAAAGGCTCCTGGCAATTACAGGCCAGTAAGCTTAACTTCAGTACCAGGCAAATTGGTTGAAACTATAATAAAAAACAAAGTTATCAGACATAGATGAACACGATTTGTTGGGGAAGAGTCAACCCGGCTTCTGTAAAGGGAAATCATAGAATATCAGGGTTGGAAGGGACCTCAGGAGGTCATCTAGTCCAACCCCCTGCTCAAAGCAGGACTAATTCCCAACTAAATCATCCCAGCCAGGGCTTTGTCAAGCCTGACCTTAAAAACCTCTAAGGAAGGAGATTCTACCACCTCCCTCGGTAACCCATTCCAGTGCTTCACCACCCTCCTAGTGAAAAAGTTTTCCCTAATATCCAACCTAAACTTCCCCCACTGCAACTTGAGACCATTACTCCTTGTTCTGTCATCAGGTAGCACTGAGAACTGTCTAGATCCATCCTCTTTGGAACCCCCTTTCAGGTAGTTGAAGGCAGCTATCAAATCCCCCCCTCATTCTTCTCTTTCCAGTTCCCTCAGCCTCTTCTCATAAGTCATGTGCTCCAACCCTCTACTCATTTTTGTTGCTCTCCGCTGGACTCTTTCCAATTTTTCCACATCCTTCTTGTAGTGTGGGGACCAAAACTGGACACAGTACTCCAGATGAGGCCTCACCAATGTCGAATAGAGGGGAATAATCATGTCCCTCGATCTGCTGCCAATGCCCCTACTTATACAGCCCAAAATGCCGTTAGCCTTCTTGGCAATAAGGGCACACTGTTGACTCATATCCAGCTTCTTATCCACTGTAACCCCTACGTCCTTTTCTGCAGAACTGCTTCCTAGCCATTCGGTTCCTAGTCTGTAACAGTGAATGGGATTCTTCCGTCCTAAGTTCAGGACTCTGCACTTGTCCATGTTGAACTTCATCAGGTTTCTTTTGGCCCAATCCTCTAATTTGTCTAGGTCCCTCTGTATCCTGTCCCTACCCTCCAGCTTATCTACCACTCCTCCCCGTTTAGTGTCATCTGCAAACATGCTGAGAGTGCAGTCCATGCCATCCTCCAGATCATTAATGAAGATATTGAACAAAACCGGCCCCAGGACCGACCCTTGGGGCACTCCACTTGAAACTGGCTGCCAACTAGACATGGAGCCATTGATCACTACCCATTGAGCCCGATGATCTAGCCATCTTTCTATCCACCTTATAGTCCATTCATCCAGCCCATACTTCTTTAACTTGCTGGCAAGAATCCTGTGGGAGACCGTATCAAAAGCTTTGCTAAAGTCAAGGAATAACACATCCACTGCTTTCCCCTCATCCACAGACCCAGTTATCTCCTCATAGATGGCAATTAGGTTAGTCAGGCATGGCTTGCCCTTGGTGAATCCATGCTGACTGTTCCTGATTACTTTCCTCTCCTCTAAGTGCTTCAGAATTGATTCCTTGAGGACCTGCTCTATGATTTTTCCAGGGACTGAGGTGAGGCTGATTGGACTGTAGTTCCCCAGATCCTCCTCCTTCCCTTTTTAAAAGATGGGCACTACATTAGCCTTTTTCCAGTCATCCAGGACCCAGGGGCGGCTCTAGGCATTTTGCCGCCCCTTCGGCGGCTTGCCTGCGGAGGGTCCGCTGGTCCCGTGGCTTCGGCGAACCTCCCGTAGGCATGCCTGTGGGAGGTCCGCTGAAGCCACGGGACCAGCGGACCCTCCGCAGGCATGCCGAAGGCAGCCTGCATGCCGCCCTCGCGGCGACCGGCAGAGCACCCCCCCATGGCTTGCGCCCCAAGCATGTGCTTGGCGTGCTGGGGCCTGGAGCCGCCCCTGCCGGGACCTCCCCCATTTGCCATGAGTTTTAAAAGATAATGGCCAATGACTCTGCAATCACATCCGCCAACTCCTTTAGCACCCTTGGATGCAGCGCACCCGGCCCCATGGACTTGTGTTTGTCCAGTTTTTCTAAATAGTCCCGAACCACTTCTTTCTCCACAGAGGGTTGGTCACCTTCTCCCCATACTGTGCTGCACAGTGCAGCAGTCTGGGAGCTGATCTTGTTTGTGAAAACAGAGGCAAAAAAATCATTGAGTACATTAGCTTTTTCCAAACGCTCAGTCACTAGGTGCCTCCCTCATTCAGTAAGGCGCCCACACTTTCCTTGACTTTCTTCTTGTTGCTAACATACCTGAAGAAACCCTTCTTTTTACTCTTAACATCTCTCGCTAGCTGAAACTCCAAGTGTGATTTGGCCTTCCTGGTTTCACTCCTGCATGCCTGAGCAATATTTTTATACTCCTCCCTGGTCATTTGTCCAATCTTCCACTTCTTGTAAGCTTCCTTTTTGCATTTAAGATCAGCAGAGATTTCACTGTTAAGACAAGCTGGTCACCTGCCATATTTACTATTCTTTCTACACATCGTGATGTTTTTTTCCTGCAACCTCAATAAGGATTCTTTAAAATACAGCCAGCTCTCCTGGACTCCTTTTCTCCTCATGTTATTTTCCCAGGGGGATCCTGCCCATCAGTTCCCTGAGGGAGTCAAAGTCTGCTTTTCTGAAGTCCAGGGTCCGTATTCTGCTGCTCTCCTTTCTTCCTTGTGTCAGGATCCTGAACTCGACCATCTCATGGTCATTGCCTCCCAGGTTCACATCCACTTTTGCTTACCCTACTAACTCTTCTCTGTTTGTGAGCAGCAGGTCAAGAAGAGCTCTGCCCTAGTTGCTTCCTCCAGCACTTGGACCAGGAAATTGTCCCCTACACTTTCGAAAAACTTCCTGGATTGTCTGTGCATCGCTGTATTGCTCTCCCAGAAGATATCAGGGTGATTAAAGTCTCCCATGAGAACCAGGGCCTGCGATCTAGTAACTTCTGCTAGTTGCCGGAAGAAAGCCTCGTCCACCTCATCCCCCTGGTCTGGTGGTCTATAGCAGACTCCCACCACGACATCACCCTTGTTGCTCACACTTGTAAACTTAATCCAGAGACTCTCAGGTTTTTCTGCACTTTCATACCAGAGCTCTGAGCAGTCCTACTTCTCTCTTCCATACAATGCAACTCCCCCACCTTTTCCGCCCTGCCTGTCCTTCCTGAACAGTTTATATCCATCCATGACAGTACTCCAGTCATGTGAGTTATCCCACCACATCTCTGTTATTCCAAAACATGCCTCACCAATGTATTAAAATTATTTGAAGGGGTTAATAGAGATGTGACAAGAGTGATCCAGTGAATATAGTGTACTTGGACTTTCAGAAATCCTTTGTTAAGGTCCCTCACAGGGGCGGCTCTAGACCCCAGCGCGCCAAGCAGGCGCGTGGGGCGGCCCTTTCCCGGGGGGGGCAGCATTTGGCTCTGGTGGACCTCCCGCAGGCATGCCTGCGGCAGGTCCACCGGAGCCCGGGACGAGCGGACCTGCCGCAGGCATGACTGCGGCGGGTCTCCTCTTCCCGCGGCTCCGGTTGAGCTCCCGCAGGCATGACTGCGGAGGGTCCGCTTGTCCCGGGCTCCGGTGGACCTGCCGCTGGCATGCCGGCGGGAGCTCAACCGGAGCTGCGGGAAGAGGGGACCCGCCGCGGGACCGGGGAAGGGCGGCGCAGCGCACCGCGCTGCTTGGGGCAGCCTACTTTCTAGAGCCGCCCCTGGTCCCTCACCAAAGGCTCTTAAACGAAGTAAGCTATCATGAGATAAGAGGGAAGCTCCTCCCATAGATTAGTAACTGGTTAAAAGACAAGAAACAAAGAGTAGGAATAAATTGTCAGTTTTCATAATGGACAGAGGAATCTGTACTGGAATCAGTGCTGTCAATAGTCATAAATAATCTGGAAAAAGGGGTAAATGGTGAGGTGGCAAAATTTGCAGATGATGCAAAATTACTCAAGATAGTAAGTCCAAAGCAGACTATGAAGGGTTACAAAATGATCTCACAAAACTGGGTGACTGGGCAACAAAATGGCAGATGAAATTCAATGTTGATAAATGCAAAGTAAATGCACATTGGAAAACATAATCCAAACTATGCATTCAAAATAATGGGATCTGCATTAGCTGTTGCCACTCAAGAAAGAAATCTTATAGTCTTGGATAATTCTCTGAAAATATCTGCTCAATGTGCAGTGGCAGTCAAAAAGGGATATTAGGAACTATTAAGAAAAGGTTAGATATGAAGACAGAAAATATCATAATGCCACTATATAAATCCATGGTATGCTCACACCTGGAATACTGTGTGCAGTTGTGGTCACCCCATCTCAAAAAAGATATATTAGAACTGAAAAATGTACAGAGAAGGGCAACAAAAATTATTTAGGGTATGGAACAGCTTCCATATGAGGAGAGATTAAAAAGACTGGGACTGTTCATCTTGGAAAAGAGACGACTAAGTGGGGATATGATATAGCTCTACAAATTCTTGAATAGTGTGGAGAAAGTGAATAAGGAAGTGTTTTTTACTCCTTCACAGAGCATAACAATCAGGGGTCACCCAATAAAATTAATAGGTAATAGGTTTAGAACAAACATAAGGAAGTACTTCTTCACACAATGCACAGTCAACCAGTGGAACTGTTTGCCAGAGGAAGTTATGAACTAGCTGCCCCAATTCCCCAGATGCATTACTTCCAAGCAAGGGAGGAAGAGCACGGTCTGATGCTGTCCCCACCGCGCCCTGCACTCTCCCCCATGAGCCAAGGCTGGTGGGGAGAGAACCCAGAATCGAGCTGTGTTCCAGTGAACAGCTCCAGGAGTGGGTGTTTGAAATCCCCACCCTCTCCCCTGCCTTACCATCAGCAGCAGCACCATAGACATTTCAGGCAACAGGACCCAGTAGTCTGTCCTTCCTACACACCTCAGCTCGGCTCACCTCCCTATTCCACATTCTCGTTTACTTTAAAATCAATACAGTGGAGGGTCTTGTTTATAAAGCTACTTCTCAATTGGGCTCCAGATAATGCTAAGGAGCTAATGCCTTTTTAAAATTCTGTCGTGTTATGTTTGGTTAATAAACTTGTTTGGCTTACAATCAATACAGCTGAGGGAGTGTTTGTGTGGAGCTTGCTAAGGTTATTAAAAAATGAAGCTGAGAGAGAGAGAGACTGAGGGATTTTGTATTTGCATGTTGAAGCAACAAAGTGCTGGGCCAAGTCTTTTGGCCCTCCAGAGACAAATGGCTTAATTCTCATTTGCAGTAAGGCTGGAACAATTTGAAGGGGCTTTGGTGTAAATCAGAATCATGCCTAAAAAGGTCTTAGATGAATTCTGATTAATTTCTCTGCAATACCCTTTCAACTAAAGAAGCATTTGTGCAGAATTTGCAAAGAGCTAAGAAAAAGAGAAGGCTGGAGGAAGGGCAAGGAGATGAAGCTTCATTAAGCATTATGAATTTTTGGAATCTGGAAGAAATGAAACTGTGGATAGTGTTGCTTCAAGAAAATATGTCCTGCTGCCCCTCCTCCTCCATTCATCATCCATATCAAGGCTCACTGCATACCGAGCACTTTGGTCACCAGTGTTGCCAACCAATTCTTGTGATTTTTGAGTGAGAAAACTGACTGGATGTGTATAGAATGCTGTGCACCAACAGATATGAATTATTAACAAAAGCTATAACTACACATCATATGCTACAATAAGTATTGTAATTAAAATGACAAGTCAGTGGAGTTTCTCCAGATCTACACCAATCTAAATGAAAGCAGTAATGAGAACAGAATTTGGCCCATTATCAATGGGATCATTCCTTAATGCAAAAGCATAAATTGCTAACACTGAATTATATTAATTAAACCAAATCTTATTAATCAATTGTAGACTTCCAGAAAGGCACTCCAAATGTCTCAGATACCATTTTGTACTCTTTAATAACTCTTATTAACTGATATATTATCATTTTCTAGGCTGACTGCTCCATTTCATTCTATATACCAGTATTGTGAAATATTCTTTATAACATCCACATGTTCAACAATGAAAGTCACTGGACCTTGAGGCACTTAATACATTTAAGATTGGGCTAATTACATTCAAGTGAGCCTATTTCAGCCTGCATTGTATCTCACTCCGCAGTGATCCCAAATGAAACCACTGGGACTGCTTGTGGACTATGGAAGTGGCTCTCAACCTTTCCAGACTACTGTACCCCTTTCAGGAGTCTGATTTGTCTTGTGTACCCCAAGTTTCACTTCTCACTTAAAAATTACTTGCTTACAAATATAAAAATACAAAAGTGTCACAACACAGTATTATTAAAAAATGCTTACTTTCTGATTTTTGCCATATAATTATAAAATAAATCAATTGGAATATAAATATTGTACTTACATTTCAGTGTATAGTATATAGCACAGTATAAACAGGTCATTGTCTGTATGAAATTTTAGTTTGTACTGACTTTGCTAGTGCTTTTTATGTAGCTTGTTGTAAAACTAGGCAAATATCTAGATGAGTTGATGCATCCAGTGGAAGACCTTTTTGTACCCCTAGGGATACACATACCCCTGGTTGAGAACCACTGGACTAAGGTATATGCAACATGAGTAATTGTGGCAGAATTAAACTTAATATTTTAAATGGAATGACGCTATCTTAATATGTGCAACATTGTATCCCTCAGTGCCACACATCTTCAACACTTCTAAATAACTTTTATACTACTTATGCCATTTTACTGGAATGTGATTTTTTAACCTTTTCTGAATTAGACTCAGCCTTCAAAAGTAGAAGACTCTTCACCTCTGTCCTTTATTCTAGGAATTTATCTCAAAATTTTAATATATTGAACTTTTAAAGGAGTTAACAAGACACCTGCATAAAAATCATAACTTCATCTCCCAAAGTCTACTGTTTTAATGCTCATTTTCTCTAATCCCTCCCCACTCTTTTAATAAACATTTATTATAATCCCTCGTTGTTTCTAATTTAGAGCATAAGAAGTGAATGACAAGACTGGTCATTTTTATTTATCTGTAAAGCTATAAATAATAGAAGACTTACTATTAGAACATATTTAGTTTCAGATTCACATGATATACATACTAGTTTCCTGTCCCCAAGCTATTCTCTGCTTATCCATGCCAGGGTCTTGACCAAAGGAAAGTATATATTGAAACTACACTGTGACTGCATTTGGAAATTAACAATTACTGATATTACTTGCTTGATTATACCTGTTAGGGAAGAAAATTTGATTTTTATTGGCAGATACCTCCACTTATGGAAATGACTCAATATGTACTTCTACTGAAAAGTGGTAGCTGGGGTTAAAGGTAGTGATAAAATGACTGAATGGAAAAAATAGATAAAAAAGAGGAAAAGATCCAGAATAGAATCTTTTGAGACTTCACAGAGATGCAGCGTGGTTCAAAAGAAACACCAAAAACAGAGAAAAAGCAGTTTGAGATGTAGAACAGTAGGAAACAGTTGCTTGGATAGTTATGGTGGGGTCCAGGACTTCAAAGAGAATGAAGTTGCCTCTTCTCCCTACTCATTATCAGAAAAGAGATACTACTAATTACATGTGGTAGAACCATTTCTATGCTATGGCTGGAGAGAAACCCAGAAGCAAAGAGCCCTAGCACAAAGTATTCATAATTACTATTACTTTTAATTGAATCATAAACAATTGAAAAGTAGGAAAAACAGATGAATAATGTTTAGACTGAAAACTGCCTTTTGCAGAGACTGTGGAGCAAAGCCTTTGGACTGTACAGCATCTTCTATTTCCAGCATGCTCTGTGCCAATGTTTGCACTTAATCGTCCTTGGTGAATGCATATGGAATAGTCATATTCATATAAAATGACAAAAGAGCAACAGAAAATATTTATATTTTCACATGGCTTATCTTACCTGTACAGATGTACTGGGGAGACTGGCACTCTTGGAAATTATTTATTAAATTTTAAGGGGTATTCTGCTCTAGACATTCATACATAATTTCCATTTGCATTAATAAAAGTTACATGGCAAAATTGTAGAAAAATATATGCCCTTAGCCACCTTTTCAGTATGAGTTTGCAATCATTCAAAGTTTTAGCAGGCTGCGGTCTCTTTAGTGGAGCTAGAAATCTAGAAGTCCACTCTCTCTGGTGACAGTGCAGGAAAAATGAGGCTGTCTGGAAGTGGAGAGAGAGAGTTCAACTGAGCAATCTTTCAGGGCACTCATCCTGCAGTTATACTTTGCATACATGAACCTAAAGATATGGTGTGACAGGAACAAATGTAAAGTTGGAATTTACAGAGGCCAGAGACCACAGTGATGAGTTGAAAATCTAGGAGAAATGCTGGTTCTTCAGTGTCATAATAACACATTATTCCCACCTAGCCTGTTTCTACAGTCTACAACTGACCTGACCTTCCAAATATATTCTCCATGTTGAAGTGAACCTTCCTGTCACCTGAAAAGACAGGAAATAGAGAGCAACTAGATTGACTAACCTATCCAAGTTTCCACTGTTTTGGTGAAGTGCATTTCACCATACTTAACAAAGCTTGGTGGAGGGATAGTTCAGTGGCTTGAGCATTGGCCTGCTAAACCCAGGGTTATGCATTCATTCCTTAAGGGAGCCACTTAGGAATCTAGGGCAAAATCAGTTCTTGGTCCTGCTAGTCAAGGCAGGGGGGATGGACTCGTTGACTTTTCAGGTTCCCTTCCAGCTCTATGAGGTAGGTATATCTCCAAATCAATTAAATTGAAAAAATAGAGGTTATTTTTCTTGGTATCTGTCAAATATATCGTTGCCCTTCCCAACTTCATATTTCTTACTTTACACTTAATAGTCTTACAGTAAGCTTCATGTACCCTTGACTCACAAGGAGGATTTGAATCTGTTTTGTATTAACATTACATATGTTACATTAACAATTTTCTCAATCTCAATGGAAGCAAAAAATAAAAACAAAAGAGCACACCCCCCACTTCAGGAAATCATTAATTAAAAACAGATTTCATCTCATGAAGCTGAAAAGCAGAAGCTACTCTTACAAAATTGATCCTCATATAAAAAGCAAGGAATTATGTAATGCTAGATACAATTTAGAAAGGATGTAGAGTCTCTCAGAGAGAAATTGGTTTGGAGATTCCATTAAAATACTTTTATCTTAACTTCTCACATTTCAACCTGCATGTTTCAAATAGATGAATGTACCTCCATCACACCCCAAAATAGCATTGGGAGATACTGCTAGGATTTAAGAATTACTCCAGAAGAGAACTAAATCAGTGGTGGCACTTTTACTTAACAGTAAAAATTACATTTTTGTTGGCGAGACTCTTACCAGGATATATTCATGATCAGAGTTAAATCAATGGGAATTTTGCCATTGATTTCAATGGACCCAGGCTTTGGCCTTTCACAATAGAGACCACATGTCACAGATTGGGCTGGCTTTTGTAAGGGAATTGGTCCAAGCCCCACTTATTATCTGACCCCAGGTGATGGATTTGAATTTGGGCAGGTAGATAGGTCAAATCACCAGGATTACCTGATAGTAGTGGGCACAGGCAAGGAGTTCTGTTAAGAGGGAGCCTGTTCCTTCTCCAAGGAGAAGGAGAGAGAGCTGTAGTGAGGCTCCTACAGTGGAGCTAGATGGCACTCAGGGTCAGAGAGGACAGGGGAAGGGACTTTCTACTCCAGCCAGATGAAGCAGCCTGCAGTGAGAAGCAGGACAAGAAGCCTAAAGAGGCTGGGGGAAATACAAAGCAGCAGGGCCAGAAGGAACTGTTATGCCCTCGCTGTCCTGACCTGAAGAAACTAGGGAACTGGGGAAAAACTTGTGTTGGTTTACGTTGACATTTGAGCTGTGATATTGTATTAATAAACTAGACTCCAAGAAGGGTGTCAGTTGACTCACATGAGAGCCTGAGTGTAATTATTGGGAAGCCCAAGAAGGGAAAGCTGAGGCAGCAGCAGGGTCTGACACTGAACTGGATAAATCCCTGTCACCCCCACACATCTAAAACCTTAGATAGAGAAACAGTATTACAAGCCAATTATGATTTATTTTGCCATCAACTACCAGCACTGAAACACTGGTATAAAGTTCTCTTATATTTGCTGACACATTAAACCTTTAAAAACAACTCCTGAAAGTGGAGGGAATATTGCTTCCAGATGAAACTGTCCATGCTTGTTCTCAGGCCACAGATAACTTTCTTCTATGGAGAAGACTAGGTTGGAGGCATGTTTTGAAAGTTTCAGCAGAATCTCCCCCTACCCTCTCCCTCACTTTTTAAGGAATGCAAAATACTTAACTTATTTAAAAGTATGTTTTAAGGTGATTTTTGATTACACATCTCTCTGAAATGGCAGAAATAGTCAAAAGTCCAGGGGTATGATCTAACAATCCTTACTGACAAGATCAATCAGTTCCTGCTCACATAAGTAGCCTCACTGAACTCAAAGATTACCTAAATTAGTTAAGCCTATTCATGAAACTAAGGGTCTGCAGGTCAGCCCCTAGGACCGTCTGGTTGGTTTTATTTGTTTTAACTACAGAAACAACTAGTGTGTTTAAAAAAGTATAAATTTGCTGATGTGCTGTGGTAACATTTCTTAGTATTGGAATCTAACTACAGTGCAAAGAGTTTGACCCTGGTCAATCCAAGGTCTATGGAATCAGCTGTGGACCCTAATTTAAGTACCACAACTAGCAACCATGGAGAAAGTTTTCAGTGTTGGCATATTTCAGAGCAGAAACTTATTCTGTTTTGAAATTTCTATGTTTCTAACCTCAGTAGGCTGATCCCTTTCCCTGTAATATTTATAAATCACAGCAAGTGCAAGTTGTGGGGCTTTCAGACACAGTGAACTCAATACCTGTAGTTCAAGACACTGAAGCTTGTAGCTTGTAAGCCTCTGGTGAAGCTTGTAAGCCTCTTAAACCTAGTAGCTGCACAGGGCATGGAAGATGAAGATGAAATCAAGGAAGCTGAGAGGAGCAAGCGGTTTTCTTAAGTAATTTAACTAACCCAAACAGTCTTTATACTTTCTTCCCAGTTCATTATCTATTTTCATCTTAGTAGGGGCTTGGAGTACGCATGTTTTTTTTTTTGTTTGCTTTTATTTTAATCTTACATGAATATTCCCACAGGGAACTTTATTTTTGTGATGTGGGTTGGTTTGTTGGGTTTTTTTTTAAAATGAGAAATTCCACATAATTGATCGAGCTTGCTATGGAAAATATATTTTTGAGCACTGGTCTAAGGTTTATTTGTTTATGATCACCATTTTGTTAAATCACCATCTTGGATTCATAAAAGTTGTTGTGTGGACTCCATTTTGGGTGTCCTTCTTGTTGAAATATTGGCACCTTTCCCCCCAAACGGCGGGAAGAAAGGACAGGAAAAGGGCACATGACTAGACTGTATAGTCAGTGCTCCCAGCACAGGGTGTTGTCCATCTGAGAGGCAGCCCGTGTACCATTTATTTGCACATACATCATGAGTCAAGATCCATCACTGTTACTTACCTGGAAGACCATCTCCTATATCCAGATCCATGTTCCTTCTGTGTTGTTCTGTGTCCCACCAAAGTGCAGTTCGAGGTCCGGATTCGACTGGTAGCCGTGGCAGATCTGAGACACGTCCAGCTATCTGTTCATCTCCATCTGTGCACCAGAAGTCATCTACCTATAAGTAAAGTTCTGTCAATAAGCCCATAGTTTCTTAAGGGTTTATAGTGGAACCTTGGTTTCATTGCCTGTGAGAACAAACCTATGAGATATTTTACTAGTTTCCTGTTAATAAACCCCTTTTTGCTTTTGCACCTTAACATTGAGTTGGTATTGCTTACCTGCTACCAAAGTGGTAGAGATACTATTCCTGAGTCCAGAACACAACATTTCATTCAGTTTACTTTCCCTTGATAACACTGGGGCTGACTGCCACAAGGCCTGGTGCATATACTGTTCATTTTCTTAATTTCCATTTAAGATGCAGGTTTGTTTTAATTAACATTGCTAATGCTCCCAAATGTCAACAGCATGGAAAACTGAGGCGTTTTACAAAAATTATTGCATTAAATCTGTACAAATGAGGTTGCTTTTCAGTTTGGTGATATTTAGCACTTATTATTTAAACATGCTTCCTTCATACTCCACAGGGTGATTCAAATGGTAGAAATAATAGATGTCTGTGTAAGGTGGTTGCTTGGATCCCAACATTTTTGTGTTACAGTGAAGACGGTTATGCAGCACATGATTTTTACTAGAATTCAGTCTAACTGGAAGTCACTGTGAATTAGTTTATATCACATGGGCTGAGATTCTGTGCACTTTCTGGTAGTACTGTAAGTAGAAAGGGATCTTAAAGAGACATTACAGCACTTGGGCATAAGGGATATACACCTATTTTCCTACTGTGTTTATGGCCTTCCATTTCTATATGGGTAGGAGTTGAGTGAGTGCAAAAAGCAAAACAAAAAATTATGCAGGAGGAGAGACAAGTCAGGGTAACTTGCTCACTATAGAAAGGAAGGTCTCCTAAGAGGTACCAGCTGGACAAAGCCCAACTTCTGCTTGCACCTATTTTAAATATTGTGTACATAACAGCAAAGCACATGACCTTGTTGCTCTACAAATGCACATTAGGGCCTTGATCATACAAATATTTATGCATTTGCTGAAAGTGAGTAGTTTTTGCAGAAGTGTTTGCAGAATTGGAGCCTATTTATTATAACAAAAAACTTCCACTAAGTGCTCAATATGCAAATTTCAAACAGTCATAACTTTGTTAAATCAGTACCAAATTTCCTTCACGCTTAATGAAGCAAGCCCTTTTCACTGAGGACTATTTATAAGCAAGGTTTCAAGCTTTGAACTGTAGCCATTTTTAGTTATTCCAATTAAAAAACTGTGCTGCAAAATAAAATCATCATAATCAAACCTGAATACTTTACTTAAAGCCTATTAGAAAATTTGAATACAGGGATAAGCTCTATGACAAAATGTGTCAATATCTGGGCAGAAACAGAGTAAATATTCTGCACTACCAACACTACCCAATTTTTGGAGATGGAGTGAATAACAACTTTGCTAATTGAAACTACATGGGGAATTTAGTTAGGCAGAATGTAATTACTCGCATTGGAATTTGGCCCAGAATCTGGATTTAACACTCCTTTGAAAAGTGGATAGAATCTTTAATGGCAAGTAAGGATCACAGTTTTACATCTCATCCAAAGGTGGCATTTCCAATGCTACACAATCAAGCTTTGGTGTTGTGTACTAATTTGCTAGTACTACTTCCTCTTGCACCTAGTGGAGTGTTTTGAAGGTGTCCTAGCCAAATACTGCTGAGATTCTACCCTCCGACCTTAGCTTTTTTATTATTATTGTTATAAGCAATGCCTGTAGTGACGTCAATATTTAAAGTTGCCGAACAGTTTCTATTATAAATCCCTGCTTTTAATTTCTTATAACATTGTTGGTTATTCATCATATGAGCTGACATCCCCCCATACCTTCCCTTGCTTTCTGCCTCAGGCTGAATAATGTTGTAAAAGTTTCAGCAAGAATGTATCAGTTATTTCTGAGAATTAAATTAGAGAAAAATAGATTTCAGAAATGTTAACACATTTCCTATCATTCCTTTGAAGAGCTTCAGACCTTCCAAGGTTTGGAGCAGCCACTTGAAATTCAGTAAGGGAGTGGTCTTGGTCAGCAAGATTACTTTTGCTATCCCCATTTAAACACCTCCAGGTTTGACCAAATGATAAGCCCCAGAAAATCATCATTTATACATACTCACTCAATCTGCACTGAGTACATTCCAGCCCTTTGGAACTCCTTATAACATGGTGACCACAAACAGCAGGTTCTAGGAAGAGAGCCAGAACTCAGCAAGGAGGACACTGAACTAGATACAGCAGTAGCTGCTCCTTTTTCTTCTTTGCCCTAGGAGAAATCATGAGTTAGAGGAAGTGAGGACAGGGAGGTTTAACTAAAATGTGCTGGTAGCCAGAAGGAGAACATACATTCTAGTTTTCTCTTTTCCACTGACTGGTGTTAAATCTGTACACTTCACAGACCTTAGCACTGAAGAGACAATAAGAGGCAGCCAAACATCATTTTACAGATGAGATAACTGAAAGCTTGCACAAGGTCATTTTTGGCAGCACTGGGGATAAAACCCAGGGGACAGACTCTACACTGTGTCTCTCAGGAGGTGCAGCAAAGCAGATGCAGGCTCAAGGCGAAAAGGTAGTTTTCTGCATAAGCAGCTGATTGGCCTCTGCATGTCACTGGAGTGGGGACTGGAATCTGGCCCCAGGTCTCTAATATCCAGACTAAGCCTCATCTACTTAATCACAGTTTCTTAGAGAATGAGTATGCTAAATCTGTTTAAGGTACCTATTTTGTCCCCATCACTATGGTATATGAGCACGTCACCATTTTTAATGTACTTACCTTTACAGTACACATGTGACACGGGACTGGAATACTGGAGAGCTGGATTCTATTCCTGCATCTGTCACAGCATTTCCTTGTGATGTAGGCAAGGCTATCATATTGCATAGATATAAGGTTGCTTGGGTATAAAATATCTATATTATGGTTATGCAGTTGGTGTGTTGTGACTGCCGCTTTTCATACTGATGAATGTGATGTCATGGGACTTGGTCTAACTGCAACAGTTAGTACATTTGAATTAATCCACTTGAGCTAATGTAGCCTAGCTCAAGTAGAGTGACCATTCTGCAAAACAACACTATCACTATGCAGAGTGATAGCATTAACATTTGAGGAGTTATTGTAACTTGAGAAACTTCATCCCCACTAGATTACTAGCTAGAGCAGCAGCCGCACTCGAGCTTTCATTGAAGCTGTCTTGAGTTTCAAGCATCATTTAAAGTGAGTTAGAGATTTTTGTGTGTGGATATGAGTCAGGTTAAGGGCAAAAGTCAAGTTATAGCTCAAGTGAACAATGCATTGCTGCTTTCATTTGTTAACTGTATCCAATCTATGGTGTCATCTTATTCTTAGGGCCTGCCTACACTGTTACTTTAATATGGATTAAGATGGGGTGTGACTTCAAAGTGGAATAGCTATTCCTGATTAACTCCACATGTGGAAGGATTAATTCTAGAATAACTGTGCCCTATTCCAAATAAACAAATTGGGAATAAGGTTGTGCAGGATCCTGTGTTGTTTTTATTTGCTAAATTCTTGGTAGAGTTTGTCAGTATTTTGAATCCTAATCTATTTTTGGTTTCTCTTTTGGTGTAGTCCACAATGTTTTGCTTAGCTGCTCTTTTATTTGCTCAAGGTCTTTTATTTTTCTATTCCATTTTTTACCCTGCTTTCCAATAGTAGGGTTGGGAGACATCATTTTGCCAAATTTTGAATGTTATCAAATATTACATGCAAAATTCATCCCTGGCATCACTGTATATACTGGAGATATACCAGAGATTAATTTGGCCATGTGAGTTCACACTTTGGCAATAGAAAGAACATATTAAGATTTGTGTTCATAGAACCTTGCAACTTCCTTAATTTCATTCTTTTTATTTTATAATGTTGAGGTAGCAGTTATATTGTTCCATACCATACATTGACCACCATATGTCTTACAGATACAACAATGGTAGCGTCCATATACATACTCAAATACATTTACCATCCTTATGCTTTCACAGTTCCTTGTCTTTCTGTCCCTATATTTACCTTTCCATTCTTCTACCCAGTGTCCTATACCCTTTATATTATCTTCCTGTCCACAGCAATCACAGACTTCCAGGATATCATTGGAGCAGCCTACAATAAAGATAGATATAACATGGGTTGTCTGGGATGTTTTGAATTAAGGACAAAACTGTATCAAATGATCTTTCTCCACCTTCTTTAATGAGAGTGGATTGGGACTTTGAATCCATAACCAACTGTTTTTAAAACTTTTGTGAATACCATCCATTGTTTTGTCTGTCTTTCTGGATTTTTGCTATTTGTTTAATCTCAGGCTTCCCCACTGTTAGAATCACAAAATCATAGAATATCAGGGTTGGAAGGGACCACAAGAGGTCATCTAGTCCAACCCCCTGCTCAAAGCAGGACCAATTCCCAACTAAATCAACTCAGCCAGGGCTTTGTCAAGCCTGACCTTAAAAACCTCTAAGGAAGGAGATTCCGCCACCTCCCTAGGTAACCCATTCCAGAGCTTCACCACTCTCTGAGTGAAAAAGTTTTTCTTAAAGGCAGTACATTGAAAACATACTTCAAAACTCTTGAAATCCCATGACTACATGGATTGATTTATAAGAGTGACATCACTTACTGTATATTCTTAAATAAGCATACTGATTTGCTCAGGGATATTTTGCACCCTAGGTGAAACTTCCACCTTGCACCCTTCTCCCTCTCCCCTCCCCCCAGAGCATTGCTTATTATAAACTTTCAAAAATGAATACAGTGGAGTCACATCTTATGGGGGGGTTAGGTTCTAAGGTCAGCGTGTAAGAGGAAAATCATGTATAGTGAAAATTATCATAAAGTACAGTATATACAGTATACACAGTATACACTAGAACAGGGGTCCTCAACCTATGGCATGCATGCCAAAGGTGGCATGCAAGCTGATTTTTTTTTTTAATGGCAGGCTGCAGGTCCCAGTCGCCGCTGAGCCTGCTGCCGGTCTGGGGTTCCGTACACTGGCTCCTGCCAGCCAGAGTCCTGGCCGCTGGCCTGCTCAGCCCACTGCCGGCCCCGCTCAGCCCGCTGCCAGCTGCGTGAACGGAACCCCAGGCCGGCAGTGGGCTCAGTGGCAGCCAGGACCCACAGCCTGCCATTAAAAAAAAATGGCTCGCATGCCATAGGTTGAGGACCCCTGTTCTATTGCATACAATGTATACTGTGTATAATGTGTGTACTGTACTTTATGGTAATTTTCACTATATTCGATTTTCCTCTTACGCGCTGACCTTAGAACCTAATCCCTGCTTAAGATGTGACTCCACTGTAGCACCGCTTTTTGGCACCCCCAAATCTTGTCACCCTAGTTTGCATATTGGTTACACCAGCCCTGGATTTGCTGTTTCTGTTATAACCTTTGGCTTCATTTTTAATGTTCACATTTAATTGAAGTAACTAGAAAAGAATAAGTATTTTGTAACAGTTGCTAACAAGATGTACTCATGTATATAATGATCTTTGTGGGGAAAAAATAACTTTCTATTGAGCATTTTGCACAACAAATAATGGAACCCTAATGAGTACAGTAAAATATATATTTCTACTTTTTTTCCTTGTAGACTAACTTTTAGCAAATAAAATGGCCCTAGGAAGCTAGGAGATTTTTCTTAACTATAGCTATGTTTTTTTCTTAGGTAAATACCAACACCAGCAGGTGGAATTAAATGGAATGTTTGTTTCTCCCCCCATTCATTTGATGCTAAAATTTCACCAGCTAGATACACTCATAAAATGGTAGCTTAAACAGTCATAAAACTGTGTTTTTGAATCTCATCATAATCAATCAAATATGAACTCTTGCTTAGCTAGAAAAATCTGTGTGGATCTGAGAATAAATTACTAATCTTTTCCTTTCTGAGTCCCACAGTTTTATGTACAAAGCACATTAATTTATGCCAGTGTTAATATAATTAGTTCATAATAAACTAAATTTATCAGGAAGACTTTTTGTGAATCCTAATGATGGGGAAAAATGGAAACTTGTGCTTGACCAATCATTTCCTTTTTAAAAGTTTACACTAAATTTGCATATAAAGTAAAGGTGCAGTAGTGTGGGTAGAACATCAAATGCTGTATATAGTGACAGTTTCTGGTATATTTGCTGTCTTAATTCATTTCAAAGTCACTGCTGTGCACCAATTAAGTGTATACTATGAGTCTTCCCATTTCAAAGTTCAAAGGGCATCAAAGTGTAGTAATTTGCAGTTTTGGATTAATCACTGGTATTTTTATGCTGTATAAAGAACTGGTGTCAAATTCTATAACCTTGATCTTACACTCAATGTCAGATCATCCTGCATTAAAGTACCAGATGTTGTCAATTTGCAATTTACACATTTAAATAATATACTAATTTAAAATACTACCTCATTAGAATTATAAAGGAAAGTATGTTTCTTTGGCATGTTACTGTTGAATAATAAAAAGCAACTGACAAGTTATTATGAAGATTTTTGACAGCATTTTAATTAAAATTGGTTACTCGGTGAATTCAGTAGATCATGTACCTAAATGCTACTTGAGCACTACAGTTTAAATTTTATATTAAATCCAGTCAATTAATGCAAAAATGTAATATGCTATACGAAGGACAAAAAAAGTATTTTGGTAGAAGTAGGCTAGATGTACAACAAAGTATTCTTCCAGCTAGCAAGCTCACAGTAAAGTACATTAAAATGTGCTGGGGTTTTGAGATAATGAATTTGGTATGGACTTTAAACTGTTGCATAAAACTAATTTCATGTCTAGATTGGCTTGTGGGTTTTTTTACTTTAGCTTTTTGGATTGTTTTTCTTTTTTAAGAATGGCTCAAAAATATATTTGGTGGGTGAAGAAAACATTGCAGTGGACTGTATAGCAGATTTTCACCCACTATGGGGAATAAATATTTAGCAGCACAGCTAAGGCAGATCCAGGCACCTGCAGCTGCCCCTGGAAAATACCCTAATGTGGTACTCCACAGCATGCAGCTTATTCCACAGGCAGGTTAATAAAGTCTCAGGTTCTTGAACTTCAGCCAACCTCATGTTGCCATTTGTATCAGCTTTAGGGTTGTTTTGTGCTACCATAGCAGCACACATCAGCCTTAATACACTGGAGGATGTGACTTTCCGGCTGTAATAACTTCCCAAGTATTGCCACCACAGGGTAGGCAGTGGGAAGAGGGTTAAATGTGATGTGTGAGTTCATGCACATGGATCTTTGACCTTGTGGAGCTACCTTCACAAGGTCTGGATATGAGGGGGGATGATGGCATAGAGGAGTCTTATTCATTTTTCTGCACAGGCAGGGGCAATTCTGTGTGCAGAGGGGATCTGAAAGGCTCTATACAGATCTTAGGTTTTAAGTTATTTGGGGCAGGAACCATGTTTACTTCTGGATCTTATACAGCAATAAGCCCTCTCTTGGCAGTTCACAAAAATGTACCCAATCATTGGAAGCCTGTTGTCAAATGATCAAATCTCCCTGCACAGGAGGTGTCATAGTTCAAAGCAGTGCAATTAAAAGGGGAAATTGTAAGTGCTTTGTACAATTGAAGAGAAATGTGTAATTTCCATCTATGTCTTCTCTACAAATATCTAAAATATTCAAAAATTCAGTTATCCTACATTTGACAATTGCAGTACTTAACATGGCTGACACGTCAGAGGAGCATATAAAAAAACTGCTGACACATATAATAAAAGACATCAATTTTCTTATGATTATCTTTTTACTGGTGTGTTATTTCATTATTTCCAATTAGAAATTAAATGGACAAAAATTTCCCTGGTGAAACTCATATTAAAATATATATTTAAAAAATCATAAAAGCTGCAGGTTTTATAATTAAGTATTCCGTAAGAACTAAACTATAATTGTCCTATGAAGTTCAATGCCATCCTAACTGATCAAGATTGTGTAACAGTTGGCAAGACAAATTATAAGTTAAACTGTAAATAAAATCAGAAAATATTTTAGTAACAACTCATAAAGAAATACTTGCCAATCACATATCTTAGCTGTCAGTTTTAAGTCTGTCAAGTATCAGAGGGGTAGCCATGTTAGTCTGGATCTGTAAAAGCAGCAAAGAATACTGTGGCACCTTATAGACTAACAGACTTTTTGCAGCATGAGCTTTCGTGGGTGAATACCCACTTTGTCGGATGCAAGTAGTGGAAATTTCCAGGGGCAGGTATATATATGCAAGCAAGACGCAAGCTAGAGATAACGAGGTTAGATCAATCAGGGAGGATGAGGCCCTGTTCTAGCAGTTGAGGTGTGAAAACCAAGGGAGGAGAAACTGGTTCTGTAGTTGGCAAGCCATTCACAGTCTTTGTTTAATCCTGAGCTGATGGTGTCAAATTTGCAGATGAACTGAAGCTCAGCAGTTTCTCTTTGAAGTCTGGTCCTGAAGATTTTTGCTGCAGGATGGCCACCTTAAGATCTGCTATTGTGTGGCCAGGGAGGTTGAAGTGTTCTCCTACAGATTTTTGTATATTGCCATTCCTAATATCTGATTTATGTCCATTTATCCTTTTCCGTAGAGACTGTCCAGTTTGGCCGATGTACATAGCAGAGGGGCATTGCTGGCATATGATGGCGTATATTACATTGGTGGACGTGCAGGTGAATGAATCAGGGATGCTGTGGCTGATCTGGTTAGGTCCTGTGATGGTGTCGCTGGTGTAGATATGTGGGCAGAGTTGGCATCGAGGTTTGTTGCATGTTCCTGAGCTAGAGTTACTATGGTGCGGTGTGCAGTTACTGGTGAGAATATGCTTCAGGTTGGCAGGTTGTCTGTGGGCGAGGACTGGCCTGCCACCCAAGGCCTGTGAAAGTGTGGGATCATTGTCCAGGATGGGTTGTAGATCCCTGATGATGCGTTAGAGGGGTTTTAGCTGGGGATTGTATGTGATGGCCAGTGGAGTCCTGTTGGTTTCTTTCTTGGGTTTGTCTTGCAGTAGGAGGCTTCTGGGTACACGTCTGGCTCTGTTGATCTGTTTCCTTATTTCCTCGTGCGGGTACTGTAGTTTTGAGAATGCTTGGTGGAGATTTTGTAGGTGTTAGTCTCTGTCTGAGGGGTTCATTCACCTGCACGTCCACCAATGTAATATACGCCATCATATGCCAGCAATGCCCCTCTGCTATGTACATCGGCCAAACTGGACAGTCTCTACGGAAAAGGATAAATGGACATAAATCAGATATTAGGAATGGCAATATACAAAAATTTGTAGGAGAACACTTCAACCTCCCTGGCCACACAATAGCAGATCTTAAGGTGGCCATTCTGCAGCAAAAAAACTTCAGGACCAGACTTCAAAGAGAAACTGCTGAGCTTCAGTTCATCTGCAAATTTGACACCATCAGCTCAGGATTAAACAAAGACTGTGAATGTCTTGCCAACTACAGAACCAGTTTCTCCTCCCTTGGTTTTCACACCTCAACTGCTAGAACAGGGCCTCATCCTCCCTGATTGAACTAACCTCGTTATCTCTAGCTTGCTTCTTGCTTGCATATATATACCTGCCCCTGGAAATTTCTACTCTTGCATCCGACGAAGTGGGTATTCACCCACGAAAGCTCATGCTGCAAAACGTCTGTTAGTCTATAAGGTGCCACAGGATTCTTTGCCAGTTTTAAGTCTGTTGCATATTTTCAGGGCCGCCCAGAGGATTCAGGGGGCTTGGGGCAAAGCGGGGGAGCTGCAGCGCTTGTACTCATCCGGCGGCAGCCCGGGACTTCGGCGGCATTTCATCGGTGGGGGGCCCTTCAGTCGCTCTGCATCTTTGGCAGCACTGAAAGACCCCCGCCGCCGAAATGCCACCAAAGACCTGGAGTGACTGAAGGGTCCCCCGCCGCTGAAATGCCAGCCGAAGACCCAGACCACTGCCAGGCCAGGGCTTACGGGGCCCCTGTGGGGCCTGGGGCAAATTGCCCCACTTGCCCCCTGCTCTTCCCCCCCGGGCGGACCTGCATATTTTTAACAATCATTCCCTTAAGGCAAAGTTATACAGCCTGATTGTTTAAAGAAGCTGAGAGTTCAAGGCTCCCTGCAAAGTGAATGGGGGGAGCTGAAGGTACTTAGCACTTATGAAAAATCAGATCAGTGTTTTCCCCTTCTTCATATTGGTATTTGATATTTAAAAAAACCCTTTCATATTTCAATCCCTTCATGGCTGCAAGACTTCACAAGAGTCCTAGGAATTTACAGTAGATTTATATGTATTTTTTTGGAATCATAAGATTGACAGCCTAGAAGAGTGAAGTTCCCCATGTATCCAGAAAACAACATGGGTACTGCCCTTACAAATCTCTCCCTTTTCCCTTACGTATTTCTAACCAGAAATGGAAGAGAGGCTAATTTTCATGATCCTTTGACCTATTTGTAACTGCTCACAAGGGTTCCATTCACATTCTGCTGTGATGCAGAGAGTTTTTGTGTTGTGGAAAGCTGTAGACAAGAGACAGGACTTCGACCTCCAACCCATTTCACATCTGATCGCTAGCAAACAACCCAGTTTCAATAGAACAAAAATACCTTTGTACCAGGTCTGGCATCAATGGGGAGCTTGCCTGTGTTTAGTTCAGAATGTGAAGTTCTTGGGGCACAGATCATGGCCTTGGACAAGTCCCATTTGTGCTGTTTCAGCAGTGCAAAAAGGCTTGTAAAACTGCTCTCACAGTTTGGCTGGAATCCTGAAGTGGCATAGAGTAAGTGTGGTCAACTCCAAACCCCATCATGTGCCATCCAGAGCATGCTAAGGGCCTGGTCATTAAAAAGGGGAAAGATCAGAGCACTGCTGGCAACCCCCAGCTGCCTTAAGAACCCCTTGGGGTTAGTGCAGCCAGACATGAATTAGACTTCCTTATGCCAGGTATGGGATTGATTGAGTTCTCCAGGTAAAGGACAAGTGATTACATGACCCTTGGGGTAAGTTTTTTGTCTGTAGTGTGTGTGTTTGTGGTGTACTTGCTGCTTGACAGAGATATACCGTGTGGTCTGTTTGTTTGGGGGATCATGTGCTGAGCCTAGCAACCTGCAAGGCAAGGCTGAGAGCTTCTTAAAAAGGCTTTGATCCCCATCAATCCTTAACAAGGGGGTGGGGCTACTCAGGAAGAGCAGGGCTTTAAAAAGCCCACTCCTAAGCAACCAGAGGAACTAGTGAACAGGAGCAGCTAACAGGGGAGTTTTGTGAGAAAATCTAGAGGGAGAGTGGTGTGCTAATACACTTAACATTCTTTAAACTTTTTTAAACTTAAAACCAAAACCATCCCCTGATGAAATAAAAAATTCAGCAAAGGAACAAGCTGCAGGAGTAAAAAGACAATGCAAGCAGAATGCAACAACAGAGTGGGGGTTATCCAGTTTATTGTACTTCATGCAGCATGTAGGATCACTGCCCAGTGAGTAAGGGGCATATGTGTGCATTCAGTGCAAGGAGCTCCTGGCCCTCAGAGACTGTGTATGTGCTTTGGAGACCAGAGTGGCTGAACTGGAGGAGCTAAGGGAGACAGAGAGGTACATAGATGAGTCTTTCTGGGACACAGTAGAACTGTCCAAGCCCTGGTCTGACAGCCTCTGTGCTCTCTCAGGGAAGGAGAACATCCAACTGGAGCAGTGGGAAATGATCCCATAGTTGGGACCCTCCTTCCAGATGATGGTGTGGTATCTTCCCACACTGAGGATACCTCTCCATGGGAGGGAACACCAATTTTTAGGAAGGTATAAGTAATGGGTGATTCGATCTTTAGAAACATAGATAGCTGGGTTTGCGATGACTGGGAGAACCGCTTGGTGACTTGCCTGCCTAGTGAGAAGGTTGCAGATCTTTTGAGACATCTAGATAGATTTATGTGTAGTGCTGGGGAGGAGCTGGTGGTTTTGGTGCATGTAAATACCAATGACATAGGGAAGAACAGGAGAGAGGTCCTGGAGGCCAAATTTAGGCAGGTAAGTAAGAGATTGAAGTCCAGGACCTCCATGGTAGCATTCTCTGAAATGCTTCCAGTTCCATGCTGTAGTGGGGCGGCTCCCCCACTCCAGTGGAAAAGTGGTTAAAGTCAGCCCTGGGAGAAGGTTGCGGCTGAGAGCTGCTAGGCTGGGCTGATTGGGGAAGTGGCCACAGCTGGGCCACGCCCCAATCAGGCCACAGCTGGCCTGTATAAAAAGGCCAAAGAGGAGTCTCTCTCCAGGATGGCAGAGAGCAGGGCCTGGCTGTCTGCAGAAAGGGTACTGGGAGTGAAGCAGGGCTGGGGAAAGGCCAGAGGATCAGGGGAGCTCCAGGCTGGCAACTCCCCAGGCTGCAGGGCCTGGTCCAAGGCCCAGAGAGGTACTAGGAGGCAGAGGAAGGCAGCAGGTCTGAACCCCCTTGCCTATGATGAATGGCTTTTACACTGCAGTCTGAGGAACTGTCCCAGATTGAGGTGTCATTAGAGGAGGTTTTGGAACAAATTGATAAATTAAACAGTAATAAGTCACCAAGACCAGATGGTATTCACCCAAGAGTTCTGAAGGAACTCAAATGTGAAATTTCAGAACTAACTACTAACTGTAGTTTGTAACCTATCATTTAAATCAGCTTCTGTACCAAAAGACTGGAGGATAGCTAATGTGATGCCAATTTTTAAAAAGGGCTCCAGAGGTGATTCTGGCAATTACAGACCAGTAAGCCTAACTTCAGTACTGGGCAAACTGGCTGAAACTATAGTAAAGAACAGAATTGTCAGACACATAGATGAACATAATTTACTGGGGAAGAGTCAACATGGTTTTTGTAAAGGGAAATCATGCCTTACCAATCTACTAGAGTTCTTATGTTTTTATGTTCTTATCAGCTGGCTCCAGGACTGAAGAAGACAGAGCTGCTTTTTCATATCCTCAGGCACTGAACCAAGAAGAAGTTGGATGGACATGAAGAGAGGGGCAAATGTCTTCTCTGTTCAGTGCATCTCTGAGAACACTGTTGCTGTTCAACAAACAAAAATAAATAAAGAATCAGAAGTATCCAGGAAACCTGCTTCTCCAATGTACCTGAACAAACTAGGATCACGCTTTGCATTATAATGATTTAAATTCAGTCTTGATAAATGAATTAGCAGGATACAACCACCATCTTGCAATGTTAAAGAGCTGCCCAGTCAGAGAACATTGCTGTAAAGCATAGGCGATGACTTGTGGGTGCTCCAGGGCTGAAGTGCCTACCAAAAAAAACAAACAAACAAGCGTGCTCAGCAGTAGGTAGCAGGAACACATATATGGCGCACAATGAAACTGGAAGGCAGAAAGGACCTGCTGGCAAAAACAAAAGTCAGCCCCTGTGCTGTAAAGGGTTGCTGTAGCATCACTTCTTTTCTGGCACTGGTCTTGGCAAAGAATACCTGTCCTAAATGGTATCAGTTTCTTCTCAGTTTTCTTCAGTAATCCTATGAGGACAACACAAAAAGAAACAAGATTTCTATGCTTCTTTGGAAATATTAGTAATCTAGTCTCCAGATGCACTGTAACATCAAGGCAAAAAAAATGGAGATACAGATTGTTAAAGACTGTTGAAAAGCATCAGCGGGTAACAGATCCACATTTGGCTTTATCAGCTAATAATGCAGCACTATTAGAATGTGGATTGTCTCCTGCAGAACTATTAATGGTAACTACAAAATGTTTACGGGAAGGTTTTTTTTGCATCAGTAAAGAGCAGTCCAACAATGAGGTCTTGCATACAAATGGAAGTGCAAAAAAACATTTTAAGAGAACAAACCATCTAGCTTAATTGCTAAAGGATATAGCAAGTATAAAGGGACTTTAATCCTGAAACAAAACGGCTACAATCTTAAAGCAAGCTATAACTCCACTTATATTATGTAATAATTGAGAATTGACACATTTCCAGAAGAAATAGATTCTTAGAGTAGGAAACTTTTCTGCTGAAAGAGAATCCATAACAGTGTGCTGTGGTATAATCCACCAATGAGTTATGTCATTCAAACAAGTGTCCCTGTAACACCAACAGACCCCAGTCATCGACAGGTGGAACTGAACATGAGACCTCTGAAACTTAGTACATGAGTCTCTCCTGTATGAGCTAAAAACCATATGGCTATTAGCTAAGGCTGCAGAGAAAACTCATTAATCTCTCTCTACGTGGTCTCTGTGCCACTACATGGGACAGAGCACCACATCCAGGATCTGTTTGAGTTGCATCTGCACATCTCAATGTAAGTGTGTAAGTCACTATTTTAAAGAAAAAAGAGATGATGTGTCTTATCTTGTCAAATGTTTTACCAAAGAAATCACCCCTCTGGAACCTGGGATGCTGCTTCTCATTATATTGTTGCAGGTGGCTCTGCCTCTTAGCTGGTGACTAGACTTTTGGTGTCCAGCAGTGCCCTTCCCACACTCTCTTGCTCAACCCCTCAAAGCTTCCACAGACTTAAGTGTTAAAATTAAGAAGCTGAGAAAACTCAACAGATGATTTACAACTGTTTCCTTTTTTTAATCTTAACTTTTCCATGAAAAATCAGAGACTAAAATATTTTTGCAGAAAATGTTTTGGTCAAAATTCTCATGTTTTTTTTTTTAATGACAGAAAAGCAAAAACCGAAAAAATAAAATTGATTAAAAAACTAACAAATTTGGAATATTTTCCCCCTTCTGCTTTCCCCCCCTATTACCAGTGGGACAGGGGAGGAGAAAAATGTGTTCCAAACAAAAAAGCTAAAAAACAACAATGTATTCAGTTTTTGAGAGAGGTTTTACTAGCACTCATCATGGGTGACCTACATAATTCACTCTTGGCTTCTTCTCACGGGTAATGAAGCCATTTAAAACATATGCTAATTGAACTTTATATCGCACCATACCATGATGTATCTGTTTATAGAATTATGTAGATATTATGGACCATATGAAGATACTAACAAGTCAAATCTATGCAGTGCATATACATTGACAAGAGACAATGTAATACATGTAAAACACCAAGTTATGACAAAGAAAAAAAAAACAGAAACACGTGAATTAAAATCAATAAAATATAGATTTTTTGCTAGAGGAAGCATATTAGCCTAGAAATTCAATTTCAGATTTTATATTTCAGTCAAGAAAAAAGAAAGTCATTGCTTTAAATAGGATTCTCTCTCTTGCTATTAGAGTTCCTTCACCTTCCACTTATTCATTTATGACAGAACCAGTTTTTATAATCAACTTTTCCTTATGGTTTGCTACTGCTGATATTAGAGGTGAAATTCTGCTCTTGGTTTTCAGAGCTTCATGAGGATAGGGTAGGTAAGGAATTGGATGGTAGTGGCCTAGTGGATGCTCCCTGAACAACATGGTTATTCCAGTCTGCAGAGCTACTTACTGCAGCATCTAAAGGAATTTGCATGCTTTCCCCAAGACCTGCTGGTGGATGTTGGTAGTCACACTGGTGGCCATCAGCATAGCCATGCCTCCTGCACAACCACGTAACACTGCCAGATGTATGCAAGACAGGGAGGAGTGAGGGATGAGCATGGGGTTGGGAATCAGGAGACCTTGATCTAATCAGGAGACCATGAATTCTCATCTAATAGTCGAATACCACAGACTATGTGCCATTGCAGAAGTTACTTTGCCTTTCTGTCTCAGTTAATGTATCCATAAAACTGGTATAGTAATACTTACTTTCTTACCTCCCAAGAGTGTTTGTAAGGTTAATGGCTGTACAATGCCGTGAATAGCTAATACAGTAGTTAACTATCATAAGGTAGGCTTGCACCCAGCTATAGTGCGCTCCATATACCCAGCAGTTAAGACGGGAAGAGGCTTCTTTCCTGCAGTGCACAAGCACAAGACACATCAGAATTATGCTTTGTAGCCAGTATTTTTTCTTACTATAAATAGATAAATAGTTTGATATATGGGATAATTCTCCAGGAATCCTCACCTAGTACTTATGGTAGTCATCCACTCACAAATCTATTTACCTACTTGACAGGCAGTTCACATCTCTAATGGAAACTGAATGTTTGATATTTTTTCATTATTATGTCAATTGGAACCACCTATGTTGCACAATAAATACATTAGTGATTTGAGCATCTGGTTTCTGTCATTTGTTCTACTCAGTAGGCAAGAGCAGTGAAATATGTCATACATAATCACACACAAATTGAATGATCAGAAATATATTGATACCAACAGCTGAGAACATGCTTTGAAACACTGACACTGGTTGTAACTAGGAGCTGATTTGAAGATTCTGAAGGTAATCTCAAAGAAGTGGTAACTGAGCACTGAACCCACAGAAGGAGTTAGGCACTAACTGACAAAGTCTAAAGTCCAAAAGTTAGATCCTCAAACTCCTCCATGCTCAGCTGCCTGCTTAATACTGTAGGCATCTAATTTCCTAGGCACGTAAGTTTCCAGGGGTAAGGTCCCCTAGATGCCTACATTTTTTCCAGTTGGTGGCTCTACACATTTGCCACTACTGATCTATGGTGCCTAAGTCCCAGTGTAAGTGTTTCTTGCCTTAAGGCTCTGGTGTTTCATTTATAGCTGGAGAAAATGTTCATTTTTTTTCAAACAAAATTTAAGTTTCTGAAATGGAAAATTATTTGCCGAACCACAGAAGTTAGAGATGGGAAAGGCCTCTGTAGGCCATCCAATCCATTTCCACATTGATGTAGGATTGTTCCCTAGAGCACATTCTTTAGCATATTGTCTTGTCTGGTTTTTAAATGCAGGGGCGGCTCTAGGAATTCTGCCGCCCCAAGCACAGGAGGTCTGCTGAAGCCGCAGGACCAGTGGACCCTCCGCAGGCAAGCCGCCAAGGGCAACCTGCCTGCCGCCCTCATGGCGCCGGCAGAGCGCCCCCTGCGGCGTGCCACCCCAAGCACGCGCTTGGCGTGCTGGGGCCTGGAGCCACCCCTGTTTAAATGCCCAAACAATAAAGCTTCCACCACTTGGCAACATGGTGGATCAGACCATGGGTCTATCTAGTCCAACATTCTGTTTCAGACAACAGCCTGTACCAACTGCTATAGAGAAAGGTGGAAGAAACCCTAGAGTAAGTAGACAGGTAAGTAACTGGAGGTTTCAGGGAATGAATTGCTCCAAGGGAAAAGTAAAGTAAATTTATTGCAATCATTGATAAGGTGCATCTTAATCTCCCCTCCATCCTCTGCACTGGCTCAGGTCTGTTTTCAATCTGATTGGCTGTCCACTATAGAAACTTTGAAAACAGCAATACTGACAGCTCTAGGATCTATAGTGCATATATTTATTTATTTATTTATTTTTATTTTTCAGTGACTTATTTCCTGTTTGTGCTACTTAGCTTTCTCATGTGCCTGCTATTATTGTACTCACTCATGTTTGAAGTTCTTTCCAACTTAAGATCATCTGTGATTTTTTTATGTTGCTGTTTAATTACATTTTAAATAATTAATGTAGATGCTAAATAAGACTAAACTTAATATTGAACCTCCCCTAACCAGTACCTGGTAAGTTTCAAGCATCCATTCTTTATTTATTATCTAATTGCTAAAATTTCTGTTACTATTTTTGTCTAATTTAAGAAAATCGGTTGCAGTATAACATTGCACAGATGCTATTTAAATACTTACATTTAAGATACAGAGATATTGCTGCTTTGCTTCCGGGATACTTTAATAAAAAAAAACTGCTTCTGGTTACTTAATTGAACTAGTAATTACTCTTGAACATGTGGGTTGGTTGTTTTCTGCTTGAAATAATTACCCAGTGAAGCCTTCACCAGGGCTATCAGCAGGAAGCAAACAATCGGTGTATTGGTAAGAGTTTATAAAGCACTTGTGTGTTTTGCCAGATGGAGGAACAGATGGGTGTATACACACAAAAACTGATTACATAATCTCAGGTCTCAACCAGCAGCCACAGCTGAAATGTACAAGAATCAGTTGCAACCACTCCACAGCTGCCTGCTTCCAAGGAGATTTTAGATCACTGAGTCAAACAAATTCTTAAAGCACATACTCTGATTTTTACCTAAGCTTTCCTCTCCAAATTGTCAGCAAAAGGGGCTTATTCTTGCAAGGGAGGTTTATAACTACCATCAACATTCACTGAGTTATATTTGTAACTCTGTGAATTAATGGGAAACTAGTTCCCCAAATCAGAGTTCAGTCAGACTCAAACATGGGCTTAGCTATTGTTTTTTTCTTTCAATATTTGTGCTTTTTTGATCCATTGCTTTTTTGATACCTGTTCTCTGTTTACATAATTGCTGTCTTTTAACCTATGTAAGGCTGGTGCCATTCTTGTATGACTTTTTCCCATAGTTGTAAATATCCAAACATCTAATCCTGTCTATGGTACTTCTGAAATATTAATGGTTTTATACCCTGTTGTAGTGCATATTTTCCAATTAGAATGTTGCAGTTTCTGATTCCTGTCATGTGTCAATTTTTACCCACATAAGTGCAATATTATGTCTCCTTCCCCAATATAGCTGACATCTCAGTCTCACCATGTTAATGATAGAATAACAGTTGTATATGTAGAGTCAGAATGTGCTTTGGTTTGCTGGAAGATATTGCTGTATTAATTTGAGGTTCAGACTTAATGCTAGCAATATGAAATACCATGAATGTTACCTAAGGGCATGTCTACACTGCACCACATTTCAGAGTAATGGGGTGCAAATAGCACTGTGCACCAAAGTACTGTGTTATAACTTGCTGTGGGTGCAAACATAAAGGTCACGAGATCACACTAACATACTCTTGTTTGAAGAGAACTACACTAGTTCATAGTCATGACCTTTACGTTTGTGTCTGCAGTATCCACGTAGGTGAATCACAATACGTCCCCCATTCTCACTGCTTAGAGCAAACTGTGGTACAGCGTAGACATACCTTAAGTCAAAGTGATTACTGGAGAGAAAAATTACAGTAGATAAATAGTCTTGATCATGTGATTGGCACAGTGTAGCAATTTACAACTTTAGCACAACTTCAAGCTAATAAGAGGTTCCATTATTTCATATTTTGGCCTCTGGATAATAGCGGGGGGGGTTGTTTTTTTAAAGAGGACTATAAGGAACGAATACAACTTCTGATGAAAAGGGATGTGTGTTTCAGAAGCTCTGAAGAGATTAAATGAATAGACACCATTTACAATCCTTTTTCAAATGCAACACAAATCTTTATGCCTGTAGTAGGGAACTAATACACACAGCCATGAAGGAATGTCAGGGAACAAACAGAAGGTGAACCAGAAGGATGTTCCATGCAGAAAACATAGGGCCTTAGAGTCACCACTTACATCTGGAGAAACACTTTGAACAAGCACGTCAGGACATAATGAGCGTTTTAGTGAGATGCTGTTTGAATTTGCAAGGTATTAGGTAGTGTTTAGTGTTTGTGCCACAACTTCAATTTTAAAAGCAAACTAGGATGATATATTTGCAGGAGTAATTAATTTAGAAAACATTTTGACAAAATGGAAGATAAAAAAGAGAATGAACAATCCTATATTTAAAAAAGAAAGGTTGAGGCCTTGAAAAAATAAACAGATCACTGGCAAGCTTGCTAAAAGACAATATACTACTAAATTATTATAAGGTAGAGAACAGAGAGAACTCTAAAAAAAGAGTTTGCAAATATTTGCTTGAATCTGTAAATGAATTTGCTTTGGTCCTTCTCATATATTTTTTATGTTTGTTTTCCAGGATCTATTCCATATTCCAAGAGATTAAGATCCATTAATGTTAATTGAAAACAAGTTTCCAAGTCACATGTATGAGTATGTATGGAAACAGAATTTGCACATACAGTATAAGTAAGTATTCTCGATAGTATGCTTACTTAATTTTGGGGAAAAAACAATATTATTTGATTTATCTGAACAATTGCAATGGGACAACAGAGTTCATATTTTGAGTATTGAATGCTTCAAAGAGTTATTCATGATCAATCCACCTACATAAATATGAAAAATCTGAATAAATTAAAGGAAATTATAATCTGCTGTCAGATATTCTACAAGTAGAGGGCAAGGCTAATTTTTTTCCAGAAATTATTCAGTGCGAACTATTTACTCATCAATGGCAGAGAGTTGGAAAAAATCAAATCAAGGCAAGAATTTTAAGATGATTTGGCTGTATCTGGTCATGGAGGAAGAGGCTTCATAGCTTCATAGTACTGCTTCTTGCTAAACACACTAGAAGGAAGCTTTTGATTGATGCAATACTTTTGATACTGTTGAGGTGATGATACTGGGCCATTCAGTCCCACTCAGCTCCCTTGGTGCCACTCACGCAGTGCAAAGTGAGAAGAGATTGCTTGTCACTTCCTTACCAGTGTAGGAAAGTTATCAGCAGGTGTAAAGTCAATGGACCTGGAGGTTTCGTCACTATAGCCTTAGGTAGTGGGGGGTGTAACAGGAGCATGCCAAGGCTTGTCAGAGATGGGGAGGAGCTGGAGTACATAATGCTTCTGCAACTCCAGCTGGCAAATGGTCTGTTGGGGACCACAGCCAGCTGGCACAGTTTAGAACAGTCCCCTGGCTCTTCTAACCTGTACCCAGGGCTGGGGCTAGCCAGAGAATGGGGAAGGCAGAGCTGGCTTCCTGACAGCCCCCTTTCTCTTTTCCCACTGTGCAAATGAGAAGCTGAACAGAGTAGACAATCTGGCTTAATATTTCTAGCATGTTCTAGGGGAGACATCTAGGAATGGAATACTTTAGTTGAGGAGATGATCAGCTAAGTGCTTCCTGCATGAAACATACAAGACGCCTCAAACACAATTTCTTGATCTGGCCTTAGATAATTCAGATGTTTGAAATGCATTTGTAGTAAAACAAATGTAACCGATATAACCATTTTACAGACTCTCCTGGCTATTAAGGAATTTGTATGAAAATGATGTAAAAGTTTTTTTTATTGTAATATAAATGTGAAATATGTAATCTCTTTTTAGTAACCTTGGGGAAAATGATACTGAAAAGTTGTCTTATTTTCTTTTTTGTATATTATTTTGGGAACTGAGAATTGTAGAGATTATAAAATGTTTGCAGGAGACTGACCCCAGAAAGTACCTCAATGAAAATAAACATTTTGGGTTATAACAAAAGGTTTAAACATTTTACAACATTACAATAACTCTACAGAAGTCCAAATAAAGAGAGGCCAAACAAGCCAGCTAAAAGAATCATTTTCTTGAGCTGGAACTTGCAGTTTCCCACTAGTAGCTCCACCAGTAATTTCTAAAATAAATTTCTGAGGAAGTAGAGGGACAAAGGTTGCCTCGCTAAACTGCTCATATTTCATTGAGAAAAAATAATAATATAGATATGCATTTTCCTCTATACTCACTAGGGGACTCATTACAGGTCTCCCTTCATTTAATCGTGTGGCCATTCCTGTCTGATTTCACACTCACCTTTCTCCTTTCTCATTCTGTCCCTATATCTCAAATAATATCTATCAACTCTTCTTCTCCTACAGTCTTGTAAACCATTTCTATTTCTTTAAATTTAGGGCCTGATTTTCAAAAGTTGTGGCTGCAATTTGCAAGTATCATCATGCCAACTGACAAACAGGGAGCTTATTTGCATGTGCAGATGATCACTGATGGAGTTAACTTTTAGGTGCCTAGCTTCCCAGTGGAATCCAGGAACCCTGAGTTAGAGCCTAGACTCCCTATACAAAGAATAAAGATTTAGGTGTCTAAGAATGGGATCCACAAAAGCAAGCAGGTGAGGTGAGGTAGCTGCCTAAGCTAGCCAATGGCAGATGCCAAGGAGAAGGGAGTGTCTTAAACTCTGCCCATCTCAGGGAGTTAGGCATCAAAGTCTGGACTGGAGGGAGGTGCCTATCTCCATTTGTGATCCACATGTGGGAACTCCTCTCCTGCAGTCAGGTGCCTATGCTGTTTCTTGCAAGAATGGCAATGGTGCCTAACTCCATACAAAGTGGAGAAAGGGAAGGAGTGACTCCCTTATAAACAGGGCTTTGGAGCTGTGCTCCAGCTCCGCTCCAGCTCCAGGCAAAAACCTGCAGCTCCATTGCTCCAGAGCTGCTCCGCGCTCCAGCTCTGGGCTCCGCTCCAAAGCCCTGCTTATAAACGTTTATTCTGGTATTTAGGGGACTCAGACAAGATGTGGGAGATCACAGTTCAATGTCGCTCTGTGCCTGATGAGGAGAAAATATTTGAACATGGGTTTTCCACATCTCAGATGAGTTCTCTAACTGCTAGCCTATAGAGTCATTCTCACTAGCCCAGTGCATACTTAATTATTTATACACAGTGGAACAACTTCAACAGGAGAGACTCACATCTGAATATGCCATTCTCCAGTAGTCCCTCCTCCCTGTTTTGTGTGGATGTGGTTGCTACTGAATTGGACCTGGCAGGCAAAATAGGTAGGATAATGCCTAATTTCACCTGGTTTGATGATCCCACTAGGCCTTTGGCATGACAAAGGCATCCGGGCACCTAGATTGAGGCAGTGTATTAATGTTCAAAGGCAGAAATCAAGGTGGCAAGAGGAAATTTAGGCTATGTCTCCATGTATAGTGGTATGTAACATGGGTATAAGTAGCAGTGTAGACAATGAGGCACTGTTTGGATGAATAAAGACTCCCCATAACCCTATGGTATTCACTCTACAGTGCCTCCCATGTCTCCAATGATACTTTTAGCAGTATAGTGTCGCCCTGACTTCCTGCTACCAGACCTTTCCCCACTGCTGGAGCCTTTCATTGTGGTAGGGAAAGACTCCGACAGCTCTTCATGATGGAGAATTTCCTTCTGCCAGAGCCTTTCACTGCTGCTGTAGCTAAACATCACAGGTGGCTGTAACTTCCCTTTCACTATGGTGCATACACATACCTTACATGCCACTGCAAGAATAGACAACGTCTTAGGTGCTAAGGGATTTTATTCACCTCGAGGATTAGGCAGCAGCCAAGCAGAGGTTTTGAGGCTCTCAGAGGTGCCTACATTTTGGATTTAGTTGCTTTACTTCCATTGTAGGCACCTAAGTCCTTTTGTGGATCTTGGCCTTATTCCCCAAAGCTCATTGTAGAGACACAGATCGGATGATTCATTTAATTCAAGGTCTTCCTCTCCCTCCATACCTTCTTAGTAAATTGTGTTGAATGTAGGTTGCAAGGCATACATCAGGAAAAAAAGACACTGGAATTAAGAATCGAAAGTCTCCTTCCAGCCAGATCATTGATCCATACAAGGCCACTACATTCACAGGAAGCCTGTTGCTATGTCCCAGTCTCTTGCTACACTCTGATATGTCTGGTTCCTTGTTATGACAACCAGTCTGCATCAGGTTGGAATCCACTCATTGTCCGTACCCATGTCTCTCCTCTCCAACTGTTAGAAGAATTCAGAAGGTCCACTGAGCTCTCTGCCAGTCACCACTATTCACCCAAGATTCCTGTAAGTCCAATAAATTGTTCCCTGGGTCAGGGCCCAGGTATCCATGCACAGGTTCATAGGCCAGTTCTCTAAAGCACTTAATAATATGCATAATAGAGATTCCTCCACTGACAATTCTTGAGTGTGATGTGGCAAGACAAATGGACTGCCTAAGCCCAGGGCCCCAAAATTTGCAGTATCCAAAAATTCATAATTCCAAAAAAGATAGAAAATTAACATTAAAAATATCAGTTTCTTTTTAGCAGTGCTGATTTTATCTGAACACAAAACAGCACATTTGTTTAAAAATAATTCAGTCAACTATGCAGCACCTGGCACACAGTATTTTTAGTGCACTGGGAGCTTGCTGGGATGCTTCAGGGTTCTGAGATGTTCCTTGCCATAAGGCAGTCAAAGTGTTGCCTGGAATTTAACATCATCATTAAGAAAGGACCAATCTCTGGTTGAATGCTGCAACAGATGGAAAAGTTAATATGCATACTGTTAGTATTGGGCTGGGTGTACCAAATATAATAGTCAAAAATGAAAATGTATCTATATGAATCAGAGCCTTCCATATGAAAAAAAAAAAGAAGACAAGAAGAAAAGGACAATGGCTTAAAATTGAGACAATTTCCCTGAAGCCTAAACAAGTGAAATTGTGACAAAGGATAAAATTGTCAAAAACTCCTAAGGCTCATTTTTCAAAATTTAGGCTAATAAGAGACCTATTTAAAAAGGCATACAGAAAATCCCATAGTGAAAATCCCACTATGCACCGATGTGCCTAAATCCCAGTGGGTGGTATCTTGGACCCCAGAAAACCATTGAGAGAGACCAGGAATAGTCCCTTAGTAACCTATAGCTATTCAGCTCATGCTCCCCACTGTAATTAATTTGAACAAAAGTGTTGTCAAGCTTAAAAAGAACAATAGTATTGTCGGTATAAGGCCTAAAACTTCCAGAAGCTTCACTAAGTAAGCCTTGTAGAATTAGCTTTAAGAAGCAAGCTTTGCAAAAGGAAACAGTCTTGTGGTCAAAACGCTCTGTTACCAGTTACCACATTATGCTAACTCCTATAAAGTGAGATAAATTGTACAGCCCCCCCACCCCCCGACCCCGGGGCACAGCTTGTCTAGCCCACATTGACCATATTTAGAACATTTGGCTATTAGACAAACCACAGTCAAGACAATGGGCTATATGCACATAAGTTATCTCCTTGTGCACAATTTATAAAACTAAAACAACAATTGGCTACAAAAAAAATGTAAGCATAAATTTTACAGCCAAAACAACAATTGTAATCACATTAAAGATTTGGTCTAACCTAATTGGTTGACCTGCTTGAAAACATGGCGGGCAGATAAGAATAAATGTGTTATTATTTAAGAATAAAGGCTCAGGTGTGTGTGTGTGTGTGTGTGTGTGTGTGTGTGTGTGTGTGTGTGTGTGTGTGTGTGTGTCTTGGTCTAGGATGTTGTTCTCGTTGACTGTCTAACCCACACCCCCTGAACCAAGGAAACCTGAATCACACCGACTATCTGTACCTGGCCAGTGCAAAGAGTGGTCGACTAAAGAGTAAGGTATTCTCGACAGGGTAAGGTTTTAAAATAAAATAGTCTGGTTGCATGCAAAATAAGATAACACAGTAAAAAATTCTGGGTTGCTCAAGCTGTTTTAATGTCAAATTGTATTAACACTGTAGTATTAAAAATGGTAGTGTAGGAATAATTTAATCTGAGATTATATCAATGCTGCAGTAACAAAAATAGTAGTAAGTACCTAATGTATAATATTATTTGTATTTTTGCTTGTCTTCCTGATTCAATGCTGGTTTTTAACTTTTCTTTTCCTATTCTGTCTGTGTTGCATTTATAGCCATAAGTCATTAAAACCCTTTCATGAGGAATAATCAGTAGTTTTAATTTCTTTATGCAGACACCACTTAACCTCATTACATCTTTGTTGGGTGGTGGAAAGCAGCAATCACCCAGGACACCTTTGGGGCCCTGAGGTGTGCCTCCTTCTTTCATTAATCTCCACACCCATGTTTAGCAGATGTTTCAGCCGTCCATTCTATTTTGATATGTACACTTTCCAACTTTTCCTGGGCTGAGACAGCCACACTGAAAACTCCATTTCCACTCAGGTTTTTTTTCTGATCCTCCTCTAGAACTTTTTAAGCTCATTCTTCACTAAGCCGGCATAGTCTATTAATTTTGTCCTGGCTGTTTTGTCTATCTTTTTCAAAGAGGGAATTCTAAGACTGACTAGCACAGCCCTAAGGGTGATATATACCAGAATTGTTGCAGAAGCCAATTATTTGCTATATATGTACAGTAGGTAAGAATGTAGAAATATTTTGAGCACTAGTTTTCAACCCCAGCACTAATGAATTAATCACAGAAAATGCCTATTAGTTAACCTACAGTATAGGCAAACTAATGTTTGTTCATGAAAATGGGCCATTGTGAGCACATATCAGATTAAGTGGCCACCTAAACACCACTTTGGGCATTCAGTTACTGGATTTATGTACACGGATATTAAAGTTTGCTCACAATAAGGGGTTCATGTGATGTGTGTGATTCTCCCATTGTAAGAAGCATTGAGAATTTTGCCTTTAAAGTTCAGAGGAATAACATGAGGTTCTAAAATCATTTAGACCTCTCTAGTTTGAATTTCTATTTACATTTCATTTATGAAAAGGAGGTTTGACATAGTAGGCTTGTACCTTGTGTGAACAACTGTAGGTATATCAGGAAATGAAAAGTCACAATGTTAATTTGGTTGGTTTAAAGTAAAGAAGGAGGTTGTGATTCTGTTGTTTTGGCCAAATGTATAAAATATATATTTTAGCTATAGCTTCAAAAATGGTTGGGCTATAAAAAGCAAAGAAGTTCTGCTGAAAAGGTGGAGTGCATATTGAACAAAAGCAGGATTTGGAAATCTTTGCTTATAGGATACTGGACTGAATTTAGGCCTGGATGATTCTGTTGAATGAAATAAACCGTTCTATAATTGTTCTAACTTTGTGGAAAATTGCCCAGTTAGCTAGTTAACTGACAGAACAAAATTAACACTAACTCTTTTCAAAATGTCTGGCTATTTTGAAATAAACACACGGTCTAATGTTTCTTTTTTCTTAAAGGTGTTGGTTTTTTGTAAAGGAATTAATATTGGTTTGGGGTGTTAGCTGGACTCCACTGATAAACATTTTTACCCTTTTTACCTTAAACAATTTTTTTGAATACATATATAAAAATCTTAGAAGATAACTGCATGAAGTGTGCCATATAATTCCTTTAACCCTGGAAAAGAAGTGGTTAAGGAGACAGAAAAATTGCAGAACACTGGCAAGAATCCAAAAATAAAATGTATTTCAAAATATAACATTATAAAAAAGTAAATATCATAACATTCAAGGGGGAAAAGAGAAAATAGGATAATTCCCCAGGAACTTTGCAATTATACATATATAGAAAGAGACTATTGTATCTTTCCAAGTTATGGATAGCTTAATATTTTGAGCTTCTGCATTTTTCCCATCAGAAAGCAAGAAACCCAGAAATGTTTTAGTTCATCCTTTCAGTGGAAATTTTATACACAAGTGGTATTTTAGCAATAAATTTGAAGGAAGAACTATGTTTTTGACAAGTAGTATATAAAAGTATTTAACAATAACTTATGGGGAAAACTGTGTATTAAAACATTTTTTCTTGTAGAATTAGAACATTCTCTGATGTTTGTGTAAAAAAAAACCTTTTACACCAGTATAGACTGATATACTATCAGGTCACATACTAAGAAACGTTCAAAGGAATACAAATTCAAATTATGATAGATGTATTCTCCTAAATTATGTCTGTACTATGAAAAATGCTGTCCGAGCAGTTTGTATGAAATAACCAACTTGGAATTAGAGTTAGAAATATACAGAAACTATACACAGACTATATTGCATTTCCTTTCACTCCTTTTACCCCCAAAAGAATAGGAAGACCTTGTCCTCAAACCTGTCTGATTGGCTGCTGTTGAATGCTAGCAATCAACTGTGGGATATGGCAGAGTGAAAGTGATATATCAACTCAACAGTATGTTTTAAAACCCTGAGAGTGAATCTGAAATCCTTCTCTTTTAGTGGATCTGTGTAAAAACCAAATTTGATTAAGAAATTTATCCATTGCTCACATAAAACTGTCAAAAGTTTACTAGCTGAATTAAGATTTTTATACATCCTCAGAAGTGATATTTCTATACTCAACAGCATGTTCTAGGATAAACAATAGGGGCTTCCACATTTTGATTCAGATTCCTTCACCTTCAAAACCTGTTGCTTTTGGAAATTGTGTCGAAGCATCAGGAGATCAATATTGCCCACTGTTGCTGAGGCACATCTAAAAGGCAAAATACTCCAGTTACTGTACTTGCATAATCTTCTGTATTCAGCTAGCTCTGATATTCACCATATTATTTCTACAAGAGTTCTAAGCCTGCAAATCTCTAAATGAAGTACTGTGCTAAGTAATTGTAATAGGAAAATTCCCTTTATGTCTTTGGATCAAGAATTTAATAGCTTTCATAAATACTGCTATAAGAAGCATTGTGGGTCATTTTTAAAAGGATTTACAATCTAGGGCAACTTCTGAAATAAATTAGAGAATTTTTTTTAGAGTAAATGCTATGGGCAACTTTAAAAGACATATTCCTTTTTTATGACTCTTTGCAAAATTCAAATATTATTGGAAGGACATAATGTTTAGATGTAATAGGCACCAATCAATTGTTGAAAATAGGATTACTAGCCTTAAGTTTGTCCCTCTTGAGCTCTGAATTATTTATTTATTTATTTATTTATATATTTAAATGCCTAAGTCTAGGGGCAGAAATTTCATGGCTTAACCCAAGAGATAGTCTGGTCTTCACTCTAAGGCTATCAAAAGTGATACTCCCTATAAAATATTATATATTAGTGTTTAGAAACCACATAAAATATATGAAAAAACTTCAGTGTCAGTAAATATGTATTATCACTCCATATCAAACCATAAATGATGACAGTTTGAGAAACATTGAGTTTATACTTTGGCTAGGTGTCTTGCAAATGAAAAGCTATTTAAGAGCTAAAATCAATTGGCTATATAATACCATGTTTTCTGATGGGAATAATATCGGAAAAGATGACTGGAAGTTGTTTGTTACAACGGTAAAATGAGATTTTACCTCTGGATATTATCAGCCCATACATTCATCATTATAAACTGCTTCATTTTTATTTTATTATATTGATTTACCTTAGCACCCAAGACAGTTTGTCCTCCTACAAAATTCAGAAAACATTGATTTACTTAAATTATTCAATACTTTAGTTTATGGCCATTATGTCATTTAACACTTTAGACAAATCAATGCAACTTTTATAAATTGCCATCTGCATTCAGTAGGTTTTGCAGATGTATTTTGGTGGCATCATTAATTTGGTCTAAGCTGGTGTTTTATAAATAACTTATTTTAAAACAATGAGAGTGTGTATATATAGTAAAATATGCAAATGTTTATGGATAAAATGAATACTTTAACTTACCCTGAGACACCCTATGCATTAGGCTTGTAACAATATCATTCTCACTTAGCTGAAAGATATACTACTATATGTTTGTATAAAGCTTTTCTTTCTTTAACTTTAAAAAGTGATCATATATGAAGATTAAACATGTTTTTAGCAGTGTTGTCCATCCTGAGAAGTTTGGAGGAAAGAGATACCAGAAGGGACAATTCTTTAGATCAAATACAGTATTAGAAAGATTGTGGGAGTGCTACAGATAAGATTTTATTCAAATGTATCCAGTAGAAACATCACCTAGAGTGTGATAACCCCCATGAGGAAACAAGGCACCAGCACTATGTTCTTGTTGCAGCAGGACAGGCTTGAGACAACTGAATTAATAGAAATTATGAGCCTGATCTTCCATTCTTTGTTCACCTTAATCTCCCCAACAAGTCCCATTAAAGTCAGTGAAAAAGTCTGACTGATATGAATAAACTTTGGATCAGGTTCTTACACATCAATGAAGGTTTGAGTGTAGAGGCAATTGGACCTTGCATTTATATATTTTACTACATTTATACTAAAGTTGGGAAATTGTTGAGCATTCAGATCTTATAAATAAAATCATTTGTCTGAGCAGGAAAATTGTACTATTTGTTCAATGAGCTGTTCTTTCTGAAACAATGTAAACTAGTTCCTTGGGAAAAAAGCTTTAAGACCTTTACATCATCCCCATTACTACAGGTTATCAAAACACAATAGTAAATACTGTTTTCTTCATTTTGCAAGAAAAATTCATATCTAGTTTCTACATTATATGCACCCTTAGTGATAGTTTGTTCTGGATTTAGGACTTTTTAGTAAACAGACTTACACAGTAGTTGTGTTATAGAGCTTGTCCACACAATGCAGCAATGCACACTAAGGGATATAATTTCTAAAGTGCACTAATTTTTGTTCACTAATTGATTCACGTAGATCCTCCTAGTTTGCTTTACTGTAAAACACTAGGGAAGAGCACATTGCTGTTCTGTGTAGACGTGTTTCGAGTATTCCAATTGCAAATGTAATGATCTAACTAATGTTCTAAAGGAGCAACTTTGCTAGCTTAGCTATAAGGAGCATGCCATCTGACCAAGTTCACATCACCTCATTTGATAACAGTGGTACGTCCCTGTAATGTACTGCAATACATGGCTGCAGGTGATCCTTTAGCTCATAATTCAGTTCCTAAGAAGACAAAAAACACTGGCAACGTTTTGAGCAATGGACCCAAGTAATCTGAACTGGAAGCCTTTGTCAGGTTAATGACAACATAATTCTTGATCATTTATAGCTTTTGCATATTTTATTGTTTTACAGTATTGTTAATTAATCATTAAAATGTTATATTATATTAAATGTATATTTTTAGAAAAGGATGGAAACAATTAAACTAAAGCCAGCTACTATTTTAGTGTATGGCAGGATGCATTGTTTCAAATAGGTGAACTCCTGCTCCCTCTCCCATTTGCTGTGGTTCCAGTACATAGGTTGAGGGCTGTACATGAAGAGGGTACACACAGATTCCCACTCCATGATAGACAGTCTGAGTTCTTTGGTAGCCTATTTTCCATGACTAAATGTGTGTATAACCAGTGGATCTACAAACTACCAAATCCACTTCCTACAGACCCCATGTGTAGAGATATAGTTCATGGGCTCTTGTAACCACTCTTCAACATTTAAATGAAAAAATATTTACAAAAAAGAAATTATACATGATTAAATTCTGAAGAAATTGCTAATGTGAGACCATTATGTATCACAGAATCATAATTACAGATGCAGCCTATAGTTTTGATTGAGTTGTTGCTTTGTTGTTACATATACCATTCCCATACCAAAGAAACAGATTTAAAAAAACTGACATTTAGGGTGTACTGTTTGAAAGTAGTTATTTCCATCATCTTCCAAAAACATATCTCCATTACCCTCCTTTATTACCAGGCAGGCAGCAGTTGTACAAGAACATTACCAACATGCCATTTTAGTTCATTCTCATCCTTCATTCCCACAAATACAATTGCTATTATTTGCTTCTCCAAGTTAACTGTTCTTTTAGTTCTGCATTCTTGAAGCAAGAATATCAGTCATTAAATTAATCTTTAATGAGATTATTTCAGAATAATCTTATTAGAGATGATCTTATTTCTAGATAGCCTTACATAAAACATTCTCATTAACAGTGCATCAAGATGTCACCTTAGATCAATTTTGTAACAGGATCTGAGACACATTCATTATATGCTAATCTCCCTTAAACTGAGTTTTGGTTTATATACTGTGTATTAGAAAACTAGTATTTTTGCTTCTGAAAACTGTAAATAAAGCCTTTTCTGGGTGAACTATTATGAATTTAGGTGAGGTAGGACAAGGTGAGTGAGGTAATATCTTTTATTGGGGAGAGAGACAAGTTTCAAGCTACACAGAGCTCTTCTTCAGGTCTGGAAAAGGTACAAAGAGTGTTGTTTAGCATAAGTAATTAGTACATATTCTAAGAGACCATTTAAGGTGAAGTGCCCATTAACACCCGTGTAATCGTTGGACAAAAAGGGGGTTAGTGGGTTACAGATTGTTTAATAAGCTATAAATCCAGTGTCTTTATTAAGACCATGATTTTTAGCGTCTAGCAAATTAAAGCTTTTGAAAGTGTTGTTCAGGTTTTATTTAAGGATGAGGACTGATTGGTCAGATATAAGTGTTTGCTTTGTGAAAAGTATTAGCGAGTTTTTTCTTTTATCATTTTCCTGTGTGAGTTCTCTCAAGACTGTAATGATTGTCTGGTTTCATCCACATAGTTGCTATTGAGGCATTTAGTGCACTGGAGGAGGTACACCACATGTTGTGATAGGTTTGTGTAGGATCCATGGATTTTGAAAGGTGTGTTGTGTGGGGTATTGATCATTGTAGTATGGAGATATGTCTGCAGGTCTTGCATCTGTTGTTTTAGCAGGGTCTGGTGCTGCTTTAGTTGAGGTGTCCTGGTCTGGGGGGAACATGCTTCTGATGATGAGCTTGGAGAAGTTGTGGGGTTGTTTGAAGGCCAGAAGATGGGTCCAGGAAAGATTTCTTTCAGGCTTGGTTCCTCATCAAGTATGGGTTCCAGTCTGACATTACCCTCTATGGTTTCCAGATTGGAGTGGCAGATGACTATTAGGGATGTTAGAGGGGGTTTATTTCTATATTGAATAAGGTTCTCTCAGGATATTTGAGTGGCCTGTTCCATGTATTTAATAGTGACACTCTGAGTACCTTTCCCAGACCCAAGTAAGAGCTCTGTGTAGCTCAAAAGCTTGTCTCTCTTACCCACTTTGTCTCTCTAATATACTGGGAATGACACAGTTACAACAATACTGCATACATTTTATTAACTTGAAATTCAAGCATGGGAGCTAAAGCAGTGCATAACCATAAGTTTCAACCTTCAAAAAGTCTCATATTTGATATATATCTTCAAATGGCTTCTGTTTTTGCTAACCATATTCTTTCTCTCTTGCTCCCGTCACCCCACTCATTACTGTAGTAACTAGTAGAAGCATCTCACAGTAATGTTTGAATGCATACAAAAAACATTAAGCTTCCTAGCTCATTACTGAGTGTCTCTGCTCCTGAAAAGATGATTCAAAGTGCAAAGAGTCAGCCTCATCTAATAGCAGGATGAACAGGCACCCATGCTAGCACCTGGCCAAAAGAGGTCCACTGTGTAATCTATAATTAGTGACCAGTTACAGATGGTGATACTGCAGATCAGGAAAGGACAGCACTATATGTAGCTACAGTTGCGTTTTCTGTATACTGCAACTTTAAATGCAAAAAGCTGCTTGACTACCTGTCTGCTGGAGGAGGGTAGGGCTATGGTTAGATTCAAGATGGGGGAAATGAAAGTTAAAAAAAGAATTCCTCTATGGTCAGGGTTCCCAAACTTGGTTCGCGGCTTGTTCAGGGTGAGCCCCTGGCGGGCCATGAGACACTTTATTTACCTGAGTGTCTGCAGGTACTGCCGCTCACAGCTCCCAATGGCCACAGTTCACAGTTCCCACTTAGCCTCTTCAGGGGCTGGTGTGGGGGAACAGGACATTCGAGGAACCACCCTATCATCAGTAGCTCTCTTTTGTACTGAGAGGAGGACTCCAGCTCAAACATCTCAGCTGGCTTTAACCATGATAGTATCATTCAGGGAGAGAAGTAGATCCTGAGGCAGGTAGTTCCCAAGCCAATTAGAGTTTTATAGATCAAAAACAACATCCGATTTCCAGGTTGACTTTTTAATAGGCACTCACTGTAGGTCACAGAACACTGGTGATATGTTCATACTGAGAAACTGCTTAACAGGAGACCTGTTCTATTCTGCATCATTCAGTTTCTGAATAGATTTACATGTAGCACCAGTAATCCTGATCCCTGAATAGCAGCAACAAGTTCCACATCAGAGAGGAAAAAATGCTACATCTCTTATCCAGCTAGAAGGCCAATTCCATAACAATAATCTAAAAGCACTAAGGCACTAGAAAAGGTTCAGAAAAGGGCAACTAAAATGATTAGGGGTTGGGAGAGGGTCCCATATGAGGAAAGATTAAAGAGGCTAGGACTCTTCAGATTGGAAAAGAGAAGATTAAGGGGGGATATGATAGAGGTATATAAAATCATGAGTGATGTTGAGAAAGTGGATAAGGAAAAGTTATTTACTTATTCCCATAATACAAGAACTAGGGGTCACCAAATGAAATTAATAGGCAGCAGGTTTAAAACAAATAAAAGGAAGTTCTTCTTCACGCAGCGCACAGTCAACTTGTGGAACTCCTTACCTGAGGAGGTTGTGAAGGCTAGGACTATAACAATGTTTAAAAGAGGACTGGATAAATTCATGGTGGCTAAGTCCATAAATGGCTATTAGCTAGGATGGGTAAGAATGGTGTCCCAACCTCTATTCGTCAGAAGATGGAGATGGATGGCAGGAGAATGATCACTTGATCATTGCCTGTTAGGTTCACTCCCTCTGGGGCACCTGGCATTGGCCACTGTCGGTAGACAGATACTGGGCTAGATGGACCTTTGGTCTGACCCGGTACGGCCGTTCTTATGTTCTTATGGATCCAAAGACATTCATCCCCACATTGCAAACACTGGTGACCAATGGCAGACTCTCCGTGAAAGCAGTTCCACTGAAATTAAGGGAAATGCTTATATGAATAGGTGTGGCTGGACTGGAACCTCAAATTGTAAAAAGAACTGTCTGCATGTGAATTATAATACCTTTCAATTTGAAAAGCAATTACACATTAAATACAAAAAACTGTTAGCGAGGATTACAAGATTTGTTTTAAATAGCATTCACCAAATTAGTTTCAGAAACATTTTGTAATGAAAATTACCTATCTGATTTCAGCATACTGCACTGAAATTTCACTTCAAAATATCTGTGAAATTTCAAATGTTAATTTGAACAGACCAGAAAACCAAACTTGCATTATTTTAGAGAAACAATTATGGTAAATGGAGAGTTGCATAAAATGTTTGAAATAATGGTTAAAATGTAACTGAGCTTTACTTATAATATTGTTCATGAGCATAGTTATATTAAAGGGTTTCGGATTAGATTGCCACAAATCTTACTCAGCAGTGCAAGGGAGTGAGGGGGGGTTAGGTCACCCTCTTTGGCCTGTCCAGATTCTGACTCTGACTGTGGAAGGAGAACAGGGACTACTTGTCCAGTGCTGTCTCTTGTGAACAAGGGAATTAAAGACTGGGAAGAGCTGTTATTTCCCTAGTCCCACTCACCAGCCAGAATAACTGGTCAGTTGCACAGTGGGGAATAAAGCTGCCCCACAGAAATGGGGGAACGAGATTAATTTACTTACCTCACACCCTGCAGCACTGGGGAAGGAAGAAAGAAATTGGGACTCTGAGGGCAAGTCTACATTACAGAACTACTTCGATGCAGCTGCAACAATGCAGCTGTGCCGCTGTAGCACATTTGGTGAAGACGTGCTATGCCAACAGGAGAGTGCTCTCCATATAATCAGAGATGTTGGACTCAGAAAAGTCTTTTTAGATCATCGACTTCATCCCCTTCTGAGCACCCTATTTCTTATAGTATGTTTTCTGGTGTTTTATTAAACTTTTCTTTTGGCTACAAAAATAACACAAGTATGAGAGGATAATATGGCTCTTAGTTCAAACATTCATAAAAACTAAGTGCAATAATTTGTTATATTTTGTTTACACAAGAACTGCTCATTTTCCTTCTGGCAATTCTGGGGTAAAAGCTATTTCCTGCGTAAGAGTATGTGTGTAGGTTACTCATATGAAGAAAAATACCAAAAACACCCATTTTGATTGCTGTAGAAACAACACTATTTGAGATTAGTTTGTTGTTACTTTTTGTACAGGAAGGATGAATCACAGCATTTGTACTTTAAAAGTTTCTTCTATTCTGAAAATTTCTACCAATCTGAGAGATATCCCCTATGTGTCAAATAGGAAATACTGCTGGAATCAGTAATCACTCTCTAAAAATGGATTACACTTCAAGTGCAACCATAGCTGCAGATGCTTTGGTATTCCCACCTCTTGTGCTATGCTGTAATACCATTTGAAGAGTATTAAAGAATATGAGTAGGATTCTGATCTTCACAAAGTTGCACTGACACAGGCTACGGAGGGACTGCACAGCAGCTGGAGCTCCGATGTGGAATTCTAGCTGAGTCAGCCATGATTCTTCATGTCATTTCCCAGGATACATTAAATGGTAACTTAGCCAATTTGTAGAGGGTTCGCTGTGCTTCTCACTCTATTTCCAAACAGTTCTGCTTGTTGATGTAGTTGTGCAGGGCCACAGCTCACTTTTAGATAAAACAGTACCAAAGCCTGTGCTAGCAGGAAATCACAGGATTCCCAATGGGATCCTGGTCTATATAGAGCCACAAGGTGGGGGGAATGAGGAACAGTTCATTAGGCCAAGAGGTACTGGGGGCTGCAGCGGGCAGCCCAGGGGTACGCAAAGGCAGCAGGTCCAAACCCCTTTGCCTATGATGAGTGGCTGATACTGCAGTGTGCCCCAGTGAACAGGGGCTACATGGAGACTAGGCAGTAGCAATATACTGAGGCAAAGTGGGGATAGTGGGTTGGGGGTTCCCCAGGGAGGGGAGACCCAGATTGGTGGGGTACTGCCAGGAGGCAGCACCCCAGTTAAAGGGGCACTGGGGTCCAGGGAGGGACACAGGGGGCCAAGAGGACAGGTGGATCACCGGCCTTCAGAGGGCGCTCCTGATGCTGGAATGAGCTAATTCCCTGAGAGACCAGCAGGAGGTGCCGCAGGGCTGAGGCCACACGTCTACAGATGGTTTCTCATGTATATATTCACTTTTCAGAGAATGTTTAAGCTCCTATCTTACATTTGCCAAATCCTAATATATCAATCCCAGACATGCACAATTTTCTATCAGAATCAAAAGAAACACATGCAAGATATTTCGTATGCTAAAAAAATCCCAGGTTCACCTAGGGGAAAAAAATAAAATAAAATAAAAGCTGGAGACCATGTTTGCAAATCAACTATGAGCTTACTAGTCCCATGCTTTATTTATTTCTCTTTTAAGTAGCTTTCACTATGTTATTTTAATACTTTCCCTGACTAGTGGTGGGATACTATATATGGCTTGGGTGTGGATTATAATTATGGGGAAAGAATCATATATATCACCATCTACTTTTTTTTTTAAATCACCATTTAAAAAAATCAATAAATAGTGGAACCTACCAAGATAAAACCATACAGTACATCATCATTATGGTGCTTTTCCATGAAATTTTTAAAAGGGAGCAGTCTAAAAAGAGTTAACAGCAATGTGCCTAAGCGATTAAAACTGTTACTTTTGATTTATGTTTTAACACATTTACATGAGAACTAGAAAATGGATTATTCTTTGTTTGAAGTATAAAGAAATGCAGAAAATTTTAGAAAGATATATTGTGCTCCAGGAAGAAACTTATACCACCTACTTTCACCTCTATTGTAATAATATCTAACTTGTCTTTTTTATTCAAGTATAATCACTGTTACATGAGTGAAAAATAACTTTGAACGCATTTCCTTGTGCTCACAGGATAATTTAATTTATGAAATCTAGCACTGGAGTATTTCTTTACTCTATACAGAAATGAATGTGTTACTGTCATGTATCTGTGTATTTCTTCTGATTTTTGATAAGGGCCTGCCAATATCTTCCCATTGAAACCAAGATTTTCTTGAAGCATTTTCAAATGACTTCTAAATAAAATTTCTTCTGTGATTCCGTTCCTGCAGAACACTTGATAATCACAGTCTGCAGACATCTCACAGGAATAAGTGCTCCAGTGGATTCACGGTACAAGTGTTTTTACTCCAGAGCTTGATTGTCAAACATAAAAGATAAAACTTTACAGCAATATGGTAGATATAAGCCAATGAAGGCATGTAAACTTAAATGTGATTTTTCTTATAGTTCTGTGTAATATTTAGGAATGACTGCAATCTTATGTACATTAGGTTTCCTAGTTCACATATACTTGTATACTCTGAATTTCCCAAATGATAACGTGAACAGAAACATGACCCTGAAATCCATTTGCTCTCACAAGAGACTTTTTAATTAACAGTCACATCTGTGCAAAAATGCTATATTTTGCAAAGTTAGCAACAACTTAAACCACATTATTAAATTATGAAAAAAAGGACAAGTCTCAATGGATCAGTTTAACGTTTCAAAAACTAGTGTACAACGATATTCCTTTCCTCCAGAGTCTGAGGCTGAAATGCCAAAAATTTATGTAATGATGTAATTAAATATTTAATAGTATAATATTTTGAGCACCTTTCCAACATAAATGACATTAAAAATTAACCTGTTTAAACTGTTAAAGGTTATCTGAGCAAATTCCATTAGAATATGCTTTCAAAGCTAATTAAAGATGACACAATATTAGAAGATGCCTTTTCTGAGAAGACTAAATTAATGTATTGACTAAAAATATTTAAAAAATGAAGATCAAATGGAACAGCTCAATTCTGTCTGAAGTCTTTTGTTGGATTGTTGGCTAAGATTATGAAACATCATTTAGTTAGTAACATGATACTATTGATCCTGTAGAATCCTGAGTCTAGGTACAATCCCAGGCAAATTACGTTGTTAAGTCAAAGTAAAGGTTGTAAACAGTTGTAACAGCTGTCAAATATATAAAGGGACATTGCCAACCTGAAATAAGCCCCAAAATCAGCCTTTGGAAAGATTTTCCCTCCTAAAACTTTTTAATAAAATAAAAGTTTCCATGTATTTATTTTAAATAAATCCCACTGAAAACATTACCCCCCTCCCCCTCCCCCAAAATCCTCTCTTTGTAGTGTATGTAACCAAAACACAAATATTGATGAAGACTGTGTGCCTGCCACGAGTCCACCTAGAATGCACAGGGCTTCCAGGGACAGAGTTCTCTTCCCCACTACATCAGGGTGCTTCATACCAGTGGGCTATGATGATGGGCAGCACAATCTGTTGCCACTGCAGAAATATTTTCCTTTGGAAAGACAAACAGCAGCTCTAAGCACAATTCAGGATTCTCTTCCCTGGCTCCATGGGTCTGGCAATGGTGAGCAGGAGCCCATAAGACTAGGAAGCAACCCCCCCCCCACATCCTCTCTGCTGGATGGAGGAGGAGAAAGATGAGATCCCCCTTACCAGGAAGGAATATAAGCACCCACGCTGGGAACTCCTCATAGGATATTAAAGACAGATGGTGTTGCTGGTTGGTAGGGGATATCTTTCTGAGATATTTTAAAGGCCTATATCATCCTGGTATCTAAGCAATGACACTGGGACCAATTAAAATAAATAAAACAAGAGATCTCAGATTTTATCCTCTGCCAGAGTTGTGCTCAAATCTGGAGAAGGAGGCAGCTGGTTACTGATTCTGAGGATAGCCCCCAAACAACATAAAGCAGTAGTAGGGCAGCTCTAATTTACACCACTGGATTATGGTGCTTAGCTTCACCACCCCCCTCCCACCAAGTGATGTAGGAACCAGCAAGAGCACAGATGCCCCAGCAGAGAGTTCATCTTTGCCAGAGGATTTCTGTGATGATGATTTTTGTCCGTATGATGGCTCTTTAATGCCATCTGAGTGGCACAATGGTGCTGATAACCCACATTCTCTTTTTCAACTATTTTATTCTAATTGAAATAATCTTAAAGATTTGCTGATATTCATGCATTTAATCAATGTAAAGTCGTTTCCTAGGGGAGAGAGTGCATGTGGGTTCCACGGTGGTGTGATGTTACCATGCTAGTGCACATGAGCAGCAAGTACCAGGATATACCCACAAGCACCCTTAATCTGTAAGGAAATAGCATATGAAAACACTGTAGAAAGAAAAATCCAATTTGAAAACTAATTTCACTGAGATTTCAAAGGTATTATTTGTTACATACAGGAATATTTATTATAAACTTGAGTTTTAAGATGACAGTGTTCTGCTCAGGGAAAAAATCTTTATGAGAACATTGTACAATGAACTTTCTCAAAAATTGCAAACTATAGTTATCATTCTGATTGTGCTTAATTTTAAAGCACAAAAGTAATCCTATTTACTTCAATCAGGCTATTCACACGTGCTTAACTTTAAGCATGAATAGCCCTATTAAAGTAAATACGATTACTTAGGTAATTGAAGTTAAGTATGTGCATATATATTTTCAAGATGAGGTTCAATTATTATTTGCATAGTTATAGGACACACAAAGTGCCACATGATATATAACATATTGAAAGGCATGATCACTAGCCCAAAGAGCAAGACCCAAAGATAGACAAACGGATGAAAGATGTGAGAATTGATCACAAAAACACAAGAGACCATTGGTTCTGGTCATCCCATGTCCTACCCACAATAGTGGCCCATACTTGATGTTTCATTTTTATGTAGCCAAATAAACCTGTCTTATTTTATCAGAAATTTGGTCACAGCTGAGGCTTGGTTAGGTAGACATGTGACTTGCTAAGCTCCAATTCATTGTTACATTGGGGAGATACAGATCTCTTAGCAAAAAGGAATTGTCCTGAGCAATTGTCTTCTATCTGATTTCCTTATTTGGGGGGATCTAAAAGCCTCTGTTCTTTGAGAATTACTTATGTCTGTAAAGGTGGCAGGAATAGTTTTGTTGAGCAGTCAGTCTGTGATTACTTATTCATTTCTGAAGTCACTGATGCTGTGAAGAACTGCATTGCTTCTGGATAGAATTGACTCGTAGTTTATGGTTGTTTTATTAGTGGAGACTGAGGGGCAGAGTTAAGGCTGGTGGGGTGGCAAGAAGTGATAATTTTATACGCTCATATTGACTTTCTTGTTTAATGTAATCTTCACTTTAAAGTTTCCAGACATTTTAACATGCCTTTTTTAGTAAACCACTTTTCTTTTTTAAATTTTTTTCAATTAAGTAAACGATAAATATTTACACCTTTAGTGTTACCTGAAAATTCCTTGACTTAATACATGTTTAAGAACTGCTCACTGACAGGAAATCTTGTGCTGCTTGCAGGTTGCACAGCGACTCTGGGGGTCCTTGGAAGCTCTGTAGTAACAAATAAAACTCTGTTGTTCTCCAGAGCACCCAGCACTTCCCCATCCTCTTCTTTCCTTCTGGTCCCCAGCCACCTTTGTGCCCTGTGGCTATGTGTCTCCTTGCTTCCCACTCTCCCCATCATGAAGGCCCAAATGGAGAAGTGAAGTTAAGAACTTGATTTAGCAGACGTATAGGAGGATCCATCTTTAGATTGCTAGATGAGACCCATTTCCTCACCAAACCAGCTCCCACTATGCACAATGTTTCTCTGTCTCTTTTCTCTTTCCTTCAGAGACTTTTTCCTCTTTTGGTCATTCCCTCCTGGTCCCCAACCCCCTTTTTCCCAGTCTCCTCAGACCATCTTCTCATCTGCCAGTGTGGTGGTCTCTCTCCAGTACCTATATATCTCCCAAATGTCTTTTCTTATTTACTTCAAATAAGTTTCCAGAAAAATTCTCTCTTTCCATAAGTAAATTTTCAGGTGGACTTAAACTGCAGTGAAGTTGAGAGGGGGGAAGGCAGTCAAAATCAGGCTTTTAATTGAATTCAAATTTAAAGTAGTAGATAGACGAGTCTTGTCTCTCCGTAATACTGTTTTAATCATCATTTGAACCAAATATCTGCAGTTTTAGGACCCAATCCTTCATACACTACTGATCATAGCACCACACTCAAGAGTAAGTGTTTCCAGGACTAGGCTATTATGTAGCACAAGAATCATTCCCCCTGTCTTTGTCTATATTTTTCTTGCCTTTCTTGCAATTGCTCATAATTTATCTCCATATCTGATACCACCCTGTTCACATTTAAGATTTTAAGTATATTTCTTGTAAGTCATTTTCTACTATCAAATCTTGTCTTTCTAATATTTTTTAAATAGAAAAGGCTTGTATTGTCCTATGTTAACATTTACCTAGGAGCTGCATTCTAGGCTGGCAAAGAACTCTCCTTTTATTAAGTAAACTCTTTTGTGTTTGTAACCATGTTATATTAATAATTTATTAGAAAACATGTCAAGTCTTAGTCCACCAGAAACATAATGAGCTTCACTTCAGGGATCAGTGTAGGTCTTGCCTAAGGGAAACTCAATTCTTTGAACAAGACAGCAGACCTATTGATTTCATGTTCAAGACTCCAAAAATTTCACTGAATATGATGTTGAAACATTGTGTGAGGCCCAACTTTTAATGGAACACTCAATTTAGGATTAATCAAAAGATCAAGGAAAGAAAATATAGAACCTTAATTACCCCATAAATTATATGGGTGTGACTCCCATTCACTTCAATGGGAGTAATGCACATAAAAAGGGTGGGATAATAAGTGGTTTTCATTGCAAGGCCACTTTTCTTTTAAAATAGTTGTGTGGATAAAAAGGAGTTTTTATTTTGTGTACTCTTTTAATAACAATGAATAGTAAAATATATTTACTGTGTGTTTTGCAATGATTGGCCAATTTTACAAAGATGTAGAATATTTGAAAACATATACATAATTCCTCTTTGATTGTTATTATTTGTAACACTCAAGCTGCAGAGAGTCTCTCTGTTATTACCTAATTCTCATCCTCCAATTGGAAGTCTAACAAACCAGCCTGGGCTCAAACAACACAGGACCACATCCCTGCCCAAATGTCTGCACATTGTGGGCCCAGTGGGGCAGAGGGCAATGAGGAGCTCTACAGAAGTTTCATGGAGCTGAAGAAATAAGCAAGCTCATGCAAACAAGAGCCCGATCTCCAAGGGACATTCAGTGGATCTTGCCTCTTTTCTCTCTCTTGCACTGCAGTAGCAATGCGGTGCAGCCATGAGGGAGAAAGACAGGTTTGGGAAGTGATGACTAACCAGCCTCCAGTGGAGGGAGGGTCTTGGAGCTTAGTAGTGAAGAAGCAATCATGCCCCCTTTATCTGATTCCTTTTCTTTGGGGGAAAAGGAGGGCTGGGATGGGGAGGGGGGAGAGTTTCAGCTTACCTGGGTGACTCTCTTCTCTCACTTTGTGAGCTGTAGTGGTTAGATTCAAGGCCATAGAAGATTAATCTGAATCCTAGAGAATAATAAATGTATGTTAAATAAATAGCATGGAATTATAGATCATACAGATTCCCAGGCAAATCTGATTGCTTTTTTTCACATATTATAAAATTAAAATTAAGAGATGAGGGGAATGTGACCGGTTGGATTACAGAAACCCCCTTGGGGCTGCCAACTGATGTGCTAAGACTACTTCTGCCCCTGATTTCCCTACCAGCTTGGGACTCCAGCACCCTGTCTTACTGAGACAGACATGCCACTCTGCTCCAACACACACCCAGGATCTGGACCACATGCCCCAAAGCTGCAGACTTAATTGAAAGCAGCTTAAGTGTTCCGGTCTTTAACACTCAGATGCCCAATTCCCAGTGGGGTCCAACCCCCAAATAAATCTGTTTTACCCTGAATGAAGCTTATACAGGGTAAACTCATAAATTGTTCACCCTCTATAACACTGATAAAGAGATATGCACAGCTGTTTGCCCCCTGAGGTATTAATACCTACTCTGGGTTAATTAATATGTAAAAAGTGATTTTATTAAATACAGAAAGTAGGATTTAAGTTGTTCCAAGTAATAGCAGACAGAACAAAGTGAATTACCCAGCAAAATAAAATAAAACATGCAAGCCTAGTACAGTAATAAAACTGAATACAGATAAATCTAACCCTCAGAGATGTTTCAATACATTTCTTTCACAGACTGGATGCCTTCCTAGTCTGAGCCCAATCCTTTCCCCTGGTACAGTTCTTGCTAGTTCCAGCTCAGGTAGTAGTTAGGGGATTTCTCATGATGGCCGCCCCCCTTTGTTCTGTTCCACCCTCTTATATATCTTTTGCATAAGGCGGGAATCCTTTGTCCCTCTCTGGGTTCCCACCCCTCCTTCTCAATGGAAAAAACACTATGTTAAAGATGGATTCTAGTTCAGGTGACATGATCACATGTCACTGTAAGACCCCAAGGCTTCATTCCTCCCAGCCTGACTCACAGGAAGGCCTGCCTGCAAACAGAGCCATCCACAGTCAATTATCCTGGTTGATGGGAGCCATCAAGATTCCAAACCACCATTAATGGCCCACACTTTGCATAACTACAATAGGACCTCAGAGTTATATTTCATATTTCTAGTTTCAGATACAAGAGTGATACATTTATACAAATAGGATGACCACACTCAGTAGATTATAAGCTTTGTAATGATACCTTACAAGAGACCTTTTGCATGAAGCATATTTTAGTTAGATTATATTCACACTCATCAGAATACTTTCATAAAATCATACAGAGTGCAACGTCACAGGGAGAACACCAAGTAAGTAATATATTTGGATTTTAGAAAAGCAATTGTAGGATAGGTGAGGCCACTGTAACGTTTCTTCTGTGACAGTGAGGGGCTTGCATGTCTTCAGATTTTAGACCAAACATTCTATTAAATATAAACTGAATCAGGAATTAACTGTATTTAGGACTCTTTAAATGGAGACCTCTTGAATGTGCTGTCCTATGGGGATTTACCTCAGAACTGCCATGTAGATAACAGATATATTAGAAATGCTGTGACCTTTCTGCAGATTCACCAAATGATGAGCATCTCACAGGGGATTCTTCTTCCCCCACCCCCAGTACTTTAAGTGCTGTTATTCTTTTCTTAGACAATGTTTAACAGTATTGCAGGTGCTACCAGAAACATCTAGAGTAAAATGTAAATACAACACATGCTATGAATGAAAAACGGAAATCAGCAGCAACGTGACATATTCTCTTTCCATTTGTGTAATGGTTTCAGAAACTATTTGGAGTGCAAATGTGTAGCCAAAACTTAGAACAAGAAAAAATTGACGAACACTAATATGCCCCCATTCAATTTATGCAAAATCTAGAGGATGTTTATTTGCTTTTTGAATACCACTTACATGACTCATGATGCCAACATTCGCTTCTTACTTTATTCTTGTATCTATGTGGTCTTTGGTAGATTTTGAAGGATAATTCTCAGATGTAAATAGCCAGGCTGCTATCTTCTTTTAGTTAAGTTCACCCTGCCATAATCCACCCTATATGAAATAAATTCTATATATGCACATCACATTTTTAAAAACATCAGTTAACAAATGCTCTTATCATGGATTCATAGCTTCCAAGGTGAGACAGGACCATTGTGATTTTCTAGTCTAAACTCCTGTATAACACAGGTCATAGAACTTCCTCAAAATTATTCTTGGATCATATTTTAATGTGTTTTTTCAAGTTGTAATTTGTTAATTTATAACTTGCTGTTAAGACTGCTATGATAAAAAAAATGACACATGGCTATATCATCGTGACATAATCAGATATGGCCTAGTAGAATATGGTGATACACACCAGCACTTTCAAGACTAATTACTCCTCCTCTCTTGTTCGGATTCAGTACCTGCCAAGTACTTGTGTAACAATCATTCACATCTATTTTAGAGATGCAAGTACCTTAGTTAGCATTACAGGTAGTAAATTACACAGTCTACTATCAGGCTGACTAATGGATGTTCTGCTAAACCATCTGGCATGTCTCAACTAAAAAGGATTCCTGTTTTTTCAAATGGAAAAAGCCTTTCAGAAAGTCAATCCATCATAGCAGAGCTCAAAGAATCTCTGAGCTCCTAACTACTGTATCACCACTCTTCTCATATTCTTTATATTTATTGCCTCCTAACATTCCCAGTAACTCTTAGCTTTTTTATTTTTTTGCCTATGATCCCCTGATGGAAATCATTGAAAGAAAGGAAAATTTGCTAGTACAGGCAAGATATTTTTTACATGTTTTCTTCCTTTTAAATTGTGAATCAAGAATATAAGCTGATGTAGATTGCTGTCAAAGAACTTCAGTTAATTCTCTTTTTCTATTTATAAATAGTTTGTAAAAGTTGAATCAAATGTCGCCCTAAAACATGAGCACTGTGACGCAGTCTGAAGAAGTATCACCCATATATTCAGCTATTTGGGTAAACCTATATTTTTTTAAAATGTTTGCTACTAAAGTCACTAAGAAGTTCATAATAAATTAATACATTTTCCTTTTTTGATTGGTTAGAAATAATTACACAAACATGGTTTTACATTAACAAATTTAACAATAAATAAAAATCCCCTCTTGTATATCTGAAAAGTTCTACCCTATATCTTTAAAACATGTCTATCTCTATTTTCCTTTGCTTTGTGAATGCTAGCTCTGCCATTACAGTATCTGTATCTTTGAAAGGAGAAGGAAAAGGATTTCAGGACAGGGGAAGACACCAGATTGGGGGAAGTAGAGGAGGCAGAGCGAGAGAACCTGTCTCTGGCCTGGAATAGACTATGAGTTAAAGGTGTGATGTTAGAACACATTAACTAATATATTCTGATTTATTTGAAATGTCCAGTGTAGACAAGACAATGCATACTTTAATAAATTCTAAGCTAGTCACATTAAATTCTAAGCTCCTCCCTAAATTTTAACACATCTAAATACATGTTAAGGGCAATATGCTTTGACTACATTACACTTTTCAAACAAATCTTTTATATTAGTCTATATAAAAAGTATCTAGCTATATTTTCAGAGCAGCAAGAGGGAGTCCTCCAGCTAATGAGGCTTTGGGTTTCAGGGCTTCTGGCCTGAACTGTACTGAAAGGGCACAGAGGTGATAGCATTTGGGATTTTAATTTAGGAGTCCCTCCTCCTTTAGAGTTGCATTTTTTTCCTATCCAGATCCAAAGATACAAACGCTAAAATTTTCATTGTGAGGATGGTGAAAAATGGTTCTGATTCTTATTCATTTGTACTTTGAGCGAAGAGAATCAAAACTGGTTTTGTTTTTTCAAAATTGTAATGAAACAATGGTCTTCTGGATGCTAGGATGTGTTTAACTAACACCCAAAATTCAGGGAAGAGGTTCTAAATAACTAGTTTCAAATTTTATTTAATTTCATTTTTAACATTTTACATATCTTATCTGAGTCTATTTCTACCAGTTACATAATTAGTTTTCCACACACACTGTAAATACTAAATATCAAACACATTTTAATGGCCTTACATTACTTTATTGAATTATCATTCCAACAACTGACTGTGTTTTTCAGTGGTCCACTGTTTTGTGATCTTCACGGATTATTAATCATTGTGTTCCCTGAGACCCAGACTCTATCTATGGCCAGAAACACCAGATCATCATGTCCCCTACCTTCAGTTGCAGAACTTACTTTAGTCAGCCAGGCCCATGTTATCTTTACTTTTGCATAATGACTTCATTTTGATTTACCTCTGCAAAGCAATGGGATATTCCAGCCAGAGCTGATGGTAGCTGCCTACTCCTCCAAGGGAAGTAGGCTGGCAAGGACATATATCTGTGTTATGTTCTGGGCATTAGTTGTCAATTGATGACATAGGGGATCAACTCTCCTAGTAATGGCATCATAATAGAGCTTGTATGGATGGAGAGATATTAGCTGAATTTCAAGATGCTCATTGCTAGCTACAAAGCCCCTTCATTTACAGCCTAGACCCAAGATAATAACAAGACCACCATCCAAATCTGACATGCCATATGTTCTATGAAAGAAATGACTGTCTCAAGGATGAGGAACAAATGTGGTAGAGAGTCAGCTCTCTTAGGAGAGAGAGAACTTCAGGATTTCCTCCACCTGACCACATTAGAAAGACATGCAAGACTTGTCTCTTTGACCAAGCTTTGAATGCATGTGAAATCCCGGGCAGTCAGACATGCTCTTCAGGGCAAAGTTTATGTTTTGTTTTTAGTATATTTTACAGGGTGTAAAATTGTGTACTGTTATGACACTATACTGTTATAAATAACAATGCATGAAAGTGTGGGTCATTGTACACAGTAAGGACCATTAAAATTGAACATTCATCACTGACAGTAGTTAAATTTATTGCAGCTTGAGTTATTCCTATTCTAAGTATATGGAATACCACAAATACTGCTATAAAAGTAAATATTGAGCTAGATAAAAATCCATTAAAAAAACACTCACTAAACACTCATTATATTGCCATGTGTTATAATACCAAATTGTTACAGCATTATGTTTTCAGTGGAATAGATTTTTCCCTGAAGGATTCTCACATTATGCCACCAAAATTTGTTGTTCTGGCAGTGCCGACAAGACTTGGGCACTAATCCATGTCTACTCTTTCTGAATCACAAAAATATCACAGCATTTGGTGCATGTATGCATGAATGTGCTCGTTACAGATGCTTTAAAATTTGTCATCAGATGGCACTAGGCTATACATAGTGATGAAATAAGCTGTCTGACTTTCTTGTCTGTACCATAGTCATAACCATGGGATCTGAGCAACATTATCTTATCTTTTTCTTTCATTTTTTAAAAAAATCTTGTTTTAGGTATAGGATTAAAACATCAAATTTTATGGTCAGTTACCACATCATGGTACTACATGATTTCCTTGTACTACTAGTGGTGTCTCAGAGGCCCCACTGTGGTAGCTGTTGGCCCAAACTGACTTTTTAAATGGAATTACTTGTTGTGAATAATAAGAATATGGGCTAATGGAACTGCTGAATTTACTTAGTAAAACACCCATCTGTACTCTATCGCTCCATTTTCTTTTCCTCTTTTTCATAGATCTGTTTATTGGCATTTTTACTTTTTTATATATGAATATTAAGGTGTGATGTTTTCTACCAGTAAGACAAAATACCTTTCAAATATGTGGAATATGTAGGAAACCCTCCTTCCAATAATTAATTACTTGATGGCAATAGATGTTCAGAGACTGATTCACAATAGGAATTGTATTGCTTGTATTTCTCTCTCTCTACAGTTTGCTTCTATCACAGATTCTTCACTTGTAATGCTCTAATAATTTAACATAAACTGCACCATATTCTGTGACCAAATTCACATTTTCATTTGAAAGTATAGCACCTAAATTATTAAATCAAAGATTTATTCTCCTTCTGCCTCTAATTTGATCCTGGTGTTATATTGCCAGAGGAAATTGAGGCCTGGTCTACACTAGGCGTTTAAATCGGTTTTAGGAGCGTAAAACCGATTTAACACCAAAACCGTCCACACTAGGAGGCACCTTATATCGATTTTAATGGCTCTTTAAACCTCTTTCTGTACTCCTCCCTAACGAGAGGAGTAACGCTAGTATCGGTATTAACATATCGGATTAGGGTTAGTGTGGACGCTGATCGACGGTATTGGCCTCCGGGAGCTATCCCACAGTGCACCAGTGACCGCTCTGGACCGCAATCTGAACTCGGATGCAGTGGTCAGGTAAACAGGAAAAGCCCCGCGAACTTTTGAATATTTCCTGTTTGCCCAGCGTGGAGCTCCGATCAGCACGGGTGGCGATGCAGTCCGAAATCAAAATAAAAAAAGAGCTCCCGCAGGGACCATGCGGATGTGATCGCTGTAAGGGCAGGCAAATCCGTTCTATCAGCGCTCCGTTACAGAAGATGAAATTCAGAATCCTTTTTTAAAAATCTCCAGACAGACGCCATAGCAGGGACTCAGCGCACTGCAGCGTGACAAGCGTAACGGAAAGCCAAAGAATCAAATGGATGCTCATGGACTGGAGGACTGAAGCTATCCCACAGTTCCTGCAGCCTCCGAAAAGTATTTGTATTCTTGGCTGAGCTCCAAATGCTTCTAGGGTCAAACACAGTGTCCGCGGGTCAGGGCATAGCTTGGCAATCTACTCACCCACCCCCCACCCACCCCCAGAAGCGAAAGGTAAAACAATCCTCTGACTCTTTTACATGTCACCCTATCTTTACTGAATGCTGCAGATAGACGTGATAGTGCAGCACTCAACACCAACATCCTTGCTCCCCCCCCCCCCCGCCATGGGTGGCTGATGGTACAATACGATGGAAATCCATCCTCATCATCAGCCACAGCTGATGGTACAAAAGGACTGGTAACCGTCCTCATCATCAGCCTATTGGCCCTAATTTTTTCTGGTGGATGGATGGTGCAATATGGCTGGTAACCATCCTCATCATAGCAACAGGGGGCTGAGCTCCATCAGCCCCCACCCTTCATGTGTAAAGAAAAGATTCAGTTGCCCCTGGACTAGCAGTGGGATGCTGGGCTTCTCTCCTACACACTGCTTAATGTCCTGTCTGGACTATCATAGCAGCTGGAGGCTGCCTTCCACTCATTTCTCACTAACAAGTCAGTGTGTCTTATTCCTGCATTCTTTATTAATTCATCACACAAGTGGGGGGACAATGCTACGGTAGCCAAGAAAGGCTGGGGGAAGAACGGAATCAACAGGTGGGGTTGTTACAGGAGCACCCCCTGTGAATAGCATACAGATCATAATTTCTGCAGGCTCTGACACAGAGCAGCTGTGCTCTCTGGTTCTATGATACGGTGGTTCTTTAGTACACTTGCCTATATTAGGCAGCACTGATTCTATTTTTAGATACCAAAAAGGAGGGATTGACTCAGGGAGTCATTCCCAATTTTTGCTTTTGCACCCCTGGATGATCGGCCAGGGGCACTTATGACAGCAGCAAATGGTACAAAACGATGGAAGGTGCAATATGGCTAGTAACCAATCTTGGCTTTTGCGCCCCTGGCTGATCGGCAAGGGGCAGTAGCAGCAAATGGTACAAAAGGACTGGTAGCCATGATCATCCTCAGTTCCAATTTATGGAAGGGTTTGGATGGTGCAATATGGCTAGTAACCATCTCTGCTGTCATGCAAAAGCAAAAGCATGCTTCTGTGTAGGGCTGCTGAATCGCCTCTGTGAGCGGCATCTAGTACACATACGGTGAGAGTCACAAACGGCAAAACAAGCTTCATGATTGCCATGCTATGGCATCTGCCAGGGCAATCCAGGGGAAAAAGGCGCGAAATGCTTGTCTGCCATTGCTTTCCCAGACGAAGGAGTGACTGACGACATTTACCCAGAACCACCCGCGACAATGATTTTTGCCCCATCAGGCACTGGGATCTCAACCCGGAAGTTCCAAGGGGCGGGGGAGGCTGCGGGAACTATGGGATAGCTAGGGAATAGCTACCCACAGTGCAACGCTCCAGAAATCGACGCTAGCCACGGACCATGGACGCACACCACCGATTTAATGTGCTTAGTATGGCCGCGCTCCACCCGATTTTATAAATTCTGTTTTACAAAACCGGTTTCTGCAAATTCGGAATAATCCCGTAGTGTAGACGTACCCTGAGACTCCACTGGTAAATTTTTTTTTATCTATTGTTACTAGACAAGATGCTGGGCAGTACTACTTTAATAAAATTATATTTAAAATAAGTTTTTGCTTTACATAAATATAGTGACGCAGTACAGGTTATAACAAGCTCATTGTTTGTAATTAGGGCTTAGATTAATCAAAGTTAACTCATGGGATTAACTAAAAAGAATTATGATTAAAAATGAATGATGATGAATCAGAATTTTAATTGCATTGTTAAACAATAGAATACTAATTGAAATGTATTACATATTTTGGATGTTTTTCTACATTTTCAAATATATTGATTTCAATTACAACACAGAATACAAAGTGTACAGTGCTCACTATATATTATTTTCATTAAAAATATTTGCACTATAAAATAATTAACAAAAGAAAGTATTTTTCAATTCACTTCATACAAGTACTGTAGTGCAATCTCTTTATTGTGAATGTGCAGCTTACAAATGTAAATTTTTTGTTACATAACTTCACTCAAAAACAAAACAATGCAAAACTTTAGAGCCTTCAAGTCCACTCAGTCCTACTTCTCGTTCAGCTAATTGCTAAGGCAAACAAGTTTGTTTACATTTATGGGAGATAATGCTGCTCCCTTCTTATTTACAATGTCACCTGAAAGTGAGAATAGGTGTCCACATGGCACTTTTGTAGCTGCCCTTGCAAGGTATTTACATGCCAGATATGCTAAACATTCATATTATTTTTAATTGATTGACAGCCCTATTTGTAATTAATATTTTAGTGCCAGATTGTGCCTGGCTACTCTGTGGGGACCTGTTCCAAATCCCAGTGACTTCAAATCAGGCCTCAGGTATGCAGAAAGCTCCACTACTCATATGGCAATGCACATTCTCTGTAGATGGGGGACAAGACCCTAGCACGCTAAAGAGGTATAGCAGTGGGTATATCTTGTGCACTGTGAGCTCCTGATTTTCTTCCTGATTTTCCCCAGGGAGGCACAGCTTCATGCCATACCAACATGGGACTTTCCCTTTAAGGTACAATTGAGCCCTTAGTTCATCATTTAACACCTGATAGTTACTTTAAAGCTCTCGAGCTGCTACGCACAAAATCTATTACGAAATTAAGTAGGAACATTTTACTTCTATGAACCATGTATTTGATTCTGATTTTTCTTATTCCCCATGATGTTAGTATTCATTTTGACACCATTAATAGTTATGAATTTTAGCTGCATAACCAAAAAGTAGTAGCAAAGATATAGCGACTGATTGGTATTAGAAAAATAAATGTGATGACATGTCATTTGTAGAATATGCTAATACAATTCCAGTATAAAACTTAATTAAACATTCTAACATAAGAAATAGATGATTGCTGAAGCAATTTCAGATTATTGATTTAGAATTGTTCATGCTTATGGTCACAGTATTTAAACTTAGTTTTCTTTGTTCCAGGCAATGAGATATATTATTTCTAATTTGGGGGAAGATGAGCCTATTTATGTTTCCAAGAAAGTGATCACTGAAAACTTAGCAGTTTAACAGAAAAACAGACATGGTGACAGTTTTATATTTTATGTAGTGTGTTAATGGACATAAGAGTATCTTTACATATGCTATGCCTGAAATGGAAGAAAGTTCACATTTGTTGATTTTTCTGAGTAACACTACATATATTCTTGCTGTAAGGCTTGGGTTCTGTGGTTACCATAAAAAATGCCTGCATTTATAAAGTTAGCATACTGTGGTCCTTTAGATGCTGAAGTTATCAAATAGTCTAAATAGAGGAGGCAAATTAAATTTCTCAGAAACAACTGTGTAGTAACGTTTACCAAATGGTGATATTTTATGTATTTCTCTACATTTCACCAACAGCCACATAGTAATTTCTAGCTGCCATAACCATTCATTAAGCTTTGACTAACAAAACATTTCCCTACCAAGTAGCAATAAATAATTTTAGACAAGTAACAGACTGGCTGCTGCAAGCACCCAAAAATGAGCATTGAAGTCAATGGGAGTTAGGTGACTAAGCTGCTTCAGTGCTTTTGAAAATCCCATTAAACACTTACCTGTATCTTTAGTCGTCTACATACCATTTAAAAAGCAGGGGGTGGGGGAGGGCATGGCCTTCATTGCTCCTCCCATGGCCCCTGGTCTCAGCATCCCTTAGTGTGGATTTTGTTGATCTTATTTTTTACTTTGATAGGCAGTCTCCTATCAGAGACCATTCCACTCTCTTCTCTCCATTTAGTCCAGGCCTTTCCTATTTGCTTATAAGTTTGTCATTAAGTTCACCATTATTCTGTACTATCCAACCTGGGTACTTGAATGTCTATAATTTTGGTACAGAGTCTGGCCCTTAGGCATTTTAGAAAATGCTGCTTTTGGTACGGAGAACTCAAATACACACGCCTGTCTCTCAAAGGGATTAATAATAGCTGACAGTGCCAAGATTTTCAAAAGCAGCTAGAAATTTAGAATGCCTCCATTTTTGTGTACACAATTTGAAACACCTAATTTTCAGAAAGTGCTGAGCACACGTGTATGATAATTGAACTCATTAAAGCTGTTTCCCCTAAAATACCCAAGCCTCCTGTCATTTCTGGAAATGATGGCTAAATGCTAAAGCAGAGCAAGCTCTCTAAATATAGAAAAAATACAAAAAATAGCAGTGCTCTTTCAGAAATTTATTTGGATTTGTAAAAACTGAAGAAAAGTAAAGATCTTACCCCTGTTCCCAGATGCCCTTGTCAGGGTATGTCCACTCTATAATGTAAGTCTTGACTTAAGCTCAGGCTTGAGCTCAAACTCCCTTATGTCTACGCACGTCTGACTTGGGCCAGTAAGTCCTTTGAACCCAGCAAGGTGACAGATCTGAGTTCAGATCCACAGTGTATCATTTTGCAGTGTGGCTCGAGCTTTGGCCCAAGTCTCCAGACTTGTGTCCTGAGAATAGACTAGATACTCTCACATTCTTACAAAGATGTGTTGGGGTATAAAAAACTAGTACATTCTATTGCCTTCCTTTTTTGTACATCTCACTCTGCAAATTGGCCACACCACAGGATTATGAACTTCCTGTAAACAGTAAACTGTATAAGGGAAGAGGGAATGTCATACATGGGTGGGGTGGGCAGGGGGAGAGAGGGAAGGAAGGAGGATGTCTAAACTGCAGCAGTGGGGTTGTATGCAGTCCAGAAATTTGGAGGGGATGGGAAGGCTGGCTGTGCAGTTCTCTGAGAGTACAAATTATCATGTATGTTTACCCATGGCCCATAGGTAGATGTAGTCACAATAGCTGTTGTGTATTTGGTTGTCATGGTTTTTGTTCCTATGGCAACTGAGTTAGATTATTAGGGGATAGCTCAGCCAGCTTCGGCTGGCTGAGTGAGCTCTCTGTGTCTGGAAATAAAATGGTAGTTTTGTTAGCTATCTGCTCTCTGGCCTCAAGTGATTTCTTCCTAAACCGGCTGCCCCCAAGGATATAACAAGTGGTGTTGAGGATGGGATCCTGGTGCTGCTCCAGTAACAGAAGGAAGTAGAAGTCAAGGTAAAGAACAAACAAAGAATAATACAGCTTGTTTACACTGACTGTGAAAGTGAAACTAAAAATCATGGCTACTCTGACCAGGCCACTGGAACCTTTTGATGAGAATGTAGAGCAGTGGCATGTGTATACTGAGCGTTTTCAGCTTTTTGGTATTGCAAATGACATTACAGAAGCGAAGAAGGTGCCAATATTCTTAAATGTTGTAGGGGCTAAAACCTACTCCCTGCTATGCAGCTTACTACATCCTGTTAAGCCTGAGACTAAATCTTACAGTGACATTGTGGAAATCCTGGGGTCCCATTTTTCCCCAAAACCACTGGTAATTGCTGAAAGATATAGGTTCCACAAAAGAGACCAAAAGGAAGATGAAACAGTTGTACAATTTGTAGCAATTTTAAAAAAGCTAGCAGAACACTGTGAATTTAAAGAGATGTTAAATGATGCCCCGCGTGACAGGTTAGTGTGTGGCCTCTACGGTGAAGCTATACGGAAGCACCTACTGACAGAGGCTCAGCTTACATTACAGAAGGCTGTTGATATTGCTGCCTCCATGGAACTGGCTACAAGGGAGGCGCAATACATCGGTGCATCCCCTAGGGTGCAAAAAGTGTCACAAGGACCAACCCACAAAATGGTGCAGAGTCAAGAATGTTACCGCTGTGGTAAGCCGGGTCACCAGGCATCAGAATGCTGGTGTAAGGACCTGGTGTGTCGACACTGGCAAAAAGGGATACATTGAGTGTGTCTGTAAACAAAAGAAAAAGAGGCCTGTGGTCTGGCCGACAAAAAGAGGAACCTTGCATACCCTAGAGCAGACCCAGGATGATCAAGGTGACACCTCAGTGCAAGAGGAAGTGCTACTGCATGTTTTGTCTTTGCCAGTGGGCTCACATGAATACTGGGTAACCCCGTTATTGGATGGCAAACCTATACACATGGAACTGGACACCGGTGCAGCCGTCTCGCTGGTCTCCGAGACTGTGTATAAAGAAAAGCTACAACATCTTCCGCTTAAGGCAACAAAAACTGTTCTGAAGACGTATATGGGAGAAGCTGTGCTCCTGTTGGGCACTATTGATGTTAAGGTGGAGCTCAATGGACAGGCGGCTAAATTGCCACTGTTTGTGGTGAGAGGTAACTACCCAGCCTTAATGGGTAGGTCTTGGCTTGGGAAGATTCAACTGAACTGGGCAGAAGTGCACCGGATGACTAAAGAAGAAACCAGTCTAACCCCTATACTATGGAAACATGCTGCTGTTTTTGGAGATGATTTGGGAAGTATGAAGGGAATCACTGTGACACTGCACATTAAACCTGACAGTCCACCAAAATATCTAAAAGCCCGAACTGTGCCATATGCCATCAGGCCAAAAGTTGAAGCAGACCTGGAGCGCCTGGTCACCAATGGAGGCCTAATACCAGTTACCCATAGCTCATGGGCCACTCCTATCATTCCAATAGTGAAGAAAGATGGCTCTCTCCGGATTTGCGGTGATTTTAAAGTCACTGTCAACCCAGTGTTGTGTGCAGAGCAATACCCGCTTCCCCGCATCGATGACCTCTTCGCAGGCCTGGCTGGGGGACAAAAGTTCAGTAAGATTGATCTGAGTCAAGCATATTTACAGATGCATGTCAATGAAAAGTCCCAAGAGCTGTTGACTATTGTGACTCATAAGGGGCTTTATCGATACTGTCGCCTACCCTTCGGAATAACATCTGCTCCCGCCCTGTTCCAGAGGGCTATGGACCAGATCTTGTGTGGCTTGTCGGGAGTTCAGTGCTATCTGGATGATATCCTGGTCACTGGAAGAAATGAAGAGGATCACTTAAAGAATTTAGAGGCTACCCTACAAAGACTGGAAGAGTATGGCCTACGAGTTCGCAAAGACAAGTGTGAATTCTTCAAGCCCTCTGTTGAATATTTGGGACACATCATTGATTCTGCAGGTCTTCATAAGGCCCCTGCAAAAGTTAAAGCTATTGTGGAGGCTCCCCCACCTCGAAATGTAAGCCAGCCGCGCTCGTTTCTAGGACTACTGAAGTATTATGGAAAGTTCATCTCACAGTTAGCCACACTGCTAAAACCACGTCATGAGCTCCTTGGGCAGAACAAGGCCTGGAAGTGGACTGAAGCCTGTGATGTTGCATTTAACAAAGCTAAGGATGCATTGCTAAATTCTGAAGTTCTCACGCACTTTGATCCATCCTTACTCCTACAATTGGCCTGCGATGCCTCCCCTTATGGAGTGGGAGCAGTCGTGTCACACATTATGCCCTCGGGAGAAGAGAGACCTATTGCTTTTGCTTCACGCACTCTAAGCAAAGCAGAAACTAACTACGCCCAAATCGAACGTGAGGCATTAGGAATTGTTTTTGGAATTCGGAAGTTTCATCAGTACCTGTTTGGACGAAAGTTTACTCTTCTCACAGACCATCGACCTCTGACATCAATTTTTGGACCCTACACAGGCATTCCCCCATTAGCTGCTGGTCGTATGCAACGTTGGGCATTGTTACTTTCAGCACACACATATGAAATCAAATATCGGAAATCCACTCTGCACGGCAATGCAGATGGCCTCTCAAGGTTGCCTTTGCCGGTCAAACATCAAGATAGTGCCCAAAAGAAAATCTTCTACTTTGAACAGGTAGAGAATACACCCATCACTGCTGCTCAGATAAAGAAGGCAACCCGCGTTGACCCAGTATTGTCCCAAGTTATGGACCTGGTGATGCATGGAAAATCTCGACAAACCTCTCCGGTCTCATCCGACCTTGTTCCCTACATGTCCAGGAGGACGAAGTTATCGGTCCAATCTGGTTGTTTGTTGTGGGGAAGATGTGTCATTATTCCACCACCACTCAGATCACAGATGTTAGAACAGCTACATTCTGGTCACTGTGGAATAGTGCGCATGAAGGAAATTGCACGAAGCTATTTTTGGTGGCCTGGATTGGACAGTGCTATTGAAGAGAAGGCAAAAGCTTGTATGTCATGTCAGGGTGTGAGGAATGCCTGGGACTGGCCTGAAAACCCGTGGCAACGTATTCACATTGACTTTGCTGGCCCCCTTGAAGGAAGCATGTTCTTGGTGGCAATAGATGCCCATTCTAAATGGCCAGAAGTCTCTATAATGCAGTCCACTACTGCAGAGAGTACTATCCAAAAACTACGAGGACTCTTTAGTCGTTTTGGTCTGCCAGAACAACTTGTGAGCGACAACGGACCGCAGTTCGTCTCTCAGAAGTTTCAAAATTTTATGAAGGCAAATGGGATACACCACATCACGTCAGCACCATATCATCCGTCCACCAACGGATTACCTGAAAGATTTGTGCAAACAATGAAAAACGCTTTGAAATCAGCAAGGGGACAACACTCCATTCAAAAGCATCTGGATACCTTCTTACTTTCCTACAGAAATACACCTCATGCTACGACCCAGGCATCCCCGGCCTTTCTAATGATGGGACAACAGCTGCACACCGTCTTTGATCTGCTGAAACCTTCTGAACCCCAACAAACTGTGCAACATCAGCAGCAATATCAAGTCATAAGACGGGCACCCAGAGCAAAAGACCGAACCTTTAGCCCGGGACAGCCAGTTTTGGCTCGGAATTATATTTCCAGAGCTAACTGGGTCCCGGCCACAGTCATCACTCAAACAGGACCTGTTTCCTACACAGTGCGGACTGCAGACAATCTTACCTGGCGGCGACATGTAGATCAGCTGTTGCCAGGTCGTGCCAGTCCTCAGGACACATCTGCAGTTGAGGGGTCTGACTTCACCACTTCTGGTGAGACACCGAATCATGAATCACCTGTTCCTGACTCTTCTCCTCCATTACTGCCGGCGGCTGAGATGCCCCTTTGCCCAGCACGAGCTGATACCACCTCCTCACCCGTTCGTGCTGCGGACCCTGAGCCCATGGTACTTTTGGGTGCAACAACACCAGAAGTTCGCCGTAATCCACCTAGAGACAGAAGGCCTCCTCATTGGCTGAATCTTTAGCTAGGGCAAACCCACGGTTATGGGGCAAAATAATCCCCAGGGTTTAGCCGGGAATGGAGGCAGTCTACCCTCCTTCTCTAGTCTAGTGTGTGTTTTATTTAGGGGATGTTCTTATTAGGGGGGGTAGGAATATGTTGTGTGTTTGGTTGTCATGGTTTTTTTTCCTATGGCAACTGAGTTAGATTATTAGGGGATAGCTCAGCCAGCTTCTGCCGGCTGAGTGAGCTCTCTGTGTCTGTAAATAAAATGGTAGTTTTGTTAGCTATCTTCTCTCTGGCCTCAGGTGATTTCTTCCTAAACCAGATGCCCCCAAGGATATAACAATAGGTGTATCTTAAGTGATAGGGAAGCAGTAGTCAATGTAGATCCTAACACCGCATTCAGTTGATTCCACCATGAATTTTGACCCAATCCTGGGTTCTGTTAGCCACAAACATTTACCATAGTAGTAACCATACATTTAGGGTGACCAGATGTCCCAATTTTATAGGGACAGTCCAGATTTTTGGGTCTTTTTCTCCTATTACCCCCCCCCACACCTCTTGTCCCAATGTTTCACGCTTGCTGTCTGGTCACCCTACATATGTTTCTAGTTTCTAATGTGCCAGAGTGCTCCCCCTGGCTTTGCCCCAGGCCCAACCCCCACTCTACCCCTTCCTCCAAAACCACACCCTGTCCTGCCTCTTCCTGCCCCTCTCCCACCCCACTTCTTCCTCCCCGTTGTGCCTCCTCCCCCGAATGCTCTCAGCCCTCACTCCTCTTCCCTCCCTCTGAGTGCCTCCTGCATGCTACAGAACAGATGATTGCAGTGGGTGAAGGTGCTGGGGATAGGGTGCTGATGGGCAGAAGTTGCTTGGGGGAGGGGGAGGCACTGATTGGATTCCAGAGGCACTTTTCTCTGCGGATGCGCTGAACCTTTTTTTAAGTAGAGACAATATTTTGTTTGAGGTCTGTTATCAGGACCTTCCACCTCTGCAGCCCACCTACATTCCAGCAAGAGCCTGGGATTTCAAGAGATTAACTTCATAGGGGATATCCTGGACAGGGCCAAAAAGCAGGCGACAGGATTCATGGCAAGTGGATAGGCACAGACAGGCAGCAGAGCACAAGGAGAGACTTGTAGTATGTGAGGAGAGACTTGCAGCACAGTTTTAGAGCAGTAGCATCATTTGAGGGAAAAAAGGGAAGAGTGCAGCAGAAAGATCTGCTTGAGAGGCTACTTGTTCTAATGGCACAAGATTCAGCCTCCTGCTCCACTCACCCCATGTCCTAAGTCCCCTCAGTGGTACCATGTCCTTCAGACCAGGAATGCATTGGACAATGCTATGTTTGGGTGGCCCATGCAACTGGGATTGAATACTAACTGAACAGGGCGAATGTACTTCCCATAGTCCTCCAGTCTCCCACCACAGCGGTAAGTGTGTAGTAAAACTTATTAAAAAGGGAAGGAAGAATTAGAGGTGGGGAAATAGGGGGAGAAGGTGTATGCAAAAGTAGGGAATTTATTTGTTTGCAGTGGTTTCACTGTTTTGCATTGTTCATTGTTTGTGTTTTGCATTTTATTTTATTACTGGTGTTTTAGTGTTGTAATAACAACTGGCCTAGCTGGCAGTGCTTTAATTACACACACACACACACACACCCCAAGTTCACAAATAAAGGCTTTTATTTTATTAAGAATGTTTATTACCACCACTGCATCACACTAATATGAGTATTTCAAAGAATAAATATAAAGTCAAGATAAGGCTTAATTGGGAAGTTGTATCCAAACACAATTTCTCAATATATCTAATCAGATCAGTCCATAATGAAAATCCAAAATTCATGTCATACAAACCACCATCTCCCAACATTGTATGAGAAGTCATCTCATCCACAATTAACAATCCATGATAACACAACCACCATTCATAGCATACAACAGTAATTCATTTCCTGTAAAAGTTGCTGTACAAGTACATCCATAAACATACTAATCATTGGTCCATGAAAATCCATAATATAGGTGCTCCAGAAGAACAAGTCTACATAGGGGGCATCAGTATTTATTCTAAGAGCAGCATCAGCCAGTTTGAGTTTGCCATGTCTGTATCCTCCTTCAACAGGTGTCTTTAGTAGGTCAGAAATCACAGCCAAAATGGCAACCATCTCATGGATATCTGGCCCATGAGAGTAAGACAAGTTCTTGCTGGCAAGTTAAAGAAGTATGGGCTGAATGAATGGACAATAAGGTAGATAGAAAGCTGGCTAGGGACTAGGGAATGGCTAGGCAGCAGAAAAGGACCTAGGGGTTACAGTGGACGAGAAACTGGATATGAGTCGATAGTGTGCCCTTGTTGCCAAGAAGGCTAGTGGCATTTTGGGCTGTATAAGTAGGGGCATTGGCAGCAGATCAAGGGACATGATCATTCCCCTCTATTCGACATTGGTGAGGCCTCATCTGGAGTACGGTGTCCAGTTTTGGGCCCCACACCACAAGAAGGATGTGGAAAAATTGGAAAGAGTCCGGAGGAGGGCAACAAAAATGATTAGGGAGCTAGAACACATGACTTATGAGGAGAGGCTGAGGGAACTGGGATTGTTTAGTCTACAGAAGAGAAGAATAAGGGGGGGATTTGATAGCAGCCTTCAACTACCTGAAAGGGGGTTCCAAAGAGGATGGATCTAGACTGCTCTCTGTGGTACCAGATGACAGAACAAGGTGTAATGGTCTCACGTAGTGCGGGAGGTTTATGTTGGATATTAGGAAAAAAAACTTTCACTAGGAGGGTGGTGAAGCACTGGAATGGGTTACCTGGGGAAGTGGTGGAATCTCCTTCCTTAGAGATTTTTAAGGTCAAGCTTGACAAAGCCCTGGCTGGGATGATTTAGTTGGGTATTGGTCCTGCTTTGAGCAGGGGGTTGGACTAGATGACCTCCTGAGGTCCCTTCCAACCCTGATATTCTGTGATTCTCCTAATGGTGACTTTTCCATGTTGTGGGCTCCAGTTGCCAGGAGCGTGCAGACCCAGAAAATGGCTTGGCTGGATATGTTTGCAGGCTGTGAGAACTTCCTGCAAAGCACTGTGGGATGGACAGTCTAGTTTTCCCACAGTTCTCCATGAGCAAAGGGCTAGAGTGGCTACAGCTCGGTGGTATAGATGTTTCAGTGAGGGTATGAGACCCAGGTCCATAAATTCTAAACCTGGGGCCATTATTCAGTGTGTATGCTCAAGGCCTGGCTTACAAACAACAAGCCTGCAGGCTTAGGTACCAGAAGTGTAGACAACCTTCTGTTATTTAAAAACACATCACAGGATCAAGACAAAGTGATCAACAAATGCCACCATCTAGCAGCTGAAACTAACTCCATAATGATACCCCCAGTATATACTCCATTTTTCCCCAAGTCTTCCAAACATGGTTCTCACACTGATCCATCATATGTGAATCATGAAAAGTGCAGTGAAACCTATGGAAGTACAATGAGTAAAGAAGAACTTGTTTAAGTACATTGACTTAAATGGTTCACTCTTACAATGCTAAGAGACAGTGTTTTCCAGAAGGTTCTTGGTATTTCTAGAATATTTATGGCCAGTACTAAAAACTAAATGTTCATTGCAGAAATTACTGACAATATAGCTCTCACACCTAAAACAATGTAACCCCAAGTTGTAAACATCTCTTTTCTTCAGCTGTATGTAGTCATTTTCTGTGTGTCTCTCTCTCTCAAGAGATATTCCTTAAGTTTTTTTTTATGTTTCTGAAAATGAGCTAGATTTTCAAAAATAGTGCCCTAAGTCTGCATAAGTTTGTTCATGTTTTTTAGTCTGAGCTCCACAACCATGAATAAATCTTGCATTTGTAATTGTGCTAATTTCATATACAGCAATAGGAACTGAAATGTGTGCAAGCTTCAGCCTCACTTTGTCATAATCTTATCTAATAAAAATTGTGACCCTGTGGTGCTATGTGCTGTACAAACACAAAGTTAGAGGTAGCTCCTGTCCTGAACATCTTAACACCTAATTTAAGACAAAATTCACTAAGTTAAAGAAATTTAAGCTATCTGTAAAGAAAATTATTTTTATTGAAAAATAAGATTTAGTAAAAAACAAAATGATTTTTGCACAAATACCTAATTTTAAATTGAAAAAATAAAAAATTGATATGAAAAATTCAAGGAAAAAAATGAGTATTTTTGATTTTGAGATTGGGTAAAAGTGCCCATCATCTCTTTTTCCCCCCTTTCCTCATTAGGGAAGTGGAAAAAGTAAAACAAAACATTTAATAAACAAATTAACACTTTCACTTTTAAAAGTAACTCCTTTTGTCACTTTTTAAATTTTTACTCTTTAAAAAGAGGAAAAAAGCAGATAAAACAACACAGTCTCCTCCCCCATCCAGTCCTTCCCCTCTCCCCTCCCATTGGAGAACATTTAGAAAATGAGAGAAAGTGAGAGGGAGAACCCACTTTTCATAATTGTTTAACTGTTCTAGCCAAAGTTTGAAAAGAGTAAGAAAATAAGCAAGTGTGGGAAAACACACTGTTCCTCAACTCTTTGAATTTCCTACAGAGAGACCATTATTTATCTATAGGAAAGTTCCAAATAGATATTTCACCTGCAAAAATTCACATAGGAAAAAAATCCCACCTTTTCACTAACTCTGCACCAAATGATGGAAAAAACAAATTGGAAGCAATGGAAGAGAGAGGGCAATGGTAACAGTGACATTACATGTGACAAACTAGCATTGTGCACACCAGATAGCATCAGGTCATGCAACGAATTTGTGGTTTGCTTGGTTTTTTTAAAGATATGATATAAATGAAATACCAGTGATCCCTTTGTGCTTTAACTTCTGGTTTGTGTTGGCTTTCAAACTCCTAGTTATAACAAAAAAATAAATAACTAGAATCTGCAAAGATAGCATCAAAAATCCATAGTCTGTGTTGTGCCTAATTATGGAAAGTGCAAGCTAACTGAACATGAAATATTTCAGTAGTGTGGACAGTTAGATTCCTCTCACCATCATGTAAAAATGAATATGGTTTAGACTGAATCAGAACTGAACACTATTTGCATACTTAGGTCGTGTGTGGATGAACATTTTTAAATGCAATTTAGCTGGTTTTACTGAATCATGTTAATCTATAAATAGCTGCAACCATCAATATTAGACTTGAACTGCTATACTTACTCCTCATGCATGTCAACAGAAGTTCCATATTTGGACTGAGTGTAGAATATGCCTCTTACAGTGGTACATTAGCTACTAAATATTAACCAGCAGGAAACAGGAGGTAATGCAGTGGCATTTGAGCATGATTTGTTGTTTGCATATCTGAGATAGGCTTTCAGAAAAAAAAGGCAGATGTTTCCCGCTTGTCTCTGAATATGGTAACATGGGTTCAAACCACAGAATGCTGATCCCCTGAGAAGTGCTGAATGCTCTCTACCTCCATTGATATAAATGGAGTGTGGCAATTCTCAGGATGAGGCCCTAGTTGATGTGGCTGATTTTTAAGGGGGGCTGCCTAGAGCAGTTTTAACATTTCCTTATTAAATTTTAAAATTCTTTATTTACAACATTTATCTTTATTGTATTCTTGACATTCTATATTCCATGAGTGAGTAATGGATAGGAAGGGCTGCCTCAGTCTGCTTCTGCTATTCTCTTGATGCTGCCATTTCTGATGCCTTAAAAACTGCTGCATTCACATCTTCTGATGTATCCACTGCACTGTCTCAGGAGAGAGAGAGAGAGAGAGAGATTTTGATCTTAATATGATTAAATTAATAAAATCAATTCCTATGCCAAGATATTATTGGTGCAGAAGATCACTTAATACTGGAAAAAAGCTCTTTAGTGGTAGAGTCTTGAAGGTGTATTAAAAGGAGCCTGGATTGCAGTGTCACACCACTACTCTGATCATCTGTATAAGGGAACAGAGAGAGGAACTCCTGCCACCATAAGAGTTTCCATACAATGACCAATGTATATGATACACAGAAAAAACAAAATCTGTTTGTGGTGTTGAAGGAAAAAAAAAACAAAACACTATCTTTTACACAGGAGAAGCTATTCAAGAACAGCTCACTCTAGTGAGATTACTACTAAGGTCAGTCAGAGCTTGTGCTATGTGCTACATAGGTACTGGACATGCAAGTTAAACCTTCCCATGGGTGACTGCAGTTAGCCAATTATCCTTTATATTCTATTTTAATACTTTGATCCATAAATTATTCCTATTCTTTTGTGCTTGCTTTGCTCTTTTCCTTACTTTGAGTCCTTTTAGGCTTGCACCCCATCCCTCCAGTATTTCCTGCTGCATAATAAAAAAGTCCCATAATAGTTTTATGTAAAGTGGAGAAGAGAATGGTTATGGAAACCTTTTGTGGAAGCTACATAAAAGCCATGCATGAATGTGATGCAAATTGTGGTGCAGAGTCTATCCATTTAAAAAAAAGAAAAAAAGAGGGCCTCTTCCACCCCCTGACTTCTGAAGAGAAAGATAAGGGTTTTCTCCTCAAACTCATAAACAGATAGTATCTGGTTCTCTCTTTGTAAGACTCTAGGATGTTGGTCTTTGATTACCAGTTCCTTGGAGATTAAAGAGGACACTCTTCAGCTCAGTTGGATCTCTTCTTTCTGGCAAAGAAGTAACCTAAAGAAGAGCTCTAAAGCTTCTCTCTCACCAACAGAACTTGGTCCAATACAAGATATGACCTCATCCACCTTGTCTCTCTAATATCCTGGGACTGGCACAGCTACAACTACACTGCCGGTAACAAAGCTGTCAGCCAGACAGAAGAGATACCTTTAGGTCTCCCTGGTGTTCAATTAGATGTGAAATAGCCTGTCTCCCATGTTAGACAGAAATTGAAAATGTTTATCATACTTCTGAGACATAGCTGGGAGGCATGGAATTCTAGATACATAAATGGGAATGTGTTGACCATAAACAGACAAGTACCGTATAGGAATTAGAGGCAGCCTTCTGGTGCCAGAGAGGTCCATGAAATTTGTGTGTGCTAGCTGTGGCAGCATCTCTTTCTGACAGACAGGGGTCTATTGTATATGCAGAAGCTGACATTTTTATTGAGCTCAAACTTTACTCCACTCTGAACAGAATGTCAAGCTGAAGAAATTCCTATATAAACACTTGCCTTTGAAGGTCTACTGAGAGAGCACAATGAAGAGGACTCTCATTGAGAAGAGATATTAAATCACCATATACTTTTGCAAAACAATTGTAGCCAAGTGAAGACTTTCCCAGACAAAAATAAGTGAAATCTAAATTGACATAATAGAAAAGTAGCATGAAGAATTTGCATATCCCAAGTTTACACCAACGAGTTAAGACTTTTATTTAAATGATCAAGCATACAATACTCACATAATTTTGAGGTTCTAGTTTTATGTTTCTAAAAAAGTTCTGCAGTTCCAGGGGCGGCTCTACGAATTCCGCCACCCCAAGCAGGGCGGCACGCCGTGCTGCTCGCGCTGCCGGGCGCCGGTTCCGCGCCTCCGCGGGACCTCCCACAGAAGTGCCTCTGGTCCCGCGCCTACGGTGGAGCTTCCACAGGCATGCCTGCGGGAGGTCCACACGAGCCTCGGGACCAGCACACCCGCCACAGTCATGCCTGTGGGAGGTCCGGTCGTCCTCGGCTCCGTTGGACCTCCCGCAGGCATGACTGCAGAAGGTCCGCCGGAGCCGCCTGCTGCCCTGCCGGCAAAAGGCCGCCCCAAGCGCGCGCTTGGTGCACTGGGGTCTGGAGCTGGCCATGTGCAGTTCATTGGAGGATAGAACATTCTAAATTGTTTTTCAGTTTTAATTAATATCTGTCAAAGGGCATGCCTGCCCTGTAGCACCCTGTAGCCTATAGAAATGATGTTTGCTTATGTTTATATAAAAATGTGAGTAGGCCCAGAAATCTATTTCCTAAAAATAGGCTTGACAATAGTCAAGTGAGGCCTGGTAAAATGAAGTGAGATTTTAAATAGAAAAAATTAATTAAATATGGAGATATACCTATCTCATAGAATTGGAAAGGACCCTGGAAGGTTATTGACTCTAGCCCCCTGCCTTCACTAGCAGGACCAAGTACTGGTTTTGCCCCAGATCCCTAAGCAACCTTCTCAAGGACTGAACTCACAATCCTGTGTTTAAGCAGGCCAATGCTCAAACCACTGAACTATCCCTCCCCGCTCCCCTGAGATACATCAGGGCAGGTTTAGAGGTAAATTAAGTTGTAATCCTAGGTCATATTGTGACTAGTTTTGGTCCTAACTGTTTTTTTTTTTTTTACAAATGTTTTAGATTAAAAAGTTGATGTTATGAAAAATGGTATTTCCATTGGTAGTTATTGCTATGGCATTTACACAGACATATTTTAAAGAGAAGCTTCATGTTAAATAGTCAATGAGAAAATAGAAAATATGTAAATATGATTAAAAAGGTGGATTTAATGTTGAGACATTATTATAACTGATTATGAAAAGGGTAGCATGCTAATTTTAGGTAGACATGCTCACCCACCATTAAGATATTGTTAGAGAAAAGATTATACCCATTCTCCTCATGTAGGGACTAATCACCTCATAATGCATCATTTCATCTTAGAATGCAGTGTATGGTTATATTGTAATGCCTGTTTGCTTATCTAACTATTTTATATTAAAGTTTTTAATTTTATCACTTGTTGGGTCATTCACAGTCCTCCCTGGAGGCACCAACTTTAAATAATTCAATTTGGTTTTATTCCTAGTTTTAAAAATAACTAATTGCAAACACATAAATCAAAGGTTACAATGCCCTTCTGGCCAAGCATAGGGCAGCAGCAGCTCCCTGCCTCGGTCTACCCTTCACTCAAGGCCCTTTAAAAAATCCACACAAACCGGATAGTCAAAATAATCCCCCTTCTGAGAACTCCCACACAGAGTCTTTAAAAAGAAAACTCAAACTTATAAAGGCTTCATGCCAGTTTCAGCTAGGTCCAGCCCTCCTCTCTGAAGCCTGGTCTACACTAGGCGTTTAAACAGGTTTTAGGAGCGTAAAACCGATTTAACGCCACACCCGTCCACACTGAGAGGCCCTTTATATTGATATAAAGGGCTCTTTAAACCGGTTTCTGTACTCCTCCCTAACGAGAGGAGTAGCGCTAGTATCAGTATTACCATATTGGATTAGGTTTAGTGTGGCCGCAACTCGACAGTATTGGCCTCCGGGCGGTATCCCACAGTGCAGCACTGACCGCTCTGGACAGCAATCTGAACTCGGATGCAGTGGCCAGGTAGACAGGAAAAGCCCCGCGAACTTTTGAATATTTCCTGTTTGCCCAGCGTGGAGCTCCGATCAGCACGGGTGGCGATGCAGTCCGAAATCAAAATAAAAAAAGAGCTCCAGCATGGACCATGCAGATGTGATCGCAGTAAGGGCAGGCAAATCTGTTCTATCAGCGCTCCGTTACAGAAGACGAAATTCAAAATCATTTTTAAAAAATCTCCAGACAGACGCCATAGCAGGGACTCAGCGCACTGCTGCGTGACAAGCGTAACGGAAAGCCAAAGAATCAAATGGACGCTCATGGACTGGAGGACTCAAGCTATCCCACAGTTCCTGCAGTATCCGAAAAGCATTTGCATTCTTGGCTGAGCTCCAAATGCTTCTAGGGTCAAACACAGTGTCCGCGGTGGGTCAGGGCATAGCTCGGCAATTTACGCACCCCCCCCACCCCCAGAAGTGAAAGGGAAAACAATCCTCTCTTGACTCTTTTTACATGTCACCCTATCTTTACTGAATGCTGCAGATAGACATGATGCTGCAGCACTCAACACCAACATCCTTGCTCCCCCCCACCATGGGTGGCTGATGGTGCAGTAAGATTGATACCCATTGTCATCATCAGCCTATTGGCACATGGGGCAGTGCAAAAGGACTGGTAAACATGCCAACTAGCATCAGTTAGGTTGATCAAGGGCACTTGGCCCTAATTTTTCCTGATAGATGGTGCAGTATGGCTGGTAACGGTCCTCATCATAGCAACAGGGGGCTGAGCTCCATCAGCCCCCACCCTTCATGTGTAAAGAAAAGATTCAATTGCCCCTGGACTAGCAGCACGATGCTGGGTTCCTCTCCTCCACACTTCTTAATGTCCTGTCTGGACTATCATAGCAGCTGGAGGCTGCCTTCCACTCATTTCTCACTAAAAAGTCACTGTGTCTTATTCCTGCATTCTTTATTACTTCATCACACAAGTGGGGGGACAATGCTACAGTAGCCCAGGAAGGCTGGGGGAAGAATGGAATCAACAGGTGGGGTTGTTGCAGGAGCACCCTCTGTGAATAGCATACAGCTCATAATTTCTGCTGGATCTGACACAGAGCGGCTGTGCTCTCTGGTTCTATGATACAGTGGTTCTCTAGTACACTTGCCCAAATTCTAGACAGGACTGATTCTATTTTTAGATATCAAAAAGGAGAGATTGACTCAGGGAGTCATTCCCAATTTTGGCTTTTGCACCCTTGGCAAAGAGCAGCCAGGGTCACTTATGACAGCAACAGATGGTGCAGTGCAAAAGGACTGGTAACCATGATCATCTTTTTACCAATTTATGGATTGGTAGATGGTACAGTATGGCTGGTAACCATCTCTACTGTCATGCAAAAGCAAAAGCATGCTGCTGTGTAGCGCTGCTGAATCGCCTCTGTCAGCGGCATCTAGTACACATACGGTGACAGTCACAAAAGGCAAAACAGGCTCCATGATTGCCATGCTATGGCATCTGCCAGGGCAATCCAGAGAAAAAAGCCGCGAAATGCTTGTCTGCCGTTGCTTTCCCAGAGGAAGGAGTGACTGACGACATTTACCCAGAACCACCCGCGACAATGATTTTTGCACCATCAGGCACTGGGATCTCAACCCGGAAATTCCAAGGGGCGGGGGAGGCTGCGGGAACTATGGGATAGCAACGGAATAGCTACCCACAGTGCAACGCTCCAGAAGTCGATGCTAGCCTCGGACCGTGGACGCACACCACCGATTTAATGTGTTTAGTGTGGCCGCGCGCATTTGATTTTATACAATCTGTTTTACAAAACCGGTTTATGCAAATTCGGAATAGTCCCGTAGTGTAGACGTACCCTGAGACAGTTATCTTCCTTACCCCATAGCCTCTCTAGCCTGGAATTTGGTTTTTCCCCCACTGCTGTCATCCCTCTGCTGACTCAGGGACCTTCTTACTCACTGCAGTGCCTGCAGGCATTTGCCAACAATCACCTGCAGCTATCTCCTCCATTAAAGGATGAAGTGCCTTCCTTTAAGCCCTATTGGGCAATAGCCAGTCCAGCACTGTATCTACTACCTATTAAATGGGCCAATATGTCATTTTCCGACTTAATTTGTTTATTCATTGTTCAGAATCATTCCCATATATACTGAGGTAATGAAAACAATAGACATTCAGTTTTGAAAATTTTGGCACACTGTTGTAGATTGAATGTTCATGTGAATCAAATCATTTAATGTGGTCTGTGAACTTAATGTGAATGCAAACTGCAGTGCCCTGGCTTGTTTCTAATCTGCATTAGAGATGTGCCAAACTGTCAACAGCTCCTGAGCAATATGAACACTATAGTTCTTCACACCCTTTTGAGTGCATATCAATCATTTGAAAATAACATTTTTTTCCAGAATGAGTTGTCACTATCAATTTGACTAGTGGCTGTTCAACTGGAGTTTATCCAATTTTCCAGCAAGCCATTTGGTTCATTGTATCATGAACCAAATGACTTGCAAAAGCAAATTCTTTTCAGACTGTTTGCAAGACAGACATGTATGAATAAGAGTTCCAGGCTTGCATTGCCCAGTTAAGATATTTAGCATTCAATTTAACAGTTGAAAGAAATTTATTTATTAAAAAAGGAAATCCTGACACTTTATCCCAGTAGACTACGGTATAAAATAGAACCTTTATAACACCTTTTTTGGTGTTTAATATTTTGAATGCAGTAATCAATTGACAATTTGTGAGTTACAAGCAGTCCCTCTGAATTGAATATTTTAATATTCCAGACCTATATAAGGAATAATCTGAATAATCTTAACCATAAATTTGGCATATAAACATTAGTATTAAAAAGCAAAGTTAAAATGAAATAATATAGCTTGCCAAATAAAAGAATATAGCTTGTCACAATATAGTTGGTCCAATAAAAATATTATCTCACCTATGTTGTCTTTCTAATATAGCTTGGTGAAGTTAGACATTTCTAAACAGACATTTAAATAAATTGAGTGATATTATAATCAGCTTCTTTCTAAACAGGAGTTTTCTTCTACCATCTTTTCATCACAGATGCTATTTTACTTTCTGCTGTATTACATTCCAGCATTTGATAACTGTTATTGCTTCAAGACCTTCACTTCAGAAAAAAGCCAGTACCGGTATATTTTTTGCTTACTGTTGAAATGTGCTAACAAAGGCCATTTTTTATTGCCTTACCAAGAACAATCCCTCTCTTCTCTGCACTGCACCTCAGAAAGTAATAGAAAGACAATAAATAGAAATATATCCCCACAAAATATATTGGCTATAGAAATCTCTCTCAGTATCTCCCAAGCGAATTCTAACTCAGATTCTTCTATTTGTTTCTGTCCCATTCTTCCATAGCCACATAATGTTTCATTTATAGACTACACCAGATATTCTGAAGTATCTTTAGCCTCCCAGTATCTAGGTTCTGGTATCCTGATCCAAAGTCCATTGAAGTCAATGGAAAATTTCCATTGACTTCAGTAGGTTTTGACCTGGCCTCTGGTATGATGGGACAGCAGGGATTGTGAGCATGGTACTTTCATTTGTCTCCTTACAGAGCTGTGGGGAGTAGGCAAAAAAGAGAGGGGAAGATATCAGCCTGTGCAGCTGAGCTAGCCCGGGGAAAAGGAGAATTAATTTGCTTTTTGTCAGGGGATGTAACAAAATTATTTTCCCCTGAAAGAAAAGGGCAGGGAATTGTGACAATTCATTCCCTGAGTTCTTCCTGGGTGAGTAAACTCACTTCTTGCTGCAAGGATTCAGCTTACAAAAAGAGTCTCCAATTTCAGATTTGCTGCCAGATCTGGGTCTCACCTAACAATGTGAACAGGTGCAGAACAACTGCAGCAATAAAGCTCCCCCCACCCAATCTAGTGGATTGCAGCTGTCTATAGTGTTGCCTGTAACAGCTGTGTGACAACTACAACTCCCTAGATTACTTCCCCATGGCTTCCTCCCAACACCTTCTTTATCCTCACCACAGGACCTTCCACCTGATGTCTGGTAATGCTTGTACTTCGCAGTCCTCCAGTAGTACGCCTACTCACTCTCAGTTTCTTGCACCTCTTGCTCCCAGCTCCTCACATACACCTCACTAACTGAAGTGAGGTCCTTTTTAAAACCAGGTGCCCTGATTAGCCTGCCTGTCCTAATTGATTCTGGTAGCTTCTTAATTGGCTCCAGGTGACCTAATTACCCTACCTTAATTGGTTCCAGCAACTTCTTGATTGTTCTGGAGCAGCCCATTATCTTATTTAGGGAAAAGGGACCTGCTTAATCTGGGGCTAATATCTCTACCTTCTATCACTCTCCTGTAGCCATCTGCCCTGACCCTGTCACAATTGTTATTTTCTTCAAACAAATTATCTAGGCTATAATCCTACATTCCTTGTAAACCTCATTCTCCCAGTTACCTATTTGTTAATTTAAGGTATGCGTGGAGCACAGGATCAGGCAAGTGCTATTCATTTTACTTCATCACTATCAAAATTTGGTTTTATTGTTGCCATGCTGGCCATAATGTCAAGGTTTATGGTTCAACGGTTATGTTTCCCTATGAAAAGACTCTCAAAATTAATAAATAAGAAACTCTTATATATAGAGGGGTAGGAGGGAAAGATGGGGAAAAAAAGAGAGGTGGTGTTACATTAAGAATGCATACACTTGTTCTGAGGTCCAGAAAGAGGTGAGAGGTAGACCAGTTGAAAGTCTCTGGGTAATGATAAAAGGGGAAAAACATAGGTGATGGTATGGTAGTGGTCTACTATAGACCACCAAGGAGGAGATGGTTGAGGTATTGCTAGTACAAATAACAGAAATATCCAAATCACAAGACCTGTGAACTTTAGTAATGGGAGAATTTGACTACACAGACATCTGTTGGGAGAGTAATATCGCAAAACACAAAATGTCCAATAACTTCTTGGAATGTGTAAGGGACAATATTTTGTTTCAGAAACTGGAAGAAGTAACCAGAAAGATACCCATTTTAGTCTTGATTCTGATCAACAGGGAGCAACTGGTTGTGAATCTGAAGATTGAAGGCAATTTGGTTGAAAGTTATCCTGAAGTAACAGATTTCATGATTCTACAGAAAGGAAGGACTGAGAGAAGCAACATGAAGACAATGTTTCAGAGTGGTAGCCGTGTTAGTCCGTATCAGCAAAAACAATGAGGAGTCTTTGTGGCACCTTAGAGACTAACACATTTATTTGGACATAAGCTTTCATGGGCTAGAACTGCTAGCCCATGAAAGCTTATGCCCAAATAAATGTGTTAGTCTCTAAGGTGCCACAAGGACTTCTCGTTGTTTTTGCATAAAGACAATGGAACTCAAAAAAGAAGTCTTTTACAAACTCAGACCTGGTAACTAGGTTCCCATTGGAAGAAAATCTAAGGGATAAAGAAGTACAGGAGAGCAGTCAGTTTCTAGAGGAGACAATATTAAAGGCACAACTGCAATCTATCCCAATGCAAAGGAAAGGGAAGAAAAATAGAAAAGTCTAATATTGTTCAATCAAGAACTCTTTAATGACCTGAAAATCAAAAAGGAATCCTATAGAAAGTGTAAACCTGGACAGATTGCTAAGGATGAGTACAAAAGAATAGCACAAACATGTAGGGACAAAATCAGAAAAGCTAAGGCACAAAATGCCTAGCAAGGTACATAAAAGAAAATAAGAAGAGGGTCTATACATTCATTGGGAACAAGAGAAAGACAAAAGAAAGTGTAAGTCTTCTATTTTGCAGGAAGAAAAGCTAATAGAAGAAGACATCAAGAAGGCTGAAGTGTTTAAATCTATTTTGCTTCAGTCTTCACTAAAAAGGTAAATTGTAACCAGATACTTTATACCATTAACATTAACAACAAGGAGGAAGGAACACAAATCAAAGTGTGAAAGAACAGTTTAAATAATATATTAGGTAGGTTAGATAATTCTGCAGGGCCTGATGAAATGCACCTAACTTCACACTGGTGGGGCCTCAGCTGGAGTTTTGCATCCAGAACTGGGTGCCACACTCTAGAAAAGATATGGACAAATTGATAAGATCCAGAGGACAAGAACAAAATTGATAAAAGGTGACTTATGAGGAAAGGTTAAAAAAAAACAACTGGGCATGTTTAGTCTTGAGAAAAGAAAACCAAGGAGGGACCTGCTAACAGTCTTCAATTATGTAAAGGGCTATTTATAAAGAGGACAGTGGTCAATTTTTCTTTACATCTGCTGAAGGTAGGACAAGAAGTAATTGGCTAAATCTGCTGTAAAGATTTAGCTTAGATATTCAGAAAATCTTTCTAACTATAAAGATAATTAAGCACTTAAACAGGCTTCCCAGAAAATCCCATCATTTGAGGTTTCTAAGAACAGGTTAGACCAGTGGTCATCAATCGGTCGATCATGATTGACTGGTCGATTCTAGAGGATCTCCCAGTAAATTGCAATCTCCAGTGGTGCAGTGTGGCTGCCACTAAGGCAGGTTCCTTGCCTGCCCCAGCCCCATGCTGATCCCGGAAGTGTCTGCTCCATGCGCTGCTCCTGCCTGCAAGCATCATCCCCACAGTTCCCATTGGCTGGGCATAGGGAGCGGTGCTTGCAGACAGGGACAGTGCGTGGAGCCATGTGCCCTGCAGGGCTGCGTTGGCCCCTTCTGGGAGTGGCATAGGGCTGGGGTAGGCAGGGAGCTTGCCTTAGCAGCAGCCATGCTGCCCCACCAACCGAGAGCTGCCAGAGGTAAGTCCAGCCTGGTGGGATGCCTCACCCCAAGCCTCAGCCCTGAGCCCACTCCCAGAGCCAGCAACCCATGCCCCCTTCTGCACCCCAAACCTCCTCCTGTACTCTAAGCCCCAGCCCTGAGCCCCCACCCAGAGCCAACACCCCAACCCCCTCCTACACTGCAACCCACAGCCTTGAGTCCCCTCCTGGAACCAGCACCATGTACCCCCTCCTGCATCCCAACCCACTGTCCCAGCCCTGACCCCCCCTTCCAGAGCCCACACCCTGTATCCCCTCCTGTGCCCCAACACTTTGCCCCATCCCGGAGCCCCTCCTATCCCCAAACTCCCTCCCAGAGCTTATACCCCTCATCCCCTCCTGCACCCCAACACCCTACCCCAGGCTCAGCCCAAAGCCCCCTCCCACACTGCAAACCCCTCGGCCCCAGCCCAGAGCCTGCACCCCTTCCGAACCCCAACCCCTTACCCCAGCCTGATGAAAGTGAGTGAGGATGGGGGACAGCAAGCAACCGGGGGGAGGAGGAGTGGGGTGAGCGGGGAGGAGCTTTGGGGAAGGGGAAGGAGCAAGGTAGATCCTGGGTTGCCCTTAAATTAAAAAAGTGATCTCGGTCGTAAAAAGGTTGGAGACCACTGGGTTAGACAAACACCTGTCTGGGATTGTCTAGGTATACTTGGTCTAGATGACCTCTCATGGTCCCTTCCAGCCATACATTTTTATGATTCTATCATAGTAACAAATTTTCCTAAAGCAAACTGTGAACAATATAAATCTACTGAAAATAGAAATGCATAGACATATTGTTGTAAAATATTTCACTAGACTATACACCAGTTGTGTGTGATAATTTGAAAAATGAAAGTGTCTTAAGAAAGCTGTAAATGCAAAGTATGTGATATGATATCTTAGTTAGGCAATTTTTCAAAGAGTAAGAACCTTTATCCAAATACAAAACTAACGGCACCTGTTCTCCTCAAAGGTCTATTTTGTGTATTTATGAAAATGTCCTCATACATTCATGCCAATTTATTATTGAAATTGTAGCATTTCACTCCTTTTTCAATAAATATTACAATGATTATTGAATGAGACACCTGAAGGCAGAACTGCATTCCTGCTATTAGATCTGTCTTATATATCATCCATTATTGATTCAGTGTTACATCTAGATAGTGTAATAGTTGAGCTGAAATCTAGGAACCATTATGAAATGTATTACTGTCAAGAGAGCACAACAAGTAATAGGAAACAATTTAGTCAAATAAAAGAAATATAGCCTGTGCTTCTTCATCAAATGAAAATTCCTGTAACTGCTTTTAAGACAGCATTGAATCATGTGATGCTATAATGTCTTATATGATAGCATCATCTAAAACATTTGAATGGCTATATGAGTAACCTATAATGGTCAAAAGGCTTTTTTGCCATAGTATCTTAATTTAAACATATTGTGAAATTAATCAAAATGCAGATATTCAATATAAATATGATAGGCATTGAAATAAAATAGAAAATAATATGTTACGTATTGATTAATACAGTGTAGCTATTTCATTCTGATTTGGGGTGAAAGTCTAAACTGTACTTGGGTGGAAGCAGAGCGAAACCACTCTAATGCTAGTGGTAGTAGCACTCTCATAGTAATGAGATGCGGTAGCCATCCTGTCAGCTCAGTTAAGGATTGCTCAAGGCAGGAAAGAAAAGTTTCACACAGTCTAAGACCAGAAGGGTCTATTAGATCATCTAGTCTGACCTCCTGTGTACAACAGATCATCACATCCCTGAATCATCATTGCTGGATTGAGCCCAATAGCTAAAGCATTTCAGTCACAAGGAGATTAAACTATAGTCTCATACAACAGGAGACATAGGTGCCATCAGTGCCCAAGGCAGCAGCTATAGCAGGGAATTGATTAGAAGTGATATGCCAAGATGATCTTAGGAAGTGATCCATGCCCCACGCTGCAGAGGCAAAACAAAAACAAACTAAAATCTATCCCAAACTAGCCTGGCCTCAGATCTGCTTTCTGACCCCAAATCTGACAATTATTATGTCCCTGAGCATGTGAGTCGAACACACCAGTCAAGCACCTAAGAAAGAGTATTTGTACCATCTGTGGCCAATCATTAATGTTTCATAGGAAAGTGAAATAAAACCCTCAAAATACATCTGGCCATTGGGAAAAAAATCCTTCCTGATCCTTTCAAGTGATTCAATGAAGTTCTGAAACATGACATTGGATTATATTCATTGTTTTAATGAAGAGTTGCAAGTGTTATGATCATGTTGAGCCAAAAATGAGTTTCCTGTTTTCTGCAGGGCCCATGAAGGGAAGGACTGGAGATTCACGGACTACAAGGTCAGAAAGTACCACCATGGCCAATGGACCTAGTCCTGATTTAGGGTTTTTTTGTTTGTTTTGTTATTAATATGTTTCAAAATGCCTTATTATCTTCTTTAACTCAATGAGCCATATGATATTCATTAAAAAGGGAAGGCAAAGGAATCAGTTACTTCTTTTTTGAAATGTGTGACTTATAGTCATTGGAATTTACTTCCCTTTTCCCCCCATTTCTTATATATTGATTTTATTTTCTTTTAACCAGGATATTTTTTTTCTAGCATAACTTCTTTGGATGATTGAGCATGCATGGTATCTTGGGGATCTTTGAACAATTCTGAATTTCCCCCTCTTAAATTTATATTTGCAGTAAATTATGCTGACAGTTGCTTTCACCTGTAAACAACTGACTCTTTCAGTGTTCCAAATTTACCTTAGTGGTTGGTGCCCTAATTTTTGCACACAGTAAATGTTACCATATGATTCTCACTAGTACCCACTAGTTTGTGCTGATATATCCAGTGGGACAGACTGCAACCTGGTAGACCGCCGCCCTTTGACTTTTGGATGGTGTGCGCTGTGCACAGGGGCAGAGGGCTTTGTGCCTGGTAATCTCTTGAGCAGCCCGCTGTGCTGTTGCAGGGCACTGATGGTGAAGAGTTTCCCAGTTTCCTATTTCTCAGTCCTTGCCTCATGGAACCGCACTTTCTCATTGTACAGTATCGTTGCCATTATTTACATCAATTTTTTTTAATGGCTGCAACTTTGAAAGCAGAAAAAAAATTGGCAAGGAATCCAAATCAGTTAGGCCAGAAATAGATTCAGAGTCTGCTTCTGTGTTGCCCTGCATGTTGTGTAGCTACTTACCAGCACCAAGTGCATGTGAAACAATGGCAAATAAGAATCTTAGCATTTTCCACCCTATTGACACTCATTTTGCACTGGTTCAAAAGAATATAAAGGTGCAGGGCAATGGAGAATACAATGATATGGCATATATGAAATGGGGGGTTAATTCCTCCTTTGGGGGGTAAAAAAAAGCACCCTGGCTGGCCGGGCTGGTTTGTTTATCTGTAGGGTCTGCAGGTTCGGCCAATCGCGGCTTTCACTGGCCGCGGTTCACTGCTCCAGGCCAATGGGACCAGCGAGAAGTGGCACCCAGCACATCCCTCGTCCTGTGCTGCTTCCCACAGCCCCCATTGGCCTGGAGCAGTGAACCGTGGCCAGTGGGAGCTGCGATCAGCCAAACCTGCAGACACGGCAGATAAACAAACTGCTTACCCCGGCAAGCTGTGAGCCAAAGGTTGCCGATCCCTGCTATAGTAGGTGCCTCTGTCTTAATCATCTCTGTAGATCCTGCCCTCTGCCCTTCAGCTATTTGACAGCACAACTCTAATTGAGATGCATTATTAGGATCTGCAATAATCCACATGAAAGGAGGTTCCACACTGTGGAACAGGCCACACAGGCTGCATTATATTTTTGGTGGATTCCCTGCAGGACTTGGAGGGAGGACTATGTGCATGATCCACCTCCCGTAGCCCCCAAGTGGGTAGGCACTTGGATGCTGAAGACCATAAAATATGCAGGGAGAACAGTACAACAAAGCTGGTTGGCCACCATATTAAGTCCAGAGACCTCTATGTGTGACTAATCTGGTGGTGAGGGAAAAGGACAATTCCACTTTGTGGTATTACATGTTGTCTAACATTAAAAAAGTAGTTGTACAAATTCTAATACCGGGTTTGTATTGCAATGAGAATAATTTGTTTAGATTTGTACAGTAACAGAAAATAGGAGTCTATGGAAGTTTGCTATGAAAGGCAATGCGGGCTCAAGAAGTAAAAGATGATAGACCTTGGCAGCATAGGTAAAAATAAACTGTTCCGAATCCTTTACAGTAATGGACTTCAAAGATATTTTTCTGTTAGCTTGGCGTTGTTTCACTAAAGACTTTATGTGAAGTTTTCATCTAAGACACTTTAAAACTCGAACTAAAAGCAGTGAAACCACACAATTTATGGTGACAAGTTTCAGAGTAGCAGCCGTGTTAGTCTGTATCTGCAAAAAGAACAGGAGTACTTGTGGCACCTTAGAGACTAACAAATTCATTTCAGCATAAGCTTTTGTGGGCTACAGCTCACTTCTTCAGAGCATGGTGTGCATTTCCAAAGTCACCACCAGAAAAGCCCCATTCAGGAAAAAAAGGATTATTCTCTTTAGAGAAGAACAAGTTCTTGTAGTATGATTAACCATTTGGCCAGAATTCCCTACTTCATGAGGCCCTGATCCTACAATTCACATATCACAAAGAGGCCACTGCATCCACACAGAGTCCCACTGAAGTCCACCAACCGAGAGGCCTCTGACTTCATTGAGGCTCCATGAAGACACAGGAGTCTGCTGATGTGGCAACAATTCCAGAATCAGGTCCTAATTCATCATCATCATTTTATCTCCACATCATTATTACTGAGAGAATTGTCAGATATATAATTTTATTCCAAATTACCTGCAGAAGTCTAGTAGCCAAAATAATTTCTTGCCAATAGTTTATGTTATGTTACAATTCTACAGAGAAGCCACAATTCAGGGTGGAAAAATTAAAAAACTGAAACAGACTGGTAACGTTTGGACATGTTATGTCAGATTGTGTTATTCATGCTTTGTTACATCAAAGTCACCATTTAACCTCAATTAATCCTTATACATATCTCTGTAGTGTAGCAAATTACTGTCAAATATACATATTAACCCTTCAGCAGTAGTGAGCAGGGAGACAATGTGTAGAGCCAAGAGCTCACCCCAGGGACAATGAAATTGTCTGATGACTTAGGATGTAGTGGTGGGATTCCGGAAAGTGCGGCTGGTGTGTCAGTGCAGATACCCCTTGGTTTGAGCTTCAAATACAGCAATTTAGAAAAACCAGGGCTAGCAGCATTAAGGGAGTTTAAATACCAGACAGTGCCAAATTAGAGTCAATCCACTGCTTTGTAGCTGGCAAAGAGAACACAGGAAATTAACTATTGTTTTGAAGAGAGAGCTTTTCATCAATGCATTTTTTATCAAGAATAATATTGGCTATCAGCAGATAGCACCTTGATTCCAAATGCTTCACTAGCTATTCCTCTACTATTAAAGTTACATTTATTAATCTGGGGAAAGTTATCTTCTTAGTTATATATCTGTCTATCTCACAACATTACAAGTGAAAGAGATTGGCCCTTTCTTGTGAGTCAAGTCGTCTTTTGGACTATGTTTCCCAGCATTCATCAGTTGCTGGGGAGCCCTGCCAGAACTATGACATTCTGAATCTCTCCAAAATGCTAAGCTGTGGTGTCTAGTTGTTCTCTGTATTGCCATTGTACAGATGCCTAACAGTCTTGTTCACTAATCTTTCATGTTATTTTTCAACTGCCCTTGATAACTTGATCTTGCCTGATTGCTATATTGTTTTTCATTCGTGCACCTGTTGACTCCCATCAGTTGCAGTGCAGAAAGCCCAGATTTGAGCCTCAAACAATGAGACAGAATTCCAACTACATAGATCTGTAAATGTTGTGGATACCAGAGCAGAGTGTTCTATCAGAGGTTTCCAATGTAAACCAAAGAATGCTTTGTAAGCAGCTGTCATTGCTGGTGAAAGATAAACTGCACAGTATCATCCCACTGAAAATATTCAAAGTCTTAGTTGCTTTTGCTTACAAGAGTGCTAAAATGATACAATATTTTTAAAGAGGAATTTATTAAGGCTTTATATTTCAAAAATAAAAAGACAAATCTTTCTTTTACAAGACAGTATATGAACACTCTGGAGGATGTTTAACAACTTTCTGTACAGTGATAAACAGAGAGGGCTTTGACATGAATGGGAGAGTTCATCTTTGCCTAGAGTAGCTCAATCGTTGAAAACTATCTTATACCGACAAACTGAAATTTTCAAAAATGCAGTAAATATTCACGACTACATTAAAACAAGAAATAAATACACAATGTCAGTTCCTCACACATGTTCACTCTTATCTCTATTTTCCTGTGCAGTTTATATTTCATAATAAATTCTTGATACACTGCAGGGATACCACCACTGTCTTTAAATGTAACATTGCTCTTGGAAGGACTGAAACCAAGTGGTCCCTCTAGGGCATCATAAATCTTAGTTTTTATTTGGAATATAGAAACCATAAAGAGTATAAAACAATATTTAAGCCTCAGAGAAGACCAATTTTCAATATAAAATGGGATTGTTATGACACTAAAGAAATGAGCTGGTGAGAATAGGAACTCTCCAATTTTACAAAAGCCTGCCAGAAAGAGAACAAAAGGAAGCATTTGATCCCCAGGTATTGTACATGATAGAGCAGTGACCAGAAAGCTGAAATGGTCCACAAGGATTCATTTGTCTTTTTCTGCCACATGTATCACAGAAATATGAAGTATATACATTAAAATACTATGCTTAAAAATCAAATGAGGAAAACAAGCAACAGACATGATATGATGTGCTTAAGTAAAGTATCAGTTTCACAGATAACAGGTCAGTTTTTTTAACAAACTTTAAAAAATTCAAAAATGTTTTAAATAGGGTTAAATAATTTTATGGAATTAGGTCATATTTGATCATTTTCTTTAATTGTAGACAACATCTTCATTATGTTATGCTTTATCAAAGAGGACATCCAATTCTACTTTAGTAGCTCTTGGAAAGTCAAGGAAAAGAAGGGAAAACAAATCTTCAAATTGCTCAGAACCCCACAATACTGCAACTTTATTTTTTCAAAGAACCTCTAAGGTTTCCACAGAACAAGAAAAGTGGACAAGCTTAGAATCATCCAATGGAAACCTAGACATAATATTTTATAAGGTAAGAAATATGCTTATGTTTTTATTTATCAAGTAAGGATATGGCTTATATTAGTGATGAGAATACTTGTAATGATGCAGAGAAAAATAAAGGGATGGGGAAGTTGAGTGGTTTCAGTTTCTTGTGAACTACCATCACAAACCTCCATCTACCATCAATACCTCTTCCAGCATTCAGAAGGATGGGACCAGGCATTCTGCAGTGGGTTCACTTTCTTGTGAACTATCATCATAAAACCATTACATGTTTGCCTAGTTCTGCACTGCTAGAGGTCTTTTCCCCATTTGAGTTAGCTCTGTAAAATAAACAAAATCATAAAGAATTAGATGTCTAATTACAGATTAGAGATTGACCTATTTCTATGGACTTAAGGTTTATTGATAGCGCAGTGAGCACTAGTCCAGTTTGCATCAGGGCCCAAAGATGAATTGAAGACTTCGGTCAATGGCCTTTTCAATTGCCTGTTTTTTTACCAACACCAAATTATTTATTTGCATTAAAAAAGGCATCAAGAGTTTTAAAAGATGCCATTCAATTGTCTACAGGCTGTGTCACATTACACTATTGATTCTAAATTCTGTACACTGAAAGGGGGAGAAACTTTGAAATTTTAGTTTACAAAGAACTTAAAATTGATAGCAATCAACTAATTTAAAAGGAAGTAAAGGTTATTGAAATTATATATTGACATTAAAAAACACTGTAATGATGTCACTCTTGAATGACAGAGATAATAATAGCTGTGCCAGATGCTGTTTATCTAAGTTTTAAAAATAAAGTTTTGTGATCATGACTAACAAAGCTTGAAGATCAAAAGAAAACAAGAAAAGAGTCCTGTGGCACCTTATAAACTAACAGACATATAGGAGCATGAGCTTCCGTGGGTGAATACCCACTTCGTCGGATACATGTAGTGGAAATTTCCAGGGGCAGGTATATATATGCAAGCAAGAAGCAGGCTAGAGATAATGAGATAGTTCAATCAGGGAGGATGAGGCCCTCTTCTAGCAGTTGAGGTGTGAAAACCAAGGGAGGAGAAACTGCATTTGTAGTTGGCTAGCCATTCACAGTCTTTGTTTAATCCATGCAACAAACCTCGATGCCAACTCTGCCCACATATCTACACCAGCGACACCATCACAGGACCTAACCAGATCAGCTACACCGTCACCAGTTCATTCACCTGCATGTCCACCAATGTAATATATACTCCATCATATGCCAGCAATACCCTCTGCTATGTACATCGGCCAAAATGGACAGTCCTTACGGAAAAGGATGAATGACATAAATCAGATATTAGGAATGGCAATATACAAAAACCTGTAGGTGAATACTTCAATCTCCCTGGACACACAATAGCAGATTTAAAGGTAGACATCCTGCAGCAAAAAAAACTTCAGGACCAGACTCCAAAGAGAGACTGCTGAGCTTCAGTTCATCTGCAATTTTGACACCATCTGTTCAGGATTAAACAAAGACTGTGAATGGCTAGCCAACTACAAAAGCAGTTTCCCCTCCCTTGGGTTTCACGCCTCAACTGCTAGAAGAGAGCCTCATCCTCCCTGATTGAACTAACCTCGTTATCTCTAGCCTGCTTCTTGCTTCCATATATATATATATACCTGCCTCTGGAAATTTCCACTACATGCATCCAATGAAGTGGGTATTCACCCACGAAAGCTCATGCTCCAATACGTCTGTTAGTCTGTAAGGTGCCACAGGACTCTTTGCTGCTTTTACAGATCCAGACTAACATGGCTACCCCTCTGATAAAAAAAACCAAATGTTTTCATTTGTATGTATTCGAGAGTTGGACTGTAGGTACACAAAGGGCTTGGCTACACTTACAAGTTGCAGCGCTGGGAGTTACAGCGCTGCTCATGCAGCTGTGTAAGGGCCAGCGCTGGAGTGTGGCCACACTGACAGCAGCCAGTGCAGCCAGTGGCCACCACCAGCACTTTCCAGCAGCAGGTTGTGTGTTGTGGGCAGCTATCCCAGAACACCACGCCCGTTTTTTTTGGCGCCGCTTGCGCTGGTAACAAGGTGGGAAGGAAGGGGAAGAAGCTGGTGCATTCTTCCTCCTGTTTATTACGCCCGTGGCATCATCATCACAGCATTCATTCCGGCAGCGTTTGTTTGGCGCCAGTGTGTGTCTCTTTCTGTCTCTCTCGATTTCTTCTGTCTGTGGAGGACGATCTGCTGAGATCTCTGCTGAGGACTCTGCTGAGGTGTGTCACAGCACACGTTTGGCAGTCGAGCTCAGCTCTTCCAGAAGTCCAGTGAGAAGTCGATGACGATGATATGGATATGATGTTATCTGCGTGGAGTGCACTACGTGATGCTCAGGCGCGCAAAATGCTCGCGAAAAATGCGTCAGCACCGCTGAACGCCGCTTTGGGCTCAAACAAGCACTGGGTGGGTGGGGAACATCACAGTGGGGAAGTCTGGGAGCAGAACTGCAGTATATGAAGAAAGCTTTTGAAACATGGGAGTGTGCTGTGCTGAGCTCTCTGCAGCTGCACTGACAAGATTGAGGCTGACGGACTGACTGTGGTGGTGTGGGAAAGCGGGGAGGGGGTGGAATGGAAGAGACAGCTGATGGTGGAGGGCAGTCGGGGGTCGTGTGGGGTGGGGAAATGGAAAGTGGAATTGCTTTTGATGCAGTTTTGCAAGGTTTGCAAGAAAATGAGGCAGGGCGTGCACCTGCTGAGCGTGAGCTGCAGCACATGGCGGATGGTGTGGATGTGGAGGGGCTGGGGGGTTTGGAGGGGGGGGCTATGGATGATTCTATTCTCTATTCTGGCCCCACCTGGCATCAGAGTACGTTCTCATGGTTGGTATGGCGCTCAGGGCAGGCGCTTGCGGATCACCGGGCGCGCGTTCATTTGCACTTACAGGTGGCTGATGATGGCATTTTGATGCTGATGCAGTGGAAGATGAAGGAAGAGGGGACAGGGACTTTTTCCCAGACAGGGAAGATGCAGATAGGATGTCGTGATGCCCAATGACCATCTGATCCTTGACCACTGGAGCTCTTGCCTACCCCCCCCTACTCGGGAGCCTCAAGGAGGGAAGCTTGTACAGGCTGAGGAGGAGCAGGATGACTGTGAGAGAAGCTTTGTGGCATGCTCTTTTGGGCATTTTGTATTTTGGGCTGGAGAAGGCTGTGGGGAAGATCCTAGCTGGGGATTGGACTTGGGGAAATAAGCGCGGACCTGGTTGCTCCAACATTGAAGTCCAGAATATTTGTGAAGGGAGGGGGGCGAGGTTGAGAGGGAGAGTGGGCAGAGAAGGGTTCAGAAGCCAGAGAGAGGCAGAAGCAGGGCTAGAAGGGGAGCAGAGGAGGGGAGGGAGGGATAGGAAGGATTTGAGGCTGAAATTGGAAGAATTTGAGGCTGCCTTGAGGCTGTGCCTTGCACATAATGTTTGCTGCTTCCTTTTATGCTATTCTATTATCCACACTGTTATTCTATTATCCATCTAATCTTTCTAATCTTTCAGTATCTGCTATAATAAAGACTGTTTTCAAGAAAAAGAATTTGCAAAAAGAAAAAAAAGAAAAAAGAAAAAGCCAAGACAGACAGACAGACAAACACAACACACAACAGACAGACACACAAGGGTGACATAACATTAACACAAGAGTGCAAGGGTGGTGGTCTGTGTGTTCACATAGCACTGCATGGTGCATTGGTTATGCATTGTTTGCATGGGGTGATGGAGAGGGGTTGGAGTGTGGTGGTGGTAGGGTGGTGGGGCTGGGGTGGGTTGGGTGGTGGTGGTAGGAGGTGGTGGGGGGGGTGGGGGGGATGCTGGGAGGGCTGGTGGTGGTGTGGCAAGGGGCAAGGGGGAACAAGGGGTGGAGGACGCTGGGGGGCACAGCAGGGTGAGAAGTGGGGAGTGCTGGACTAGCAGCTGTAGTGCTCCAGCTCTGGCTCTTAGCCTCTCCTGCTTTTCTCTTGCCTGCTTCATCTTCTTTCTTGTTCTTTTCTTTCTTCTCACTCTTTCTTTCTTGGCTTTTGCTCTTTCTCTTCAGTTCCTTTCTCTCTCTTTTCCTCTTTGCTTCTTTTCTTTTTTTTTTTTTTTCTTCTTTTTTGACTGAATGTTTTCTTCATTTTTCTGGGCAGTCCAGTCACAACAATGAACACAGGAGATGTTGAAACACTGGGCACCACACATTGTATCAGGTCACACATGAATTGTTACACTACACATATCTTCATTCTATGCACTATCTCACTTTCTTTATCCCAAGGAAAAACACAAAAGCACTAGTGCTTCTGCCAAAAGTGTTGAAGTGTAGGGGCCAGGAAAGAAAACAGAGAGAGGAGCTTGAGGAGGGAGAGAAGGAGGAGTATGAGGAGGGGAGGGGAGGGGGAGGGGTGATCTGGAGCTGGATCTCTCTCTTAAAGAGAGCTCAGGAAAGGAGCATTTTTCTCTCTTCTCAGGTGATAAAGAGTCTCCCCCCTACAGATGTCACATTTGAGCAGGGGGAAGCAGGGGTTTCTTTTTAATCCGCCTGCGACCGGGGCCGGGCCCAGTGTTAGTGCAATGTAGAGGTCCCCTGGCCCGGAGTGTGCGGCGCGTGGGGCCGAATGGGTCCCTGGGAGGCGCTGGCTGCCTATGCGTCTCCTTGGGACAATGCAAGGGACACGGACAGCTTGGCTGCTGATACTGAGCAGGCATATTTGAGAGATGACCCACACATGATAGCTGAGCATAAACGGGCAGATTGCCATGCATCACGAACCCCCTTCCTCATCCTCCACCAACCTACATCTAAAAGCTGCCACCATCCCCACCCTCTCCAAAAACCTTCCACCTCTTCCTCTGTCTGCTGCTGCCCTGCGCTCTGCTGCGTCCTCTCCTCCTGGCTGCTCTGCTTGTCCTTCTGCAACTGCTGGCTCCCTTTTCTTCTTCATCCCCTGCTTTTCCCCAGCCCTCTCCTCCCCTCATCCAGCCCCCCTCCTCCTCTCCCCCCCAGCTCCTCCTTCCCGTCCTCCTCCTGCTCCCTCCTCCTCCTCCATCCCCCCCCCACCAGAAGCAGTCATCCCAAGTCGTGGATTGTCAGTGGGTCTCCGGCAAGCATGTTGTCCATCTCCATCGGGCAGAAAACTAGGCACTCCGGGCTGGATTGTCACCTGCTGTTGACCCTCGCGTCCCATGTGCAGCTCTCAATGCATCCCCCTGCATTTCAGTGCGTGGTCCCTATCCTCCCTATCCTATCCTATCTGCTCTATCTGCCCTCAGATATCGTCCTGAGCTCAGCTGACCCCTGCTGTGCCTGTGCTGCATGCTGGCACCAACACTGCTCCTGGTCTCTGATTTACCTGTAACCTGTAACTGCTTAACTGATGCAACTCCCCACCTGATTGCAAACCAGACCTGGATGTTTTCTGAATCATTTTAACAGGAGACACCCAGTCATGCAGCAAAGAGCAGTAAGTTATTTTTGATGAACAGAGTGCACTGTGTCACCTGCTGAGCTGAGGTGAGATTCCCTGAGAGGAAGGCAAACAACTGAGAGTGAAGGCCCTGCTGAGCTAGCCTGACAGTGTCAGCTGAGCAGGTCAGGCTGCCAGGTGCTGCGCTGTTTTCTGAGCGCTGCTGTGCAGCCAGAGTGGCAGCGCTGGCGCTGGATACACAGGGCCAAGCGCTGCAGCGCGCCAGCGCTGCACCAGCGCTGGCGCTGCAGCATAAGGTGCCCAAAGAGTTTACAAAAGACTAAAAAAAAGGGAAGAATGCAAGGGAAATACTAACAGATTTTCAGAAGTTATTTTTTTCTCAAATAATCCAGTTTGAGTTGGAACATTATCCGTATGATCTGCAGGGTATCTGTAAGAAACAGCAGCAGCTGAATAGGAAATTGCATCTGTGTCTTGGGGAAAAATTTGGCAAGAAAAACTAACAAACAAACAAACAAACAGGTTAAAACATGTTAACTGGCTATAAAATTGTAGTCTTTTGTGAAGCATGGGGGTAGTTTAATTTCTTAATTTTATTTTCTGGCTTTAAGTAAAGACTGCTAGGTGAGGAGGGATTCAAACAGCGAGAGGTACAAAAATACATGTCTGAAAGCTCTTTAAAAAGATGTCCAATAGGGAGGCAAGTTTCACTAGATGTCCATGTAGTGAGTAGATGCATCCGTGATCCAGCTCACTGGCCAGACAAATTCTATGACAGAAATAATTTAAAAGATTAAAATTGACTTGATTGTGGCACCAGTTTCATTGAAGATGAGTCATTGAGAATGAAAAGAACAAAGTAAATGCTCTATTTAAAGACGGCAATGTGAAATAAAAGAAAAACTAAGCTGGTGCAGCAAACAGAGAGGCCAAGATACATTGTCTTTTCAACCTGCTACATCACTTGAAGAATAAAATGAGAGCCCTAGGATAATCTTCTCAAGGAATTATAGACAGAAACAGTCCTTTTGGAAATACAAACCTAGGAGGAACTAGATTCAACTGCAGAAATCTCAAGATTCACAAAAGCTGAGGAGGAAACTGATGATGTGGGAGGTAGCCTATACTAGTTAAAATGTGTCTGGCCTTACAACTTTATATTTCTGTTATTCCTGTAGAACACAGCTGTCATGCCCATATGCTGTGAGCCAGTCCACTCAGGTAACCTCACCCAGTCCTAGTAGCAGCATTTAGAATGGATAATATGGGTGCAATGTGGCTGATGTCAAGGTGAGAGAGAAGGGGATTACAGGTATGAAATGAAGGATTTACCAACATCCTTAGCAGTCTGAAGAGACAATAAAGGCAGAATCTTTTAAGTATTATGTAGATGGATGCAGCAAGATATTCTAATCAAGAGTAAGCATGTGCAGTATTGGCAATATCCAGGTTAAGATTCTCCTATGCCTTCTGTCCAGGACCCAAATGTATATTTTAGTATGCATTTTAATCCCTTTCTGATAACCAGTCATTAAAATTATAAATAGGAGTGAGACACTTTTTAAATTCCCATAGCAACAATACAGATATTTTTGTGAATGATGCCCAAATTTTGGGACATATCCCCAGCACAGAGACCTTTCCTAAGATATGACTCTTAACAGTCCCAGCTAGAAAAGAGCAAATACACAGAATTACTGCATCAGTGACTATGGGCAATGTTAATGGGATCACAAAAAATGGAAGACAAAAATGGACTTTGTAGATATGTGAAATATTATTATATGAGATAGTTAACAACAATTTTTTACCAGCTGTTGCGTTAAGATACTTAATGAGACAGCTAGCATTGCATGAGTATTTTATGTCAATATTTATGTAAATAGCTAATGATGTGTTTTAATGTGACTGCACTCTTCTCAGTTAAGCCCCATAATGCACCTGTGACAACTCAGTTGTTTGTGACTGGCACCAACTGGGTGAATAGTGACAGAAAGTAAATGTAGTACATGGCAGATATGTAAAATACTGTTGTTTTGTCACTAATTAACACAACAGTGCCCCAACCCCCAGGTTCCTGGCAATGGGAAAATTAACCAAACAGTCAAGGATAGGAGAACATTCCATTTACTAACAGGTACTATATACATATATGTGATCACTAACTCCAGTGAATGATTATTTATAGCAAGTTAAAAATGGAGTGCAGTGAATTTGTTGTTGACAGACAAGCTATATACATAGGATAGGGAAATACACAACAGCTCCTTAACCACTTTGACCAGAGCCCTAGCATTCAGACAGAGAATAAGATGAGAGACAATAGTAGGTGACTGAATCCTGTACATATAGGACAGATTCAGTTAACATATGTGAATCTGACAAGAGTTGTAAAGTCTCCTAAAGAGCCAGCTAATATGGCTTATCTACATATTTATTTATTTCTCCCTCAGTCTAGAAGTCCACATGAACAGTCATAAACAATGTGCTTCCTCATGCAAAGGAAGACATGAAATCCCATAGACCTGTTTTGTTCCTGCTAGCTTTATATCCTTACTGTGCTTCCTATATTTTTTCCTGAACAAAAAAAGATTCCAGGGAGATGTTCAGACATTCCTCCTCCATATTAGCTATCATCGATATTAATATGTCCTTCATCAATGTCTTAGCCCAGTAATTCACAGTCTTCATAATCAACATATCCCTGTGAGGTAGTATTATCCCTGATTTACACATTATATCTGAAAAGAGGGTAAATGACTTGAGCAAGTTCACACAGGCAGTTTGTGAGGAGGAGAGATTTGAAACTTTGGCCTTTCAAATCCTAAACTAGTGCCCTAACTATTGGACCATCCAACCAGAGTAAAACATTAACAGTTAACTTAGGTGACCAATCACACAACATTAACAGTTAACTTAGGTGACCAATCACACAATTTGAAAAGCAAATTCAGCATATTAAATACTTGAATAAATGAGCTCAGGAAAGAGTTCATGAACAATCTATAGGTATAAATATGTTCACATAAAGAATCTATTAAACAATGTTGAATAATGAAATACATTAGTAAAAATCATGACCTGCCAACTGGCAATTTGTGAACAGGCTAAGAGGTCAAATTCAAGGCATAAATTGTTAGCAATCAATAATTCAATCTGCTTTTGTTATTAGCTTTTTAAATACAATTTTATTATATTATTTTATTATAGCTTTAACTTGTAAAATTTAGATTAATCAGTTCCTTCTTATAAAATCAATAAGAAAGGCAAGAGAAACAACAAAGTTCCTACTCAGTTACACATTTTTATTAAACAGCATTATGTTCTAAACATCACTTTACAACTATAAACTTATTCCTTTGGGACAAGTATATACTCAGCCAAGTCCTTTTCACATGACTTAGGCTGTAATATCTTTTATTTGAATTGATTTTGTGAAGTTAACATAACACAGAAGTGTTAGAAACCAGTAATTTCAGTTTTTGTATATAGAGAGTTGTGAGCTGTATTTTAAATTATAGCCCTTTTTTATTTTTTTCAGAAGTCATTTTCTTTGATTTTCAGTATTTTACTTTCATCTTAAAAACTTATATTTCCAACTCTGCCATTACCTAGTAACATACAGAACACAATCCGTGGATGTCTCCAACCTCTAGGAAGGAGAAATTCAGAGATTCCACTTTGGAAAAGGGTAACCATGTATTTAATTCATGCTCATCCAGATTTCACGCCCATGTGTATTTCAGTGTGCTTCATATTTCTTTATGAACCAGTATAATTTGTCTCCAAAGCATATGTCAAGAAGGGAAGAACTCAAAAGTTCATTGGGATTACTTGGATATAATAACTTTTCATTCTCTGCTGTATATCATGTAAAGATCTGAAACCAAGAAATATCATAGATCTTCACAATCTTTGGTCAATTAACTGAATCTGTGAACCTGAAAATAAATTATCAGCCAGTGACATAAACAGCACAACAGATTGGACTGACAACATTACTTTCTTTCATTCCTTCTTGATGCAGACATACTAAATCAAATAGTCCAGATCCTTAGTCCCACTATGATTCCTGTGCACTGATGCACAGGCATCAATCCCTACTGTAATGGGGCAGGTAGGGATCTTCTGGCATGACAGAATCTCTGGCTGGTATAAAGTCAGGATAGTCAGGTTTATGTTATGGCCCCTGTTCCCTCAGGCCTAGGGGCATTTGCCTAAAACAAACTGTGCTGGGGTGATCCTCAGCTACTTTTATGGCCCCTAAAGAGCTATTCCTGCCCCAAAATTAGAACAGCCTCGAGGCTTTTCTAATTTTTGCTGGGGGCTGAAGCATCCCCTGGCAAACCTGGCAATCAGAGAAATGACAAGGTGGTATACACAGTCATCTTTGCCTCCTGTAGCCCCCTAGCCGCTTGCTGACTGCAGCTCAGCCAGAATCCAGGATTGAGGTCCATTACTCCAGATGAATATGATATTTTTAAATTCATATTGGTGGAAGTTAGTATGGAGAAAATAAGGGCAACAAACTATAGTAAATATTATTTGGAAAAATGGCAAAATATTTCTATATTTATGAATATTTGTGAAATATTTAGCCAACATTATGAGCAGGAAAAATGATTAAAAAATCAAAGAATTTATTTTAAAATAGAGTCATCAATTGAATAAATTATTCTACAGTTTCCCAAAACTTGGAAAGCTGAACCCTCCTCCCATGCCTCACCCCACCAACTCAGAAAAAATGAAATCAGTCACATACCCTTTCAACCTTGTCATTTGTTGTTAAAAGTCTATGCATCTAAATGTGTCATCTTCGGTTCTCAGATTCCACTTCCTGAGTAGTCCTGTATGCCCTCCAGGGAGGCACTCCCAATACTTTGGGAAATGCTGAATTATTAAATTAATATAACAATAGCAGAAGCTGCAGTCAGGGTTATACTCATATCATCTTTAGAAGTTCTAAGGAAATCACTGTAGACCCATCTGCTCCCAATGAAGTCAACGCCAAAAGTCTGACTTCAGATGGAACAGGAGCAGGTGCTAAATGAGCTAATCATGTGAGTAGCTGAAGCTTTGTTAAATTCAAGTAGTTAACCAACATTGGCATGCTGAAAATAAAGAAAAAGGGTGGCAAGTGAAGTAAAGTTTACAAATGAAGGGGTTGTGAAGAGGAGTCTGACAGATTCTATTGATATGTAAAAGTAAAAATAATTACATTTGTTTTCAAAGCAGGTTTTTGAAAATATTGAAGGTCCTTTGGCAAGAAAATACTGTGACAATGACAATAAAACAGAGGTGTAATCTCTAATCTGAATTGTGAAGGAAGGCTACCCCAGGCCATTAGGGTACTCCCAGTATATTATTGCACTGTTTGTTCAATGTCCTTTTCAAATTGGTGGAAGCGCTTATTGATTAAAAAGTATATCCAATTACTTAACTAATACTGTGGTTCAATATGAAAAATGTTTAAGAGACCAAATGACCTAGTTTAGCCAAGTTTATTAACTAAAAACAAAGTAATACCATGCAGAAAAGAATTAATACAATAACCTACCTTCTGGGAAGCTTGTTTCTTGAAGCATGTAGTTCACTTTAAATAGAAGGGGTTCTTTAAAGATATACCCACAAAATGATCTGTAATTATATCATGGCTGTTTACAAGTTGTAAAGTACTGTATATATCACCTAAGGTCCAATCCAAATTCCTTAACTTATTGTCCCGTACCATTCCTTATTTCTGTTTTGACACTACATTCCAAAAGAGTTGGGTGTAAAGACACATCCCAATATGTGCGACGATACACCACTCATAACTCTTTTCTTGACAGGCATACTAGTTTCTAATACCAAAGCCGAAGTCAGAGTTGCAATGCATTGTGAGATATACATCTTGACATGAATAAACAAAGTGAATAGCATTATGGGAAAGATAATATAATTTGGTTAACATAACTATCTGCATGGCGGGTATAATACAATAGTAATGTGGAATACACTACGCCAAACATATACATATTAGCTAACATTCTAAATGTAGTGTACATACAGACACCCTTTTTTTTTAAATTTTCAGTATGCCAGTGTTAGTTACTACTTGAATTTAACAAAGGACAATGTATTAAAGAAAGAGGGATTACACAAGCAACACATCAGGTCCACAAAAGATCATAAGCCAAACTAGAAGCCAGTACTTCCGGGATGTATTAATAAATGTACAACTGCACATGAGCAAAGTCTTCTCTGAATTATGCCAACTCTAATGATCCACAACAGGGAGGCAGCAATCTCTGGCCACATCTTCACCCCACCCCACCAATGTAACTCTGACAGAAAATGTGGTATACAGCTAGTTCTTCCACATCTGTGATAGGTAAGAATTTTTTCCCCATTGCATTCTTTGGTCATGGCTGCTGGCAATAATGGACTAATGAGTATACACTTCATTAGTTAAATCACCCTCCGTGTTTTGTTAAATACACAAAAACACTTTGTAGTATATGCATTTTCCCCTCCTTCTCTCTAGCAGTACAATGGAGAGAGCAGCAGAATGTGGGCAGAAAGAGGGGCTAGTAGATTCTAGTATCTTGTATACAGAAGCACCATAGAGTGCAATCAGGAGAGGGAGGAAGTAGACAAGGTTGTTACAAAAGTTCTCTCTCTCAATTAGTTAAATCATAGTTAAGATGCCAGTCATAATTTTGTAGCATAGTTATTGGGCTTTTGCAGGATGAATAAAACTTCTTGTTTTGTGCACTTTGTGAAGCTCTTTACATTAACTAATAGCTAAAAATGCTATTCTGTCAATCAGGTATAATTAATAATGTCATATGTAAAAAAAAACCCTGCAAATGGCTGAGAACTTAGAAATTGGATGGTAGTTGATCATAAATCCCAGTGATACCCTAAACAAAAAAGAACTCTCAACCATGCTTGTAGCTGTTTCCATTGCTTAACTCTGACTCACCAGACATTCTAGGCTTCAGGGTGATGGCTAGGATTATTGTGTGTCTTGGTCATGTTGATTTGTATGTGGATGGTTGTGTTGTGCTGGGAGAGTTGTGTGGATTTGTGCGGGTAGTGAATAAGAGATGTGTGCTGCAGTCAGGGGCTATGTGTGTTTGAGATTATTGTATGTGTTGGATATGTTATGTTGATTTGTGTCTGGAGGTGTTGTGTTCGGAAATTTGTGTTACTTGTACAGGTGGTAGTTGGGCAGACAGATGTGGCAGTGGGGCCATGTAATCCACCATCAGTGCAGTCTTCTGCATACAACCTATGAAATTGTTGCATGCAAATTAGATGTAGAGTAGAGTAAAGGAGCAGACTGGGTGAGATACCTCTGAATTTAGAGTGAGCTATTGGCATGACATAGATAGTGTGGCTTACCTGCACAGGAGTCTTTGTAAACTCAAAATGGCTGACAACATAAAACTTGGACATAACAGACTATGAAACTTAATGATAATTCAACCTGGTGTAGACCACAGGCTTTCCTTTACTATATTCACTGCCTTGCCTTCATTATATTCAGCTGTAACATAAGAAACCTACAGTATGCTGCAACTTGTAAGACTTTAGCTGAAGCATAAGCTAGCATAAGTGTGGTTAAGTAGGCATAGATCAATGGTTACCTTTAGATTTTAGGAACTAAGGACAACTTGCTCAATGGTAGGAGGTAGAATGTTCCAGTAAGTGCTACTACAAGGAACATGGAAGTAATAACCACATGTCCGCTTAAGCAAAGGGGTGACGGATATACTCATGAGCTGAAATGGTAGTTAGACATATCAATATACTAACTTATAGAAGACACCTCAACATTAGTAGGAAATACAAACAAGCAAAAGGGGGAAACCCCTACTGAATATGTATTAGACATAATGGCGTCAGTGTAACATATTATAAAAGTTGTATCCCAGCCTGTTGGGAGGCATGGGTGGTGAGAGATGTAGTCCTTAGAAGAGGCCAGAATGATGGCCACTGGTGATGGTGATGGTGATGAGGAATATTTCAGGTCATCCTGCAAGGGATGATGTGAGTATATGGATGTGAAGATGTACATTGTGTAGTCTATCTATTAATCTTATTGAGTTGGTGTGTTTGTGACTTTGCTAAATGTATTAATAAACTATTTGGAAATATAGAAGATTTCCTATAGTGTGAGTGTTGCAGCTGTACACATTGGGGTTCCCAACTGTGTAATAATTTTAATAATACTGAGTCTGATCTTGGGACAAGAACCTGTCAACCCTCAAAGTGATAAAAGGGAATTGTTAAGTAATCTATATCACTGGTGATATTCTGAACAAAAAAGCCCTCAACCATCCTTGTGGCTGTTTCCATCACTTCTCACCGACTCAGCAGACACAGTAGGCTTCATAGTGATACAGAGAGTGACAATCCTGGAATCTTATTATATATATTACCAAGGATCTAGTGCTAAGTGAGCTCTTCCTTCCATTGAAAAATGTGTTTACTGACTGCCTTTTCAGTTGTCTTTGGGGAAGAATCATGGATCCTAGACAGCCTTTGTGCAGAGTTCCACAGCAGCAGCATGAGCGAGCATAGCCATAGAGAGTAAGGAGCTGTCAGCCTGTGATTTCAAAGATGCACCAGATAGGGATCTGTAAATGAGGATCCGTGTCCTAACTTCTATAAGTGATGAAAGGGTAAAGTAGGGGAAATTATTATTATTCAGGAATTTAGCTATTTTAACTATGGAACAGCTATGGAAATGATGAACATAAATCATACAAAATCATACAAAAGTACATAACCTGTAGATGCCAGAAGTGATTTAAAATTTTCAAATTAGCCACATGACAACTGGATCATGCGGATTTCTTAACAGAAAGTGTTCATACTTTGCCTAAGTATCAGTTTCCATAACATATATTTGCTATAGTATACATGGGGTAAACGTAGTTTTTAGGAACTGTAATTTTCTCTTGATTCCTTAATTCCATCTCTTTGTTTTGATAGACAGAGATTTGAGAGATTTTCACAATTAGTCCAAACCAAGAATCTTATACTTAAAATGGAAAGGTACCACAACACACTCAAACACTGTTCAGTCTGGACACTGAAACATGGTAAAATAACTACCTCTAGTGTATTAATGTAGACTTATGCACTTTCCAACACCTTTCCAAGACATCAAAATACAAGGGAGATGGCATCACATCCTTAAGAAAGTAGTAATGTGGGTAGCAAAATATTTGTCCTTCCAATGATTGATCAAATTTCCCCATATTTAGAAATTCCCAGATTTTCCTGGACCACTTACAATATTTTAAGTTGTTAGTGCCAGATTCTGCTCTCAAGTAAAGTTAAATAAATCAGATCTGGCCAATTGATTCTGACTTGTATAGTTGCACATTCAACATAAATAAGCAAGCAGCATCAAAATCACAAAATACATTTACATCTATGTACAGAATTGCTACTTAGTTAAAAGCAAACTAACATTTTTTTGATTTGTTTTCATTTTTTTATTAAAATATGTGCACGAAGATGTGGAGGTTCTCTTTAATATAGCCTGTATATAATGACTATAGACCAGAGTTGAGACTATTTATTATATTATATATTATATATTATAGAGATATATTTGCAAGTCCAATTGCTGTAGAGTCCATATTAGTCCCAGTGTTCCAGCTAATCACTTCAACACCAGGCCTGTGGACTTCACAAAGTTCAAAAAGAGCCCAAAATGGGAAAGGGAGCAGGAATCAGAGTAAAGGAGATCAGGGAATAAGAGGGGGCTGAGTTACAGAGTCAGTGTGTATGAGAAAAAGGGAAAGGGGAAAGGAAATGCCTCCAGTAGTAACCTTCCTTCCACCACCCTCTGTCCCACTCTTCTGGCCACAGGAGTGAGAAACCTACTTCTATAGCTGTCATGAGAGAGCCCACCATATGACTAAGAAGCTGCTATATAGTACTGTTATTATTCTGCTACAGTGACTACCATAGGAGTACTTGTTCATTAGCATTTAAATCAGTCCATAAATATTTCACTTTAAATTCCAGTTTAAATAAGCCTTACATCTGGTCACTGTAATGCTGTGGTTTAACATCTGTTGTAAGCCTTAATTTTAGCCTGATATAATGCTATTGTACAGTCTTACAGTTTCATAAGGGCACTTATACAATAAAACAGATTTAATGGAGCACTTTATCGTTTTGCAATTTTTAGTTTCAGCTGACCATGGCAAGTGAAAGTAGAGGTTGTATTATATAGCACCTCTTCCTCTGGCAGGAATTCTCCTTTACCTAAAAAGGGTTTGCATTTTAAGAAACTGATGTATATATTTAAAAAGTGTCTTGTTAAAGATTTATCCTATGAAACTGGAATGTATTGTAATTGTCTTTTATGAATCTGTCTCATATTTCTTTCTATTCCCACTCCTCTCTCTCCCTCTCATTTAATCTCATAATGTTTTTAATTATAAGAATGGAGTTGAAGAAAATGATATTTTCAAAGTACAATGGGTCTTAAGGAATAGCAGAGATAAGTAGGAAAGAGAGTTACAAGTGAGCACTCAGATGCAGAAACTGAATATACAGCTACAGTTACAGAATATTCCACCTTTTATCATTAGTCTATATTTACCAATGGAAAATGTTTTTACAAGAAATAAATTTCATCTCCATTATCATCTTCCTTGAATACGGACTCTGAAAATAGCTTTCACAGGAAAATCCTGAGTTTTGCCAAATGTAGAAACTTTGCTATAAATACAGCATCCTTCTTCTCCATCAATGTGTACATATGAATGGTTCCTAAAAAACACCAGAATAGGAAAAAAAATGTTTAGTACTTAAAGAGTAGTAGTTTTGTTACAATATGTAACCCCATAAATGACAATCACAGTTGTATGATTATATTATCCTTCTCTCTCTATCCATCATGGCATATTAAAGAATCTCCAATTTAATAACTCTGTCCTGGGCAACTCCAACCTATTCATCATCATGAAATGTGCAGTACAGTACATTACACTGATGCAAATTTAATAATACTACTACTGAACACTTAATTAACAATTTACATGCAAGGATCCCAGGTCACTTTACAAACATTAATTCATTAAACTCCACAACAACCTCGCAAACAGTTGGGAAATTGAGTCCCAGACAAATGAAGTTATTTGCCTATAGGCACACAATGAGTAAATAGCAGAGATGGGGATGGAACCTAGAAAGTGTTGACTGCTAGTCTTCTTCTCCTCTGTCTAACCATTAGAGTAATCTTGCAAAGATATAGAGAGTGGTTGTCTATATATGCCGTGGTTTACTTACATAGACTTTATAGAACATGGCTTTATATGAACATGAAAAACTAGAATTCAATGGCAGAGATTCATATTGGGCCAAATCTTTAAAAGAGGGCTAGGTTTTCAAGTGTCCAACTCCCTCTATTGTGGCCAGATTTTCAAAAGTTGAGCTCCTATGTAGGATAGAGTTTCACAGTGCTCAGAACCCAGCAGTTATCATTGTGACACTTATAGCCAGATTTTCAGAACTGCTCATAGTAGTCCAATGTGCTGCACTCCTCTGAAAACCTGGACACTTATTTTGATGCCACAATGAGAGCTGAGCTTTATGGAAAAATGTAGCCAGTGTTGTGGCTACTGAGTTCTTTTAAAAATTCTGACCACTAAGCGAAATAAGGAGGTTAATGTGACTAAAAGGGTGTGTATGTGTGAGTGAGTGAGAGAGAGAAAATAAGTGGTGTTTCATACAAACACATACTTGTAACGGTGCCTTTAGTGAAAGGTGAGATCTTTTGTATTTTGTTTCCCTTATAAACACACATGCTGAAGTTTGCTATTTCCTCTTTTGGTATGATTCCTTTTTCTTCTAAAGCCACTCTAGTCATGGCATGTTGACTTTCCAACTGAATATCTGGAATTTTGTGGTTTAACTGCCACTTGCTCTGTGGCTCTTAGCATCAGCTATTGTCTGTTGGAAGTGGCTCCAAAAATCTGTGGACACTTTGCCACTTATTCAAAAGCCAAAACATACCCAGCTACAGCATGATAACAACCTGGCAAAATGTCACCTCAAACAAATGGTTCCAAATAATTGAAACTCTGCTTACAATATGCTTGTGACTAGACTCTGTGACAACAAAAAACTACCGATAAATAATGGGCAAGGATTGAATAAAGTATGAAAGGTGGAGGTTGTCTTTATCTTGCTCCATCAACTGGACTCCTTATAGACAGTTCAGTTACCATCCTCCGTATTCTGGGTAGAGCTATTGAGAAGAAATGAATGCTAAAGCTAAGCCTGTCTTATCAGATATCAGGTACAGAACATGTACCTTATGCTTGAAGCAATTAAAATGACATGTGAAACTAAATGAGACATGCAGAAACTGTAGCTACAGGAACTGTGTCAGAACACACATCATTTTGGCTGTCTGCAGAACTGCCATATAGTGAATGATACTTTTTAGAAAAGAAGATGCCAGCTTGGTCCAAATTCAAGGAGCAAAATGAATCCATATTTCAACTGAATACAGATTTAGAGAACTGGAAGAATTTTTTCATGAGCAAAGCAATAAAAAGTTTGCAAATTTTAATTTACCAAAAGGCACCAAAAATCACAGTAGTGAGACATCTGCTAAAACAGTGAAGAGCAAAGAAGGCAGCTGACCTATTGCACTCTTTGCGGGTGCTGTAACAATGCCAGTAAGAGCTTCAGTAATATCCTTGTTTAATAAGCATAAAGAGAAGTTATATGAGTTTCAAGCTGATTCTAGTAAATTTACGATATAGAAATTTTAAGGATTGTCTGCAAAGGACTCACATGAAGACCATAGAAACCCAAATAAAAAAAAGAATATTCCAGTTTATTGCTTGAAAGGTTGGCTAATAAAAACTCCCTGTATGAAACTCTAGTGACAAACATAACAGTTTACTGTTTCAGAACAGCATAAATTCCAGTATTTGAGGTTCAAGACCTTGCAGATGGCATATGTTATACCGCTGTTGCCAAATGCATAATACAAGTTCCTCAGTTCAAGTGAGAGTTGTATACAAATAATGTAGAATTGCTTCCTTCTGAGGGGCAGAGTACAGTAGCAATATTTCTTTTCATTAAATCGGAAATAAAGTATGTGCCAGTGAACACAATCCTAAATAAAAGGAAAGTTTCAGGGAAAGAAAAACAAAATAATATAAGAAAGACATTTTCTGAAAGTAGTACAGGAAGAAAAGCTTTTCTGACTGACAGTTGCATAGATTTTTATTTTATACAGATAATATTATGTATAGTAAACCATAATCAGTGAAAGATCTGCTGATCACATCTTTGCTTTCTATCTGAAGAAATGTAAGGAATTATTTTTCATTTTATTTGTGAAACCTTAAAAAAACAAATCATATATGGGATGAAATTCTGGCCCTACTGAAGTCAATGGCAAAACTTCCATTGACTTCAATGGGGACAGAATTTCACCTGTACCATTTTCCACTAGGATGTAGACATTTACCATCAATAAGCAAACATCTTAATATGTTCCTGTACTCAGTATAAGAAATTACTGCAGTATCTCAGGTAATAGAGATATCTGCTTTCAAATGCTGACATTTACAAAATAACCACTATATCAGTCTTGTTACAGTACTATTCAAAATTGATTTATTCTTCTAGATAGTTATATCAACAATTAATAGACAAAATTTCTGCCTCTGTTAATTCTGTGCAACTGGAATGAAATCAGTTAGGCTGAATTTGACCTGTAATATTTTAAGCAGTTTGAAGCCATGCTTTAAGCAGGTTTCAGATCTTTACATATTTTTGCTTGGTTACTACAATTATCTGCAGCTCAATATAAATATTTCTGAGTCATTTCTGTACCTCATGACTGGTGTAAAAAACAGCCCTTCAGTTAAAAATGTACATTGCTGTGGCTAATTACACTGAAAATAGTTGATTAGTTATCCTGCAAGCTTACTGTATTGTGATATTCTCAGAAGGTGACATCTGCAAATGCAGAAAGTATAGTGGGCTGAGGGAAATGGCTTTGAGGTGTGACATAGGTAACAAAATATAACCTATGTCTGTGAGCAACGTATGTCCTGAGTTACCTGAATCTTCTCAAAACCCAAATTCATTCGTTTCAACTAAAACTGCTCTCTTTCATATTCTCCCAGAGGAACAATTTGTAAATCCTTAGGGCCATAGCTACCCAGATCCACCTGCACAACTTCAATTGACATCAGTGTTATGCAGAATGTGCCTAACTGGACCTGTTTCAGGAAAGCCCTTAAGCATGTGCTTAACTTTCAGCACATAGAATCATAGGACTTGGAAGGGACCACAAGAGGTCATCTAGTCCAGTCCTCTGCACTCGTGCCAGGACTAAGTATTAACTAGACCATTGCTGACAGGTGTTTGTCAAAACTGCTCTTAAAAATCTCCAATGATAGAGATTCCACAATCTCCCTAGGCAATTTATTCCAGTGTTTAACCACCTGGACAGTGAGGAAGTTTTTCTTAATATCCAATCTAAACTGCCCTTGCTGCAATTTAAGCCCATTGCTTCTTGTCCTATCCTCAGAGGTTAAGAAGAACAAATTTTCTCCCTCCTCCTTGTAACAACCTTTTATGTACTTGAAAACTGTTATCATGTCCCCTCTCAGTCTTCTCTTTTCCAGATTAAACAAACCTATTTCTTTTAAATCTTCCCTCATAGGTCATATTTTCTAGCCCTTTAATCATTTTTGTTGCTCCTCTCTGGACCGTCTCTGATTTGTCCATATCCTTCCTGAAATGTGGCTCCCAGAACTGGACACAATACTCCAGTTGAGGCTTAATCAGCGCTGAGTAGAGTGGAAGAATTACTTCTTGTGTCTTGCTTAAAACACTTCTGCTAATACATCCCTGAATGATGTTTGCTTTTTTTTGGAACAGTATTACACTGTTGACTCATATTTAAGTTGTTTTCCACTACGACCCCATAGATCTCTTTCCTCAGTACTCCTTCCTAGGCAGTCATTTCCCATTTTGTATGTGTGCAACTGATTGTTCCTTCCTAAATATTGAATTTCATCCTATTTATTTTAGACCATTTATCCAGTTTGTCCAGATCATTTTGAATTGTAATCCTATCCTCCAAAGCACTTGAAACCCCTCCCAGCTTGGTATCATCCACAAACTTTATAAGTGTACTCTATCATTATCTAGATAATTGATGAAGATATTGAACAGAACGGAACTCAGAACTGATCCCTGCGGGACCCCACTCATAGCCTGCCAGCATGACCGTGAAGCACTGATAACTACTCTCTAGGAACTGTTTTCCAACTAGTTTTGCACCCAACTTATAGTATCTCCATCTAGGTTGCATTTCTCTAGTTTGTTTATAAGAAGGTCATGCAAAACAGTTTCAAAAGCTTTACTAAAGTCAAGATATACCACCTCTCCTGCTTCTCTCCTATCCACAAGGCTTGTTACCCTGTCAAAGAAAGCTATGAGGTTGGTTTGACAGGATTTGTTCTTAACAAGTCCATGATGACTGTTACATATCACTTTACTATCTTCTAGATGTTTGCAAATTGATTGCTTACTTTTTTGCTCTATTATCTTTCCAGGTATAGAAGTTAAAGTGACTGGTCTGTAATTCCCCAGGTTGTCCTTATTTCCCTTTTTATAGATTGGCACTATATTTTCCCTTTTCCAGTCTTCTGGAATCTCTCCCATCTTCCATGACTTTTCAAAGATAATAGCTAATGGCTCATATATCTCCTCAGTCAGCACCTTGAATATTCTAGAATGCATGTGTATTGAGCACTCTAGCTTACATTCCAGTGATTTAGGGGTTTAAAGTTTAGTCTATGCTTAAGCGCTTAGCTGAATTAGTGAAATAAATTGAAAACTGAAATTTTGTGTCCTAGTTCTCATTACTAGCTGTGTTACTCCTGCTGAGATCAAAGGATTACATGAAAAAGGCCAAATCTCTTGCTAAATCTCTCTTTCCTTCAGGATATTCATAATAAATTGAACTAAAGAGACTTTTAGACAACAATGTCACAATATTTGTAATTGTTGGAACAACAGTTATTTCATAGAATGCATTGTTATTGAACAGAATATCTCCTCTTGGCCAAATGGGAATGCATTAATTAAACTGGGATCACAACTCTGAAAATAATATTTCAAGACCACATGTAAAAACTCCATTGATGAAACTGAATAAAAAAATTATGCCATGAAACAACAACAACAAAACAAACCAACCAACCCTCAAATGGATTAACGTTAATTTACTGTGATAACAATGTTTTGCTACATTACAAGTGTAGGAATCTTATATTTCTCATGCTACTAAAAATAACAAATTAGTATATACTAATTAGAGAAGTTGAAAAAATTTATAAAACATTTTTACTGCTATTAGTTATTTGAACAGGTATTCCTTATACTTATAATAGGAGAAAATACCTGCTCAAAGCAATACTATTTTACATACCATTCAACAGATAAAATAAATATTGCTAATTTATGTTTTTAACTGCAGCCATTGTAATATGTAATATATCTATCTGACTGAAACCTAAGTTCAAAGTAACCATTTTTGCAGCTCTCCAAAAATATTTAGAATGAAAAGAGGCTTTTAATATGATTTGAAAAGAGAAGCAAAAAACTGAAGATGAAGATGAAGTAGAAAACTAAAAACATTGGTGAGGGGATATAGATGTTCTGTCCTGGACACTAATGAAACTATCATTACAGAAAGAGATGGCATCCTGTGAAGAGATAAATTGCTGTTGCTGTTACTTTACTGAAGGTGTTTTGAAATGGAAACAAGAACATACTTGAATGTCCTGATCACACTAGGTTATATGTTGAAATCAGACCTGTACTTGGCAAATAAAAAGAAGTGGCAAATACAATCAAAGATGGGTCACAGACGTGCAACTTGTATGTCCACAAAAGAATTAGAATGTGGCAATGTGGCAAGGGATGATAAGTGAAGATGTTCAAAGCTTAAAAAGTCACAAGTAAATTATTTTTGTTATGACTCTTAGATTAGAATGCTGCTCTCACTTACACTGGGGTAAGCGTAGAATAACTCCTCTGAAATCATTTGAGTTTCTCCAGACTTACACCAGTGTACATGAAGGTAGAATTTTGATCAAATTATTTTTGACTTAAAGATATCATATGTTCTTTCAACTGCATTTATGTATATAAACAGTGGCTACCATCAAGTGATAAGCATACTAAGCATACAGTATAAGATTGTTTCCTGTTTTAGTCAAGATACTGCTAGTTTTTAAGAAGAAATATCCCAAATCTCATTAGTTAACCAAATAGCTTCCCTGTCTCTCCTTGAAATGGCTAGGTTTATAAAAACAAAAACAGTATTCAGATTTTTGATACAGGTACTACCGATATATGTCATGTACCTATGCAATATCACTGCAAACAGCTGATGTACATTTTATTATAGATTTCTGGTACATTCTGTGTTTATATCTAATGTGCCAAATACCATCAAAGGATGAAGGTTCTTTATACATAAATGAAACTGCAAAGAGAGATGTCATTGTACTTGATTCTCCACTGTTTTGCTCTATATGTAGTCATTTAAACCTGGAACTGTATGTGTATTATATATATATAATTTTGTCAGTTTTTTTTCCCTTGTTAAATATGTTTTTAAATGTTTCTGTTTAAAGATAACTTTCTCTGGTTCCTCAAATAGATATCTAAGCAATTTACAAAGGATGCTATACATACCATATCTAAGATTTTCCCCTTCTCTGCTTCTTTTTTTTTTACCAGTGTCTGTATTTGCTTTTCTTTCTGCCCCTGTTGTCTCCATTTTTTTACTGTTTTTTCCTACCCTCTCAGCTCCTTTTAACAGTCTTTCCTAAATGGAAGGTGAACATGATATTCTTCTAGCCAGATTTTTGAATCTTTGATATTCAAATCATTTTGAAATTATGCAAAACAAGTTCATTCACCCTAATATCAACTGAAGCAGGAAAAAATAAAAATGTCCCTATCTAACCATTAATAAAAATAACTCTGAGTATTTGTTAATATCAATCTTATTTTTATTAGAGAGTGGCAGAACACATTCTAAATAGAGCTGAAGAATATGAAACGTGGGTGAAGTATTCATTGCCTTGTGCATATATCGAAATGTTTGGATGCCTGTGGGTAAAGTGAATAATTTACTCCAAACTAACTCCAACTGCTTTTCAGGCAGAGAAGAGCTTGTATAAAGTGACAACTTGTGTCCCCTTGTTTCTGAAGCCACTATCTCTATTACTTGACATATGTGCTACCCCACTGTTAATATTTTAGTTCCTCTCGGTATGAGTCAGGCACTGTTACAGAGTTGTTGGGAGGAAAAACAACTAGAAACTGGCAAAAGCAAGCAAAAATACTTAGAACTTTAAAATCTATTGTTTCACTAGTGTGGGGTTTGGGGGAACTCAGTGTGGGGGAAGGAATGCTCTTTCTGATAGTTTCATCAAGCAGATTCTTATGGGTGTCTCAGGCTGAGATTAAAAGGAGTAAACATTAAAATAACTAAAATAGGCATTATGGCAACCAGAAAAGAAATGGAGGAAACTGCAGAAAGATGCAAGTCTTCAGAGCTAATCAGAACACTGTGCTGTGACAGGAGAGCTCCTGATAGTCCATTTTATTCAGTAGGCACAAAATTGGAAACTAAAATTCATTATTCAAGTGTATTTCATAGACTAGGTATAATATACACAGTGGACAGTTTAGACTTCTCCTGCAATTCCCTTCAATATGCCATTCTACCTGGGAATAATGTTAAAATTGTAAAATAATTAATAAAGATAAATGTTGAGTCAATTATTTCTGTGTATAATGTAAGACACTGAGGGAATAAAGGGGCACATGGCAAGCCTGGACCTTGAGCTGAGGAACTGGCCTAAGTACCAAGCTAACTATGAAACTGTATAACAGCATTTGAGAAGTACTGCACTCTTTGTGAAAATGAAATGTATGAGATATGTGTTTAAAGAGAGAATACAAAAAGAACGTGAAACCATAGAAAAGCATATGGCTGATCTAAGGTAGAAAAGCCAATCTTAAACTTTTGGGGGAACTGAGTCTGTGATATGAGTCTAGATCATGATTGGGATCTGGAACAAAATTATTCAGAGAAACTACTAGAAGACCCAGTATTAATCCTTGACAAAGAAATTAGAATTTGTCATGCAAAAGTCACTCAGTCTAGAATAAAACGTATGGAGGGTGGACAGTGCAAGGACAAGATAGAGAATCCAATATACTACAAAGTAAAGAGAACTAAGAGAGAAGGACATGTATTACTCAAAATGAAAGTCCAGCAAAAACAACACCTGGAGCTGCAAACACTGTGCCAAGCAAGTGCTTAGCATATGGGAAAAGAGGAAAAAAACACAGCAGTTTATAGCACTTTGCAAGAGTTTGCAAGTACTAGTAGAGTGGACAAAGAGGACTATGTCAGGACCACTAGCTCAGATGAATTCTTCATAGAAGCAATGGACAACATTGCAGCAGAAGATGATTGGCCTATTTACCTGAAAATAAATGGAACATTTATTAGGCTTAAATTAGACACTGATTCACAAGCCAATGTGTTGCTAGAAACAGTTATTAGCGCTAAAAACACTGGTGGAGGACGGTAAATGGATGAAACTCAGGGCTTTCAGTGATGAGCTTATTCCCATTCAAGGTGCATGTGAACTAAATGCATGGATAAACAATATATTGGAAAAGCTAAAATGTGTAATAGTACCAGGAAAAAGAACACCTATTTTTAACCCATAGGATTCAAGAGAGCCTCTTTGGAAGGAGCCTCTTTGGTCCCTTGCCTCTTTGGAAGGGCAAGGGACCAAAAAATTTGTGGAATAGATAGAGGATGTTTTCCCTGGATTGGGACCTCTCAATAGAGTACAGAATAGAGCTTAAGGACCCAACTGCCCCACAATTTATGCCCCTAGAAAAGTTCCCCTCCCCTAAGGCAGACACTGAAAGAGGAGCTGAATAGATTTATTGCTTTGGGATTCATAGACCAAGTAGATGAAGCAGAGTTGGTACACTTGTTGGTCATTGAGAAAAACAAAACAAAAATGGAACCCCTCATTTATGTATATAGTCAAAACAATTAAATAAAAATATGTAAAAATAGAACATTTTCCACTACCTACAATGGGAGAAATGTTTGGGATGGCTGATGTTCGTGCTACCAAGTACTGCAGAGTTGTTAATGCTACTGCTAGTCTCCTGTTCTTGGAGCTCTGGTGTCAGCTGCACTAGCAGAGTGCAGCATGTTGATTCAGCAGACGGTAGACCCCCATGTTATTCATAAAGAAAGACCACAGGCTTGGTTCAGTGGCGAAGGTGCTAAGCCAGGTTTATTGTCAGCAAAGCATGACACTAGTGCCCTGTCCAGCGAGTCACAGGGACATTAACACATGTATGCCCGTGACATGATACAGGCTCAGTCAACATTACAGAATTCTGTCCCCTCAGCTGACACAAAGATGCCCCTCCTATGACTTCTCCTTTTATATATTGATAGAAACGAGTTACACCCATTTCATTCCAGATGTTTGTAACCCTGCTGCCAGGTGCAACTGGCAGCCACCAGGGCTAGGTTCAATATTTAGGAGTTCCTTTACAACAATACAACACAGAACCTTGGAAAAACTACATATAACCCTGGGTGCCTTGCCCACCACTCGTTCCACTCCGCTGCCGCCGGCTGACTGCTCACCACTCCCACCAGCCACCCGTTGGTCATCTTCTACTGCCAACTGCTTCTCTGTTGTGACCTCTGCAGGTCAGTCTCTTGAGCTTCCACCCAACTCTCAGTGACTGTCAGCTCTTAGTGATTTTCAGCTCCTAGTAGGCTGGGCTGAAATGCTGTCCTAACACAAGTGGTTTCAGCTCTTATGGAGCACCCAAAATAACAAAAGTCTCCTAATGGAGCCTATTTAGCTGTATCTGTGAACAGTGGGGATGAACAAGTTAAACCAGACCAGGGACCCTAAGGGAGAATCCATACCTTGTAGCTGGGACATCTGTCCCCACCCTCTCTTACTTTCACAGTCATCTGGCATTCGAGTCCCTGCCTTAAGGAGTTCCTTCAACTGAGGGTGACCCCTCAGTCAGGACAGGCCCACTACAGTTTTGCTCCCCTTTACTCATAAAATAAAGATAATGACATGGATAACAACATTTCACTACCGCTGCAATCAGTCCTACAATGTTTTGTAACCCAACACCAGCCAAAGCTGATCACTTTTGAGCAACACAGCTCAAGTCTGCTGAATACCTACTCAATGTAGGTCTGTTCATGTAAATACAGTTTGCTCCTGAAGTCTTGCCCCCTCTCAGCTAGCTGTCAGTGGAGAACTCATTCAGACCCTGCTTCCATCTTGTTAGTTACCAGCCTTATATATCTTGTACCTGCTAGTTCAAACAAAACACTCTCATCCATTATCCTGTCATCCCATCCTTATCTTACGAGGAGTCAGTGTGTTCCTATATAATCTCTTGGGAATTTGTTTATGTAGTTACTTAAGAACTCTGGGTGTTCTTGTACCTTCCTCTCTGGTCAAGAATGTGCTTACTTGGTTAGTCAATATCTAGTGTGTTACTACACTGCAAGACTTATTCTGGTTCATACTCTTAGGGCTCCAGCAAGGCCTTCAGCTGATACCAAATATTTTTCTACACTTGATGTATCAGCAAATTTCTAGCAGATATTCTTAGAAAAACAGTGCTTGTTTTTGCATACTGAACACCCTTTTGGGAGATACTGTTTTTATAGACAGCTGTATGTATGCTGTTCAGCACCCAAGATGTTCCACAAGAAAAATACAGAACAACACCTATTTGATGGTATAATGTTTATATAGATGTCATTTTGAACAGAAGTAGAGCATGCCGAGGGTCTCTGAACAGATTTGGAAAGACCCAGAGCTTCTAGGCTAAAGCTAAGCAAACAAAAATGTACATTCTGTGTAATGCAAATAACATACCTGGGAGAGAGTCACACAGCAAGGTGCACATGTAGATCAAAGAAAGGTTGATGCCTACCCAAACAGATAAGGGAGGGATACAACAATTCCTTGGAATGGATTACTATGTAGGTAAATGTGTGTGTAATCTAGCTGCCTGAACCAGGACCCTGAGAGTGCTACTTTGCAAAGATACACACAGACATGTGATGCAAATCTTAATAAAGAGTTAGAGAAACTGAAGGAGCTAATTAAAGAAACTCCTGTCCTGGGGTTCTATGACAGTCAGTGAAAAACTAAATTGTCTATGAATGCCTCTAAACAGGGTGGTTTTGCAGTTCTCTTGCAGCAGTAACATCAAAACTGGAGACGGGTGGCTTATACCTCATGGGCACTAACAAAAATAAGTGTCAATATAGTCAAATAGAAGTGGATGCTTTGCCTTTAGTCCATTGGTGTAAAAAGTTTAATGTCTTTATTTGCAGGTGGCCTGCATTTGCTGGAATTGACAATCAACCATTCATTAGCAAAGGGGGCCTGGCAAGCACAACCTCAAAAATACAGATTTTTTTCTTTAAAGATACATTTGTAAGTTTTGAAAATTGAATATAAACTTAGGAGAGATTTGGTGGCTGCAGACACTACCTCTAGATGATTTGACAAAAGTGCTGTGGACATGTCAATCTGATAAAAAATAATCTGTCTGGTCTCAGATAAAATGTGGATTGTGATTGCCAGAGCTACTGCTCATTTTGAGACCCCATAGAAAGTAATTAAGGCTATTAGCAAAAGTTGGCTGGGACAACATATTCTCAGCCCCTATTATCAATTTAAGAGGGAGTTCTCAGTACTAGATGGGATTTTGTTTAAAGACACTAGGATGGTGACAACTACAATGTTATAAGTATTTTTTATGAAAAATAATACATGAAGGTCATTTGAGCATTGAACAATCTAAGCCAAGGGCCAAATATGTTTTACACTGTCCTTGGATTAACAGTGACATTGAGGAAGCTGTTAAGACTTGCTGCATATGCCAAAAATACGGATGAAGTCAAGCTAAACAGCTCATGGTGGTGGCCCATGAAAAATTAGCCTCTTGGAGCAAAAGAGACATTGATTTGTCAACATAGCTTTTTCCAGCCTATGCTCTTATCTTAGACTATTAGTCCCATATCCCTGAGATAGCCTTTCTAGACCATACAACTGCTAAGCAGTTGACTGTACATATCAAATCTACTTTTGCTAAGCATGATATACCTGACATAGTGAAGTCTGATAATGGGCCACAGTTTAGTGGACATGAATTGAAGCAGTTTGTAGTGAAACATGCATTTAGACAGGTCACAACTAATCCCCATTAATGGGTGGGTGGAAAACAGTGCCAGCATATTAAAACCTACTTAAAAAGACTGCAGAGTCAGACTCTGATCTGTATTTAGCATTATTAAATTACAGAATGGCAGCCAGTGAAGCATGGGTTGCCACCTGCTGACATTTTTGTTCAACAGAAAATTGATAACAAAAATACCTGCACTCTTAACAATTGATGCCAGAGTCACTGGGGACTTACAGATATATAAAGAGGCAGATAATGCAAAAACAAAAAAAATCAATGATTTGGGGTCATGGGAGCTACCACAACTTCATGAACAGGATCATGACGGGATAGGCTAACAAACAGCAGGGAAATGGAGAAAACCTGATCTGGCATGCTTATGCACCTTTCATCAATTTCTTCCTTCCCCTTCTTTTAAAAACAATTGAATTGTCATTCCTCTGGGGAAGAAGCAGAAGTGTGATTTTCTCCATAACAATTCCCAAAAGCATCTTCCCCACTGATGGATTTGCATTGCCCTATGTAATTTGAAGGGCTCGATGAAAGCCAGAGGAACTTCATAATGTCTTCAACTTTAGTAGACCTGTGACAGCTGAAACCAATGATCATACTGAAGACCCCACAGATTTTTGCCTCCACCACATATAAGCATTAAAATGATTAAAAATCTGAGTGCCAAGAACTGCAGACTTATTTGTCCAGGCACACTCTTAACAAAAGAGAAGTCAAATCTCTTACAGAAGAGTAACTGTATCTTTCCCTTATTTGAACATCTATAAGCATTGGATAATATGTGAAATCTGACCATGGAAATTGCTTTAAAACTTTCTAGTGTACTGCATATACCTCTCATAACATATAATCCCAGAGGGAGAAAACAAACAAACAAATCAAAATAATGCCACCAAACTACTATCCATTCAGGTTTTGGAACTTACCAGGAGAAAATCCCTTCTAGATGCAATTCAGATAACTAGGAGGCACAGTGTTGTCTCTTGTCCATATAGATTTTCTTTTTTATGCATGATCCTGTATGCAGCCAAGAAATTATTACCAATGTAGCTGCTATTCTTTACATAAACTGTTCATAACTTTTACATTTTCAGCAGCACAGCCCTATTCAAAGCACTTAGGCAGTACATTCAGGGTCATCTTTACCAATTTTTATCATGAAAATAGCCTCGATTACCTGTAAAAGCCAACCTTTTATCAAACAAATATATATGCAGCTATTAAGCAATGATGATAAAGGATATACAAGTCTATTATTGACTTTACATTTAAATAATAAATAATAATAATAGTAATAATTGATTGCATTCAGCTAGTAGAGATCTGATTATGACAAAAACTTAAGGAACATGGCAACAAAATTAATGAACTGTCATATTAACAATGGGCTTTTTTTTGTGGAAAATTAATAAATCACTAAAAAAGTTATCCCTTTTCATGTACTTTTTTCATCCCATGATACACTGTATTATAGAAAAATGTTACACAGGTTTTCACTTTTCATCTGATAATAGCTAAAAATTGCTGCAAGTATTATTCTGTACAGACACTATATTCTTTAAATATACTTCTTGGAACTACAGAAGTGTGCTGCATAAGTGCCTAGCCACCAAGCATTTCTCAAAAACAATACCATCAGACTAATACAGCTTGCATGATTGATTTAGCCTGGTTTTCAATGTGAAAAAGCTATCATCTCTAGGCAGGAAGACTAGAATATTTCTGATTCAGTTCACTCTCAGATTAAATCAATCATGACTGTTTGAGTATATGTTATATTCTGGAAGGAATGTTCTTTATATATTTATTCTTACTCTTGTTCTTCCCTTCCTTCTGGATATTTTTTATGTGTTGGTAGTTTCACTTCTCACTAGCAGTGTTTCATAATTTCATTGTACACTTTGTCACATGCTGCAACGCTCCTCCATTGTGGTAGCTGCATTTTTGTGATGAGTGACATTATTCATTAATGTAATTTTTCTCTCTAGGACCCATTTTAGAAAAAGAATTTAAGATCATGTGTATCATAAAGCACAAATAGTCTTGATAAAGATAATGGAACTTCTCACATGCTAAAACTTACATTTCAGCTGAAGTACTTTGCTGAATCAGGGCCTCTATGGGAGAAAGCTATGTTGTTGGTTTTGGAATATTTGTACATTATTCAAAAGTATTTGACAGATCTTCAGACCAATTTTAGTCTATTTACTGCTAGCATTGTGTTGAGTATTTGATCTTTGAAATTTTCCATTGAAGATACAGGCAAATTTATCTAAGGCATATAGCGTTATTTCTGCTCCCTGACTGGATAACCTACCCTATATAAATGGGAACAGTGCCTGAACCCCATATATTGGCTTTGATTATCTTAGGAATAGTGTGCGGAGGAACACTTTATCACAAGAGAATGTGCAGGAGATAAACAGGCCTGAGGAATTCTGAAACATTTTAATCATTTTCCTTTCCACAAAACAAGCATTGTAATTGGCTATGTACATGAATCCCAAGTTAACCCATACTTGGATTCCTGAATGAGGAGGAAAAAAAAACCACACACATCCCACAAGCACACTTATGGCTGCATTATCCATTCTACTAGGATCCCAGAATAAGCAGGAGGGGCCAATCCTGGTGTGGGCTGGAGGGTTTGATGCAACTGATCTCCAAAATGCCATTACAGAGCATAAACCAGTAGTCTCAGCTGGTTCCCTGTAGATGCTACTGTCCATTGTGTCCAAGCACAGTTCAGAAATAGTGAAGAACTGGGACATAATCTGTTTATCTGGATCTGCACCATTGTCACTGAGATAGTCTCACCTGTAATTTCAGTGGGTTGTAGTAAATCATTTCATATCTGTTTAAAACACCTCTAGAATTCAGTCAAATTGGCTGTGAACACAATGACACAAACAAGAAGCTGACTGAAGGACTGTACGGAAAATAATGACAATGACAACATGGGAAGAGATGGGTAGAGGTGTCCACAGGAAACTTTGTTAGAAACAGTTCCTCTGTAGCACAGAGGATGAGGCTGGATTTTCTCCTTAATGACCCAGGGCAGACTGAACCAATTACACAAGGTAGGAGCAGAGAGACAGGGTGAGGCTAAATTTCTTCCTGGACTCTATGGAGCATAAGAGGGGTTTGTAAGCTGCACTATCTTTTGAAATAGAACAAGTTGCCTCCTCTGAGTGCATCTGGCCAAATCTATGGGCTGGGGCAGAAGGGAATAGGGTCATGGTCCTAATTCCCCACTTTCTTTGCCATGATTTTCACCACTTGGTTGCATGAAGGAAAAGTCTCTGCAGTTGAGGAATACACAGACTGTGGTAGTGTGAAATAGAAAAGGAGACAAAAGGCTGCTTGCATGCTTCCTTACATGCTGTGCATGGACTAGAGATAATCTGCCTGTTATGCCTCTTTTTTCTTTTTGGTATTTATTTATTTATGTGCATCGAGGAAGAATATAACTCAAGGAGGGAGCTGTGATAAGATAATTTCAGCACTAAGTGATGTCATTTACTCAGCAGAGCAGTCATTTCACCTGACAGCAACTCTGCATTTGATTATCAGAGAACTTCCAGCAGTAGTAAAATCCATGATGTTTTATTTCAGTACAATGTAAGAATCATCATACCACACTTTCTAATCCAATATTTGCAAAGACAATCCATTGTGAGTGAATAAAATAAGGAAAAAGTTAGGTAAAAATCAATAGAAAAAGTTCCTTAAAAATGCATTTTTGTGTGCGGACAAAAAGATAGATAACAGTTGTTTCTTGAAATTGATTCATCATGGCATTACAAGAGCAGAAGCAGTACTAGTGCTTTCTGATGTGGAACTTCTTTTCATAATGTCATAATTTTTTCCATTGCAAGCAGGTTTAAAGAAACTTTGAAAAAGTATCAGGTCTTTCTACAGAGACATCATTATTTCTAGAGATGGGTAAATCAGAGAGTGACAATTTGGATTTGTAAGCATGGCATTCATTTTCAGCTAGATTCAACCACTATTTTTTCACTCAGAAGTAAAAGGAGAAATATAATGGAAATGTTCTGCCATACTTGCTGCATTGTTGTTTGCAAGGAGCAAAGTTTGGAAGCTGCACTTTTGAGATGCTATCGTTAACATAATTAACCAAAAAGTAGAAGAGAAGGAAAGTAGAAGAATCTAAAATTTGAGGCCTAAGTACAAAACAAACAGTTCTAGGTGGAATAAGATTTTCAAGAAACAATTATCTACAATTCAAATTGTTAGCAGCTTTTCAACTACTCCCTCTCCTGATGCATTTGAAGCATTCTCCTGCCATTGATTTATAATCTGGTATGAAACAGACACAAAGACCATCCAGTTGGACACAACCTAGATGGTATCACTAAGCATTTATACCGTATAGAGGCTTTAATTGGAGAATCTCAAAGTGCTCTACAAATATGGTTATAATTGTCCCCATTTTATGATGGAGAAACTGAGAAACAGAGAGGGACAGCGACTTGCACAAAGGCCCACATTGACTCATCTTCACTGGGGTTTGGTTAGGCATCCTGCATATTACACAGTGTCAGCAATAAAATGTGCTAAATGAAACATACACGTATCACCCCCAGAGTTGTCCATCTTCACGTAGACAATTTTATAGCCATGGTATTAGTAATAACTCCTGAAAGGCTTGAAAATTCGCTTTGTATTGATGTTTATCCTAACAGTACCTGAACTATCTTGAACCTACAAAATTGGCTTGATATCTCATGAGAATGGCTTTCTTGTGAGATTAAGAACACACTCTGTTTCCAGTTGGACCACAAACACTTTGAGAACAGATTTTCCAACTGTATTTTGACAATTCCGCTTCCTGTCCTGGATGGAATCAAGTAAAAGGCAGGGTTATATGAAAATCACAAATAATATAAGAAAAAGTTAGGGGACCTTCCCTCCCCCATTTAATTCTGATTTTATCTTAATTGGATTGGCCAATTACCTATTGCTAGATACCATGTTATTGGTATTAGTGCTTTCCCGGATTTACAAACATCACACAGAAGTAGTGAGAAGAATGTGAATTTGGTCCCCAATCAACACTAGCAATTTTCAGGCATCACATATGGGTAAACCATTAAATAGAGTTATTCAAATTATTATGTTCTAGTTTCATTACTCTCTATATATGTGCCTGGCACTTGATAGACATAAAAAAAAGGTCTCTGCCACAAGGAGCTCAAATTTAGGGATACAATCAAAGTTTCCTAATAAATCATGCTCAAATTTTGAAAGAAAGGCCAGCAGGCAAAAATGCATGTTCGGTGGGCACCTATGTTGGAGTAGTTACTGTGAATGCATATACAAATGGATATTAAGAAGCCTATGTTATTCTGAATGACTAATTAGCTATTTGCTTGCTTAGTAGTTGGATGTGGAAAGGCAGGCACAGAATGTCTTGCACAACTTTCTTGGTGGCCTCCTATTTAAAACAATAGCCCTTTTTAAATATCAAAGGGTTTGAGTTAGATGAGTGATTAGACAAACTGCCAGGCTGCAGCTCTATATATACACAATGTTATTACCTCAAGTCCAGGTGATAGGATGATAATTTCAATCATTATAAAGTTTCTCAACATTACGGGCTGATCAATGATCATCATCTTATCATTTCTGAAATACCAATTCATTATGGTGACAAATCTACCTAATTTCAGTGCACTAGATGTTACAGCAATCCCAAGAGACAACTGACAGACTAAACAGGTCATTACAGCTGATCTTGCATTGCAGACTGCAGTGCTCTGATGTGCGGCTAAAGTCCCTTTGATAAACATAGTCCCTTAAAACCTCAGCAAAGCATCTCTGCTAAGCCTTAACCCAATGAAAGTAACTGACAATCTGCCAAAATAATAAATGTCACAACCAATTCAAACCTAACTGTTCTACTGGGAAACACCGTAATTTTAGAGATATGATACTACAGGCTGTCACGGAGTCCCCGGGCAATGCTTTGGAACTGTTCCCCACAAAGCCAGTCAGGACTTTCGGGAGCCTCCTCTCCCTTGGAGCAGACTGTCTTCAAGGCAAGAAGCTTCCACCTCCCTGGGTCTGACCTTGGAGCATTCAGCATCCTCTGCCCCTCTGTGCGCTCCCCAGAGTGAGTCCACCCAGGCGGGGTCCTGGGGAAGCCACAAGGTCCTGCGCGCACACCCACTTCGCAGTCAGACATGACTCAGCCAGCCAATAAAACAGAGGTTTATTAGATGACAGGATCACGGTCTAAAACAGAGATTGTAGGTCCAGAGAACGGAACCCCTCAGCCGAGTCCATTCTGGGGCCCAGCGAGCCAGACAACCCCATCTGCACCCACTTCCCATCCCCCACCAGCTCCAAACTGAAACCATCTCCAGCCCCTCCTTTCTGGTCTTTGTCTCTTTCCCGGGCCAGGAGGTCACCTGATCTCTTTGTTCACCTTTAGCTATCCCCTTGCAAGGGGGGGAAGAGCCCTGGCCATTTGTTGCTAAGAGACAGATTGTCGGCCATGTATGCACACTGGAGACTTAAGAAATGCATAGGGGAAACTGAGGCACCCACACAGTATTCAGAATAAACATTAAGAACAGCCCCACTTTGTCCAGGCCCGTTCTCCTTCCTGAAGATTGCTCACTCTTTCTGCTTAAGAGGTTCTGAGGAACTCTTTCTTACCCCAGACCCTATGTCAAGGCTAACTCCCCACTCTGGCACTTTGAATGAAGAATTCTAAAAGGATTATAAAAATTAATACTGGCCACTCCAGGGTTGTATTAAACTCCCAAGGTTACAGCTTCTCTCTGACCTTGAATTGGTAGATGCTGCCACCATCCAAGTGCAGAACCCCTTTGAGAGTCCAGGAAGGCGCACTTGGCAATTCCTTCCTGTGGGGTACCCTCAAGTCCTTTCACCCCCTCTCCAGGGAAGAGCTGAGAAGAAAAACAAAGGAAATCAGCTGTTGCCACCAGATAATTAAACAACATGTGCACAAACCTCTTAAGGCACAGAAATCCAATCCTGGTCTTAAAAAAAGGTAAATTTTATTTAAAAAAAAAAAGAACAAGAAAATACATCTGGAAACTCAGGCTATTGCTAGATTTTAAAAGAGCAACTACAAGGATTAAGCACTAGGAATAGCTTTCTTTAGGTCCAGCTTAAAGGTTACAAGCAAAACAAAAGCAGCTGGGGTTAGCACAGAGGAGACCACAAGCCATAAAGAAATAAAAAGAGATAAACCTAATCACGTCTCCCTATATATTTCCTGATCTACTTACATATCTGGGGTTCAAATGAGTACTTTTTAGGTATGATACTGAGGATTTTTCATACCTGGCCCCAAGCTCTTATTGCCTAGTTGTTGCCCTGTCTGCCTCTCCCTGGGAGAACAGACAGACAGACAAAAGGGGAGCCTTTGTTCAAGTTTAAAAAGTTCTAGCCTTCCTATTGGCTCTTTTGGCCAGGTGCCCACTCACTTCCTTTTATCTATGCATAGCAGTGAGACTTTTTAACCCACAGATAGAGCAATTAGAGAACAGCTACTAAGAGGGATTTTATAGCTACTGGCTGGGTGGGTGTCCATAAAAGGGAGCTACCACCCCCCCTTCATTTATCACACCCTATTCTCTGTCCCATCTTTTTCAGTCTTCCTCTCTGCTCTTTTCCTTCTTTCTTTCTCCTGTAGGCCTTTTCATTTGAAGTACTGCTGCTGAAATGTCACAGGAGATGGATTCTTAGAACATGAAACATTTCACTATTTTCCATGTTGTGAGTAAACTTTAAAGTCATGAATTAAGAGCTGGTTTGAATAACAGGCATGTTTTCACATCCCTAGAATGGTGGAAGTTTAATACCATCTATTTTTATTTTGATATCTTCAGGTTGAGATATGCATAGCCATATTTAAAATGTTAAAAACTTAATTCAGTGCTTGTGAAAGATAACGGATCAATAGCACTAAGACCTGAAGATCTTTATTTATCCATATAACAGATATTAAAAAGGTAGCTGCATTACAGGTCTCCTTGAATTGACTCAGTGATGTGCCTGAACCCTGAGCTGGAAATTTCTCATATAAGGTTGAAAGATTTGTTTATTCTCCATTCTCATTCCCGGTTATTTCTGCCAAGAAGAATGTAAATGAGCAAAAATGGAATTGGTAGATTTTGTGGTAGATTTGAACATCTTTCTATTAAGAACTCAAAAGACCTATTACCAATCTCCTAGATCTTGCAGCCCTACTAGAGGTATTTTCTTTAAGAGGTAAAACCCTAGAATTAAATTACATATCACATTAGTAGAGAATTACAAAATGCAATTAACAAAATTTGAAGAAGAGAAACTTCGTAATCCAGTTGTTTGCCTTCTCTTAATATTTTAATAACTTCCTTGGCATTTTCAGATATAGGACATTTTATATTGGATCTCCCTTGATATTTTTCTAAATATAAAGTTGCTAGCTGCTGAAACAAAATCAAATGGCATTATTAGCCATGTTCTGGAGACCAGTTGGATGATTATAGGTGCTTTTGTAGGTGAGCCAAACCATATTTATTCAATGGTCATACACAAGCAGGACACACTATTTACTAATTTCTTCAAGTTCTTGTTAAGAATTCATACCTGAATTAATGGTATTAATTGAGACAACATGCAACAATAAAGCTAATCTGTATCAGTCAAAGTTGCATGAGGAATTATGGTCAAGCATTTGATAGCTGTCCCAGACTAGGAAGTAACATTTTTGCCAGTGAAAATAAGGTAGTGTATCAGCAATATCATTAATCTTCCCAGAATCACAGCTAATTCTGAAGTGTATATTTTTTCAGTGGACAGTAAACCTGCTTGAATCAGTGCTGTTTGCAAAAGTAAAAGAATATAAGCCCCTTCCTTTACTGGCAGTCAGAGAATATAGGAAATAGAAAAGAAAAAAAGATAGTGGTGCGAATTGGTAGCGATCTTACAGTTTCTAATAAAATATGGTAATATGCTTGTTTTCTATTTCAAAGTTCAATTCATTTATTTGAAACTGTACAAAGCTTTCTTTAAAGTAACAATGCAGCTGGACCTAGTTCAAATACAATTCTGGCATTCTGTACCAACAGAGGTGAGAAGAGGCACCCTAGCAGTGAAATAGAAAGAATATATTTCCATAACACAAACGGAAAATACAAAATGTGAATATTAGGCCAACAAGGATAAACAAAAAAGCCTGGAAATTCAGAGTTAACATTGTCACTCTCTCCTCAACTTGCACCACTGAAGAAAAATGAAATACTGTAATGATATGGAAAGAAGGATGATTTTGTGGTTAAGGAACAGGACTGAGACCTGGAATCCATTCCCAGTTCTATCAGTTAGACTTCCCATGTGATATTATCATATCACTTAAACTCCGTGTCTCAGTTTTCCCAACTTTAAAATTGAGATAAATATAATACTGTAGGGTTTTATAAGGTGAGGTGAATGGTTCAGAAAATTATTAATGCTGATGTATGTATTATTTAGCTCTATTAATTTAGTATTATTTATTTGCATTACAGTAATGTCCAGGAATCCCAAGCACCATGGTCCCATTGCAACAGAAACTGTACAGACCAATAACAAAGACAGCCCCTGGCTCTGAGAATTACAGCCTCAGTGTCAGGATGTAATAGGTAAACATTAAGCTGTTTGAAATCCACTTTAAGGGTCAAATTCAGACATGTAATTTAGATTCCTGCATCCTTATTATTACAGCCTCTTTTAATTAGATGCTCTCCCATCAAAATGGAACTGAGTGTAAAGGAAGTCTTAGTGTCAAACTGAAAAAGAAAGAGTAGGATGGTGTACAGTAAAATTAAAGGGGTACCTTACCCTACCTCCTGTTGCTTTACTTTCTACAATCTTCTCTTAAGATATTTGACCACATGAGTTACACTACCTTAACCTTAGATGGTCCTGCACTCCATTACACTCAGAGTCAGTGGGTTAAATTCACAGGTGCTGTGTAAAGATCTGGGGCATACAATATTCAGACTCACACCCACATACCTATGCATCAAGTATCAGAGGGGTAGCCATGTTAGTCTGGATCTGTAAAAGCAGCAAAGAGTCCTGTGGCACCTTATAGACTAACAGACGTATTGGAGCATGAGCTTTCGTGGGTGAATACCCACTTCGTCGGATGCATCTTTGCTTCTTTTACATACCTATGCATGTATCTGTCTAAGATGAATGTGGAAGGGCCTGGAAGAAGTTGAAAGTCATAACCAACACATCACCTCTGATTTTGATCTCAGCTGTGTCATAGCTAATAGTTACTAATATATGACCTTCCTGTATTCTACAGTATGTGAAATGGGTTGTTTTCTCAGCCCTAGCCAACAAGCAGATGTCAGCGTAACAAAAACTATCACCATAAAAGTGGAACATTTGCAGCCTTTCAGTGGAGTGACTGAATGGGCACAGAAAATTAAATATAATGCTGGAGATGATTCGTCCTGCAGGGTTATGTGTGAAGTACATGGATGAGGACAGTCTGGGGAAGCATGCATTGTGGTAGCCTACCCAAAAAGTAGACTTTTTCTCCAGGTCTGTTATTAGCATTACAATTATAGGCCTAAATTATCAAATGTGACTAGTGGTTTTAGTTGACATAGAGTTTGCTACACTGCTTAATAGGCCTGATTTTAAAAACGGTTAAGCACTCTGTTAGTCAGGTTTCTGTCAGTATCTCAAGTAGAGTATCCAAAAATTAAGACACTAAATCATTTTGAAATTTTTCATTAAAAAAACATCCTATTTTGAAGAAAAAAAACTTTAAATTAACATTCTCATTTTCACTCAGAAGATTAGAGAAGATTGGAAAAAGCCTTTCCGATTAGTTAGATACTAATATATTTTAAACAAAAAGATGCTGTCCATAATTTTATAAAGTTGTGATTACTTACCCTAGACACTAAAATGGGTATTTTAAAAGATGTATTTTAATTCAGAGTAACATAGCCAATTGGGTCTATTGGGTAACCCATTAATTTCTATACAGTGCCAGTCTTAAGAGTTTAATGCTCAAGGTAAACTGGAGACTGACAGCTCCCCAGTATCTACACACTCACACACCGTAAAGAATCATTATTAATTTTGCTTTCCCCAATATTTTAGTTCTCTAGATGACAATCTATTCTGCCTTTATGGCAGAGTCAGCCCTTCTTGGATACATATGATTAGTCTATTATTAGTCCGTTTCTTTAAGGGAAAAAACGTACTTGTTGGAAATTAATCTCTAAACCATGCTGACCAAAGGCTGCACTATTTGCATTCTTGCAAATCTGATACACATAAGCACATTAATTTTACTTGATTCGCTTGCTGGGCACATTTTTTGCACTTATCTTAGTTTTTGTAGGTGCTTGCAGTAAGGTTGTACCTTGCATGGCTTTTTTATCTACCATACAGTTTATAGGTATTTTTTCTTTCAGGAAAGATGGGGAGAAACTTATACTTAAAGAGAAACAGAAAATATTTTTGCCATTTCTTCCACCTTACTATTTCTATGGTTCATCATTTTCTTTATAACGAGAGAGACAAAAAACCCACTGAGGCCCTCATCATCTTCTGTCGTGGCTATTATATCTTCTTCCTTTCCTGCCTCCTTGATATCTACTACTCATACTTCAATCCATACAAAATACATCTACCGAGATTATTTTCTTAGTCCATCATGCCACTCACTTTCCTGGGCAATGTTTTTGGCATACCCCTCAAATCTCTCCTCAACCAGCTGTACGAAATCAACTAAATAATGATAACTAGTTCAAGGTCATAATGAAAACTGATTTATAAGATTTTTTTAATGTGAAAGGTGTATATATAGCCGTGTGTGTGTGTGAGAGAGAAATGTATATATTTGATTGTATCCCTCTCCCTTCAGTCTTCAGATGTTTTATCTTAGACTGAGATCCTGCAAATGGCTTCCCATGGGTGGACCCTGAGTCTACACAGAGAAGTGGGGAAAAGATTGTAATAAATAAGACTGATTGGATTCAGTATTTTAAAACAAACCACCTTGGACTTGGGCTTAGAGTTTAATTTGGGATTTAGAATAAATAGCACGAGGCTAGTGACTTTTTAAGGATGAGTGATCTTAATATCTGTCATGCTAACGTTAATAAAAATTGAATCAGGTCCTTACAGCAAGACTACTTTTATTGACTTGAATGGGAGCTGGATCAGGTACTAAGTATCTTCAGTGAAAAGACTGTTCATTTGTGATATGGATATAGAACTAGGGTAATAAATAATTCAGTTAAAAGGGGTAATATGGAACATGGTAACAGGTTTTTTTTGGGTCTTTTACAGACGTCTCTAGCATTAGTGGGTCAGAGAAAAAAAATCCCAGAAAGAGTAGAAGGAAAAGAAAGAAATCATAAATGACAGTTTCCCAGATTTTCCTTGATAATAAGAATTAATACAAATGGAACTTTTGTATTTATTCTGGTTTTCTTGCTAATTTTAGTGGGTCTCTAGATTTCCTTCCAAAAACTACAAGAAACAAATAATGGGCTTTTTTTTTTGTGTGTATGCTATTTCTCAATCTGAAACTGGCACCTAAAGACTCAGTTAACTGAATTCTACAGCTGCCCAGACTCCCAGATTTACCATGGTGAGAGTAAAAATTTAAGGTTCTTCTGTTGCTAGAAAACTATAAAGAACAAATCTTATGTTGTATCATATTAAAGTGAGTGAAGACCCCACTTTTCCTGAAAAATAATGCAAGGTAGTATTTTTTATCACTTCAGTGATGATAACTGAGTCATATTGCCATTTTCCCAGTAAGTAAAACAATATATCCATGTTATCAACTGGTGGATCCAGGTGTCTTCACAATTATGAAACTTAATGAAGTGAACTTCAAAATCAGTTTTGGTCTGACAAGAAACTTGGTATTCATCCAGACAGTAGGCAAAAATATGTTTCATGTTGGCTCATTCTAAACAAAGTACCATGCACAAATAATAAAAGGGTATATTAAAAACCCTCTAGTATCAAATTACTTTGTGAGTGAAACAGTCCAAGTTTAACAAACCCTGAATTCAATGAATAAAAGGTGTTTTTATATAGCTACTTCATTTGCAAAGAGAGTTGTAATGATAATTACTAAAAGTTGGATAGTGAAAATTGCACACAGTCTCATAGAAAAGGGCACAAATGCTGTCAGAGCTCCTTAGCTTACTGGGAAATATAGATGCTTCTACATTTCTTCATAGGGTGCAACATAATCTATCCATGCGCACTGGCCCCATTCAGCTGGCCAAAGCTGAATGTAGTGATATATCTTAGGTACCTCTATTGTTTTTGTTACCATAGTATCTGAGTGCTTCACAATCTTTTAATGTATTTATTTCCCATTAGGTAATGAAAAATATGAGACACAGACACTTGCCCAAGAGCACACGGGAAATTCATGATGGACAAGGGAATGCACCTCTGATCTCCTAAATCCTGTACTAGTGCCCTAATCACTGGGGCATCCTCACTACTCCCAGCAATGCAAAGAGGGACTGCAATTATGGATGGCCATTATGTAAGATACTCAAATATGGTCTCATATCGTAAATCCTCAAAAGGGTTAGCCCAGTCGAGTTTTAAATATCTCTAGTTACAGAGAACCTCTATTTGGTCTTCTGAATTGTATTATATCTGCATATATGAAAGTTTTCTGTAAGTAGGGAAATGTACTAATTATCATTAGATCTGATCATTACAATTTGGAAGTACGTAAATAAGGAACAGAGATTGTCTGTATACCTAGTCCCTAAAATTCAAAAATTGGAAATATGCAACATTCCTACAGGTGAATCTGTCCTAAAAACCACATTGTTTTCTGGAAAGATTTCTATAAACAATTCATTATTAAGCATGCTGGCAAAATGGAGATGCTTGATTTGTGCCTATTTCAAAATCAATTTGGCATGATGATGATTTCTCAGAAGGTCTGAAAAGATTACCTTCTGTTTCTTTTCCAGATGTTTTGTAGATGTTTCCTTTCAAGCTTGAGTCTCATCTCTTATAAGGAATTTCTGTGATTGATTTCTATGGAATTTGGCAGCAAGTGATAGAAGCAGCTTGGCAATTGCTTGCTGCAAAACCCAGACTATATCTTTTAGCTGTAAAAACAAGGTGGTCTTTAACCTTGGAAATCAAATAATACTTTACAAGTATATGGCTGCAGAAAACCTCGATAGTGTTTTCTTTCTTTTTCTGAAACTTTTTCAGTACTTTACCTAAGCGCCCTCTCTAAGAAACATTTGATCTTCATCAAGTCTCATTCATCTTGATAGTTATTTCCTCATTTTGCAATATATTATAAGGCAACTTCTAAATAGTTTCCTCTTCTGAGAGAGGATTTTATTGTGTGTATCAATGAAACACTTAAAACCTCACTTGTGCTTTTTTAAAAACATGTCCCTCATTCACTTGTCACAGTTTGACAGCCCTGCTGATGCGGTGTTCTGTTTCTTGTAATGATATGTTGCAACTTGCAACATGCTCCAAAGACTTATTTTAGTAAAGTAACACAGCTTTGTATTATGAATAATGGTCAATTAGCAAAGAATGTTTCTGTTGCTATAGCTAAAATGGCTGTCCTGAGAGATTACTAGTCTACAAATCTTTGAAGTTCCTGGATTTTGAAACTGGTGATGTAGCATTTTGTATCTTGGTTTTGATCCTCTATTTTTAAATTGACTATATTGATTTACATCTTGAAGCATGAACAAACAAATTAAAAACACAAGTATCTCTGACTTAGAGCAGATCTGGAGGGAGGGATGATAGCCTGAATGGTTTCTCTCTTTGTTGATGCTTGATTTTTTTTTTACTTTGTTTCTATATTCAGATCCCCTCTTCCTGCTTCCAGGCATTATTAAATTCATTTGGCAAAGAGAGACAACAACTTCTGAGTAGTCAAGCAACATTAAAATCAAGAATCCCAGTTCAACAGCTTAAGTCGTACACTTTCCAGGTGTGTTCATGTCAATATCACTATCTAAATTGTGCATAAATTAAGTGCCAGACCTTGCCAGAGTGTTGAGAGCCTGCAATAGGAGCTAGAGATATGCAGAACCTCACACGATTATAGGCCTTGTACCAAATGCATTCAGACACATGCATGGAATTAAGAAGCAGGCCACACACTTTAACACAGGGGAATGGTATTACTCACTAGGGTTAGGGTTCCTATGGGTAGGTCTCCCCACTCCAGGGTTAGGAACCCTATGGAAAGGAGAACATATTGGATAGAACTGTTGTTTTAACTTCACCTCTGTTTTGCATAAACCAAAGCTAGATTTAGGGTTCCTATGTGTAGGGGACTTGGGGCTAGGGACAGCATTAGTATGGGTAGGGTCTCCGCCCTAGGGTTAGGGTTCTTATGGGGTATCAGTCCCTGCCCTAGGTTAGGATTCCTATGAGCAGGTCTCCCCACCCTAAAGTTAGGGTTCCTGTGCGTAGGGGACTTGGGACTGGGGTGAAGGTTCCTATGGATAGGGGTCCCCACCCTAGGGTTAGAGTTCCTATGGATAGGTCACCCCACCCTAGGATTGGGATTCCTATGGGTAGGGGTCCCTGCCCTAGGGTTAGGATTCCTTTTTGTAGGTGCCCCCTCATGGTTAGGGTTCCTTTGAGTAGAGGACTTGGGTGGCTAGGATTAGGGGTTTGTATGGATAGTGGTCCATGCTCTAAGGTTTGGCCTCTGATGGGTAGGTCTCCCCTTCCTAGGGTTAGGGTCCCTATGGATAGGGGTCCCCAACCTAACTTTAGGCTTCCTGTAATCTGGTCTCCCCGCCCAAAAGTTGTGGTTACTCAGGGTAGAGTATGTGGGGCTAGGCTTATGATTCCTATTGGTAGAGATCCCAGCCCTAGAGCTACGGTTCCTAAAAGTAGGGGACTTGGGGCTAGGGTTAGGATTCCTAAGGGCAGCGGTACCCATTCTAGGAGAATGCATCCGAAGAAGTGAGCTGTAGCTCACAAAAGCTCATGCTTAAATAAATTTGTTAGTCTTTAAGGTGCCACAAGTACTCCTGTTTTTTTTGCGGATACAGACTAACATGGCTGCTACTCTGAAACCATTCTAGGATTAGGGTTCCTATGGGTAGCTTACTTCGGGCTAGGGACAGGGTTCCTAAGGGTTGAGGACTTGGGGATAGATTAGGATTCCTATGAGTAGATCTCCAAGCCCTTGGCTGAGTGTTCCTATCGGTAGGCAAATTGGGGCAAGGGTTAGGGTTCCTATGTTTAGGGGTCTCCATCCTAGGATTAGCATTCCTATGGGTATGAGAATTGGAGATAAGGTTAGGGATCCTATGGGTAGAGGGCTTAGGGCTAGTATTATGGTTCCTATGGGTAGGTTTCTCTGCCATAGGGATAGAGTTCCTATGAAATGGGGTCCCCACAGTAGGTTTAGGGTTCCTATGTGAAGTGATCCATGGCCTAGGGTTAGGGTTTCTATGGGTAGGTGTCACAGACTTAGAATTAGGGTTCTTACAGGTAGGTCTTCCTGCCCTAGCATTAGCATTCCTATGAGTAGGGGATATGCAGCTAGGGTTCAGGATCCTAAGGGTAGGGGACTTGAGGATGAGGTTAGGGTTCTGATGGATAGGTGTCCATGCCCTAGGAGTAAGGTTCCTTTGGGTAGAGGTCCCAGACCTAGGTTAAGGGTTCCTATTGGTAGGGGTCCCCATCTTAAGGTTCCTATGAGTAGGTCTCCCCACCCTAGGGTTAAAGTTTCTATGAGTTGGTCTCCACACCCTAGGATTAGGGGTACTATGGGTAGCATTCTTGGGGCTAGGAATACCATTCTATGGGTAGAGGACTTGAGGTAAGGATTAGGATTCCTGAGGTTAGGGTTCCTTTGGGTTGGGGGTCTCAGACCCAGGGTTCAGATTCCTATGGATAGGGCTCCCTGACCTAGGTTAAGGTTTCCTATGGCTTGGGATCCCAGCCTTAGGGTTTGTGTTTCTTTGGTAGGGATCCTCACCCTGGGGATAGGATTCCTATGGGTAGGGGTCTTGGGGCAAGGGTTAGCATTCCTAAGTGCAGCGGACTGGGGGCTAGGGTTAGGGTTTCTGTGGATAGGTTTCCCTGCCCTAGGGATAGGGTTCCTATGGGTAGGGGTCCCTGATCTAGGTTTAGAGTTTCTATGGGTAGCAGTTCCCAACTTAGAGGTAAGTTTTCTGTGGATAGGGGAGTTGGGGCTAGGGTTAGAGTTCATATGTGTAGGGGGTTTGGGGTTTGGGTTTGGAGTTTGGGTTAGGGTACCTATGGGTATGGGTCCCCACTCTAGGGTTAGGATTCCTAGGGGTTGGGGTCTCTGAGTAGGGGTCTGTAACAGGGCAATGACTCCCCCCACGGCGCCTCCTGTCGGTCATCCTGGGAATTAGCTCTTTGACCCAGGAGCGCCCTCTGCAGGTGGGTGACTCACCTTGCCGCTGGCCCCTGTATTCCTCCTGGACCCCGGTGCCCCTTCAGCCAGGGTTCTACCCCCTGCAGTACCCCATGATCTCTCTGGGTCTCTCCTCCCCAGGGAACCCCCTAATCCTCTATCCCCACCTCACCTCAGTCTTGGGCTACTGCCAGTCACCATCTAGCCCCCGCTCACTGGGGCAGACTGCAGTATAATTGCCACTCATCACTGGCAAGGAGGGTTTGGACCTGCTGCCTCTGCCAACCCTTGGGCTGCCCCATTGCAACCTCAGTTCCTTTTCATCCCTTAACAAGCCTGGGGGTTTTCTAGGCCAGAGCTCCGCAGCTGATCTGGCCTTTCCCCAGCACTGCTCCACTTTAGGTACCCTGCTCAGCTTCCAACAGCAAGGCCCATCTCCCTCTAGAGACAGAGAAAGACTCTGCTCCTGGCCCACTGCCCTTTTATTGGGGCCAGCTGGGCCCTGATTGGGGCATGGCCCCAGCTGAGGCTGCTTTCTCCAATCAGCCCAGGCTTTTTCTTTCTTTGACCCTTCCAGGGCCGGAGCGGGTGACCACCTCGCTACAGGGTCCCTGACCTAGGTTTAGGGTTCCTGTGGATAGGGGTTCCAGACTCAGCTAGGGATTCCCTGACTTAGGTTTAGGTTTCCTATGGGAAGGTCTACTGGCCCTAGGGTTACGGTTCCTATGGGTAGGGGTCTCTGATCTAGGTTTAGCATTTCTATGGGTAGCAGTTCCCAACCTAGGGGAAAGGTTTCTGTGGGCAGGGGAGCTGGGGCTAGAGTTAGGGTTCCCATGTGTAAGGGATTTGGGGTTTGGATTAGGATATTGGGTGGCACATTAAAGACTAACAGATTTATTTGGGCATAAGCTTTTGTGGGTAAAAAACCTCAGTTCTTCTGATGTATGGAGTGAGGATCTATGAGTAAGAGTCCTCACTCTAGAGTTTGGTTAGATCTGCCCACTCTAGGGTTACAGTTCCTAGACTTAGGTCTCCCCGCCCTAGGATTAGGGTTCCTATTAATAGGAGTCCCAACCTTAGGTTTAGGGATCCTGTGGATAGCTCTTCCCACTGTACGGTTTGGGTTCCTATGGGTAGGTCTCCCCACCCTAGGTTTAGAGCTCTTATGGATTCGGGTCTCTGACCTACGTTTAGGATTCCTATGGGTAGAGGTCCCTGACGTAGGTTTAGTTTTCCTATGGGTAGGAGGTCCCAGGCCGAGGGTTAGGGTTCCTGTGGGAAGGTCTACCTGCCCTAGGGTTACAGATGCTATGGGTAGGGATCCACACTCTAGGGTTACAGTTCCTATGGGTAGGGCTCCCCAATCCAGGTTTAGGTTTCCTATTGGTAGGGGACTTGGGGCTAGGGTTAGGGTTCCTATGGGTAAGGGCCCGACCCTATGGTTAGGGCTCCTATGGGGCAGTCTCCTCGCCCTAGGGTTAGCATTCCTAGGGTTAGGGTTCATATGGGTAGGTCTCCTCACCTTGTGGATAGGATTCCTACTGGAAGAGAACCCTTCCGGCTTCCTATGGGTAGGGGACTTGGGTTAGAGCTCTTACATGTAGATCTCCCCAACCTAGCATTAGGGTTCCTATGGGTAGGGGTCTGCACCTTAAGGTTCATGTGGGTTGATCTCCCCACCCTAGGGTTAGCATTCCTATGTGTAGATGACTTGGGGCTAGGATTAGCATTCCAATGGGTAGGGTACTCTAGGCTAGGATTAGGGTGCCTATGGGTAGGGGTCCCGGATCTAGCTTTAGAGTTCCTATGGGTTGGGGTTCCCTATGGGTTGGGGTTCCCAACCTCAAGTTAGGGTTCCTATTGGTAGGAGAGTTGGGGCTAGGGTTAGGATTCCTATGTGTAGGAGTCTCTACTCTAGGGTTAGGATTACTATGGATAGATCTCCGCACCCTACAGTGAGTTTGTATGGGTAGGGATCCACCCCTTAGAGTTAGGGTTCCTATGCGTAGGGAACTTGGGGCTAGGGTTAGGGTTCCTATATGTAGGTCACCCCACTCTAAGTTTAGGGTTCCTATGCATAGGTCTTCCTGATGTAGGGGTTTGGTTTCTTATGGATAGGAGACTTGGGGCTAGGATCAGGGTTCCTATTGGTAGGGTACATGGTTCCAGTGCAGGGGTTACAGGGATCTTTATCATATTACCCATAATTAGTGCCACAGTTTCAAGGCTGCTTACCATATAACCTATAACTAAGGCTACGATTAGTCACAGGCATTTTTAGTAAAATCCATGGACAGGTGATGGGCAATAAACAAAATGTATGGCCTTTGACTTGTCCATGACTTATGCTAAAAATACCTGTGATTAAATCTCTGGGGAGCCACTGCTGGGGATGAGGGGAGCCACTGCTGGGGATGGGGGCATCCAGGGGGCTGCTGCTGGGGGGAGACTCAGGGGCTGCTGCTGGAGGGTGCTCCCGGGGCCAGTCGCACCAGCTGCTGCGGGCCACAGACTGCTGCCTGGGACTGTAGTATAGTTTTCAGAAACAAAGTTTTGTTGCTCCTTAAATCAGGCAGAAAGCCATAATTTGAGGTCTTGCAGGATTGTTTCCCTTTGCATGAGAATTTGGTGATAGACATCAGAAGTTTTGGTGTTATCCATTTATTTTCAATATATTCAGAAAGTGCTGTTTCTCTGAACAGCAGTAGGAATATACAGCACAATGCCTTTTTGCAGAAATCTGAAGCCAAACACTCAAGACCAGTGCCCAAAAAGCTATGGTCTCTCAGCTTCTCTTCCTTATGGGGTCACTCTGAAAAGCTTGACTAGCTTCCTGCAACTCCTGAACACACAGTACTGTCTCCAGGGCATGTATTTTCTGACTGAGAAAACCTCTTGCTCACCACATGTTTTACCCTTTCAAGTTGGCTTAAGGGTTTAGCCCCACGCTTTGTGTGTCGCTATTTTGTTTTGCTTATTACCAGGGTCTCAGTTGTTCCTACTGTCGGGTATAAAGACGAATGATGAAGCATGCCAATTCATCACAGTGAGGTCTGTGATTGTCCTGCACCCAAGGCTGCTAGCACTTTTCAGAATTACAGAATAAACCTTCTGTGCATAAGTACATAATAGAAATATTTACTTACCAGATAGTGCTGCATGCTTCCTTGATTATAATAAGAAAGCACTTTACTTTAAATGGGAAAACAAATGAATATATTCCTCAGCCCTTCATTCTTCCTCTCTCCAAACTCACACACTGCATGACACAGAATTTATCCCAGATGAGAGGGAAAGCTGTGGGACCTCCTTGTCAGAAGATTAGTAGAACATGTATTTTACGATTCATATTGTGGTATCTGAGAGCAAACTCTGAGATAAGCAGGTCAATACTGTAAATTCTGGACATTCATAACTACACTTCAGGAAAAAAACCCACAATTACAAGATAACCATGTGTGTTTGTGTCTGTGTCCATGTCCATGTTCTAGTTAAGATAAGTGTTCATTTCACAGTCAAGGTTTATAACAGAATAACAGCATTTTATCCAAAATATTTAAGGTGAAAAAATGAAACACTTAAAAAGCCAAAGCCACCTGGTCACAATGGAACAAATGCAATCAGAGTTCATAAAAGTACAAAAGACTTTGTCTATTCAGCACCTTGGGAAAAACACAATATTATGATCAACTTGAATTTCAGCTGTCAGTGGAAATGTGAGCCCTGTGAAAATTGGGTGGAATGCAGTGTGATAGGTTGTCACCCCCATGGTACAGTCTGGGAGCCATGGGAACCGCTACGTCCCTCTAACCACTCAGCTGGGTTGGCCCTTTTCTTACACTTCTTTGCTGGAGACAATCAACCTCACCAGGCCTTGTTATCACCCAGAATGACAGCAGGTGGTGCCACACACCCAACTGAGTTACCATAATGTTTTACCTATGGCACTTAAGGACATACAGCCAACTTTCCCAGCTCTCCCCGCCTTGCACCCCTGCACAGCTATAAACCCCAAATCATACCATCTTACACTGCACAGGGATCTGTACCAGGTAAGCTCATTAATAAAGTTCACCTTCCCCTCGATGTGAGAAGGATATGCAACAAGCCTGTGTTAACCAAGGGGTATTTCTCAATGATTCTCCAGGCGCTTGTGGATAACTGTGGGCATTTCACAGACATTATCGCAGGCTGGTCTGGAAAGGTGCATGACACACACATCTTTTGGAACACTGGCGTGTTCAAGAAGCTGCAAACAGGGACTGTCTTCCCTGACCAGAAGATCTCCGTAGGGGAAGCTGAAATGCCCATTGTGATCCTGGGAGACCCCGCCTACCCCTTAATGCCATGGCTCAAGAAGCCATACATGGGCAAATTGACAGCAGCAAGGAGTGGTTCAACAACAGGCTGAGCAAGTCCAGAATGACTGCGGAGTGTGTATTTGGCCGTTCAAAAGCTCACTGGCAATGCCTGTATGGGAAGCTTAACATGGCTGATGACAATATTCCAATGTTTATAGTCATATGCTGTACACTCCATAATATTTGTGAAGGGAAGGGTGAAAGCTTCACTCAGGGATGGACCACAGAGGCTCAGTGCCTGGAGGCTGAGTTTGAACAACCAGAGACCAGGGCTATTAGAGTGGCACAGTGCAGAGCTATAAGGATCAGGGATGCTTTGAGGCAGCAATTTGAAGCTGAAAGCCACTAATATTTGTTGCTATGCTCGGGATTGCAGTGCTTGTAATGCTAGTAGGTGATTGGTGCACATGATACAAGAAGGGACCTTAACATAATTGTATGTTGCTTTGCAGTGCTCTTTTTGCTTTCACTTAATAGACTAAAGATTGCTTTAAAAACAAACACAATTCTTGTATTGAAAGACAACAACCAGAGACAGTCAAACAAACAAACAAACAAAAAAACATCAGCACGGAAGGTGATGGGGGATGGAGGAAGGGAAGGTCTCAAGAGGAGGAGGGGTCCCAGGACAGCTACAGAGTTTTGTATGTCCAGGGATAAGACCCAACCTTCTCTTCTGGAGTACGATGGAGCAGGTGCTGGACTTCAGCGGGGCCAAACTGCAGAGTGATGGGTGTTGAGTGCAGTGGGTAGTGGGAGTCCACACTGCTGGACTGTGAGGAGGGAGGAGTGGAATGCTGCGGGTAGAAAGTGAAGTCAGGAGGTTGATAACAGTGTGTTGGTAGTGTGTGGGGTGGGGGGCACATGGGAAAGAGTTTTGCGACACAGGCTGCAGGGGAGGGCAGGCACAGAGCTGCTCGGTTTGAAGAGCTAGTATCACCTGAAGCTTGGCAGACCATAATTGTTAAGAGCTGCTCTGTGGCTTCTTTCTGGTATGCCATGTTCTCCTTTCGGTCTCTCTTCTCGCTGTCCTGCCACTCCTTCAATTCTTTTTTCTTGATGGTGGAGTGCATCATAACCTCATGCATAAAGCCCTCCTTAGTTCTTCTTGGACACTTTCTAATTCTGTGCAGCTGTTCTGCACCCGATAAGGGAGGCTGGCCTCCCAAGGTCATCTCTGTGAAGTTTAAATGCAACATTTTACAGAAGTAGTATTGTTTGCAATAAGACAACACTGTTTCAGTGCTTTAAAACACAGTCAGTACTCACACACCTGTTACTAACTGGCTGACCACAGACAAGCACACATTAGCCACAAGACCCCCAAAATGGTGAGTAGCCACAGGGTAAATCACTGTTCCTGGACCCTTCTGTACACTGGGCATTTGGGGAGATCCAACACTGTAGGATGGACCTGATAATCATTCCTGCCTCCACACTTTCCACAGGAGGTGATCATTATGGAAGATATCTCGCCGCTGATGGTGCACAGGAAATCAAGGGAGGGTCTTCACCAAGCCTACAGCTTCTGCCCTGACCCTTATGCAGCTAGGCTGTGTGCAGCAACTGTCCCCCAAACCGTCACGGCAAAGTGGAGCGGGAAAGTTACCGTTAATGGGGCAAGAAACAAATCAGCTCTGCCGAGGAACCTGCGGCAGTGGATTACCCAGTATCTCCATGAGAGTTTCCTAGAGATCTCTGAGGGAGATTCCTGTGAAGTCAGAGAGTATATCAACAGCCTGTTCTGCCATTCAAGCTAGGCATGAGGTGGGAGACAAGCCTGCTTTCTGCAATCCTCCTGCCCCCAACAACTTGCTTCAGCAATTCCCAACATCAGGTCCACTTAGGCCTCCTCTCCTGGTTGTGCTTTGCAAAGATCCAACTGCTATGACTGGCTAGTCTTCTCTGGGGTAGAAAAGAGCTCCTGACTGCATGCATCTCTGGGCCTCTGAGTCATCCTCTGCCTCTGGGTCCCTCTCTCCATCATCGTCCAAGATTGCCTTCTCCTAGCTTGGTCCACTCATGACTTGTACGTGAGCCAACGAAATATCCACAGGGTCCTTCGCAGTGGAGGGGGAGGGGGTCACCACCAAGTATTGCGTCCAGCTCTTTGTAAAACCGGCTACTTGTGGACACAGCACTGGAAACAGTGGTTTGCCTCTTGCACCTTGTGGTAGGCATTCTGCAGCTCCTTCACTTCGACCCTGCACTGCAGTGTGTCCCGGTCATGGCCCCTTCCTGTCATACATCTAGAAATCTGTCCATAGGTATCATAAATCTGACATCTGGAGTACAGCTGTGACTGCACAGCCTCCTCTTCCCAAATGCCAATGAGATCCAGCAGCTCTGCATTGCTCCAAGCAGGGGATCTCCTGGTGCGTGGAGCAGGCATGGCCACCTGGAAAGATGAGCTGAGACCACTGCATGCATCACCAAGCAAACAGGAAGGGGACTTTCAAATTTGCAAAGGAATGTACGGGGTAGGGCTGATAGTTGGACACGTGAGGACAGGGCAGTAGAGTTCAGACCGATGGCCAGAAAGGTAAGAACAGGCATTGTGGGACATCTCCTGGAGGCCAATTGCAGCACTGTAATCACCATGGTGTCTACACTGGCACCGCAGCGCTGTATCCACGGTGCAGAAAGCTGTACGCCTCTCACCAGGGTGTTTTTTTTAAAGTGCTGCGTCTGCACAGTTTCTGCACATGAAGTGGCTTGGCAGTGTGTACACCTCGAGAGTTACAGCACTTAAAGCTGCTTTACTGTGCACAAACCTGCCAGTGTAGATGGGGCCTAATTCCCGATTACCAGATCAGTTTGGGACAGGGGAGCTAATTAGCCCATTAACAAGGAGACTGAATAAAATGCAGGGAGTATATAGGCTGACTGATCATCTATGGATCTGTTTTGTGGGAATGGGGGCTGGTAGTAAAATTTGAGCACATTTCACTGGTAACTACACTAGAAAGCAGAAGGTGGTGAAGTAAAACACTGTAGATAAATAACATTGTTGAATCTACATGTGACAAGGTCTCTGAGCTGTCTAGATAAAGCAAAGAGGGTGGGAGCAGAGGGTGCTCTGTCACAGGTGGGCACTAGTGCAATGTTCCTTCCTTTTTACTCCAGCTCACTCTTTCTGTCTGACTGAGGCTCTTAGAAATAATAATCAGGGCCCAAGAACAGTACAGCTATATATCAGATATCCTAGATAACACATTTGGTTAAATATATGCAGTTTGCAGGTGTGTATTTGCACATCCGTAGCTTACTGAAGTTGTAAAACATCTAAGGTGTGTGTGTGAACCAGGTATTGTTAGGGTTGCCAACTCTCCTGGGTTGGCCGGGAGTCTCATGGAATCATCCTTGATCTCCCGGTGGCTGTTGAAAGCAAGCCAGAAGATTTTAATAGACCACTAAAAGTTTGGTTGGCGGTACAGCAGGGCTAAGGCTGGCTTCCTATCTGCCCTGGCTCTGCATGGCTCCCGGAACTGACTGGCATATCTGTCTGGTGCCTAGGCACAGGGACAGGCAGGGGAGGGGGAGGGTGTGTCTCTGCACATTGCTCCTGCCCTGAGCGCTGAATCCACAGCTTCCATTGGCCAGGAACCATGGCCAATGGGAGCTGCGGAGGCAGTGCCTGCAGTCAGGGGGAGTGCGCAGCGCCACCTGGCCACCCCGAGCCGAAGAGCCAGACATGCCAGTCTCTTCCGGTAGCCACACAAGGTAAGCTCTGCCTGGCTGGAGCCTGCACCCCTCACCCCATCCCACAACGCAACCCCTGCCCCAGCCCTGAGCCCACTCCCGCACCTAAACTCCCTCCCAGAGCCAGAACCCCACACTTCCTCCTGCACCTCAAACCCCTGCCCCAGTCTCATCCCAGAGCCCCCTACTATACTCTGAACCCCTCGACCTCACCCCCTCAGCCCAGAGTCCGCACCCCCTCCCACACTCCAACACCCTGCCCCCAACCTGGTGAAAATGAGTGAGGCTAGGGGAGTGCGAGCGATGAAGGAAGAGGGGAATGGAGTGAGTGGGGGGCCAGGGCTTTGGAGTAGGGGTGGGGCAAGGGTGTTTGGGTTTGTGTGATTAGACAGTTGGCAGCCCTAGGTATTGTGCATTCACATGGCCAGTTATGGGAAAATTATGTGCCTATTCTGTGTGCCTAGTTATGCAGCCCCTGAATAGCAGCAAGTCTCATTGACATCAATTAAGACAATTCCAATTGTTCAAATGCAGTGGCTGCATAATCAGGTTCTTATTGTATTTTTTTTCCTGCTGACACTCTTTTTTGCTATTGGGGAGATGAAATGTAAGCCCCTCTAACCTTTCTATCCCATTCTTGCTTTCTTGCTTTCCTCTGGTGTGTTTTCTTCCCAATACCCTCCACTTTCCCCCCAGCCACTGGCTTCCCATCTCTTTTTTTTTCATTTATACACTTTCTAATCACTTCCTTTCTTGTTATCTTCAGTTTATGTTTTCCATTTTTCTTCTGTCATTTCTGCTCCATCACTCTCAATATTTCTTTCTATTATCTTTTCCTCTTGCCCTCCTAATGGCTGCTTTCCACAGTTTCCTAGCAATTTTCTTTTACCACTCTCATTGCTGCCTCCCTCCTCACTCTCTTTCCCCTCCAACATGTAATTCTTTATGCACTCCCTTTTAGAAAAGGAACACTTTGAATTAATGGTACAGCTTTCCCTGGGGAAAAGGTGGCTTTCTGCTGATCATAGTACACAATCACAGCCTAGCATATCAGGACATAGGTCTAGATGGAGGTTTCGCAGTTAGTTCAATCGGATTATTTGTGTGAGTGAATGCTCTTCAGTTTGTGTAAAAGTTCACAGTCTGGCCCACAATGACTTGTGATAAATGAAGGGGGGGATAGCTCCCTTTTATGGACACCCAGCCAGCCAGTTAGCTATAAAGTCCCTCTTGGTGGCTGTTCGCTGCTTTCTTTACCTGTAAAGGGTTAAAAAAAAGTGCCCCAGGTAAAGGAAAGGGAGTGGACACCTGACCAAAAGAGCCAATGGGAAGGCTAGAACTTTTAAAAATGGGGCAAAAAACTTCCCTTCTGTCTCTGGTTGTTCTCCGGGAAGGGGGAACAGGGCAGCAGTTATGCTGTGAGAAGCTGAAGCCCAGACATGAAAATCATCAGATCATATCTAGAACTACTTATTTAACAACCCAGATATGTAAGTAGATCAGGAATGCTTAAAAAAAACATGATTAGGTTTATATCTAATTGGCTTGTGGACTCCTCTGTGCTAACGCCGAATGCTTTTTTGTTTTGCTTGTAACCTGTCAGCTGGTTATTCTTGATATTTAATTTTTGTAAGTGTTTTTTTTTTCAAAATCTAGCAAAAGCCTAAGTTTCAGATGTATTTTCTTTCTTTTTGTTTTTAATAAAATTTACCTTTTTTAAGAGCAAGATTGGATTTTTGGTGTCCTAAGAGGTTTGTGCACATGTTGTTTAATTAGCTGATGGCAACAGCTGATTTCCTTTGTTTTTCTTCTCAGCTCTTCCCCGGAGGGTGTGTGTGTGTGTGAAAGGGCTTGAGGGTACCCCACAGGAAGGAATTCCCAAGTGCACCTTCCTGGATTCTCAAAGGGATTTTGCACTTGGGTGGTAGCAGAATCTACCAATCCAATGTCAGAGAAAAGCTGTAACCTTGGAAGTTTAATTCAAGCCTGGAGTGGCTACTATTAATTTTTAGAATCCTTGCGGGCCCCATCTTCTGCACTCAAAGGCCAGAGTGAGGAATCAGCCTTAACATGACTATATAGGGCATTTTAAGCTGTTTGGGGAAAGGGATCATGGTCTATCAGTTTATGCAGTACTGAGCACTGGAGGCTCCCAATACTGATTGAGGCCTTTGGCTGCTACTGTAATATAAATAAATGATGAAAATGTGTTACTTTCCATAAGGGATAAGGATAGGTGGAGTGTTACTGTACAACCGTGCAGATACTAAACTGGCTAAATAACTTGCTGGCTACAGGTGGGAATTTCAGAGAAATATTAATAGATGGCAGTGAGCATCAGTAAGAGGAGGTATTTGTAGATAGGTATGTTCAGAATAAACTCTTGCTCTTTTGGCGGCCTGGAGTGTGTCACTGGGGCATAGGTGGTGCAACCTAGTGATCAAACCAGGAGTCAGGCCTAGTGGTCAGTGCAGAGCCAGATGGTGAAACTGGAGTAGAAATCAAAACATAATTGGACTCATGCTCAGGAGATAAGCCAGAGGTCAGAGCCAGGGTGATCAGAGGAAGGTCAAGACCAGGGATGGACCAGGAACAGGTGTGGGTCGGAGTAAGGCCCAGTATAGGCAGCTGGTCTGGCGCAGATGTGGGCATGGAACACATTGCACTGTTACTGTTACTACAAGGCTCAAATTATGATTTGCTGTCTCTTTTTTCCAACCTGGGAGTACAGTCACTTAGTGACAGCTTATTGGGCCCAGTCAAGCTCATTGGGTTGTCAGGTGACCATGCCTGGATCCAGTTGAGTTCTTGACACAGTGGATTTTGTTAATGTAATATAAGGAGATGTTGTAGACATTAACTTCTTGCTGCCACTAGCTTCTGTGGGGTTCTGTTCTTTAAAATGTCCAGTGGTCACAAGCTGAGGTTCTGCTGACTTCAATTTACTGGTGCTCATTTTTATGATCTCTTCATATTGTTGAATGATATATTTCAGGGTGGGACTGCAAAGTCTCTTTGTTCCAGGTCTGATGTAATATATCTCATGTTGTACATGCGCTGGTTGGTTCAGTGACACATAGCAATATTTAGCCTACTTCCATTTGTCCCCTCACTTTTTCATAGTCCCTTTCAAATCTGAAGTGTATTGAACTTTGCTCATTGTACTTCAGATGTCACAGGAGATGGATGACATTTCTCTAGGGTTGAGCATTGAAGTTGGCACTGCAAGAGTAGGTTTGATGCTGGACATACATTATTTTCTTGCAAATATGTTGGCATATCAATAGTTGTCACATAACATTTCTTTTTGCTATTCCTTGCACAAAATATATTTGAAGTCAATCTGTTTCAATGTCCATGAGTGAATGAAGTAGTATTTCTTCCAAAGAAGTAAAACTAAATACCTGGGCATCTTTAATGTTTCATGTAAATGGAAATACATTATGATGTTGTCCAAAGGACAGCATAAATATCCAGGTTAAAATTATGTTTTTTTTCTTTATTGCTGCTACAAAGATTCTGCCTTACATGTTTAAAAAAATACCACGATCATAGAAACCTAAGCAAGTAAGTATTACATTTATGAATAGGACTCAAACTTTTCTTCTTTTCATTCTCATTTCTATGGTTCATGGTTAATGACACATTTTAATCCTGAAGAATATATTAATGAAAAGCTATGTTTAAATAACAACAATGGAACAGTATGTCATTTATAATAAGGGGCATATTTCAAAGTGCCTCCAATAAAAAAGGAGAAACAAATGGAAATTCTATGCTGCTATGAGGCAGCTGGATGGACATATTGTGATATGCACACTTATGAAGTCCTCAGGACGAAAAATATTGATGAAAAATGTGACAGAAGGATCATTTCAAAATGCAATTAGTTGAATTTTAAGCACAAACAGATATAAGCTATAAGGAAACATGGGAAACAAGAAAACAGAATATTTTAAAAATATCCTTCAATAAACTGACCAGAAATTAAAGGCCAGACCTAAATTAGATTGCAAATTCTTTGGGGCAGTGACCATTTCTTACTGTTACACACAATGTGAGAGGAAGGGGAGAGGGTATGTGTCATCATGGGCACTGATTCTGCAAACACTTGCTCAACATACTTGACTTTGCACATGCCAGTAGTCCTGTTAAACTCAGTGGGATTCACAGAAGCCAAGTTTTGTGCATGTCTGACATTTTATGCACCTGAATGAGCAAATTTGCATATTTGCAAATAATTTTTATATAACCTCAGTTTATGGTCAACACACCATACTACAAGATGGAGGATGTGTGCGTGGGGAGGTAACAAAGAGACTTGCACAAAACTTGGCAGGTATAGCTAGGGTGGGAGTGGGGGTCTTACAGGGAAAGGTGTTTGATGGTCCTTGAGTTGGTTAGTGTGTGGGTGCTGAAGGGTATCTAGGGGAGCGAGGGTGTCAAAGATACAAAGGTTGCTGGGTGCTAGGGTATCTGGCTGGGACGGTGGGCTGGAGTCACTGGAGTAAGTGGGAGGGAGGGTGTCTATCTCAAAGTGCTTGGATCCAGTCAGTGGGTACTGGAGAATGACTGAGATTTGGCTGAAATAGACTGAGATTGGATGGTGGGAAGGGGAGCTTAGAGTGTCTGGGTGAAAAAGGTTGCTGGGTGTTGAAGAGTTCGGAAGTCTGCATTCTCACAGACTATGGAGGGTATGCGAGATTTGCTCAGATGGCTGGGGAACCAGGTTATCCATGGGCCAGTACTGAGCCTCCTTACCTTCTGTACCCACCTGCCAGGTAGCCCCTATTGCTACAGCCACTGATCTCTTCTCACTGAAGTTTCCATCTGTTGCTCCCCAGCAGAACAGCCAGAGAGGCTGCTAGGCTGCCTGCTCAGTAGACATTATAGTGGTCATGTGACAGAAAGTCTAAATTGCAGGAAAACTGCTGCTGTCTTCCCCCTTCTCAGCTGGATGCATGAGGTGAGATGAAGGAATATTTGACAGGGCTATCAAATGCATGACTGTCATGTGAGACAGGTGACTTTTGTCATCCCTGGCAACTAATCATGTGTACATTTATTATGCCCATAAGGCTTTTCAGTGAGTGAGGCCTTAGATTCTCTTAACAACTCCTCCAAGCAGGCGCTGTCTTCATATTTACTTGAACAATGCCAATAGCAATGGGGCCTTGTTCTTGATTTGGGCCTCTAGACACTCACATGATACAAATAGTCAATGCTACTACTGATGATAGTAAATTCTGCAGCAAAACAGGCACGTATTTACATATATGAATTCCCATTCAAATGTGCAACTCTGGGTTTCGTATGTGCAACAAGTGGTTCGAGTTTTTCAATTTTAGCCATAAATGCTTATGAAATACTTTACATTGTTAAAATTTTGAGGTACGCTGATGTAAATGTAGAATAAACATGCTGATATAAAGAAGAATTTAGTTAATATTTTATAGGTGAAAGTGTTCATTAGTAAAAGGGGCAAACATTGAGTATTAAAGAGGGAGATTTTTAAAATTGAAATCATAGGAAAGAAAGGGATTAACTGTAATTGTTTTTTATTGTTTGCACAATAAATCAGTTGTAAAGAATTACATATACTACATTACAAATTTTTAAAGTGTACTTGCGGGATGGAAAAAACACAACACTACTTGAACTTTGCAAGAATATAAATTTAGAAACTGATGCTCAAGTCCTGACTGGGTAGTCAAAATAGACACTGTACTTGAGAAAAATGACTTCCTTTATTACTTCAGATGTTTTGATTTGATGGACAGCTAATGGATTATTATTGGCATTAACCTCAGTTCAAATAAAGTGAATTCAAGTTAAAATGTTAAAATCCAACCAAACAAAGAGTGATATAAAATATAATTATAATAGAGGTGCTTCTTTGACCAAAGATAATTTCCTTTTACATGAAAGAGTAGGAATCTTTGAAAACCATGTAGAAAAACTTCCAACATCCATATATTAGATTTCCCACAACTTTCAGGTGTCTTTCTTATATATTGATGAAGTACCTAGTACAATGAGACCCCAGTCTTGACTGGGGCTTTTGGATGCTACTGTAATATATGGTAATAAATAAATAATAATAATCAACATAATCTGTGATTATAATGTTTGCATCATCTCATGATCAGGAGAGGTTCATGAATCAAGTATTATAAATCTCTTTCTTACTACATATAATATCTTTTCAGATGTTTTAAAAACTCCTCATGTATCAAGAACTACTACTTCTCCATGCTCAATTTTGTTCTTAGCCTTTCTTGCTTCTACACACTTTCCCACAAAATTTCAGTTGAATAAAGACCAGGAAAACTGTGTTTTGTGACCAGGGTGATGGTAAATCATTTTTGTTTCCCCAAGACTAAGAAATTTGCTCCTGAAAACAGTATAAATGGACTTGATATAGACATGTCTGTTTCATTACTGTCTCATTTTGAATCAGTGTACTGTCAGATGATCTTATAATGTGATACTATGCCAGTAATATTTACATTACATGTAATTATTTTAAAAGCTCAATGTTTCTATTTTATATTTTCACCTCCAAGATGATTTGAGGTCCATTCTTCCTTGACAATAATTTGATGTTTGAACTTCTCTGTATTTTGTTATTGAAACAGTTTCCCTTGAAGTAATAAAATAATACAATTATAATTCAGCATTCAGAGCCAGAGGGGTGTGGATGAGAGTTGGGAGAAAGCACTCATGAACCACTTTTGGAGTACTAAACATGGTGCTGAGGTGAGCTGCTGCAGGATGAATTTCACCACTCCGTGGAAAAGACATAATGTCTATGCAAGGATTAAGTCCCACCTGAAAGTAAAAGAGAAACTTAAACTGGTTCTCTGCACAAGAATGGATTTCAACCCTTCTGCCCAACATATGTTCTGAGGCATTGAGCAGAGACACTGTTTACTCAGAACCTGCAGGCACATTTCTGTGTCAGTGGCTGACTTGTCTACTACTAAGCAGTATTCTTTAGCACACTTGAATAAGCCACTAATCCTGGTCAGTAGAAGTAGTAATTAAACTTCTAAAATGTCTGCTATTGAAATATTTTGCATTCACCACATTGCAGTTTAGCAGCTTTGGCATGTTATACATTATGGGCCTGATCCATAGCCCATCGAAATCAGATGCTGCAATGCCTACTTTTCCGTCTCCTCACCAATAACCAGTTCATAGCAAAGGTAGAGATTTGCTCATATTGCTGATCACTGTGAACATTTATCTAAACTCTACTCCAGCCTTTCAGCACAGGTGCTGAGCAATGCTGAGTGCTGAGAGCTACTGCTTTAGCTCTCTACTTCTTTCAGCACCATACTGCAGCTTGGACAGCTGATCCCTAAGAGATTAAGAAGTTTATTTAATGAAAAATAGTTTTTCTTTAGCTAGTTCTCAGAATGCTTCCAATGTCTCCAGCTGACCTAGGGATGATGAATGAGGTCAACTTGCTTAAGTCTATGTTATTTTACATTATGTTACTGTAGCTCAGTAAACATGCTTAAAGGAAAATATTGTTTTCATAATAGAAGAAAATTGAATACCTTTCCAATGACTTGCACCATTTCAGGTCACCTTCTTCTCCGTGTCATATACTGAGAAGCATTAGCATCACCTGCAGAGAAAGTGGGTCATCCAACCTTTTATGTGAAGATACAAAATAGTAAACCAAAGGGCGGGGAGGGAAGGAGGCAGAAACAAAAATTACAATTAATCTAAGGGAGAGCACACTGCTACTTCTACACTATTACAGTCAAAACTGGAAGTTGGAAGTAAGGAATTAGACATTCATTTTTAAGAATTAATCCTAACTTTGATTTTAATGCCTAGAAAATTCAATGGTATGACCTGTATGAAATCATTCATCATCGGCTATCCCATCCAGGAAAACCCATATAGAAAAAATACCTTTGTAAGGTTGTGTATGGTTTATCATCTTCCTTGTATAATTCATCTCCCTCCAGATAAATTACTATTCAATGAGTCAGTTACTTCTGTCTTGCACACTAAGAAAGTTTTGCCTTAAGAACAGCAGGCTCACACCCTATAAGCTGTTTTGTCTAAGTGAGCACCAGTAAAGTTTTAGGTTACTATATTATGAGCTCTTCACCCACTTACTGAAGAACACTCATATTCTGGATGCTGTCTGTCTTCCATAAAAAGTAGAATTGTCTTCTGGGAACTCTTTTAGCACTAGATTGTCCATTCAGATAAGTGTAGAGCAGGTCCTATTGAAGTCCAAAAGAGTCACATGAATACAGCTAAGGATTATGTTTGGCCCTGTGTTAGGAGGAAACATGTTTGGATGAGCCACTATAACTGTTTTCCTATGTGGGAATGGGTTCTTTCTTCTCCCTTATTCCTATCTTTTGCTTTGTTCCTCCTTCATGCTTCCCTACTTTTTTCAGGCTCTCTCTCCCCTTCAGTTTATACCTATGACTAACATGCTGAATTTGTTCTTCCACAGACAACATGCTAGTGACTGATTCAAACTGGCAAAAGCAATACAGCATATGGACAGTGAGGGTTACATATCACTCAGCAGGGTAATGTGGGGCAACTTACAAAAACAGATCAATTTTTATCTTTACAAAAACCTGAATTATCAAGGTGGATTAGGCTATCTGATTACCTCACTTATTTTTCCCCACTGTGAAACTACCGTGTGTGATTATCTTTGAAACATCAGCATTGCAGCAAGTCTATGAGTCACAACTGTGAGCAATGTATTCCTAAATGTAGCAAAGCCATTTCTGTAGCAAACAGCAGAATGTACTGGATAAAACTAGACTTTTTAAAAAAATGAAATGTTTATCCAGCAGTTTGAAGAGACATGCAGATTTGTGAAGAGGTATCCTAGGCATTTCTAAGGATTTAGAACGGGCTGCTTGACTTCAGAATTAGTAGCAATGTAGTAAAGACTGGGCCTTATTGGACATTATTCATGAAATTTAATAGTATATGCAAATATTTGACAATCAAAGTGCAAAATATAAATTAAAAGGGCATTTGGAGAAGATAGGCACAAAATTTAGCATCTGAGAAAAGACCTTTCTAAACTGGATATAAACAGAAATGTTATTATTTTATTCATATATAGAGATATACACCTATCTCATAGAACTGGAAGGGACCCTGAAAGGTCATTGAGTCCAGCCTCTTGCCTTCATGTAATGATTTTGCTCCAGATCCATAGGTGGCCCCCTCAAGGATTGAACTCACAATGCTGGGTTTAGCAGGTCAATGCTCAAACCACTAAGCAAATCCCTCCCCCCCTATTGTTTTTAGCTGTGCAGACACAAACACAGCAGCAATATATTGTGTGGGTGCCTGTTTGTCTAAGGTGGATGAATTACAAGAAATAAACAAATGTCATAAATGGTGAAAAATAAATTAGGTTCTTATTACATATAAAACTTCATGTAAGCTACAAAGGGCTTCATTCAGCCTGGGTTGCACGGACTTCTGTTTTCCCAGAGGTGTAAAGTCTGTTCATGTGGGAAATTCTGTGGTATAATCCAACCCTTTTCCAGTAGGGGCCCCATGTATGTGGTGCTGAGGAGTTTGGGCCAGGGGCATTCTCTGATATAGGTCATCTCATGAGAAGCCTCTAACAGCAGGGCTCCTATGAAGCAGACTACAATTTAAAGCTGTCTTTTCCTGAATAAACTCTTTAGAGGGGGTAGCAAAGGCTACCTACGCTCCTTTGGGAGGTGAATCCTTTCAGGGGTACAGTAACAGCTGCCTCTGCTAGTGGGAATGAATCAGACCACAGTTTTACTTGGCAGTGCCCCTTTAGCATACTTGCCATACCACCAAAACCTAGGGCAATCCAAATTCTTTCAGAAGCATATAGTGCATTCAAAATTGCATATGGCTTTTCCCTAACTGCAGCCCCTTACAGACATATTCCACTACATGACATATACAGGTATATTAAAACACTAGTATGATTGACTATAAAGAAACTTGAGGCCATGAAGCAAACTGTTGACAGATAAGACTATTTAAACTGCCTTAAATGCTATGAAGAGGGAATATTACTTTAACCTCAAAGCTGCCTGGGCAGCTACAGCCAGCAAAAGGTCATCAAAACTTTAATCAATAAACTAGCATCATGATCATCTAGAAAAAGAACACAGTAGTAAATCAAAGTGATTGATATCCTAGAGTCTTGCTGAAAATCTGTGCCCTTTATGTCTGAACTACTAGATAAAAAATGAAAAATACTTAAAGTTTGTATTTCTTCAACAATACTCTGAGGCTACGTCTACACTTGGAGCTAGGTGTGTGCTTCCTAGCTCTCCTAGCCACACTTGCACTAGCTTTCATCAATCTAGTGTGCTAAAAATAGTAGCATAGCCACCATAGCCCAGGCTAGCAATCCTGAGTAGAAACCTGTCTGAAACCCATGCAAACATATGTGGAGCGGCTCGCCCATGATGCTGCTCACGCATGATGCTGCTCACTGCTGCCCACACCGTGGCTAAGCTATTATTAGTGCATTACCTTGATGAGAGTTCATGTGACTAGATTTATCCAAGCTAGGAATCACACCTCCAGCTTCAAGTGTAGACATAGCCTGCGAGTCCTGGCTCTGAACAATCTAGGAATGCATGGTATTCACCAATCTCTTCAAACTCTTACAGGCTGCATTATCCTTCATCAGAGAAGGAGAAAAAGAAACAATCACAATAACACTAATCCTACATAATCCCATTTTTTTATATGTTGTACAAACATATCTATCCACATCATGATGATTCCACAGAATGATAAAGGAAAACCTGTGAAGGGAATTTTCTTGTGGTAAATATAAGCAAAACTCTTAACTGCTTCTCAGAGTTACACAGTCTCAAAAATTCTACTTGATGAGTAAAGATTATGAAGCCTTGACCAAAAAGTCACTATTCTGTTTCAAACAACAATATGCCAGAATTTGGAAAGAATAAATAATTTAAGGAAGATAAAATTAATAATGTAATAATTTCTGTTAGGAATAATGGAAGGTTATGATAATTTTTTAAATGTTCTTTTTCAGATTTTTAAAAGTTAATGGAAGTTAGTGTCTTTATTTTAAACTGTTTCAGAATAGGCATGCTTATGTTGCAGTCAGCAAATAATATATTACTTAATTCTTGACTACTCCTTGCAAAAATTCAAGATGGTTGGGATGCTATGTGTGTGTTTAGAGAGGCAGTGTAATCTGGTGGGTAGGGCACTGGACTAAAATCAGGAAACTTGGGGTTTATTCCTATTTCTTTGGTTTAATTTTTGGCAATCTGTAATAAAGCAATAATGATATTTGCATTCCTTTGTAAAATACATTGAACTCTTCAGCTGAAAAGTGCTATGTGAGCTCCTGAACTGAAGCAATAATGCTATTGAAGGGATTTGATTAAACACTAAAGTGAAACCAATTTGCCTTATAGAATTTTTAGTGTAGAATACTGTCAATGGTATAATTCTTTGATTCGTATGTAGGTTGTCCAATTGTGTTTGCCCTTATTATAAACTGGCAGATAAATGCTTTTACATGAAAAATGTGTTGATTACCTGTAAGAACCCAAGTGCCTTCTATGTCATTTTGATTTTAAATAATTGACTAATCATGATGCTGAAGACTATTTGCTATACCAGTATTTTCTCTTACAGTTTTAGGAATATGTGTCTATTCACAAGGGACAGGGATCAGAGAACAATACTCTAAATGTAAAATCCTCTCCCCAGTACACAAGGATTGTGAACTGGGGTGATGCTTAGGATCTGAGGTAGGGAATGGGATTCTCTCACTCATTTTCTCCTTCTTGTCACCAGGCTGTGATGCAGCACTTCAGCTGCTCCACAGCCACTACAATACATTCACAGCCCCTATACCTTTTGACACTGCTGTGTCCCCATCTCTGCTGCAGTGGTTCAGGTGGTGGGTACATATGTTTATGGACCAGCATCTGTACCTCCTGCATGCTGAGGCAGATGGAGCTCCCACAGAGCAGAGCACTGTGGCTTAGAGGGAATGCAGACATGCTGCATAGATTCCTCCCTTTCTCTCTCACACAGAACAGCAGTGGTGGTGTTGTGTTCAGAGTTTGCATCAGTTGCAGAAGGATTTGAGGTTAGGATTTACCCCTGAAGCATGAAAGGAACTAATATTAAGTATTAACCATAATTACCAATATTCTGCATTTCAGAGTGGACTTGTACTGCTTTGCATTCTGCTATTGTTTCCATATGTACTTGTTTTTCTGCAAATGCAGAAACACAAAGCAGGCAGAAGAAATCCCGTTTTAACAATAGTAACCTTATCAAGCAGTTCCCCTCCCCCAATTTATTTTAGTATTTGAATATTCAATGGGCATATCAAGAAGATGACAATTAAGAGCTGGATCCTGAAACCCTTACTCACAAAAGTAATCCCACGGTAGTCAAGGGAGAGAATGGTTAATAAATGAAATATGAGGGACATCTTTCATTTATAAACTCTAGTAAGCATAGGTAAAAGGAAAACTGTGAAACCTCTATTACTGTTACCCTCAATAAAATATTCTTTGGTATACCTTTAGACTTGTATTTTTTTAAAATATGTGGATCTCTTTGTTGCTTCTTTTCATCCCAAGTGGCTATTCAAAGTTCAGGACGCTGATGATATTCCAGCTGGAAGTAGAAATTGATGGATTTTTGTTTTTTCTTTCATGCAATCTTGTTTATTTACAAGGAATGTACAAAGCCCTGCTTCTTCTCATGCAGGAGGAACCCAGAACAAAAGGAGCAGTTTCTTAACTTAAAGCCCCAAGCCTCTGTAGCCAATCAACTCAAAAGCTCTCTCTCTAGCTTTTTTCAGGGCTACATTGTGCTCATTGGCTCCTGTTTCACCTTTTGCCTCTACATCTCTCTCTGTTCTGTCTGTTCTCAATTTTTGTGTATTCTTACAACTATCTGAAGTGAAGGGTGCATTCACACACCAATTTTAATGAGGTTTTAACTCAACTAATAACAAGGTTTCACCCAGCTCATAACACACTCCTTTTCTGTCTGAACTACCCCTTTCTCTTTCCTCTAATACCTAACAACATACCAAACAATGGATACATTGGGAAATAGGAACTCAGAGGAAATTAAAATGGAACTGCAGAAGGAAAGAATGATAAAATTAGTCCACAGCTATCATATAAGAATTTATGTAACTCTCACTTGTTATTTAAATCAAGACTTTAAAAGTATTAAAGACAAATTAATCAAGCTGTTAAATGAGAGTATTAAGAGGAGGTCTTTGGGAACAAACTTCTATTCAGTGTAACGGGGCTTCTTCTCCACCTCGATGGGTCCCATGCTTCCTTCTAGTGGTGGGTCAGGGTAGCATCTTGTCTCTCAGAATTCCGCCCCCCATCCATTTATAGTTCTTGGGACAATTCTGTCTCCAAGTAGCCTTTCCGTTTCTGGGCCTGCTAGGCCCTCGCTGCTTCACTGGGGCTTCTAGCCTTCTCAGTGGACATCCAGTGAGAGGAAAGGCGGGGGGGCAGTCCCACCCTCTACTTCAGGCCCCAACCCAGGGACCCTACCAGTAGCAGCCAGGTCCCAGGAAAAGCTCCTAGTTTCCCTGGATTACTTCCCCACACCTCTTGGCTTGTTGTCCCCACTTTGCTTCGGTGGGGTTCCTCCCAACCCTCCTGCCAGGGGATGGAGAATCCCAGTCTCTGGTAGCCCTTCCGGACATGGCAGTACCACAGCAAACACACAGCTCAGTCTCTCCCCTCTTGCAGGGTCTTTTACTTCAGGTCTTTGGACCTGGAAGGACTCCTAGCTCCTGTTCAGGGTAGGGTTTCTTCCCAATCTCTATACCTGTGGGGTTCTTCCCTGGTCCTTGTCAGCATCCACACCACTCAGCTCTCCAACAGCTCAATTCCACTCTCACAACACCAATCACCCAGCCTGACTGGCTGGGGGGAAGGCTTTTAACTTGTTCTGGCAGGTTCTTAATTGGCTCCAGGTATCCTAATTAACCTGGAGTAACCCCTGCTTAGTTACCACGGGATGAGGGACCTGCTTATTCTGAGGCTAATATACTTTCTTTTCTGCACTCTTCTGTAGCCATCTGGCCGGACTCTGTCACACCAGCTACTTGCAGGAGCCTTCCAATGGGGCAGTGCACCTTTCCATTTCCATGGATAACCTTTATGGAGGGTCACAGGTACCCTACTCTCTAATAGCAGAAATCTTGGAGAGAAATGTTTGTTGGTGTTCTGTCTAGTAGCAGCAGATGGCAGTGCTCAGCCCATTGCTGCTGATTTTGGAACTGTTATTCGGCAGGGCTTCTTTCTTGGCTGCACAATGTAAAGTGCACAACATTAGAGGCTGAATAGGCACCAATGAACAGAGGGAACTCCAGCGTCACTGCCAAGTTCCACATAGTTCCAGGTGTGGCATTTATGCAAACTACTGAATGAGCTAATTTGCATATGACCACAAACGTCATGTTCTGCAAGCAACAATGGAGATAGGATGTGGAGCGGCAAAAAGCATGGAAGCTATAAGGCTGGCTGAGTGGGGTGGAGTCCTGGGGAACTGGTACAAAGGATGTGATGGGTGTCTAGAATTGAAGGTGAGTTTGTGGGGGATGCTTCACTTGATAGTGATGAAAGATATCTGCAGTGGCTTGGTCCCATCAGGAGGCTGCTGCAGTGGGAGTGTTGGGTATGTGCTGGAATGTCTGAGAGTGTTGGGGTAGGTAGGTGGGTGTTGTCTGGAAGATGACCTGGATCCAACTGGAGCGGGTGGGGGGGGGTTTCAGGGTCAAGGGATCTTTCAGGGGGATTGCTACTGGATCCTACAGCTTGCACTCAACCCCCTAATCTTCTGTCCTCACAAGCCACTCCTGTCTCTGCCACTCCCACTGCTATTGCTGCTCCTCCTGCTCCTGCAACTGGGGGAGTAGACATGTGGTTTGGCTTCATTAAACCATGTGCCACAGCTCAAGCCAGTCTACCCTCAAGGAAGCTAGTGGCCCTAGTCACCTTATGAGGGCAAAGTTGGGTACATGGAGGTCTCCATAATAAGACTGTGCGGGGTGGGGGACAAAAAGACAGAAAACTAGGAAGAGTCAGAGGACTATGAGGAGCAGGAGAGGATTGGATGGATAGCAGCCTGTGGGAGGAAGGGAAGAAAATATAAGGATTAAGTATATATGGTGGGCAGGTGGGGACAGGAGACTATGAGGGAGAATACAAAGAGGATGTGAGTGGGATAGTTGCTTATCCTGAGTAAGGAGACACAAAGAAAGGGCTAGAATAGCAGATCCCCACTGGATAGTAAAGGGCAAATACAGTTCACTTTGATCAGTGAACAAGAGGAGAGAGAAAAACTGTGTGTGTGTGTGTGTGAGATTGACATTTGATCCCAAACTGATCACACAAATTGAGGGTGGGTGACATACTCCTACAAATGGGTGGGAGCAAATAATCAAAAGGCAGTTGAAAAACAGTGTGATGTTGGTTTTTATTCATTATTATTTTATTAAGTTCATTGTTTTAAATCCTAAGATTTTGTAGGTAAGAGGCATGTTTTTTTAAACATCTGGGGTTGGCTATACTTTTTATAGCCTTATGATAGTCCCCTAGTACAGCTATGTAAAACAGAAATCCCTGTTGCCATACTTGAAATGGCTTATTTTTTTTCTGCTAATTCTTAAAATCCTCTGCAATGACAGAGGGGGCTTAATTGTCTGAGAGGTAGAAAGTAATATGGATATCCATGTGGAGACATATGAGATAACAGAATGTACAGTACATGGAATAGTTCCTAGAACTGTTCATTGTGAAGGAGACAAAATTGTAATTAAAGTCAATGGGAATTTCCCTGAGTTAGGAACAAATGTCTGATTAGCCCTCACCCTGGAAATTCTAGGCCTGGTAGGAAGAAAATTATACAGTAATTCACTGGAAGAGTTTCTTCTAAATTGCATCTTTAGAAGGAGGAATATGCTTCCCATGTAGCAATAGCGAGTCCAGACCCAAACCCTATAAGATCTATGAAGATCCCTTGGAGGGCGGGAGAGATTTGTGTGTGGTGTAATGCTTCCTAGCTGTTTTTTGAAGCTCCCTAGTATTGCAGATTCATTGGAGCTATGATTTCAGAGCTCAGGAACATAGGAATGTCATACTGGATCAGACCAGCGGACAATCTACTTTGGCATCTTGTCTGTGAAAGTGGCCAGTCCCAGCTACTTCAGAGGAAAGTACAAACAAATCCAGAGTGAACAATTATAGAATCATCAGCCAATAGGCAAAGATTCTTCCTAACCCCTGAGCTTCAGCTTATGCCCTGAAGCATGAAGGTTTACCTCCATTCTATTTTCCCCATGACCTGTGGATGTTCTCATTATTCATATATATTTAATCTTTTTCTGGATTCCCAAGTGGTGTCTGTGTGCCTGGGTATTTCCCTTAAATGAAGACTCATTGCTGTAAAGTAAATACTAAAGAGTAAATACAGACTCAGGAAATATTACATTTTCAGCAGATTCACTACATGATTCTGGAGCAGAACATGTTTATTGTGACTTCTCCCAAAATGCAAATTGTCAGACCTGAAGAGAAATTTCCAGGAGTCTGGAGGTTGGTGGTGCTATGGATGCGCCTGACTCATCTTCTCCATATGTGGATCTGGAATGGAAGGTAAACACTTGGGGTCTTGAGTCAGGACTTCAGAATTTGGTACCACCTGTATAAATATTAAAAAAAATCAAAATTAATTCTGAACCCAAAGTAGTTGGAATTATTTACTTCATGTCTCTACAGAGACAGTTTTTGTTATAGTGGCTGTTATGCTAGTTTCTACAAGCCATTTATGAGTGCTGAAATATTGTTCCACCTACCCTTTTAGTCCTATCCAACAAGTGACCAACAGACTCTCTTGATGGCATATTTTTTTTTAGAATAAGCAGCATGCTATGAAGGTAAATATATTCTTCAATGTTTTCAACCATACAACATAAATCCTGGACAAGGTCAATGGTGAGTATAATTGAACAAACAGAAAATGCCTTTCTCAATCTCAGTCTTCAAGTCCAGTTCTTTAAGTTGATAAATTCTGTTCCTGTTGCAGCTGACATCCTCTTGATGAAGACTCTTTTTGAAACAGAAGCTTGCTTTTCTTTATCTGCCTTGTCAAGATTGTTTTCACTTTTACACTCATTGCTATCTGCTTCTAACTTGTCCAGGGGCTTATTGAGAAGCTGCTGTCTGTATTACCCTGGCAGACTCTATATGTTCTCTTCTCTTCCTCTATTGCTTCTTTTAATTACTGCTACTCCTGAAGCTGACTGTTTAGCCCCTATAAAACAGTTAAACTCATTTTTTCTCACTGCATTGTTTACAAAGCTGTTAGAGGAAAATTGAGACATGGTTACATTTTTCTAAAAAGTCAATTAAAAAGTACTCAAGAAAATTCAAGACATCTGGGGCCCATCTGACTTTGGTAATAAGGTTCACGAAGTAATGAATACCTGCAAGTTCTCATTACAGACATAAACATATGTATACCACAGAAGTTGGAAATAACTCCAGCACATAACTGCTGCTACTGTATGTTTAAACATTGCTGATATTAATTAATTTATACCAACACAATCACCCTAATTACCATTTTTTCACTCCAATTAAATCAGTGCATTATTACTTGATTTGTTTCCTAGCAAACCTTTCAAAGTTAATCTTAAATACTTAATGTTTAATGTTGTTTCTTTCATCTCAGAAATAAACCATTTAAACCAGGGCCACCCAGAGGATTCAGGGGGTCTGGGGCAAAGCAATTTTTGGGGCCCCTTCCATAAAAAAAGTTGCAATAATATAGAATACTATATTCTCGTGGGGGCCCCTGTGGGGCCCAGGGTCTGGGGCAAATTGCTCCACTTGCCCCCCCACCTCCCGCCGGGCAGCCTTGGTTTAAACTGCCAAACCTTGGCTTATATTGTGACTCACGTGTATATGTCCACCTCTGAAAACCCCTCTGACAGCTCTGAAAGTCATGGTAGCCTATAAGGTGCCACAAGTACTCCTGTTCTTTTTATGGTCACCTCAGTACACATCCAACCAAATTTGACTCCACCCACACGAAAGTGCTGTTGATATTTTTTGAAAGGGGCCTATAAAAATGTTTACCATAATCTGTGATAAACCGCACATACAAGGGGACAGAAAGAGTGGGGCATTGTGGAATTCATTACTTTTTTCCCCATTTAAATAAAACTCTTAAAAGGCTAATCAAGAGAGGAAGCAGAACTGGGCAAACGAACATATTGTAATGTATCTGATTAAAGTGTTTATCCCGTAATCCTGAAACCTGGCTATAGTATTGCACAAATTTTTACTTGTATAATTTAATGAAATGGGGTCTGCATAATAAGATCTTGTAAAGGACCTGGGAATATACTTCTGCAGGACATTTATTAAAAAGATCTGACACTTTGTGTAATCAGGTTCACCCCAAAGGCAAAATAATTCCTCTTTGAAAACCACAGGGATGTTATCTTTATCAGGTATGATACATCAGCATCTAGAGAAAGGATGAATTCCATCAAAGATGAGAAATGGCCACAACTTTTACTTCAGTTTGGTAGAAAAAACTGGTGAGAGGCAAGCATAGGTTTCCAGGAGCCTCTTTTAAAAATGTTGCTACCAAATAGATTTAAAGGTAGGAATGATTTTTTTTTCAACTTTCATGGAACAACTTTCTCTGGATACTGCTATATTATACATGCTAGAGATAACATCCCTGAGGTTTTCTGAAGAGGATTTTTTTTAATATAAAACAAAAATACCATTTTATTGCTACAATATTTTCCTAGGTAACCAATATAGTACACAAGCATTGAAAAGGACTAAGCATACCAGAGACAGGCCAAAATGAATATGTTCACATCCAGACACAAGAATTTAGAATATGAGGTTTAGATTTTTATCTGAAATTCACCCATCATCCAAATGAGTAACATCTTTTGAAGACAAGAAGAGATGTCTGCCTCCCCACCCCCGGCACCTCCCTCACCTTTATCTCTGACCCCTCTTCAACCCAACCATTCAACATCAGGGATCTTCAGGACCCTGACGTCTCCATTTGTTGAGGTCTTCATGGGGCAATGTCTGGCCACTTCTCCCAGTGACACTAACAGTGGGCTTCCAGATCAGGACACAACTCCCACAAATACAATGGAGTCTTCTTGGAGTGGTAGCTGGCTTGACCCTCATATGGCCAACAGGTAATGGCTCAGTTTGGTCACTGCTTCAGACTCCTCAGGTTGCAATCCTAATCTAAGCATAGTTCTCTAGAAATTTGTTTCAATGTGCTGATTTAAATTTTCATATCTTTAAAAGTATTCAGCTAATTTTTGTCTAACTTTGCTTGTTAATAGATCACGCTGAGCCCTAAAAATCAACCTAATTTGAAAAGTGCACATATTGTTATTCTTTTTGCTGAATAGGAGCAAATTTTAGAGGTTTGGTCCATTTCCAGATGGAAGAATATTTCTTCCAAGAGTAATTTATCTATCTACAATAAGTACATGAGCCCTGTTTATCAGCAGCAGCAATGGTAAAAAGCAGAAAAACTGAACATAAGCAATTGCCCTTGCAGAAACCCCATATAAGGGATGATCTGAATTGTAAAATTGCATTGTGTTAACTAACAGTGTTAAACACTCAGCACAGCCAGGGTCGGCCTGACTATCTCGGCTAACCAGAGCATGGGCTATCAGAAAAATGGCTTCACTGGGACTTGATTATTGTCAAGTTTGTGTGAGACCTTCCCTCTGTGATGGAGAGCAGCTAAACAAAGTAAAAATAAATGCCTAGATCCCCCACTAAAGTAATGCATGTTTTCTTAGTAATGAGAAGTCTGCCAAATCTTGGACCATGGTTTTTTTCCAAGTAAGACCTGTGAGGGCAGGCTAGACAGGGTGTTGAAAGCAAGAAGGAGAGAAACCCAGAGTCAGAGAAGCAAGCTGCTTTCTAGCTACAGGACAAGATACAGCAGTGTCTTTGGGCTATTCTACAATAGAGAAGTTCATCATGTTTAGTTGGGAATTGGACCTGCTTTGAGCAGGGGGTTGGACTAGATGACCTCCTGAGGTCCCTTCCAACCCTGATATCTTATGATTCTATGTTAGAACACACAATAACTATCAGTGTTAAACACAGCTGTGCACTCAGTGTACAGAGGAAGTGTCATGTTTAGCATTGTCTCGCAATCATGGTTAACCCTAGGGTCCATTATAATCAATCCCCAGAAGACTTTTTTTTCTTGGTAGTCTACCCTAGCTGACTTGATATACTAGCCCTTACCCACACTGAGTTAGTAAATCTGCATCTTATATAGAGATGGGCCTTTATGAGGCACACAGGGTTTTGTCCTTAATTTCCTTTGGCAATACTGAGATAAGTGTTGCTCATCAGCTTTCACTTCATAGTCCTGAAGTTAGAATTTGTGTGTGAGACCCCTGCAGGGGTTGAAGTATGTTTACAGGAAGATTTTGTAGAAATCTATCCCATGCCTATCAGGTTCCAGAGTTTTGGAACCAGGGGCTTTTGTTGAGGCCACAGCCTCCTGGGCTTTGACTGGGATGGAAGGGGGCAAAGTAGCAGCCTTCCCCGGTCCCTGTTACTCCTGGATGCACTGCCTTGGTGTTAATTACAGGGGCCACCAGCAGGGTTGGGTCCTGCCCCCCTCTGGAGACACCTGTGGCACAATGTGGGAGGACCAGGCAGCCAGTGAGTTCCAACCTTCCCAGGGGCAGTGGGGCTCAGGCTTTGGGCTTCAGCCCTGGGTGGCAGGCTCAGGCTGAGGGGCTTCAGGCTCGATTTCTGGGCTGCAGCGGCGCAGTGGCAGGCCCCAGGCTCTGGACGCAGGGCTTTAGGCTCTGGCTGCGGGGCCCCCCACTGCCTCTCTCGATTCCCCAATCCAGGGATTAATTTGTCCCCCGGCTTGGCAGGGCTAAGTAAGTCTGCTGTGAAAAGTGATACCTGTATGTGTGTTAATATGACTTTTCACAGCAGACTTATTAGCTAGCAATAAATAAATTATAATGATTTGGACATGGATATGTGCATATTTATTTGTTTTTTTCTAAAGCTAATTAGGAAAAGAGCGTGAGAGCAGCCACCAGCAAGAGTTGGTGGCTGCACTCTGAGGCCACCAAAAAATTTCTCCTGAGAACCCCTGTAAGGTATTTAATAGTATCATCTAGTTCCTTTGTTTCCAGTGATACTATGAGAGTTTCCAAGTGATTTCCAGTGAGGTTTGTTTGGATCTTATCAGAAAATTCTGTAATTTGATTGCCTGAAACCTCACATTCTTTCACCTTGCTTTTAAATATCCCTATAATGATTATTAAAGGCTATAGTTAATTTTTCTGGTTTGTTAATTATTTTATTCTGTGTTGGTTCAGAAATTTGGGGTATTGTTGCTTTAGCAGATTGCTGTTTACTCAGTTGGAAAGCTAGCAGTCTATTTAATCTAAACTCATGCCCATAACAGTACTTTAATTCTCCCTTTATCACTAGTTTAATTTTACATTTAATGTGTTAGTTAATTCTGTCTTCTTGTGTTGCAGAGATTTTAACAACTTCTTCTGGCTGAGTCTCTTTGAGTTTTATTTCTAAGTGTGCAGGTATGGTGTGGCGGGATTTAAACTTTTTCTGACCATTGTTTTCTCTTGACTGAAGTGAAGGCAATTATTTTGCCCTGAGGACTATTTTAAGGTTTCCCACAGCATTACCAGTGATATATCTCCATTGTTATTAATTTGCAGGAAATCTTTTTATTCCCATCTCTATGACATGTTTGAAAGGTGAATCTCGTAAAAGAGAGTTGCTAAGCTGCCGTGAGCTAGTGTATGGTCAAGAGGCTGCTTGCAGTGATAGCAGGACGGGGGAGTGATATGACAGAAATGAGGGGAGGATTTTACATTCTTCAATTTCTAATAAAGTAAGTGTGCTCTAGGAATGAGAAAGAGGGCTATTTTGGAGTGAACTTTGTATACATTAGAATAGCAAGTATAATCCATAGGTCTGATATTGCTGTCGCCCTAGGCATCTGCCAGGCCTAGCGTGTTTATTAACTGGTTGTATTACTTTCAGGCTTTTCTTTGTTGTGTTTGGAGCTCAGTTAAAATCCCTCACCCAACTGACTTTCGACAGTGGTCTTTTTAGTAGATGTCTCACTGTCCTTATTCTGGATATGTTAACCCTTCTAATGGAGGAGGAAGATAATGTTGTTCAAAGTCAGATCTTGGCCCATTAGTAGAGTATTTTGGAGTGGCTGCACACTCCATATTAGACATGGACTCCAACTACAAAATTAAGATTTGGATTTTAAAACTCCCAAAGAGAAATAGCATGTCAGGGTGCACTTGATGTATGGCTGATGTATGTATCACTTGATGTATTGATTCAAGCAGTGCTGCAGCATTTTCCACATAGCAAACAGATAAAAACATCAAGAATAATCTGAGGGTTAATAAAGGAGAATTTCAAATCAGGGGGGTTAATTGGGCCAATTATAGACCCAAGTTGAGGGTTTTGGGATGTGGGATGATTTGTTTCAAACCTTTAGTACACATGGTGGAAATGGAGGTAGCAACAGAATTCTGTTTGCCACCATTGTAGCTGTTCATTCATTTAAAAAAGCATGGAAATTAGTACTGCTAGGGTGGTAGAGTTACATGAAGGAAGTGCCTGAGTCCCCCTTCTCCCTGCTGAATACTGTGAAAATCATAACTGAATTCAGGAAATTATCTGGCATCAAGTACATTTGTCTGGTTATGCCTCAGTAAGTGGAATTAAGGCTTCATGTGTAGGTCCTGTTTTATGATGTGTGAAAATGGTTCAATAGACATTTATTCAGTTTTTTTCTTTTAAAGCATCACCTTTCTCCCTGCTCATCATTGTGGTTATAAATTGAGTTAGTTTTATATTTCCGATTTTCTTGGGCATCTTGGTGAGCTCAGTGCAAGTATATCATACTAAGGCCTTTCAAGATGGTGTGCTCTGTCTGTGTCTGGCATAGGTATGCTTTCTGTGGAAGTCTTTTATGAACACTAAGTCCTTGCTTCTGCTCTCCATTTGTCTCTGCTTGCACTCCTTATGACAGTTATGTTTTCTGAGGAAATGGTGAGAGCATTGAGAAATCCTTTTTTTCAGGTTTCAGAGTAGCAGCCGTGTTAGTCTGTATCTGCAAAACGAACAGGAGTACTTGTGGCACCTTAGAGACTAACACATTTATTTGAGCATAAGCTTTAGTGGGCTACAGCCCACTCCATCAGATGCATAGAATGGAACATATAGTAAGGATATATAGATATAGATATATACACATACAGAGAACATGAAAAGGTGGGAGTTGCCCTACCAACTCTAAGAGGCTAATTAATTAAGATAAGCAATTATCAGCAGGAGAAAAAAAAAACTTTTGTAGTTATAATAAAGATGGCCCATTTCAGACAGTTTGACAAGAAGATGTGAACTTCTTGTCAAACTGAATTTAACATGGGGAAATAGATTCAATGTGTGTAATGGCTCAGCTATTCCCAGTCTCTATTCAAGCCTAAATTGATGGTATCTAGTTTTCATATTAATTCATATTCAGCAATTTCTTGTTGGAGTCTGTTTTTGAAGCTTTTCTGTTGCAAGATTGACACCTTTAAGTCTGTTACTGAGTGACCAGAGAGGCTAAAGTGTTCTCCTACTGGTTTTTGAATGTTATGATTCTTGATGTCAGATTTGTGTCTCTTTATTCTTTTGCGTAGAGACTGTCCGGTTTGGCCAATGTACATGGCAGAGGGGCATTGCTGGCACATGATGGCATATATCACATTGGTAGATGTGCAGGTGAACAAGCCCCTGATGGCGTGGCTGATGTGATTAGGTCCTATGATGATGATACTTGAATAGATATGTGGATAGAGTTGGCATCGGGCTTTGTTGCAAGGATAGGTTAGTGTGGTCTGTGGTGAGTATTTGCTTCAGGTTGGGGGCTGTCTGTAAGTGAGGACAGGTCTGTCTCCCACGACCTGTGAGAGTGATGGATCATCTTTCAGGATAGGTTGTAGATCTTTAATGATGAACTGCAGAGGTTTTAGTTGGGGGCTGAAGGTGACTGCTAGTGGCATTCTGTTATTTTCTTTGTTGGGCCTATTCTGTAGTAGGTGACTTCTGGGTACTCTTTTGGCTCTGCCAATCTGTCTGTTCACTACAGCAGGTGGGTATTGTAGTTTTAAGAATGCTTGATAGAGATCGTGTAGGTGCTTGTCTCTGTCTGAGGGATTGGAGCAAATGTGATTGTACCTTAGAGCTTGGCTGTAGACAATGGATCGTATGGTGTGTCCTGGATGGAAGCTGGAGACATGTAGGTAAGTATAGCAGTCAGTAAGTTTCAGGTGTAGAGTGATATTTATGTGACCATCGCTTATTAGCACAGTAGTGTCCAGGAAATGGACAGCTTGTGTGGATTGGTCCAGGCTGAGGTTGATGGTGGGATGGAAATTGTTGAAATCATGGTGGAATTCATCAAGGGCTTCTTTTCCATGAGTCCAGATGATGAAGATGTCCTCAATGTAGTGCAAGTAGAGTAGGGGCATTAGGGGACGAGAGCTAAGGAAGCGTTGTTCTAAGTCAGCCATAAAAATGTTGGGATACTGTGGGGCCATGCGGGTACCCATAGCAGTGCCGCTGTCTTGAAGGTATATATTGTCCCCAAATGGTAAATAGTTGTGGGTGAGGACAAAGTCACAAAGCTCAGCCACCAGGTTTGCCGTGACATTATCAGGGATACTGTTCCTGATGGCTTGTAGTCCATCTTTGTGTCGAATGTTGGTGTAGAGGGCTTCTACATTCATATGGCCAGGATGGTGTTTTCTGGAAGATTGCTGATGCTATTTTTTTCAATAGCAATTAGGTTCCCAACATAGTTCAATATAACCTTCTGTGTGAAGGACCTGATCCAAAGGCCACTGAAGTAAACAGAAAACTTTCTGTTGACTTCAGTGGACTTAGGACCTAATTCTTCCATGAAGTCCATTGAATGCAATAATTTCTGAGTTTCTAGAGCAAGCCTTCTTTTGGAAAAATGAAATGACAAAGATGTTATGTCTTCAAAAGTGAAATGAGTCATTTTTTTAACCACATCTCTCAAACAGCTGGTTTAAGACACATCAAATTTTGCATAATAATTCTTCACTTATAGGAGACCAATTATGTAAAATTACAGGCAGAAAGGAAACTTATTTTTGGAACTGAGCGGATGAGTCACAAGTGTCTTTATAATGGAAAGTTTCTTATAATCTTAACTGTGGAGCAGCTACCCCATCTCCAAAATGTACAGTATGCAGTGTATCAAACAGACTTTTCACAAGAGTATAAGCATGTTTTTTTTTTTTCATTTTCATTGTTGATTTTTCAGGTATACTTAAAGCTTCCCTCTTTAGAAAAAAAATGTTTCTGAGTAAAGAGAAAATAATGACATGCGATTTTATATAAAATTGCCTGGCTAATTCATCTAAAAGTAGAGAGCAACAAATGTCTGTGTATAGTTTCAGTGAATGACCCATATTTTGGCAACATTAATTTACAATAAAGTTTTTTTTTATAGTAGATTGTGGGAAGGGAAGGATAATAAGCTAAATAATTTGCTTATACTCCCAAACTCAACTACTATTAATTTGCAAGTAGTAATTGAATCTAACATCATGGAGTTCCATTTCTTAATCTTGCAGTTACAGGAGGGTGAGACTAATCAGTTTCAACATAACCAACACAATTTATAAAATCATCATCATGCAAAATTCTCTTATTGAGATTAGTCCTTACCAAAACACTTTGAATATCAATGTCTGTATTACACAATAAAGATTAGAAAGGTGTGAGTTAACACACATTGAAAGGACAAGAATAAATGATAAAGAGTATTTGGTAGATTCAAAGAAGCTGAATACATCTGGCATTATTCATATCATATTAATGGACTTAGTGAGCTTAGTGCACTGGAACAGAGAAAGATGGTTTTAAGCTACTTTTCCACAGTCGTCTTCCTGATCCTGGGTACAGTTTAGCTCTCTGCAAAATATAGAGCAATGATAGCTAGATAATTTAATAAATAGGCAATCAGCCCAACTCTAAGAAAATTATCATGATAATAAATAAGTTTAAACCATAATACTTGATAGTCACAACTTCTCTTAAAGTCACATTTGCCATTTACCCATTCAAAGCATCTAAAAAGAAGTAGCAGGTAACAAGACCATCTTTTACTAGTTGCGTGACTTACATTTGAAAACTTAGATTTTTTTTTTTTTACTGTAACACACCATCTGGTATTAATGTAGTCAGCAGAAATCATGATAAGTATGGCATAGCTTTGCAGTTAGTATTCCCACATGTACCAATTGGAAGGTCAATGTATCTGTGTGCTTTCTTTTTCTGTGGATTTTGATCTTAACTTACAGTTTGTAAAGATTAAGGAAACAGGAAAGTCTACAACAGGAGTGATTTAAGCAGCAATTTCTGAGGGTGATTTAGGCAGCAATAGAATGACTGGTAGTAAAGGCAGATTCTGGTGTCCACCTCTTGATCCCCTACAATATTGCACAATATAAAAAAGGACAAATATGAATGAAAGGTTTTCCTGTCCAAGTGTGGAAGGTGCTTACTGTTCATTATTGTTCTTATATTTAGCTATCAGAACAGAAATGACATAAAATAGATTACTTAAGACCATAAGAATGGTCCTACTGGGTCAGACCGAAGGTCCATCTAACCCAGTATCCTGTCTTCCGACAGTGGCTAATAATAAAGTCACCCAAAACAACAAAAAGAAATAATTGTGAATGATCTAAAACACCTAATAGTGAAGCTAGGAAGTTTTCATTTTCTTATGTTATCATCATCACCCAACATAATACATTAAAAGTGAAAATGCTCTCCTATGGCTGCAGCAACAACTGACAGCATCTGACCAATAACTGATTATTAATGATTACTAGCATAAAATGACCAGCAATCCTAATTCAAATAGCATGGAACATTTTCCCATTACTCACAGACATTTGAGTCAAGGCCAGACTGTTTCCATGTGGCTCACCACACAATAACAAGAGCATTCAGGAAATGTAACCATTCGAGTAAAAGAGCTGTCATGGAAAACAATATGCTCTTTTAGAACAACTAGCACAACAGGATCTTGAACAGCAGTCATAGCACTATTTGCATTAGTGTTAGTGGCCTCACAGCAGTTCTTTGACTCTAGAAACCTTAGACTTGGAGTAGGTTTCAACTTATTGTTGCTACATTAGTCCCTGAACATAACGATTAAGCGTTTCCTGTAAAGGTATACTGTTATCAATGAGTGCATATAAATACAAGCAGTCTGTATCACTGCAGATCAGAAAAGTCAAAGTGAGTCTATCTAGCCTCTGAATATTTAAATTGCCTGAAAACAAGTGTATCATCTTAATGAATATTGAAAATGGAAGAAGTCTTTGCTTGACATGTGAGATTCAGACTGTAACTGAAAACTGAATATAGTCCATTATAGAGCATTTAAAAGTTAACCTTGCAAGATTTACTACTGCATATGAGTACAGTACTGTAATGAAAATACTGCTGCTAATGAATCAGAGAATGACTAAGTAGTCTGTCGCTTTACAGCAAAGCCATCTTTTAATAACATAATCTGAACTCTTTGAACCTTAGTCTGCACTCGTTACTCAACCAAAAGGAAACAAAGTTAATAAGAGTTTTACCTGAGTAAAGGATTGAAGGGTCAGGCCACTACTCATTTTTATGGAATTGGTTAGAAAAACAACTTTATATGGCCAGGTCAAGGAAATCATAACAGCTCTTCTACAAGCCATGAAACTTAATTAAGAATATTTTTTCTCTTGTACATGCATTTTCCCTGAATATTGCTATTGAGCTCCAGAACACTGTCTCTAAAGTAAATTGTCTGATTTCACCATGTTATTTGGCATTAAAAAGCACAGCAGTCACATGCCAAGAATTGTCAAAATGATGTCAAACCGTATGTCTCAGTGTTTGTTATACTTAAGAACAGTGCATGTATTTTTTAAAGCCGGGTTATTTTTGTGTGCCCTTCCATAAATGTTTCAGAAAGTCAAGATCTTTCCAGCTTCTCCTGTCCATTCTAATAAATTTAAAGTAAAACATATTTTAATATGAATCACACAAGAAAATGCTTTCTAGCAATCTCGTATATGTCTCAAAGGAATGGGTGAACTGTTTCAGTTAAAATAAGAACTAAGCACAAATCTTCAGTAATCCCTTCAACCAAATATGAATCAACCTGAATATTGAATTGGGAAGATAGGAAGTATCTCAGAAGAGTCTCTACTTCACTTTCCACATGTTCTTCCAGCTAGTACAATGGGCCTCCTGTTCCCTCCCAAAACCTCTGGATTAGATATTATTGAATCCAAATTTTGCAAGCAATATACTTTGCCTCAGGGTGCAGAGAATTTGAAGTTAGCACTAGTGAGGCCTACCAGACACAGTGATGAATGCAATACATCTTTGGTGAGGAGGAGAAAGCTTGATGTTTCCCCCAAGAAGAGGAACTTGTGGAAAGGGAGGAAAATCTTGAAATAGAAGATACCAGAGGAGAGAAGAGCACTTCAACTTTCCCTGCCAATCTCACCGTAAAGAACTATGTGCTTCAGAGGCACTACATTTTGTACAGTATTTCTATGAACATGTGCACTATGTTTTAATCTAAAATATTTGCTATATCCATATACAAATGAAAGGAGAATTGGTTAATTGTCTTGGCTGCTGTTTGCAAGATTATTTCCTGGCTATGATTATTGCCTGTGACACACATGCCCTTGTCTTGTCTCTGGACAAAGAATTTTCTTTTCATTACTACATCAATCTCAGGATGTAATTGGGGGAAAACATTCTAAAATAGGCAGAGGTTTAAAAATTAAACAGTTTTATATAGACAAATAATAATTATACAGGATTCCCACTCATCAGCTCAGCAGCAATGATGGGGCTGAAATAAGTCTTTTTTTTACCATTTTCTGTCTTGTACCAGCTTCATGGCATCATTCATCTTTAAACCTTTCTGTTCTAAGTTATTCTTCACACCATGTCTAGTTCCTTGCACTATGGTATGTATTGCCATGTATGGTATGCTTTCGAGGTCTATTCTTGACACAGGTCCAAATCACCACAGTCTTCTTTCTTGAATCTTCTGTAACAGAATTATGTCTTGCCCTAGCTGTTTTATTCACAGGCACATGCCGTGAAGTAGATAAAGAAGAAAAGGATTAAAACAACTAATTAAAAAGCTGATTTCTGCAACCCTTATGTCCTTCACTCATTCCTCTTCCGCTGTTTGTTGCACCAATGTGTTGTGTCTTGTCTTTTATTAGGCTCCACTCCTATTTCCATTCTAATCCAAGGACTCTGTATGGGTGCAAGTCTGCCCTAGCACATCACATTGCCCTAAACTGTAGGATATTTGGGGCAGGAACAATGTTTACTTACCTGTTTCACAGAGCTTACCAAAATGAGGTTCTGATCTTGACTTGGGCCTCTGGATGCTACTTCAATATAGAGTGAAGATATTCAAATCATACTATATGTAGCTTAATATTAATATTACGCTGTATATCTTTTTAAAGAGACTTGATTCGATTATTAGGAAAATGAGCTTTTACACCTGCATTTTTATTTCTCTAGACTATATAAAAGTGCCTAATGCTAACTATTCCAGTGATTATATAGCATCTTATTATCCATATTCTTGGTGCAGAGGAAGTGGTCAGCAGTATAGTATGTTCCATTTCCCTATGTCATCCAAAAGCAATTACTTGCCAGTACAACTTTTTAATTAAAACGTGCCAGATATTTTGAAAGCTACCTCCCTGGCCTCCTTGGCATTGGTTACTAATACAGGATAATATTCCTATAAACAATGAAAAAGGAGAGATCCAGGAATCTGCAATCACTCAATAGGTTCCAGTTACTGAGGTTGCCCTACATGTTCTCAAATATCCATCATAGCAACTGTATGTCAGAAGAGATGCTACTGTTTCTAATGGCCAATGACCAGTGAAGTATCTGATGCTGAACTGTGTAGTGTTAATGCTGTTTATCACCTAGGGTAAAAAAAATGATTGCCCGGGGCCCATTTTGCCTTCAATTGCTTTTTTCATCATCACATAATAAGCTGTTAAAAGAAGAAATACTCTAGAATTAGCAGTAGTTGTTATGTAGAAAGGGAATTTTCTTTTCACTGCTTTCAAATTCTCTTTTGTTTTGATGCTGAGGTAAGATTACTTTGGAGTTAAACAGACACGTGTAGAGCAACATTTGGTGCCTCTGTGCACCTAACTTGCCTTGTTTAATTTGATCATGTAAATGAAATGGCTAACCTTTTTCTAATATGACTGTTTCTCCCAGTTATAGTTTTTTTTTAAATAAGATCTCACTTCTTATAACTATTCTTTTCCTTATATAAGCACTGATACTCAGTGGTGTGACTAGGGGGCAGCGAGAAGCCACAATAAGATAATGGGGGAGCATGAGGCAGGATTGTGCCCCTGAAAGGCAAAGGGAGTGTGACAGTGCTCCACTATCCAATAAGGAGCTGCAGCTTGTCTTCCTAGCTGATAAGAGAAGTGGCCTTCCAGCCTCCACAGCTTTGGCAGCTCTAAACCTTCTCCTTTTCTGTGACTGCTCACTATCAGTATGTCTCTAACACTTCTGGATGTCTTCTTGAACTGGCCAAACTGAACTCTTGTTCTTCCCTCTGAAATCCTTTCTACTCTTTCAATTCACTGATACTGTTGACCTCACCATGACACTTCCTGTCACCTATGTCCTTAACCAGGGTATTTGTGACTTCTTCCTCTCTCTTACCCTACCCATCCAAGTATTGTCCAAAGCTTGCTGCTTCTTTCACAATAACTATTTCCAATATATGCCAATGCAGCTAAGATTTTCAGTGAAGCCTTCATCAGTTCTGATCTTGATTATTGTAACTTCCATGTTTCTACATTCTTTAATACCCTCCTCCAGCCACAATCCTACTATTCCTTTCTTGCCCTTAAATCTTCTCATGTTATGCCCCCGCCCACCCCCACTGCCTTTTCTGCTCTGCTAACAATGTCAGACATATCTGTTTGTTTGCAGTTGCCTTTTATAAAGGTCATTCTGGGGAAAGGAGACTCACACCCTTTTCTCCTCCTGTGTACCTACATTAAGGCTAGCCATGATCTAAGCTGTTTATCTTCCCTCCAAACCTTAGCACATCACTTGTCATCTGGGACTGGAATTGTCTCCTGCTACGTGTTTGTACTTTGCCTGGCACTATGGAGTTTGGATCCTGAAGGGAGTCCTGGATGCTACAGAAGTACAAATTAAAAAAATAAAGTAAAAGGCATGCACAAAGGGAGCTCTCCCTGCTCTCCTCTAAGGCAATTGTATCTCAAGGGAGAAGGCGCTCATACCCTTCACACAAAACAACCACACATGAAGTGTTTTGGATTAGCTATAAGGACAAATTCTGCTCTCAATTACACCCACAAATAAAAAAAATGAATCTGACTACTTTATGCTTTGAATAAATCAAATGATGATTCTTAATATCGATACAAATAACTGTTTCTCTAAGCTTTGTTATCTAAGTGGCATGCATGGGATAATCAAATTACAGCAGTTCTCCCTCACAATGATATGTTTGCATTTTTTTTGAGAGTGACATACAGCCTAAACTTTTAGTTTGTGGTATTAAGTTGTTTTCTAGATTTATAGGTTTTGTTCATAAATGTCATCAGAAATATTTATAATCAGGAAAAATTAAGAGAAAACATAATTTGAATTGAGTTCCTCTACAAATTAAGCATGTTTGCTTTTGCTGTTATGTACAGCACATTACCAGACATATGGTATTGTTATATGAACCATATGTCTTCATCGACTGAGGAGCATATGGTAAGAGTTTAAAATAAGTAACATCCTAAAAATATGAGGGATTTTAAAACTATAATATTTCTAACAAATATTTTTTGTAAAAAAAATAGGTGTTTGTCACAACATCCTTGGCAAAATTTTCTCCTCCCACCCTATGCTGTTGTGCAGTGTGCTGAGGATCAGTTATTTGGCTGCTTTCTCCCTGCTATACCAGAAGCAGCTGAAATTCATTTGTTTTGTAGCTGAAGAACATTGGGATTCTTCACATTCGAAGATGCTGAAGTATTGTAATTACCTGAGTATAGTGAATGTGTACCATTACCGTTTTACATTACCATTACTGAATTGAATTAAAATTACTTTGTTGGGTGTCACAGACCCTACACTTCTTAACACTGCCCTTCTTGTGGACAAATAGGAAAGGCAGGATTATAGAGTAATCTAACAGAGATTTGCCTTTAACTTCAATGGTAAAGATCCATTATTTGGGGAGGAGGAGGAGCATAAAGAAAAAAAAAGCACAAGCCTTTTTCCCTCTTTGTAGGTCACTATTATGATGAAAATCACAATTCTATTCAGATTTATATAATATGCTCATCACCACGATATCTATTCAAGTATTTTCTATTACTTTTACTATTTCTAGTTATATATACAGATATAGGATCTGTTTTGCTGTGATTGGGTTAGCCTAGTTCATAATTTATGATCATTTAAATTCCCTCACCCTTTTTCAAGCGATAGATGGTTATAATGCACAAAACAGAGAAACAGTATCTTGCCATATAGCCTAATTAGCTACCTGCCCTTTTTGATCCTTTTAGAAAATAAGCACTTAACTTCAGTGCTAATATGTAATTGTGTTGCCCCAACTTCTGCATAACATACAAACAAAGAGTTTGCCAGTCTTTTCACTATCTTTTTCATATGCAAGATACCGGAGTACCACTGTAATAAAAAGAAAATATTGAAAAATTTGGTTTGCTCTTAAACGGGAGAAGCTTGGACCAGAATGAAAAGTTGTAACAGCGTACAAAAGTACTAGAAAAAGACTGATTCTTCTGAAATCTGTGTGTAATTATATGTAAGGATGACCAACTATTTTTATGTACCTTGTTTTCATTTATTTTTGGTTGTCAAAGACATATATTTCTGATTCCTAATGTTCAAGGCTTATCCAACCCTTTGTCTCTCTTTTCCCACATTTCAACTAATTTTTTTCTCTGTTCTCCAAATCCATCCCTCCGTTTCCCTGACTCTAAAATGTCTTCAAGTTTTGTCAAAGTTTGGGTTGAAACTTGGGATAATTCTTTATATCTGTAATGATTTGCCCATCTTCAATTGCTTCTGTCATTTCTCTACTCAACTTCACCGCTTCAATGTATTATTTAGCTCAAGTCAAATACTTTAAAGAATGTTGCTAGAGTGGTGACTAAAGGAAAGGCCCAATCCAAAGCCCATTCAAGTCAATGAGAAACTTTTCATTTACTTCAGTGGGCCATGGACCAGGTCTTAAATATGTATTTTGTCTGGGTAAAGATGTCCAAATTTGGCATAAAGGTTTTTGATTTTTTAAGAGGAGCATAACACAATATTTTTCCTAAACTAACTTATTGTAACTATAAAGGGCACATATATTTATGTTGCATTTGAAATAAAATTTTGTAAGCTTTTCTTCCTTCTTAGTAGACCTGAAGGAAGAAACTGAGTAGAATTAAGAGACAGTTTACTAGCAAAATCTTGATTTGAACTTCAGAAGTTTCCAAGAGTTGCTCTTGATTTGTACAAATAAAAAAAGAAATGTTGTCAGAAACCTAATAAGAAAATGGTTAAACGTCTTAATCCTAATTTCCAGACAAACATGTACTAATACATAATTGTAGGAACGGTTTTGACGTTTTAGCATTTTTTCATTAGTACAAATAGCATTTGAGGCAATGAAAGTGTCAGTTCAGAACTCTGGGTACAACATAAAAGTGAGAGAATGCTCCTTCCATATTCATATGTTCAGTTGCTGTGTCTATTTACATAATGATCCAGTGACAAGCACCACATTATGACTGCACTTGCAATTGCAAACACAACACTGCCATGATGAATATTGATGAATGACAATGAAGTGAAGGTAGCTTATGTGTCATCTGGCAGAGATAAACATGGAAGGCTGACTTTGTGGAGAGGGTATTTTGGGCAAAGGCATCATGATTTTTTCTTACAATACAAGTTAGTCAAAAGGAACTTAGCTTCCTATCTGGTTAGATGAATACTTGTATGGGTATCCCACGTCATGCTTTGCCAACAACAACTTGAGAGGGGAAAAAAACCAGCATATATGGCCATAAAAGCCTTGATTGACTTAGCAAGGTAGGCTATAGATAGGTTTCTTTCATTGTGTTTTTCAGAAAATAGCTTGCTTTAAAATGTTAAGTGTGATGCATTGCCCTATGCTGTGTTATGGCAGGTTGCATCTGATCAGTCACACTGGATTACATTACACATCAGAGTGAGTGTTATCATTCCAGTCACATCCCATTAGAAAATGACATATCATGTTGGAAATTGGAAAGGGGGAAAAAAGCAGGTTTTAGAGGTTACAGTAAAGGGAGCTTAAGTGTCGAATCAGACTGCATTTTTTATTTGCAGGGCAGATATCACCATAAGCCCCTTAGCCTTAACCACCTGCAGACTTACGAGTCCATAAAGGCCCACCCCAAGCCAGACAGGGGGAGGGATAGCTCAGTGGTTTGAGCATTGGCTTGCTAAACCCAGGGTTGTGAGTTCAGTCCTTGAGGACGCCACTTAGGGATCTGGGGCAAAAATTGGTCCTGCTAGTGAAGGCAGGGGGCTGGACTTGATGACCTTTCAAGGTCCCTTCCAGTTCTAGGAGATTGGTGTATCTCCAATTATTACCAGATATATCTGGGAGAAAACCATCCAAAAATCTTGAAGTCATATTTGGAAAGAATCAGGGCATTTACCATAAGAGAGAGAATTTTTCCTTTAACTCCTTCTCTGCCCCTCTTAGACTTATTGAGGATCATAGGGAACTGTTGTACAGTTTACATGGGATTGGTTACAATTTCTAATGGCTCCCTCACTAATACACACAGACACTGCTGTCAGCACAGAAATATTGCTTTCTTCACAGAATTTATTCTTCACTCCCCAAAACCAGCCACAAGTAGCGCAGACTAAAGCATTCTCCTAGAACTGAGAAAGTTGCTCCCAGTTTCCTCTTAACTTCTGCTGGTCAGGGAGCAAAATGTATACATCATCTTGAAATTTGGATCCTGCCATAGAAATACAATACACTAACAGCTGATCACCATGTCAGGGAATTTTTATCTAGGATAATTCATAACTCACCCACACTCTCCTCAGTCAGATCTATTATATTTTCTTTGCGTAAAAGGAAAAGCATGTTTTTTTCCAGTCCATATTCCTAAAGTTAAGGAAACCAAACAGGTCAGATACAAAATTTCCATAAAAAAAGAGATAGAAAGCCAAGTGTGACTCCCGGTAAAATCTTGTGTACCCCCCAGGGAGTGCATGTACTCATAAATGCTGTGGACTGGGCACAGAAGGGGACCTGGAACACACACTCACCAGTGGGTTACACTTGCACAGGCCTGCTCCACATCAAGCAGACAGGCTGGCCAATGCTTTACATTTAAAGATGTAGTATACTGAAAACAGAATCACAGTCACTTTATACATCACCAGCTCTTCCTGAAAATACATTTTTTTCAGAGATAATCTTTAAAAGAAAGTTATTTCTGTTGTATATTTATTCCATAGAAATCTGCCCTATAGACCTATGAGTTTTCCCCTCCTCTGACCTTTAGTAAAATGACCTTTAGGCTTAGCCTAAGGGGTTCAGCATTTTCCTGCACCAGTCACACCAGTCATCTCCTCTGCATCACTCTCTGATTCCCTTTGCTGTAGAAATTAACATTTTTCTAAGGTTTATTTGGATTTGGTCAGAGTACTGTAGAATTGTGGCCAGGTTTATGCAGATCATAGTCTCTCTTTCTTCTGGATAGGTTGAGGCCTATTCTAGGTCATGCCTGGGAGACAGATGATGTTCCCTGGAGTGGGAAGAAACCACTGAAGGTCTGGTGCCATGAATTGGATGTGTGAAGTGTCATTGTCTGAAAAAAATGGAGCATCAACATGAGCCTTGGCTGGACCTGCCTTCCCCTGCTACTACTGGGAAGCTTACTCACCTCCCATCACTGGCTATGTCTCAAATAACTGCTGAAGTGTTTTCTGCATTGATAATGGCAGCTGCTATTTCAATCAGTTACAGAAACGCTGTGCTTAGGATATGCAAACCACCTTCTTTCTATGATGCACATCTTAGTCAATATCTGATCCCAGGTTTAGGTGTTCTATAATATTTTAGAGTTTGGCCTTCTCTTTGCAGAAAAATTAGCCAAAGAACAAGCATTGTCTTTAATGCCTGCACCTAAGTCAGAAATATGGAGAAAAATAATTAAATAATTGCAAAAGACATCATCAAAACTGGGTTAATTTTACTCTGAAAGACCTCGTAACAACCAAGAGCCAGGCAAGTTTATTTTACAGTGGATCCCAGAAAATAGCATGGCTTTAATTTCTAAGTGTGATGCATTGCCCTGTGCTGTGTTATGGCAGGTTAGATCTAATCAGTCACACTGGATTACATTGCACATTAGAGTAAGTGTTCTGATTCCAGTCACATCACATTAGAAGACAACATATCATGTTGGCAATTTGAATTCAAGTCTTTTGAAGGGTAATTTGCAAGTGCAGGATTAAAATACCCATCCTAGTCAAAGGTCAATATGTACACTTCAAATATCTGTTGTAGCATTTGGCACATTTCCACTTCAGACATTTCAAATTGGGTTGATGTAGCCAGGTGCAATATAACTGAAGGTGAGACCTAAGCTAGGTGTCAAGATTTCATAGGACACTGATATATTAAAATTGTATCTAAACTAAAGCCAAGAAATATGTACAGCACACATAAAAACATATAACTGATTGCCTAAAAGCACACACTGGTGTGTGGAAAATGTGTTATCTCCCAGAAATGGCAAATAGCGTGCACGTGTGCAGGAATCCGTTTCATGAACATAATTGTGTGCCTTACATGCACCACAATCTGTTCTCATGTGTGCATAGAGGCACAGTGTATATCTTATTGTCCTAATTCAGGTATCAGTTTTAGAAATGTGCCCCATTATGTGTCTAACAGTGAGTTAGACATGCACACTTTAGAGATTATGGGTGAGAGGCACCAAACAGAATGCACAGTCCAGGGGCAGGGTGTTATTGTGGCTTTAAACCACATTTGCACCCTCCTGATCCTGGCCTCTGGAATTATTTAGACAGTCCTGGGAGCCCATTTAAGTTCCAGCAACCACTCATCACCTCCTTATGGGCTGCAGCACATAGATCTGTGTGCTGCAGCCCCATCTCCTGCCTCTGGCATGCCCTCTATGTCAAGGCTTGTAACTTCCTCAGTTCTTGCCCCAGGACAGTTCTCCCTCCACCGGATCCAGCACTTTTACCCGGCTTAAAGGGGCAACAGTAGAGGTGAGGATCTCATCCTTTGAATTTTGTCAACTTTTTTAAGTATCACTAATGTATTTAAGGCTTTCAGGAAGTTCACCTTGAGCAAATTAAGTCTCCAATTCTGTGAGCTGCTGCACAGGTGGATCCTTCTGTAGTCTCAATAAAGTAACAAGGCCTTGCATGGGTTGCAGAATCATGTCTTTAAACAACACATTTGGGGTTTTAGGTTGGGGGGGCGGAGGAATCACCTGAAAATCTCTTTATGAATGTCAGTAAAATTCATTCATTCAGCCTCTGCAGCAAGTATTATAGCTCTTCATAATAGCTACAGCCTCATAGAGCTATAACAACTCTAACGTTTTGAAAACGTAAAGAAAAGAAAGGATACATAGGGCCAGATCCTCAGCTGGTGTAATTTGACACAGTTCCATTAAAGTCTATGTAGCTAAACCCATTTATACTAGCTGGCCCAAAGTTTCCACTTAAGATTTTGGCTTCATACAAGTGCTGTTTTATTATTCATTTTCATTATTAAGTAGCACAAGCTGCGAAAGGAATTTGTTACTCTGGAAAGGGATTGCTTTGAGATTAGAATCTCTCTCTTTTTTGTACTCTCCTACTACACCTTTCCAATTGCACAGCTTGTATTTATTTTAATCTGTCCCATTTGCCAATAGCTGTTACATAAAAAGCACACTTTTTTTTTTTTTTACTTTTTGGTAGTTCAAAACAGATACATGACTTTCTTGAACTTGGAGCATTTTAACCAATTTATTTTATCACTGGGTTGATTAAATTCAATCACATTGGTAATGTATAGCATGTTTTCTTAATTGCTACTTGGCAACAAGCCCGCTCCTGTTGAAATACCCTTTTTAGCTAATAAGCATTTTCATAAAAGAAATCTAATTTTAACAAGCTTCTCTTTATTGGAGATTTTCTTTGAGCTAAAACTGCACAGCAAAGATTTTGAGCCATTTTCCACTCCTGGTTACACAAGTATAAATCCAGACTAAATTCAATTCCATGAAGTTACTATAGGCCAGATCCTCAAGCCTACTGTGACTACTCTGCCACCTATCTACCAAAATAGGAAGGGGCCCAGGATTTTGCACATTTTGCATAAATGTTATTCTGGTTTGTTTGTTTATTTATTTATTTATTAATGTAAGTGAAGGTCTATCACAAAGTCTTCTGTGGGAACAGTGGCTGACTTTTCAAAGGCCTCAATTTAGAATTTTAAGGAAATACATTGAACAAACCCTCAAAAAACCAGAAATGGTTTTAAACTTTGGCCATGGAATATCCTACCCCAAATTAAAAGACATTTTAAAATGTAATGGATCTTTAGACTTCAAAAATGGCTTTTGTAATTATGTACATTTTCAAATTATTATTACTAGAACAACACTGTTCTGATGTTTTACCATGGTCCTGAAGTCTAAGGAGTCATTGTCTCAATACTACCCTCTTTATTTATATGAGCAATCCCACTGCATGCAAGTAAATCAAGCAGGATTTGGTCTAATATGCTTTTGTTTAAAAAAGTTGGTACTTATTTACTGAAAAAATAAAGTATACAATTACACACTTAAAAAAAAAGTGTGTCTGTCTGTCTGTCTCAATGCCTGGATGCCTGTGATGCTCATTCTTCATGAGCCTGAAGTCAGATTGGTGTGAATTCTAATACCTATAGTACCTCAGTCAGATTCACTTGATTTAGTTTAAAAATGTTTGCTCAATCTTATTTTGCTTTTTCCTCCTCCTGTCCAACTGTCGCAGTGTATGGAATTTTTTTTTCTACTCTTTGTTTCTGGGGTTTGGAATGTTTGGGCTTCAGAGTGAATTTTTATAGGAATGCAATATTTATTTTGGTTTTTGTTCCAACTACAATGTACTGTGAGATTTTCCTCTCACTGGGGATTACTCTGTGTTTGTTCAGGACACAGAGTCATGATGGGGAATGGAGCTGTAATTTTTTTTAATCATTGGATTTCTTGCCATGCATGTATGCAAAGCTTCTTTTATTTCAAGTTCAAATATTTGTTTTCTTCTGGTGATTGGTTTTACTTTGCCAGTATTTATTCTCTGACCTGTGGCTAAGTCATATTTTTTCTATTAGGGAGCTGACAAAAACCTGTGATGCCAAGTGTGTGTTGTTTGGTACTTATATGCACTTCTATATTGTTTTCCCTAGTACATTTAGCATTATAATCCCATGTGGAAAGCATCAAGAAATAATCTTCATGATGACAGGTGCATACTTCTTTGATTATTAGATTTCATGTTTTCAGTAACTGGGGAAGATACACAGGCATTACCATCAATATGAATCTCTCATCAGAAAACAAATGCTTTATCACATTGCTTTTGGCATGACAAATGATATCAGGGTTTAATATTAACTTACCTTTTCCAAACCACAAGATATTGTGATCAGCCTCAGGTTTTTAGGCTGCGGTTTGTTTCTCTTTTAAGTTTCAGTATTTTTTATTATTAAAAAACACTTGTACCATATAGGTCTTTGGACAAAGGAATCTGGATTTTCAATGTCAAAGTGGCTTAAGGGAGTTAATATATGACACATCAGCTCTGAGATTACCGACAAGCATTTAAGAATATATGTAAATTCATTTTTGTTTTGGAAATATGTTATATTATTATGTTGGTGGATCTCTAATCATGGTATTTTTAACATGTATACTGCTTTCATTCCTAGTTTATCTGATTCACCTCAATATTGTTATTTAGGGCCTTATACTGAAAGAACTGAAGTTTCCCTGATCTATTCAGAGACCAAAAAGAGTGCAGTGAGCTGTTTTGGGATGTAGATGTCCCTGGATCCTACCTCAAAGCTTTGAAAGTATATGCTCAGGGGATACTCAAGCTGATCCTTTCTGAAGCAGCAGTAAAGAACCACTGAAGAACAGGTTGTGCTCCAACTCCGATCATTATTCTAAACTCCTATTGACCACAATGAGTGCTACATGTAAAATGATGGCAATATGTAGTTGATCTGCTATTATTTGCTTATCTGAATATATCATCAGAATTCAGTGCAGTAGTAATAGTAATTATAATAAAATAAATTTGTATAGTCTATGTCCATAGATTTTTAGATGTTTTAACAATAAACAAAAGCATAGTCAATGTAAATTGGCAGATTACCCAAACAAATACAATAGCAGAAGCAAAACAGACACCCTTCAAACACCCACTTGAGAACATCAAACTTTATGCATCATATATTTATTGTATTTTATGTACTTATAAAAGAATCCTGAAATGAACATGATAAACTAGAAAAGAAGCAGAAAAGTTTTCAGTCTTGTTGGAAGGATGCCACAAATGTACTCTGGTGAATAGTGAGGATAAGAGTAGTAGTGAATCTTTTTTATGGTGCTGTTATCAGGACATAATGTGCTGGTTTTATGGCATATCACCACAGCCAGTGCCTGAATTGCCAGTGGAAATATAATTTAGGATCCAATGCAAGATCTTGCAGTGCATCAGTAATTTAATCCTATCTATCAGCACTCCCATCTCTGTCAGTTATTAGCTGATAATTGCTTACTTTAAAAGAAGTGTACATATTTGAAATAGCTCAGCATGTGCTCTGAGATTCAAAAAATACAACAAGCTGCATGATTGCTATGCTGGGGAGAAAAGAAAGCTGTTTATTTCATTGATTTCAGAAATCAAATGTTTTCCTAAACTTCTTATTTATGTATTTTTTTATAAGCTGACAAGATTTTTAAAAGAATAGTTTGGGGTCTTTATTCAGGGCTCTGGTTAGTAACTAAATTCACCCTCGCCCCTAACAAGCTGGTAAAAAAGAGTGGGGAGACAGGGAGAGGGGCTCTAGTTAGAAACCAAACACATCCTTGTCCCTACCAAACTGGTCAGAAAAGTTGGAGAGGCAGGGAGGAAAACTGGGCAGTGAATCTGTGTTCCTGGGGAATTCTAAGTACTAAGAAATCTGTTTAATGACAGCCATTGTAGGGGAAGCAATTAAGAGAGATTGAAAGGAGGTACTCCCTATCATTTCCCCCATTGATTACCAGAGAGCAGAGGAAATTTGTGATTGAGATATGACAGATGCTTTTTGCAATATTTTAAGCAAAAAAAACTTGAGCAATGTGGGAAAACTTTGTAAATGAAATTCCTGATAAGCAGAAAGGTAAGGGAAATCTTTGAAAGGTTTAACACACAAATCAATTCTGTCTACCATACATTCCTATAGAGGGAATTGTCTAATAAATTTATGGTAACTCTGGTAATTATTTTGCATGAATCACAGAGAACTGGAGTGGTGCAGGCAAACTAGCCATAAAAGCAAACATTGTAATACCAACAGTGATCCTTTATCCACCAGCCCATTCATCTAACTTTTATCACCAATGAAGTAACAAAACAATTTTTAAGAGCAAAATAATCTCTGAACATTGAGGTGATAATGGGAACATAATCAATAAACAGCAGGCTCTTGCCAGAAAAAAATCTCAATTGCTTTTTTTTTTACATAATTATAAATTTAGTGGAAGAAGGGAAAATGATGAATATCCATTGCATGATTCTCCTTCAGTAAAAGTTTTAGTTTGCTAAAGGCTGTCACAAAACCCTACTCTCAAAATTAATTAAAACTGGTTTGGATAGGAACACTGTCATGTGGATTGAAGTGACTGAAGGGCCATTAACAAAGGATAATGATACACAGCAATGTAACTAGTTGGGAGGTGGTGTCTAACAGGTACCAAAGGGACTGGTGTTAGTTCTAGGCTTATTTGACACCTTCATTAATGGTCTTGAAGTAGGAGTAAACAACAAGTTAATGAAATTCACATATTATGCTAAATTGGGAGGTACTGCAAACACCAGTGAGGGCAGAAAAATAATAGAAAGGGACCAGGAGATATTAGAAACATGACCATAACAACAAAATGAGATTCAATTTGGAGCAAGGCAATCTAATACCAGCTGAGGAAAAATAATCCAAAACAAGCAATTGAGTGGGACAGAGAAACCTGGAGGCACAGAGATGGTAATGGATAGCAAATTAGACAATCTGTAGTATAACATGGCATTAAAAGAGCCAATATTCTTTTGGGCTACATACAAAGAGGTATCACAGACAGTCCCTCTCAGTATAACACTGGGGCGACTATGCTTGGAATACTGTGTTCAATTCAGGGCACCAATTTACTAGAAAAGTATTAGCAACATCAGGGCACTTCATAGCAGAGCAATAACAAGAGACTGGGGAAAGCAATTTATGAGAAGAAAATAAAGGAGCTAAATATCAGTTTACTTTAGCTAAGCAACAACAACAGGAGGACATGGAAACAATTGGACTATTTAAAGATTGTAAACACCAAAGAAGGAAAGGAGTTTAGCGTGGAACAAAATGGTAGCAGTGGAGGTAATAGGATGCAATTAAGAAAGGGGAAAAACAGCTGAATATCAGGAAACTCCTTTGGCAATCAGGTGTTTGCTTTTTAGTAGAAGAATTATTCTGTAGAAATAACAAAACATTTTCTGGGTGTTTGGTAGACTCCATTGACCCACACTTTTCCCATAACAAAAATGTTTTGTTTACTAGTATTTGGCTATAGAAAATTCTCTGAAGTAAAGTGGTCGGAGCTCCATTGTCTGGGACATTTGAAACAAGACTAGACAAAACATTAGCAATGGTTTAACACTCCATGCAAGTATTAGCTGAAATCAATAGCATGAGATACAAATAAAGGAGAAAAACATAACACAAAGAATCTAGTGCACAATTCTGAGCAAAAATAAGCAGAAAGAATGAGGGCAAGAAGGAACATTGAATGGTTTCTGATAAAGAGAGTAAGAGAGTTTATGCAGCTTTATTCATTCCACTGGTATGTAGAGGACAGTGGAGATCCAAGAAGCATTCTTGAAAGGATCTTTGCCTTAAAATCTGTGAAGAAATAAAGACTCTCTGTGCACAGATCTCCCCTACCTTATGTACAATGGCTTTTATGAGAGTCCTCCAACATTTTTTCTAAAAACATATAGAATTTAGTAAAGAATGAGTTCCATTCAGGGGCGGCTCTAGACCCCAGCGCGCCAAGCAGGCGCTTGGGGCGGCCGTTTCCCGGGGGGGCGGCATTTGGCTCCGGTTGAGCTCCCGCCGGCATGCCTGCGGCAGGTCCACCGGAGCCCGGAACGAGCGGACCTGCCGCAGGCATGACTGCGGCGGGTCCCGTCTTCCCGCGGCTCCGGTTGAGCTCCCGCAGGCATGACTGCGGCAGGTCCGCTGGTCCCGGGCTCTGGTGGACCTGCCGCAGGCATGCCGGCAGGAGCTCAACCGGAGCCGCGGGAAGAGGGGACCCGCCGCGGGACCGGGGAAGGGCGGCGCAGCGCTCCGCGCTGCTTGGGGCAGCCTACTTTCTAGAGCCGCCCCTGGTTCCATTTCACTGGTTTTTGCAAACATCCTGCATATTTCAACAGCAGGGATATAATTCTCTATTAAATTGAACATGGTGGAGTAAAATAAAAACATATAAGAGAGAGAGCATTTACCACTAAAATCTATGGGACTTTTCTATAAGAGTGCTGATGTGTCAGTGGGACAATTAGGCCTGGCCCCTTCTCTGGTTTATTTAATGGGGGAATCCACTGACAAGTGAACGTACATTTTCTCCAGCTGTCCTCCACATCGTTGAACTGTGTTTAGGAGGATTAGGAAGTAATTAGCAGTATGGCAATGGTGGCAAAGGAGCCATGCTGCCTGGAAACCAGAAGAGCAGTGGGGGGATAAGGAGTGTAGGAACCCAAATCCATAATGTATCTATGTTAAAAAAGGAAATTTTATTATTAACTAGCAATTTTGCTGTCTGATATGATGTCCCCTATTAGACACTGATAGCAAGCATCTTTCATTGATGTCTGGCACATGAACTAGCTCTTTCTAGCATCAATGTTATTTTGCTTGGTGATAAATATTGTAAGCTATTCTGAACAATTTGATCTGCTTGTGTATTTTGAGCATCTCCTTCAATTCTCATTTCCTGGAGATGCTCATCTCTCCTTTCTCCATACTAATCAGTTCTGGCTTCATTTTGCTCTCTGTTTATATATTGCTTTAGGGTCATTCCATGTGAAATCACCTAATTTCTAATTTATGGCTTGCATGACTAAGTTTGATTAAAAACAAACAACAAACAAACAAAAAACCCTTATACACAAACAATACATAGAAAAATGAAGAAACCCAATATATTGAAACAAATAATTCATGGCATTTTTTCAGGCAAACATTTAGAAATGTGGTGAAATTTATTCAGTGTTAAATGATTGATACTTCTTAATTCTAATGTACAATCCAGTACAGCATTTCTTTTTAGTATGCTAACATATCTGTGTGACTCGTCTTTGCAGTAAAACTGCCCGTTATGTAGTAGTTTCCATATATGAGAAAATATTGCTATCTAGATATAACCATATTGTGAGGAAGACTGTAATGACACTAAAAGATGGTGAAAAATGGTTGACAAATAGGACAGTGATGCTGTGACACAACATGATGTATTTTTTATGTAACTTGTTTTTCCCCTTTTCCCCTCCTTATTTCTCAGGAGACGAAAATGTTGATTTGAAAGCAGAAATGACGGGGTGATTTTTTAACTGCCCAGAAAAGACAGGGCTGGGTAAAAGTTTTGGATAGGCAGTTTAAGTTTGAGTGATGTGAAGAATATCCTAGATTGTCTAGTGCTGGCATCTATTGTGGGACAGAGGGAGATATTAACACTCCTTGAGATAAACCATCTTAGTGACTAATCTTGTACATACAGAGGAAAAGCTTGTGCATTAGGAGTTAGAAAGATATATGGCACTGTCGGTGAGCAAAACAGTTGTTCAAGTGAGTAAAGCCACCCTGTGCCACTTTGTTTATGGGCTATCAGGACAATGCAAGGCTGGAGCGGGTACAGGCTGCAAAAGTCACAAAGAGGTCAGTGAGCAGATAGACACAGGGATGGCCACCCAGAGCAACAGTTACTTTGTATCCTCTACTTATAGCTAAGATTATGTTTTAGTCATGGGTATTTTTAGTAAAAGTCATGGACAGGTCACAGGCAGTAAACAAAAATTCACATCCCATGACCTATCCATGACTTGTACTATACTCCTGACTAAAACTTGTGCCGGGGTGCTCGAGGAGGGGAGTAAGGCAGTCCGGGGATGCCACAGATGCTGGGGGGTGGGGTGGCTCAGGGCCCCCACTGGTGCTGCGGGGGACAGGTGGCGGCCCATAGCCCATAACTTCTGCTGGTGCTGCGGGGGCTGGGAGGCGGTGCACCACCTGGGACCCCTGCTGGTGCTGGGGGAGAAGGTTGGTGGAGCTGGCAGGCTCCTTACCCACCTCCGCAGGTTCCTGTAACTCCTGGGGGAGGGAAGGCCTGCCATGAGCTCCAGCTGTGCAGTTCCCATTGGCTGTGCAGCTCCCATTGGCTGGGACCACAGCCAATGGGAGTTGCAGGGGTAGTGCCTCCAGGCAGGGGCAGCGTGCAAAGCACCCTGGCCCCTCTGCCTAGGAGCTAGATAGACATGCCGGCCAATTTTGGGAGCCCCCTCCAGAGGTAAGTGCCACCCTGCACCCCAACCCCCCAGCCAGGAGCCCCCTTCCACATCCAAACTGCCCCAGCAGTAGCCAGTGTGACCTGCCCAGAGGCTGTCTGATCTGCTTGGGCAGCCCCAGAGCCAGCTGCACCGGCTGCTGCAGAAGTCACAGAGGTCACGGAAAGTCATGGAATCCATGACCTCCGTGACAGACACAGAGCCTTACTTATAGCAAACCCTAGCAGTTCTATCACAAGTGGGATTGCTCTTTAGCACTCCCTGTAGGGCTAAATGCAACACTGCGGGTGCTCCCTGGCTTAGTCCATGAGTCGTGGCTGCCTTCTTGGAGCATGGCAATCTGTGCCATGAACTCACTGTCAGTCTATAAACCATTAAATTAACAAGCTCAGAATTTGGCAATCTGCCCTTTAAATAAACAAACGTAACTTCAAAGTTAAGCTCTGAGTTGCAGCACTTGAAGGCAGGGCCTTGACCTGCCCCTCAGGTTCTGGACTAGAACTGTGGGGCGCATCCTCTGTCCCACTCTCACCCACACAATCCCTGAGAAGAAGCAGGTAAGCCCTCTTAATTGGTCTGCCAAGTCCTGATTGGTCAGTGTCTCTTCTAGGCATCTGGAGGACTAAATCTTGTTCATAGCCCAGTCTGGGTGTTTTTTTCCTTGAGCAGGAAGGAGTCAGGGCACCCACCTCTCCAGCAGGGGTGGAGAAAACCTGATAGTGGAACATGTGATCGGATCTGGTATGCCATCCCAACAGTCACAGGATGATCTGTGTCTGTGCCGTAAGAGACCACTTCGTACATTCAGGTAGAGCAGCACACTCAAATGAGCCTGAAAATGGTCTCATGAGCATAGGGAGTGATTTAGCATAAAAAAACCCAAAAAACAAAACAGCTGTTCATATAATCAATGAAAGGGTCTGAGCAGCAGAACTCTCTGATGGAAGGCAGTTCCTTCGAATGTCACAGAAGGCAAAATGATGTCTATATCCATATATACAAAAAAACCAGCAGTATATACAATAGAGTCATAAGAGCAACAAGTATCAAATCAGTGGGGAACCTCAACATCTTAGATGTCTATATACAAATGCAAAGAGTTTGGGGAATAAACAGGAAGAACTGGAACAATTAGTACATAAGATAAACTATAACTTATTTGGCAGTACAGAGACTTGGTGGGATAAATCTCATGACTTGAATATTGGTAGAGAGGGGTATAACTTTTAAAAGAATGACAGGCAGGGAAAAAGGGGAGGTGGTGTTACATTATGTATCAAGAATATATATATTTGTTCTGAGTCCAGAAGGAGGTGAGAGGCAAGCCAGATGAATGTCTTTGGGTAAAGATAATGAGCAAAAAATATAATATAATGAGGTCATGGTAGGGGTCTATTATAGATGACCAAATCAGAAAGAAGAGGATGAGGCATTTCTTGAACAAATAAGAGTTGTATTAAAAACACAAGACCTGGCAGTAATGGGGACTTGAACTACCCAAACATCTGTTGTGAAAGTAATATGGCAAAGCACAAAATGTACAATACGTTCTTGGAATGTACTGGGGACAACTTTTTGTTTCACAAAGTGGAGGAAGTAACCAGGTGGACAGTCATTTTTTACTTAATTCTGACCAGCAGGGCAGAATTAGTAGCAAATCTGAATGTTATGGGAATTTGAGTGAAAGTGATTATGAAATGAGAGATTTCATAATTCTAAGGAAAGGAAAGAGTGAGACTTTGGTAGGTTAAAAAAACAAACAAACTTGTAACAAACTCCAAAAATTGTTCCCATGCAATGAAAATCTAAGGAGTTTAAGAGAGCTGGCAGTTTCTGAAGGAGACAATATAAAAGGCATAACAGCAAACTATCTCAGTGCAAAGGAAAGATAGGAAGAATAATAAAAGGCCAATATGGCTCCATCAGGAGCTCTTTAATGACCTCACAATTAAATAGGAATCCTACACAAAGTGGAAACATAAATGAATTGCTAAGGAAGAGCACTAAAGAATAGCACAAGCATATAAGGACAAAATAAAAAAGACTAAGTAACAAAATGAGTTGCGCCTAACAAGGGAAAAAAGGCAATAAGAGGAGAGGTTTTTAAAAAATATTTTAGAAGCAAGAGAAAGATGAAGAAAAATACAAGTCCTCTATTTAGCAGGGAAGGAGAGCTCATAATTCAGAACATCAAGAAGGCTCAGGTCTTTAATACCTATTTTGCTTCAGTCTTCACTAAAAAGGTTAATAGTGATTGTCACAGTTTCCAGGCAACTACATCTGTTTAACTCCTCTCCCCACACCCCTCACCATCGAGGACCATTGAGGTCACAAACTTTAGGTTTCTGGCTCCCAACCTAACCTCTCTTGGGCGAAGATCCTCATCTCTCTTCTTTAAACTTTAAACAATTGATTTGTAAGCACCTAGAGTATAATAGGATAATAAGGAATACCCAGCATGGATTTGTCAGAAACAAATTATACCAAACCAATATAATCTAAACGCATGTATTACAAGTAATACAATTACTGTCTTGGGGAGGATGTTGTCGTTTTAAGGATCAGAAATTATTTTATAGTTTTGAAGGATTTGGTTATTTCCATATTATGTTATAGGGAGGCAAAGACATATTTCACAAATCCAGTTAATTTTCAAGAGTATTTTTAAAAACATTTTGAATGGACATTTTATTCCTGATAACACACCCTGGAACGTATCTATAAGATTAAATTTGGGTGTGTTTTTAAATGGTTACTATATGGTGAGTAAATTCAACAGGAGTGATTGGAAGTTACTGGTGTTTAACTTGCCTTTAGCTGGAAATCTGAATGAAACCTGAAAAGACTTAAAACTTTAAATAAGGTGCAACCCTTGCTAACTGGCCCACTTTGGGAGGGATGACATCTCTCTGAAGCACCAATACTACCTTAATGTTTCTTTTGGAGGTAGATTATGCACAGTGTCATGTAGCTGCACAAGAAGAAGGTAAGGGAGAAGATGCTACGAGACCTCACTCCCCCTCGATTATCCCTGCACAGGAGAGCACACACTACACCTGTATAAAGGATGACAGAGCTACTGTTGCCCCACATGCTCACTTGGCACTCCATATCAGGCAAGCTTCTCACTGGGCTCCTGGGGCAGCTCCTGCCCTCAACTTCATGCTGGGCATGACTTACTAGCCACAATTTTTCCTTCAAAATTCAGCTTGCAATTAACTGTATTAAACACGGGCATAACCCAAATTAGTTTGGTCTGTTGGCTACAGATCAAATAGTCACTCTGCTAGTCAACAGTATAACTATTGGCTCCAGCTCTCTTAAAAAAGAATGAAGTTTTGCCAAACACAAACAAAACTCCAAACAAATAAACAAAAAATAAAATTTTGTTAACACAAAACTAGTGTTGAATGGAACCAGCACTCTTAGTAGGCCAAACTATTCTCATCAACTTTGGGCTTCACTGAAAGTGTGCCCAAGCTGTAGACCTACCAAGACAGTGCATGTCTGAATTCTTTTTGCCATACCTCTGCTTTTACTTCTTTTCTGTTACTTGTAATGTGTTTAACTAGAGAATGGAGGAGCACTAATTTTGCTTTCTATTAGGAGATAGTTTACCTTTGTATACACCTCTCTGACAATGTGACCAGAATTTCAGTAGTTCCACACTGGGTCTACAAATAACATGGCAGTGAAGTGTAAGCAGAGGGGACTAGATAATTTCTTAAAGTTTGCTTCTAATAAGTAGCTTATTGCCGCACACAATAATGCTAGAAACTCTTAGGGAGATTCCTTTGAAAATTTTATCATCTGCCATTAAAGTTATGATTATGAAATTGATATATTTCTTTCACAATTTATTCAACAAACTTCAAGTAAATGTCAGCTTTTTTTTTTGTTTGTTTTTTCGTTTGTTTTTTAAACCTCTCTACACACTGACTGCTTGTAATAGAGAGTATGTAAGTTATTTCACTACTTGGTTAAAAGAAAGGCATTGTTGAATAGAAAGTCTGACAAACATCTTGAGCTTCTTGCTCTGAATGGAAATTATTGATACTGTGGGAACTTTCCAAGTTGTGTGAAATTTAACTGTGATATTACTGTATCACCAAACTGATGAATTTTCTAATCACCAAAAATGATAGACTGGGCAGGACTACTGGCCAGTATAGTTCTATATAGTATTTAAAGAAAAATCTCTTTTAGGAAATGAATTGTTACTTGCCACACCTCATTCTGTAAATGGAAATAACTATAAAAGTAGAGAAATTATGTAACTGGTATCCTTTGAGCAGATGTGTTCCCTGACATCTTCTGTATAGCTTATCTGAGGAGAGAAAACTTTGACTACTTAAAGAATGGTATGTCATCACAATGGGGTAGGCCCATTTTTACACAATTTTTGTAGAAAAATTTTATACAAAACTGGTAAGGGACTAAATATATTATGTCCTTTTTATCTCCTTTGTGGGGACCTTATATTCAAATCAGTGCTCCACTCCTAAAAAATAGAAGTGCTGGAACACTTTTCTGGTACTTCTGGTGAGTGATGGTACCGGAACTACTGGAACACCATTATAGCTCCTTCAAAAAGTATTAGAATGGCAATCCAAAGCATTCCAGCAAGACTCAAGCCCTAACTCAGACTGAGGACACATGACAGAGACAAACAACACTCTGTTGCTCTTTGAATTTTGTATGCTACTTATAGTTTAGTTTATTTGGAGTGAACAATTATACATAAATATAAATAATAAAATGTAAAGCAAATTCCTCCTTTACCTCATTCATCTATTTCATTAAATGATTTTTTTTGCCATCTGCAACCCTTTGTTCCTCTTCTAGATTATTACCTACAGAGAACACTAATATATATGTAATAAGGTATGTAAAAGACAAAACCCTGCTTCTGAGGAACTCACAATGTAGCTCCCACAAATGTGATTAACAGAATATGGATTCAAGCATTGGAGGTATGGAAAATAGAGCTGGGCACAATTTTTCAGACAAATGGTTTAGTCACCAAAACATGCACTTTGGGGCGATCTGAACCTATTCGCTAATTCAGCACAAATTCACCAAATAGTTTTGGCCTCTACAAAATTTTTAAGCAAGATACAAGAGGGACTTAGGTGCCATTCACAGAACTGCAGCAGGCGATAGTGTTGCCTCCTTTATACCCAATAGCCTTGTGGTTAGGGCACTCCCTGGGAGGAGACCCAGGTTTGAATAGAGGTCTTGCATCTCTCAGGTGAGTGCCTTAACCACCCGGCTATTGGCTATTCTTCAGGGGTGGGGAAAGATTCTCTCAAGCTCTCCTGTCAAAGCTGTTCCACTTTATATAAAAACTCAAATAGTTATTGGTCATGAGAGTGTGAGATGACTCTACAGGCTGGTAGTTAGGCAGATTGATGGGGGGGCAACACAGGTTCCAGTTCTTCAAACCCGGGTCTCCTCCCAGGGAGTGTCCTAACCACTGGACTAGAGCTTATATTCCTCAGTACATTTCCTTTCATTTTAATAAAAGAGCAAGTTAAAGTGCCCTAAATCAAAATGAAATGTTTTGTTTAGTTTTTAACTGAGCTTTTCATACAACCAGAACAGACTTTTTTATTATTATTTTTCAGAACTGCCAGTTATTTGTACAGCTCCAAGGGAGACATCATTGAGACATAAGGAGAGCACCACTGGAAAGAAATACACTTTAAGGAGCTATTAAAATTAGAAGAGGGAGGTTGCCTGGCACATCAGGAGTGGGTGGGAATAATTTGAATAATAGTCAGGGACAGGGAGACAAAGAGAACTGTTAGCAAACAGGATAATCCAGATGTTCCTATTATGACCCACTACTTACAAATCTTGGTTGTCACATTTTGGTATTACTCTAAATGGGTTTGGGCACCATACAGAGGACCATGCCCCTCACTGGAAATTGAGACTCTTTTATGGTGTGTGAATTGACTTCAAATTTTGAGAAAATTCACACAGAAGCTTGTTTGAATTTAGATCAGTAGATGAAGCTTTAAGATCCAATGACTGGACCTATTTTCTTTTAAGCAATAGACCATTGCTGTCCCACCACCTTAGCAGTAGAGGAAAGTTTGTGATTTTGACACTCCTGTATCAAAAGAGTTTGGGATTGAGGGTGCTGAAGAGTCAGTATGGAAAGGGAGTGTACTTTGCAGTAATAATTTGGCAAGTTCAAAAGAAGCATTGAGGGACTCTGAAAAGAGCCAGAGACAACAGTAATGTTATGATTTACAGCCTTGCGGGTATGTGGAATAAGGTGAATAAGTAAATCTTAACTGCACTAAAAGGGGATTGAAGGGAAATATTTTTTTAATTTAATTCTAGCACAGGAATTTTAGAAGTTTATTTGTGTGTCATTTTCAGTAGGAAAGGCCCTGATCCTGCACTGTGACCCCACATGAACGGATCCCCAACCACAGCCTCATAGATATTGTTGTAGTTTCATGCAGGTGCAGTGATCTGTGAATGCAGATCACATTGTGGGATCAGGGCTCAGACTTTTAAATTTCAAAAAAAGTTAATCAATTTATCATACTGAGAACTTGTTTGCAAAGTATCAATAGAGTTGAAATGAGTATCTTGGAACTGATACAAATGACTGACTATTTGAGGGCTTATAAAAGCGTCAAACATGAGACCTACTATTTGCATCTATGATTACATAGAATACTATATTATATTATTTCACATTAAGATGAGTAAGAGAAAGACATTTAAGAACTATGAAGGAAAAAAAAGCTAAGGGGAAAATGTTAAAAAATAACCTTGAAATAAAAAGTAAATATAGGACATAACATTGCTATTTAGAAAACTGTTTGAGATAAGTGTCTAGTAGAACCAACATATTTTTTAAGGTTTCTTCAGTCTCTAATAGTTAAATACCCTCATTTTTCAGTTTGACCCATGATGCTTTATTTGCAGAACAGCAGAATCTAAATATTGAACAGCAAGAATATAATATTGGCTGATTCTATATTAAGTAACACAGATATTTCAGATTTCTCCCAGTATAAACACATGGCAGGCCTCCTCTTCCCTTCTTGCTTAATCATTGCATAATCCTTTTTTCTACGGTATTAAAAGATTAACAGATAACTAGGAGCAACATATGCCACAGTTGCACGATTTAAATTTCACTACCATAGTAAATTCTGTTCCCATGAGCCATTATATCCAATGGAAATAATATCTAATGGGATTGCAACCTGTTCCGCCACTATACATCAGGATTCAAAGACCTTCGTAATGAATCCCATTGTGTTCTTAATACAAATGCGTATTCATGCATAGTTGGAAATGAAGAAATAATTCTTATTTCAGGGAGTACATCTTACTATATTTTGCATAAATGACTGTGAACGTAATATATCAGATAAATGTAGTGAAATAGCTTTTAGTGCAATGTTCTGTCTTGGGAAAATAATAAATCAACAACCTATGGACAACCTAGGTCCATTTGAAGCATATTTAGAGCCCTCATTAACCTATGGGGACCAATTTGAATAGAAACCATTTTAATGAAGACACAGAGGAAATTTTAATAATTTATTATGATGAGAGAAATGAAAACCCACTAGAAATGGTAAAGATTACCCAAATTCTAATAATATCCAGTGGTGGCAATATAACTGTCTGCACTACGCTTCAAAGGCTATAGCCAAGACACAGACATTAGACTGGAGTGGGGCATTGTACAATACAGAAGAGACAGGACTTGAGGGAGGCAGGCCCCAGCAGCTGTAATAAGCTATCTGCTCATCTAAAGCGGGGATCCTAATTGTAATTGTTTGTTTTATAGAAAATTTTAATCCTTTATTTTAAGAAGCCTCTTCACATGACATATTCTGAAAATGTGACCATTTAGTGGTATTGCCAGCTATTTAAGACTAGGTGCCATACATAATATTTATTTTGAACTGACATACCTTGCAGCATGACTGCATGATTCTCTCTTTTCCTTCTCAGAACCATCACAAAAATGAGGTGTGGATCTCACTAGGCTATCTTTTTGAGCAGCAGTGAAATTAGATACAATGGATATTAACTATGGTGGTGTACATAATTCTTCTCTTTAAGTCCTGATCTAAAAGCCTCTGTAGTCAACAGGAATTTTTCCATTAACTTCAACGGTTTTTGGATCAGACCCTTAATTAACATGTGTCTATCATTAAAAAATATAGTCTCAGCATTCAGGGACAGAGGGGAAAGCATATGATCAAAGAGATTAATGTAAAATCTTACAAAAGTTGATCCAATAAAAGATATTACCTTACCCACCTTTTCTCTCTAATATGCTGAGACCAACATGGCTACAACAACACTGCATACAAGAACCCTGTGACTAAGTATATAAAGAAATATAATCCCAGCGCCTGGGACACCTAATGGTGCTTGGAGAATGATTATTGGTCATTAAAATTATTGAGCAAATTTTAAGATGCATTTTTTTTCTGGTCCTATTTAGTTTTTTATGGAGCTGGGTGAATTCTGCAATTGGGGGGGGGGGAATTTTTAAACAAATTAACCTTGGCTTGTTGTGAGAGAACTGGATTTGATATAATCCACAGTCATATTGTGCACTTAACCCTCCTCCCCACAAACTGGAAGCAAGGACACCATTGAGACAGGAGAAAAAAAATGTCCTTTGTTAAGCAGACAAAAACAGCTGCAAGCTGCAGTTTTACCAACTTGGATAGATAAAGTAAATCGACAGATTCATGAGAAGTGGGGTGGAGGAGAGAGAGGGGGTGTGTGGAAAACGGACTGATTTTGGTTGTGTTTGTAATTTTTTTTTCTCTGAAGCGGCTTTGTTGCTGAGGTGAATAACTAATTCTTACTGGCTGTTTCTAGGGAAGTTGGAAATTGTTAGCCTATTAGGGGCTGTTATGAGTTACGTGCTTTGCCCACAGAAAATTTATAAAAAGTTTAGTTAGAAAGTATGCTTTGGAGCAATCTGAGGAAGTGTTTCTTTGGGAAGGAGCTGGCACCTAAACTCCCTAACAGCTGAAGGGACGGAGGGCCCCGGAAGGCTGGTTAGTGATTCCTCAAAACCATATCAGACTTTGGGTCCATATAAATGTTTGGAATACTTTGAACCTATTGTGACAGCGTGTGTGTGTGTGTATATGTGCTTGAGAACAAATAAAAAAGTAGTTTTAGGTAAGAGCACTCTTGTTTGTACCAATCATTTATCAGAGGAGCTGTGTCCTCACTGAATTTTTCCTGACACTGCCTGGAGAGAAACAGTTAAGTTACCACTGCTTTGGGTTCTGAAAACCCTGGGTAACAGGTTATGTTCATACCCATTTTGGGTGTGCTGTTTGCATATAAACTAGTGAATGAGTTTAGTGGCAAGAGTTTTCTCCATCACTGCACATTTTGTAGAATATTCACAGAAGTAAAATTTTAAATTTATAAAACAAATTTGAGAAGAGGCAAAATTGCTCGAATAAATTTGGTTATAAATTGTTTTCCAGCTTCTAGTTATATTTCTCTTATGAACCTTCCTAACATAAATAGTCCCATTTAAGACACTAGGATTACCTGTGTGAGAAAAAATTAATCTTATAAATGTCACAGAATTGGTCCTGAGACTGCCTACAAAAAGACAAAAGAGAGGGAGAGCAACAAAAATGTGTATTAATTTCCTGTCTCAATTCCTCAATTTTTATCTGTGTTTTTTTTTATTTTAACTTTTTGTTTTTCCATTTTTTGTATCTCAACTAATGCCTGTTTCTATGTGAGTCAGCATTGAGAAAGTAAAGAAGGAAATGACCGAGTAGATCATCACGTCCATTCCCTACTGTAGGAATTTTTTCCAACAGTATATTATTGAGTGCTTTACAAAGTGTACTTTTAAATGGCTATTAAGTGCAACTCTTATGACAGAAATGAGACAAATTCTAGACAGACAAGGTGGGTGAGGTAATATCTTTTATCGTATCAACTTCTGTTGGTGCGGGAGACAAGTTTTTGAGCTTACACAGAGCTCTTCTGCAAGTTTGGGAATTGTTCCACCTTGTGACACTCTGGATAAATTCCCATGACATGAAGGATAGCTCTACGTAAGCCCAAAAGCTTGTCTCTCGCACCTACAGAAGTTGGTCCAATACAAGATGTTACCCCATCCCCCTTGTCTCTTTAATATGTTGAAACCAACACAGATACACCACCACTGCATACAACTTGTAGATCCAGTATGTCTTTACTTGAGTAATTTATCCTGAACAGTCAATGCTGAGTACCGCCAGTTCCTTACAAGGCAAGCACTCCAATAATTAAAGCTAATGCAATTGCTTATCCAGATCCAACAGGTACTCACTCCCCAGCCTTACCCCAAACAAAGAACCCAACTCAGCTCCATTTGAGGGAAACTTTAGCTCAAGCGATATGTCACCACCACTTGAAAACTATGCAGTGATCTAATGTTAAAAGGCAGGCAGGATGGAGCAGAAGTTTGGGAAAGTTAGCCAAAAAATGCACAGATTTAAGGAAAATCTTTGGGGAGTGGTTGCATACCTTATGGGTAATACTTCTGCTAGCTGCTAATCTCAGCAATAAGAGCTGGGTTCAATCCATCATGAGGTAGTTTTCTAAAGGAAATAAAACGATGACTTATGCTCCCATTCAGAGCTGTTTCTGAATCTGGAAAATTAAAATATAACTGGTTACATTTCTAAGTTGTTCTTACACACTCACAAGCACTCAGAACTCCTTGAGAATATGGAAGCACACACACACACACATTATCTGTGGAAAAGAGAAAAACAAACCAATAAAGAAACAATACATTAGTTCTTCTGTCCAAAAATGCCAATCCATCACACTCAGTGGAACTCTGCCTGTCAGGCAAGTTTAAAAACTGCTAGTTTCCTGCCAGTTTGCCTTCTTGGCTCCTCAACAACTGGGCTGGTGGACTCCCAGGGCTGCCAGGCTCCAGGAACTTTGCTTGGTGGGCTTTCATGGAGCTTGAGGTCCCTGAGACCTGCAGCTCCCCATGCCCCCATTTCTCTGGAAAGCAGGGTGGCTGGTTCCCCACCTGACTGGGTCCCCAGGGTGTTGGGTGAACAAACATTTTGCAAAAAATCAAAGATACCCCCCTTCCCCTCACTACAGAACAAAATCAAAATCTTAGAATTTTTGGTTCCATGAAAAATTACGTTACTACTCAGCTCTAAAACAAACACACATGAGCAAAATCCAGTAAGTGTATCAGGAGTACAGTTAACAGCACAGCTCCAAATATTAATTTTTGACTTGATTGTCTTTGGCTTCTAGTGGAGTCCAAAGCTGCTTCAATGTGCAGCTAGCTTGGTCTAGTTCTGAGACATCACTCTGCCACAGATAGTCTGTTCACCCCTTGCTGTGAAGTGAAGGGTGAAGTGAACTTAGCTCTGAGCTGCTGCCACTGGTCTGGTTGGGTCTTGCTGCAAAGTCAGTTCTATGCCATCTTCACTGGTCCACCTGGGCCTCACTACAAAAGACAGTTCTGAAGTGCTCCTCCCAGCTTAGCTTGCTTCAGACCACTCCAGTCTCACAGAAGCATTGCATGCAGGGTTTAGAATCTTCAAATAGGGACCCAGAACAAAACAGAACCACTGGGGAGAGTCCCTGTTTCTTGAAATAGACCTTGTGGTGTCTATGACATAGCCCTCTACTTTTGCTGAAACTGAATCCTTTTCCCAAACAAGAATCCACTCCCTGCACAGTCAGAGTGACTCATTTGCTCCATGGCACATCTTCCACAATTCCTATGCCCTTTTCTGAGAAAAGTCACAGTAACAATTGGAACATAGCCAAATTCCAACAAAAGTAGCAAAACAATATTTGGAACTATAAGTAAGCAACTTTATAATGGATGTAAATGAGGCTTGGCAAAGCTAGTATTTTCTCTGTGGATGGAGCAATGCGTTCCATTCCTCTCAGTCTTTTGAGCTCTAAGGCTAACCTATGCATAAGCTTGGAAAGATTATCAATATTTACTCATAAAAATCTAAACATTGAATTCACTGCATACACACCAACCAATGATAAAAGATTTCCATTGATGAAAATCAAAATGTACAGATAGGCAAAGTCAGAAGAATGCTGCTTGAGAACTTCTAGAAATTTGACTTATGGCTGAAATTTTGACATATGATGTTGACTGCTCATATTTTAAATGTTATAAAGCTGTAAATTTTTGAATCTCAGTGTCTACTGTCATTGAGTAATTATTGTCTGACCACCTCCCTGTCTGCTTCCCCATAATTTCACACAACTGTGAACATTTCAGTGAAGAAATATAAAAAATGCTTAAAATAAACATTGATATTATCTGTTAAAATTATTTTTAAAAATTGAATTCTTCCAAGCCTCCATATGTAATAATGAAAGAAACAGATAGGTGAGTAGAGGAAGGAGGCAGATATTTACTTAACTACTCTGTCTCTTAACCTATGTTTTACTTTGGTTCAGTTCTAGGGACGGGTGAAATTTTGGGTTGTTTGTATGTTTAATGTTTGCCTTTAATGTTACCTATATTGCTTTGCCTTTCACTGAGACCACATTTGGCATGGACACATCATTTCATGCCAACAAAGGTGTCAGATGTGATAACTTTTGGTCAGGAACCTAGACCAGATTCAAACTAGTGACTTAATGGTGAGACCATCCCTATCTTATTACCAGTCTCCTGAGACTGCCAACATCCTAGTATATAACATCTCACAATGTCAAAATTGTTTCCTTTGATCCGTATACCTCTCGTTTACCTTCATTTAATCAAATAGCCCTTTATGACCATCTAAGATCCCAGGTGCTTAGCCTGGGAATCATGATTTAGTGGGTACAGATAATGGAGTCTTGGTTCTAGGGAAATACTGTGGGCCATAGTCTACCCTCACTTTATGCCTATAAAATCCCACTAACTTTAGTGAAATTAACTGTCAGTTGCATGTGTACAACTGATGGAATTATCTTGCCTCCATAGTCATTAGCTATAGGAGCACCTTGAGGAAGTTCTAGTTGAGATTCAAATTGAATTCCTTGACATTATTCAATATTTCAAAGGTTTAGTGCTGTCAGCCACACTTAACGTTCAGTACAACAGAAACCCTGCAGGTTTGACAACTCACTTGTTTCTGTGACTGAATATTTGATTTGGGAGCTGATGATACTAAAGTCAGTGCCAAAAGAAAGTGCTTTTTAAAAGTATTTCAGTATCAGCAAGCTACAGCAAGATGTAATGTGCATTGCTAATAGGCTTTATTAGTTTCCACATACAAAACATTTAATATTAGCGAATTGATGCAATCTACTAGAACCTCGGCTTGAAAAAGGTATTAAATGTTACTAATCAATAACAGTCATTTGGTTGCACAAACATGTATAAAATGGGCTTGTTATGAGTGCATAACATTTGTCATGGTGAAAAAAACCTCATGTAGAGGTTTATCAAGTCACTCTGTTTAAAGCCTGGCAATAGGAAGCTATAATATATGAGATGAATTTCAGTCATTCATACTCAGATGAAATCGGCATTACAACTTTCCAAACAACCATCTACATGACAATACAATGAATATCTGGAGGAAGAAGCAAAGGGATAGTTATTCGGTAGCATGTCGTATATTGCCAAGGATGCTCGCCCTGTTATAAGAAGAGCACCTAAGCCACAGCTTTATTTAATGTGACAATGTGAATTAACACAATGAAAACAACAAATAATGTTTGCAACGAAGCAGAAACAGATTACTTCTTAAATTTAGACCTCTCCTAGGGCTAATCAAAATAAAAGATCCCCCCAAATTCCTCTAGGGGAGGTTCTTGAACTTACTCGACCATAGCATTAACCCCAGGCCCAGCAATCTAATAAACCAGCCAACATTCTCTAGCTGTTTCTTTGAGTGAGTTTCCCCATCCTGAAGCATCAGAACTTATACCACGTCTCTGAGTTACTATACTGAGGGAAAAGATTGGCATCCTGCAAAATACAATCCCAATTAGCTTGTAAATTTCCCTTGCTAGAAATATTCTGCAAATACGCAAAATAATTTGACTTCAAGATTTTCGAACACATCTCCTCCATGCATTACTCATACATTTTTCTCAATCCTTTCAGAAAGCAGCATGTCTGAGAAAAAAATCTCAGATTTCTTGGTTAGAGGTGTCTTCCTCTTTTACTATCTTGTTTTCTCTCAGTTATAATCTGTGATCCCTTTGATCTGAAAGGTCCATTCTAACATCAGGAATTCTACATATAGGTTTTTATACAGCTGTACTGTCTGAGGGGGTTATCACCATCCATTTTTAAAAGTCAGTTGAATGATGCATCTTGTTCAAGCTTGTATTGTTTGTTTTAATCACACGGCTTGGTTCCAGTTTTTCCTGAGCAATTAAAAAAGTTATTTTGAAGCCATATACACACAATTGTGTTGTACAGACTAACTTAATATCTTATTTCCAAATAAGACCTTTCATTCTCTTAAGGGCCCTTTATATATACCCATTGTCCTAGCCTAAAGAACATGGGCCATATTCTCATCTGTTGTGAATAAGCATTGCATCATGTATTTCAGTGGCGCTCTGGTGATTCACATCAACAAAAGTATCTGGTCCATGTGTATGTATATTAATGGACTTGGCAGGAGATACTAACTTGAAATCAGGTCATCCTGCTTTGAAAAAATATATGACTTATATAATTATTATTCATTCTTAACCCTGATCTGATGCATCAGATATAAATTCTGAATAGATTAACATTGATTTTTCACCCTGACATGATATTTTTAATCCAAAGTTCTGTACAAAAGAGGCTAAGCATCACTGAACAATATGTAGGGACAGTCAGGGCTCAAACTAAATTTGTTTACGGGAAAATAAATACTGTGGTCTCTCAAATTACACTGCATGGAAACTGTGAATGTTTTTCTGGCAACAACTATACAGAGAAGGATCCATTGACAGAAAATGGCTGGGTCACAAATACACACCATTTTAATTGTGTACAGAAGCAATTGTTCTCATTCTATCTATAGAATTATTATCCCTAGCTCATTCTCTTTAAAGGGGTTTTACAAGTCTGATACTTTCTAACAATTTTGCTGATAAACTTTTCAGCTACAGTTCCTAAGAGATCTACTTGTGGATAAACAAACATTTAATCAGAGGAGGTTTGTAAAGGATGTGATTGGATAAAAATAATTAGTGATTGTTCAATGCTTGACTTTATCCTGTGAGTAAACCTCATAATTAGTTAATTGGTCATTACTTTTGTATTACTTCCGAGATGCAGCTTCAAGAAATTAGTGTTCACAGGACACTTCCTCTCCCCACCAAACAGGATGTTACTGCGAATCCTGTTGACTACTAAAATTCAGAGAGGAAGCAAGCCTAGCTCTAGTATATAATTGAAATGCTGCAGAAGGAAATATATTTTACTCACTGCCTTCATATATATATATATATATATATATATATATATATATATATATATATATATATATATATATATAATCTTCTGTAGCCTGATCTATAGATTATTTATTAATTATATTGATTACTTAAGAATTCTCATTTATTAATTTGAGGGTTGACAGGTTCTTGTCCCAAAATCAGGCCCATTATTAGTAAAATTACTGTATAGCTGGCAACCCCAGTGTGCACAGTTGCACCACTCACTCTATAGGAACTCTTCTATATTTACAATAATTTATTAATACATTTAGCAAAGTCACAAACACTAACTCAGTAAGGTAGATCGAGATAATACAGGAAGTACATCTGAACATTCATATTCACACAATCCCTTGCAGAACAACCTGCAATGTTAGCCATTATCTTCCTCATCACCTTATCATCATCAGTGGCCATCCTTCTGCCACTTCCTTATCATCATCAGTGGCCATCCTTCTGCCATTTCCTAAAGACTACATCTCTCTCTCCCATATTGCACAGAGGCTGGGATACAGTGTTTATGTTATGCTGATGCCACCATGTCTAATACATATTCAGTAGGGGTTTCGCCACTCTCTCTTATATATATTTCATCACACAACTGATGTTGTGGTGTCCTCCTTCTATAGGTTATTATATTAATCATCTCAACTCTGGCACTCTTGTGGTTGGGTGTCTCTGGATGTTCTTTCCAAAAGTTTACAAAAGCTGGTGTTAGCTGATATTTCTGTGGTTGGCTGGTGTGGTTATGGATAAACTTCCCTTCACACTCTATTTCCAGTTCCCCAAAAGTTAGGGGTGACCGTTGTGCTGTTTATCTGTGCCCATGTTCATAGGCCTCAAAACTTATGCTACTGCTTAAACTAATGTTTTACATGATACATGCCTGTAGGTTTCTTGCATTATTGCTGAATACAATAAAGGCAGAATGTAATGAAGGCAAGGCAGTGGACAAAATTTGATCTGAGAAACTTCACTATTGAATAAAAAATATGCTCAGTTTGCTATGCAATATGAAAGAATGTAATATCTTTTTTTTCCATAAAAATACTTAATAGCAAGTCAACTAATCCACTTGAATGAATGGAGAGCTTTAATATTACCTTAAATTACTTAGAAAACCTGACTGAAATAGTTCTGTTCAAGTTCATACCTCCATTCTTAAATAGACAGATCATTCTGAAGGATTTGCCCATATTTGGTGCATTACAACTATGACTCATAGCCACTAAGAAGCATTTGATGAGATAAAACATACTTTTTCGAGCAATAATTATGCAAATAATTATACACAATAGAAATGTATGATTTTGAAACATGATCTGCTGACATGTAAAATTAAAAAGGTCATAGAGGAGTTTTTAAATTAAGGGCTGGGGGAAAGTCAAGAAGTGTGGCGAAGCACATGGTTCAGACAGAGACATCACTTAGGGGAGGATTTATTAAAGGGGATATGCTATATCCTAGTAAAAAGAAGAGGAGAGAAGTCGATAAAACACAGAAAGGAACTGAAGAAAAACAGTCAAATGAAAATGAGTCCCATTCAATTACATCACATGAAGGCAAACAACTAAATATTGACAAATTTCATGAATGCTTGTATTCAAATGCTAAAATTCTAAATACTATGATGGGTGATCTTGAGTGTGTGATATTAAATGAGGGCATTTATATAATAAGCTCCACAGAAACTTGGTGGAACAATGCTAACCAATGAGACACAGTAATACCAGAGTACAAAATATATAGGAATGACAGTGTAGGTTGCGCTGGAAGAGAAGTGGCACCATGTGTGTAAGAAAGTATAGAGTCAAATATAGTAAAAATCTTAAATGAATGAAACAATGCCATAGAATCTCTATGGATAAAAAGTCCATGCTTGGCTAATAAGAGTATAGCAGTAGAAATATACCACTGACCACCTGACTAGGATGGTGATGGTGATTGTGAAATGCTCAGGGAGATTAGAGAGACTGCAAAAATAGAAAACCCAATAATAATGGGAGATTTCAACTATTCCCATGTTGACTGAGTACATGCCAGGTCAGGATGCAGAGATGAAATTTCTAGACACTGTTAATGATTGCTTCTTGGAGCAGCTTGTCCTGGAATCCACAAGGGGAGAGGCGATTCTTGATTTAGTCCTAAGTGGAGCACAGAATCTGGTCCAAGAGGTTAATATAGCTGCACCGCTTGGTAATAGCAACCAGAATATAGCTAAAATTAACATCTGTTTTGGGGAATAATACCAAAGAAACCCCACACCGTAGCATTTAACTTTGAAAAGAGGAACTACAGAAAAATGAGGAAGCTAGCAGAACAGAAATTAAAAGGAACAATCACAAGAATGAAATGCCTTCAAGATGCATGGAAATGATCTAAAAACACCATAACAGAGGCTCAAACTAAGTGTATACCCCAAATAAATACTTTATTATTATTATCACTAGTTGTATTAATTAATAAAACACTAAGAGAACTGAAAAAATACCACCATAGGTAAACAACAGAGTAAAAGAGGTGGCTAGAGGAAAAAGGCATCCTTTAAAAATTGGAAGTGAAATTCTACTTAGGAAAATAGAAAGGAGAATAAACTTGGGCAAGTCAAGTGTAAATATAAAATTAGTCAGGCCAAAAAGGAATTCGATGTGCAACTAATAAAAGATACAAGAACTGATAGCAATTTTTTAAAGTACATTACAAGCAGAAAACCCGCTAAACAATCAATGGGGCCTGGGGGAAATCAGGGTTCTAAAAGAGCACCCAAAGACGACAAGAAGCTAAATGAATCTGTCTTCACTGCAGAGTATGTGAGAGAGATTCCCACATCTGAGCCATTCTTTTTAGATGACTAATCTGAGGATCAATCGCAGATTGAGGTGTCAATAGAGGAAGTTTTGGAATAAATTGATAAATTAAACAGTAATGTCACCAGCACCAGATGATGTTCACCCAAGAGTTCTGAAGGAACTGAAATACGAAACTGCAGAATTAACCGGCATGTAACCTATCTCTATCATCAGCCTCTATACCAGATAACTGGAGGCTAAAGACCCCAAAGGCAATTCTGGCAATTATAGGCCAGTAGGATTAACTTCAGCACCAGGCAGATAGTTTGAAACTATAGTAAAGGACAAAATTATCAGACACGTAGCTGAACACTTTATGTTGGGCAAGAGTCAACATGTCATTTGCAAAGGGAAATTATGCATCACCCAGTCTATTAGAATTCTTTAAGGGTGTCAACCGCATGTGGAAAAGCGTGATCCAGTTTTATATTGTGTACTTGGACTTTGACAAGCTCCCATACTAATGGCTCTTAAGAAAACTAAACAGTCATGGGGTAAGAGGGAAGGTCCTCTCATGGATCAAAAGCTGGTTAAAAGATAGGAAGCAAAGAACATCCAGAGACACCCAACCACAAGAGTGCCTGAGCTGAGTTCGTTAATATACTACCCTATAGAAGGACACCCAACATTAGCAGGGTGAGGAAATATAAATAAGAAAGAGGGGAAATACTGTATGTGTTCTGTGAGAATAACATTTGAAGTCTCTTTGCTTGGCATTTGTATCATTGCATATATATTAACGATTATGGTGCCTGGGTGTGTGATAAACATACACAGAGTGAATCAACTTTCATTGGCTGTTAGGTAAACAAAAGTGTCTGCCTTCATGATCACTGGCTAGCCAATTATACTTTATTCTGATAATTTAATACTTGTATTGTGGGGAGCTTGGAAGGTTGAATATCTGTGAAAACTAGCAAATGAAACTCACATGTTACTGCTTTTCTGTTGGTGCAGTTGAACTAAGGTCTGTAAATAAAGCAGTTTTTTCCCCTGTAATTTGCCTCTGGATTCTTATTAATAATTATTCCCAAAAGAACAAAGCCCGATATTAATTAAAATGATAAATATGCCTCTAGTTCTCCAATTTGCACAACGTTCAAAATGTCTTCATATACTGATGTGATTGAACAAAATATTTACATGAGAGAAGCTTGCTGTGTTTCACAAGAAACTGCTAACATAGTGATATGTTAGCATGGGTCAACTAAGGATCCAAACTCTCACTGACATCAGTAGAAGCAGGATAGGCCCTTATGTCATGAGATCATGGCACTATGCTATACTGTATTCCTGGAAATGGTTACATTGTTGCCGCATTCCTAGAGGTCATTGCATTTCAAGGTGGGTGACAGAGAGTGTGTTTATGTGGTGAGGGAATGAATTCTCTGAAGTAGGAGATGATGTGGAGTTACCACACACACTCCTTCCTCCACAAACATGAGATTCTAGAGGCACTGTACTTCAGGCAAGCACTATGCTACATATGAATTTAAGTGGAGAGTAGCCACTGGGAAACCCTTTTGAAAAAAAGAAGCAACATATGCTCACCAAGACAGGGCCGGATCCATGGGCCAGTGAAGAACACAGATCTTCTGGACCCTCTCCACTATTTTTGGAGAAGCTAAAGTAGTACCTGACAGTGATTGCCTTGCTAAGTCCTTGCAGCATCTTTTTCCTCCTGTTCACCAATGAAAGGATGGGCACAATCTTGTCCATAGTTTATAAATCAGTTTATAACGTTTGCAGAGCACTTTGAGCTCTATGAATGGTAGGAGATAGATCAGAAATCATCTTCATCATCATCAAAAGGAAACAATGACAAATGATAATGAAACCTCTTTTGATTAAAACTTCATACACTAAGCATTTAAGATGTAAGAAAGCCTATTATATTGGCCTCTTTTTGCTGTAATTCATTCCATTTCTTGCTTTCCCTGTATCTTTTTCTCCTGGGGCCTGCTCCATCAGTCCTAATGCAGGCAAAACTCTGACTTGAGTGAAAGGGGTTTTTGCCTGCTTAAGGAATAAAGAAGAGTGTCCCTGGAAAGTAAGAATCTCATCTCATCAGCATTGATCTACATGAAGTTTCAATGGCCTGATAAATGAACTTGTGTAGTTATGATTTCTACTAGGTCAAAAAGGTTTGCCTTAACTAGTTCAGGCCTTTCTCCCCTCGGTTTCTGAATTGAAGATTATGACTTCCTGCTCTGTGTTATTTTGTCTTGGAAAAGATTTAATCAATCAGTTTTAGCAATAAGCTTCATAATTTATAAAAGTCAGGTCACTGCAAAATATCCTTTTTTCCTTATGAGAATAAGCTCATCCTCATCAGCGTTTTGTTCAGAATTTATAACTGAGATTAGTGCTTCTACTCTTCTGAACCCTAAAGAGCAATCACAACTCCTCTTTTTGAAAGTATAACCAGTACCAGATACTAGATCTTTCCTGTGCCTTTACAGGAGATCCATCACTATGTATTTTAGGAATTTATAGAACATATATCTAGGCACTGAAAATAATACTTAGCCATAGGAGGCAGTGTTGCCTAGTGGACAGAGTGCTTGAGTGAAAGCTGGAAGAGCTGGGTTTTATTCACTGGCCTGCTGGGTGACTTTGGGAAATCTTGTCACCACCCTGTACCTCAGTTTCCCCATTCACAAAATGTTAAGTGCTTTGAAATTTACTAATGAAAAGTGCTCTATAAGAGCTAGGTATTAGTAGTAGTAGTAGTTCAAAGTTGCAGACATTCAATCACACTCACATTCATAACTCCCCCATGAGGAAGGCCATTATTATTATGGTGGAAAGAATGAGATACCGCAATTTACACTGGGTTCTCCAAAAATCACATAGCAAATTAGGCATAAGCCTCGATTGCAAATCTGGATTTCCTCACTCTGAACTCTCTGTTTATTCTTCCAGACCTTTCATTTTCTAACAAAACCATCACCTTTGACTTATATTTCCATAGAATACAATTATAACTTTGACTTTCTGCCTCTATCTGTACATTATTTTGAACTCTGAAGGCTTTAAAACTTGACACCAGTAACAAATAAATCTTTCTTACTACAGTACTTTTCACTTGAGCATGTATTTACTTTTTTTTTTCTCCAGGAGTGAAGATTTAACATTTATCTTCATTGACCTGTATTCATCACCCATGAGTTCAGATAAGGGAACCAAATATCTTGTATCAGACTTCATTGTTCCTCATTAGTTGCTCTTCTTCACAATAAGGTATCATCCAAGTAATCAATGAAAAATATTCATAAATTGTTAGGAAGTATTAAACAAAATATTGGGTTCCAATACAATTTTTTGTACACTTACTAGTACCCTCATTCAAGATCAGAAAGAATCCATTTACTATTACCTGTTTCTTGTCCATTAGCCACTTTCCAGAACTTCAACTCAACCTGCAAACTTTCCTCTCCTTACAAGTTCTTTGAAATCCAGACATTGCTCTCTTAAGCGACATATCAGATACTCCTTCAAAACCAAAGCTTAACTATAAGCGACATATCAGATACTCCTTCAAAACCAAAGCTTAACTATAGCCATTGCAGCCTTCTCTTCTGCCATGGCATAACTACACACAATTTATATTTATAATATTTATTCATTTTCATTATGAAGCAACCATTCCCTGCAAAGAATAGTCTGTTTCAACTGTAAATCAAAGTAAAAACAAAACAATTAAAAAATACTAGATAAACCTTCTACATGTTTAAAGAAAAACAGGCAAGTGAATTCAAATAAAAGGTCAAAGAAAGGAACTAAATAAATTCAGAGACTATAGTAGTCAACATAAAAAAAAATCTGTTTTGGAATGAAACGTTTTAATAATATTTTTTAAAATTTGTGAGAGCTGAAATGTAGTCTCAAACGGCCCAAGTTCTCCATTCTGGAACTTGCCAGAGGATAGGCACGATCACTCACTGATTTAAGGCCAGATTCTGCTATCCGTATTCTTCTACAGGGTGAAATCCAAATCTATTGAAGTCAATGGCCAAAGTCCCAACCAGGTATGCTGGGAAACTGTTGAAAGGCAATAGTAACTTTTGTTAGAAAAAAAGAATGTACCTAATACAGAAGTGTAAAGCCTGAGGTTTCGTCTTTACTTGTGTAACTTTTTAATGTATTTTCTGTGTAACTTGTATGTTTTTGCTTTCCCTTACTATTTCATCTTTGAATCTGTGGGTTTTTTCTGTTAAATAAACCTTCTGTTTCTTTTTACCTCAAGCAGGTCTCTGTTGTGCAAACTATGTGAAGTTTGGGTGGTAAAGTAAACTTATAACTGGCAGGCTGGTTTCATGCTTTCAGGGGTGACAAATCAGAAGGGAATGGTTGAGTGTCTGATACTTAAGAAATCAGGGACTACAAATCTGGGGGAGTCTCACAGTTGGAAGAGCTACTGGTGTCAGGGACCTGAGCCAAAGCAGCACAGCATAAAGGCACCCATGGTTAAAGAGCAGGTGGTGACAGGACCCCTTACTGGTCTGGGTGATCCCCAAAATGTCACAATATTGCTGGTTTATAGCCTTGAGATTGACAAGCCTCTATATTATAATCTTCAGAAAATCAGGAAAGGAAAACCTCTTAGGGACAGAACAATCATGCACAGGAGAGAGAGAGACATTTGGGAAAGGAGAATAGGAGTCACCGGGGGAGGCAGGTGGAAAATCAAGCAGATTAGGAGGGAAGAATGGGAAGCAAATTTGAGATCAGTTAATGTAAGATATGGTGAAGAATTTAGTTTGATTAGAAAGAGATGAGTGAGAGTACAGAGAAAGATAGCAAAAAGAAAAATCCTCAAAGAGCTTTGATTAGTATTGTCTGGTCTCTTAGGGATTGTCTGGGCAGAACTGAGGGCATGATTCTCCTTTCACTTACACCAGTTTTATCTAGTGTAACTCTTTTGACTTTATTGTAGTTACTCATGATTTACACTAATGTGAGTGATAGGAGATTAACGCTATGAAATTCTAAACCCACTTAGATGCCTATAGGGAGCAGACATTTTAAAAAAATGCATTTACAGGGCCAATTCTACCATCCTTAATCATGCAATACTAGGTACCCGTAGTTCCCATTGATTCTTGTGGATTTAGGTTCCTGTCTGAATAAAGGTGAAAGAATATGACCCTCAATATTTTGGAAAGTCTTAATAAATGTTAGTTTTCTTAACTTCACTCCTCCGTCTTTTTATACAGATACTGTGGTTTCCGCTGTTGCATTACCATACTTTTAAGTTTTGCAATCTGTTCTCTCAAATCAATTTGATACAGCTTGAGAATATGGGCAAGTTTGTATTTGTGCTATAAAGATGTTTCAATGGGAAAAAAAAGAATGAGAACAGTATTGTAGCTGCAAACAAATCAATCGGACTGTATTAAAACTAAACACATGATGTCAAAGATGAATGTAGAGACAGAAACAGGGACAGAGATTACCAAGGGGTCTAGACACATACAATGATTAATCATCACACACATACTGAACGGAAAAGCACAAAGCAAAACAGGTTTTTCCTTCTTGGGTTGGACAGTCTAGAGAAAAAGAAAATCATATTATGCTCTCCATGGATGAAGAAAAAGGGGAAATAGAAATTAACTGTCCCTTTTTAAAGTAGTACTAAAAATCTGTCATTCAGCTACCCTGTGTTCTCATTCTTTTTTAAAGTATTACCATAGCATATGTCTTAAGTTTGGACATAAGAAGAGTTTGTTTATTTTTATTACAAAAGAGGGGCTGTATGGAATTTAATCTTATATTAAATAATGAAGTTCTGTTCATTTTAGCCATAAAAAAATCTGTTTCACTAGTTTTAGCAAATAAGATGACAGCCTAGTGCTGCAACATTATATAATGTATGAAAAAGAAACAATTACAGTATATCAATATTGAGACCTAAAGATTCAGTAGTAGGGTTCTAATTAGTTTGTGCATCACTCTCTGGCTCCCCAGGATATGTTAAAATGGCAAAAGTCTATTTATATGCATTACTCTAACATATAGAACTGAGAAAGAACTATGTTACTCAAACTGATAAATTTCTAGATTCAGAGATAAATTCCACCATCAGACTGAGGCTGCTAAAACAAATTTGCTTGTAATACAATATGATAAAAGAGTCTATTAGTATAAAAAATTCATTCTGCAGAAATAGCTATGAGGACTAGGTCACAGGAGCATTAGCATGTCAGCTGGGGGCAATATATTAGTTTTATTTAAGATTATTTGTTAGTTAGTAGGTTCATGGGATAAGAAAAATAGATATCTATTTATTTTTTTATTTTTTCTATAGTTTTTTTGGCACCCAGTAACTCATTGTATGAACTCTCCCAACCCCATTTTAAGCCGGCATTGTAAGGGACAACATATTTTGTTTAAGACATCAGATGCTCCTCTTTCCTTTCTGAGCAGCACTTGGAATCTTTTGCAGTCATAATAAAATGCAGAACAATTTATTCATCATCTTGCCAATGGGGTACACCAATAGCAGTAATAGGGATCTATTATTATTGAACTCAGCGTGAGCTCAGCACCTCAGAGGATTGTTCCTTTAATTCACTGCCTAGCAAATCTTCCAGCAACCAGCTCTAGCTTCTGATTAAGTTCAGGACACAAGAAAAATTAGCTGTTGCATAGGATGCAAATACTGATGCAGGTTCTATTCTCCCCCCTGGTATTTATATATACCAACTAGAAGACAAGAAATCTTTTATTTAAGATTGTGTTTTAATTTTTTAAACTTTTTTTCTTGCCTTTCCCCCCACCTTCTTGGGTAGCTTATGTCCTATTAAAGAAGAATATAATTTAAGGCTCCTCTTAAAATGTCTCCAGAATGACATAGATATTGAGAAAAAAATGGCCATATAGGCCAGGTGGAAAAAATAGATGGTAGAATGAAATACCTCAGAGGACAGTTTTGTTGTACAACATTTGGCCTTAAATAAATGTATGGGCCTGCTCCTGAAAATATATTACACATGTCAGAAGAACAGTAATTAAACTGATCCCTCTAAGCCTTTTTGATAGGCCATTTTCAGAATGAATGGTTGAAGCTGAGAAAGGGCACTTGGCATGTAAGAACCCTGCCTTTAGGGTATTATTCTCCTTGCTTTCTCCTATTCGTATATTTTTTACTTTTTTCCACCAATTTACAGCACTATTAACATCTGCTATTTTAGGTAAAGCTAACCTAACACACAGATGTAAAATAAGAAAAAATATTTGTAACATAAATGTAATTCTTTTTGTCACTGAATAAAAATGAGTAATAAGAAGGCTCCCATATAAATCCTGGGGAAGGATGACAGATTTAGTGGGTTGATCATGATGGAAATGGCAAATGTTGCAGTTTTTCATTGATTAATGAAAACGGATATAAAACAAAGTCACTTGTACTAAATTGTTAAAAATAATTATTACCTTCTTAAAATGGTTTTTATGGTGAACAAATATAAAATTGAATGTCAGTCTCTGACCAGGACCTATAATCTGTTCCTTAGAATGAAATCAACAACATGTAATGCTATTGATTCAAGCTCTTAATCTTCTAGGCAACTGGCAGCTCCCTGAGTCTTGGTGCTAAAAATTGATTTAACACCATTTGTAGAAAAATGAATTATTTTCACAACTGACTAAACATCTTTTTTTATGTGTGTGACTTGTGTTTACTTTGAACACAGGCAAGTTCTTATCTGTTACTAATTTGTGAAGTATTATAAAAATATTTAGTTGTAGAAATAAAATAATATGTTTAAGATGGAATCTATAGTATTGTTTCTACATTTACTTTTTATCCTAAAATTCCAAGAAAATTATATCCAAATGAATCATCAGCTAAAACCTTCTGTTATCTCTCGGATGACTTCAAAATGTGGCAACATCAGTTGACAGAAAAGTCTTACCTCTTTATATTGTGTTATAGGACATATTTAATATGAATTCAGACAGTCTCATTTCTATTGATATGGTTTTACACTTTTATACCATTTCTTTTTTTGATCTATGTATAAAAGAGTGGCAATTCATTTCCATAGACTATAAAATCATATATTTTCAGCCTTGTTAACAACTGATATTTATACGTGTTATCTATTCACTGCTAGCAAAGTTTTAGGTTCTTTAACTTTTCTCAGTTTTCAAAATATATACTGAGATCAGCAGTGATATAAGAAATTTTTCATATTGCAAAGTTTTTTTTTCTAAAATACTCCATTTCATTTTATTAATCTCAATTTTCTTAACATGTCTTTCTCAAGGTATCCAGCTTTCTCCATTCCCGTTAGAGCTTACATGCCTTAACTGGTAATGGAATGTCACAATTCTTGCATACGTAGGGCTCTGTTTATAGTCATGTTAGAAACGTTTTAGTTCTGTGTTTGTGTTGACAGCTGTATGTTTTTGTGTAAACTAGATTTGTTTTGCATTTGGATTATCTCTCATCAAACTGTGTAGGCCCCAAAATAATAAAAGGCATAAAATAGGAACCGTAAACATTCCAAATCTACAATGTTCAGGAATATGCCATAGTAACGAATCAAAGCAATTTCCATTTCCAAATTAAAACTAAGAATATATGAAGCAAACATATGAGCACTTAGAGACACAATAGAAATAACCAAAATGGAAAGTAATGCATGAAAGGAACAGCTGAAATGTCACTCAAGGAATCAAGAAAAAAGATATGGGGGATATTCAAAATTCTTTTAAAATTGAGCACAATATAAGATATTTAACATTTAATGGAAATCAGTGGAATTACAATACTATTGATGCTATTGATCAACTGAAATTTATGCCTTTTGATAGAATATAAACTTTCTTATAGTTGAAACACAAGCCTAATGAGCTTAGATTTTTCTCCCTTTCCTCCCACCCCCCTACCCGCACCACCTACCTTTGTTTTAAAGCAATCTTAAGTACATTACTGCTTTGCTTTAAAGCAGTCAGTTTACATCTCCCACATATACCAGATCAGCTCTGCTAGTAGGTGTATTAGAAGGATGTTGAAGCCATGGCTCTTGTGACTTCCAGCCCCCTACCAACATGATTACTTGTGGGAGGAGTTTATGGAACAAAGGGGCTATTTTTGTACCCGATCCAATGATAAAATCCAGCTCCTAAACAATTGTGCCGGGGGAGGATGAAGAGGAGCGGCCTTCCTCCCCCTTCTTTCCTTTTTCAGCTGCATAAACCAAGGGCACAATCTAGCCCAAAGTTAGAAATGTGAGTTCTCTACAACCCAATAAAGTACAACATGTCTTTTTTGGTTATTTTACTGATCATTAAATAAAAAAAGCATTCTGGATTTTGTTGTATTAATCTTCTGACTGGATATATGCACTTATAACACTGTTGCTGTTTGGCAAAAAGTCTCTTAATTTGAGGTATTATTAATTACATTAATTTTGTAATGCTTATTGCTCTGTAAAACATATGCCTGCTGATATTCTCTGGTCTTATTCCCAATATTAAAAAAAAAAAACCAAAAAACGGTAGATGTCTGCTTAAGTCGCCCAGTGACTTCAATTTAATGATAAGCATACAAATTCAGGCTTCATTAGACCTACAGGAGATGTGAATTCTAGAAGCAAAGGTGAAACATGAGCTAGAGTTTCCCAGCCAATCTCAACTAATGGATGGGCTCTAACACTGCCAACATCCAAACTATATAGGACTTTGTTGAATAAAATATCAAGACCTTGAAATGTGTCAAAACCAAACTGGTAATGCAGTCGATGGATTGCAGTGTCACATGTGGATCACTGACAAACCAGGCTGATGAATTCTCAGGGTCTGTTTGAGGAAAGGAATAACCCTATTTGTGAGGAGCGGACTGGAGGATACATTTCGTCTGCCCTTAAAGAATTCTCAGGCTCCTTTCATAATAAAAAATATTCAATGTTCAGGCCCAGGATAGATTTTTCATCATCTCTCATTCACTAGTATTCTTAATCCTGAATATATTAAAATCTCCTTTGATATCTAAATTATACAGTATGACATTTTCCCAGAGAATTCATATCATATGCTGCTTTTAATACTCATTTCACCATAGAAGGTTTTCCTTTCTTTCAAAATTATCCTGTTTTGTTAAACTGACTTTAGAGATTGAATCAACTGGGTCTTGGTATTACTTAATTTTTAAAATAAAATTTGATTAAATGGAGTTCTTTATGAAAGTGCATGCCAGGAGGATATTGATTTCTGTTTGCTAATTATGTCCCATGAGACTACATGGCCTTGGCCTCTCATTCTTCGAACAAAAAATAAAACAGGAAAAAAAATTAACCAAGCCACACTACAACCTGTTATAAATATTTTTGAATAATACTGGTAATTTTTCTAATCCAAATCAGACCTTGTTAATTCAGTGCATAGGACAAATTTTATTTATTTTTTAATAAACTAGAGAAAGTAATTTTAATGCGCAATTCTTAATTTTCTGGAGTAATATCAATTTTTATGGTGTTAGCTTAATATTCAAGAGGTTATTTCAGGAGTATGTTTCATTACAACACACTGATTTGTAAATTGTAAAAAATAAAAAAAATGGGAATTAAGGACTTAGTGTAAATTCACAAAAGCCAAGAAATTCATTGTTGAAGCTTTTCATAGTCTCCTTCAGGGACAATACCATGGCTATAATTTACAGCATGTTATGTGAAGCATGTAGTAATGCTTATACTAAATTGCCCAAACATTTTTCACTCAAAATAGTAATTGTCAGAAATTTTAAAACGTTGACAAATTCTTACTTTTGCAATGAAAATTTGGAACTTTTTTCAGTCCAAAAATATTTTTTATGAGGAAGTTTTGGGCAGCAACAGTTCTGTTGTTTTTGAGAAATAAGAAATTTTGCTGCTATATAAAAATGCTTCAGAAGAGGCTGAAAAAAAATGAAATTTGATAGGGGCATAGAACTGTCTTTTGGTGGACCAGTGAAAACTGGCAGTGAGTTAGCTAAATTATAAAGGCCAAAAGGTGACTTTCAAAAGAAAAAAGAAACTGCTACTGTTGCCTTTTTTGTTGTTGTTGCTTTTTTGTGATGCTGAAGAAAGCCTTGTATATATGTTTCCTTTTACTGTTTTTTTTGTATCACAAATTCACATCATCTGTGTGCTGGAAGACTCAGATGGCTGGAGAACTAGTAAACTGGTGACATCACAATCACAAGAGTATAGTAAGTGAGCCCTTAAGAAAGGATTTTTTTTTGATCAGACAGTTTAAAACTGGATTTTTTTGTTTTTCAGACCTACTGATCTTCCAGTATGAATTAAAATTTTGGATGAAGGTAGACTTTGTTAAAGGCTCTACTTCCTCACCTTGAATACTAAACGTGGGGTCAGGAAGTATCTGGATATATCTGATGTGATCATTTCCCTGCTATTGTGGGGGCCCCCAAGCACATGTGTACCTTGGCTCCTTCTATTCTCTGCCTGTGGCACATTACGCTTAGTTTCCTGTGGGCTGTAACACTTTGGACTCATTTCAGTTGTTGGGTTTAGTGTGTGGGAGCTGGGTGGTCTTGTTGGCCTATGATATACAGGAGGTCAGACTTAAAGATCCAGTGGTCCTTTCTTAACTTAAACTCAATGACTATGAGCCTTCAAAGAAAGTATTAAAAATTCACAACAAATAGCCCTCATACGTCCTACTTGCTCTTCAATGAAACCAGAAATTAAAAAAAATAGATTTTATATTCCTGATATTTCTAAGGTAAAAATAACCAGTAAAATGACTTTCCCCCAAAATAAATCTTTCGGGCCTTCTTTATATATTCAAGAGGCCAAACAAAATAAACAACAACATCAACATCATTTTTCTAAACCTCATTTGCAGGTCATCTTTAAAGTTGTGCATTCACATTGGATTTTGCTTTACAACAAAACTAACACTGCTAATGTGCCATTGGTCCCAAATATACATGCATACTCTATACAGTAGAAATTTCCATATCTCATGGTTCCAATGGGGCTGGGCACATGTGCATTAAAAAAATAAGTAGAATTTCAATTTTAATATTTAAACTCTCATGGAAAAGGGTCTGCAAGAGTGCATGTCTAGAGAAGCAGGGCTTGTATTTGATGTCTGAAGGTGCACAGGAAACAAGACATGACTCTGACATAGCCTTGGCTCATTACATTGTAGGACTTGTCTCATTGTGCGTGTATATGTGTTTGATTGCTGTCTAGTAACTGTTGCGCTAAAGTGTTTCTTCATTATGTCATTATTCTTTTATGATACCAAGAAGATTCCATACAAAATCTATATTAGAAGAATGTAAGATTGCAAAGTAAAATTCTCAAAAGATCTGAACTCGCTAAAGCTTTGGTTGCCTGTGCAAACATAACTCTGGATTACACTACTCTCTTTAATTCCATAACCAGACTCTACTTTTCCCCAGGACTCTTCCGGGGCAGTGAAAGAGATTGTATTGTATAGTCAATGAGGCTAGGGTCCAAAGAGGTGCTGCCTCATTCACTGTAGCGTTTGGATATTGTGTAGCAAATGAATCAGGGGTGCCAAGATGTAGAATATAATTACCAGTCTTTGACCTCTGTAACTGAAGCTTTCAGAATTCTGTCTTTCTGTAGTTTGGTGTCTACATAGAGAAACAAATGAATAACTATTTTTTATTTTTTTTCTCCTCTCTCTGGCTCAAATTCTGTTCTCAAATGAACTCGAATATCTGGTTATTTACACAGATGTAAATAACTGCAGAAGGTACAAGGCAGCAGAGAACCAGAACTAAATGCAGCTTTGCTTTGGCTTTAGACTGTTGATTTAGGGTGTACAGCTGCTGTTTGCACAATTTTGAAAAGGGAGTATTTGCTCTCAAGGGAGGAAGAGGAACCCATTGTATTAACTGACCTTCAAGCACTAAAACACAATAAATAAAACAACAACAACAACAACAAAACCCTAATGGTGCTACAGCAAGTAGACTGAGTGGCTGATAAAAAATGAATGCCTTGTCCTTGGCATAATAATCCCCATAACAGTTGAATATTATAACCAGGTGCGATATTTTGGGTAATTTGTTTATTTACAACTTCTGAATTCTGTTTCATATTGGGGACCATTTATATGTATCTGTGTCACACTGCAAACTTCATTTTGAAAATGGGGCTTGACTGTCTTCTCTGTCCTTTTAATTTCATGTTGGACTGAAATTAGAATTGATTGTGATGCAAAGCTAACAATGAGGGGTGTGTGTGGGGGGGTCATTAAACTTTGTTGGTCCTCTATTTAAATTGAATCCCCCTTGGGCAAAGAGTTGTTTATTAACCAGGGCAAACCAGTTTTTCAAGTCTGAACTAAGCAAAGGCATGTTACCTGGTAGGAGATTTTGATTACCTAACAAGCTTGATCAGGGGATCACATGAAAAAAAGGACTGGAGGTTATAAAAGAAAGGGCCTCTCACTAGACATAGAGAGAGACCAGAAGCAGAAAACTAGCTGCAGGAGTGAGAGATTTTTTGTTCTGGAGGAGAAGCTATGTGGTAGAAGAGAAGGGGTAGAGAAACCATCTGGTCTCTTTAAAATACTGAGCTGAGCTCAAAGAATGCTCAAGAGTGGTGAGGAAACCAAGTCTGGGAAGGGAATGTAGGTCATTTATTGTGTTGTCTGAATCTTTATGTCTTGTGCTATCTAGAGTAAAGAGTAGTGGTGGTAGAAACCTTTGCAAAGTCTGTGTGTTATGGAAGGTAAATGGTAACTGAGAACACCTACAGGGGCAGAGCTCAGGGAAAGGGTGTGCTTAGGAAACTAGGGTGTCCTGGGGGGATGTCAGCACTGGTCCTGGAGGCCGAGGCATCTGGACTGCCAGGTCCCCCTTCCAGGAAGAGATCACAGACAAAATCTGACCCCAGGAAGTGTCCTAGAGAGGCCAATGAAAGAGACAGTGATGGAGCCTATCCAAACCAATGGAAGCTTAAAAGTACCTGAATCCAGTGTACATAGGAGACTGGTGAGAGTCCAGCAGAAAAAGCATTATGAAGGTTGTATGACACTAGGCATAAAGTTATAATTACAAAGCAAACTATTCTAGTTAAGAAAATACTCTAACGTTTTATATTACTGGCTGAAAAAAAATCACATAAAACAACCTTTACCTTGGAGGAATGCTAACAAACTTTTGAAGCCAAAATCTTCAGCAACTAAAATATAGTGAAAACAATTTTCCGCTTGAAATTTAAAAACACAGCCACACCTTCAGGCTGAGAACTTTGATGGCAATTTCATTCTGGAGTGATATTTTTGATGCTTGAGTTATACACTTTTTTAAAAAGAGGATTCTAAAATAGAAAGGCTTAGAAAACCAGCCTTAGTGCTGCAGTGGTGTAAATAGTGCTGCTGTAAAACTTATGCAATGATATAGCCCCAGATCTCTACCATCTGGTTTACAGCATGAAGGGGCTGCCAAACTGCACAGTATTGAAGCTACTGGGATAGAATGTGACTGTTATATTATCATCAATTTACAGTTTAAATGCATAAACAACCCTTAGTATCTAACTTGTTAATTTAGTCATAATTTTTGTATTACATTACTAATATTGCACTAGTGATTGTAAATAGAAAGTAGATAAAAAGTCAATCTCCTCTAAACCCAATTAGCTGAGCTTGGGGAGGAGCTCAAAGGACTGGAGTGAGGAGGATATAAGGTATCCAAACACCAGCAAAACTGCTCCATGAGAAATACTGAGGACTCAGGGTCAAGCCTGTTGCCATAATTTCTCTTCTTACAAGGAGAGAGAAGTATGGCTAATGGCTCAAGATATTTCTAACCCTGAACCTCATATATCCACCAACCACATCCCTGCTCCAACCTGCCCTACTAATATGGCACAGGCAGAGGAGACATAGACACCTTTAGCATGGTCTCCAGGAATCCAGCCCTTTCAACGGTGGGAACATTGGTTCCATTCTGGACAAAGAGCCACAAAGCAGCACAAATGGATGTAATGTCCCTTGTATATTTTGAAAATTATGGAATGTTTTGCTGCATTACGGAAATAAGACTCAACTCTGTAAGTTATATTCACAAAACGGCAAAATTATGGTCCTACAGAAGTTTACAGATATTTTGCCATTAATTTCAGTGGAGACTGGATAATATTTCCATGGGAGAAAGCACAAAGCTGCTTATTTGAAAATTTAACAATGGACAATGGACCAATTGGAGGTGAGAATTCACATTTCAAAAGTGAATGAGAGATGATAGGTAGGGTGGGGATTGATTGTGAAGGACCTCGAAAGTAAAGACAAGCAGTATATGTGATAGAGAAGGTAGAGCCAGTGGAGGAATTCAAAGATAGGGGTGACATGTTAAAGTGACCATGTCCAAGTTACAGGCCTGAATGACAGGCAGAACAATGGTATTGTCCACAGTGATTGAGAAAGAAGATAGTGGGGAGGGCTAGGCATTAAGAGAACTATTTGACTTGAGGTGGCTCGACATCCATGAGGAGATGAGTGTGACACTGGCTGAGATTTTAGTTTGGACAGGAGACAGATCTGGAGGGGAGGGAGAGAGAGAGAGATCAGAGCAATGTGATGGTAGATGAATTTGTATTTGCAGATTACCCAGAGATAAGGTTCTTTCTACAGAACTTTTAAATCAAACTATAGATCTTTACAATTTTATAGATTTTCCCTCTTTTAACATTGTATAGAACAACTTTTTAAAAGCAGATTCCAGTTTTTGTTTTCAAAAATGAAGAAAACCCTAGTTGGAACATGATAAAGGATTGAAGAGATAGGTAGCAATTTTGGCTCTACTTCTGCTTTGGTTGTATTTCCACAATTTCCCTTGAAGCGCAAGGAATGTAGGATTTGATCAGTTGCCATTATGTAAATCATTGGGATACACCTTCCCTAAAATACTTCGGCTACCATATGAGGTCAGGTCACATTTCAGACTGGAACAGCCCCAAACAGATTTCATTAGCTATTACTGCAGGAATGAAAATGACTAGCTTCATGGAAATGAATCACCATAGACTACCATGAACCAGTACCATGGTGTGTAGAGCAGAGGGCCAGGAAGGTGAATGAAGCAGCAGATAGACAAACTAAGCATTAAGACAAATGACACAAATAAGTGGAGAAGAAACTACAACTCAGCTGTCAGAATGAGGCACAACAAACAAAATAGTAGCCATCTTGTGCCTTCTTAAGGGCTAGATAGGCAAATCTATCAAGCATATTGCATGAAGGGTTTCAATACAGAGGCTTCTGTAGATTTGTCCCAACTTTTATAATGCAACTGATGGATGAACTTCTTAAATAAATCCAGCCATTAGAAGGGTACAAAATAAATCTGCAAGATTAATAGTAGAAAGTATCTAGGGAGACCATCAATAAGTTGGTGCTGCTTATAAAATATATCTCCATTTTTTAAAAAATAACTATTTTACTGTAATTCTATGACACCAGTTCTCCCTGCTGCTCTCATGGTATCCAATGCAAGATAAACACAGAACCCTAATGTGTTTGTACCAAGTGTGCAAGCGTCTGTGGGGAAGTTGTATTAGCATGGTGGCCACTAATTCTTTTTTTACTTTTTTTCCCAAAACTAGTTAACAGTAGATGGGGCTGATCTCCTCTTTATGTATCACCATAGGGAAGCAGGAGCCAGTTTACAGGAATAAGATATATCAAAAGTGGAACTACAATACTAACACAGAGCTAACATCACAGACCCATAGTGATAAGAGATGCATCCAAAAATGTGCAACACAGAAAGGGTTTCATTTCCGGATCTACTCCTGTGTGTAATGGGACAACTAGTCCATTTAACAAGTATGTAAGGGATGAGGAATGAAAGACATTAAGCTTGTATGTTTGATTATGTACACTGTATGCTAAATTTTACCCTGTGGAGTTGTGCACAGCTCAATGTGAAGGTCAATAGGAGAACTTGGCTCTACATTTGGAATCTGGTGCAGGTAGCAGCTTTATTAAGCACTTTGATAGATACCCAATCTGGAGCAGTTTCAAAGCACTGCTCAGGATTTGTGCCCTACAATTCCCATTAAAATCAATGGGAATCTGATGGATAAGCCCTCACATAAATGTTTGAAAATGTACCCTTGGTTAATAAATCAAGAAAGAGCGTATTGATACAAATAAATCTTAATTAACAAAAATTCACATTGATAACTTAAAATAAAGTCACTGCTAACACTTTTGACTTTTAAGATTCAGTTGAAAGTATATGTATATGAGGCTGAGAAAATTAAAGAAAGCACAGAGTATAGTGTGAATCAGAAAGATGATGGATGAACAGTAAATAATGAAGGGGAATGTAGCTAGATAAAAAAGACTGAGAACATTTAAAAGAGTAATAAATGACAAAGGCAGTTCAATGCAGATAAATGCAGAACAGTGGTGACTTTGATGAGTCTTTATTACACAACTGTGCATGCATTATAAAATAGGAGGAACAAAAATGTTCAAGAGTCTGTGTGTCACTGATGAAAAACAGAAAGCCCACAGACAAGTCTTAACACATGGAAGAATTATGACTTTGAGTGAATCTTGATGACTAAAGTCTGTTGTTTTTTTCATAAAGTAGGGGAATGAAAGAATAAGAGCTAGAAAAGAAAAAGAAAAGAAAAGCAATAAATTCTACCATAAAGTATAAAAAACCAATATTTTGTCAAGAAGAGAAAGTGAGCCAGATGAATCATTCACTATATTTCTGGCACTGATATGACCATGCCTGCTACACAAAAGTAACATTTACAGAAAGGATTGCCTTCTGTTTGGCCACCATGAGGTGATCCTTTTTCAAGTGTTGATTTTTCATGAGAAGGAAAAATGCAGCTGAAGAGATAACTTTGAAAAAAAGAAAGAGGAAAATATATATTATTTAAAAAAAATGGAGGGGAAGAAAATGAGAAAGCGGGGCACACAGAAAAGAAAGTAAGAGGGACAAAGAGAAGAGGTGAAGCATGGATATAGCAGAGACACGATGAAGGCAGAGAGATCCTCCTTATTTGTACTAAGAAAGAAAAAAGACTGGAAGAAGAAAAGGGTCCACACAGATAATCTAGTCTGTGGTGGATTGCACCATTTTGTTATGAACAGGTCCATATGAAAGTAAACCAGGATGCCTTATGTGTATTGCAATGTAGGCTTACGCCCCGGCACTGTGAACACACCTCTGATTGGCATGATTCATGCAAGGGCCATTCACATAGGTGCCATCTGCTGGATTGGTGGGGGCCCATTAACGGTTCTTGTGGAGAAGGCTCTGGTCTCCCTGTCCTTGAACCACTGCTCCCCCTCTTTATGGGTCCTGGGCTCTGTACTGGAGGAGTGAGGACTAAAGCAGTTCCTACCTCAGAGAACTATTATTTCAGGCTCTCTGCTGACTCAGGGAGACTTCACTGTCAGTTCACATCCAAGTTCACAGTCAAACTTTTTCTTGCAACCATAAGACCAGAAAATAATTGTAATGGAAGACGCGCTTCTGGCATCATTATGAGAGACAGATGTGAGGGTCCCGGGCACCAATTTGTAATGCCTGTGCCTGAATCTAGCTCTGCTTGAGAAACAAAGGAAATTACTTTAATAAACTTCCCAGAAAGCAGCCTAAAATATTGGTCAATTTAACTCTGTTCTCTGTGTGTGTGCAGACTGGCTCAGTAGTGTTAAAAAATTTGGTGCCCTCTGTGTGTATTTTTCTAGGTTCTAAAAAATTTACTAGGAGCTCTCTGTGTTTAACTTGCTCTGGGGTATTGGTGGTATATGTTAGAGCCAATTTTTTAATGGTACCACTATTTGTGCCAGTAATTTTTATACCAGCTGCACTGGACTAATTATCTGGTGCTCTCACATGTCTATTTTTTGAATAATTATGGCCTTTGAGCATATAATAGACAGTATGCTTAGGGTAGACAGGAGTATGGAACCTTCTGTTTGAGTAGCTGGGATAAAAAAGTTGGCATCTCTTTGTTATATCCTCATTTTGGATGCATAAGCCACCATAACACCTCAAGGTATAGTAGAGAACCATTGTCACATACTTATTTCCCTGTTCTCTTAGTTATGTTTCTGGATAGCCTCCTGATTTATTTGTCACTAATTCCATTGTAAAAGCTTCTTAGAGACAAAGAAACCCAATTCTAATTTTTTAAATTCTGGTTAGAAATGTAAAATGATGTATCTGTTTCATATGATTTCTATTCATTGGCTTCCCCTCTTTCTCCTTCTTTACGTATAATTAATGAAAGGCTGTAACTTCTGGCCATGTCTAACTATAATTGAAGTAATGTCCTATGCTCAAGAGGAGGGCTTGCTACTGTTCTAGTGAAAGTGAAATGAAATAGAGAAAAATTATATTATGGTATTTAGCAAGATTTGTTCTGAGACATTTATAGGGGTAAATTTTCAAAGCTTTAAGCTGGTCTGAGCAATACGACTCTTTGAAGTTAATGGGAAAGTCACAGCTAGAATGATATGTGATAATTTGAAAATTTACCCCTGATTGCCTATTTAGATTTTTCTGTATAACATGTTATGGTAATAAATGGTTCTCAGCATGAGGCTGATTACATGGGGTACTGCTTGAAACAAAAACGTATTGTTTCTCCCCATGATCTCTCTCTGTAAAATAATCTCTGAATAATTTCATTACTATACTTAGGGTTAATCCTCAGCATCTACAAGCCCTGTGACCAGAGAGCCCTGAATTACCAAGAAACTATCACAAGAAGCTGAGCTTAGATGTATGTTCATAGTTCCTCTTTTTGATTAGTGGCTGTGGAAAAGAACTGGGGAAATATTTGCTCATTCTTTTGGAATACTAATTTTATTGTGATAGTGCCACAAGGCTACCTCATCCGTGGGATTCCTATTATGAAAAGTACGGTAATAACCCATGGGTAGATACAGTCTCTCGCCTTGTAGGTTTTGCAGTCTAATTTCAAACAAGATACAACAAGCGAATATAAAAAACAATAGGTGGGAAGGGAAGAAGGAGGGAAATGGTTGGGAATGTTTATTACATGTGGTAGTAGCGGTCACATGGTTACTGTTACTTCCAACATTATTTACTAGGACCATGGTTGTTCAGGTCTGATATCCATGTTTGTCAGATAAAGGTGTAATCCAAAGATTAATTTACATAACTTGTTGTATCAAAGGGTTATACAGTTTAAACAAGAGTACAGAAATTGCTGTTTTTTTAAAGAGGTATAATGTTGATACTTTTTTTTCTTCCCCTACAGGAGTTGCTCTTAACTGATAAGGACCATGCTAAATTAATGAGGGAATGTTTTGATCACTTCTTTCATTTCTAGTTTATGAAGCGTCCACTATTCTACTCTACAGGAGGGAAGAGAAGAAATAACAGCAGGAAAATTGTGAGATGAATTCAGGTTAAATAGCTGTGCTTCTAGGTCAAGGGATTTTAAAATATTATTCTAAAAAATTTGGTAAACAAAATACCACAGATCACTAGATATATACACAACTCTCTGATTATTTGAAGTCTTCAGTTTAGTGCACAGTTTGTTACATGTAAACAGCACAACTGTACTCTGCAGTATATTCAATATACAGAATAACCTGAGAGTTAGGAAAAATAGAGTTGCAAACTGACCAGTCAACCACACACATTTGAAACTGGACGTACACAACTACACAATCAGTCAGCAACAGAGACACACACACACACAAAAGACGCAAATGCAGTACTACTAAAAAAAGGGAAAGATTAAAAAAAAAGATCTGACAAGGTAAGGAAACTTTCTTTGCTTGCTTTGTTTAAATTAAGAGGGTTAAAAGCAGCATTTTTCTTCTGCATAGTAAAGTTTCAAAGCTGTATTAAGTCAATGTTTAGTTGTAAACTTTTGAAAGAACAACCATAACATTTTGTTCAGAATTATGAACATTTCAGAGTTACAAACAACCTCCATTCCTGAGGTGTCCGTAACTCTGAGGTTCTACTCTATCCATTTTCTTTCATTTTACTTAAATCCATCTGGAGTCTCCAGCTGATGCAGAATTTTGTTGTCCATTTGTTAACTGGTATTTCTTTTCATGATCACATTAAACTGGTACTCTTATCTTTTCTGGCTGCCTATTGATTTATGAGTGGATTTTAAGATGTTGTTGTGACTTACAAAGTCATAAATGACCTGTGACACCTATTCAAAAGACCACCTCTCTCTCTGTAAGATACTGCAACAGCTATGGTGAGATGAGCCCCCAGTGCTGGAACCCCATTGATATAAAAAAGCAGGCTGGTGACAAGGGGCTTTCCATTAAGATCCTGTGCCTTTGGAACTCATTTCCCAATCTGGTCCATGATGGACCATCCATCACAACCTGAGTTTGTTAGCTCTTAGGGAAGCGCATCTTTTCTCCCTGTCCACAAGGAGGTATGTAAGATTAGATTGTGGTATGGGGAGAACTCACATGTGGATTTAGTCAGGGGAATTAATTAAATTTAATTACATTTATGATGTTTTAAGGTTTTTGATCTGAAGTATATGTCCAAGACTCTTTACTGTGATAGTGTATTTTTATGAGATTGTCAAATAAGCTTACAACCTGGGCACCGGAGCTCTGAGTTTTAGAGTTGGACTCACCTAAATAAATATTAATGCATTATAACAAATAAATTTAGAGATAGATTCTAGTCTCTGATCTTAAATTTATACTATGAAGTATTGAAACAATAAAACTGGCAGCAGGCTGTCTCTGTTTCCAAGGGGATTGAATTTCTTGTAGCTATTGTTAGGGTTTCTCAGCATTTCCAGTATGAATGTATTTTCAAGGATGTATTTCAGAAAAAGTCTGCCTGATACCCAAAAATGTGAATCCAGAGGAATTATCAGACATGGAATGCCTGGAGCTAGACCAAATATTGACTCATCAGCAATCAACGCTAGTAGTGTGATTAAGAGGAGAAATTCCACAAAAATGTGAGAGATTAACCACAGAGCAGTGAGAGCAAAACCAAGCCTTTACAGATTCATAGATTCTAAGGCCAGAAGGGACCACTGTGATTATCTTGTTTGAATTAGAGCATATCTTTAGAAAAGCACCCAACCTAGTAGATCTGGTCAAAACTTAGAATTTCTGTTCAATGGAAAATTTTAACATTTTGAAATTTGTTTTCATTCCAAGTTGAAATGAAAAGCAAACAACCAACAATCAAAATTTCCTGTGAAATGAAATTCTGCAAAGAAAATATCATTGTGGGTTGATTGAAACATTCATTTCAGGTTTACCAAACATTACATTCCAATCTCAACTTTTATTCTACATGACATTATAATTGAGAATATAAAATAAATTTTAAAAACAAAAAAAGTTGTTTTTGAACAACAAAAATATCAAAGCATTTAGTTCCAATAAGGTTGAAATGTGTTTTTTAAAGCAAAATTTTGTCCAAATTTACATGTTCCCAAGAAAAAAAATCAATCAAATGGCATTTTCTAACAGAAAACATTCCATCAGAAAATGTTCAAGTAGTTTCTAATTTTCAGTAAGAATTGTGAATTCTCCATCTTGTGTTCTCTTTCTGTCTTAAATTTAAGCAAATGACATAGATCGAGTTCAGAGTTTCTTTCCTTCAGAGACACTTCCAACGGCTAGGGCAGTGGTTCTCCAACTTTTGTACTGGTGATCCCTTTCACATAGCAAGCCTCTGAGTGCACCCCCTCCCCCTTATACATTAAAAACACTGTTTTATGTATTTAACACTTATATAAATGCTGGAGCCAAAGCAGGGTTTGGGGTGGAGGCTGACAGCTTGCAACCCCCTGAGGGGTCCTGACCCCCAGTTTGAGAACCCCTTTCTCTATCCCTCTGGTCCTTTCCCACTAACAGTCAGGCTTTCCTTTTTGTCTGGCTGTGAAGAAGCAGTTGGCTCCTATCCTCATAATCACATTATGAGGATAGGTTCAAAGCCTTATTTACAAACTTCACTGTCAGTTTGAGTAGTATGATCTTGTGCTAATCATTACTCAACAGACTATATTGCTTACTTTACATATGTAAAGGAGATACATAAATAATAATTGTGCATTACTTTAGGACCTTTTATCCAAGGCTTTAAAAGCTGTTTACAAACATTTACTAATTAATCACAACATTCCTAGGAGGTTAGTAATGATACTAAAAGGGATATCCAGTCAACAGTTGCAGCCATATCTGAGATAAAAAGTAGCAGTTGTTTAAGAACCCCAAATGTGCTGATATATACTTGGAAGGGTAATTTAATTAGGTTGTATCAACACACTTGATCAAGAGCTTGGTCTTGACAACTAAGATTACTATACTCTTAAGAAAACTGGCATGCTTTTGAAAAAGGGTAAAATAATTAAAGCAAATAAAAATTGCTTTATAAGTTATGACACAAATAGTTTGCAGTAGTGAAATCCCACAAAATCAATATCATCACATGATGCAAGGATTTTTTTTAAATGATTGTCATGATTGCTCACTTTCCTATTACTAAATTTGTTAGCACCCCCAGAGATCTACATGTGGCAGCTGCTGCTTAGATGAATAGGTCAATATGATTTGTTGTATGGAAAAACAATAACAGCCAGATTTACTACATTTTTTCTGACAGCAACTGCAGACACATATCCAAAAAACTGTGCCTATTAGAGTTTATTTAGGAAGGAGGAGAGCACGTTTGTGATTTACAGCACAAAACAAGGAACAAAATACCTTCCTAATGTCAAGGTTGTACTTAATGTTAATATCTTCAACCCCCCGCCCCAGCAGTACATCTTCAGCTGCAAAAGTTGCTATGGGGTAAATCTTGGAATGACCTTATTAATTTGTTTGTATAAAATCTGCTGGAAATCATAGTAACTACTGTCAAGTTTTATAACGATTGCAAAACAAAATGAGAATAACTGGTTCCTAATGCTGCTTTATGACTCTGTAGCTAAATTTGTTTTAGAGCATATTAAGTTCTGATGATATATTATTTTTCACTTTATTTAGAGGAGGATACAGTTCAGCAGTCTTGTACATAGATAGTCCGGATCTGGCAACTGGTTTCATGTAGGTGAACCCTTAACAGAGTTGTAGAACCAGGAATAAAAAGCACTGTCAAAAAGTTTGTAAAGCACTAACAGATCTTTCAGGAAAAAATAATAATTAATTTAAATTTTATTATAATGATCAAGTGATTTTAAATGCAATCATCATTTCATAAGGATTGTTAGCTCATGGATTTTAGTGAGCCTCCATGACTATTGAATTAGCAATTCAAATCAAGAGTTTAATCAGAGCCATGATAGTATAAAATAATGGGCTTTAAAAAAATCACTTTTTAAAATGGTTCCTAATTAACATTTTCAAGCTTTTGGATACTAAATATGCTAATCAAAAATCTCTTTTTAAAATTAATTTAGGTACAGAAAGGGTATTGGGAGTATTAGTCTACCAAATATATGATAAACAGTTTCAAAATTATTGCAATTAGCAAAATATGTACCTATTTATCTGGGCCGCTTAGAGAGACACTTGCCTCCCTGGAAACAATACACATTTTCTAGCCTTCTAATTTTTAATTATAATTTTTAAAGAAAGTTCACAGACAAAGAGTTCTAGTACAATTTCATTAAGTTTTTTTAATTTAAATTCAAGATGACAATTTTTATCTCAAAAGTGTTGCCTCTCTTTTGGTTTGTTTTAATGATGCATTATTAGCATTAACTTTAATTAACTTTGGGCTTTTTGCACTGTCCCAATGTTTTGTTTAGAGATAACACCACCTTTCTCTCCTAAAAGTGTACAGCACCCACTACTCAGTGCAACTGAGAAAGAGATAAAATATTGTCCAAAATGTTCAGAAAAATAGGACATAACAATGACTTTGCTCCTGCCTACTCTGACTGGCATAGGAAGAATAGAGAAACTGCCATTTTAAAATGCTGTCTTGTTTTGGGAGGGAAATCAAATCACATTTATTGTTCCCATCTTCAAGTCAACTTTAACTTCAAATAGAACAGTTATGCAAATGTATGATTAGTTCACCAAGTACCGTAGAACTGCAGAGTTATGAACACCTCAGGAATGGAGGTTGTTGGTAAATCTGAAATGTTCATAACTCTGAACAAAATGTTATGGTTATTCTTTCAAAAGTTTAGAACTGAACTTTGACTTCATGCAGCTTTGAAATTTTACTATGCAGACAAAATAGTCCAACTGAGTGACCAGGAAGGTTGAAGTGTTCTCCGATGTCTGATGTTCTGATTTATGTCCATTTATTCTTTTGTGTAGAGAAAAATGAGTAAGAATAAATGGACACAAATCACACATCAAGAATTATAACATTCAACAACCAGTTGGAGAACACTTCAACCTCCCTGGTCTCTCAATTATAGACCTCAAAGTCGCCATACTCAAACAACAACAAAACTTCAAAAACAGACTCCAAATCGAAACTGCAGAATTAGAATTAATTTGCAAACTGGACACCATTAAATTAGGCTTGAATAAAGACTAGGAGTGGATGGGTCATTACACAAAGTAAAAACTATTTCCCCATGCTAATTTCCCCCTGCCTACTGTTACTCACACCTTCTTGTCAACTGTTGAAAATGGGCCATCCTGATTATCACTACAAAATTATTTTGTCTCCTGCTGATAATAGCTCACCTTAATTGATTACTTTTGTTACAGTTAGTATAACAACAACCATTTTTTCATGTCCTCTGTGTATATATGTCTTCCTACTGTATTTTCCACTGCATGCATCCGATCAAGAGGGTTTTAGCCCATGAAAGCTTATGCTCAAATAAATTTGTTAGTCTCTAAAGTGCCACAAATACTCCTGTTCTTTTTGCTGATACAGACTAACACGGCTACCACTCTGAAACGTTAATTATTCATTATTCAGAACATTCTTTTGCCTTTTTATTTTGTGGTCAATTCTATGGACTTATTACAAATAGTTCCCAAAGAGTATTCAATACTCACTTCTTGAGCTGAATAGATTAGATACACTTGGTCAGGTAAGTGCTATGGCATTTCTTCTCTCCCCGGAGGATGAGCATGCAAACTGGGCTGATGCAAATATTCACACAATGCGCATTTTACAAGTATTCTCACATATAAATTTGAAATTCATGTTCTTCAAACCTTCATGTCAGCAAAACTCAAATCCTTGCAAAAAACAAATACAAACGAAAAGAAGTGCAGCCCAAACAAATACATTTGAAAACATTTTGCAGGATTATTTCCCCCTCTCAGCTATTTACAACTCAAGAAGCTTAGAACTTATATTGTTTTAGCCAGAGGAAGTTTATCTTTTTTTTGTCTCATCTGGCACAGTTGTTACCTTCAAACTATGAGGGTTCTGGCTGAAAGTCTCAGCAGTGGTAAAGCTCACACAGAACACTCAAATCAATGTCAGAATCTCTGAGCAGCTGGCTGCAGCAAGAACAGATGCAGGCTGGAGCAGGGGCTAGCTACCATGGAAACAGGCAGGGGATAGAGCAGAAGCAAGATTTGGCTGGAGAAGCAGCAGGAGCAAGGGCAGTCCTATTGAGACTACTGCAATGGGAGTGTTCCCAGCAAGGTAGTAATGCTGAGAAGACTAGAGAGATTGCTTCACTTAGGAGCTTATATACCTGCCTTGTGATCACCTAGGTGGGTCCTCATCTGTAGATTGGCTGAACCCATGTTGGCTATGTGGGGTCTGTTACAAGATCTGCACTTCTGAATCATCTCACACTTTGCCTCAGGGATGATTCATCAGACTTAGCAGGCTCAGAGGTAACTCATTACAGTCAAGCCGCCCAATAGAGTTCAACTTGTTGAGTAACTGTGCTCTAGGATTCAGCCATGACTACCACCCGGAGATAAAACTGCTACAAATTAAGCCATACTGCTTGACAATGGTGATGAGAAAATGAGTCACTTTTGTCTAATACTGAACAAGGAACTTTATTAGAATAAGTAAAATATTGTTATCCTTAAACCTACTCTTTCTCTGAGGGTTACTGTAAACTTTCTAGGTATTTTTAAGTGCCTAAGTCAGTTAGGCACCTAAGCCTCATTGACTTTCAATGAGACATAGGATATGGTACACTGCATTTAAACACCCAATGGCTGACCCATGTCAGCTGACTTGGGCTCTTGAGACCTAGGCTATGGGCTGTTTAATTGCTGTGAATAAGTCTGGGCTTGGGCTAGAGCCCAGGCTCTGGGACCCTCCTCCCTTGTGAGATTTTTAAAAGGTACTTTAGTACCTTAAGATACAGATAGGTGCCTAATCAGATTTGAAAATTCCAATTGATCATAGAATCATAGAATATTAGGGATGAAAGAGACCTCAGGAGGTCATCTAGTCCAATCCCCTTCTCAAAGCAGGACCAACACCAACTAAATCATTCCAGCCAGGGCTTTGTCAAGCCAGGCCTTAAAAACCTCTCAGAATGGAGATTCCACCACCTCCCTAGGCAACCCATTCCAGTGCTCTACCACCCTCCTAGTACAATAGTGTTTCCTAATATCCAACCCAGACCTCCCCCACTGCAACTTGAGACCATTGCTTCTTGTTCTGTCATCTGCCAACACTGAGAACAGCCAAGCTCCATCCTCTTTGGAACCCCCCTTCAGGTAGTTGAAGGCTGCTATCAAATCCCCCCTCACTCTTCTCTTCTGCAGAGTAAATAACCCAAGTTTCCTTAGCCTCTCCTCGTAAGTCATGTGCCCCAGCCCCCTAGTCATTTTCATTGCCCTCTGGTGGACTACCTCCAATTTGTCTACATCCCTTCTGTAGTGGGGGGACCAAAACCGGACACAATACTGCAGGTGTGGCCTCACCAGTGCCAAATAGAGGAGAATAATCACTTCTCTTGATCTGCTGGCAATGCTCCTACTAATACAGCCCAATATCCTGTTGGCCTTCTTGGAAACAAGGGCACATTGCTGACTCATATCCAGCTTCTCATCCACTGTAATCCCCAGGTCCTTTTCTGCAGAACTACTGCTTAGCCAGTTGGTCCCCAGCCTGTAGCGGTGCATGGGAATCTTCCTTCCTAAGTGTAGGACTCTGCACTTGTCCTTGTTGAACCTCATCAGATTTCTTTTGGCCCAATCCTCCAGTTTGTCTAGGTCACTCTGGACCCTAATCCCTACCCTCCAGCGTATCTAACACTCTCCCCAGCTTAATGTCATCTGCAAACTTGCTGAGGGTGCAATTAATCCCATCATCCAGATCATTAATAAAATTGTTGAACAAAACCGGCCCCAGGACTGACCCCTGGGGCACTCCGCTTGATACTGGCTGCCAACTAGACATTGAGCCGTTGATCACTACACATTGAGCCTGACAATCTAGCCAGTTTTCTATCCACCTTATAGTACATTCATCCAATCTATACTTCTTTAACTTGCTAGCAAGAATACTGTGGGAGACCGTATCAAAAGCTTTGCTAAATCAAGATATATCACATCCATTGATTTCCCCATATCCACAGAGCCAGTTAACTCATCATAGAAGGTAATCAGGTTGGTCGGGCATGACTTGCCCTTGGTGAATACATGTTGACTGTTCCTGATCACCTTCCTCTCCTCCAAGTGCTTCAAAATGGATTCCTTGAGGACTTGCTCCATGATTTTGCTGGGGACTGAAGTGAGGTTGAGAAGTCTGTAGTTCCCCAGGTTCTCTTTCTTCCCTTTTATAAATATGATGTGTACAGGTATGTCTACATTTCAAGCTGGGGGGTGTTTCCCAGCTCAAGGAGACATACTTGCATTAGCTCTGATTGTGCTAGTGGACTAAAAAGAGTGCACAAGAGGCAAGAGTAGCTAGCTGCCCCAAGTACATACCCATCTGAGACCACAGGCATATAGTCAGGGTAGATAGCCTCTCCCACCACTTGTGCTGCTATGGCTGCACTCTATATTTAGTAAGCTATTTCAACAAGAACTAATGTGAGTAAGTCTTCCTGAGCTGGGACTCACACCTCCAGCTCAAAGTGCAGATGTATCCTACTTTCACTGAACTTTTGAAAATCTCACTAAATACCTATCAGCATCTTTAGGGACCTGAATAACTTTAAAAATCTTTCCCTAAGTCACTTTTCCACCTGTCTAGTATCTTGCTCAGCCCACTTACTTTGCCTAGCCACCTGCTTCAGATTTCAAGAAACAGTATACATATCCTCACACTATACAGGAAAAAAATATATACTCACAAATATCTTTACACTATAATATATCACATTATATGTATACATCACATAAGTGAAAGACTAATGTGTGAATGAGAATAAAAGCAGATTAAGTATAGGTATGCATAACTGTGGGTGATACACATGGGAACAGGTCAGTGGAAAAAGGAGTGGGAGGTGTTACGTATTTTATGTGGTATAAGCCATTAGATTCTCAGGTCAGGGAGGAGAAACACAGAAGAGGACACAAAAGAATCAACAAAATATCTCAAAATGTTTGTTCAGAACAAAATTCATCGTATCCCAAGTCTGGGACAAAAGGAGAATCTGTATAGGGAAAAAAAAGACAGTGTCTGAGTTCCCACAAGACTATGCCAGAATGCAATCCAGTTGTTTAACATTTAGAATGCATCAGCAACCAGAGAGCCTATTGTTTTTTTTTTCTCTCTTTTAACTGCAACATGAAAATAATAGTCATCATAAGCCCAAGTTAAAGCCTTTGATATTTCATTATATTTAATTCACTTCCAGGAAAAGTTGATATTTATGCCTCCACCAAATTAACTTAACCCACTTTGTGTCTTTCTACCACTCTTGTCACTTCCTCCAGGATCCCTAAGGCTGAAACTCCCTCCCCAACCTGCCATGTCTGCACCCTTTTCTTCTTCAAGTCTCTTTTTAATAAGTACATCTTCCAAAACACTTTTTGGAAGTGTTAGAACACCTAATTCTAACCTCAGAGGAGTGCTAACAAACTGGACACTTTAAAATCTTTACCTAAAACCAAGTGCAATAGAAAACATAGAATTAACAAGATCCATGTTTAAGTTCATTATTCACTCACTCCTTGTGTTGTTCCTCACTAGCAATCCGGCAATTAATATATCCATTATAGTCCCTCTATAAAGCTATTCATATTATTAGGGTATAGTCTGAAACACCCACTCCATATGCAAAGAGTATTGATCATACCATGCAGGTTTAAGTCTTCAGTCAGATTTAGGAAATATGGAAAAATAATTTCAAGCTAAATTTCACCACAATATTACCAACAGTAAATGAGTCAACTTCTACCCTAGATTTTTTTTAAGATGATGCTTTTAATTGCATTTCTCCAGTGCTGCAGTTTCTGTTCCGTTTTCTTAATTGTCTGGTAAATGAAACTCGCCACCGCAAAACAATATAAAAGCAACTACATTATTAATGATTTTTTAAATTGATGCTTGGGAATAAATCACTGGTTACACATAACAATACGTGCTGATTTAGAAAGATCTTTCTGTCTGTTTTCCTTAAAGATTTAGAAAATCTTTTAAATGTATTTATTACTTAATGATTGGCATAAAGCCACTTATTTGCGCAGCTGGGATAATGTCTGCTTACATAGTCCCAGAGTGAAATATGTTGCAATTGCAACTAATCTATTTCGTCTAAATGTTTGTTCTCAGAGGCCAGTGTCTGTCTGGAAAGTTCCTGTGTGTTAGAATGAACGTTATTTCTTTCAGTGATTTCTATTTATCACGGAGCTGTGGGACACTACTGGCAATTTAGAGAAGAATAATGCCCCGCAGGTTAGAGACCAACAGCAGGAGCTGCTCCCAGAAAGACAAATGTACTAAAGATTTATCTGTTTACCTATGTAATTTTTTCCTCTTTAAGATACCTAGGGATTTTTGTGCATCATTTGCTACTGATTTGTAAGAGGCTGTTGTCTAAAGTGAAGAAACATAGCACTGTAGACTTCTCTCACTAAAAAATTCTTCATTTTCTAGACAGCTAGAAGATAACAGAAATTATTTTGTAGTGAAATATATTTGTGGGGCTCTTAATGAAGCTGCTAAAACACTTAATTACCTTGGTGAGCCAAAGTACAGTAATGGCTTCATTCTGAGTGGAATCTGGGGGGTGGGGGAAGAGCCAGAAAAAGCTGTTATGATTCTGGTAACTATTCCCAATTATGAAACATAGGTTACACATTTAGATCTTCCTTTAACAGAAAGGAACTATAAAATTGAGAAAACTGATTTCATGTTGAATTAATGTCACTTACTGGTTTAATTTGCTTTTGTACACCATATGAATGTTCAAGAAAATCAGTGGCAGATAATACTCACTATATTTAACATTAAAAATAAAAAATCTACTTTTTCTTTAAGGAAAAATATTAAAAGTAACTTTTAAGAATCAAAATTCCAGAATAGACTCAAAGACATTGTCTAGACCAAAAAAAAAAAAAAGATTTAAAGAAATAGTATAATCTTTTAATTATAAACTTGTATTTCAAGGTATATATAATAATAGTAATTAAGGGCTATTGTTGGTATGTGTTAAACTGGGGTATTTTTAGCCAAAAAATCTTCCCAGCTAATGTCTGTAACCCAAAAATTGCAGCCATGCATATGTTTCTTTACAAGCAATGCTGCATGCAGTTTCCTTGGAACAATAACTTGAATACACACTCAGTGAGACCTTGGGTTAGACTCTTGATCCTGCTTCTGGCTACTCAAGCAGTTCAAAGCAACTGAAGACTGCTTCAAAGGGGTAGCAGGAAATTCTCCCTACACAGATGAATTTAGGGTTGTATGGAGCCACGGTTGGGTGGTAGCTGGGGATAATATTGTTGCTTATTGCTGTTTTTCCAGTGTCTGAGCGAGTAACATGGGACATGCCCTTTCTTCCAAAAGCCTGCTTGTGATAGGAGATGAAGAGCCTTAGATTGTCCCTTCCAAAGTCAGGTGAAAAGCTGGTGAACCACCCGTAAAGAAAGGTTTGTTCTGAGAGAACCTGAATGAGGTGGTTGGCTAGGTTTGAGCAAAGGGAGAGCTTGTCAGGTTACAGTTGTCAGAAGGGTAGGGATGGAAGAAACTGGCAATATATTATAATTTCTTTAGTGGTAACTGGTTAATGTCATGTACTTTCCAACGGCTACTCCATGCAAGGAGTAAAAGAGAGCTACAAAAATGACTCCAAAAATAAAACCTCAAATCTTCTCTTCTGCAGATAGCTGCAAGGAGAGTGGGCCCTTACATATTACATGGCTAAATTTTGCTTTTCCTTACATCTGTGTGAACCAATGAAAATTATTAGAGTTGCATGGCTAGAACTGAGGGCTTAACTTGGTCCTAAGCTCACACAACCATCACAAAAAGTGATTGCTTAGTTATTTACTTCAAATAGCTTAAACCAGAAGTATTTTATTTATCCAAAATCAAAGGCCTTCACCCAGTTAAATCTGTTACATTATGTATTTGAATAACTGCATCAAGCCATCAAACAGATTTATAAAATTATTACTTTGCATAGCTTGTTACATAATCCATATCCGGATGTTAATGTGCTTTATTTTTGCAATGCAATAACTGAATTGACTTTATATCACTGTATTGTACTGAATGATTTATGTTTAATTTCTTGTTGTCTAAATAATAGTATATCTTGTAAACTCTGGGCTAAGTCTTAAGCAGTATTTCCTCTTCTCAAAGTGTGTGAGTTATTTATCATAGTAGCTTTAAGCAGATTTGTTCTCTCCAATTTGATTCCCAAGCTGCAAGACCCAATATTTCACATGTAACTTTCTTACAACTCCCCCCTGCTCCAAATTTCTATGCCATGTGAAAACGGAGGTGGGGAGGAAGAATGTGTGTCCAAAAATAGAGTGTGGGTTTACAGACAGAGTTAAGGGAAATAGAAAGTTCTCTATTCATAAGGAAAAGGATGGAGTCTTTGATGTGCCCCAACCAGCACTGTGATAGAAGGGGAAGACATCTTAATTTTCCAGAGGACTTTCCATCTTAAGTAGGACAGGGAAAGGAGGATCCTCTCTGTTCAGTCACTCCCCTTTCATAGCTGAGATTTCCAAAAGAAGAGCTGCCCTTTGCTGTCCTTCCCAAGGTTTATCAAGGTGAAGGTTGTTTAGAATGAAATTGGTGGGAGACTTTTTGCAGGGGATCAGGGGCGGCTCCAGGCACCAGCACGACAAGCGCATGCTTGGGGCAGCAAGCAGCGAGGGGGGCTCTGCTGGTTGCACGAGGGCGGCAGGCAGGTTGTCTTCGGCGGCATGCCTGCAGAGGGTCCGCTGGTCCAGCGGCTTCAGCAGACCTCCCACAGGAGTGCCGCCGAACCCGCGGGACCAGGGACCTCCCGCAGGAGGGAGGAGGGAGTTTTTGATTGAAGTTAGGTTGGAGCAAAGTTTAGACATTAAGAATTAGATTGATTCTGTGTTGGGAGTGTTTCAAAACTCAATATTTTTGGAGGTTGGAGGAAGAGTCATAAAATGTTCTTTTAGGAAACCAGGTGGTTTAAAAATGAAATTGGAGGTGGTGTTTTTGGAATGAAATTTGTTTTGGGGGGAAGAAGGTATAAATTCTTTATTAGAGAGGGAAGGGAAGAGAACAAAATACTAATATTCATGGCAAGAATCAAAATGTTGGGATCCCTTTATCCCTTCCATCCACCTTGTGTCACTGCATCTTATGGCAGATCTATTTAAATACATATAAATGTATGCAGATGTGCACAAATCTGCAATCTACCAGTTTTCACTCTGGGGACATTGGCTGCTATGTATATTTACAGTCAGTGGATGAAGTGAAAGGCATGGCATAGTCTGGGATCATTTTTTTTTATTTCTGACACTTGTCACTGCCTCTAAGGCATTTCACAGATGAAAAGCCACCTTACAATATAGCTGTGTCTTTACTGAAAAGGATGGCACAGATCATAAAATATCTGGAAATTCTGAAATACATATTGTTGAAGAACAGAGCAATGCTAAGCTATGTATTTGTGACTATAACTTTTACAAATAGTACAAATAGAAGAAATCAAACAAATATAATAAGTATGTATATAAATGATCAACACTTAAAAGTATCTCTAAGGATTCCATTTTTTTTTAAATTCAAGTACACCAGCATCCCTCTCCTGGGTAGCTGATTTTTGCTAGTTTCTTAAGTGGCTGCTTAGAGATAAGCTTTACTTTAGGTTGAGTATCTCTTCCTCAAAAAACATGCATCATAGAAACATTTTCAGGAAAATATGGGTTGTTTCTCACATATTTCGGGTCAGTTACAATGTCTATGAGGTCTTGGGTTTAAAAATATGTGTCGCAAGACAGAGCAAATTTTAGGAAAATATAAAAGTAGAGATTCATACAGGTACATAGGTTTTTCTTCAAGGTTGGAATTGAAGAATATTGGCAGGATAGAATGAGGAAGCTTGCACTGTCACTGCCTGTCTGTGATTAGCTTCTTTCTAAGGCTGCCAAATATGACATCTTTTGCAGGCTCTACATTTGTCTGTAAAACACTAATTCTCTCTTACTAAATAAATGCCCAGGACACATTTTTAAGGATGTATGCGGTGCATTTATGTATATTCACATCATGAAATAAGTATTTAAACTACACAGCAATCTAGACTCATTTTGGCTAGCAATCTTGTACATTTAAAAATGTTTACTACAATACACATTGTTTGTAAAATGTATGGAGATATTACACCTGTTGATGGTTAGATTATTTTAACACTCAGCTATGGGAGAGATGGATGCCGCTTTCCTCAAATAAGCAATCATTAGGTCCTCGCTCAAGAAGTCATTTCTTGATGATGAGAATCTCACCAGTTATAGCTCTGCCTCTAAACATTCCTTTTGGGAAGATTATCAAATGTGATGAAATCTGGCATTTATATTTCCATGATAGCTTTTAATATGGCTTTGGATATAACATGGGTACTTCTCTAGATGACCTTGTCCTTGCAGTAGACAATATGTATCATTTGTTGACTCATATATGTAACCTGCCTTCGATACCATTGAACAGAATGTCACGTTAACTTACCCACTGATCCTCTGGGAGAGATTGTAAGAGAAGAATAAGACTATTTGTCTATATGGAGAGTTCTTAAAACCTCTATTTTGCTGCCTTGCTTATCAACATATACATGAGACCAGAGAGAGACTGCAAGATGACTTGTTAAATTTTGTCCGTTTGTCAATTATTACTTTCTCTTCCTCCTTCCAGTTCATCTCATCTTATTCATGTGCCTTCATTCTAGTCTTTCATCTTCTTCTTTGACACCTTAAGTGCCCTATTTTATGACTAGAATCCGAACTAGAAAGTTGAGTCTCTTACCTGGTATCTGGAAATGGCCACATTACACACACTAATCGAACTACAGTTATGTTCTCTAGTCAGCAGGAGTAGGTGAAGTAAAAGGGAACCACTCTCCCGCAGACAAATAAATCTTGACCTGTGTGAGTTGCCAGATAAGACACTTTTACCCTGAGACTGGCATTTTAAGGTCTTCTGTGAAATAGCAGAGAAGGAAACAGACCAGAAGACAATGGTGCCCAGAAGGCTGCTGGCCATTGGTCTGCCATTTAAAGCACTCTTTAAGGTAAGGGGAAGGTCACCTCTAGGGCAGAGCACAGCAGGGTCAGAAGGTGAATCAAAATTTGCTGATTTCATTCTATTTACATAGTGATTTATGTAGGTTTACTCTCAAGTTCTGTGTTCCACACAAAAGTGACTATTGAAGCATACATGAATATCTGAAAGCACATCTCACTTGTTTTAGTTCATGAAACCCACATGAACTGAAACTAGCAGATTTTTCTCAGTGCTAGTAATTATCTAGGGCCTTAGCAATCCCACGTTTAGGTGAAACTTTAGTGTCTTGGTATCTTGATGAAAAGGAGGAGGAGGAGGGAAATAATCCTGACTAAGGTTCTGCCAAGCAGCATGTTACCAAGAGCTCTTTAGAGAAAGGTAAAATTGCAGTGCTTTCACTGTTTTCAAGAAGAAAGGAAAACTACTATCCATTCATCATATTCTACTGGAGAATTTCAGCATTATTGTTTGGGAAAAAAAGTTCATTAATGCTTCCTAATTCCGTGAAATTATTTTCCTTAAATATGTTATTTAATTCCAGCACCAGAATTTTTAAAATTACAGAAGAAAGCAGATTAAAAAGTTGATCCAGTTTACTTCCCAAGCAGCTTCAAGGTTGACAGAATGTATATTGCTCTGAATGTTTTAAAGAATTCACTTTGACCATCTCTGCACTTTTTTCTGTGAACATTTGAATAATCTTTGTAGAAACTGTATTTCAAAGCCAGGTGCATAAAAATTCACAGGAAATGAATTTTATGTTCAGATGTGCAGATATTTGAGTGAGAAATAAATGCTTGTTCACTCATCCTGATAGGAAAAAGAAAGAATACCTCTTTGATACTAGAGTACTGTAGTGATGAAAACTATCTAAGTACCAAGTAGATACTGTGCACCAACTATGTAAGTACCAAGATAGATTTGACAGAATTTTATATCAACTCAAATAACCAATACAAGAGAGGCAATCTCAATCCAATTGAGCAGAAAGCAAAATTAATCAATCGACTGTATTATTTGGAATCAGCTTTATCTATGCAGCTCCATCATGAAGTCCTTTAAAATGGCTATAACCAAAATTTAAGAGGGGTATATGAAAATCAGAACCACCTAAATCAAAATAATATTCTAACTCAGGGGTAGGCAATCTATGGCACGTGCGCCGAAGGCGGCACGCGAGCTGATTTTCAGTGGCACTCACACTGCCTGGGTCCTGCCCACTGGTTTGGGGGGCTCTGCATTTTAATTTAATTTTAAATGAAGCTTCTTAAACATTTTAAAAACCTTATTTACTTTACATACAACCATAGTTTAGTTATATATTATAGACTTATAGAAAGAGACTTTCTAAAAACATTAAAATGTATTACTGGCACACGAAACCTTAAATTAGAGTGAATAAATGAAGACTCGGCACACCACTTCTGAAAGGTTGCCGACCCCTGTTCTAACTCCTTAAACATGCCTCCAATGTATTAACTTTCAAAATGTTCAATGGTGTAAAATTTTGGCCTGTAGAATTTCAGGTACAATTTTGTGCCTATATTATTTTGTACCCACAATTTTTCATCCAAAATCTTTGCACGCATCTAAACTTGTATTTCTGTACACAAGCTACATGTGACACTCAAAATGCATAGCCAACCAATCAATTTGTGCATTCAGTTGCAATATGCACACACAGACCTGACATTTTGCATGCAAAGCAGCTAGATCATGAAGAATTCCATGTGCAATAACACTGGCAGAAAGCTGTACTCAACAGTTCAGCCTTTTTTTTTTCCATGCGTTATCTTGAATTTGAACCTGGGTCCTGCTCTCTCTTTTTTCAGGCCATGTCCTCTACACTATCTCAAACTCTGCCCTCAATTTTAGAGGACAATTTAAAAAATGTGGACCTTGAGGCCTTTAGGATCACATCAGGAAATAAGTGGATCCTTCAGTTCAAAGCAGCAGTACATTAGTAAGCTAACATAGCTAGGGAAGAGACAAATGTCAAGACACAGGAGGATTAGTAAAGGAACAATCAAAGGTGGTGCGAAGGAAGAAGAAAAGCAAAGGCAACAATGAGAACCACAAACAAATCTTTTTGCCTGCCTGCATGATGATTAGGAGCTTGAATTGTGTGTGACATAAATTTTCCACTTGCTGTAGAAATGTAAACCATATTCCATTCTATACACATTGACAGTTCATGGAGTTGATTGGCCTCCAATTTGCTGTCACCCATCACAATTAACTACAGTCACTGTCACAGATGATTTAGTAGCTGCACGTGTGTGCTCACTTGATCCCACCTGCAAAGTGCATAGTCCTATATGACTCATTTGATTAACCATCTCAACAACAGGTATCTGGACATTGGATATAGAAACATTGTTGTTTGAAAAAACACAGTGCCCCACCCCAAATACAATAGTATTCCAATAATAGATAACTAAGTATCAAGTGTATTAATTGAATTTACAAGTTTCAGGTTTGCTATAACAACAACAGACTTTAGTCAGCGTCCTACCATTCTACTCTGTACACACATATGAATGGAAAAGACGGTCCTTGCCAAAAACATATAGCAGTCAGATTCTCAGAGGACACATTGATATAAACAATATCATTACAAACTATTAGCAAAGTGAGACTGGTGTGATTAGGCTTCGAACATGATTGTGCTGGGAAAATACTGCTATATTGATGCACTGAACTGTGTAAATATTTACCATGTCAGATGTACATGTCAGAACCTGGTTACATTTAGCATGGTTCTATGTGTTCAATGACTGTAGCCATAGAGTTATTTTCTTTCAGCAGGAAAGAAATTGTAGGTGTAGTATCTGGCAGCACCATTAAATTTCAACTATTCTATTAGCTAAATAGCTAGGTAATCAGATGCTATCTAGTATTCGGTGTCTGGCATAAAGAAGTAGATTACAAACTGCCACCAGTGTGTTGGTAGTAGATTAAGAAAAGTTTTCAATTATAAACACTACCCCTCAAGCCCTGCAAAAGCTGATATGTTGTATTATGAAGCTTTGTGTGTTTGAAGGCTTATGGAGCACATTATTGCCTGACCTTGGAATTTTGTAACCACATTAACTGTCTTTCTCTCTTCTTCCCACTCTCTCCCCACTAACTCTCTGGGTGATGACCTCTCATAATCAGGTTTACTTACAAATTGTTCCTGCCATGAACAATTCACTCAGAAGCTGCTCTTTTGAGTTATAAATGCACGTAATGTTGTTCCAGCTATGTTGGTTAGAGAGACAAGGTGGGTGAGGTAATGTCTTTTATTGGACCAACTTCTGTTGGCGAGAAACACAAACTTTCAAGTTAACATGGATCTCTTCTTCAGGTCTGGAAAACTAATTTAGAGTGTCATTGCTAAATACAAGGTTGAACAGATTGTTTAGCATAAGTAGTGAACACATATTTCAAGGGACTGTGCAAGATGAAGTGCCCCGTTAACATGCCTCCAGTCATAGGGAGGAAAAGAGGTGGGCAGGAGGCAGAGTAACTAGGGGAAGGGCTGTTGGTGGGTTATAATAAGCCATAAATCAGTAAATGATTTTTAGTGTCTAGAAAAGTTATGAATTTAAGCTCCCAGGCTCGTCTTTTGAAAGTGTGGTGCAAGTTTTCTTTGAGGGTGAAGACTGATAAGTCAGATAGTGATCACTTTGTGAAATGTGTTTGCCTACAGATGATGTAGGATTTTTGTCTTTTATGATTTTCTTGTGAGAGTTCATTGAAGAGTGCAGTGATTGTCTAGTTTCACCCACAGAGTTGCTATTGAGACATTTAATGCCCTGGGTGAGGTACATCACAGGGGGTCATAAGCATGTGTAGGATCCATGAATCTTGAAAGGTATGTTGTTGGGTGGGGCGGTGGGGTGGGGTGGATGACAATCATTGTAGCAGTGGATATATGTCTTCAGATTTTGCATCTGTGCTGCTTTGAGTTGATGAGTCCTGATATGTAGGAGCTTGCTTCTGATGATGAGCTTGGAGAAGTTAGAAGTCATTTGAAGGCCAGAAGAGAGGGTTTAGGAAAGATTTATTTCAGGATGGGGTCCCCATCGATTATGGGTTTTAATTGTTTGATGATATCCTGTATGATTGTAGTGTGGGATGGTAGGTGACAACTAAGGTCATGCGATCAAAGGTGGTTTTATTTCTGTATTGAATCAATTTCTCGGGGGGTATTTGAGTGGCCCATTCCATGATGTGATCTACTTCTCTGATGGAGTGTCCTTGTTTGGTAAAGGTATTTTTGTATGTGTTAAGACTTTCTCCTCTGAGCATATCCTGTGCTGAGTGCCTGACTGCAGATAAAAGATTTATGGTGTATATGGGGTAGTTACTGGGTCTATGAAGATAAGTATGGTGATTTTGGGGTTTCCTGTGTATAGTTGTCTGTGTTTTTGATGCTGATCATGACTGTCCAGGAAGTTGATGCTTGTGTACGCTCGAAAGCTTATCTCTTTCACCAACAGAAGCTGGTCCAACAAATGGAATTTATGTAAAATAATCTAAGCCTGATTGTTCACGGCCTTGCATCTTGTGTAGTCATGCACCCCTGTGCAAACTAGGTGTAAAACACTACCAAATCAGAATTGGGAATATTTTACACTCACTTGCACAGGTATGCATGACTACACAAGATGTAAGGCAACAATTGAGACTTACGAGTATCCCTTTCTTGTTATTCACATAGGACAGTGTCTGCTTAGATCAAAAAGCAAAATGCAATATTCAAACAGATTATATTTACATTTAATAAAAACTGTGGAACCTCATGTTCAAGTTGCGCACAGACCACAGCCCTTTGACGACGTTGCTCACCACGAAAGGACTGGAAAGAGCAGGATATTGTATTGCTAGATGGTCTGCAAGACTACTCTCTTTCAATTATGAACTGGAATATAAGTCTGGAAACAAAAATATGGTAGCTGATTGCCTCTCTCACCTGGCTTTGCCTTCTCACCAGCAGGTCCACCGGAGGATGAGGATGTAGTAGTTGCGCTTATTACAAGCACTCTTACTGCAGTTACAAGAGAACAATTTCAAACTGCTTGTTCAACGTGTCCAGTTCAACAAAAACTCTGGGAATTTCTGACAAAGAGATGGCCCAGTAACCCTAAAAACCTTGACCCAGTTTTGCTGCCTTATTTTAGAGTTTGGGATGAACTTTCTTTGCTCAATGGCTGTGTGCTATGAGGTACACACCAGCTACTTGTGCCAGAAGCATTACAGTCAAAACTCATACACCTGGCACATGATACTCATCAAGGAATTGTCAGAACCAAACAACGAGTATGAGATCTGTATTGGTGGCCAGGGATGGACTCTCAAACTGAAGCACTCATAAAATCCTGTGTCACTTACCCAATGCATGATAAGACAGCAGTGACATGTACCCCTCCATTACAGCCTGTTCCTCTTCCTGAATCTGCATGGGAAATAGTGGTGATTGGCATCCCTTTCTCTCTGGGTCTCCCCTCCTTGGGGAACTCCTACCCTCTAGCCCGACCTTGCCTCAGTATTGGCTACTGCCAGTCATTGTCTAGCCCCACACTCTGGGGCAGACTGCAGTATCAGCCTACTCATCACAGGCAAAGGGGTTTGGACCTGCTGCCTTAGCCTACTCCTGGGCTGCCCTCTGCAACCCCCAGTACCTGTTAGCCCTTCGCTAGGCCGTGGCCTGGGGCTTTCTAGGCTGGAGCTCCCCAGCTCCTCAGCCTTTCCCCAGCCTTGCATCACCCTAGGTACCTTGCCTATAGCTCCCTGCAGCTAGGCCCTTCTTCCTCTTCAGGCAGAGGAAGACTGCCTGGGCTTCAGTCCTCCAGCCTTTTATAGGGGCCAGCTGTGGCCTGATTGGGGTGTGGCCCACCTGCAGCCACTTCCCCCAATCAGCCTAGGTTACTGCCAGGGGCAGCACCCCATGTGAAAGGCCACTGGGTCCAAGGCAGGACATGGGGGCCTGAAGACAGGCGGATCACCGGCCTGCAGAGGGCGCTCTGGACTGGAACTGAGCTAATTCCCAGAGTCACCAGCAGGAGGCGCCGCAGGGGTGAGTCCGACCCTGTTACAACAGACATGGTCAGGAGGTTGGGATCAAGATTACATGGCAACTGACAGCAGAGAAACACAGTGAATCACAGGGAGCCTTCAGAATTCTGTGTGAGATGAAGGTCTTGGTTGGCACTGATGCTGATTAATAGATTATTTATATTCTAATTAAAAAAGCAGGTAAAAGTCACATGCTCTAAAACACTCTGAATTTGCTTTTCTTGTGCTTTATCTATCTTTATCCTAATTAGCATCTCACACACTGCCCGTGACATTCAATATACCAATGATTTCTTCTCTTTGGTCATCCAAGCATGGAAGAGAAACCATACTACATGATCAGTCACAGATCTCAAAAGCAAATTCCAAATACTGAATACTTGAATGAGTACTTGCTATGAACATGTATTGATTAATAGGCCCAAAGAGGTTTGTAAAATATACTAGATGAATGATAATTTCATAAAAAAACATGTTAATCTGTTTGTAGAAAATTTGCAACAGAAAAAGGGGCCACAGTTCTTATATTGTGATAACATCTAGTTGGATCCTATGTTATTACAAGACCTTTCATACAGAAAGTAACTGGTAGGTAGATCACATGACATAACTCAATTATACAAATCAGAAGGCTCCTTAAGCATCAGATACAGTACCAATCATAAAAAAAAGCTAATGAGAATTCTGATATTCTGTCCCTTTAAATATTTGATCACTACCCCCTTCACAGTTCAAAGCTTCACTTTTGTGTTTTTATTTTTTCCCTGTAAGAACAATTAAGCAAGAACAGCAGATGGCTGTTTTTCTGTCAGCTTCCTCTGTGTCTGTCTCTATCTCCTTCTCTAATGGGTCCATATATAACATTTGGCAACAGAGGATTTCTATCTCACATAAGTCCAGTGCTCCCATTGCCTGAGCAAGAAGAAGAAAACGTAAGCAAATACTATAAAAAGAAGGAACAGTTCATCTGGCTGCTACCCAGAGCTTCTGCAAACAAAGCAGTGAGGGGAAAGAAAACAGCCATATTGACTGATCATGTGCAAGCAGGAAGAGAAACAGTTTAGCCTCTACTGGGTGTCTATAGCTAGTACAGGGAGTCCACATGCAGGTAAAGGAAGAATTCTGCATTTTGTGGTGTATACATGCCACCACAAGAGGCAGGTCGAGCACAAATAGTAACAATAAAGAGTTACCTTGCATTAGAGCAGATATCCAGGAGGTGTGAAGTCTAACCAGAGAGCAGAGAAATGGCAATTTTTGTCAGCAGTGTTGTTGAGTTCAATGAAAACTGTGAATCACAGATGATGTGCCTCAAATGTTTACAGCAATTTATAACAAGCAACACCATTACAGATGGACAGTGAGTTCCAAATCTTGCTCCAAAGGCATAGGGACCGCTGTGTGAGCTATTGTCTCCTACTGTGCTTGGAAATGTCATATAGCTGCTATTTCTATAGAAATGCAGGAACAATTTTCTCCTATCCCAGAATTATATAGTGGAGAGTCAGTAGCACAGTTCATTGCTGCTCTAAGTTAGTTGTCACAGAATTGTCAGTTTGGACAGACATTAAGTGATTCCCTACATGACAAATTAGTGTCTGGTTTATGCAATGACCAGATCAGGTAGGAGCTACTTACTATACAAACACTTACATTCAAGAAGGCTGTTGAAGTAATAATGGCCATAGATACCACAAACAAGGATTCTCTGGATTGAGTTGAGTTGAGAAGTTCATCTCGTGCATTGGAGAGACAGAAGACCATGACAACATAAGGAATATCCATGTGTACATTGCAAACAAACTACATAGACTGAGAAGGATTGATGGGCATGCCAGGTCACTTGCAGGAAGTACCAAAAGAAAGGACACATTGTCATGACTGGTTCACCGTTTAACAACCAGCAACAGAGAGTAACTGTACATCCACCTATGAAGACTAAACCTAAGAAAGGACAGAAGTTGGAAATTCATAATGTGGAAAAAGACAAGCGTTCTGGTGATTCTGATCAAGATTTAGCACTACACATGTTATCAGAATCTGGAGTCAGAGATGGCATCTGGGTCACACCCTTGATTGAAGGAGATCCTACAAGAGTTTGATATTGGAGGTATTGTTTCACTGATTCTGCTCCTATCTATCACCAGACTGTGTCACAAATTTGTCTGGAAGAAATCTTCACAATTTTGAAGAAGAATGCCAAGAAAATGTATTCCCAAAAGTGACACTCTAAATGAAAGTTCAATTTGATGGACAATCTGTTGTTTTGCTCTGTATGTGACTGAAGGAAAGTATCCATCATTATTTGGCAGATCTTGGCTTGAGACGTTCAAGGTGAATTAGATCAAAATCAAGGCAATCATGGAAATACCTCAACATTATCAGGAAATACTGGGCAGACACTCCAGAGCTTTTGAAAAACAGCTTGAACAGATGAGAAACGTGTCAGTGAAGCTCACTGTTAAGTCTGACAGCAAGCAAAAATATTGCAAGCCCAGAGTTGTGCCTTATGCTCTGAAGCCTCTGGTGGAAGATTATTTAGAAAAAGCTAGTGAACATTGGAGTTCTTGTCACAGGTTTCACATAGTGAGTGGACTACACTCATCATATCAGTGATCAAGCTGAAATCTGTGGAGATTTTGAAATGACATTAATCCAGTTTTATTTGCAAACCAGTATTCACTGCCTTGTATTGAATATTTGTTCGATACTCTTAGTGGAGAACAGTGTTTCAGTAAATTGGATTTGCTAAGCACATACCTACAAATGGAGATTGATCTGGCAGCTCACAAATAATTCATAGTCAATGCACAAAAAATGCTAATTTTGTTTCAACAGGTTTCCTTTTGGTATCACATGAGCATGTGCCATGTTCCAGAAAGCCATGGATGAGATTCTGAAGGGATTGAAAAGAATGTAGTATTATTTGGATGACATCATTGTTACAGGAAAGGATCAGGAGGATCATCTTCAAAATTTAGGGTGCTGTTTTCCAGTGTTTGGGAAACCATGAACTGAAAATATGTTGACACAAATGCGAGATTTTCAAACTTTCATAGCTGAATACATTGGACATGTAATAAATGCTGGGAACTTAAGGAAATTGCCAGAGAAAGAAGACAGTTTTTCAAGCACCCCCACCAAAGAACATGTCACAGTTATGTTGATTCAAGGGCTGCTTAACTATTACGGCAAATTTCTGCCTGATCTGGTGACATTATTGGCAGCTTTACATGAACTGTTACAAGCAAAGAAAAAATGGAAATGGAGTAAAGAGCGTGAATAGGCATTTAAAGAAGCAAAGAAACTGCTGACATGAGCAACAGCTCTCGTACACTTTGATGCTTCACTAAAATGGTCTTGTGATGCTTCACCATATAGAGTGGGTGCACTTCTTTCCCAAATTTTCCTGATGGCATGGAGAAACCAATTGCCATTGCTTCAAGAACACTCACCATGCCTGAGAAGAACTATGTGCAAATAGAACGAGAAAGTCTCATTATCTTCAGAATGTGTGAGATACATACCAATCTGTATGGTAGAAATGTTACCTTCCTGATGGTTAATTTGACTTGTTAATTTCAATGTTTTGACTGAAACATGGAATTCCATCATTAGTTGCTGCTCAAATGCAGTGATGGGTGTTGCTACTTTCAGCTCATTTTACACTATTCAACTCTGTAAAGGGATTCAACATAGCAATGCTGATGGGCCGCTGTGCTCGCCATGCCCAAACTCTTCTCAACCCCCCCATGCCCTACCCCCAGTTCAAAGCCTCACTTTTCTGTTGTTTTCAGTTTTGCTACAAGAACAAAGAACGCTACCAACACAGCTGTGTTTCTGTCAGCTCCCTCTGTGTCTAGTTTCCTTCTCTGTTGGGTCCAAATACAACTACATTTGGTCACACTTTATATTAAAGTGAAATTTATAAACTGTTTTCAAAGGGTTAATAAATTAATAGATGTTTTAATAAACAGTTAATAAATTGTTAGAGGCTGTTAGAGTCCAACAGGTTGCTTATAAGTGTGACCTATAATCACCCGGAATGCCTTCTAATGGTTTGCTTATAATTATCTGTCACACAAGCTATCTATATGTGCAGCATGCTTATAATATCTATCAATCATAAATTAGCCCTTTATTCCACTGAATCTTAATATAAAGTGTGATAGACAAAAGTCTTCAAGGTAAAGCAATAGTTTCCTATATGTTACACAGAGTGGCCCTTGTTGTTATAGTGTTATGTAACTTACCTATTGACTGTCAGATTCAAAAGTCTCACAGGCAGAGCTGGTACCTATGGGGTGATTGTTCAGGGGGACCTCTGCCCCCACTGTTTGTTGTGGAAAGTCCTTGATAGTCCCACATAAAGTGGTGTGGTAGGTACATTAGGGCAAACCAGGGACAGGCAGCATATAGGAAGGCAGACACAAGATAGGGTCATTAGATACGCATAATCACCTAACACTCCATATAAAACAGGTGGGGGTTCTGCTGCTCTATTCCAACAACAGAAAGAAGCAGCAGCTGGGAGGGGACCATTCCACAGCCTCACTTCCTAGCTAGACTTTAGTAAGATTTCAAACAACTCTAGAATTACACTCCCATAAATACCATTTCTTTGGCTTCAGGCAGGTGAAATGGATTTACTCCAACATGAGCAGCAATAAGTGAGTCCTTTCCCAAAAAGTATTTAGCAAATAACTTGGAAAGCAAATAGCTTACTATTGTTTCCTTTTTAAGTTATGACTGTTACTCCAATATTAGAGCTGGTGAACATAGAAAAATAAAACTACAACTTGAATTTTCCAACCAGCTTTATCCAGCATGATCTAAGGAATATGAAGTGTAGAGACAGGATACAGTATGGTTACTGTATACATGCCTGCACAAGTCACACTTAAATCCATTGCAATGATATGTGAGCTACAGTATTTTTTTTGTTTTCTACTTAAAATGTATATTACTTTAAGGATATATAATTCTGTAAATATATGTACATATTTTCCATTGGAGAAATACTATGCAACAGTACTATTGATTTATTATATTTAGAACCCATATTCTTTTTGTAAATTGGCACCATTTAAAAGGCTCAAAATAAATGCCTGAGAAAATGAATACACACACACGCATATATATATATATGCGTGTGTGTATATATATATATATATATATATATATATATACACACACACACACACACATACACACATATATATAATTAGCAGCCAGTAAAATATTTTACCTCCTAAAGAACTTGTAGTCACTAAACTCATGACACATAGAGAATGAATAACACAAGTAAGTTCTATTGCTCGCTGCATTCCTGGCAGTAACAAAAGCTCTTAGTGATAATGCACTTCTTTGGGTGCAATTTGGCATTAGCTAAGGACTTCAATAATTACAGTTGAGAGCAGTTTATCAACATGAGAAAACAATGCAAGTGCCCACCTGCTCAACAAAGGACAGGAAACATGATCTTTCATTATTTTAAAATATAAGTACATACTAAAGTGACCAAGTGTCGTAATAATAGAAGACAATAATAATGATGGATGGTGCATTTGTGGAGATTATTGGAACTTGTGTTTGCATTCTGAGGCTTGAGGCCAAAGGGATTGGGACTTCAATCACCTGAAAAGTGCAATATATAGTGGATGGAGTGTCCTGTCGAAATGGAAAATATATTAAAAATAAGAATAAAAGGCCATACCCGTGCATTATTAGATATTATTGGCAAAGGCTGGGCATTGGTCACTGGTAATCAAAAAGCTCCACTGATGTCCACCAGAGTTTGAAAGCCGTTTTATGCTTTAAACTCATCTTTTTTTCATAGCATGCTGGCATTAAGGTACCATGAAAAGTAAATATCAAAAGGCAAGGCTGTACTGTCCCAAGGGTGTAACCCTATTATTTAGGTTGGAAGTTATTTTAAAACTGCAAAACTCTGTTTATCAATTAAAAGTTTAGAAAGTCTGGAAGAAAAATTCTTCAGGATAGCATTTATTTATAATGTAAGCCTGGTCAGGCGAGGCAGCGGATTTGCATAGCTAGCTGTCAAAATTAAAATAATAAAACCTATTTTCCTGACACTTACTGGAAAAATAATTGAATTTAAAAAAAAACAAAAGCATGTTGTGTTATTGCAGACAACACAGTAGATTGAGTATGAATTATACACCTTAGCATTCCTAGGGTGGTATTTAGGGTATAACATGTATATATTGTACATGGGTAACACCTAAAGGAACTAGAATCAGTTGTGAGTTCTTGGGGGAAACCTGCTTTTTCCATATTCTGTGAGATTTGCATGAGAGGAAATAACAAGAGTCATACCCTAACCTTTTAAAGGATCCAAATGTATGTTTTATACAGACTAGAATTCTCACTGCTTTTAGTCATGTCACTTCCTAGGTTTTTGTCAACTTTTACTCCTGTGTTCATTCGAGTGTAAATGCTGAGCTGCCTAAGACCTCTGAAATGCTTAAAAATAGAAGTGCTTTTAGGGACAAGACTGTCATCTCTATAATTCCTTTAAACATTTGTATATTCCCTCTAAAATGGTTGGAGACCTCACCTTTGGGGAGATGTTCATTTAGGCAAGAAGCCAATTCAAACTGAAGATTTGTGTAACAGATGTGCTGAGAGAGATAGAGGAGAAGACAAGAACATGGTTGATAGGAAATTAGCAGCACAATGTATAGATTTGGGGGGAAGAAGATTATGAATTATTTCCCTTGCTAGAAATTGTGGATATCTTTAAGTGGAGAGCTTTACTTGTATCACTTAGTTTAGGAAAGAAAAATCATAGATTTCATATTGTGGCTATTTATAGGATGGTCAGGTAACTCAATAATTAGAGAGAAAACTGAATGGGCTATAGATAGGCCTCCAATGTGCCTTTTCTGGAAAAATAGAAAATATACTGTTTTTATTTTTGCGCATGGTTATTTGACTAGGCCAGAGTATCTTCTCCTGAATCTTTAGTTTGGGTTCTCTCCAAGATGAAGGAAGGGAAGTAAGGGCTCTGAAACTTCTGCTTCCTGAAAAGAAACAAACCAATACTGAGTATGAAAACAAGAACAACTGGAGCTGATATGGGCCTTATAAACATCAATTTTGTTGTTCAGTGGTCAGAAAATTAGGTCCACATTTTCAAAGGTCATTCATCTCCTAAGCACATACATTTTATGTACACCCACTTGCAAATATGAGGCATGTTACTGGGCACATAATCTAATACGTTGATGGAAAATGCATATTTGTGCACAGTAGTGTAGTTTTAACACATAAAATGAGGTTCACACACATTGTATGCTCATAGAGCAGAAGCAATTTGAAAATTAGGTCCTTGCTGATCTACTGTATGTCTATGCTTTATTTTACTGAAATACTTTTTCGAAAGTGCACTACATGCACACTTTGAATATTATGGACATTTAAAGAGTGTGTGTCTCTCTGTCTTTCCTGCATAGAGGTCCACACCTAAGATCTTGTATACACTAAAACTTATTTGAGTATAACTTACATTGTTACATTGCTCAGGCGTATGAATAATTCACACCCCTGAGTGATGTAAGTTATACCAACCTAAGCACAGGTGCAGACAGTGCTATGTCGGTGGCAGAGCTTCTCCCACTGACATAGCTACCATCTTTCATGGGATGTGGAGTAATTAAGGTGATGGGTGAGCTCTCTCCTGTCTGCTTAGAGCATCTTTACCAGAAGTGGTGTGTAGATGTAACCTAGCAGTTTTGGCAGTGTCCCCTCTAGGGTTACAACCATACATCACATCCTGATGACAGGGTTATTTTATTAGCAAGTCTCAGTCTTGTAAGCAAGTTTTTAAGATAAGCAGGGAATTTGTATTTTCCTCTTTCAAAGATATCCCAAGAGGTCTAATTTTGTTACAATAGCCCACTGAGTCCAGTTGTGTTTCTTAAATCATATATCAAATGCTACGAACTGCATCAGCTATGATGAATACAAACATTTTCATAATATAAAAAAGCTATTGTTATAGTAACCCTTGGGCACAGGTAAATAAAACACATCCAAAGATAAATGACAACAGTTTAATAGAGCTATAATATAGACTAAACTGTTGGAAATTAATGTGCAAATTGTACAATTATTGAACAATTAACTTTTTGGACTGCATTGTGATCTACCCTCAGGGTAAAATAGACCAAAACACCTGTTAAATAGAGTAAAATCTAATTTTAGCAAATGGTCTTTATTTCCCTAATTTACTTATGGGAAGAGCTGTGATCAGGAAAAATATTTTACTCCCACAGTGGAATGAACTGCCAATTTGTTTTGTTTCTCCTCAGAGTACATATTGTATTTCTTATCAAAATAGTGAAATGCATGTACAAGTGAACTCCCCAATCACAGGAACTTTTTACGGACACATTTATGTGGCAAAAGGACCCTTCTAAAAAAGGGAATTGGAAATCACCCTTTATTTTTACTAGGCTAGATTTTAATTTCAGTTAGACAAATGAAATTCAAGATTAATTACAGTGAAGTGATTGAAGTTATTCTATGTATACACTGAGGTAACTCAAATCACTGCTAGACCCACTTTGTTTAAAATGCACAGCATGCCATAAAATGTGGAGTGTACGGGAGATCACATAAGGATTGATTCCATTTGACTTGTAGATTTAATTCAGCCAACAATATGAGCAAGTTGAATACAGATTCATTCTCAAAACTCTCACATTTTCCAGGACATTTGGGCCCATCTGCAATCCGGCAAAACTCTTACATGGTCACTGTGAATAATCCCTAAGTAAGCCTTGCAGGATTTGGATATATGATGTATTTAAACGTGTAATACTGCATTGTCAATCTGTGCATGCTTCCTGCACAAGAAGATTCTGATCTTGTATAATCTTTGGAACATCTACTTTTCCTGCAGTTGTCCAGCAAACCCATGGTTGTGTCCTTAAAAATAATATTGTATTAAGGAGAGAGAGAGTGTGAGTGAACACATTTTGGTTTTGAAAATGGTAAAGTATTTCATAGTGTGTTACTCTTTGTTGCAGAAAAATTTAGGCAGACCCTGGAAAATACAAACCACCCCAAAAAGCATGGGGAGTGAAGCCTACTGTGTTTGAAAAAACAAAAATGAACTGATTTGATGCAAAGGATCTTTTGTAAACTCCAAAAAGTTCTGTGGATGAGAAATTATATGCAAGTGACAGGCTCTTGAAAGGAATACTGCCCCAGGGTAAAGTTTCTAAATGACAAAAAAAAGAGTAGGTGAATATTATTACATGGCTTTGGGAGCCCACTAGTTACAGGGACATTTGGCAACCATCTATTTAATGGGATAAGGAAGGGATGGGCAGCATGCAAATGAAGTCATAACACCTGGACTCAACACATAACACAGGGGGTACTACATAACTAATAAAACAACAGAAATGTAAATTAGTCCCAAATTATTCATCTGTAATAACAATTAAGTTCAATTCGAGTTTTATGTTTCCCCACCCACCCACAAAAACTGACAAAAATTTTATGTTTTTCCCCCACAAAAAATCAAATGGTATATTAGCAGAATTACATTGTCATACAGAAACAAACACTTATGCTCCCTAGTGATGACAATACTAGGAGACAACAGTATTTTGTGTAAAATCCATATCTTTTTTCATAATAATCAGTAATTAGTTCTGGCAATGTCCCTGCTGCTCCCCTGCCAGCTGGAAGGAGTAACAATTATCTAGCTGGCACTTCTTCCCGGACAGCACCTTCAGAGGCTATATACATGAAACAATCTTCATGACGGTTCATTCTTCAGTTCTAAAGAGCTAGGACTGTTTTCCTGAGTTTGCCTCAGGAAATCGTTATCAGCTTTCATCATTTGATTGGGACACTCTAAGAAGAAAAGCTTGAGTGACACTCATTCAATATTAAAAAGATAAAGTTATGTTTTTACCAGAAAATAAGATAAAAGTTTGGAAGAGAGGTTTTTTGTTTTGTTTTGTTTTTTTCTTCCCAAGATTACTTAAGGAATTCACAAAAATCTGGTAAGTGATATACAAGGGAAGTGAGGTAGAGTGGAATCCTCAGAAGTTTTATATTCTAGAACTTGAATTTGGGCTATGAATCTGAATGGTGTGGAAGGAACTGGAGCTTTTGTCAACAAATAAACAGAAAAATAAAATGGCAGAGTTGTACAAGTCAGGAATCTCACATTCAGAGTGGCTCGGCAAGGCTTTATTTCTCTTCCTGAAACACCTACACAATCCTCCTTTCCCTGTGTTTGTTATGCATAAACTCTGCCCTCAGTATCTCTTTATAGCATTGACATTTGACTGATTTTACAAACAAATGTCTGATATGCATATGGAATTCTGCATTTATGTTTTCAGCACTCCTTCTAACCCAACTGAACACATAAAGGAGTGAGGATAAGAGCTACTTATTAATATCTCTTGGACAGAGTATCTGCACAGGTGTATAAGTCTCTAGTTCCCCTCTCTATTATATTACTTCGTTGATTGCACCTCCCTAGGGAGAGGCAGGAAACTAACACACACAAGGTTTTTTTCAATAAGATTATGCTTTATTATTTCTTTGCCAAGAGCATTCACAATGTGCTAGGCAACATACTTTAAGTCAGGTGAATGAAAAATGGTTCTTGCAGGAGAAGGGTACACTGGCTTTATGGAACGGTTCAGGCAGGGCATCACAGGTAATGACCTGGAATGAAAGAAGGCATGAAGTTGATTGATCGAGATGCAGAAAATGAGGGATCAAAGCTGGCATCTCTGGCAAAACAAAGAGGTGGAATGTAACACCCTAAGAAACAGAGGATATTAAGTAATAGGCCAGAACAGAAATGGGCCTTGAATATGAAGTCAAGTATGGTTATGTAGTAGAGAATAAGAAGCCAGTGCAGGAATTCAAATGGGGCCTGCTCCATCCCAGTCCTCCATAGCCCTCCATAGTTTAGTGAGAAAACCATCCGCAGGCTCCCTTGCAATTCTGCCTGGCCTTTTTGCAACCTGCTCTAGAGGTGATAGGCTCCTGGAAACTTCTCCCCACACTATGCCTCTGTATATAGACCATGCACAATATTGGCCAGAGTGCTTTGTTTTCAGAGTACTGTGCAAGTATTAATTCATAGTTTTTCAATCAATACAACATGTTTTTTTCCCCCACAGTCCCAGACAAGTCAAAATTAGTAGTGGGATTCTCAAAGAGTTGAAGACTTGGTTCATTTTCGTATCACTTAAAAGTCTGAAAGCTTATCCACACATACTTAACAAAATCTCATGGGTCTATAAAATTGAGCCAAAAATTATATGAGGAAAGACTTTCCTGTACTTTCACTTACAGTCCTGTCTGTAATCTGGTTGCGGAGACTCCGCTAAACAAATGTTCTCTCCATTTTTTTTCTTCTGGTAGTTGAACAAATGATTGTCAGATCTCAAATTTAAAACTTAAGTTCAATGAAGTACCTCCACCTGTTATCTTAGTTTCGCTCTCATTCTGTTTTCACCATCCTTCACTCATTCCCCCTCTCTCTCTCTACTTATTCTCTTTCTTCATTCATTCATTATTTCTTCTTCTTCACCCCTCATCCTTCTTTTCATTTTCTTGCCTGCTCTCCCACTCCTCCTCTCCCCAGGTCAGATGCTATCACACTCATTTTCACTGTGTATGTATGTGAAAGAGAAAAACTGATTTTTTTTAATCCAGTTTGATTATCAAATCAGTAAAGAAACACAACAGGAAAAGTTACAAATTAAAAAAAAATTCTCCATCTGCATTATAAAAGTGCATTAACAGCCCATTTCACAATATATTTATCAATATAATGAATTACTGTAAAATATCTAAATTTCAAACACATTTCTAAACCACTAAAAATGGAAGAAATTAAGATACTACAAAACTATACCTACCGTTTTTTAGACTAGTTAGTTTTGTCTGACACAGTGAAAGATAGTAATGCATACTGCACGCCTTCTTCCAAACTGTTATCTAATAGCAAAGAGGAGTAGAATCCTTTTACTCCACAAATATTCTTATACTGCCTTCATCATCATCATTGTATCTCTACGCATTCCAGTAGTTCATTAAACAATGCACGGTGAGAGAAAAATCAATAGAAAGTACATTAACATTTTTCTTAACCACTTTGAGAAGAGGCTGCAATTTAGGACAGCAGTAAAACATGAAAATAAGAGTTTATTTTACTGGATAGAAAAAGAGTAGGAGGACATTGATATCTCAGCAGTTAGACTGGTGGCAACATTAGTAGGTTAAACCACAGTGAAGATCACTCGGTTACTTTTGGATTAGAGGTTTATATACAGTTCTCTATGCTAGCCTCTCAGAATCTTCCACCTCACAGTATCAAGAAAATCCTTGAGCTCATGAAAATAACTAACTTCTATAGTAATCAAGTATAATGTCTTCTGACTTGGCATATCAAAAATAAATATATAAAGATCAGCGAAAATAAGTAAATTATAAGGTTTGTCCTGTAATCTGATCAACGGCAGGAGCTATTGAAAATAAAAAAAACCAAACAGAGTTTTTCAGGGCACACTTTTGTCCAAGAAACAATATTCCAATTATTTTATGCCACAGGAGAAGACAGATTTTACCTTTCACCAAATATCGGATGTACGATGAACAGAATTAAGCTGAAGCCTGGCAGTGAGGGTATCTGCTGAGATCAATGTAAAACTTTTAAAGCCTATAATGTGGTACCAATTAATTATATCTGACCCAATAAAACAGAAAATCAGTCTATTGGCATAAAAATGGTTAGTAAGAAGAACAGCATTATGAAAAAAGAGTTCTGCAAGAAGCCCTGGTAAAATCAAAAGACTACCTTATTTCCTAATCTTCAAAAGTTTCTAATATCAGAGAGGTAGCCATGTTAGTCTGGTTCTGTAAAAGCAGCAAAGAATCCTGTGGCACCTTATAGACTAACAGACGTTTTGCAGCATGAGCTTTCGTGGGTGAATGCCCACTTCGTCGGTAAAAAGTTTCTAAGTAATTAAAACACTTACAAAATGCAGGTAAGGCAAGTCCATCAGTTCAGTCAAGTTTTAACAAAATCAGCACATGACCAAAGCATAAACCCTCTCACCTAGTAAGGTAAAAGTCAATTGCGTCCAAGATGAAAGGTTGTCAAAAATAAAAATGAATTCCTGTGACTTTAGCCAATAACCACAACATCAAGTTTCAAGTTTTCTTAGCTTTTGACCCCCTTTCACCAGAGGCATCTATCAGAGCACTGAGATTCTCTCCAAATAGAATATAGGGAGTTGCAGAAGGGTGAGTGTATGCCACAGAGTGCAAAAAAAAAAGATTAATATTAATCTTCCAAAAGACAGTTGTGGCAAATACCACCTTCACCTTCATAATTTCCCCTCAAGTTTATCTTAAACTGTTACCCTTTTCTAACGAAGAACATCGCTCCTCAGAAATATTTTAAAAGTATTTCGGCTTCAATGCATTATCCCCAGCAAATCTGGGATCAGCAAAAGTTATCCCGGCCCCTGATGGAAATGTGGCATTTCCTCCACACATTAATCCAAACAAAGATAACCCCTCAAAAATGATCCAGAAGTCTAAGGCCTATATATATTGAGGTCATGAACATTGCACATTGGGAAGTCATCAGCCTATAATGATACCATCAAACATTCACAATCTGGATGAAGGAAGGAGAGGCCAAGAGACAAGTTCTCAGTTTATATAGCTGAACCTAAGTGTTACTTGTGTATATTTCTGGCATTTAATGTGAAACATTTCATACTCACCTCCTACCACCATCACCCAAAAAGAAAATAGTATCCTGGATTTAGCCCATTCTCCTCCAAACAGACCGAAAACATGCATCCTGTAACAGAAGAGTGTTAAAGCATCATTACAAGCTATAGTCATGGGAAACTAAAGCAAAACTAGTGTCAAATCAGAGACCCCATCTGGAAATGTATTGCCTGCATATCATTTTATTAAGTGATTTCTAAAAACATAAAACCAGTCTGGCCTCAAAAAGAAAAAAAAAACTTCTGCTAGAGTGACCAGATGTCCCGATTTTATAGGGACAGTCCCGATTTTGGGGTCTTTTTCTTATATAGGCTCCTATTACCCCCCACCCCTGTGCTGATTTTTCACATTTCCTATCTGGTCACCCTAATTTCTGCTGGTGCTCAACCAGGTGTATTATCTCATGAGAGGTAAAATTCTGCCATGAATCAATTGAGTCACTGACAGCTGTTTAACAGATAATGTTGAAATCGTCTGGAATCTCACACTAGTATCTTCATCAACTGTACAGTTAAAATTATCCTCTAAAACATTATGTGCTGGATAATTTTCTAAAAGATCATCTAGATTTTTAAAGATACATATTTAAAGAGTCTATCATCAGACTCTCTTAAGGGAGAGTCTGATGATAGAGACTCTCCAGGTTATAGTCAGGAGCAGAGGAATGAGAAGTATAATGTAAGGGCCGGATCAGATGATAAACAGTCACATAAAAAAGAATCTGGCACATCAGAAAAAGGCAGGCTAATAAACAGGGACAAGTTTTTAAAGTGCTTGTACACAAATGCCAGAAGTCTAAATAATAAGATGGGTGAACTAGAGTGCCTTGTGATAAAGGAGGTAATAGATATAATAGGCATCACAGAAACCTGGTGGACTGAAAGCAATCAATGGGACACAATCATTCCGGGGTACAAAATATATCGGAAGGACAGAACTGGCCGTGCAGGGGGAGGAGTGGCACTATATGTTAAAGAAAGTGTAGATTCAAATGAAGTAAAAATCTTAAGCGAATCCACAGGTTCCATAGAGTCTCTATGGATAGAAATTTCATGCTGTAGTAAAATTATAACAGTAGGGATCTATTATCGACCACCTAACCAGGACAGTAATAGTGATGATGAAATGCTAAGGGAAATTAAAGAGGAAATTAAGAACCCAATAATAGTGGGGGATTTCAATTATCCCCTTATTGACTGGGAACATTTCACTTCAGGACGAAATGCAGAGATAAAATTTCTCGATACTTTAAATGACTGCTTCATGGAGCAGCTGGTACGGGAACCCACAAGGGGAGAGGCGACTCTAGATTTAATCCTGAGTGGAGCGCAGGAGCTGGTCCAAGAGGTAACTATAGCAGGACCGCTTGGAAATAGTGACCATAATACAATAGCATTCAACATCCCTGTGGTGGAAAGAACATCTCAACTGCCCAACACTGTGGCCTTTAATTTCAAAAGGGGGAACTATACAAAAATGAGGGGGTTAGTTAGACAAAAGTTAAAAGGTACAGTGACTAAAGTGAAATCCCTGCAAGTTGCGTGGGCCCTTTTTAAAGACACCATAATAGAGGCCCAACTTCAATGTATACCCCAAATTAAGAAAAACAGTAAAAGAACTAAAAAAGAGCCACCGTGGCTTAACAACCATGTAAAAGAAGCAGTGAGAGATAAAAAGACTTCCTTTAAAAAGTGGAAGTCAAATCCTAGTGAGGCAAATAGAAAGGAGCACAAACACTGCCAACTTAAGTGCAAGAGTGTAATAAGAAAAGCCAAAGAGGAGTTTGAAGAACGGCTAGCCAAAAACTCCAAAGGTAATAACAAAATGTTTTTTAAGTACATCAGAAGCAGGAAGCCTGCTAAACAACCAGTGGGGCCCCTTGACGATGAAAATACAAAAGGAGCGCTTAATATATGATAAAGTCATTGCGGAGAAACTAAATGGATTCTTTGCTTCAGTCTTCACGGCTGAGGATGTTAGGGAGATTCCCAAACCTGAGCTGGCTTTTGTAGGTGACAAATCTGAGGAACTGTCACAGATTGAAGTATCACTAGAGGAGGTTTTGCAATTAATTGATAAACTCAACATTAACAAGTCACCGGGACCAGATGGCATTCACCCAAGAGTTCTGAAAGAACTCAAATGTGAAGTTGCGGAACTATTAACTAAGGTTTGTAACCTGTCCTTTAAATCGGCTTCGGTACCCAATGACTGGAAGTTAGCTAATGTAACGCCAATATTTAAAAAGGGCTCTAGGGGTGATCCCGGCAATTACAGACCGGTAAGTCTAACATCGGTACCGGGCAAATTAGTTGAAACAATAGTAAAGAATAGAATTGTCAGACACATAGAAAAACATAAACTCTTGAGCAATAGTCAACATGGTTTCTGTAAAGGGAAATCGTGTCTTACTAATCTATTAGAGTTCTTTGAAGGGTTCAACAAACATGTGGACAAGGGGGATCCGGTGGACATGGTGTACTTAGATTTCCAGAAAGCCTTTGACAAGGTCCCTCACCAAAGGCTCTTATGTAAATTAAGCTGTCATGGGATAAAAGGAAAGGTCCTTTCATGGATTGAGAACTGGTTAAAGGACAGGGAACAAAGGGTAGGAATTAATGGTAAATTCTCAGAAAGGAGAGAGGTAACTAGTGGTGTTCCCCAAGGGTCAGTCCTAGGACCGATCCTATTCAATTTATTCATAAATGATCTGGAGAAAGGGGTAAACAGTGAGGTGGCAAAGTTTGCAGATGATACTAAACTACTCAAGATAGTTAAGACCAAAGCAGATTGTGAAGAACTTCAAAAAGATCTCACAAAACTAAGTGATTGGGCAACAAAATGGCAAATGAAATTTAATGAGGATAAATGTAAAGTAATGCACATTGGAAAAAATAACCCCAACTATACATACAACATGATGGGGGCTAATTTAGCTACAACGAGTCAGGAAAAAGATCTTGGAGTTATCGTGGATAGTTCTCTGAAGATGTCCACGCCGTGTGCAGAGGCAGTCAAAAAAGCAAACAGGACATTAGGAATCATTAAAAAAGGGATAGAGAATAAGACGGATAATATATTATTGCCCTTATATAAATCCATGGTACGCCCACATCTCGAATACTGCGTACAGATGTTGTCTCATCTCAAAAAAGATATACTAGCATTAGAAAAGGTTCAGAGAAGAGCAACTAAAATGATTAGGGGTTTGGAGAAGACTAAGGGGGGATATGATAGAGGTATATAAAATCATGAGTGGTGTGGAGAAAGTGAATAAAGAAAAGTTATTTACTTGTTCCCATAATATAAGAACTAGGGGCCACCAAATGAAATTAATGGGCAGCAGGTTTTAAAACAAATAAAAGGAAGTTTTTCTTCATACAGCTCACACTCCTTGCCTGAAGAGGTTGTGAAGGCTACGACTATAACAGCGTTTAAAAGAGAACTAGATAAATTCATGGAGGTTAAGTCCACTAATGGCTATTATCCAGGATGGGTAAGGAATGGTGTCCCTAGCCTCTGTTTGTCAGAGGGTGAAGATGGATGGCAGGAGAGAGATAATATAATCATTGGGGCACCTGGCATTGGCCACTATCAGCAGACAGGATACTGGGCTGGATGGACCTTTGCTCTGAGCCAGTACGGCCATTCTTATGTTCTGATGTAATGTGTTCAGAATTTCGTTCTGAGGAAGTAAGAATCAGAGTTTTAAAATAATAACTACATTTCTTCAGCTGATAAGTAAACATGGGCTGTCCAAATGTCAGACAACGAGCCAAGAATGAGAGTCCCAACAGAATTTTATGTGGACTACAGCCCTGTCCTACCAGCCTCCTTGTTTCATCTGGCATCCATAGCTCCTCTCTCTCTGATCTACAATTTAAAAATTCGATTGACCCAGCTACATTGCTTAGAGCTGCCAAAAATTTCACAACCTGAGCTCAACAGTTAGCTTGACTTAATCCCTGATGTGGATTTGGCTAGGCTGACATAAAAATTCTCCCATTGATCTAGCTAATGCTTCTTAGAGAGGTGGATTGATGACATCAGCAGAAAAAATGATTATGTCCATATAGAACAGGTCTGCAATATGGCACTACAGTGGCACAGCTCTACAACTGTAGCAATGCCATGGTAGCAGTTGTAGTGTAGATATGGCCTGTGTCTCTTTCTTCTAACGCGAACCTTTGGTATACTTCCATAATTCTAGTGTCTTTGTTCAAAACAGCCCTATTAAAAAGTTACAGTTTGGATAAAGAAATATATAGGATTTTGACTTCAGGAATTCGATCAGTACTGTTATCTTAATTCAGTGTCTGAGTTTCTTAAGCTTTCTATCACAATGTTCCTTTGTCATCTGCAGAAATGGTATATTACTTTTTCATCAATTATTTTTAATTTTATTTTTGCTTCTGTCTTGCTTCCTGCAACGTTTAATTTTATTACAAATATGTTTGTCACTATAGGTGTCAGTGGAGGTAAAAAAATGGCTTCCTTACATTATTTGCAGCCTTAATTACACATCAAACATGGCAAACCCATTTAGAAATTCTAATAAAGATACTGAAGGCTGTCTACATTTTATTGATGAAAAATGGGAAGTTGATCTTTACATTAAGCAGTTCTGCATTTAGCTGAACAGAAATACGTTTTTGGATTTCAAAATGTGCAAAGGTTTTCATAAAAACTAAATATTACTAAGTTTAAAATTCCAGAGAGTAAAATAACAAACAAAAAAACATATAGTAGTGGATTTATCTCAAGTGGTGAACAGGATGGAACTGGTGAACCTTGCTTGTTTTTACTCAAGCTACAGTTTAAAAAAAAATCTGATGTTACTTTAACAATAATTATATTGGTATTTTACTCTTGCAGGAATGCTATGGCAAACCAATCAAAGGCATGACAAGTGTAAAGACAAACAACTTTATATATGAGGGTGCAGTTTAGATACCTATATGTTGCAATATTTGCAAAAATATTGTCTGCTATTTTTAGAGCCAAACAAGTGAAAAATCTCTTTCCTCAGCTAAAGTTCAAAGCAATATTTAAAAAAAACAAAACCAGTTGCTTGATTCATTCATGTCCCATTCTGATGAGACTCTCACTGATATGACAGTTTTAGCCATTGATATCAGTGGAAACAAGACTGGGTCCAGAGTGCAGCTTATTTGTCATCTACCTCTCTGCAGCTAAGATTCAATCTTGTTCAGAGGGCAGTACAAACCCTATTTTGAGAACTTAAAAGTCTCATATTGGCCTTGTGATGGCCCTGTGCACTGAGGGGGAATTTCACTTTAAGAAAGGGATCACCCAAGTGCCTGTTGTTACTCAGCTTCAGCTTTCTCACTGACATTTGTGCCTAAATCATTGACCAGACCTTGACAGTCCACAGCACCTTCCTCTCTCAAGCAGGGGCGGCTTCAGGCACCAGCATGCCAAGCACGTGCCTGGGGCGGCAAGCCACGGGAGGCGCTCTGCCGGTCGCCGCGAGGGCGGCAGGCAGGTTGCCTTCGGTGGCATGCCTGCGGAGGGTCCGCTGGTCCCACGGCTTCGGCGGACCTCCCGCAGGCGTGCCGCTGAATCCGCAAGACCGGGGACCTCCCGCAGGCAAGCTGCCAAAGGCAGCCTGCCTGCCGTGCTTGGGGCAGCAAAATACCTAGAGCCGCCCCTGCTCTCAATCAGCCAATTAATTGTTTACAGCTGGCCCAACCCTGCATTTTGTGGATCCCTACACTGTGGCCACACGTCTGGTTTTCTCCTTGTGATCAGGTTAACCCCTTCTATCCCAATTTCTGTCAGGGTCTGTAGCCTACTCCACAAGCATAGCTGGATGAGATTTGAGATTTCTGTTTTGCAAAGAAATTTCAATATTTTAAAAAAGTCTCCTGTGACCCAGAAATTCGGGGGGAATTCAGAAACATCTCTTTGTGTTTCCTTAACAAACTCTGCTTCCCAGGATACAGTCATGGGCTGAGTGAAATCGACAGGCTGAGAGAGACAAGGTGGGTGAGGTAATATCTTTTATTGGACCAGCCCACCCATTTGTTCTCTCTAATATCCTGAGACAAACAAGGCTACAATACTGCAGCTGACAGTCTTCTCAGTTTCACAAGTGCTATTCAGATAGCAGAAATAAAACTGAAGAATGTCAATTTAAGATAGTAGCTGCGGTGCTTCCAAGACTACCAGCTTCCCAGATCCATGGTAAAAAGCCTGGAAGCCTTCAGAACCCAGGCTGGAGGGGTTCCAGGATTCTTGCTGCAGGTTCATTGAGCCAAGCCCCAACTGGTGATCCCAGAACTTTCAGATTCATAAATGTCAGGGACTGGGCCTCTTGATCTCTGGCTCATAGGACTCTATGGGGCTAATAAGCTCCAATCTGCCACCAAGCGATTTGCTAACTGTTGTCAGAATAGGAGCTGAACTCCAACACACTACTCCAATCCTGGAATCTGATTGGCAGAATGCTGAGGATCCTGATTGGTTCACAGTTTCTATATAAAACCAGCACAAGAAGAGGAAATTGTCCACCCAGTTGGGTTCTTCCTGCTGCAGACTGCTTCCCATGAGATACCTGCTCCTACTGCCTGCTGCTGATCTCCTGGTAACCTGACCTCTCCTGCCTCCTGACACCTGACCTTGGTTATCTGTCTGAGTCTGACCTCCTGGTATCAAACCTGGCCTGACTTCTGCTCTGACCACTAAGTCAAGCTGCCCACATCCTGGTTATAACAGTGAAAGGAATCATGCAGATGTAAATTTTACCCAAGTCAATTTTCCCTAGTTCACATACACCATGTAAAGGATCTGGAGCAAATGGCATTGTTGAACATGTAACTCTTTTTGTTGGCGTTGGAATTTTTATTTCTCCGCTTGGCAGATGAAGATTTAGGAGATGTCAAAGCACTAGCTTCAGGTGATGTGAGGGCAGCAGAAACTACATCATCAGGACCAGCATCATGAGTAATTGGTGCTAAAATAATTCAGTCACACCATAGCTCTCATCCTGTCCCCATATAAATCATGACCAAAACTCTCATTCATATCCATGGAAACAAGATTGAGTTCTATATGGCAAGACCAACATGTTTGTGTACACTGTTGACACAGAGATTGCTTTTTTGCTCTCAAGGAGTGTACAAACTTAAGAAATGACTTTAAGACTTGTATATTTCCCAACCATATTGTATAAAGGAAAAAGTATCTTCTGAAATCACATATAGTGAAATTTAGTTATCTATTTATCATTCCATTATTTGGGAATAGAAGACATTTGCAAAAACTCAAATTTAATTTTGTATTTATACTCATGTTTTCTTTCTCATAACCGTAAGTGCTGGAACTAGGGGTACCAGGGGCGTTGTTGCACCACCTGGCTTGAAGTGGTTACCATTATATACAGGTTTTACAATTTGGTTCAATGACTTTCCACACTCCCACTACAAAAATTGTTCAGCACCCCTGCCCACAATGTACACCGGTTTTTACATTATCATCATCTGTGAAAAGGATTCTTATCAAGTGAAGCTAGGTTGATTTTAATTCTACAGGAAAAGCATTTGACAGAGACTAAAATAGTTTTACTTAACAGGTGGGAGACTTATAAAGACTGCTTTCTGAGTCATGCTGGTTCATTGTTGGGCATAAAAGTTCAGGACGTTTTTTGTGGCAAAATTATGATAATAAGCAAGCCTATCACTCACTCACAGCTGTGCAATTGTGAAAACCCAATGGATGAAGCTGTGTGGGTTATTTGTTTGGTTCACTTACATTTCAGCACATGTGAGTATTTGTGTCTGATGAACAGACAAAAACATGGTAAGATAATATAAAACAAAAGAGCAGATGACAAAATACACTTTCCATTTCTTCCTTGGACCAACATTAATGTCCAAGCAGAGATTTCATATATCATGATAAACAAAATTTAAAAAAAGAGGTTTTAGCTAACCTAGTCTGCAGTCATTTCTTTTTGCAACTGACTGGTTTGTTGGTGTCAATGTCATTTCAAATTTATCTTCACTCAGGATTATGCATGCTATCTACCATACAAAATTCACATTACAAATGGATAAATAGATTAAATTAAATGATAAAGTGCCTATCAAAATGGAATCTGGATGCAAGAGTACAAAGATCAATGCTGTTACAAACAGAATAAACCACATCTCAATAAATCTCTAAAAATCCATGTTTGTTTTCTATGTAAGTGGAAAATTTGTATCTTAAATTATAATTTTGCTAATGCTACAAAATGATGTGAGATTACTTTATTAAAGACTGCAAATATCTATGTGATGGATATATTTTTCTGAAACATCACAGTAGAACAAGAAAATGATATAAATCTACACAATGATTTGAAGAAAATATGAGAATTAAGAAAATTAATAAAAATGATCTCCAGAACATTTGAATGTGATTATTTATAAACAATGATTGTCTTTACCAGAGTGAAACCAAATATCAACAAAGAGACACTATGGATTACCCCACTACTTACAGAAGAAGATCCAAGAAGTCATCGATCATGGACTGCATATACACTTCTCAGCTCTCTGATAGGGTGAATTCAATGGATACACCATACTAAAGTGCAAAGGGGAAACCAAGTATCACTCCCTCCATCCCAGCACCACAACCCTAATCCCAGCCTGGTGCAGAGGGGAGGCCTGGGGAGGGTTGAGTGCGGGGTGGAGAGCAAGGCCACCCCACAGCCACAATGACTTTCCCATGGGACTGGACCCAGCTCCCTGGAACATGAGTGACGCTGAGACTCATTCAGAATTCATGATGGAGAGGCGGCTGGACCAAGCTCGAGTGGTACTAAGATCCCCATGTACCAGGTCACAGTGCTCAGAGTGGGGAGTTCAGCCCCGCCCCATGGGACAGAAACCACTGATGCTGTTGGATAACCATCCCCCCCCGCCCGGTGCTTCCCTCTGCCGTGCAGAGCTGGCTACAGGTTTTTTGCCACCCCAAGCGGCGAAGAAAAAAAAAAAGAAAAAAAAGAAAAACCTGATTGAGCTGCTGCCAAAGTGCCACCGAAGAGGAAGAGATGGAGCACTTGAGCTGCCGCCGAATACCTGGACATGCCACCCCAATAACGGACGGAGTGCCGCCCCTTTCTATTGGCCGCCCCAGACACCTGCTTCCTTTGCTGGTGCCTGGAGCCAGCCCTGGTGGAGTGGGATAATTGTATGTTGCTTGATTTTTTAATCTTTAGTTAAATTATTTCTAGGGTGCAGTTAACCTTGCGACTCCCACTAAAGCTGCCTGATCTTCAAATTGAAGGGCAGGGAAAGGGAAATTTTACACCCAAGAATAAGCTCAAGTAAATGTATCGTGTCATAGAAATGGATCAGCTAATTTGCAAAGCACAATTTATTCATTGCGTATTGCCCTCTTTTCAGTTTGCAAGGTATCCATAAATATGCTTCGATTTTTATGAATTTGTTATTTATAATTATTCAATGAATGGATTGTGCTAATATATGTCAGCCTATATCAGCCTGTTTGCTGCAACAAAAGCGTTCTGGGGACCAAAATTTCACTCTCAGAAATGTCAGAAGAAAGTGAATAAAAGAACGCCTCATAGCAAATAATTTTTATTTAAGCAAATGGCATGTTCTTTGAGCTCTGCTAACACAATACATTTGTAACTTCGAGTTCTACAAATATTAAAGTACTGTATCCTATTCCCTTCTCTACATACAGATGAGCTGCTGGCATACCATGCTGTGAATGTGGTGCTTCTAGGAATATTTCTGGTTACTCTTGCCATATGCATGTCCAAGGCCAGTAATGAGTCTAAAAGAACCTCAAAATTACACACTTCCTTAATAATAAGGTGACAGACCCCTTCTATTCAAAGTAAAGTCACAGCTGCTGCTAGGTCCTCAGATGATTTTCCACACCCTACCTACATCACCTCTGTTTTTCCTGTGTATGAGGCAACTGTCTTTCATACAGATCTGTAGTTCTTTGAGACATCATGGCAACAACACTATTTACACTTAGGATGAAATTCACACCTATAAAGACAAAACAGGACTCACAAGGCAGGCATCTGATGGCATAGCAATGGTCCCTCCGTGCAGGAGCACATTTCTATATTAATGAGGAGACAGGAAGCTAATGGTCATATGTATATGGATGGAATGTAGCCTAGTGTGCTGCAATTCTCCCCATAGACATATGTGTATCTTATACTAGAAGTAATAAGGCCTGTGCAGCTCCAAAAGGGAGGGTCCTAAAGAATGCCTCAAAGGATGACTCTATGACTCCTACAATGTGTAGCCTGTAGGACTAACCTGCTTGCTTGTATATATCTTTTTTCTTATAGTTTAAGCATTTGGTTTATTGTAATAGGTTTATAGATTTATATTAAAGTAAGTTTGGCTGTAATGCAAGAGACCTACAAGTCATATCCTGTATGTTAATATAAATATGCTAACTTTGCTTTAGCTTAAGACCTTTTACTCAGAAAGCAAAGTTGACCTTTATCTTGTTACCTAAATAGATAAGTACTCATGCCTATGTCTAAGACCTTTATCTAGACCAATACACAATGGAGAATGGCATAGGGTTTTTTCCAATGTTGTACCCACAGACTTAACAATTACACCGTTACATACATGTCATCCTTACACACATACATACTAGCCTATGGGGTAAGCATACCCTAACATTTTGTGGGTGAGGAATGAAATTTGGGCATAGGAGGAAGGATTTCTGGCACTTTGCCCTATAAAAGAGGTGACCCACCTCGACAGAGTACTCCATTTCTATTCTTATTTATGCTATTTCTACTCTATCTCTAGCTATTCTATCTATCTACAATGACTGCTACTATTAGTAGGCTGTACTTGTTCTTAAACTTTAAGTTTCAAGGGAACTAGGCTAAGCTTGGTTTCCCTACATTTTATTCTTAGTTTTGTTTATTAGGTTTTGCTTTTAAGTTTAAGTTAGTCAAGTAAACCCTAATTTAGTTTTAATAGCTCTTAGCATTAGATTTTTTCTAAGCACTGCATACCTCACTCAAGAATTGAGAAACCTGCACTGCAGGGCTTGTCCTGTGTCTCTTACCACCAGGTGATCAAGGAAGGGTTTGAGTATATTAACCAAAGCTTTGTTGCATATAATACTATATAATCATATGTATCTTTTGAATAGCAGTAATTCAATTGTAACACTGAGTATTTTACCATTTACTTACCATTATTGATTTTAATAAAAAGTCTTTAAGGCTCTATCTGTCTCAGTGTGAGCTTCCTGTCATACCCCCCGAGGGTCCTTCATAAAATCTGTGGAGCCTGATTCGGGACAAGAACTTTTATCTTCTGATCAAACAGATTGGTGAGCCTATAAACCATACTGATTAATATTAATAAGTAATTATTAATAAAATAAATTAAAATAGAAATTAAAATGATAAATTAAATTCCCCTTATTATCCAAATTAATATTATCAGTACACCATAAATCAGGCTACAAATGTTCCTTAGTTAGCTTAGTACCACCTTATGACCAACAGAGCTCACAATAATGGCATGTAACTCATATCTGTACAAAACATTTTGGTGAGTATAGGTCTGAGACCAAAATGGAGGAGTCCTAAGAGGCTTTAAGTGAAAACTGCTGTTGCAGTTTGTATTTCACCATCTTTTCTATTAACATATCCAAAAGGATAGAGTCGATACTGGTTGGCATCTGGAAAGATCTTTAGTACTAAATGGTACTTGCAGCTTCACAAGATTTAAGATTGCTGGTAGTTAATTATTTACTGAAGAAAACAATCCCCGTCCATTCTGGGCCAAGGCACTTCCTACTGTTCTTTGCTGACCAAGGCGGCTAAGGGTCCAATATATGGTAGCATTGACTTCCCATGTTTAGAATTGGGCATCAAGTTTATTTAAGGTAAATATGAACTGCTTTACCTTTTGTTTTTTTATAGAAAAGAGGAACCTTAGCTGATCACAGCCCAGCAAAAAAAAAATTGACATTATCTCCTCATGGATGTCATTGAAATATTTATTGATTCTTGCCTTAAATTTGGAAGGAGTTTGCTTAATACTATTGTCAATGATAGTTGCACAGAAAAGCCAGCATATGGTGCTTTGGAAACACTAGGGGAGCAGTTACTGGCCCTTTTACTATTCTGATCTTGCAAAATTATATTCATCCAAGCACATTCTATTTTTATTGAAAATAATTATGTATAAGATCTGGTATACTTGATGTCTGACTAATTGATTTGTGTGACTATTATGGAAGACCTAACTATTTATTTCTAAGTCTTGTTCTTGAAGAATTATTCATCCTCACCCAATTCCCAATGTGACATCACTGAATACACCAGTCTTTCATTACTTCTTTTTTTCTGTTTATTGTTTTGGTTACTTGTAAGTTCTTTTATCTTTTCATAGAATAAGAATAATGTTCATGGCAATGGAATATATTTTCAATACATTGTTTTTGCATCTCTCACATACTTCAGCTTCATTTTAGCATTTAATCACCCATAAAAGACATTCGCTTTTTATGTGCTCCACAGGCATGAACATTATTCTTTAATTATAATCCTGTACTTCAAATTATTATTGTCCTTGGATCAAACTGTTCATGTAGTATTCATGCCTTATTTAAATAGTAACTCGGCTGTTGATACAAGTGCTTCAGAGGATAAAATATCAAGGCTAACAATCAAATTAGCAATAGAAGTAAAATAATAGAAGGAAAGAAGCAGTAACTTAATATGTTGCTCAAAAGCTGGTCTCTTTCACCAAGCGAAGTTGGTCCAATAAAAGATATTGCCTCACTCACCTTGGCTCTCTAGTAACTTAGCACATAAGTTGTCTTTTCAGTGCTACTCACTCAAATGGCATATTGTTTTTCAAGTGATCCAGAAACAGCAGGCATATGAGACTAGTTAAAAGACTATAAATCAATGCGCTAAATAAATTACACCATAGCAGTTTACACATCCAAAACAGTAATTTATTTTTAAAAGTAACATCATAAAAAAATCAATATACCCCAAAACTAAAGTAATATCATTCACTTTAATCATAGTTATTTGTTGTGTTCAGACTGTTTTAAACAAATTAATAAATTTTTGAACTTCTGTTTGCCAGTTTCATGAATTTTAATTGAATTCAACTAGTGTAATCTCCACCCACAGTTGATCTGCTTCTATTTCTTATTTCCTAAATCCAGATGACCCATGTAGCAAATTGCACATTCAAATTTCAGGGTGATGAGGGGCATATATGTGGATGGATAGATAGATTACACATGTACAGTAGATAGCCAGAATCAGACCCTTTCACTTTACTAGACTTTTAGTCCTGGTGCTAAATAAGAAAAAACAGAGTTCCTCTGTTAAGCATTTAGCATGTAATTCTCTTCAATCACAAACTCAAGCAATATAGTTTTTCTATAAAGAACACAGTAATGGATTCTATAATGCCAGTGAAGCACAAAACATACAGATGCCGTTAGAAGACATCCAATCTAGGCAGAACTAATAAAGTAGCAATTAGATAGCTTACATCTGCATAAGCTAAAATAGGCAAGAACAGTTAATTACAAAATGTCTTGCTTGCATGTTAAGCAAATAACCTTACTGAATTCTTCCCCTGGAATCCTCTTGTAGGGCATGAGGATGTGTGCGGGGGAGAGGTGAGGAGAAGAGAGGAGAATTACATTAAGTTTGGGTTACAATAACATTTTAAAACTGTTAGAAACCTACTCAGTGATCAAGGTTGCTTAAACAAATAGTGTCCAAGCCAAAAAAAGCTCTAATGCCCCAATATTCTTTAGTTAACGATACTCAAAAGTCTTAACACACTTGATGTGGATTTAAGCCATACCTGCCACCCACCTTTAATGTGTGACTATGAAGAAAAACATAAAAGTGCTGCATGATGTCACATTCCAATTTCCACTCTCTCTATCCCTGACGCCTAAGCTCATATCATAAAATGCCTGCCTCTTCCTTCCTTCTCTTCCTCCCTACTCAACAAGAGGATGACTTTGAGAGTGCACTCTGCTGTTAATTCCATTTGGTAATTACTAATTTCCTGACAGTTTAGTAGATCAGTGGTACAGCTTTTGAGACAGTTTTTATTAAAAGTGGAATAGTCAAGTGACAATGAGCTCATGGGATGAAGTCCGCAAGGTTAGAGGAATTCTTGGCTCTAATTTGAATCTCTATCAAATATATGTTATACAGTTCCTCTCACTTCTCCTCCCTCTCTCTCTTTCCCTCTATTAGATAACAGATTAATATGAATATTGACCTTCAGGACCCCAATAATATAAATATTTACTACTACTAATAGTAACCACTTAAAAACACGCCCCCATGGAATTCAGATGATAGCATGTTCTGTTATTAACTGTGATCACACTATACAGATTATTGTTCTGATCTCATTCTTATGCACCTTCATCCTTACAAGCTATATTAAACATTGGGATATATTTTGTGTGAGGTAATGAAGAACTAGGTGATGGTATAAAATTTTAAGGGGTTAAATATATTGACTGATTTCAAAAGCATTGTGCCAAATATATCTTTTAAGCGAGTCTAAACAAATAGTAGACCCATGATCATCAATATGTTTTAAATGAAATACATATATCAGGAGCTACATGAGAAGTCATTAAGTCCATTGGTGATCATTTTTCAAAATTGTATCCTCTATATATGGGCTAAAAGCTGGTAGAGATTGACAGTTGAGACAGGTCATCCACAAATAATAAGAAACCATAACGATGACCCCCCAAGATATTTCCAGTTCTGTTTTCCAAATGTTATTTATAGAGTTGATTCATGCCTTTTAAATATGAACTTGCCATAAGAACAAGAAAAGTGCAAAACTCTGGATTATTTTTGTTTTGGAAAGCCTTTCCAATCATATTTTGGTTTTCCCAAACCAGACCTGGGATAGTTCAGATCCAGAACTCATTTTATATGAACGCCTGAGGTTCACAAGGATGGAGGTAATATGATGATCATCTCCTATTGTAGGACATGTTCTTGGTGCTTGCAGTGACTATCATTAGTATCCCCAGGCGTCACTATCACTGCTGTTTTAGTTTTTTCCTCTATGCATTTTGCTTTGTTCTATTCCATATCTTTTTGCAGCCCCTATTTACTCAATTTTTTTCTTATGTACCACTTCTCTCCATTTTTCTTTGCTTAATTTTCCCAATTTGACTCTTCAAGTCTCTCTCACACTCCAATATCTTATTTACCTGTTTCCTCCACTCTTCTCTCACTCTAATATCTAATTGTTGTGTGTTTTCCCCCACTCTTTTTTCTGTGTACTCTCAGTTTGTTTTCTCCACTCTCCAGCTCCTTTTGCTCCTCTTTCTGTCTTTGTGGCCAGACTTCAATTAGAATGCAGCATTTGAAAATCACTCTTCTTTTAGGGTGAAATTCTGCCCTCAAATGAGCATGCACAAATCCCAGTGTAGGTTGCAAGATGGAATCAGACTCAGTACACTAACTATGAAGTCTACAGATTGATCTTTTTTAACACTAATGGAGGAGCTTTTATACCACCATGTCCCCAGCCATATCAAATAGTCTGCAGTGTTACATAACAGCTATGAAAATCCACATGGGCACTCCTACTGATGTTAAAACATTTCATTTTCCTTTTGTCTGACCTAACATAACTCTTTGCGGTACATGGGTCTTTCAGACAGCCCATGCTAGCTTGTTTTAAAAGAATCTGACTTTATTTAAAAAATAAAAACAAAAATTGCCACCCAACTACCTAATAGCAGTGAAGCAGATGACTATAGATTTATCTATAATTCATAATATATTCTCTGAATTGTGTTTCACTGCAATGAATTATGGGACAAATGGTCCTTCAGGGTGCTCCAAGACCTCCCATGATCCATGGAAGTATCTAAGGCAACTTGGGACATCTGCAAAATAGCAGGCACATTTACATGTTAACCAGAGCCTCTCTATTGTGCATTACTACCTTGATTCCACTTGGTAGCCTGATTCCCTGGAAAGTCATGATTGCCTTGCCTTCCTGCTGACAGCTGACCTAACCACGGCCTCCAGAGAAAAGGTGTGGGAGCTTCATTGCATAAAGAGTGAGAGAATCCTCTCATTGTCGCCACTGTCTCTTATGGGGTCATCACTGAGGTTTTGTGGCAACTTGATGCTGGAAAGAGGAGCCTTCCTTATTCCTCCATATTCCTTTCGCCACTTATCATCATGGCAAAATCCCAAAGGGACATGGCAGACTGAGCACCACCCGGATCGATTTCTGACTAGGTTCTTACAGTGGTTTGTCTGGATATTCAGTTTATGTCCATCGCTGGAATTTTAATCACATCACCAAAGCTCTGTGCATTAATGTGATTGCCAACCATATAGTGGCATTCGTGCTTTGTAATTCATTGGTCTTTCATTCTAATAATATGCCCACACCAAGAAAGCAGCCAAAATTGAACAACTATGGAGATAGTTGCTGGGTGTGGCTTAGAATATCCTCATTTCTGATCTTATCCTGCCACTTAATATGGAGCAGCTGATGGAGATGAGTAGAATAGAAAACATAATCCGGAGATTGTCAGCCTTCCTCAGAGCCCAGGTTTCACTTCTGTATCACAGAATTGATAGAACCATGATTCTACAGATCCACAGCTTTGTTGCAAGCTTGATGTCATGGCATCCTAACAGAGGTCACTGAAGGGACTGAAACATGGCAGCTGATGCTGCTATTTGAGGGTCCACATCCCCTCCACTTGCCTTAGTGGAGCACAGTACAAGGACCTATTTTCCAATTATTCAAAGACCTTAAATATATATTATTGAGCCACATCCGCCTCCGAGAAAGGCAGATACTTTTATTGAAACTAACCGTGGCAGTATTATCTCTTACGGGCTGCTCTGCATTTTAATGTGGTTTTGCAGAAGCTCCATAGCCTGAATTGCTTAACCATTCTAACATTAATTGGCAATTTCCTGTGGTCAGAATAATATACTTAAATGCTGCGTTATGTTTGTACTGAGACAAAATACAGGACATTTTATAGTGGCAATGAGGCAAAATCAGCAGGTGTGATTATCATGATAAGTATACCCCTGAGTGCTTGGAGGCACATAGCTGCATCTGGTACATAGTTATCTCTCCAGGGGTGAGATTATTTCATGATAACCATACCGCCCTAATGGCCTATTGCTTAAGTAGTATTCATGACCCTAACAGAAATCTCCTCGTACTGAACAGACTGGGTATATTTCCCCCAGCTGTCTATTCTTATGCTTTTAAAAATGTTTTTGTTCATTTCTATTCATTAAAGAGGTGCATTTATAATGTAAAAGTAGAGAGTGTTATGCATAGTGGCAGAGCTGTGGATAAACAAAATGAAAGCTTTGGAGTAAGCCAGAATTGTCATTAAGATCCAGATTTTCAAAAATATTGCTACCCCTTTGAGCCACACAACTATGGCAAATTATGCTGGCCAGATTCCATCTGAAGTCTCACGCCAGGTTTAAGGAATGTTCAATCTTCAGGGGCATGGAAGTAGCATATGGTCTAACACTCCCCGCCATACTATCTGGAGGGGTGTAGCTGGAGAAAAAGGGGAAATCCCAGGACCTACCTATACCCTGCTGATCCCTTCCTGCAGTTTTGGCCCCTTGACATCTTTGGCAGCTGTTGTAACTTAGAGAAACCATCAGGCAATTCTAACTCATTATCTGGGATACTAGACCAGCTCTCAGGGGCCCCAGGACTGAGAAGGGCAAAGGTGAGCTTCACACCATCCTTGCACTGCCTCTCGAGTGTGATGTCTGCTCCTCACCTATAGCAGGGATCTGCTACTATATTTTTATGTCATGTTCTTAAATCAAAATGATTGTGTATGAGTCAACACCACACTAAAAAATCCTAGTATAGAATTTAAAACGTATTAGAGTTGAGGGAAAGAAATTTTATATTTCATTTAATAAATTTTGAAACCTTCTTTTAACAGTTAATGTATTTTTCTAGCCATTTAAGCTAAGCATAGAAACTCAGAAAAAGACAAAATGACAGGCAACTACAATAAGCAAGTTTCTCATCTTCTTAATGGGGCTGAAGATAACTTAATCTCTACAGGTTCAGCTGATAAGGGAAAGTGAGCTATGATAAGAAGTTGAACAAGAAATATTTCTTTATTAAGCATATTCAACTTTAAAAATACTCTTGAACAGTGAAAGTTATGATGTTTTCACAAGGTACTAACTATTCAGGTAGTTAAGCCAACATTTTATTTTTAAAGTGAGTCACGGGATATTTCTTAATTTCACAATTCCTAAGAGAAATTAAAGGGAATATTCCATGTACTGTAATTTCAATCAAAAATAAATTTTACCATATCATCTTCTCTCTCCCCCTTGTCACATGGTTCAGGGTATGTGGGGAAAGTCAAATATATAAAACAAAAATTGAAGTCTTTGATTGTCTGAGTACCAAGCCTTGATTTGGCCTTAAAAAAGTGGTTTTTTTTTTCTGTTTGGGAACAGAGCTTCAGATTTTTATTTTCAGAACATTCAATAAATGACTGACTTGAAATTAAACATAGGATACTAACTAAAAACTGTGTTTTAAGTAAGTTTTCTTTTGATTAAGACTTTTAACACAAAAAATATGAAGGAGAATTCTGGAATAACATCAGGCAACAGTGAAAGATCTATGCTCAAGAAGCTTGGCATTATAAAATAAATACACAGTGACAGTAAGCGAGATACAAGATCATTCTTAATTTGTTTGACATTAATGATTAATAAAGAGTTTAAAAAAACAAGCATAGGCCTTTTAAACACAATTTATTTTTTCATGCATCCTTCAGATCAGCAGGCAAGTTATTCCAGTCAAGAGGTAAGCAATAAAGAGCAATTTTCCATTTTCTTTAACTTCAAGAACCCCAGCACACCAATCCCCAGAGAGCTCAGTGAATAATTTAATTCTCTCTGTAAAAGGGAAAAATGTCAAAATCCACAGGCTTTTCCTCTTAGAACATCTAAACAAAATTGTCTTCCTATGCAAGTCAAAGCTCTGCTTCTCAGGCAGCCACTCTGCCTGTCTAGCATAGCTGTGTGTCACACACTATAGATGTAGAATAAACTTGAAATTACACTCAACCACACTCCAAATATTGCAAGCTACATCTCATTAAAAAAAATGGTCCATTTTGCTTTTATAGCAGTTGTGTGAAAGAAGGGGTGGGGAGATTCAGTGTTTACCCTTTATCATTTTCTGAATTTTACTAGTGAAAACTTGTTTTCCCCTAGTAGAACTTGAAACAATGAGTGAAAGGGAAAGAAGTAGAGAATTAAAATTAAGTCAACTATATAAGTCATTCTTGTTATCTCAGCAATCAACAGCATTCAGCAGTAGGGGGGCTGCTTTTGAAGGAAAATGACTGTTTACACATAACTGCAAATGTAAATTTGTAAAACAAAATTATACTTTGTGCTTCTAAACACCTTAAAGGTTAGGATTTTTTTCCACCATAATATTCTTCATACATTGATTATGTAGGTTGCTGGAGCAAACATAGGCCCTGATTCAATAAAGTAGTCTTATTCAGGAAAGTGCTTAAGTATGACCTGTTCCATTGATGTGACCATGATTTCAATGGGACTACTTGTGTACATAAAGCTAAGCACCTTTTAAAAGTGTCTACCTGGACCGGGGGCAAAGACCCCAGTGTTGTGCAGGTTTGAGGCTCCAGTAGTTCATAGACAATTTAGCTTATTGAATAAAACTTCTTGTAATTGAATAAGGGAATGTTGACCACACCCCTAGGATTCTTTCATGTCCTCAGACCCTCTCATCTCTCCCAAAAAGTACAATCCAATCTTTAATTACTACCTGGAAGTCACCAGGAATTGGCAACAAGAAATTTGGTTTTCAATTTCATTTTACAAAGAGGTATTTTTAAAGGTCAAATTCTGCCTTCAGATTCAAACACGGGATCCTATTGACCCTAAAAATCTTTTTCTTTGCGTGTGTGTTTCAGTGACAAAAAAATAAGGAAAGAAACTGATAATTGAGAAAACCCATCCATTGTAGAGACTGCACTCATTCAAAGAACAGGTATATTAAACATGCTCAGCTTATTGTGTTTCTAGGTCTCGTAGACCAAATTCAAGAGCATAGTTCACATATAAAGGAAAAACATTTTTCTGAATGACATACTACATGGAATAACCCTTAACTCCTAATAATCTATGAAAAGTTGAAAGATGAACATTTGTTCATATGGTACAATCAAAATTCCAAAGTTATGTTATAATGTAGTGAGGACAATAGTTAACCTTTTCCACTAAATTTGGAGCTGTTTCCCATATCAGTGTGTAGAACAAAATTAGACAAAGGAACCCAGAGAGGCTTGAAAATAGATAGGTAGAGAACACAGAGTTAATTCATCTTGGCAAATCAATCTAAACCATCCATACTGCATGGCAAAACTTGGAAAGTAGGACTGCCACTAAAAAGACCAAGAGGTGACAATAGACATAAAACTAGATACAAGTTGCAATGGGATATGATGGCAAGACACGACAGCAGCAACAAAACAAATGAAGTTTCGGGCTATATAAGAAGCATCATGTCATGGAGCAGACAGATGGTGGCTTGTCACCTTCATATGGTTTTCAGGAATCACTTATAGTAAGGCTTCTATAGATTTTTACTCACATTGACAGGAGTTGGATATAAATTAATAAAGGGGAAAAAATCCCTGACTGGCACTTCTAATGGATCCATTCTTGGATATCCAATCCATAGTCAGTTTCTCTTTTACATCTATTTGATATAGTCAAATTTGTGTGTGTGTGTCTGATATACACACCCACCCCACCTTCATAAATGCAGATTACTGAATAATTACATCAGATTTCTTTGCTGGCCCCCCCATGCTCACAGCAATTTGAAGATATTGGCAGTGCTATGGTACAATTTTTGTCTTGTTTTTCCATTAGCCTAATTAGAAATGTCAGGCTCATAATGGAAAGTAAAATCAGTGAGAAATGCACCTTGAACCTATCATCATGAAGTTCCTTTTTCTAGTCAAAATGCACATTGCATCTTGTGACACAGCAGAATGTGTGTATGCGACACCTGGATCACTCCTGCCTTGAATCTTATGCACTCACTTTTACTTTTGGAAAATGAGTGTTAAGTGGGTGTAAAACACTAACATTTCTGAATCTAAATGCCCACACTCACTTTGCACAGGGACAAATTACTAGATAAGGTGCAAGGCAATGGAAGATCAGGGCCCAAAATCCAAATATAGGACCGTGTGCTACCCTCAATCTTTGAAGAAAGCTTTTATGTACATCAATGGATGTTCTGTAGGCTATGCCCCCCTAAAGGGTCTATTCCTCTATTTTTTCTTAAGTGTTTTAAAATATTTAAACTATTTACACATCATTAAACATGATCTTTGCAATAAAGTAACAAATGTTCTGGCTTAAACCCATTAAAATATAAACAGAGTAAGAATTTAAGATTTGAAATTATACTTAGGTTGTAATATCTTTATGACTATTATATATCCTCTCATTAGCCTCTCAACAGCTCTCTATATACACATGAGCACAATAGGACTCTGGCCTCTAGGCACTACCAGAGTACAAATAAATAATATAATATTAATAACTCATTTTGATGTAATTAGGGTTTGCAGAGTCTCAGAACAATGAATGATTTTACGTAACATATGTGCTGCTGTATTAAGGATGAATTAAGGCATAAGTGTCAGTCTAGAGCCACAACATTAGTTCAATTTTAATTTCCTCATGATGGAGTATATTGGTCTCAGACTGAAAATGTGGGTTCAAAATCATGAATTTTCCAGTCAGCTAAGTACAGACAGAGGAAAAGCTTCATTCTAAGTGTCTGAAGAGCAACACTGTTGCAAAACATACACTCCTCACAAAGAATTTTGTAACTGATTGTACACATTCAAGTCTGTACAATCATGCACCACTTCTAATTGTATTACTAATGATCCTGTAAATATAGATTGGTATTTATGCATTTTCTTTTTACTTTAATTGGGTTAATTGACATATTGTTTCCTTACAATACAATTCCTTATTGATATGAATGTCACATTTCAAATTAGGCCTAGCAATGAAGTTATTTTGGCAGTTCTCCAGAATTCTTCAAATGAATTCTTATTTCATATGGAAAGTAACAGGGAAACTTTCAAAATAATATTAAGAGTAAAAACAACATTTTTAGAAGGGCAAACGTATATTAAGTTCTATATGTGTGGAAAATCTAGCACAGACACTATCTGAGTCTAGTAAAATACAGGTCAAGACAAGGACATTCCAGAAGACAAGCATTTCTAGGCTGGTGTTGCAAAATTAACATAATCCTGCCAAAAGGATTAGTTTGCTAAATCTATATTTCTGATTTTGGGGGTTAGTTGGCCAATAGTGTCAGGGCTTATCTGAACAAGCTTGGAAAACTTCAATTGCAGAAGGTAAAGCAAGTTACTGGTAAGCAGACACACTTCTTGCCTATATGCTATGGGTTTCAGATGGACATGCGTACTGTGCTGTGTTCCAAAAAAACAACAACAAAAAACAAAAACAAACCCACAACTATTTGATTTCAATGGGAGCAGGATCAGAACTGCCCTCCTTTTCCAGATTAATGGTTGATGATGCCCAACTCTGATAGTGCCTTAGCATGTGAGGTGTTGGGAGTCCTTCACTCCATTGAGTTCAGAGGCAGATAAAATAATTCGACATATTATAGGAAGTCTTAAGGCCCAAGGTGAAATGACTTGACCCAGAGAAAATAACTGGCTTCCTTTCCATCTCTCTGGGTACGTCTACACTACGGGATTATTCCGATTTTACATAAACCGGTTTAGCAAAACAGATTGTATAAAATCGAGTGTGCGCGGCCACACTAAACACATTAAATCGGTGGTGTGCGTCCACGGTCCGAGGCTAGCGTCGATTTCTGGAGCGTTGCACTGTGGGTAGCTATCCCGTAGCTATCCCATAGTTCCCGCAGCCTCCCCCGCCCCTTGGAATTTCCGGGTTGAGATCCCAGTGCCTGATGGGGCAAAAATCATTTTCGCGGGTGGTTCTGGGTACAGCCTCACCCCTCCCTCCCTGAAAGCAGCAGACAACCGTTTCGCACCTTTTTTGCTTGGTGAACTGTGCAGACGCCATAACACAGCAAGCATGGACCCTGTTCAGCTCAATACCGCAATTGTGGATGTTATAAACAACTCGCGCACTCTCGTGCAGTATATGGTGAACCAGGACCTTCAAACCGAGGCGAGGAGGCGGCGGATACGGCAGCGCGGCGATGACAGTGATGAGGACGTAGACACAGAATTCTCTCAAACCACGGGCCCCTGCGCTTTGGAGATCCTGATGGTAATGGGGCAGATTCTATCCATTGAACGCCGATTTTGGGCCCGGGAAATAAGCACTAACTGGTGGGACCGCATTGTGTTGCAGGTGTGGGACGATTCGCAGTGGCTGCGAAACTTTCGCATGCGTAAGGGCACTTTCATGGAACTTTGTGACTTGCTTGCCCCTGCCCTGAAACGCCATAATACCAAGATGAGAGCAGCCCTCACAGTAGAGAAGCAAGTGGCGATAGCCCTGTGGAAGCTTGCAACGCCAGACAGCGACCGGTCAGTCGAGAATCAATTTGGAGTTGGAAAATCTACTGTGGGGGCTGCTGTGATGCAAGTAGCCAAAGCAATCACTAAGCTGCTGCTACCAAAGGTTGTGACTCTGGGAAATGTGCAGGCCATAGTGGATGGCTTTGCTGCACTGGGATTCCCTAACTGTGGGGGGGCGATAGATGGAACCCATATCCCTAGCTTGGCACCAGAGTGCCAGAGCACCCAGTACGTAAACCGGAAGAGGTACTTTTCAATGGTGCTGCAAGCACTGGTGGATCACAAGGGACGTTTCACCAACATCCACGTGGGATGGCCAGGGAGGGTTCATGACGCTCGCGTCTTCAGAAGCACTACTCTGTTTAAACAGCTGCAGCAAGGGAATTACTTCCCAGACCAGAAAATAACAGTTGGGGATGTTGAAATGCCTGTCGTTATCCTGGGGGACCCAGCCTACCCCTTGATGCCATGGCTCATGAAGCCATACACAGGCAGCCTGGACAGTGGTCAGGATCTGTTCAATTACAGGCTGAGCAAGTGCAGAATGGTGGTGGAATGTGCATTTGGCCGTTTAAAGGCGCGCTGGCGCACATTACTGACTCGCTCAGACTTCAGCCAAACCAATGTCCCCTATGTTATTGCTGCTTGCTGTATTCTCCACAATCTCTGTGAGAGTAAGGGGGAGACCTTTATGGCGGGGTGGGAGGCTGAGGCAAATCACCTGGACCTTGATTACGCGCAGCCAGACACCAGGGAGATTAGAAGAGCACACCAGGAAGCAGTGCGCATCAGAGAAGCTTTGAAAATGAGCTTCATCACTGGCCAGGGTACGGTGTGACTGCTGTGTTTGTTGATGAACACCCACCCCCCTTGATTGACTCATTCCCTGTAAGCAACTCACCCTCCCCCTTCGAGTACAGCTTACTTATGCAAATAAAGGCACTATATTTTAAAAATCATGATTTATTTATTAATTCATTATAAAAAGGGGGAGAGAAGTAAGGGTGTGGTTTGGGAGGAGGATAGGAGGGATGGAGAAGGGCAGTAAAAAAATTTCACATTAATGACAGCCTTCTGGTTGGGCTGTCCACGGGGGTGGAGTGGGCGGGTGCACGGAGCCTCCCCCCACGCGTTCTTACACGTCTGGGTGAGGAGGATGTGGAACATGGTGAGGGTTGAGGGTGGTTATACAGGGGCTGCAGTGGCACTCTGTGATCCTGCTGCCGTTCCTGAAGCTCCACCAGACGCCGGAGCATGTCAGTTTGATCACGCAGCAGCCCCAGAGTTGCATCCCGCCACCACTGATTTTCCTGCCGCCACCTCTGATTTTCCTGCCGGTCTTCCTGCCGCCACCTCTCATCTCGGGTGTCTCTCCTGTCCTCACGTTCACTGGCATCTTTCCTGTTATTTGATACCACGTCCTTCCACTCATTCAGATGAGCTCTTTCCTTGCGTGTAACTTCCATAATATCCGAGAACATTTCATCTCGCATCTTCTTTTTCCTCCGCCTTATCTGGGCTAGCCTTTGGGATGGAGTAGGGAGGCTTGAAAAATTTGCAGCTGCATGAGGGAGAGAAGTATTTTAAAAGATACATTTTACAGAACAATGGTTATACTCTTTCACAGTGAACAGCACTATTCACCTTACATAGCACATGTGATTTCCCTACAAGGCTGCATTTTTCATCTTAATACTGAGTGCCTGCAGCTCTGGGGTCACAGATCTCACAGACACAGGTCCGGGCATCAGAATTCAGCTTGCATGCGGCCATGGTAAGCCACTGTCTTTCGGCTTCTGCAGTGATTTACCCCTCCCCCCAACGCATGGCTAATACCATGCTAGCTCCCTGCTAAACAACACCCTTCCCCCCCCACCCCCACTGCCTGTCTGGTAGCTTGGGGAAGATCCCCGCTGACCAAACACGAAAAAGATCATCGGCATTTCACTCCTCCCCTCCCCCCACTTGGCTACGTGCAGGAAAGGAAAGCTTTTTTTAAGCTGCTGCAGTCCATGAACCCAGTAGGAAAATGGCCATCCCCCTTACTTAAATTCCTGATTTTCAACCGGTTACCCTGAACGATATCACTTTGCTGAGTATAACACAGCGAGATAAAGAACGGATGCTTCTTGAATGCCAGCAATCACCGGGACCATACGCAGCTATGCTTTGCCATGCAATGATACCTGATTACTTGCTACATGCATGGCGTGGTAAAGTGTCCTACCATGGTGGACGGAACAAGGCTGCCTTGCCCAGAAACCTTCTGCAAAGGCTTCTGGAGTACCTCCAGGAGCGCTTCATCGAGATGTCCCTGGAGGATTTCCGCTCAATCCCCAGACATGTTAACAAACTTTTCTAATTAACTATACTGTCAGCGAATGCATCCCAAGTCCTCAGGGCAAATCAATCATTAAAAAACGCTTGCTTAAAAAACAATGTTTGATATTTGCAAAGATACACTCACCAGAGGTCTCTTCCATGGCTTCATTGTCTGGGGTAGTGGCTTGGGAGGTTAATTCCGTCAGGGTGAGAAAAAGCTCCTGGCTGTTGGGGCTCACGGAGTGCTGTGTGCTTTCTGCAAGGTCGTCCTCCTCACCTTCTTCATCGTCATCTTCCCCGTCCGCATAATCCTCAGCCATGGCAGAGATTACAACCCCCACCTCGGAATCCACGGACAGGGGTGGGGTACTTGTAGTGCAGCCCCCTAAAATTGCATGCAGCTCAGCGTAGAAGCGGCATGTTTTTGGCCCTGCCCCGGACCTTCCGTTTGCTTCTTTGGTTTTCTGGTAGGCTTGTCTGAGCTCCTTGACTTTCACTCTGCACTGCAGTGAGTCCCTGGTGTGGCCTTTATCCGTCATAGACCTTGCAATTCTTTCAAATACTTTTTCATTTCATCTTTTTGAACGCAGTTCTGTTAGCACTGAATCCTCTCCCCAGATAGCGATCAGATCCAGTACCTCCCGTGCAGTCCATGCTGGGGCTCTTTTTCGATTCTCAGGAGACTGCATTGTTACCTGTGCAGATGAGCTGTGCGTGGTCACCTGTGCTGATGAGCTCTCCACGCTGGGGAAGCAGGAAATGAATCTCAAAAGTTCGCGGGGCTTTTCCTGTTTATCTGGCCAGTGCATCAGAGTTCAGAATGCTGTCCAGAGCGGTCACAGTGGTGCACTGTGGGATACCGCCCGGAGGCCAATACCGTCGATTTGCGGCCACACTAACCCTATTCCGATATGTTAATCCCGATATTAGCGCTACTCCTCTCGTCGGGGAGGAGTACAGAAACCGATTTAAAGAGCCATTAAAATCGATATAAGGGGCCTCTTAGTGTGGACGGGTGTGGCGTTAAATCGGTTTAACGCTCCTAAAACCGGTTTAAACGCGTAGTGTAGACCAGGCCTCTGTTACTGTACTTTGTTGATATAAAGGTTAAACAGAAAGGTAAAGAGCCATCACTCCTATCTAGTATTACCATTACATCCTTTCCCCCCATCGTTGGGACAAGGACTGTAACCCTCTGTGTGTTTGGAAAGCATCTAATATTTTAGTCACTATGACACACCACATAATAAACAAAATAAGAAGATGCGTTGGGTTTCATTTGCAATATGCTTTCTAGCAACATTGGGTCAATATATTTATAGCTGGTAATTAGGGAGGTCAAAAACATTACCTAAATATAACTTTTTTTTCATCTTTAATTAAAATATACTTGCATGCACTGCAGGAACAACTATCAACATCAAGTTAAATAGCTCTTTATTTTAACATTTATTAGTAGAAGGTCAGGACAACATGAGCATTTTTGGTCCTACCTATCTTGTAAATGTTTGTTCTCCCTCTCTCTCATTTTTAGTCTAAGTTGTTTATTTGCCCAAGAACACAGTAGAGGCTGTTGAAAGGAAAATTAACCAACTGCCCTCTTGCTGCTTTTTATGAGACTGTGCACGCCTTTATCATCATAGGCAGATACAGGGACACACTGTTGGTCAATAATGAGGGATATTAATTATGATTCTCTATCATATTCCTCCTTAGCTAAGCAAATTAAAGAAACCTTACTCAGATTTTCTCAGTTTCTGTCTTTGGGGTAAATTAGTGTTGTAGAAGGTTAAGACACACACACACACACACACACAATATACAAGGGCCAAATCTTGGTCTCATTAAAAGTCAACCAGAAATCTTCTAATGGCATCAGTAGGAAAAATATTTGGCCCAACCATAAACATACACTGCATGCAACTGAGGAGTAATTCTTTTCCCTACGTCAGTTTAGAAAGGACATGTGTAGTCTTACACTCTGACAAGTTATGGTAACAGTATTTAGAAAACAAACTCTTATGGTTGTAAAAGTTGTGGTGTTCTGTTTAAAAGAGAGACACTGAAAAACAGGACAGTAACAGCTTTCTTTTTCCTGATTTAATGTCATCTGGGAGTTATTCTTAAGGCTTTGTTAAACTAATTCATCAGAAGTAAGAACTGACCCAAATTTAAACTCAAAACCAAATACAAACCAAGACAAAAATTCAAATATTTTCTACCATTCTGATCAGTGTGGATAATGGAGTTGACCAGAAATTCGAAACAGTTCCCTGTGAAAAAAATCACATTTTGCAAAACATCTTTGTTCTAAACCAAACCAGGGTGAAAATGTCAAAAATGTAAATTTATTTGCAAAAAGGAGATTTTTTTTTCATTCCATTTCAGCAGAATTGAAACAGAATTTTTCAGCTTCCTATCTGCCCACCTGGAAGGCTCATGACAATTTCACTTGTGAACTTGACAAAAGCCTTATAGCCCACCTGTCAGAGAAGCAGAGAGTTGAGGTGCTCATCACAGTTGCCAACTTTCACATGATAAATAAGCCAAAAATCAGCTAATCCTATTTCAAAACAAGCCCATCCCAAAGAATCCCAACACTCTATGTGACTAGATCCCCCCTGGAGTGCAGTCTGGGACTGGGGGGGGGGCAGCTGTGCACCCCTAACTCTCTCCCCCCTTGGCCCTACTTGTCCCCCCTTGCCCTGCTTGCTGGGAGCTGATCAAAAAGAAGCAACAAGCTACAAGCCACAAGCCAAACACTAGTCAACAAGCAACTCACAAGCCAATTAAGTCAAAAACAAGCCCAATTTCTGCCTTTTTTCGTGGGTTTGGCATGTCTGGTGCGGTGCTCATCCTCCCACACTTCCCTGCCCCTGATCTGGCAGTTGGAGAACTGAGTACTCCAGCTCTCTGTCTCTCAGAACTAGTGGGAGGTGGGGAGGATGAGAGTTAGGACATTTAGCCTCAGTCGCTCTCCTGGAAAACTTGTCAATTTCATTTTCCACAAGTAAAACTGACAAGAGTCTTCCAGGTGAGCAGCTAGGCAGCCATCATTTTGATTTTCCTCATGGAAAAAAAAATTCCTACAGAACAAGTTTACTCATGGGAAATTTTAGTTTTGTGAAAAGGGCTTTTTTCATTAGAAAATCATCCCAATGAACAAGTGTCAACCAGCTCTAGTACATAAGTGAAATCACTTCACTTTCACTATAAGCAACTATTGCATTATCTTCAAACTTACAGCACGTGGCCATTATGAAGCTGTTCTGTCAGTCTTAGGTACTTCTGTGCCCTGCAATTCTGTAGTATCTCAACACCCCTCTGATTTTTACAGATAGGGAACTGAAGGACAGAGAGCCCAGGGCACACAAGAAGTCTGTGGTAGCGCAAGGGCTAGAACCTAGGTATTTCAAGTACTGTCGTAGGCTAGAATGCTAACAAATGGATCATCCTTTCACTCTGCTAGGCCCTAACTATCACTAATCAGATATAGAAAAATATATTTAAATATAACATGTAATTATTACTTATTAGCCAATATCTCAAGGGCAATGCACCAGTGCGTCTTGATAACAGAAGATTCCTTAGTTGTAATGAAGAGGATTACAGTACCAGTGTGTTCACCTCTTTTCTTTATTAAGAGCACACAGAAAGCTTCTTCCCCACTTGCCCACAGAAGGACCAAATGTCAGTCTCATTAAAGTCAACTCTAACCAATCTTCCAAATTGCCAGGCACACTGGATAAAATTCACTACATTGGAATCACCATTAAAATTCCATATGATTCCATACTACAGACAGGCTATTCTACACTTGTGAAATCGCAGTGGACATATTAAATAATTCCGCAGCTGCTGAAAAGTGTCCTCTCTTGACCTCTGTGTCTCTTGATGTAAAGAAGATCAGTATATAAAGTATCCATTTATCAGCACTATCATGCAAGGCAAGGCTGATGGTAAGAGTTTATAAAGTCATTGAGATGAAGATGTGATCCATATACTGTTTGAGTCGTTGCTCAGTGAATTTTGTGAATTTATATATAAAGTTTATTAGATTAATTCTGGCAATATTATCCAATAATTTATTTGATAAATATTTTTCTTTCCAGTGGTTGGCTGGCTCTTTTGCAAGCCTATTTTAGAAGTTTTTGCACTGCACTAGTTCTCTGTGCGGGCTATAGAAAGCTGTCACTCATCTCCACTTCAGCTGTTTTGTTCTTCATTTTAATTGGGATACTTTTATTCTCTCTCCTAACCCCTTTCCTTCTTCTCGCTATTGTTCTGGCTTACATACATTGCTTGATTTTTTTAATTGGCAGATATCTTCATCATCATCATCTAATTACAGTAGATTAAATGTGGATGTGTGGAGAGTAGACACTAAATACCAGGTATTATGCTTGAACTGTAAAAATGCCTTGCATGGCACACACAAGCTGTCTCTTTGGGGATGTATGACTGCAAATATTGCAAGAAATTAGATCAGAGCTCTGAACACTTTCAGGTATCAAGGAAGATTTAAATTAATGTCAACGTTTCTTTGAGTTCATAGCCTATAAGGAAAAGCACATGCATTCTTTTATATATAAATACCTAACTAATATATTTTCTGTGGCAAATGTTATATTTTCTGGCAGTTTTGTACAGTCTTCTACTGTGATTCCTTAGAGAATATGCAGTTTTTGTCCTGTAAGAATATTTGTGCAATACCATTGTTTTCTATTAGTGGTGAGTCAACCAGCCTCTTCAGGGAGCTTGAGATTGATTTTGGACTTAGTCATTCTAATCAATACAATGAACCTTATGAAGAAAACTTCCAGTTGTTCCTTAAAGTAAATAAAAATTCTAAAGGTGTTCAACAGCCTGTTAGAAACAGAACATGAGACTGAAGCCAAAGTCACAAACCTCACAGAATTTTTATTAAAAATCATTCTTTGTGGGATGGTCTGATTAATCTCATTGTAGCTTGGGTATTTTTATTATTATTTATTAACTTGGCTCAGCAAAATACTTATTAGGGTATGTGGAAGATGTCTTTAAACTTTTTGAAAATCGTCATCTAGGGAGTATGCTGTAGGTAAATCATCTCAACAATAGCCTAATGTATTGTGCTCTGTAGAGATGAATTTGATGTAGGTGTAGAGAGAATGTGTTACAGTTTCTGCAGTGAAAAAGTATTTGAAGAAAATGTAATTACTGAATACATAAAGATCTAGAACAATACACAACTAAAAGAAAAATGTACTTATCCCACACCATGACAAGCTTACTGAGGCTTTAAATGAATATATATATTTATAAAAGTGCCTTTGACAATTCACAAGATCTGATTATGTGGCAAGATGCTCTGACAAAGGATTTGATTACATGGTGCATTGAGCTGTATCTAGTAAATAATAACCTTCCCCATTCATGCTTCTACTGTTATTATTAGAAAAGTGGCACAATATTAAGAATTAGTAAGTGACATAAACAAATTAATTTTGAATGCAGGACAGAATGTAGAATTATTAAACAGAATAGTAAAAGAACCCAACATCTCACTTCTGGTGCACCAATGAATTTTATGAAAGGTTGCTAAAAATTCCTAGAAAGGAAAATGTTGATGCTTGAGTTGAGTGAATGAGGGGAGGTGGAGGAATTGTTCAATATTATTTTTAAAATATTGCAAATTTTGTTGAATAAAGCATTCAATGAATATTATTTAATCGGTTCTAGTCACAAGTGAGAAGGAGCTTGATGGTCTAGAGCAGGGATCGGCACGCGGACCACCCTGGCAGGCAGGGGCCAGCTTTTTTACCTGCCGCATCCACAGGTTCAGCCGATTGTGACTCCCACTGGCCGCGGTTTGCCATCCCAGGCCAATGGAGGCTGCGGGAAGCAGCCCAGGCCGAGGGATGTGCTGGCTGCCACTTCCTGCAGCTCCCATTGGCCTGGAGCAGCAAACTGCAGCCAGTGGGAGCTGCGATTGGCCGAATCTGACCGGCCCGCCAGGGTGCTTACCCTAGCAAGCTGCGTTCCAAAGGTTGCCAATCCCTAGTCTAGAGTAAACATTTTTAAAAGGACTTAGTGATTTTGGGGCCTAAATACCATATTCAAAAGTCACTTAGGCATTTAAGAACTTAAGTCTCATTAAAAGTCAACAAGATTAAGACTATGTCTACAGTGCCAAAAAAGAAGGAAAGGGGGCAGCGAGCCTCCACCCCAGGTCAACGAACTTGGGTTTGCTCTACGGGGCTAATAATACCAGTGTAGACATTTCTGCTCTGGGCTCTGAGAACATTCTTCCTCGCTGAGTCTCAATGTGCAGGTTCTAGCTTGAGCGGGAATGTCTACACTGTTATTTGTAGCCCCATAGTGTGAGTCCCATGAGACCAAATAAATCACCCTTAGACTCCTAAGTCACGTTTGAAAATGAGAAATGGGAACCTAATTGTCTGGCTATGCCAAAAGAAGAACAAGAGACATTTGACATGGGTTTAATCAGGCCACAACTTTATTATTAGATGTCTGGAACTACCCGGCAGATAACAGGGTACAGTACAGGTAACCCCATGTTTATTCCATAATTACCCAGGGGCTTTTACCAGCTCCCCATCTTTTTCCATCCATGTCCCTTTGGTAAATCCATTGCTGGGACCTTATCATACCTGGGGTGAGGGGCTTCCACCAGCTCCCCCTCCTTTCCCCTCCCGGTTCCTCCAGCAAATCCATTGCCAGGACCTTACCATCCACCCCCACGTTGTAGGAGGGTTAAGGTGGGCTATAAGAATGGGGGCAGGGGTGGCCAATCATAGGAGTCCTAAACCGCCCCCCCATGCATTCCTTTAATTAACACCTCTTTTTAAGTCCTTTTCCAAGCCATTTATCTGATCACTGTATACTTTTCCTATGGAGTACCTGCACTGGATATCCACCAGAAGGAGGCTCTAGAAATTAGCTTGGCTGCCCCCACCCACACCCAGTCAGGTTCCCAGACATCTTCTAATGTCATCTTTTACATCAGTTAAAAACATGACAGTACCTAAGTCATACAGGTGAACCCCATGCTCCCGAAACAACTCTTTTGTCCCATATACTATGCCAGGATGTGAAATTACTGTCCCTCCTATAGTCTCAAGGAATTTAGCCACCTCCTTGTTCACATAGCTCCTTGAGTAACAGTGGGGGGGATTAGCATGGGGAAACACAGTTTTTACTTTGTTACATCCACTCCCAGTCTTTATTCAAGCCTAATTTAATGGTGTCTAGTTTGCAAATTAATTCTAATTCTGCAGTTTCTCATTGGAGTCTGTTTTTGAGGGGTTTTTTTGTTGGAGTATTGTGACTTTGAGGTCTGTAATTGAGTGACCAGGGAGATTGAAGTGTTCTCCAACTGGTTTTTGAATATTATAATTCTTGACGTCTGATGTGTATCCATTTATTCTTTTTTCCCCCTACTGTTACTCACACCTTCTTGTCAACTGTTGGAAATGGACCATCCTGATTATCACTACAAAAGTTTTTTTCTCCTTTTGATAATAGCTCACCTAACAGCTAACCTTAATTACGCTTGTTACAGTTGGTATGGCAACACCCATTTTTCATGTTCTGTGTATATATATCTTCCTACTGTATTTTCCCCTACATGCATCCAGTGAAGTGGGTCTTAGCCCACAAAAGCTTATGCTCAAATGAATTTGTTAGTCTCAGGTGCCACAAGGACTCCTCGTTCTTTTTGCTGATATAGACTAACACGGCTACCACTCTGAAACCTGCCTTAACAATGTGGTCAAACCTCACCCCTGACTTTAATTATTATTATTGTACATAAAGAGGATAAGAACCCCCATTAAACCACCCATTGACTTTGCTGGGGTAGTCCCACAGGAGGCCTTAGCCCATTCCAATGCTTGAAGCTGGCCCCTTGCACCGACCTGCCTTCTGTCACCCATGCCTTGTTCAAACCTTCAGGTAGCATTTGTTCTACCTTGTGTCCTATACCTCCCTTCACCATTGTGGCAGGAATGTGCTGTATGAGATCCAAAACATGTTTGCATGCATGCCTGAATGTACAGATGCTGCAAAAACCCCTGCTATAAAGAAATGTATGCCTGTGAATGTATTGCATACCCACCCAATGCTACAACAGCAACTGCTGTGATTAGAGGTATGCCATTGAATGTATTGCATGCCCACGCAATTATATTTATATATCTAACAAGGGCAGGCTTCTCTCTGGGTAAGCTTCGGCTGTAACATAAGCATAGCTAATGAATTCAGCCTTAGCACGACACTTGTCCCATGGCTGTCCCCATGTTGCAGGAACTTATAGTTAGCCTGTATCAGCCTTGCAATACACTGCATCTGCTTACGGGGATTAAGGACCCCACCTCCCCGACAAACTGAGACAGTTTCTGGCTGGCCCATCTGATACCTCATCGTGGTTGTTTTTTTTTTTTTTTGGGGGGGGGGGGCGCTAAAGTCTCAGAGGAACGACTAGTGCCCGAAATCCCCACCTTTGCTACATCATTTTGGTATGGGACCCTGAACTACCTCTAGTATCTCTCCCCAAAGCAGAACCAAACTCCTCTGCAATTGGGAACCTTTACTCATTGTTTATTTAACTCACCCCTGCCCTCAGTGTCTGCCTCGTCTCCTGCAATCACCTGAGTGGAATGTCCTAGATCTAGGCGAACCATTACACCTTGTACAGCCTGCAAAGCTGTGGAAAAAACCTCAGATGCAATTACCCTGATTACTTGTATCAAATCCCGGCTGACTGTCCCACCATCAAATGCAGCTAGCTCACTTGCCTGGCTGAGTGCTTCACCTTGAGCCTCCCTTTCCCAAGCCTGATAGGCTGCCCTTGGTAATGAAAGGCACTATCCCAGGCTCCCTCAGCCTCTCGACCTTGTTGCAAGGATACTGCCCATCCTATGCAGGGTTTGATTCCTCCCCAGTTCCCCGTCCCATGGACACTAACTGGGAGGGAGAAGCAAAATTCCACCCCCCTACTGTCTTCTGCCCACAGCGGGTAAGACCAGAAACCCTGTTCCCTAAACCTCTGCTCTGTGCATTGCACAGCTGCTGTGAGAGGAGGCCACACTCCCCCTCCCTGTCCTCATCTGTATACCTAGGGATAGAATCTGGCTCCAAGCCACCTCGCTACTCATCTGCACCTCCCTTTGTGAATTCACTCTACTATGCCTGCTTCGCCCCACCTGAACCAGGGGAAAGGAAGAAGTACGGTAATCCTCCCCTGTCTGCCTGGAGCAGCATTGGTCTGTGTAAAAAGGAAGGATCCAGGCACCTTTCTGCTCCTTTTTCAAACCCTGCATTCCCAGGGGGTGAGTTAGCTACCACTCTGCCCTGTTTGCAGCAGTTTTTATCCTCCCTACCCCTCCTTTGCCCCCCGCCAAAAATCACTGTTCCCTTCACTCAGCCTGACAAGCCAAAAGACCACCCCTGCTTAAAGGTGCAGGGCGGTCAATTGCTTATTCACCACTGGAAATTTTGCCCTCACCTCAACCCTACATGGCCATTTGGCCACATAAAATAAATAAATAAAAAATATATATCCCCACCATCCAATTTGGCCTGATTGATTTTCATCTTTAAAAAATATATAGCCAATAAGTGGAATAGCAGCAGTGTTTCATGTGAGGAGGATTGACAGAGGCATTTGGGAAAACTGGCACAGTTTCTGATCAGACCAATGTTATTGGAATCTTACCTTCCTAAAATATCTTAATCCACAAGTGGATTTAGTTGAATTGAACAATAAAACCACACATTTTGAATGACTGCAAAAATCTGTTTGGTATAAATATACTACAGTACACCTAAGTATTATAGAATGGAAGCCAATGTAAAATGAAATCCCAAGATTCAGGAAGCTGTCAGATTCAGGTGGAAACCAAATAAATTCTCAGAACAATGATCTGACAGCAGGTGCTCAGGTACCACACTGATAATATAGGCTTTCACTATAAGCTAGTGAAAAGAAACCTATTGACTTCAATGGGGTTTGAATCAGGACCTATAAGAAAATAGATTTGATATATTCCATATAAAAACATCTCACTACCATGCTACCCAAGCACTGACAGTTGTGTTCAAAATCATCAATTCATGCAGATAACACTAACTAGAAACTATTATTTATTATTTGTACTGTGGCAGCATACAGAGGGAGCAATCAGGGACCAAACAGTGACAAAAGTTTACAATCTCTTCAAAGGAGTTTACTACCTAAAATGCAACATTAGCTGATAATGTCTTTTACCGGATTGACAAAAATAAAAATGGCAAGCTACCAATAGTGACACGTTTTACATCAAGTCTTAGGAATGTAAAGCAACATTGTATTAAAACACAGTAAAGGGACATTGGTTCAGGCTTTGTAAATAAATTCAGAACTATGTAGCAAGTTAGAGGCATAGGTTTTTATGTTCTCTCTCACTAATAATTCTGTCTGGATTACAAAATAATAAATATTATTTACAAAAATAAAAAGACTAGCAGGGTAAAAGCAAAAGATCAATCAATACACAGTACAACTGAGAGGAAATCCACTGAAGTTATATAGCCAACAGGACACTGACAGCTTCTTAAGTTTACTTGGTTGAATATCCTTAGTCTTCTGGACAAATTTTATTACCTCTTCCAATTCCCATAGACAAGCATCTCAGAGAACTGTGATTTTCAGCGGCTTGTTGCTGTAGTGAGCAATTTTGTGAGGGTTACTTATGAAAACATACCTTTCAAATGCAAGATTGCATACAATGAAGTGACAATTCATAAATTGTTTGTATGTAGTGGAGAGGCCACATGTATCACTCTATAGAGGAAAGAAGAACACAAATGATTCAAGCTCTAGGGATACAAGTAATACTTAAGGACACAGCAAAGATTTTAGTAAAACATATTAGCCAATGAGAACTACAGCTGCCTAAAGCTGCTCAAGAGAATGAAGATTGCCAAACAAGCCACTCTGGACTTGCTTAGAAGAGCTTGTGAGTTCATTACTATTCTCCAGGTAGAATTGGATGAAAGTGAAAGCTGAATGCTGCCAATTCAGTATTTATATAATTGATACATTTGTTTCCTCCGAGAGTTCGACCAGTCAAGAAATCATTTAGGAGCCCATAACAGCAATAGAAATTTGAAGTGTTTTTTTGGGTTTTGTTTTTTTTTGGTCTTGGAAATTTCTCAGTTAACTTTAACTGAGCTCTCCCTCTCTCATATGCTTCAGAATATTCAGCATGTATTTTACAAGAGAACTAGAACATAGGATTTTTCCCATGGCTTCATGGTTCTTCTGGGAACTAATTTACTTTTTAAAAATACAGAGAAAAAAGGATACATAGAGTATGAACTGAATTAATAGGTGGATTCTGCTAACTCCAAAATGAGTCCCGCAAGTAAAGTAAGTATTTTGATATTCTGGTTTGTCTCCATTTTCAGAGATCTCCAACATTATGAATGATACAGGAGATTAGATAATTTGAAGACAGTGCAAAGGAGAGAGAATATAACAAAGACAAAGAAGTAGAAGAGGGAAATGGGTGAAAAATAAAGAAGAGTGGAGGAGAAGAAAGCATTGATACCAGGAGCAGGAATAGGAAAAGTAAATAAAATGAGAAGGATAAAAACGGCAGACGAAATGTAGTTAAGGGGGAAAAAGGAAAATCTGAAGGAGTAGAGGAAAGACAAAGAAGTTTGGCTCAATTATGAGTATGGGCATATGATGAAAAAAAATGAGAAATAGTAAAATTATAAGAAACATGCACACAGTGAGAGGGCAAAATCTGGAAAGCAGTATCACCAAACGAGATACAGGGAACAATGGCAGACATCACATTATTCCATGAGTTTGCAACCCAACATGGTCCTAAAAGAGGCCTATGTAATTTTCTGTTTCATATATAGAACTTCCAACTTTTAAATTGTGCCACATTCTGGCTTGAGCCATCTTTTAAGAAAATATAGGGAACCTGCCTCTGGAAGCTCTGAATAAAACTCTAGGAAAAAATAAGTTATAAAGTGGCCATATTCCACCAGAGGAATGGATTAGACTAGTTAATCGGGTTTCAGCCTCTTCTCTCCTTATTTTATGGAAATAGGGGAAGAGTGTTAAGAAAAAGAAATTAATGAAAAACAGGAATTAAAGAAAAGTAAAAATGTCCTGAGCTAAAGAAAAGAAATAGTCAGAAAGATGAGCACAATAATAAAATTTAAAAAATGAAAAAACTATTCAGAGCATCCAGAATGAGTACTATTCTAACTCTGGCCCCATTCATATCAACAGCAAGACTGCCATGGACTTCAATTAGGCAAGTGCTGAGTGATTTTGAAAATCCTACCCTTATCTTTTCTCACACACCAATCCTTTCTATCCCTGTTCATTTTTGTTGCTGGTCCCTGGACTACTTCTAATTAGCTAATAAACTACTAGTCTGATCTAAAGGGTGCTGAGGACTGGGTCAATAGATTACCAATCCCAAAATTGGGGTGCTGCAAAAAGACTCCTCTCCAATTCCTTCTTTTCACCTCTACTCATTCATTCGCCCATTCTGCTATTCCAGAAAGAGAGAGTAGAAAGATTTCCCTGATCCATGATGTCATGACACCTTTGTGTATGCAGTCCCAGATCAACACTTTAGTAAGTTAATGTATACAAGGTTGTTTCTACACATTATGGTCCTAAGAATTCTATTGAGAACTGAGTCCACTGGATTTAGACATAGTCATGCCACACTAATCTCATGTTTAAAAGAGAGAAAATACTTATAGTTTGGGCTCCAGAACCACATTCAAAATTATAGAGAAAGGTACCTGCCACAGTTCTGACAAAGACACCGGGTGGAGGTGTTAATGGCAACTTTTGTACTTAGGTTACCCTTTTCCATCATTTGTAGAAGAGGAATACAGTTTGGGATTTGAAGCTATTAAGACTAGCATCAGACCATAAGACTACAGATGCTGGTCTCGCCCTATTTCATGCAAGAACTACTTAGTGGGGAATACTTCTCACAATATTTCTGTGTCCATGGCTTCAATAGCCTCTGACTGCATTGTGACTTTTTCTTTTGACCTTTTCTGTATGATTTTGAAAACCTAGAATGGATTTCTCCCTCAGAAAAAAGAAAATTTTTTAAAACTATTTTTGTCATATGGAAGTAAAAAAAAAAGAGTGAATGACACACAAAGACAAAAATTAATATTCAGCAGGGCAATTATTTGAACCTGGTGTTTCCCTCCTTGTGAGTGCCCTAACCATTAAGCTACTTGCCCTAACCATTTTCTCTCTTGCCGAATGACTACTCAAGTATTTTATACAAAGTGGAACAGCTTCAAAAAGGAAAACGTGAGATAGCTCCACCCCAGAATAGTCTATAGACTGGTAGTTATGCAACTCACATGGAAGGGGAAGATTCAAGATCAGAGACTTAAACCTGGATCTCCCACATCCCAGATGGAGCATCCTAACCCCAGAGTTACTGGGTATAAGGGTGTCAAGGGCCTCCTCCTTCTCCATTTCGTGAATGGCACCTAAAATTTCCCTATGGGCCTAGTCTAAAAAATTGAAACTGTTCACTTCTGATTTTTTTTAGTGGGGGGGGGTGACCGAAACAATTTGCCAAACTCACCCTGAATTCACAAAGCGTTTCAAGTTGAACTGAATCTACATTCTCTGGCAAACAGAAGTTTTGGATGAAAAATTTTACCGGGCTCTCTCCTAAGAGATGAACTTCCTTCTTTCCTAAGATTTATCCAGTATTTGTGATAATTGTGATAAATAATTATCTTGACAAAAAATATGGCAGCAAACAGCCTTTTATCCTCCAGTTTTTCCCCTCAAAATGACAAAGTTTCCTTTGACATGTTTATCAGTAGTAAAATCTTTCCTTGGCTTATTCCATTGCACAAACATAAAAACTGCTGTGCTGAAATTAGGCTCCCCACACACACACATTTTCAAAAAGAGAAAAACTCTAAAATATTATATTTTTATTTGAGTGTTTTTACTTAGCTTTATCCAATATTCCTCTAAACAGAACACTTATCTGGAAAAGTATAGAATCATACAATCAATGGACAAGGGCTCAGTCTTGCTCCCACCAATCATTAACTTCCGTGGGAACAGGATCAGGCCTTAAGATACACAAACATATATAGCTAAAAAGATTCCATTGTAAGGAAAATTTTCCTGATATTCATTGAAAATTTCTACTTTATGTTATTCAATCACTCCTAGTTACAGGTCCTTATATTACAGTATATCACCCACATGTGAGGATGCTGTAACTTAGAACACTGAGCAGCAAAAATTAGAACTGGTCAGAAATTTTTCAACTAAACAGACGTTTTAGAGCATGAGCTTTCGTGGGTGAATACCCATTTCATCGGATGCGAGTGGGTATTCACCCACGAAAGCTCATGCTCCAAAACGTCTGTTAGTCTATAAGGTGCCACAGGATTCTTTGCTGCTTTTACAGATCCAGACTAACACGGCTACCCCTCTGATACTCAACTAAACAGTTTGTCATTGAAAAATGCTGATTCATCAAAACCAAAACTTTTCACAGGAATGTATCCATTTTAATTAAACCTCCATTAGGAAGATTTCCTGGTCAAAATAAGAGAAATAGCAAGAGATCCCAGAACAAACAGCCTCCCACATTTAGGGCACTCATCTTAGATGTAGGAAATGCAGGTACTTGAACCTGAATCAAAACCCTGAACATAAGCACCCCAACCAAGGGCCTTTAAAATCAGTCATTTTGTCTCTAGTCCACTGACAGTTTAATTTATACAAAGTGGAACAGCTCCCACGGGAGACATTGAAAGAAAATGACTGGTGTTAGGGCACTCATAGAAGATGAGAGAGAACAAGATTCAAGCTCCTATTCTGACTCATTTGGAGCAGGGATTTGAATCTTGCTCTCCCATATCCCAGGAGAGCACCCTAAACAGCTGGGCTACTTCCTGTTCTGGGGATTGGCTGGCTCTCTTTATCCCTCTTCTTCCACAAAACATGTTGAAACGTTTCATCCTGACAGGTAACAGGATGAAATTTTGTCCTGGTGAGCTCTAGTAACGATACTGTCTTACAAATAGGGGAAGTGCTTCCAGAGAGCTTTTCCCTTGCAGACTCTGAGTACCAATTTATACACATTTTTAAATAAGTGATGGTATTAATCAGAAAATTTAAGTGTACTTATCTTTTGCATGCTTACATATTCTGTGGCAGCTGTTGGGGAAGCACTTGAAAGAAAAAAAATCTCCTTTTAACTCAATGGCTTTCAGTACAGAGCAAGCCACACATGGACTTTTAATGATAATGCTTTCCTACAGTAAAACAGTGTAGTTGGTAAGTCCTAGTCTTGTTTGGGATGCATATTTATGATGTACATTTTACAAAATGTACAAACCTCCTGCCAAGCATGACCATGAATCAGAAAGCAAATTAGGGGATGAGGTTTCTGATTTTGCTGCAAATCAGCAGTGTTACCAAGTTCAGCTTCTTGCCTATTTTTACAGAGGAGATTTTTTCTTTTTACTTTGGAAATTAGGACTTGAGCTATAAAGCCAAGGCATGCAGAGATTTTCAGTAAAGTGTTTTAGCCATCATTTTCTTTATATTCAACTTTGTTGAGATGCATGGCATCTCAAGTATTCTCCCTGTACCTGAAACAAAGAAAGGGGGCACATGACATGTGGGGCTGCTCCATAGCACCTCTGTGATGCCAAGCACAGTGCTGCAAGCACTAACTGCTTTAGTCAACAAGTTATGGCTGCCTGCTTAGAGCAGGGTGGCCCCAACCTCTAATCTTGGCGTCAGTCTCTAATCATTTAACTAAAGATAGCAAAATTCAGATTTTGTCTGCCCATGCCTTTATCAAACAAACAAACCTCAAAGACAAGAACTTAGTTGCAGCACTTGAAAGCAAGGTCCTGACCTGCCTCTGTCTTTCTGGACTAGCAGGGAGTCATTCCTTTTCTGTCCCAGTCTCAACCCACGCTGCCCTGAGAAGAAGCAGACAAGCCTTCTTAAGTGGCCTGCTGGCTCCCACTTGGGCAGTCTCTCCTCCTGGGCATTCTAGGCCTCTGGAGGACTACGTTTTGCTGTTAGCCTGGTCTGAGTGGGTTTTCCTTGGGCAGGATATGTCAGGGCATTGATGCCTTCAGTGTGGGGTGGGGGCAGAGAAGGCCTGAAAGACCCTATCAGAGGGCAAATCTGCCCTCTTCTCCACAGTACAAAGTGCCTCATACAATTATGAGCAAGTGTAATACCATTCTTGTAGAGAAATAGGATTTGGAGGCCATGCAGGCAACATATATCCCCTTATACAGTGTTCAGGGATCTTTGGGAGCACTTTGGGAGGGATGTCTGTTGGATCTACATCTCTGCTCATCCAGCAGCCACAGCTCTCTGCAAGAGGAGTGCAGGCAACATGAGGCTATTACATTCTTGGGAGAACCACGTGTGACATTACACTCCACATGTTTTATGGAAATATGCTAATGAGTGTGAATATAATGTAACTGGAATATGCTTTATGCAAAAAGTCTCTTGTAAGGTATTATTACAAAGCTTATAATGTACTGAGTGTGTTCATCTGATTTGTATGGATGTATCATTCTTGTATCTGAAGCTGGAAATATGAAGTATTACTCTGAAGTCCTATGATAAGTATGCAAAGTGTGGGCAATTAATGGTGACTTGGAATCTTGATGGCTCCCATTAACTAGGACACTTGGTTGTAAATGGCTCTGTTTACATGTAAGCCTTCCTGTATACAGTGGGTGCCAGCCAATGAGTAATGAAGTCTCACACGACATGTGAGCATGTCACATGATACTGGAATCTATCTTAAACCTGCTTTTCCATTTAGAAGGAAGGGTGGGAACCCAGAGAGAAACAAAGGATTCCCACCTTCTGTCAAAGATATAAAAAGGGGGTGGAACAGAACAAAGGGGGATGCAATCATGAGAAAACCCCTAGTTACCACCTAAGCTGGAACTAGCAAGAACTGTACCAGGGGAAAGGATTGGGCCCAGACTAGAAAGGAGTCTTGTCTGTGAAAGAAGCTTATTGGAACACCTGAGGGTGAGATTTTACCTGTATTCAGTTTCCTGATGTATTAGGCTTAGGCTTGCGTGTTTTGTTTTATTTTGCTTGGTAACTTACTTTGTTCTGTCTGTTGTTACTCGAAATCACTTAAATACTATTTTATACTTAATAAAACCACTTTTGTTTATTAATTAATTAATCCAGAGTAAGTATTAATATCTGGGGGAGCAAGCAGCTCTGCATCTCTCTCTCTATCAGTGTTATAGAGGGCGGACAATTTATGAATTAACCCTGTATAAGCTTTATACAGAGTAAAACGGATTCATTTGGGGTTTGGATCCCATTGAGAGCTGGGTGTCTGGGTGCTAGAGATAGGTAACCTGCTGTGTGGTTTTCAGTTAAAGCCTACAGCTTTGAGGGCAAGGTTCAGACCTGGGTCCATGTTGCAGCAGACTTGCGTGTCTGGCTCAATAAGACAGGGTTCTGGAGTCCTAAGCCATGAGAGAAAAATGGGCTCAGAGGTAATTTCAGCATCAGGTGACAGTCCCAAGGGGTTTTTGTGACTGAACCCATCATACCATGGAATAGCTCTGCAGAAACTCTAAGGAGAAAATTGCTTCCCTCACACACAGGCCCATGAATAGGAGATCATTAGCTTGAATAGGAGATCATTAATGCATATGTCACCACTAAGGCTGTGTACTGAATCCCAGGATTTGGGCCTTAGCTTATTAGGCATTGACATCTATGGAGAAACTACTGCTCACATTTTTCATTTCAGATGATTTACTACTGGGCTGAAAATTAAATGTCACAATGATAATTCTGGAAGGGGTTCTAATGTCAGTCATCAAATGGCAAATGATACAACTTCGAAGCAGTCTGTTACTCCATTTAGAGTCCCAAAACAACAGCATTTTACTATCTGAAACAAATGTTGGGGTAGGAGGCATATTGTGGGTCTTCAGCCCCTGTCAAAATTACTCCCTTCTCTTTATAAAAATAAATTGAAAATATACCAGAAAGAAAACGGTAACTAAAATTCCTACTCTGCCTTAGCTGTTTTGCATTTTAAAGCAATTAAAATTATATCCCCATTGTGTTAGGCACTGTGTAAACACATGAGAAGTATCCATTACAAAGATTTTTCCATCCAATTTAGAGCTTACAGTTTGGTTATGTCCAAGATTCCCATACAATCATAGAACTGAAAGACTAGAAGAAACCACAGGTCATCATAATATGCAGCCCAATGCACTGAGGCAGGGACACAGATACCTAGACCATCCTTGACATGTATTTGCCCATCCTGTTTTTAAAAACTTCCAATGGCAGGAATTCCCTTGGAAGCCTTTTCCAGTGCTTAATAGTCATTGTAGTTAGAACTTTTTTCTTAATATCTAACCTAAATCTCCCTTGATGCAGATTAAGCCCATTAGTGTTTGTCCTATCTTCAGTGATCATAGAAAACAGTTGATCACCATCCTCTTTCTAATAGTTCTGAACATATTTGAAGACTATGATCAGATCCTCCTTCAGTCTTTTTTTCCTGAAGACTAAAGGTGCCTAGTATTTTTAACCTTTCCTGAGAGATCAGGTTTACTAAACCTTTTTTTTAAAAAATGTTGCTCTCCTCTGGACACTCCCTTATTTACCCACGTTTCCTAGAGCATGGTGCCTAGAATTGGACACAGTACTCCATCAGAGGCCTCAGTGCAAGTAGAGTGGGACAACTACCTTCTGTGTCTTAGGTACAACACAGCCCAGAATCACATTGACTCATTCAATTTGTGATCTTCTATAACCTTGAGATCTTTTTCAGCAGTACTACCACCTAGCCAATTATTCCCCATTTTGAAGTTATGCATTTTATTTTCCTTCCTAGATGAAATACTTTGCATTAGTCTTTATTGAATTTAATCTTGTTGATTTCAGACCGACTCTCCAATTTATCTAGGTCATTTTGAATTCTAATCCTGTCCTCCAAAGTGCTTGCATTTTCCCCCTGCTTGCTATCATCTTCAAATTTTATAAGCACACTCTCCACTCCATTATCCAAGTCATTAATGAAAATATTGACTAGTACCAAATCCATGTCTGATCGCTGCCAGATCCCACTTGGCTATGTCCTCCCAGTGTGACAGCAAAACATAACTACTCTTTAAGTACAGTCTTTCAACTAGTTGTGCGCCCACCTTGTGTTAAGTTCATCTAGACCACATTTCTCTTGTTTGCTTATGAGAATGTAATGTGGGACTGTGTCAATAGCCTTATTAAAATCAAGATATATCATGTCTACTGCTTCCCTCAGATCCACTAGGCTAGCAAACCTATTAAAGAGGGAAATTAGGTTAGTTTGGCATGAATTGTTCTTGACAAATTCATGTTGGCTATTCCTTATAACCCTATTGTACTTAGCTCCTTGCAAACTGAGGATTTAATAATTTGTTCCAGTAGCTTTCCAGGTATCAAAGTTAGGCTGACTGATCTATAGTTCTCCAGGTCCTTAGAATCCCCTTTCCTCAAAAAGGGGCAGAATTCACATTCAGTCACCAATCAATAAGCACTACAATTCAGTCTTCTTCTCAGAAGATTCTCTATACACAGTGCTAGCCACATCAAAGTAATTCTCTATTCATTGGAGACAGACGTGATTGCCTTGATTATGACAAATGATACCATGATGACTTCATGCCTAAAGAGTACTCTTCATAAGAAAAGCTATCAATTTTATCATACTCAGAGAACTAGCAGTCCAGTCTGGCATTATCTTCAGGCATGTACAGAAGGATAGAGTCCCATTCAACATTTTTCTCATAGCCCTGAGCATCTCTTTAGAATGAAAATAACTATACTCTCTAACAAGCTCTGGTATCAAGGAAATGACTACTAGCTGGTGCCATGGCTGAGGCATTGAATTAGAGTGAGAGACTAGCCCTCTAGGGAATGAATTTATGAGTAGGTGTATCCTTCCTTAATTAAGACTTCACTTCACTCTGTTTCCTCATACTGCAACGTTTTGCTGTAATGATTTGTCCATAGTCATTGCAGGACCTTCAAAAACAAACTTGTGACAGACTGTGTCCAAACCAGAACACAGAGAGAGCAGATTTTATTACATCCAGTAGTAGCTGTGCTATGCGAAAACCAGGTCTACCTCCATGTTTCTGCTTTTTTCTGAAATGAAGAACAACTCACTTAACTATTCAGAAGATATCTGTTTTTAATAAGTTTCTCAGTTCAGGGTTAGCTTTGCATTCTTCTGGCGGAATGAGTCTGTCTTGGGATATGTACTGGTAATTGAGAGCTTTGAAAATGATCACCATAGACAACTATGGAGGAAGCTTAAATAATCCTGTGGGTTTTATGCCTACATTTTTATTTGAACAAGAAAGGCTTGTTCTGCAGAACAGGCTGTTGAGCAGGTGATTCAGTTTGCTACAGAGCAATACTCTCAGATGCTATAAAACACAAGGAGTGGAGCGTTAGCATTCTATTTATTACTGACAGTTTTTTAGACCTTGACCATGTTTTTATTTAATTAGTTATTTTTGTAAAGTCTTTCACTCCTACATGTCTTGTCAGTGTGCAGATTGCCAGACCTTCACTCCCATGATTCACTGCAGTACCTCCAAGAGGCACATTAGAAAAGTTCTCTTTGCCCCTTTACCATTAAATTTCTCGTCCTTTCCTCTATGTCAAACCCTGTAAGCCAAGCTTGCCAGTAAGTGGGTGCAAGGTAGCTGCTCTCTGAGATAAGGACCTAATTAGTGAGAACGCAACTGACTATAACTCGTTAAGATGGGAAAATTTCTAGTCTCACTCCATATTGGGACAGAGAAGCATTGGCAGATGAGTAGCCTTGTAGTTGCTCCACTTTTCAACAGGGCTACGTGTAAATTCCAATGATATAGTTTTTGCTAAACATTCTTCCAAGTATTTTACTCCCCAAACATGAAAGCATTCGGCTGGTGTGCAAGAACTAGAATGTGAAATTAGTTATTTTATCTTGTCTAAACTCAATGTCATGTAAACAAATACAGATAGTGGGAAAAAGTGAATTAGATTTTAAGTTATTTCAGCGTTATGACTATTAAAAAAATATGGTGATTTCTGTGTTTAAAATGTAGTGTACTTAACCTGAATGTACCTCTTAAGTTACCATGAAAAGTGATGATTTTTCTATTATTGGATCATGGTAAAACATACTTAAGGATTCTAATACTTAAAAAGGTGTGCAGTATTGATGCCATCTTGCCAATAAGGAAAGTCAGAGAAGAATACGTGGTCATAGATAATTCTCTCACTCAGAATTTGTTCTAAATCTAGAGAATTACACCTAGGTTGTTGGTGCATTTGGTTTATGCATCCTTCTTTTACAATGTGCATTAGTTTAAGAAGCAGAACATTGGAGTGTACAGTGCTAAGTTTACAAAAAAATGTTTAAAAAAATCACGATCCCATATAGCACCTCAAGCAAACCATCCTGTGCCCTATATTACCTTTGGAACAGGTGCCATTCACAGTAAATTTCAGCATGGGTCTCAAACACAAGCTACATTCCTGCACTGTTAAACACTGAAGTAATGACTTGCCATTTTGTTGAACATCTGCCATGCTCTTAGCCATGGCTCTAAACCTCCACAATATCCCACACTGTACTTGGGAAGACATGCAGACTTGCTAAGGAAAAATACTGTGTGATTCAGAGTCTGAGAAAAGTGTGCAGTATAGGTGGAGCTGGCAGTGATGTATATAGTTAAATTTGCTACCAAAAATATTATAAATACCTGTCCATTGTGAAATTTAAACACAAAACAATATAACCAATATTCCAGAAATAATAAGATCCAGAAAAATAAACCTGAAAAATAAAAGGGAAGAAATGAAATTGTATTTTTAAATTTTCCTTGTTATAGCTACATTCTCTTCCTCTCCATATCATAGTGATGTATTCTCTCACATATTGTTACTACTGTTTCTGTCAAATATGAAATAATGCTGATATTTTCATGTAGAGGAGTCTTACAGTTGTATAGTGGATTCTTAGAAGTGCTCAACATTGGACTAATTCAATGCCCATTAAAGTCATTTGGAGTTTTACCATTGACTTCAGTTTGGGCAGTGTTACATTTATTTGAAAATCCTATCCATAGCTTTCACATTTTTATTTCTGGGCATGGTTTCACTTTTTAATTTTTCCCTTTTGAGAGGCTGTTACAGGACTCGATTAATAAAGAATTAAAAGGGGAGTAATGTAATTACTGCCAATCAACATGGGTTTATGGAAAATAAATCCTGTCAAACTAACCTGATTTTTAAAAAATGAGATTACAAGTTTGGTTCTTGTAATATGTTGTCTATAAATCTGAGAGTAAGTTATGGCTCCTGAAAAGGACAACAACAGCAGTGTAGACAGCTGAGCATAGATGATGAAATGTATCCCTGTGCAACAGGCCACCATAAGATCTATGCTCCACTCAAGTCTCACTGAAGCCCTGTTTGGGATTTAAGTGGTTCACAGGCCTTGTGTGGCCCTTTACAAAGGGGTGAATTTTATCTAGTGGGCACTATTTGGTGTGATTAAGAGTATCAGAATCTGGAATTGTAAACTAGTGCTCTGTCAGGTTTTCTACATTGCTCTTCAGATGTACCTTAGTCCTGGCCTATAGCAATGCACTTTCAATAGGTTCTCTTAAGTAAGGAAGGCCAGCCATAACACATTTTGTCAAATTGTGTGGTGATTGTGACATGGCTTTGGACTAGATTATCAAATTCATCTTTGCTTGTGTGCTAAACAAGGATTTCCAAGTTTCTGGACTACCATCATCACCTTCACCCATCATCACAGTTTGCTTTTCTAATAATTTCCTGGATTGTACATAGGCTTGGAAGACTTAGATGTGTCGGGGGGTGTAATTTCGACAGATAATATTGCTGTTTATTTTTAAGCTTTTTTTAAATTTTCATCTACTTATATTTTCACATTGTTTAATGACAGTAGATATTGAGATTCAAAAAGGCAAAGCTTCATAAACCATGAAAACACAGATTGCCAACATCATGTCCCAATACACAAAGTAAATATTTTTAAATCAAATTCTACCTGTTTTTACTATTCATTCACTAGTTCAGTTGTAAGAAGCCTTATTCAAAAGTCTAGCTCACTAGATTTTTGACACTAATAAGTTTTCATGCATAATTTTTCTTACTTTGCCTATCTATACATTTTTATCATCATCGATGGAAATATTTTTATTGGTTTGTATGTGTGCAGTGAAAACGACATTTACCAGTACAAATGTAATCCTTCCAAGTCTAATTACACATCCACCATCCACCTCCCTACCCCCACAATCGTAGTAGGAATGTGTGATTCCTGCGTTATGCTAAAAAAGCACAAGTCCAATAAAGAGAATGAGAAATATTAAAAGTATACCGAAACTGAAAAAAAGAGCTACAAATAAATCTCAAAGAACAGTTATAAAAATACTTTAACTTCTTCATAGATTTATAACCCATCTAATAGAAATGGCCTTAAGGGACATTTGCAAATACTTCTACTCTTCATTACCTATACTTGTTGAGAAATTTAAAATGCATCTGTTCCCTAAAGAGTGACTTTGGAAAAATGTCTCAGTGCTGTTTCCATTTGTCTCATAAATTGCATGATAAATTGGGTCAGTTTACTAATACAGAACTGTTTCTTCTTCCGCAAACACAGCCTAAGATCTGAAAATCAAGAGATCCAACTCTCCATTGCCTTGCCCAATGTGTGGTCATCCACCTCTGTAAAGTGAGTGTAGAAAGAGAGAAAGGTATAGAGGGAAATTGTCCAAACTTACTCAGTGCCTTCTAAATGGATTGGTTCTATTTCCCCCAGATAGCTTTTCCTAACTGAATATGTTAGCCCAGCCTTGCTTTGAAACCGCTGCATAATTTACATGGTAACTGGATAGAACACTATGGAACCAGTGCACGCATCCTTAGGTTCCTAACAGTAGAGTTAAAATATTTTTATATATATTCCTTAACCTCAGCTTCTTTTTCCTATACACAATGCCACACTTTCTCTTTAAGTGAGAGGTGTGTGTGTGTGTGTGTGTGTGTGTGTGTGTGTGTGTGAGAGAGAGAGAGAGAGAGATACACACACAGACATACATACACACACATATCTGTCTTAGAGAGAAAGGGTAGCATTGTGTACAGGAAAAAAATGCTGAGGTTAAGATACTTGTCTGGGATGTGGGACTCCTGGAATCTGTTGCTGGATTTTTCCACAAAAACTCTCTCTGGGACAAAGGGCAAGTTACTATGCCTCAGTTCCCCATCCACCAAATGGAGATTCTTCCTTCCCTTACAGGGTTGTTATGAATTTTATACATTCATTAATGTATCTGAGGTGCTCTGATACTATAGTCATGGCTGCCATTGGAGGAGAAAAGCAGCTATTCATATACAATACAGTTTCTGAAAAGCTAGAATAGTCTTATGCTTGTGGGTGCTCAAATTTCCACTTGAGCTTGGTTTTCAAATATCACAGTACGTATCCATGAACTGCTGATAATGTAGTTACCATCCACATTTGGTAAAGGGATCATTTGTCTTTGATTTGCATTCAAAGATCCTTTGAATATTGTGAAGCAAATTCTTATTAAAGTGATAAAATGAGCAGATGGCAAAACAAATGGGCTGATTTTCAAGTGCTGAGCACCCCAAAAATCATTTGAAATCAATGGGAACTCTGGGGGCTCAGCACCTTAAAAATCAGGCCCATTGACTGGTAGCATTGTATTTCACATTTGGAAAATAACTGAGTATTTCAGTATGCAAAACTTCTAAATAATCAAGCCTAAATTATTATCTTTAGGGGCTAAGGAACATCTAAACTTCAACATTTACAGAGTCTACAATTGTTTGGAAATTTAGTATTTGAGACATTGCACTATATGTACTGGGCATTGGCAACGCATTGTTGTAATTTACATAGTTTTGTTGTTAGCAGCAAGAGAATTGAGATGTCTTGACAGGCCTGATGTACTTGAGAACAGAACAGGGACACTGGTCTAAAACAGCAGGGAATTGTCTGTCTTTTATACTTTCATGTGAATGCTTCTTAAATTCATGTCTCTTCTTGCAAGCTGCCAGTAAGAATTTTGCACTTATAATAGTTGAAAAAGTCACAGTATATTCTCTTTAAATATCAGCAATCTTTTCTGATTGAGCGTTTTAAATACTGCTTTTTCTCAGGTCACAATGGCACTTCTGGTTAACATTTTACATTTTGATATGGCTTTATTCTGGCATTTAGCACAGCTCAAGAATGCTGCACTTGTCAAAACAAAAGTCTACAGCTACATGATTTTTTTTTAAATGGCTAAGTATTGTTACCATTAACAGGAAAGCGAGTTACACAGAATCGTAAAATATAAGTACAATGTTTGCTGTTTACAGGTAGCTGGCAGAAGTCATCTTAATTTAATACAGTAGTAGAACATAAAATGACAACATTTTTCTTAAAATTAGGAAACATATTTCCAAATAGGGGATGAGCCAGAGTGGTAATATTTTAATATTTAACTAGTGTGATCCCAGATAAATATATCAGGCTTTTACTATTTAAGTTACTGATTATGCTTTTTCGGTAGAATACTGTAGTGAAAGCGGATGATCTCAGTTTATGCCCATTGTTCTTCACAGTTATTAAAGTAAACGTTACTATGAGAAAGTAAGTGAGCTATCTTTTGTCTAGAATTGATATTTAATGGGTAATAATGAGGAAGCATAATGATTGGCTGACAAGGATTCCAATCTATCTAACCCTTCCTAAAAAAAATCATACAAGTTGTAGCCAAATTATTCTCCATTATAGCTATGTGCACACAGAAAAGAAATAAAACTAAGAAATAGTGGGGAGAAAAATATTTCAAGTGCATTTGTGGTTAGAAACACACCACAGAGGGGATTAAAAAACAAACAAACAAAAACAAACAAAAAACAGAAGCAGAGGTGCTAGAGCAATCTGTAGAGTAGGGGTGATGAGAGCCATTTAACCAAACTGTAAACCCTGTATATAATGGAAACCACTTTAAGCCAGGGGATGCTGCAGCACCCACCGCATCCCTAGTTCCAGCACCTATGGAGAGAGGCTAAGGTCTGCACATAAAACATCCACACATCCCTATATACAAATATTTAGATGCACAAATCCACATTTGCACATATTCTTCTCCCACTCACACCATTGACCTGCACTGAGTACTTGTGTATGCAAAAACCTATTAGGGTTTACAAAATTAATCAATTTGTATACACATTCTGACTTATGCAAGAGCCCAACCGTTCTAAATAGAAGCATCTTTGAATCACAGCTGCCCAAACAACTAACAAAAATAAGTTTTTACTACTGTTAGTGCTGCAGATATCTTGAAGCTATAAATTAAAGTGATAAAGCTAGATTAGTTGTGCGCTGCCTTACTGATCATCAGCAATATTATCTATTCTAGTTTCAGAATCATTGTTACTGGTGATGTCAAAGGTGGAAAAATCAGTTTATCCCACAGTGCATGCTTGGAACTAGACATTAGAAAATTATTTTTTGATCTGTAAATTAAGGTAATCTGATGTGGAAAATACCGACTGAGGAAAAACATGGTACTTCAATTTTAGATTTTACAGCTTTAGGGTATAATTGAAATTTGATTTTTCCCCAAATTGGCAATAGGACTACTCATGAGTATAGAAGTTAAGTGTGTGTGGAAGGATTTGTAGGATCAGGGCCTTTGTTTTAACTTAACTTTAGTTTACCAGAGACTGTGCGTAAACCACAAGATTTAGGATGCTGCGTGACCCACAACAGTTTATGACATATCATCTGCTTGAACTGGAACCACCCTGACATTAACAGCATCTTATCTGAAATGCTCATGATAGGAAAAGCCAGGATTGCCAGTGTGAAATCCTGGCCACATTAAGATCAATAGGACTTTTGCTACTGATTCAATGAGGTAGGATTTCATGCCAATATTTAATATAGCTGATTTTTTTTCTGTTGAAGAAGGAAAGAGAACAGTTCTAAGTTTTAAAACTCAGCTCTGCTGGAGAAAATAGAAAGTCTTAAACACACACATTTTTGTTCAGGAAACTACATCTTCTCCACGGGTAATTTCAAATTCAAAGAGTCAGTGGACTGTTTGAGAGTGAAGTCTGAGCAACTCAGGTTAAAGCACCAGTATATGCTGGAAGGTGCTGTGGACCTCAGATCCTGTTGGATTATATGATCCTGTATACATGTTCTACCTGAGTTAGAGAGAATTTTAAAATACAGAATAAATAAAAAGCCTTCAAATTATTTATATAGGGATTTTGAAGCATGGTCTAGGCACTAGAGTGTAAAATTGGGCATGAAATGATCTGGGTTCTGTTTTCGGCTCTGCTAGAGATTATCCCTGTACCTTTGGGCAAATTACCTAATCTCTCTCTGTACCTGTGAAAATAGGGGAAAATTATACTTCCTTGTTTCACACATGGTCTTGTGAGGTCTAATTCAAAGCTGTTTAGAAAGGAATGTTCTATAGAAATAAATGGTGTTATATTATTTTACTGATATATTTAATGTGTTCAATTCAAACTATTTTAATGCTTTCACTTAAATATAAATACTAAATATAGCAACATTTATTGCTTTTTGTTCCAGACCAATCACTGGTGTATATAATAGCTAAAATTAAGAAAGGGCTTTAAATTATATTAATTAGATGGCACTACATATTAAGATTGCCTGACACTTCCCATTATAAGATCTTAATTTCAGTTTCTTACAACTTTGCTAAAGTTTAAAAAATTGCAATTAAATTTTTCATGTTAGATGTTTGCCTCAGGTTGAATGCTTTTGGAAAATGTCAGCCAAAATGGCTCAGCTGTTTCTGAGAACAAGGCTAGGGGAAAATGTGTTTTCACATTATATTAAAAAAACAAAAAACAAACAAACAAAAAAACAGACATCTTCTGAAGGCTTTTTCCTTTGACACCTAGTACCCCTATGCTTTGGAGCATTTGGATTGAAATTTGACAGAAAGATGGCATTTGTGTCAGGGGCATGCCTTTTGCCATCCCTAGGAAAACCTGCCAACATTTTGCCAGGTTATAAGCTTTTAATAAAAGTACAGTTTGCAAATGTAGTAGAGGCTTGCAAGAGCTGAACGGCCCAAATCATTGAAAAGTCCATCCTCACTGAGCATGCTTGAGCCTCTTAAGGCTCCTAGTGATGGCCAAATGGCATGTGTTCCATCCCCACAGAGCAACTGACCATGTTCCAGCCCAAGACTATGGTGGCTGGGCAAGAAAATTGGAAGTGACAGCGGGCAAGGAACAGGGAGTCAGGAGGGGTGAGACTAGGACTTGCTGGAGAAGGAGATTGGGATCAGAAGCCTGAGAAGTGGAGCCCAGGACTGGTTAGATGAGGAGACAAGTGTGGGGTAGACAGAAGATTGGGACAGTGAGAGGTAGGATGGAGATGGGACAGAAGGGCTCCAAGCTTGGAGGCAATGGACAGAAGAGTCCATACCCACTATACCACACTCCCCTCCAGAGCCTGGAATGGAACCCAGTTTCTCTGAGGTTCACCAATCCACTGCTGTCAGCAAATATCTGTGAAACCCACTGAAAGAGTCTCATCCCCCCTCTAGGGTTGTCCACATAGCAGTAATAAGCAGTTAACTGCTATAAGTTTTTGTTAGCTCAAGTGACAGAGGTCTGTGTGGTGGACCTAAAAGTTTCAACCCTACTGATGACCCATGTGGTGTCAATGTGATGCCACATGATGACATTTCTGGTCCCCCCCCACACACACATTGTTTGCCGTTTTTTAAAGAACTAGGAAATTACTCCTCACCTCCCTCCCCCCAAAAGAAAAGGGTACAAAGGATTAAGGGTACAAAGTCAAGCAATTAAATGTCAGAAAATACCAATATTAAGTTTGCCTGTGCCACCTTAATTCAGTCCCTGGGTGTGTATGCATTATAGTACAGTTTTTAATTGATCGCATACTGGGTTTTTCAGAAGACCCCTGCCTTATTCAGAGCACTGTGCAGAATGGATGGTGCTCAATTAATGAGCAACTACCGGTAGTCAATATTTTGTTTTCACTTCATAGTTCAATGAATGGCCCGAAGCCTTATTTGCTGTAGAGTATTCAAACCCTGCTCTTATGACAGAGCTATTGATTTCTTCATAGCTTTTTTGTGTATAATTAAATATAAGTGCAATAAAACACTCATTGGGCTGCAGATACTCAGAGACATTAGCAGCTGGAGGTACTTGTCTCTCACTCTCTCAAGACAGGTGTACATTTGCCTAATTCTTCAGGTCCTGTTTTGCATAATTACTTAACTGGTCATGTACATTTACATTTAAAGCTTTATCTTAAACCATTATAAAGATTTAAGATTTAAGAATGTAGGGCCAAATCCTCAGCTGGTTTAAACTGGCATAGCTCCAATGACTGAGGATCTGGTCCTTTATTTTTGGAATTATAATTTATGTAGGAATATTGTAGGTACTAATGACATATGGTACTAAAAATACCTTGCTGTACAGATAAAATAGACAGACAGATTAGTAGGATGCTAATGTATGATGATGGGATATCATTCTCCAGCTCCTTAAGATAATTCTACTAAAAATGAGATCTCAGAATCAGTCAAACACCATTTACTTTGCTGTATATTTCTGGAATCATCAGTGTTAGGGGACAAATATGTCTATTAACAGAACTACAGTTTGGCCTTCACTGGATGTAGAATGTTTTACCTTGTCATTCCCATTACCCCTATGGCTTGTGATACATCCAGGTAGGAAAGTTTCAGGTGGGAGAAGGTGATATAGCCCTAAAGTCTTGTTTGACATAACATAAGAACATAAGAACGGCCGTACCGGGTCAGACCAAAGGTCCATCTAGCCCAGTATCTGTCTACCGACAGTGGCCAATGCCAGGTGCCCCAGAAGGAGTGAACCTAACAGGCAATGATCAAGTGATCTCTCTCCTGTCATCCATCTCCATCCTCTGACTAACAGAGGCTAGGGACACCATTCTTACCCATCCTAGCTAATAGCCATTTATGGACTTAGCCACCATGAATTTATCCACTCCCCTTTTAAACATTGTTATAGTCCTAGCCTTCACAACCTCCTCAGGTAAGGAGTTCCACAAGTTGACTGTGCGCTGCGTGAAGAAGAACTTCCTTTTATTTGTTTTAAACCTGCTGCCTATTAATTTCATTTGGTGACCCCTAGTTCTTGTATTATGGGAATAAGTAAATAACTTTTCCTTATCCACTTTCTCAACATCACTCATGATTTTATATACCTCTATCATATCCCCCCTTAATCTTCTCTTTTCCAAGCTGAAGAGACCTAGCCTCTTTAATCTTTCCTCGTATCTCTAAACCCCTAATCATTTTAGTTGCCCTTTTCTGAACCTTTTCTAGTGCTAGAATATCTTTTTGGAGGTGAGGAGATCACATCTGTACACAGTATTCGAGATGTGGGCGTACCATGGATTTATATAAGGGCAATAATATATTCTCAGTCTTATTCTCTATCCCCTTTTTAATGATTCCTAACATCCTGTTTGCTTTTTTGACCGCCTCTGCACACTGCGTGGACATCTTCAGAGAACTATCCACGATGACTCCAAGATCTTTTTCCTGACTCGTTGTAGCTAAATTAGCCCCCATCATGTTGTATGTATAGTTGGGGTTATTTTTTCCAAATGTGCATTACTTTACATTTATCCACATTAAATTTCATTTGCCATTTTGTTGCCCACTCAGTTTTGTGAGATCTTTTTTAAGTTCTTCACAATCTGCTTTGGTCTTAACTACCTTGAGTAGTTTAGTATCATCTGCAAACTTTGCCACCTCACTGTTCACCCCTTTCTCCAGATCATTTATGAATAAATTGAATAGGATTGGTCCTAGGACTGACCCTTGGGGAACACCACTAGTTACCCCTCTCCATTCTGAGAATTTACCATTAATTCCTACCCTTTGTTCCCTGTCCTTTAACCAGTTCTCAGTCCATGAAAGGACCTTCCCTTTTATCCCATGACAGCTTAATTTATGTAAGAGCCTTTGGTGAGGGACCTTGTCAAAGGCTTTCTGAAAATCTAAGTACACTATGTCCACCGGATCCCCCTTGTCCACATGTTTGTTGACCCCTTCAAAGAACTCTAATAGATTAGTAAGACACGATTTCCCTTTACAGAAACCATGTTGACTATTGCTCAACAGTTTATGTTTTTCTATGTGTCTGACAATTTTATTCTTAACTATTGTTTCAACTAATTTGCCCGGTACCGACGTTAGACTTACCGGTCTGTAATTGACATAGTTGTTTAAATGGCTAAGTCCATTTCTAGCTGCTTTTGATTGGTAAAATCGTCAGCTTTTCTTTTTCTAACTTGACTAAGTGGATTTTTTGAAAATGTTAAAGTAAATTGTTATCTAGTCAACCCATTTGAGTTCAGTTCCAAACTAAATCTCTGTGGTAGGGTAGTGATAGAAATCTGCCCTTGGATGTATAAGTGTGCAGTTCTCCTTGACTTTGGTGAGAGCTGCACGTGTCACCCAAGAGCAGAATGACACAGGCTTACTAGTTCTCATTTAACAAGGATTTGTATAGTAAGTACTATTTATATGTGAGTGTTGAAAAATGTCTCTCTTATCTGTGTTTTGAAGATACAGTCTGGTTATTTAAAATCAATTTTCAGTTCAGTTATTATTGGATATTTACAAGATTTTCTCTAAATCATGAAGAGATCACTGGGTATTCAATTATTTTTGCATAGTATAATATCATACAGATATGTCACCTGTTATCCACAATGAGGTTAAACTACTATTTTATTCAGTTTAAACTGAATAAAAATGGCAGGGAAGCTACCTTTTTGACTCAGTTTGTTAAAGGCAAAGAAAACAGATTTCAGAATATAACTTATAAAAGGAAAGGTTTTGATTAAATTTCAGTATGTTAAAAAAATAGAATCACATAGGCAAACACTTCTACATCATAGGCAGAATAAGAAAACCAACCAACTCCTCCCCAAAAAAATCTCTTTGGGTTTTAAGGAGAAATGAGTGAGATAAAATATTAATGTAGCAGAGTTTCCTCTTTCTATGGTGGTCTTTTGCAGCAATTCCAGTGGACATCAATAAGCAATGCTCATAAGACAGGTTAACCATAGAACTACAGCATATTCTTTATTCTCTCTTGCTTTAAAGGCTCTCTTACTTGCTTGAGTTCTTTTCTATTTTCAGCAGTATTATAAAAGTGAACCCTATCAATTATGTATCTCTAAGTAGCTTTTGCACATCTTTAACTGTTTTCTCCTGGGGTAAAGCAGAGGTATATCAAGTACCTATCAGGAAGGGTCAGCATCTCCATCACTTATAACTTTTTTGTGAAGAAAGGTGTTCACTATAATCAAACTTACTGTGCAATTGTTCAGACAAGATGGTAATTTTTAATTTAAAAAATACCATCATATGTTAACATGTACTTTGAGCCATCTAGTATCTAATACTGGGACGTGCTTTGAAGAATATGGCCACAAGATCCATTATTCTTATCTCTCAGTGGCATCGATATGAGTCTCCAATCTCTAATATCTATTTTTATTTCTTTTTTTAAAATAAATATTTGGATTAAGTCAAAATGGATTTTTTTTTGTTGCAGATACAATATATGTGCCTTTTTTTAGCTCATTCTTATGTATAAGAAAAAGAAATATACACAATAGATCTCAAGACCCTGGATCATATTGGCTGTTGTAGACTTCCAGGTTCCTTATGTGGCCTCACAATGGATGGAAAACAAAACAGGAATAGCCCTATCTTGTTGCCAAGCCTGCCCCTGGGTCCATCTCCTCCTACCTCTTGTGCACTGATGTGTAGGAGGCCAACACCAAGGAAGGCTTTGTGGTGCGCAGCAAGTGAACATGCCCTTCCTGGCCATAAGCAGTTATTTTATCCCCCACCTCCATATACCCAGCAGAAGTTGATGTGTTCCAGTGCTAGGGGAACCTCTGAAGCCATAAAGGTCAAGGGAGATTTTGTCCCTTAGTGCACAGAAATTTGTAAGTGTCAATTCTACTAAATGTATGCATAAGCTCTAGTGCACAAACAATTGTACGTGTAAGTGACTTGCACCATAAAGTTTCTCTACAAATGGAGGCCAAGTTGAAATCCTTCTGAAAACTTGGTACAAAAAGACCAAACTAGTGATTGTAACTTATTTAGTAATTCTGATTTAAATTAAGTCATTGCTATCTCGTTAGAAGAGACCAAATGATCTTTCTCTGTAACAGATGCATTTTATTTCTCTCATTTATTTTTTAAACAGCCATGCTGCCCACCTGAGATTAGAATCTCACAGCTCAGAGATTTGTGCAACACCCATCTCTGGAGGAAAGATTCCTCTCTCCCATGTGAGGAAATTCCCTGTGGCCATGTCACATTCTAGGACTCAAATGCCTCTTTGACCATCAGTAACATTCAAAGAGGATTTTTTTAAAAAATAGTTTTTTAAACTTGCAGATGCAGCTTTTACTATACCTTGAAAAAAAGGGAGGAAATTCCTGACAGAAGCACCTCTTTTGGATAACTATAGAACTGCATTTGACTGATTGTTTTGATGGGTATTCAATATTTTAGTCTGAGGATACATTAATTCTCTCTCTGAAGTGATAGCTAAAACTCCCATTTTGTTGATGCATCATACATCCTCTTTTCAAGGGACAAATAGTGCTCCCAGTTCAGTGCAAGTTATCAATGAATGAGCTAGTTTTAGACATGTAGGAGCTGATTTTTAGAGGCATCAAAAAACTGCCCCGATGTATGAACTTTAGTTGGAATTGTGGAATTGGAATTGTGGAATTGGAAAAAAATCAGATCTTTAGATTAATTCTACATTAAAACTGCCAAAAGTTAGTAAATATGAAAGTGTGTGTGGGGGGGAGGCAACAATTTTCATTCCACACAGCAGCAACTCAGTTCTAAGGTTCTCAATCAGAGGAGACTCCTATTGAACCACTGAAGATTGAAAGTGTTATGTTTTTCCCGATAGATCATATTTACTGGCTTTCATCACCTCTCATATAGAACAGTTAAAATGAAACAAATTAGTTCCAAACCCAAATAAATAAGTGTATTTTATAGCTTGCTTATGGATGTGCACTAAACTGGGAGAACTATTCATCCCTTGGCTCCAAAACAGACAGAGACCAGATACATCTTCCATGTGAAATTTAGAATCTATGTATTTCTAATAGAACTGTACGTAATGAATCTATGTATTGCACCATGGTATCTGGGAACTAGTAGGAATATAGAAAGCCATGAACAGAAGTGAGGCAGCAATGATGGCTTAGGAAGGCTCTCTAACATTATTTCATGTGGGATTTAGGAGTGGGTCAATGCCTGAGATAAAACTTATTTTCTTCATGACTACATCTTAGGATACTGGCAGTTTATTCAAGGAACATTTATTACACTTCCATGGTCAACAATTAAACTGCTTCAGAATGTGCTCTCTCTTTCCTTTTTATAGAGAAGTCTGCAACTCAACTCCATATAAACTTCATTGTGCATTGGAGGCAACATAGAAATGAGCAGTTTGTGCACATCTATACACAATTTGTACTGAAGTAGAAGGTTCGGTTTGCCTATAGCCTAAATACATCAGAGCCACTATGAACATTCCCAATGTCTACTGTTACTAAATAAAAGCAAAGCACAAATACATGCACAATGATACCCTTTCATAGTTTGTCTGTAGATCGACGCTTATAAGTAATTAGTGCTGCCTTTAACCCCCATTTCATCTTTTTTCCAAAGACATACATGGTTGATATATATTTGCACTTAGAGTTAACTGACCCTCTTCAGCCATGCCACAAAAAGTAGCCCTGCTTTAACTCAAGTCATGCAGTGACTTCCATTAGTATTCCCATAACCATGTTCCCAATGATGCAGGCACAATGGCTCAGACTCTGGGGGAGTGGGGGAGAGAAATATACACATTAGGAATCTATCACTACACTCTTGAACAGTGTGTAGCATGTTCCTCCAACAATGCTGGCTCAGTCAAAAGAATAGTGTGGTGTCATGGAATGGGATGGTGGTCCTGCTCCTCCCACATCTATGGTGTTTCTAGCATTGTTGTCAATGCTATAGTTTTCTAATCTTACAAACACAGGCTAATAGCATGCTTAGCTTGTGCACAGGAATGAGGGGGGCTAGAGGGGGAGAGAGAAGGCAGGCTCCTTGTGCCCTCTTCTTTTCCCCTTTACCCACTTGTTAAGTGCTAGGTACAATCTAGCATAGGCAGAGTGTTAAAGCCAGGGTTTTATTTGTTCTATAAGTTTCAAGTTACTCTTAATGGTACTTTAAAGAAAGTTTCATAAGCTTTGGGATGTCTTGGTGGGATGTGTTACTCCTCAGTTATTCCACCTCACAAACCATTGCTGTTGTGTTCAGTAAGAGGGGAACAGTGTGCTAAATGACATTGTTATTACCTAAGAACAGTATCTCTCACATGCAGTATTTCACCTCTGTGTCATCTGATCCAGATAAAACCAAGAAATCCTTCTCCTCTTTTAGGATTTACATGACTGTAGGTCAAATCATATATTTTTAAATCCAGATGGAGTTGCTCTCCCCTCTTCATTGGAAAAAAAATGCTTCACTTGGTTGTATAATTTATTTCAGACAAATTATTGAAGGCATTACTTGGGTAGTGGCAGTGAACCTTTTACTTCAGTTTAGCATAAAAATAGAAGTGATTTGGCTTTTAAGGTTTTACTTGTATTTCCAGTCAAATTATCGGGCTCTGAAAATATGTCAGTCTTGATATAGTACTTCTGACAGATGAATGGTCTTTTCAGAGAACCACTATGCAATCACTCCAATTTCCTTTACTCCCCTGGTTCCCCCAGGGTGGCACACACAAACAGAGAAATAATATTCATAAAACATGCAATAGGACTGAAGCTGCAAAAAACTGAGGTTTCTAGATCTGACATATTAATGCTTTATCCTTTTTATGCTTCCTATTACTGATTTGACTTATTTTATTAACCTAACTTAAATGAAATTTTGAATGGACATATTTGCAGTAGTTCTCCAGAGCAAGCAACACAAAATCTGCCAAGTCATTTTGTAACTAGGCCACAGTTACATCTTGCACTTATTCCATATTCATATGGCTTTAAGAGACTTTACAGATGGCAAACTACATGCAGACTGGTGAGAAAAACTCTGGAATTATCACTTGAAAATATTCCTGTAGCTGGGCATCCTCACAGATACCTATGCATATTCATAAGCCTTTGGGAATTTGTACTCAGCACTTACTGTATCTTTCACATACACACACACACACCAACCTGCACAGAGAATGGACTGTCATCCATCTCAGTTATGATATGAACAGTTGTGGTGATTAAAAAATATTTTTGTCTTCAGCATGTTCAAATTAAGTACTTAAAAATACTTACATTTCAATATGACACTGCTATAAGCATTATCTCCCCTTCTAAAAATACATTCACCATTTTGATATCTTGCAGGTTTGTACAAATAGAAATAGCCATGCATTTAAATGCAAGAAATGGCTGCATGAGAGAGAAAAATCTGATACTATTTCCACCCCCTCTCCCAGTAAAATGTTATTGACAAAAATGACTCAAAAGAAATAACATGGTAGAAAGTAGGAAAATATAAATACTCTGGGTTCTATTGTGCTGGAAATATACAGTGTGCACCTTGTATTTTGTGATGTCCTATGTGCACTACTGTATAGAAGGTTCCTATTTAAAACAGGTATTCCATTTCATTGAATTTATTCAGCCTACTCAAATTTGTCATGGGTTGCAAGCAATCATGCTTGTCAAAGAGTCTAGGAAACAATTTTCTGTCTCCCTTTTTTTTAATTTTTTTGGAAAATTTAAGTGTATATATGCTGGTAAAAGTTTGGCGACTTGACACTTCTCACTAATCTTCCTCTCAGATTTTGTTTTTAAACATGAGAGCAAATTTAGTGCACAGGAAAAAGGACTAATGCCTCTTCCTAGGATTTAGGCAAATTGCAAAGGTTTTTGCAAATTTCATGCACATAGTTCTGCCAAAGTAAAATTAATCTTGACTTTCAGTGTCATGTTCTTCCACACTTGAGCCTTTTACCTTAGTTACACCAAGTTAGGTGGGGGTTTCTTATGGTGAAGATCACAGAGTTTGCTTCCCTTGTGATTTAGGATATGTCTATACCACAATTATGGGACATGATTGTAGTTTATGTAGATAAAATAGCTTTAATCTAGCTAGGTTAGTTACTAGATCTGTGAAGGAACAGGAGCACAGCATTCAGAGAACTCTAGCTGCCCAATTAATTGCCAGGTGGGTTTCTACAGGTGAAGCCAGTGCTGCTGAGGTTTCCCAGTTCCGGTATCTGAGCTAGTGAGATTAAACCAATTCAAATTATTGCAGTGTAGACATACGCTGAGGCTCAGCTTGTGCAAGCATTTACACACAAGTAATTTCATCCATGTGAACTTCCACAGTAGTATTGTTTACTTGTGTAAATTTACATACATGTGCAAGGGGCTGCAGGAATAGGGCCTTATGAAGAATGTATACACCCATCCTTTTTAAAAATTCCATACACTACAAAAGACTTTATGGCCTGAAGTCTATGCTTGTTGACTTCTTGATTAAATGTTTATTAAGCAGAGCATCATCCTAGTGGAGCATGAATCTACAACAGTGACTAGCACATTGCCTTGTTCAGCAGCTTTAGTCTGCTAATTGATATACACTTACGCTTCTGAAATGTAAGGTTTAAAACTGCCAGTTGGGCTCATTTATTATAGAGTACCAACAGCCTGACTGCCTAAGGACTTTTCGACAATATGTTTTCCGATATCCTATTGATTTTTCAATAATTATAGAGTTAACTGAACCAACACAGGAATATTACAAGATGTGTGTCTAACAAATCACAGTCTATTTGCCAATATGTAACATCACCAGTAAATATGGTCTGCTTTTAGTGACCTGCAGAAATATACAATCTCCTGTGCATAAAGGTTTAGTCTGTTTAGCAGTGAACAATACTGTAATAATAATAATAATTAACCTGAACTTCTACAGTTTCATCAGAGAGCTGATAGATAAGGTCCCATGGGAATCAAGACTGAGGGGAAAAACAACTGAGGAAAGTTGGCAGTTTTTCAAAGGGACACTATTAAGGGCCCAAAAGCAAGCTATTCCACTGGGTAGGAAAGATGGAAAATGTGGGAAGAGACCAGCTTGGCTTAACTACAAGATCTTGCATGATCTAAAAAATAAAAACGAGTCATAAAAAATGGAAACCAGGACAGATTACAAAGGATGAATATAGGCAAACAACACAGGAATGCAGGGGCAAGATTAGAAAGGCAAAGGCACAAAATGAGCTCAAACTACCTAAGGGAATAAAGGGAAACAAGAAAACTTTTTATCAATTCATTAGAAGCAAGAGGAAGACCAAGGACAGGGTAGGCCCACTGCTCAGTGAGGAGGGAGAAACAGTAACAGGAAACTTGGAAATGGCAGAGATGCTTAATAACTTCTTTGTTTCGGTCTTCACCGAGAAGTCTGAAGGAATGCCTAACATAGTGAATGCTAATGGGAAGGGGATAGGTTTAGAAGATAAAATAAAAAAAGAACAAGTTAAAAATGACTTAGAAAAGTTAGGTGCCTGCAAGTTACCAGGGCCTGAAGAAATGCATCCTAGAATACTCAAAGAGCTAATAGAGGAGGTATCTGAGCCTCTAGCTATTATCTTTGGAAAATCATGGGAGACGGGAGAGATTCCAGAAGACTAGAAAAGGACAAATATAGTGCCCATCTATAAAAAGGGAAATAGAAACAACCCAGGAAACTACAGAGTAGTTAGTTTAACTTCTGTGCCAGGGAAGATAATGGAGCAACTAATTAAGGAAATCATCTGCAAAAACTTGGAAGGTGGTAAGGTGATAGGGAATAGCCAGCATGGATTTGTAAAGAACAAATCGTGTCAAACTAATCTGATAGCTTTATTTGATAGGCTGACGAGTCTTGTGGATAAGGGAGAAGTGGTGGATGTGGTATACCTAGACTTTAGTAAGGCATTTGATATGGTCTCACATGATATTCTTATCAGTAAAGTAGGCAAATACAACTTAGATGGGGCTACTATAAGGTGGGTGCATAACTGGCTGGATATCTGTACTCAAGGGTTCCCAATCCTGCTGGAAAGGTATAACAAGTGAGGTTCCGCAGGGGTCTGTTTTGGGACCGGCTCTGTTCAATATCGTCATCAACGACTTAGATATTGACATAGAAAGTACGCTTATTAAGTTTGCAGATGATACCAAACGGGGAGGGATTGCAACTGCTTTGGAGGACAGGGTCATAAATCAAAATGATCTGGACAAATTGGAGAAATGGTCTGAGGTAAACAGGATGAAGTTTAACAAAGACAAATGCAAAGTGCTCCACTTAGGAAGAAGTACAGCAGAAAGGGATCTAGGGGTTATAGTGAACCACAAGCTAAATATGAGTCAACAGTGTGATGCTGTTGCAAAGAAAGCAAATGTGATTCTGGGCTGCATTAACAGGTGTGTTGTGAGCAAGACAAGACGTCATTCTTCCGCTCTACTCTGCGCTGGTTAGGCCTCAACTGGAGTATTGTGTCCAGTTCTGGGCACCGCATTTCAAGAAAGATGTGGAGAAATTGGAGAGGGTCCAGAGAAGAGCAACAAGAATGATTAAAGGTCTTGAGAAGATGACCTATGAAGGAAGGCTGAAATAATTGGGTTTGTTTAGTTTGGAAAAGAGAAGACAGAGAGGGGACATGATAGCAGTTTTCAGGTATCTAAAAGGGTGTCATAAGGAGGAGGGAGAAAACTTGTTCATCTTGGCCTCTAAGGATAGAACAAGAAGCAGTGGGCTTAAACTGCAGCAAGGGAGATTTAGGTTGGACATTAGGAAAAAAGTTCCTGTCAGGGTGGTTAAACACTGGAATAAACTGCCTAGGGAGGTTGTGGAATTGCCATCTCTGGGGATATTTAAGAGTAGGTTAGATAAATGTCTATCAGGGATGGTCTAGACAGTATTTGGTTCTGCCATGAGGGCAGGGGACTGGACTCGATTACCTCTCGAGGTCCCTTCCAGTCCTAGAATCTATGAATCTATGAATCCAGAGACCACAGAATGCTTTCCAAATATTAAGGGCTAAATGGTGGGAAGGGTAGGATTAGTCAAAGTCCAGGAGTGAGGGCACTGACTCAATGGGAGCTCCCAAAGTGCTGTGGGTGACATAGGTACAATGCATTCAGGAACACCATGGCATCATAGCCAGAGACACTCTGCTACACTCTTTATAATGATGTGTCATGGTTCCCCTGGCTGCTTAGCCAGTTACATGGAGAGGGAGGGAAAGCAGGACTACAGCAGTACTAGAGCTGCTTAATTATCTCTTGGAGAGATTCCCAGCGTAGTTTGATTGACCCTTTCATTCCAAAGGCTCTTTCAAACTCCCTTCCTGTCCCTGCTATTATTTAAACTTGACAGTGCTTAGGCAGCTGGCATACTGTAATCACTGCTTTTCACAGTGACCAGTATTGTCTCATTGTTTCTTTGTGCTCCTTCTGTTTGTTATATCATCCTAATATGTCTTGTCTTAAATTTAGCTCCTCAGGCCAGGAACTGTCATTTTGTTTTGTTTTTTGTACAGTGCCTAGCAAATGGGGTCCTGGGCTGGGACTAGAGTCCATAGGTAGTATCACAACACAAATACATAATGTGTGGGTCTGTTAAATGGATCAAGTTAATAAGGAGGCATAAGATGCAGCAGTATTCTCAATATGCTGTTGACACCCAACTCTAGCTATCTATTACACACAAAAAATACATTAAATTTGTTAAGCTTGCAATGTCAAGGACTCCAAAGTTAGTAAATTCCATAGTTAAGGTTTCCTGTACAACCTTAACTTTACCCCCATTCATATGAATTATAGTACAGTTTTAATTACATGATTACATACTTTTTTTTATAACCTCAACCTCATTCAGTGCACAGAACATTCTCAATGGGAGCTATTTAGAAAATATGGTCCCATTTGTGGCTTCTGAATACTTTTGAAAATCTGGCCTGACAATTTCTATTAATACAGGAGTGTGTGTATGTGTATATTTCAGAACACAGTGAGAAGACCAAACCACACTCCAAAGTGAATTGTGGAGATCAGAGCTATGGAAGCGATAGACAATGAGAGGAGATTCAATACTAATAAACCTTAAGTTCTACAGCCCGGAAATGGACACAAATAGTATAGCTACTACACAAAATCAGGAGGTAGGGGAGAAGTCACCAAGCAACCACCATCACATAACACAGGACCAGAAGGGACCTCTTGGGTCATTGATTCCAGTGCCGTGCTAACACAGGCAACCCTGACATATATCCCCATTCATAAATGGATCAAGTTCCTTAAAACTTGTTAGGTTGTTTGTTCCCAGTATTACTATTGGAATTCTCTTCCAGAACCTCACTCTTCTGATGGTTAGAAACCTCCTTCAAATTTCTAGCCTGAATGTATTTATGGCTAATGTATATCCATTTGAAATGTGTTGCCTGGTCTCTTTAATACTGTCCTAATAAAAGGTTTGCTTGTAAGTATATCTATAGAACAGACTGAATTAGGGCTAGGGAAACTGAGAGGAGACATGTTTCACAAGTTTTAACATACATTTTGAGAACTTCCAGTTTCTGGAACTGTTTCTCCCCCTTAACAGAATGCACTTACTTTCCCCTAACAATAATAATCTTTATAACCTCAAATTCAGAAAGCCATTCAAATGAAAGGGAACAATATTCCAACAAACAAGACATCTATCAGTTGACAATTGCAAGTATCCTTGGCTAATTTTAATAATATTTATGCTCCTTCCAATTTAGAAACATCAAAGGTCTCAAATGCTTTTAGATAGAAGCAATATATGAACCATACATTTTTAATGAGCTAAATTATAGGTACAAAGCAGCTTGCTATCTCTCCTAAAGTCCATTATGTGCACTCCATTCACAATATGCTGTTATCACAGACAATCAGAGCAGACAAAAACAGATTTAGCAAAACACTTTACATTGAACCTATTTTTCTCTGCATATAATGGAAAGAATTTGCTTATTATGGACAACCTATGGGCTTTTAGAAGCATTACCACTGCACAGAATATGCATTTGTGTGTGTGGGAGATGGGGAAAGAGGATTGTGGAGAGAGATGGAAAGTGCTTTGATAATAGAGATGGTACATAGATTATATTTCATGAAAAATAGTTTTCCCTGACTGGTACAACTTATTATTTGCTAATCAATATTCCAAAATGCAAGGGGTTTGTATTTTTGGAAACCCTCTTCACAAGAAGTGCCTGATCAGAATTTTCAGCCAATAGCAATTAGAATTACGTTACTTTATGTCCTTCACTCATAAACCTTCCATGTTCTCTGCCATGTTCTCTAGAAGGACTGTAACTAAGCACATTAGGCCACATTTAAAAAAATGGCCTCAGCTTTCAACTCATACTTTTGTGACTGTGATCAGTAACTGGCACAAACTATACCATTTAAACAGCAACCTGATTGCACCGAAAAAAATCAGGCACTTACATTATTTTCAAAATGCCATAATCTGGGTCCTCAGTTAATTGTAATTACGGTTTTACAGAGTGGATTGCAGATTTAGAAATAGAGGTCAAAGTGAGACCCCTCTTGAAAAAATGCAGTCCATAGTATAAAACTAAAGACTTGCCAAGCAGTATTTTGACTAGTGAACTCTAAATTTTACAGCAGATTATCACACGATCTGAACCCTTGGTACATATGCTCTGCCCTCTGTATAAGAGGGTACTGGAAATAAGAGTGACGAGTATAGATATATTTGTGATATGTAACTAGGTAGGCACCATCAAGCTAGCTTTGAAGAAATAAGGCAGTAGATTCTTCCGTTTGGTCAGGAGGGAATGATGCAAATAGTTTGTTCATGGTGGGGGTGGGCTGGGGGAGGAAACCACATACGCAGTGGAACCCACTTATTGAATTTGGTTCAAAATAATTCTGCTTACAATTCGGGATGGACAATCATTTTCAATTGAGGAAAGAAAATAATTTCAGCCAATCATTGATTTTCTTCAATTGACCCTGAAACTGTTGATTTGGTAAACTTCTAGTCATGTCCCTGAGAAAGCCTATGGAATCATTTAGACACTATCTAGTATTGTGTCCACTGATAACAAATGCACTTTGTGCTCCACTGGTACTGGTCACTTCTCACACTGTTCTTAATTATTGACTAGCTCTTGGTGCCTTTATTATTTATTTATTTGTAGAATAGATAAATGGAATGATTCTTCATTTCTCTGAAAAACAAGGTAAGGCCCAGTGATTTTGATTGAGTTTTGCTATGAGCCAAAGCACATATCTGGGAGTGTGAGGCCATGTGAATTGAAATCAAAGGAAAATTTTCACATGAACCTCTGTTAAGCAGCCCACTGTGTTTTCCACAACTTGAGTTATTATTAAGTAGAGGATTAGAGTCAGGAATGTGAGTTTTTACTAGGACGGGGGTGGTGCGGTTTCACCACATATTGGTCTTTTAAAGCTCCTCTGCACTGTTTCATAATGGGCCCAATTAATCTTCTATTTAAGTTAATGGGAGTTTATATATTTACTTGAATGGGAACAGAAACAGATCCAGAGACTTGCATTATTACAAACTGTCTTCTAAAATTGGTGTTATTGGGCATGATGATGGAAGGTTTTTAACTACCCCCCCTTTACTTCAGTAGAATGTGTCTCGGGAGGCACAAAAATAGTCTAGTCATGGTTCAGGGGTACCCAGGGTTTGCTATACACTTCCATTGTCCCTGTATCACTTTGGATTGTTAGAGCAGACTGATCAATTAAACCATTCACTATGAAGTAACAAACTAGCATCTTTTCATGTCAGCTAGGAATATATTATAGAACTTCAGATCAAATTAAATTATTTCGTCAAGTGACACCTTAAAATATGTAATTACACATTATTTTTATTATCAGAGATTCTTCAGTCTAAGACTTTTCTATGATTAAATGAGAAGTTTACAGGCTACAGCATATTTAGTGCTTTGCTCTTTCCGTAATATCCTTTCTAAATAAGAACATCTGTTACTCAGTCGCTTTCTACTTACAGGGTGAGCTGCTGTAATAAAAATTTCCAAATGTCAAGCTCCCTCAAGAATGCTGATACACTTATGAGTATCAACTAATGTTCCCAACCCCCAGATCTCTAGGCTACAGGAATACCAGCCTTCCCCTGGATCTACCTCTAGGAGATTTTTTTCAATCACCTCCTGTAGAGCTGCATAGTCAGATATAGTACAACCATTAATAGCCATCTCCTCAAATCAACTGAATGTCTACAAACACTATTAAAAATCTAAGATTTACTCCTACATGCCTAAAAGTCAAACAATAGCTATGAAATTAAGTGGTTAGCTTTACTGTCTACCATAGTGAGGCTGTGTTTTCCCCCCACTGAAAAATGTGCCATTTTCATAATTGCAAATTTCACACTGCAACATTAAACCACACATTTTACTGGCTACTATTAACCAAATAATGCCTTGTAAGTAGCTAGAAAAGTTCTCTCTCACACCTGAAGAAATAAATACATTTGCATTACCTTGTGGGCACTGTATTTGAAAAATGCCAAGGAATACATGATTAATTTGTGTAGAAACCATTCAGTAATGTGAGGTTTCAATGATATTTCCAGAATTTCTACTGTAGGAGAGTCATTTTAGGTTTGCTTCCAGAAAACAATTTAGAGCGACCCAGAATGCTGAGGGAATAAAGGGGGCAAGTATCTTCAATATGGTGATAACATCTAGCCCTGTCTCTCTCTGTTTTGTTTGGCCCAGTAGGTGCTGCTGAGAGCTTTGGCTTCTTGTTGAGATAGAGAAATTGGAGTGTGGATAAGAGCGAGGTATCCAGGGCTCAATTCAGAAAGACAGAAGTAACATTGGTTAGTTGGGAAAAACAACCACAAAATGTGGCAGGGATTATATATGCCCCTTTGATTAATGGTGCGTTTCTGATGTAGATGACATGCTCACATCTTGAGTGGGGGAGGTGGCTTGTTAGATCTGTAGAGATCGTTAACCTGGAACCCACCACATATAATTGACAGGGAGCTGCAGCGGGGCATTTTCAGTGAGGTGCCAATGCCTTTGGAATTCAAACGCTCTCTTCGGTCAGAAATACCCCAAATCTATTGACATTCAAGGGACATCACCATTTTCTTAGGCTGTAAGGATGTATGGAAAGAGGGCTGGGAGTTTTAGGCTGACAGAAAATTTCTGAGCTTCTGCATTCCACCTATTAACTCAGCAGGTCTTTATAGTGATAGGCTGCTGGATTTGCTTTAATTTTGTTACTTTTTTATAGTGTTTAGTTGTCCAGGGTAGAGAAGAACTGGACCATACAGTATCTCTGACCCAACACTATAATAATTCCTGCATTATGTGACTTATGTAGCAACAAATTGTCAATGCTGTAAGTATGAGTCATCTTTCTCAGACAACAGCTAAGTTAGTGTAGTCAAAACAGACATCAAGGATAAAATGGTTATAACAGTGATTTTCTCAGTTCTGTGTGGCATAATATATGTCAACGTATCAGAGAGAACTAGCAAATAATCACTTGTTTACTTATTATCCCACAGCAGTCACAGCTTTTCATTATTAGATGTTTTAGTAATCAAAGACATTTAAGGTGATATAATAATACATGTGGATGTTCAAAGGCCAAATGGTTAAGATGCTGTGCTGGACACGTCTGCCATCATCAACGTCCCTATCACTCATTAGGGATTTTTAATTTATATATTATCTCTCTCACCTGTAGGTCTTAATGTTCTGTATAGACTTTGGCCCCAGGCTCTGTCATGTCCTGTTCAGTTGCACACAGAATACTTGCCATAAGCTTAGAAACCCCTGAAACTATGAGTTAATGAAAGTATTGACAGAATCTTAACTACAGCATCCTAAACAAGGTGCTGTAACGATGACACTGTCTCCTAGCAGAAGGACAAGTCAAGAATTGGACACCACTCACCAGGAGATAGCTGGGGAAGTGCTGTAATTAATGATGAGAAACTGTCTTGCTGCCAGAAATTGTGGCCTGAATTCAGAAGAATAACTCACAAGAGGTTTCAGTGCTCTTGGATTGGAAGTTGATGGTAGGGGGTAACAAGTAGTCAAATAAAATGATGTGAAATAGATAAAGCCTGGCTGTTTCTGTGGTGTTATGATATTATTGGGCCTTTCTACATGCTAATCTGAATGTTTACTTTGTTCTTTCTTCTCAATTCACCTACTCATATTTTGCGGTTGCAAGTGATTTTTTTTGTTTGCCTTTTTTCTTATGTTCAATTTTTAAAGGAAAGTTAGTACTTCTGAAAGTTGTTGCATAGCCGATCCTAGAGAATGAAGTCTAACATTGCCACAGGCTGTCCCCCCCTACCCCCACAAATGTATCTCAATACTGGCCTGGAGGAATTAGTTAGGTATCAAAAGGGAGGGTAAGTTTACATACTCATTTGCTCTTTGGCCTCTGATACCTTTTCAGTTGTCACTTCATACTCACTATTTTTTGTATTTCATATTAAACAGAAAAAACAAAGAAATCACATTTGATTACCTGACTCACTTTCTATTTTTAATTTTCAATGAAACAGAAACCTGGCCAGCTAATTGTTTTATTTTCATGCTTTATTATAAATGTTACTGACTTTTCATCTTCTCTCATTTTTAACCATATAGATCTTAGCATTTTTCTGCTAGACAAAACTCTTGTCGCTCTGAGTACTGAACATTTCCAAATATTGCATAAAACCAGGTCTACGTGTATTTTCTCAGTTAATAGTACTAACACTTTTTCATTGCATCAGCTCTTATATTTCTAGAGCACCTGTCATCCTGATTCATCCCATAGCTATTGAATGCATCACTAGAAAGTAAGTGGTTGTTTTGGGGTTGTTTGGTTTATATAGAGAGTCTGGAAAGGGTGAGAACCACTGCTCTATAACATTTGGTACTAACCAACAACAGAGACAGGACATTGGACTAGTTTTGAGATCACAGGTCTCATGCTGTCTGGCAATTTGTATGTTCCCTGTTCTTATGCTATGAAGAAAAATAAACAGGAATCCCTATCTACCTTTATATGACCATTCTGTATACTTGAACACGTCCCCTCTTCACACTTAACAGCCCCAATCTTCCCATGCAATTCTTTCTGTGCCTCTAATTATTTTCTTTGCCAATCTTGGGATACTCATCTATTTCCACTATATCCTTTTTTGAAATAGTGACCAGTGATCAGAATTTAACATAGTAGTCCACGAGAGAGCCTAACACTGAGTTAATAGCATTACTTTAGGTAGTTTCTATACAATTGTGTATTTCTAACATCCTTTTTTTTTAAAATCGTTTTGAATGGTACAGAGCAGAGGATTCCTGTGAGCTGTCACGATGATGCCAACATGTTGTTTATTGGGAATTTGTCTTCATTTCATTTTAGTTAATACCCTAATGATTTATAGTCACCAATATGCTGTTTAATTCATGTGAGAGTTGAGAATTTCACAGAATTCAAATACCAAGTTAAAGTTACATTTAGAATCAGTCACAAAGTGTTTTTCCTTATGTGTTTGACAGTAGCAAGTATTCTCCAAGATGCTGATTACCAATTATTAAAACATATTTAGGCAGAATTATTTGATAATTAAGGCAATAAAACTCCCTTGTCTGGATCTCTTAATTTCTCTCTCTCTCTCTCTCTTTCTGCTATTATCTGTTTTTAGCTCTGTGACAGGGTTGGGACTCACCACTGCAATGCCTCCCGCTGGTTACCTCTGGGAATTAGCTCAGTTCATGGGGAGAACCCTCTGCCAGTCGTGTCCCATCCATCATCTCTTCCTTGCTGGTGTTTGGACCTGCGCTGCTCCCCGCTCAGCAGTGTCCTCTTCAGGATGCTGCCCTTCAGCAGTGCCCCTTAGTCCATCCCCACCCCCTTCTGAGGGGGGGATGTTAGCAACAGTCCTTGCACTGGCCTCAGTGGCCAACCACAACCTCCAAAGTCTAGCCCCTTGTCTCAAGGGCCAGTTGCAGATTGTTTCAGCTATACTGCATGGCCAAGTGTAGTACAAGGTGGGGGGGACCCAGGCCCACCCACTACTCCGGTCCCAACCCAAGGGCCCTTTAGTTGCAGCCTCCCCACCCTCCTTCTCTCCCCTTGTGCCCCTCTCTTCCTGGGCTGCTTCCCCTTTAGCCCCTTTGCACCAGTTAGGCCCTTCCCTCAGGGCCTGCAGCCTGGTGGGTAGCTCCCCCTAGCCTGCGCTGCGCTGCTCAGGAAACAGACCTTCCACTCTGAAAGTCTGGGAGAAGCTGCCTGCTGCTGTCCTGGGCAGCCCTTATATAGGGTCAAGCTTAGCCCTGATTGGCTGTCTCCAATCTCAGCCCTCATTGGTTCTCAGTAAGCCCTTTCCTGATTGGCTGCCAGCCTGTGCAGCCACTCTGGCCTACTCTAGCCCCCTCTTACAGGCGGGTGGGGCAGTTGCCCCACCACAAGCTCAGTAAGTACATTATTTAAATCTGTAAGATAACTTGGATACAGCACATGTGAAAAACATTGCACAAAGTAAGGGGCCAATATTGGTCATTTTACTCACGCTGGTAGTCCCTGTGATATTCATGGGACTTCTTCGTTGAACAGAGTGATCAGAATGTGGTTTTAAAGTGTGGTGATTTTTATTCTGTGCAAACTGAAACCCCATGGGAAGTTTGGCAGGATTTGGCCCATATTGTCTTGTTTTTAGAGGCATACCTTTGGTACAAAAGCCTCCAAACCATACATACCTCTGCCAAATTCATAGAAACAAAATCAGCTGAGTGTAACATTCTGCATTCTCAAGATAGGCAAAAGTGTCTCGATGCCTAATGTCTTAGTTCCTTAAAAATATTGATAGCTGGTCACGTGAAAGGTCCTCTTGATCATATGCTAATGCTGGCAGCCTTCACAAAAGTGTACAAAACTCATACAGTTTGATATAATTTTATTGTGAGTTTCCCTTCACCATATTAATTTAGGAATTAAAAAAAATTTGGAACATAAGGATAAACTCATGAAAACTGTAATCAACAATAAGTTAGTTAAAACTTATGTTAACCAAAACTGGCCAGGTTTGCACAGCTTTAATTAGACTTTAGCAGTACCACATCTGTAAGCAATGGAATGACTGAGCAGGAAAAATAGCCTTGTTTGGAAACAGCAAGATCTTCTCCTCAATGGTTAGTGTTTATAACAAGCAAACAAAATATTTTAAACATGGTAAGAGAGGGATCAGGAAACTCCGAAGTTGAGTTCCTGACAACTCCCTAAACATGGAGTCCAATCACCCCAAAGTATGCTCCCCCATCCGCCATATCCAAATTAGAGACTGCTAGCCTCTCTCATGGGCACTTATGCAAGGAGGAGGAGGAGGAAACTGAACTGAAGTTAATCTCTTGTTTACGAAGGATCAGTCTGTGCCATAAAAATTAACAAAAGCACCAAATCTGGATAGAGATGTTATTAAATCTGGCCAACAATTTGCTGTTACATTTAAACCAATACAATAGGCACACTTAATTTTATTACTTCAATGTATTTGCTAATACAGACTTCAGAAATAGCATGTATAACTTTTGCTGTTCTCCCATTCTAACTGACACAACCCATCTTTCTGCACAGTTTGTATTCTCAAAGACTCTATAGAAATCTTATCAGCTATCTGATTTTTAAAAATATTTAAAATATTTTTAAAAAATTTCTTCCTGTGGAGCAAGTAACTCAGACACAATAACCCCATGGCATCCTAGAGTGATGACATTTCCTAAGACAGCAGGTACTAGTTTTTTTTTTTTATAAGTGCAATATGATTTATTTTTTTACTATGTACTAAGCAGGCCATGAGAACTGAAACTGTTGCCATGGCCCCTGGGCAGGCTGCCCCCTCTGAAAGCCTTTTCCAATCCCCCAAGTGCACCCCTTTCAAGTGGCAGGCTACACTTCTCTTTGGAATAGGGTCCCATCCACTGATCCAACCACTCCCTGACTAGGTCTCTGCCTATTTACCTGGTTGCCAACCCTGTTATCAAGCAGGCCCAGTGGGCTTGGCACCTGCAAGAGTTTTCCTTTGGGAGCTCGTGGACTGTAACAGTATGCAGTGACACAGGAGCAACTTCTTCAAAACAAAGTATGATTTATTTTTCCAGAAGGTATAGAGCACTCAGAGAAGTACAGAATAACAGAGACCTATGTGCATACTGTCTTATATCTGTCTGGCATTATCCTCAAGCCACTAGGAAGACATGACTTTTCCTTGTGTGCCCTATTCTCTTGGGGCCCAAGTTAAAGTCTTCTTGCTGCAGACCCTGACTTACAGTCAGTCTCTCGGTGCCAGCCTGCAGCTGCAGAGAAGCAGCTGAGAGCACCCTTCCCTCTTTGCATGGCATATCATTTAACAGATCTATCTTTTGATCTCCCTTTCTTCTCAGCCTTTGCAAAATGGCCCTCCTGTTGGGCTGGGGGCTGAGGTGTTCTTCATTATTATAAACCAGGCTATTGTGTTTGAGGGGGTGCTCCTTATCTAGGCCATTGTTTTACCTTTCCTGTCTGTGGCACCTTATAGACTAACAAACGTTTTGCAGCATGAGCTTTCATGGGTGAATACCCACTTCTTCGGATGCAAGAAGGCTTGCATCCGAAGAAGTGGGTATTCACCCACGAAAGCTCATGCTGCAAAACGTTTGTTAGTCTATAAGGTGCCACAGGATTCTTTGTTGCCTTTCCTGTCTGGTTTCTTTAACAATCCCCTTTACTCTCACTATGCATTCAGGCATGGCAATATCAGACAGATATATTGAGGACCATTTGTTTTTGTTGTTTTTTTTAAATATCGTATGTTTTCCAATTCCCCACTACTGTATCTAACCATACTACATTACACACACTCTCCCCACCCACCCTGTTACTGCCCAAAGACAATTAGTGCAGTCTGATTTTAAAGTCTGTGAATATATATTCCTTTAGTCTGCTTTGCAGTGCCATTACCCCACTATAGCAACATGTGCTTTGGGTGTTAACTGGGAAAAAATTACTATACTTTTGCACTCTTCTTTTTAGGCAGGTGGTGACAATCCTGGCCTCCACACCCTGAAAAAGATTTAGTGTTGCCATCAGTGGTAATGTCAACATTCACAGCAGTGATATGGGGGTGCTTCACAGTACTCTCCACCCGTGCATTAGGCCATTAGCATGATGCTAGTCCTCCCCATTGTACAGAAGTAGTTCACTGTGAATCCTCTCCATGAGGCTGAACAATTTAATGAGACCAGAAGTAAAGCTAGTGTGTATGCTGGTTTTTTGACTAAAGGAATTATTCCTGACAACACCCTGAATGGTATGAATGGTATTCATATTCATATGTTAAATATTGTGGCTCAAGAGGTAAGTTTGCACTTCCTAGTAAAGTCAGGAATACACTTGATGAGTTCATTAACTGCAGATTTATGCAGCGTACTGCCAGTGACAAGAAAAACATTAAAGCCTGTATTAGGGCTGTGTCATAACTATAAAGGGAAGGGTAACAACCCTCCTGTATACAATTCTATAAAATCCCTCCTGGCCAGAGGCACCAAAATCCCCTTACCTGTAAAGGGTTAAGAAGCTCAGGTAACATGGCTGACACCTGACCCAAAGGACCAATAAGGGGACAAGATACTTTCAAATCTTGTGGGGGGGGGGGTGGAGGAGGAAAGGCTTTTGTTTGTGCTCTTTGTTTTGGTGTGTGTTCACTCTTGGGACTAAGAGGGACATCAATCCATGTTCTCCAAATCTTTCTGCACAGGTCTCTCATATTTCAAACCTGTGAGTAACAGCCAGGCAAGGCATGTTAGTTTTATCTTTGTTTTCTCAACTTGTAAATGTTCCTTTGCTAGAGGGAGGCTTATCCCTGTTTTGCTGTAACTTTGAACCTAAGGCTAGAGAGGGTTCCTCTGGGCTCTTTGAATCTGATTACCCTATAAAGTTATTTCCATCCTGATTTTACAGAGATGAACTTTACCTTTTCTTTTAATAAAATTCTTCTTTTAAGAACCTGATTGCTTTTTCATTGTTTTAAGATCCAAGGGTTTTGGATCTGTGTTCACCAGGACTAACTGGTGAGGGTATACTCTCAAGCCTACCCAGGAAAAGGGGTGTAAGGACTTGGGGTGGAGGAATTAATCTCAAATCTGCCCGGTAAAGGGGGGGATTAGGGACTTGGGAAATATTTGGGAGAAGGCAGAGTTCCAAGTGGCTCTCCTCTAAGATTTGGAGCACGCTTGGTGGTGGCACCTTACTGTTAACCTAAGCTGGTAAATAAGCTTAGGGGGTCTTTCATGCGGTCCCCACATCTGTACCTTAAAGTTCAGAGTGGGGAAGGAACCCTGACAGGCTGTCATTCAGTCCTCTTATAGGCAACAAACTGTATACTGTGACCATTTCATTTGATTATTGCTATGTGTATTCACATGAAATTTTTAGATCAATATCTCATATGTGGTAAGTTCATCCGGTTACTTGGCTCTGTTTGTTCATCCTGCCCAGCCTGGCCTTCTGTTCTTTGGGTATTACTGGAACAACAGTGGATTGTTAGAGGAGAGGATACAGTTTAAAGATGCCCGTTTAGGACCAGCAAACCCCCTAAGACTGAATCTAAGTGACTGGGGAGGGAGACATTTTTTAAACGGGGACCAAGAAGTTATGTTCAAAATGTTACTGAAATAGAATCTTTGACACTTTGGAGAAACATCCAGCTTTTTAAACATAAATGTCTTCAGTTAACAGCTTGAAAGGGAGCAAGAGAAGACTGAAAAAGCTGAACATAATGCCGAGCTATGTTCACGTCATACACACAGAGAAGTTAGATAGAAACCATAAAAGTACACTTGCTGGTACAGAAGCTGGTGTCATCAATACAGAATGATAACACACAAGAACCAAAAAGAGATACATAAAGCAGGCTGCTTCCTAAAACAGAGAGGCACAACCAGGGGTGGCTCCAGGCACCTGTGCAGCAAGCATGTGCCTGGGGCGGCAAGCCGCAGGGGGTGGCCTGCCGGTCACTGTGAGGGCGGTAGGCAGGCAGCTTTCGGCGGCTTGCCTGCGGGAGGTCCATCGGTCCCACAACTTTGGCGGCAAGTTGGCGGCAGGGATGCCGATGGTGCGGCACTGGCAGACCTCCCGCAGGCATGCCGCCAAATCCACGTTACCAGCTGACTGCCCGCAGGCGCGCAGCTGAATCCACCTGCCTGCCGTGCTTGGGGCGGCAAAAAACATAGAGCCGCCCCTGGGCACAACTCACCTATTTTACTGTAGGCTGGCTCTCTGAAGACTGCTACTAGACCCAAATCACATACTTCCCTACAGAGCCAACTAGCCTGCAAGCAGGACTAGGAAAACCCACAAACATTTTAGAGTAATAGCTTACAATCTTAACAGTTTCCAATACACAACACTCAGGAAGGATAGCATTTGTGTTTGTACATTTAGGATATGTCTACACTTCAATTAGACTCCTGCAGCTAGCCAATGCAGCTGATGTGGGCTCATGGGGTTTGGGCTAAAGAGCTGTTTAACAGCAGTATAGACCTTTGGACTTGGGCTGCAGCCCAGGTTCTAGGACCCTGTGAGGTGGAAGAGTCCCAGAGCTCAAGCTGCAGCCAAAGCCTGAATGTAAACACTGCAGTTAAACAGCCCCTTAGCCCAACTGCCACAAGCCTAAGTCAGCTTGCACTGGCCAGCTGTGGGTTTTTAATTGCAGTGAGACATACCCTAACTGTACAAACACAAATACCATCCCTCCTGAGTTCTGACATATCCGAAGTGGCAGCTCTCCATTCAAAACCAAAATGAGACAAAGAACACATGGCTCAGGTAGAGGAGGAACCATTGGAGTGCCTGGTATGGAGAGCTGAACACAACAATGAGAGGGTGAAAAATTAAATTCAGGATGCTTTCTCCAGGGAATTAAAGACTCAATCATTTAAACAAACACAACCCCTTTCTGGCTCAGCCCTGGTCTACCACGCATGTAGATACGTTGTTCCCTTCTCTACCAAAGTGATATGCACACATAATCTTTCTATCTGGTCTATGGCCAAATTTGATTTAGGCACCAGGGTTGAAGGAGTACAGTCCCCACTGAGACAGTGGCATTCATATTTGTGGTTGAAGAGAGATTAGATAAAACGACAATAGTTCTGCCACATGGTGCACAAAAGTGGAATGGCAGAGGAAAGAGTAAGGGAGGCGTGTTTTTACTGCTTCTGTTCATTACAGCAATATGTATGGTATAAAGGGTAATCATGAGATAGAAACCGTCATGGAAATGGAACAACTTTTAAATTACATCCACTATACATAATATTTTACATGGTACTATATTAGATGCATGCCTCCCCCTAACAGGTGTTTGCTTACATAGGGCTTTATTCTGCTCCTGTCAAAGACAACGAAAGGTTTGCCACTGACTTCAGTGTGGGCAGAATAAAGTCTCAGGTTTGTGAAAATAAAGGAGGACGTGTTGAATCTAGAATTAATGATGTGCCTTATGATCAAATTCAGCTAAGAGGTAAATGGACAGAATGTGTGCTTTACCAGTGGCTTGTTATTAAACCACAACAATTTAACAAGACAATGAGCCTGATAAGGATCCTTTAAAATCAGTGATATTTTTGCTATTTATTTTAATGGCATCAACAATAGGCCCAGAACAATTAAAATGCACACAAACAAGACTGATAGAAAAACTATGATAACATGAGATAATCCAATTAAATTTCATAAAAATGTATTGTAACAAGTATATTGTACACAACACAATATTTTGCGAACACAAAGCAATAACATTGTTAAATAAAACCATTGGATTTCTTAAAGAAGCTAAGTTACAAATCTGTGGAATGCAACAGTTCAGTGCACTTCATTAGTCAACACATAGATAAGAAAAGCAAACCAATTAATTATGCAACTTATTCAGAATAGCTCACAAAACAATACTTTCTGTCCAGTACATCTTTGAATTTTGCTATTTGGTGTCTACAAAGCTGTAAATTAATTTTAAATGAAGAAAATCCCTTCCTCCCACGAAAGAAAACCCCAAAAAACAAAAAAAGAGCTCATCTACTCTATGAACTGAAACATGTCTGTTTGTGCATATATCATTATTTAAAATGTTCTGGTTTTACTCTGATTACATCCAATTTAAAACAATTATTTCACATAAAAAGAAATTTAAAAGAACAGATTGTTCAATGGGATATAAAAATGATTTCCCTCAAGTTTGAGAACACATCAGATTGAAAGTCAACAATCTCCCTTACTGAAAATTATTCTAAACAGCGCATGTCAAGTATTTTAGACATTATTGGAAATAGCTGTCACAGAAAACGTAAAAGGACTTTGCATACATTGTATGTGGCCTTATTGCCTGAATGTGAGAATCTCCACACTGACACAAAATTGCTACCCTGTCAGCACGTAAAAGGACAGATCATTTCATCTCTTTAGTGATGAAGTTTCAAATTCACAAAGCAGAAGCTATCAGTCCTTTGAGATGATTATGATGCCTCGAACCTGACAGCTTGCGTTGACAGCTTTCACAAATTCTGACAATCAGATTGTTCCTGCACCTAACAGAAGAAGGCAAGTATGCACAAAACAGAAATGGATAAAGATAAACAGGAGGATAGTGTGATCTTTATGTTCATTGGAATTGTTAAAAGTAATACCATGGAAAATTATGGATTTTGATTTTAACTCTCTTCATGATATACACAGATGAGGGCACCAATAACCCATATGGGTGCAAAGCTTGCCAAGAAAGGACTATCAAGATAAACAGATGGTTGTACCATTGCCATATGGTTCCTCAGAAATTGGATCATGTTATGACATTTTGCCATAAGATAGATCTAATGTTATTTCTCTGCCAATATTTTAAGCAGTGTAAATAAAGAATGCACAACTATCTCCAATTAGCCATGTAATAAAAAAATAAAAGAATAATAAATGTTTTATGAGAAATTTTGTAGACTGACAGTACTGCAATTTAGATATCAATTCATTGAAATAGTATGTGCCGCGCCTCCATGTTTTTTTCTTACTCTTTACACAGTTAACTGTATTAAGTAAAATGTTGGCATGTGGGGGAGTTTAATTTCAGAGCTTTTCCTCATGCACAGAGAGAAGAGCACCTCTAAGCTATTCACAGTAGCTTTGGTATTTGTGGTTCTAAACAGGGAGGGGAAAACAGGGAAACAAATGAAAGGCTACTTGAAATAAGGATGGGAGGGGATTCCAACACTTGATTCATCTGGGTGTCTACATATACCATCACGGTATTCCAGAGTGACTGTTTAATTTTGGCTCTTACCCAAGTAGTCTAGGTTCAATGTCTGAAACTTTAATGGGGTAGCAGACCATAGTCTTGTATATGGATACAAAGCTGCTTGGTTGAGCAAGTTATCATAGCCATATACCCTCATGAAAATGCAGTGTGATTGCCGCAGTGTCACATTAGCTCATGGATTCAATAAACTCCAATCTGGATACAAAAAAGGGACTGGAACTTCTTTCAGGGGCAAAAGGGAGCAAGGTCCGGGTCAGATAAAATATGCTGAGGAAATTGGGATCAACTAAGCTTTGGTAGAGAGTTTAGACAGATGTTGTAGTTATTATTTAAACTATCTGTATATCCAAATCCCATAAAATAAATTTGGATTTTATATGGTGTTTATAAACTCTGTGTTGACCATGGTGAAACACCATCTCCTTACAAGTACACAGATTACTCCACAAAAGCATTGCCTAAAACAGTATATAATGTTCAGAATCACAGTTATTATCTTCTGGAGAGTCTGCCACAGTCTCCTCTAGAAGCAGGATTGCACCCTGTCATAAACAGTTAGTTAAGGGTTAAGGTTTTTTTCTACCTGTAAAGGATTAACAAGCAGTACCTGTGGACACCTGACCAGAGGACCAATCAGGGACAAGATATTTTCAAATCCCTGTAGAGGGAAGTTTTTTTTCTGTTCTTTGTTTTTAGAGAGTCTCTCTTGGGAGTTGAGGGAGTCCAGACATCTTAATCAAGTCCTCCCAGGTTTCTGCAATAAATTCTTCTATTCAAGCTAGTGAGTATTAGCAAGGAACTAGTATTCTTATACTTTTATTTCTGTATTTGCAATTCTGTGTTTTGCTATAGAATTTCTTTAATTCTGTACTGTTATTGCTTTTACTGAGAAAGAAAGGAGGGGGAATTCTCTCCAGAGATTGATAAGTTTAGACCCTGTGTATTGTTCCATCTTGGTTACAGAGACAGTTACTTTCTTTTTATTCTTTAATAAATCTTTTCTGTAAAGGACTTGGTTGATCTTTCCTTGAGTGGATTCTCAGGGAAAGGGGAGGAGGGAGGCATCCCTCTGTAGTTGGATTCCGGTGTCTCTCCTAGGAAAAGGGAGAGGGGAGGAAGCAGGGGGGAATGGTTTATTTCTCCTAGGTGTAAGAACTCCATGGATTTGGGGCTCTTGGGATCCCCAAGGATTTTGGGGAAGGACTGTGTCCCAATACACGTACATTATTGGGTGGTGGCAGCTTTTACCAGATCTAAACTAGGATTTTAGTTTAGGGGAACCAATGCAGGTCCCCATTTTGGAACCCAACAGCTCTAAGTGGGGGTGAGACCTATGACATGGTTGGCAGTGGTGACGAACCTGAGAGCCATACAGAGGCAAGGCTTTTCTACCAAAGGGGGTTTAAAGCAGTTTTTCAGGATTAGAAGGAATTTTCAGCTAAGTTGGCTGGAGGGAATGAGGGTTTTCTGGCAAGGCTTTGTTACAGGAGACCACATACTGAGAGCTACTTAGCAAGGGCGAGAGACACTGGTTAAACCAGTTTGTCTTGCTCTTGGGTGGAGGGGGGAATTTTTTTTTTCTTTCTCGGTCAAAAGCACAGTCACTGGCTGTAAACAGTCACTCCGGCAGAACACAATTTGCAAAACAATACATTTGATTTCTCTTTGTTTAGTCGAGCATAGACAGGGTTAGGGACTGAAGCAAGCCACACAGAAAATTCACTGACTGCAGAGGGGTGTGGCCAGCACCAGAAAGCAACACCAGCAAGCCACACAGAAAATTCACTGACTGCAGAGGGGTGTGGCCAGCACCAGAAGGCACAAACATGAGTGGCAGTGAAACAGTTGACAAACTGGAACTTGCTAGGTTGCAAATAGAACTAATGAGGGTAGAAATGGTCAAGGAGGAAGCTGCCCACAAGAGGGAGATGGAGAAACTACAAGCCAGAGAGGCTGACCATAAGAGGGAGCTGGAGAAACAAGAAGCTGACCACAAAGCCAAGGAGGCTGAGCACATGAGACAAATGCAGTTAAAAGACAGAGAAATGGAGATCCAGAGGGAGGCCCACTTGCAGGCTCTGGAATTAGAAAAGGCTAAGCAGCATGATCCAACCAATCCAACCCCTCTTCCAACTACTGATCAACCTTCTCAGAAAAAATTTCTCGCCTACAGGACAGGTGATGACATTGAGGCCTTCTTAGAAAACTTTGAAAGGGCCTGCATTGGGTACAGCATCCCTGAAGCCCAATACATGGTAGAGCTGAGGTCACAGCTCTGCGGAGAATTATTACTGGTGGCAGCTGAAATGCCTAAGGACAAAATGAACGACTATAGACTGTTCCTAACCAAGGCCAGATACAGAATGGGCATAACCCCTGATCACGCCCGTCAGTGTTTCAGAGCCCAGAAATGGAAACCAGAGGTGTCATTTCCAAAACACGCCTCCTACCTTGAAAAGCATTATTTTTCCTGGTTATCAGGAGCCAATGTTAAATCCATAGACGACCTAAACCTCCTGATACTGATGGAGCAGTTCTTGGATGGTGTTCCTGAGGACATTACACGCTACATACAAGATGGAAAACCAAAAAATCTCACTGAGGCAGGGGAGATTGGAGCCAAATGGATGGCAGCAGCAGAGAACAAGAAAGCTACTGTCAAGGGGAGTGAATCCCACAGGGTACACACCGACACTAAACCCTACCATCGAGGACCAATCAAGCCCACACCTACAACCCAAGGACAGCCGCAACCTACCTCTTCTTCTACCTCACCAGTCTCCAGTAATCCTCATCAGCCCAGTGACCCGTCAACTGGGCGATGTTTTAAATGTAATCATAGAATCATAGAATCATAGAATTCAAGATCAGAAGGGACCATTATGATCATCTAGTCTGACCTCCTGCAAGATGCAGGCCACATAAGCCGATCCACCCACTCCTTAGCAAGTGACCCCTGCCCCATGCTTCGGAGGAAGGCGAAAAACCTCCAGGGCCATTGCCAATCTTCCCTGGAGGAAAATTCCTTCCCGACCCCAAATATGGCGGTCAGCTGAACCCCGAGCATGCGGGCAAGACTCTCCAGCCAAACCCTCTGGAAAAGGTTATATCATACCAGGCACATAATTGACCTATTGGCTAAGCCCGTTATCCTATCATACCATCCCCTACATAAAATTATCTAGCTTAATCTTAAAGTCATGGAGGTCCTTCGCCCCCACTGTTTCCCTCGGTAGACTGTTCCAGTATTGCACTCCCCTGATGGTTAGAAACCTTCGTCTAATTTCAAGCCTGAATTTCCTGACTGACAGTTTATATCCGTTCGTCCTCGTGTCCACATTAGCACTGAGCTGAAATAATTCTTCTCCTTCCCTGGTATTTATCCCTCTGATATATTTAAAGAGTGTAATCATATCTCCTCTTATCCTTCTTTTGGTTAAGGAAAACAAACCGAGCTCCTCAAGTCTCCTTTCATACGAAAGGCCTTCCATTCCTCGGATCATTCTAGTGGCCCTTCTTTGTACCTGTTCTAGTTTGAATTCATCCTTCTTAAACATGGGAGACCAAAACTGCACACAATACTCCAAATGAGGTCTCACCAATGCCTTATATAACGGGACTAGCACCTCCTTATCCCTACTAGAAATACCTCGCCTAATGCAACCCAAGACCGCATTAGCTTTTTTAACAGCCACATCACATTGCCTACTCATAGTCATCTTGCGATCAACCAGGACTCCTAGGTCCTTCTCCTCCTCCGTTACTTCCAACTGGTGCGTCCCCAGCTTATAACTAAAGTTCTTGTTAGACATCCCTAAATGCATAACCTTACACTTCTCACTATTGAATTTCATCCTGTTACTAATACTCCAGTTTACAAGGTCATCTAAATCTCCCTGGAGAATATCCCGATCCTCTTCCGAATTGACAATACCCCCCAACTTGGTGTCATCCGCAAACTTTATCAGCCCACTCCTACTCTTGGTTCCCAGGTCAGCAATAAATAGATTGAATAAAATCGGACCCAAAACCGAGCCTTGAGGAACTCCACTGGTAACCCCCCTCCAACCGGACAGTTCCCCCTTCAATACTACCCTCTGCAGTCTCCCGTTTAACCAGCTCCTTATCCACCTCTGGATTTTCCTTTCGATCCCCATCTTTTCCAATTTAACCAGTAATTATTCATGCGGTACCGCATCAAACGCCGTACTGAAATCCAGATCTATGAGATCCCCCGCATTTCCCTGGTCTAAACAATCCGTTACTCTCTCACAGAAGGAGATCACGTTGGTTTGGCACGATCGACCTTTCGTAAATCCATGCTGTCATCTATCCCAGTTGCCATCGGCCTCATGCTCGGAACCACTCTCTCTTTTAAGATTTTTCCATGACTTTGCATACTACAGATGTTAGACTAACAGGCCTATAATTCCCCGGGTCACTTTTTTTCCCCTTCTTGAATATAGGAACTACATTAGCTAATCTCCAGTCAGTCGGTACAATCCCCGAATTTAGGGATTTATTAAAGATTATCGCTAACGGGCTAGCAATATCCCTCGCCAATTCCCTTAATATTCTAGGATGAAGATTATCCGGGCCCCCCGATTTACTTCCGTTAAGCTGTTCAAGTTTGGCTTCTACCTCAGATACCGTAATGTCTACCCCCTATCTTCATTCCCATCGGTCCCTCTATCACTATTCCTTAGCCCTTCATTAGCCTCATTAAAGACCGAGGCAAAGTATTCGTTCAGATATTGTGCCATTCCAAGATTATCCCTAATCTCCACTCCATTTAACGTTTTAAGCGGTCCCACTTCTTCTTTCTTGGTTTTCTTCCTATTTATATGGCTAAAAAACCGTTTGCTTTTGGTTTTAATCCCCTTCGCTAGGTCCATCTCCACTCGTCGCTTTGCCTTTCTCACAGCTTCCCTGCACCCTCTGACCTCAATAAGGTAGGTTTCCTTGCTGATCCCTCCCATTTTCCACTCCTGGTACGCTTTCTGCTTTTTCTTAATGACCCCTCTAAGACGCTTGCTCATCCAGCTCGGTCTAAAACTGCTACCTACGAGCCGTTTCCCCCTTCTCGGGATACATGCCTCTGACAACTCCTGCAACTTCAACTTGAAGTAACCCCAGGCGTCATCTGCCCTTAGATCCCTAAATATGTTAGCCCAGTTCACTTCCCTAACTAGTCACCTTAATTTAGTAAAATTAGCCCTTTTGAAATCATACACCCTAGTCTCAGATGCACTATTGATTATCCTCCCATTTATTTGGAAACGAATTAGCTCATGATCACTCGAGCCAAGGTTGTCCCCTACAACAATGTCCTCAACAAGGTCCTCGTTACTCACCAAAATCAAATCTAAAATGGCATCCCCCCTCGTCGGTTCAGCAACTACTTGATGAAGGAATTCATTAGCTATCACGTCTAGGAAAAGCTGAGCCCTATTATTATTACTAGCATTTGTTTCCCAATCTATATCCGGGAAGTTAAAGTCCCCCATGATCAAGCAGTTCCTATTAGTGTTTACCTCCTTAAAAACATTAAAGAGCTCTCTATCCATCTCTAAGCTAGATCCTGGCGGTCTATAGCACACCCCAATCACTATCCGGGATGAGGCTCTGGTAGTTTTCTTCCCCAATGTGACCATTGCCCAAACAGACTCTGTATTGTCCATTGCAGCGCTAGTTATCTCATTACATTTTACCTCATTATTGATATACAGTGCTACTCCCCCACCTTTACCTTTGCATCGGTCTTTCCTAAACAGCACATACCCTTCCATACCTGTACTCCAGTCATGGCTTCCGTTCCACCATGTTTCTGTTATTCCTACGATATCCGGTTTCAATTCCCGGACCAGGAGCTCCAGTTCCTCCATTTTGTTACCTAAGCTTCTCGCATTGGTGAACAAACATCCTAATTTTTCCTGTTGGGCTCCTCTCACTCTTTTCACCCAACTCGGTAGGGACACAATACTTCCAGTATGACTTGTAGATCTAGAATCTGTCCCCCCCCTCTTCCTTACACGTAACCGCCCCCCTCTGGCTATATCTGTTGTTATCTTGTTGTCCTCACTCCCAATGTGAAAATTTGGCGTGGAGAGCACCAGGACCTCTCCCGACCGTCTCCCCCCAGTGTCTAGTTTAAAGCTCTTTTAATCAGATGAGCCAGCCTCCCTCCTAGAAGTCTACTTCCTTCTCTACTTAGGTGGAGCCCATCCCTTGAGAACAGTTGTCTGTCCCCAAAAGCCTCCCAGTGCCCATACATCCCAAAGCCCTCCTTGTAACACCACTCCCTCAGCCAACTATTAATCATCACGATCCTCTCACCCCTTTGGCGCCCTTCCCTAGGGACAGGTAGAATCCCACTGAAGATCACCTGAGCCTCGATTTCCTTGAGCGTCTTACCCAACCTGGCATAGTCTCCCTTGATCCTCTCTAGCGAGAATCTAGCCGTGTCATTCGTTCCCACATGAAGGATGATCAAAGGGTTCTTACCCGCTCCTCTTAGGATCCTTTTCAACCTCAGGTCCACATCCCGTATTTTAGCACCCGGTAGACAGCACACCCTTCTGTTCTCCGGATCGGCCCTGGTCACAGGCCTGTCCAACTTTCGCAGTATGGAATCCCCAATCACGTAGACCTGCCTTCACCTGGGGACAGCACGGTCCTCTAACCTATCCCCCGTTCCCCCTGGTTGCAAGCTCCTTCCATTCCTATCATCCCTTGTGGTTCCCCTTAAGCCATCCTATATCCTCCCTGGGCCCAAACTTGGTGCTACTTCCATCGACTCCTCCCCTTTTTCTATGGGACTGGCCGCTCGCCTCTTTTTCTTTGGCCTCCCACCGTCAGCTACCACTTGCTGTACCCCTTCGTCATTCTCCAAACCTTCAAACCTGTTCCTTAGCTCAATTTCCCCCTCACTGGCTCTCCTTTTCCTTGGCCTGCTTCTCACGGTCACATGCTTCCACCGCCCATCTTCCTCCTCTGGTGGTCCCCCTTCCTTGGCCTCAGCCCCTGCTCCCCCCTGTGCCCCTGGGCGTTCCCCCTCGGTTACTGCTTGCCATTGCTCCATCAGCCTCTCAAACCCCCTTCTATTCTCTATCAGGGTTTCCACCTGCAGCTCTAGGCCCTGGATCTTTTCCTCCAGCAGCTCTATTAGGCGACACTTCATGCATATATAGTACTGTTCTGGGTCCCCCGCTAGGACCAGGTACATACCACAGCTGCTGCATGCTCTCATCCTCGGTGTGTCCTCTGCTGCTTGGCTCATGGCTGCTGGCTGCTGCTGTCTTGGCTCCGCTTGGTGTTCTTACCTGGGGGGCGCAGGGCCTCCCCTTCCAACTCCCACGCTAACTCCCCTGTTGGCAGCCCTGTTTGCTGCCTCCTGTGCCGCTGCTCGCAGCTGTGCCGCTGCCTGGCTGGGCGGCCGCTTTTATATGAACTGGGGCATATCAAAGCCAAATGCCCAAAGAACCTAAACCGATTGCAACTCCTTGTACCTTCACACCAGAGAAACCCAGACCTAGATGTCTCTCAAATACCCTTACACCGTAGGGAAACTTTGAGAGTGGACGGAAAGGACGTTATCGCATGGAGAGACACTGGAGCACATGTGTCAGCTATCCACCGAGCCTTCGTGGACCCTAAATTCATCAACCAGGAAGCCAAAGTGACAATCCACCCCTTCATATCAAAATCTGTAAGCTTACCTACAGCGGAATTGCCTGTCCAGTACAAGGGCTGGTCAGGAAAGTGGACTTTTGCTGTCTATGACAATTATTCTATCCCCATGCTACTAGGGGGAGACTTGGCCAACCAAGTTGAGCACCCCAAAACAGTGAGAGTGATTACACGCAGCCAAGCCAGACAAGCTGCCGAACCCATCCCTGTTCCTGAGCCATCCACCAAGACCCCGTCTGTGTTACCAGAGACCCAGACAGAGGTGGTGCAACCGGATCCCATGCCAACAACTACAGCAGCCATAGTACCTCCAGTCCCAGAACCGGAACTGGAAGAACAACCAGTGTCGGCACTGACTCCAGCGCTTGCAGCTCCACCGCCAGAGGGCACCAACGAGCCTGAACTGGCAGAAACAGCAGACAACCCTACCCAAGAGGCTCAGCCAGAGCCTGAAATATCACCTTGTGCACCAGCGGAGAGCGGTCCACAGTCAACGGAAACAACCTCATCCCTACATCGCTTCCAGAGGGATCAAGCCCAAGTCCACAGTCTATGGAGGAACTGGTGTCTCCAGCCTCAAGGGAACAGTTCCAGACTGAGCAGGAAGCCGATGACAGCCTTAAGAAAGCTTGGGCAGTGGCACGGAGCAACCCACCGCCTCTTAGCTCTTCTAACCGATCCCGGTTTGTTGTAGAACAAGGACTTTTATATAAAGAGCTTCTTTCTGGTGGACACCAGGAAGGCTGGCATCCTCAAAAACGGTTGGTGGTTCCAACTAAGTACCGGGAAAAGCTCTTAAGCTTAGCCCATGATCATCCCAGTGGCCATTCTGGGGTGAACCGAAGCAAAGACAGGTTGGGAAGGTCCTTCGACTGGGAGGGGATGGGCAAGGATGTTGCCAAGTATGTCTGGTCTTGTGAGGTATGCCAAAAGGTAGGAAAGCCGAAAGACCAGGTCAAGGCCCCTCTCCAGCCACTTCCCATAATTGAAATCCCATTTCAGCGAGCAGCTGTGGATATTATGGGTCCTTTCCCAAAGAAGACCCCCAGAGGAAAGCAGTACATACTGACTTTTGTGGACTTTGCTACCAGATGGCCGGAAGCAGTAGCTCTAGGCAACACCAGGGCTAAAACTGTGTGCCAGGCCTTAACTGACATTTTTGCCAGGGTAGGTTGGCCCTCCGACATTCTTACAGATTCGGGAACAAATTTCCTATCAGGGACCATGAAAGACCTGTGGGAAGCTCATGGGGTGCATCATTTGGTTGCCACCCCGTACCACCACCAAACCAATTTGCCTGGTGGAGAGGTTTAATGGGACTTTGGGGGCCATGATCCGTAAATTCGTAAATGAACATTCCAATAATTGGGATCTAGTGTTGCAGCAATTGCTGTTTGCCTACAGGGCTGTACCACATCCCAGTTTAGGATTCTCACCATTCGAGCTTGTGTATGGCCATGAGGTTAAGGGGCCATTACAGTTGGTGAAGCAACAATGGGAGGGGTTTACGCCTTCTCCAGGAACTAACATTCTGGACTTTGTAAGCAACCTACAAAACACCCTCCAACACTCTTTGGCCCTTGCTAAAGAGAACCTAAAGGATGCTCAAGCAGAGCAAAAGGTCTGGTATGATAGACATACCAGAGAGCGTTCCTTCAAGGTAGGAGACCAGGTCATGGTCTTGAAGGCGCTACAGGCCCATAAGATGGAAGCGTCATGGGAAGGACCATTCACAGTCCAGGAGCGCCTGGGAGCTGTTAACTACCTCATTGCATTTCCTAATTCCTCCTTAAAACCTAAAGTGTACCATGTTAACTCTTTAAAGCCCTTTTACCCCAGAGAATTACAGGTCTGTCAGTTTACAGCCCAGGGAGGAGATAACGCTGAGTGGCCTGAAGGTGTCTACTATGAAGGAAAAAGAAAGTGTGGAAGAGGTGACCCTCTCCACAACCCTGGAATGTCTACAGCAGCAACAGATCAAGGAGCTGTGCACTCACTTCGGCCCTTTGTTCTCAGCCAACCCAGGACGGACTGAGCAAACGTACCACACCATTGACACAGGTAATGCTCACCCGATTAGAACCCCACCCTACCGGGTGTCACCTCATGCCCAAGTTGCTATAAAACGGGAGATTGAAAACATGCTGGAGATGGGTATCATCCGCCCCTCTACCAGTGCATGGGCATCTCCAGTGGTTCTAGTTCCCAAACCAGATGGGGAAATACGCTTTTGCGTGGACTACCGAAAGCTTAATGCGGTAACCCGCCCTGACAACTAGCTGTTGGGTTCCAAAATGGGGACCTGCATTGGTTCCCCTAAACTAAAATCCTAGTTTAGATCTGGTAAAAGCTGCCACCACCCAATAATGTACGTGTATTGGGACACAGTCCTTCCCCAAAATCCTTGGAGTGTGTTAAATGGTTGATAAATTGTTTCTTTGCATGTTTGTAAACTTCCTCTCACCAATGGATCTCCATTCCTAACCTACCTTATATTTAAAAAACCAAAACCACCTGGCACATACTGCAGAAAAATCATAAGTGCATCTCAGTCATATGGATATTTCACTTTCTATTTGACAGTCACACTGCAGTAATCAGAGCAGTAGAGAACTGACCATGTCCATTGGCACAAATGACAACAATCCTCCATAACTTTCTCCACTGCTAATTACATAATCCTCACTTTTCTCTTGATTAATTATTATTACCGCGAGTCACTGTAAAATTCTATTTCTGTCTTTTTTTTTTCTGTCCACTTACAGTGCAGATTAGTTTCGCTAGGATAGCTGTACAACAACTATTGGTCACAGTCTTTTAACTCTCTGTTTAGGAAAGGAGAAGTGGGAGGATGAGGAGGAAAGGCAGAAAATGAGAAGTGGAATCAGGAGGAAAGATGTAGGAGCCTTAAAGTGATTCTGTATTATGGTTTGCCTTACAATTGCAGCCAACCAGCTCAATAGATTTATGGCTTGTAGATATTCTGGAATGCAGATATGTGGTTCTAGGCTTTCCACATTTTGCCTTCCACTTGCTAGAACATCCAAAAGACCAAAAATTGACTGGCTGATGTGTAGAGCTGTGCAAGAACCTAATATTTTGTTTCAGGGGAAATTTAATTACTTAAGATATTTCTCTGTTCTGGAGCTCAATGAAACCAAAATATTTTTAAATTTTCCACAAATTAGACTTTAAAAAAAATCATTGCTGGTTGATTGAAATGTTTTGTTTTGACAATACATTTAAACGTTTCATTTTATTAATATAAAATTTTAAGACTGGAAATTAAAAATTATTTCAAAATGGAAAATTGAAATATTCTTTTTATGGAAACATCTTTTCAATTTTTCATTCGAAATGAATGTAGGTAGTGACATGCATCTGCAAAATGTTTAGCTTTCAGCAAACTGGAATTTTCAAATGGAAAAACATCAGAAAATTTCCTATGTTCATGTGCACTAATACCTGCTGTGCGGTGTGCTAATGTCCTCTGCTGAATGGTAATGAGTTATTTTACCCAGGATGCAAGTTTGTAAATTATTGCCAATGATAACCAAAAGATTTCAGATCCCAGTTAGATACCTCTAATAAGGAGGCCAGATTTTCAGAAGTGCTCAGTAACAAGTAGATTCCTGACCAAATAGTTCCAGTTGTAGCAAAGTATGAAAAAGATGCACAAATATGATTCTGGTGACTTCTTCCACTGCTAAGTACAAGTACCGTTTTACATTCTGGAGTATTGTAGCACCACACTTCACCTTTCTTTTTTCCCCTCTCACCTCCCTTAATATTTAGTTCCTTGACTTCTCTTTGTTGCAAAATATATCTTTTCTAGTATCTTCTCAGATCTAGATGCTGGGATACATTATATTCAGGGGAATTCATGTGGCAAAGTTCTGTTAACCAGGTCTGCTGTTTCTGCTAATTCTTTACTGAATTTTTTTTATTAATGATTATTATTAGTAGTAGTAGTAGTATTTGTATTGTAGTAGAGTCTATGAACCCTATCCACAGACCAGGACGCCATAGTGACAGGTGCTTACCAAGACAGAACAACCTCCCCCGAAGAACATATGTAACTATTGTAAGGTAGTCAACAGTTCCTCCCATGATTGCTTAGTTCATGCCAGGACATGTACAGACATCTTTGTGAATAGTAAGCAGCATACACTTTGTTTAAAGTCAGTCTAGGAGCCAGAGAGGCCCATAGGGTTTATTATGTCCAGAAATCTGAATCATCTTAATATTTATTCCAGCCAAATCCTGTCTTTTCTCCACCATGAGAGACACTACTGCACTATCTACTGTTTTATAATCTTTATTTTCAATGCTACATAGCAAAATACATGAAAAATTTTGGGGACAGATTCAGCACTCAGTTGCACAGAGATAAATATAGAGCAAATCTGTTCAACTCAGTAGAGTCAATCTAGTTCTAGTTTCCATAATCAAAAGCAGATTTTATTAGCGCACAACAGAAACCAAAAGATTTAAAAGGATAAGCAAAATATGCACTTGTCTAAGTAGATGCTAAGGATAATTCCTCTAAGCAAGTCTATGCCTTAACTTAAAAAGTATTGTGCAACATCCCTGAAAATTTCACATAAGAGAACAAAGTTTCTTCCAGTGTAAAAGCTGTGTCAAGTTCTTGACTATGATTCACAAGTCCTAAGGATATGAAACTGTTCCCTTTCTAGAGAATATAGTTATTCATATTTCCCAAAAGCCCACAACACCCTTGTAATTAAGGCATCAACCTATATATAACATCACTTTTTGAAGGTGGAGAAAAATGTATGTTTTTATGTTTTAAAGGTTTGAATACAGTCTGAAGCTTTTATGATTCTTTGTCCTTTTAACTACTCATTTGTGATAGGAAGGCCTATCTACTTAGCATTTGGGGAGGAGGTTAGAAAGTTTATTTTAGTTTTAGTCTCCTTTGATTTGTTTGGGGAAGGAGATCTCAACACAAAACAGATTTTCTTATTAGCAATCCTGTTTCTTGTTTAAGGACCCCTTTAAGGACCAGTCTTAGCCCCCTCACAAACTCTGGGGGTGGTTTGCAATCACTGATTAGCTCTTTTCCTATTTAGGAATTTCCTTTATATGTGTGTGTATCTCAGTGAGTGAATGTGATAGAGGTGGGATGCAAATGGGACTTAAGTATTCTTTTTCTTCCTAAATCACTGCAAGTATCTTTCTTAATATATCCCCAAATCATAAAAAAGACCTATGTTGTTCCATTTTTCTAATAAGGGGCTAACTGGTGCAGCAAAACTGTGGTTACAAGGAAACTTTAGACTCCCCCATCTAAAAAGGAGCTCCTGTAGGGATTGAAAATTGGTTTAGATTTGTTTGCTTTTCATTATTTTCTTCTCTTACCTGAAATGGTGGTTGTAACCTCTATGTCTGCACCCAAGGAAGGAATGAAAATTGGAGTTATTTCCTAGCTACACCTAACCATTACAACTTGACTAGCCCCGCTGTGGCTAAATGAAAGTCTGAGTTGAAGCAATACTAATCAGCTGAACTTGAGGCAGCATGTGGCTTCTAAAAGTTGTTTTTTGTTTTGTTTTGTTTTAAAAAGCATGCATAGGCAGGGTTTTCAGGGAGGGAGAAAAGATATAGAACTAGAAAGATATTTTTAAGTGTAGGCTATGAAAAGCCTTGTCCAAATTTCCAGTAATTAAAAGAAAATATTTGTGTGTCTTTTGATGTTGGGTTGTATTTTCATCTTTGGTGGATGTTAGTAAGTTTTAGTTAAAATCTGATTTCTATTCAGTTTGAAGCACTTTTGTTTTTTTAGCCAACTGCATGGTCTGTGATATCATCCTTCCATCCACAAAAGGGTCTTTTTGTCCTCTTTTTTGTCTAGCTTTAAGATTTTTACCAGTTTCTAAACAATACCTGTAAAGATGGGTCTTTGTGAATCTAATTATATAATTTCCCCCAGTATTTTCTAGGCCACATTCATGTATCTGTCAGTGAACTTATTCATCTCTATGGCTCATTATTAGTTATGTTAATAATTAAAACATTAGGTAGCATCTGGCAGATGTAACTTGCACATTCTCTATTGAAAAGTTTTGAAACTACTGAGATTGTGTTTAAAATCCCAACAACTATTGAAGCTATTGCTGTTAAAGAAAAAAGTTCTATAGAATTAAAACAGAAAATGATCTAGCTAGATTTTTTATTTAAAAACATTCTAGGAAATTTAACAGAGAATGATATCCTTCCTACAGGTTTCTAGAATGTTTTAAAAAGCATAGAAATAGAATTTATATTCCTCTGATATGCTGAACAATTACTCTCTTATCTTCCTTCAAATCCCTCCATAAGACACATCTTTTTCCATCATGACTACAGAAACCAGTCTGCTGATCATGGCCAGGCAGCTGACACATTGTGGTATTCCTCTTTCCCATCTCCCAGTCTCTAATCCCAGTTAAAAATGGACAAAATTGAAATGATAGCTGACTATATATGTAATTAACAAAGCTGGGCCAATTCTCCACTCTACTCATTTTCAGTATGTGGTATCCTTACCCTGTATGCTTCATCTATTTGTCATAAACTCTTTGGGACACAGATTGTTTCTCTTCTGTGTTTGTACAGCACTCAACAAAATGGCGCTGGAGGCCTTTGGGAACTATCAAAATATTAATATTTACCACTACTACTAATGCATTCTGCGGATTTTTAGAGATTTGGTGTAGAATCGGTTTCATTCTTATTTAAATTGTACCAGTCTTTTATTTTACAAGAGAGGAGGTGGTTAGGCTGAAAATTGGGTAGTAAGTAGGAGATAGTACAAATGCAAATGGGATGGTTTCCTGCATACTTTTATGCTCAGACTGTAGTGGTTTAACCATGCCCATTACTCCTGGCCAGACTACATCTTCCACAATCTTCCCGAGTCTCTGTATCATGGTAGATGCAGTCCAGCTGGACAAACAAATCCAGAGCACCCAAACTACAACTCCCACAATGCATTATGGCATCACATAGTCAACACAATTATTCCTATTGAGGGTTTTTTTCAGATTTTGGATATTTGTTTATTTTAACAAAGTCAAAATTTTCCATGCAGAGGCTTTTTGACAAATATTTTGTTTTCCATTAAAAAAAAATTTCCAATCCAAAACTGTTTTGATGGAAAATTTCCAACCAGCCTTAGCAGTGAGCATAGCTTGATCATACCAGGATGTCTGATCTAAACACAGTTTTCCCTGATATTCACTAGTCACTAGGGCAAATATTCACAGGCAAGTTGGAATGCCACAAGATTTCTCATTTGGTCTCTGAAACCTACCCTTACCTTTTGTCATTGATTTTCCAACCTTCAACTGTGTCAATACACTAAATACTTTTGTTTGGATTATGCTGAGTAGGCTTGGTGCATGGGATTTTCAAAACTGCTCATTGTAAACTCGGCTCTGCTCCCACTGAGGTCTATGGGAATAATTTTGACAGAGTTAGGCCACCACTGTGTGTTTTAACAATCCACTCCTCCACCACTGTTTACCCTTGGGATCACCACTCATGATTTAAACCAGAACTGCATCTTCTTAACTTACACCCTAACATTGATGGATGGACTCTCACAAGTTACATCCTCCCCAGGGGTTTAGTTAAAATGAGGTGGTGAACTGTAGTCACAGCTTAGATTCTCTGAATTGAATTTTATCCAGGCTGTCCCATTAGGCAAAGGATTTTCTTTACTCAGTCTGAGAGAAAGCACTTTTGTATTCAGCTTTCCAGGAGAATTACTAACTACTGTAAAGTAGACACAGTTTACTAGACAAGGTGTGAAGGCATAAGTCTCCAGCTTCAAAACTTGGAATGAAGCCAGCATAGTTTTCAAAAGAATATCACCAACAGCGGAAATCTTGTCTGACTCTGTAAACTGTTAACATGACAAGGCACCTCAAGCCAGCTCAGGAATGCCATGGCTGACAGCTCCTTCCTCCAATCTTATATTAATACAGTATGGTGTTTTTACTGGTTAGATTTGTCTGGATTCCTCCCAGTTTCTTAAGGAAAGTTTATGATATGTTTTTATGTCTAAAAGTAATGGCAGAAATAAGTAGAAGTAAACTAAAATAATATAAAGCTACTTGCAATAAAAAAAACAGTTCATATTTAAGCTGCAGATTATGAACTGGAAGCAGATAGATTTGGATTCCATTCCTGGCTCTGCCACAAACTGCTTTGCATAGATGCTACGATCTTCAAAAAAGTTAGAATAAGAAACAACTAACCAAAAACCAACCTAAGCTTAAAAGTCTTAGTTAGCAAGAAAGCAAACAGTTGTATGTCGGTCATCTTGAAACTCCTGCCTGATTTCTAAAGCTTCCTCCTCCCCCAAAATGGCAGCATTCCTTCCTCCTACTTCAAAAGGAATAGTTCATATTAACAGTAATATTCTGGAGCTGTTTGAAAGCATTTTGTATTGAGCTTTAATTGTTTTCAGGCACACAAGTTCTTAAGGATGCTTTTGGATTGAAAGCACTTCATAAAATACACTCTCTGTGTATATTCACATATCCTGTATGCAAAACACATGTGACACAACTAGAAGTAATATTTCCTGAGGTAAAGTTGGCCAGTCCCTATTGTGCTCTTTGTCACACACTCCCTGTGGATTCTGGAATATCAATCAAAACTGTGTCGGGGTGGCATGTGATTGCTGATATTGTCTCTGCTATTGCTACTGCTGCTGTCAGCCTGTAGACAATGTTACCAGGGTACTATCTCTCAAAATTACATCTGTAAAGCTAAAGTAGATCCTGTCATGTGGTAGAAGGGGTAGGTATTTAGCAACTATAATCATTAAAACATTTCCAGACTATCTTCTAGCAAATTCCATCCATTATACTCAATTTGTATTTACTATAGCAGAGGAAATGAAAAAGCAACTTTTATATTCCCAAAGTCAATACAAAAGTTTGGCAAAGCTTCCTTAATGTACAGGAGTCCAATCCTACACAGCTTTCCACCTGTCACTATTCATGTATCATTAAGTAATGGCTTGTCCCTCTGGTTATCTGGTACGTTATCATACATTATCACAACATGCCTGATATTAATTTGACCACATTTCTTGTTTATACCACATGCTTTGATTAACAATACCACACATTCCTTATAGTGAAGACACACATCTTTAAATCATATTTATTACCAAAAATTTTAAACAAAACATTCAGTTCTATTCACATGAACAAGTAAGTTGTATATAGAGAGGCAGAGATATCAAGAATAATGTGCAATACACAAATCTGTGTAACTGAAGCTAAGTTCTGTCACTCCGCCTTCCATGTACTCCATTTTTAAATATAGATTAGTTCCTATCTGCTGCAGGGACAGTTGTGGGCCAGTTTCCCTTTAGGGTTCCAGTTCAGATGTAGAATGTTAATGGGTGATTCACTGTGCTCTTTCTTAGCCCTACGAGTTTAGGTCGAATTTAGATGGATTTAACCCTGCACTCGTCCACACGACGAAGCCGTTTTTGTCGACTTAAAGGGCTCTTAAAATCGATTTCTGTACTCCTCGATGAGGGGATGAGCACTGAAATCGACCCTGCTGGGTCGAATTTGGGGTAATGTGGACACAATTAGATGGTATTGGCCTCCGGGAGCTATCCCAGAGTGCTCCATTGTGACCACTCTGGACAGCACTCTCAACTCAGATGCACTGGCCAGGTAGACAGGAAAAGCCCCGCAAACTTTTGAATTTCATTTTCTGTTTGGCCAGCGTAGTGAGCTGATCAGCGCAGGTGAACATGCAGAGCCCATAAGCACAGGTGACCATGGAGTCCCAGAATCGCAAAAGAGCTCCAGCATGGACTGAACGAGAGGTACTGCATCTGATCGCTGTATGGGGAGATAAATCCATGCTATCCAAACTCCATTCCGAAAGATGAAATGCCAGAATATTTGAAAAAATCTCCAAGGGCGTGAAGGACAGAGTTTATAACAAGGACCCGCAGCAGTGCTGCGTGAAGCCTACCAAAGAACCAGAGAGGCAAATGGCTGCTCCGGGTCAAAGCCCCAGACATGCTGCTTCTGTGATGAGCTGCATGCCATTCTAGGGGGTGCCCCTATAGCTACCCCACTCCTGTGCTTCTCTCCCCCACCCCTCCCAGGCTACATTGGCAGTTATCCCCACATTTTTGTGATGAATTAATAAAGAATGCATGAATTTGAAACAACAATGACTTTATTGCCTCTGCAAGCGGAAATCAAAGTGGGGAGGGAAGGGCGGTTGGGAAGTAGAGTGAACCAAGGGGATGGGTTTTCATCAAGGAGAAACAAACACGGTAGCCTGGCCAGTCATGAAACTGGTTTTCAAAGCTTCTCTGATGCACAGCACACCCTGCTGTGCTCTTCTAACCGCCCTGGTCTAACCGCCCTGGCTGCACGTAATCAGCGGCCAGGCAATTTGCCTCAACCTCCGACCCCGCCATAAACATCTCCCGCTTACTCTCTCAGATATTGTGGAGCACACAACAAGCAGTAATATAGATGGGAATATTGGTTTTGCTGAGGTCTAACCGCGTCAGTAAACTGCTTCAGCAAGCTTTTAAATATCCAAAGGCACATTCTACCATTATAAACTTGCTTTGCCTTTGGTTGAACTGATCCTTACTACTGTCCTGGCTTCATGAGCCATGGGAGCAAGGGGTAGGCTGGGGTAGGTGCGACCGCGTGGTGCTGCCGACTGGGAGAGCAGCCTGAGGCAGATGCCTCCAGCTGCCATGATATCCCAGGCAGGACTGAATGTCCATTAGATGAAATTTAAAGAAGAGAATGACCTGGAGTCATTCCCATTTTTGTCCAGGTGCCCATGACTGACCTCACCAAGGCTGGTCAGGAGCACCCATTCTGCCCAGGCACTCCCGACCCTCGTATTGTACAGTCTGCTGTCAGCTAGGCAAGGCAAGGGGATGCTGCTGTGTAGCACTGCAGTACTGCGTCTGCCAGCAGCACCCAGGAGACATACAGTGACAGTGAGCTGAGCGGGCTCCATGCTTGCCATGGTATGTCGTCTGCATGGGTAACCCAGGAAAAAAGCGAGAAACTATTTTTTGCCATTGCTTTCACGGGGGGGGGGGGGGGAAGGGGGCTGACGACATGTACCCAGAAGCACCCATGACAATGTTTTTGCCCCATCATGCACTGGGAGCTTAACCCACAATTCTAATGGGCGGCGGAGACTGCGAGAACTGTGGGATAGCTACCACAGTGCAATGCTCCGCCATTTGATGCTACCCTTGGTACTGTGGACGCACACCGCGGATTTAATGTGCTTAATGGGGACACACACAATCGACTGTATCAAATTGATTTCTAAAAAATCGACTCTGTTAAAGTGACCTAATTTCGTAGTGTAGATGATACATTGTATTTGTTTTGGGGTTTTTTCATTAATCTGGAATAAGTCATTCAGATGGAGAGAGACAAGTTCTGCTTTTTATCTATGGGAAAAATATAACAAATAGCGTTGCAAGGTGTGCATGACTGTTTGCATACCATATATTGGTGGCTATAGCTCTATTGGAATGCTGCTGTCAATAACTCACTCTGGGCAGGTACCCACTAGAAACAAATTAACTGAGATCTTGTGAAAATATATGGCATTTTAACATTTAAAACAATTACCTACAGAAGAATAAGTATTGTGTCACATTTGGGCCCTGATCCATCGATGAACTGCATGCAGTTGGAACAATGTACTCTCAAAAAGTTCACTGAAAGATTGGGCTCTTGGTTTCCAACTGGATACTTCCAAACAACACAGTGGGTTTGCTTTCATCTCCTCCATTCCATAAATTTGGACCTAAATCTAATTTTGTTAAATTCACAAGAACGCAAGAATTTGCAGCAATGTTACAATATAGAAGCACTAAGAACTCATGACTATGTATTCCTAACTAAAACAATTTCCTACTCAATTGTGGAACATGGTGGAGTACCTGACAGATGCTCACAGTTGGCAGAGAATGGCAGAAAGTGGTATGAGCACTAAGCTGGTGAGAAACAATTAATTCTCTCTTTCTCTGTCTCAAACAATTGTGTTGGACTCTTCAGACTCCTGGTGTTTTTTGAGTAATTAGCAAATACAGAATTACACACCTATTGGCCAGATTTTTACAGCTGTGCTTTTTCTGATGCCACTGTTGATCCATCTGTGACATGAGTTGTTTTAGATAGAGTATGTTAGAAGGAGGAACATAAGACAGTGGGAAAATTTTATGTTTATCTCCTTTTCATATAGTTTTCTTTATTTCTTCTTTATCCACTTGGGCCAGTAAGATGACACTTGGTATACACTCAGACAGATCTTTTCAGGGTAATTTAGGTATGTAGGAAGGGAAAACTATGATCCTTGCTCCCATTGCTATGCCTTTGTGTCATTGGTGTGGGGTACAAGCACACTACAAGTTCAGTTGCAGCAACTGGGGGAGGGATAGCTCAGTGATTTGAGCATTGGCCTGCTAAACCTAGGGTTGTAAATTTAATCCTTGACGGGGCTACTTGGGGATCTGGGGAAAAATCAGTACTTGGTCCTGCCAGTGTAGGCAGGGGGCTGGACTCAATGACCTTTTGGGGTCCCTTCCAGTTCTATGGGATAGGTATATCTCCATATATATTTTTTAAACCAAGACTTGAATCACATAGAAAACCAAGTATGCAATTAAAAATAGTAGAAATTTCTCCAATCTATTTTGTATTGCTTGAAAATCTGAATTCAGTCTCACATATTTTTTCTTCATTAATATAGCATTTAAAATATTTAGTGGCAATTCTTTCAAATAAGGTAGAAGAGGAGGAATATGCACAAATTCTGCTACTTCTTAAAGGGATTTTTCTATGTGCATTCTGTATAATGCTAATACTTTGAAAATCCATCCTGAGAAATCCATGTAATCTTCCCTCACCAAAATGGAATATCTGGTTACAGATAAACAAACTCTTCAGTTTGGGTGAATAGAGCCTTCTTGAAAACTGTGGATTCACAGAAACCAAACTAAAAGACTGGCTTTATATAGGGTTGATATAGTACCTTTGTAAATGACAAGGAATGTTGAGTGTGCACCATATTTTGCAGTCACTTCACAGTTTTTTTTTCCACTATTCAATAGACCGATTCATTATAAAACAGGTTTGCTCAGAGTTAAATCCTGGCTTTTTTGTTTGTTTGACTTTTTGGTGCACATTAAAGCCTTCCTCTAAAACTAACATTCACAAAATGCGTACACAGGCAGATTCATGTTCCTTAGCCCTGGAACAGAAAAAAAAAAAACATCTTGTTTTAGGCTGCTGTGAACCATCATTTTGTGCAGCATTTGGATACTATGGTGAGTAGGTGCTTTATTAGAGTGATAGAGACATAATTTTGAGAGGAGATGTGCCTCAGGGAGGCTAGAAAGCTCTGTGTGGTGTGGTGTGACCTCCCCTTTACAACTGGTGCAGCTGCATCTTCTGGTGCCAGGGATCAACTATTTCCTTACCCCTCCCTCTTTGGTTTTGGAGAGGCTAGTGCCTGCAAGAGCATTGTTCCAGAGCAGCCCTGGTGGTTGAGAGAGAAAGTAATTTCTGCAATTGTGAGGAGTCCTGGAGGAAAGGGTAGGAAGACTCTTTCTTTGCATCTTCTGCTTTGGGCACCCACACAGAGTCCACTGCAATTTGGACCTGATTTTACTTAAATTAATTCTTACTGTATTTCAGTCTGTTTTTCTAGAGAAACTATGAGATTTTATTTTTCTTATATTATGATTTTGACTTTCTGAGAGCCTTTTGTTGAATTTGCTAAGTGTAGATATCTACCCCAGTTTCTATTCGTAAGTTTGTTCTTAGGTGGTTGCTGTAGCTTTGAGTTCAAGAACTACAGTTCCCAATTCACACTGGCAGAGGAGGGGGGAAGAAAGGAGAAGGAAAGGAAAACTGCCCTGTGTCAAAGCGTGAGAGGAATAAACCTTAACTTTGTTATCAAGATCTCTGAGTGTTCCTCAAAGGAGTTCAGGTGCCAAAGTTTTTCCTTCCAGAACATGACCTATGCCCACAGAGCCTCACATTCCACCCCAACCACCCTGTGTACATCATTACAGAGAATTTTAAAACTCATCTTCAATGAAACATCTAATGTGTATTGGAATGAATGTTGAGAGTGTATATACTTGTGATTTAAAACTAAGAAAGAGCAATGTAAGACTGAGAATAAAAACTATCTTCAGTGCAGGTAGAACTCTAAAAGTGGCATATACTGTCTTAATATTAATGATTAGGAAGCACTTTTGATCAGTAAAATCTGGCTTTCCTACATGAAAATTCTTCAGGGTGTAATGAAAGTTGAATATCACAACATGCTGCAGGAATCTACCACAATTATCTCTTCGCTGATGTATCTCATAGCTTTTCAGAGGTTTATGTGATGCTCTGCACATGCAGGCTTATAACAAGGAAGCTAACTCTTTAAGAGCTGGGATTAGCCAACCCTGATTACAGAATAACCCACACTTGGGAGAGATCAGGGTGATTGCCCTATAAAGAGCAGCAGGAAGCTGCTATCAAGTGGTGGAATGTTCAGTGAATAGAGACTGCTAGGAGTGAGTGGTCTGTAATACAGAGTCAGGACTGAGACTGCAGCCAGATAGAGCTGGGGCATGCCTGCCAAAGCAGGCAGCCCTGAGAGGAGAAAGAAAACTTTGTTGTTCTGGACTTTTGGATGGTCTTGAAAACTTTATTTTGAATGTTTGTTAATTTAATAAAACACTATCCAAGAAGGGACTGGATTAGACAAAAGTGTTTTTATGAGTTTCTTGAACAGTCCAAGAGGGGGAACTGAGGCATAGTGCCTGTATTGTCAACCTAAGCCATGAGGAACATTTAGGAGGCAGCCAAGCTATTACTTTGACTCCATGAAACCTGTTGATATGAGATACTGAAACAAAGATGACTACTCATCCCAGAAGACACCTGTTTTTGACCTTGTATACAATTTATCAGAAGATTTGATGAGTGATATTTCAGGTTGATGATGAGGTAGATGCAAGAACATAATGTATGTCCTGGGTCAGTTTAATGTCTCATAGCTGTACACATGAGAAATCTAGGATGCCATGAATGTAATATTATATAGATGATGCAGCAAATCTAAACAAAACACAACTGTTCTGTAGGGATGCATGGGAGAGGAGAGACTGTCAGTTTAGTCTTTCTCTATCAGGGAGAGGAGAAGAATTCTGAAAAGAAGGTGATTGAGGAGCTAAAGAAGATGATGAAGCAAGATGTAAGAAAATAGACAGGAATGGATTAAATATGACCTTTTTCATAAAGCGTAAAAAGTTAGTGTAGTTTCTTACACTTGAGAATTTTATTTTAAAATTAAGATTTTCCAAGTTTATATCCTCAAATTTGGATAAATTATTTTTTGCAACTGTCTAAAAATCAGGCCAACATTTTTAAACTGGGATCCCTAAAATTTGGAATCTAAAAAACATGGCCTACTTTCAGTGGATACACCTCTGAAAAGTGGGGCATTGGTCTTTTAAATATTATCCCATTTGAATTGAAAGAGAAGAAGTAAAACATTAAATTAGTTAATATTCTCCATGAAAATCAGATAAGCCTCCTTCTCGTTAGAACTTCTGTTAATTATGCAGGAGACAAACTAGATCACACCTTGATGTGCTATAACTGTGGTACGCCCACCCCCTCCATCACTGATAATAGTAAAGGCCTTATTTTAGCAGTAACTGAGCAAATAACTGAGGACACAGAGGTCTGATCTACACATTAACAGCATAGCTATGTTGGTTAGGAGTGTGTGTGGCCGGGGCGGGGCAAATCACACCCCTAACTAATATAGTTGTGGAGGCAAAAGCCCTAGGGTAGATGCAGCTACACTGGCAAAAATGTCCTTTTGCTGGTATATTTTGTATTGTTCTGGGTACTGCTGTAAGCTATACCAGCAGCTTTTTCCTGTTATAAACAGCATCTATGCTATGGATTTTTGCTAGTGTAGACAAGGCCAGAGAAAGGGGATTTGACAAAGTAAAATACCTTTTACTTTTTTTAATTGTGGTTACATTTTACAGGGCACTGCTTTTCAGAAATTCTGAGCCCACAACGAAGGTCCAGCTTCTGTTCTTATTGCAGTCAACTGGAGTTTTGCCATTGAGTTCAGTAGGAGCATGATTTTAAATTTAAATAAGAGGTCTATACATTTCCTAAACTAATGGTCTGATGCAAAATCCATTGAAATCAATGAGTCTTTCCTTTGATTTTGGATCATGCCCTAAATTTACCCCATTTTTGTGAGGGTTTTTTACATTTTGTTTATTAAGGACTAGATTGTGACAGGGTCTTCATTACCATTCAGGACAGTAACAAGCTGAAAGAGCGCTCTTTGCCTTTGTGTGTGAGCCAATTGAACCTTGGGTAGAGGAGTGGGTGTGCAGTTGGCTCTCTCACTCAATACTGAGAACCTTGAGCATTTCAAAATGAGGAGTCAGGCCCCCAAAACTATGAGAATTTTTTTAAATATCAGGATTTTCAAGACATGGTTGGGGTTTTTTTTACTTCTGGCTTTTCAAGCCTTTGGGGTTTGTGTTTTCAGACTTTTGCTTGCAATCATGAGAGTTAGAAACTTTTTTTTTGTAATGAAACCTGAAATTCTCTGAAAGTTGTATAGTCACATGATTCCAGGAGATAAGGCTTTCAGAAAAATATTATATATAATGAGACTTGTGATCATATGAAGAGGAAGGGTAACATTATGCCCATGGCATCTCTTTTCTGGGGGAGTGTAATATCCTTATGCACTATCTTCTCCTGAGGGTCCTGCTTCTACACTTGAGTAACCTTATGGCACCACTTCTCTCTGTTGATTGTGCCACTATTAGTTATACTATTACTATATACCAAACCTCTAGCATTGGCCTTGAACTATCGATTTTTCCAAAAGGTGCATGGTAAATTAATTTTGAAGATGAAATGGAGACTACTGTCTTCAAAATCTTTTACCACTGATTATTGTCTACACTAATAAAGATGTTGATTCAATTATCCCTTAAAAGATTTATCTTGTGAAAATATTCTCTTTTCTGACAAACATTATTTTATAAATTTCAGTTCATTGTAGTCCCACAGTCATAAAAAGAACACTGTCAAATACATCAGATATTGTAACTGGGCCAAAAAAAATGTAAAATGAATAGAATTGGTTTCAGGATTAACAGAAGGTTGTGAACACAAGGTGTGTGTGTTAGGGGAGGGGGAGAAGTTGAATTCTCACTTTTCCCTGTAATACTGGAAATGCATTTAATGGAATTGTGCTAGTGCACGAGAACTAGAAAGTGAAACTCACAATAAACAAAAGTAAAAATGAATGCTCTCCCAACTCTCATTGAAATCCACTGGATCCTTCCCATTGACTTTATTATTATGCAATAGTATTATGGCCAGAATTTTAAAGGCAGTTAGATGCCTAAAGATTCAGAGAGGCGTGTAACTCCCATTGATTTCAATTGATAGGATTTCGGCCCTTTTGAAAATCTGTTGGGTGTCTCTTTGCATCTTTAATACTAAATACCTTTAAAAATGCAATCAATTGTCCAAAAAGCATAAGTAATCAAACAGCTTATTAGGTGAAAAGTAAGTTAGATATCTAATTGTATTTAGTATTAATAATCCAAGGTGTTATTAGTATCACAAGTAGAGAAATATGTTTAAATGTATCATTTTCATTGTGATACTGTCCTTTTGATAAATAGATTCATAAGCAGAAGGATGTGAATAAAAAATATTGAATCAACCTTTAAGTTTCACTTCAATTAACTTTATTTTCCACCCAAAAGAACATCTGACTAATGACAGCCCATATTTACATTCACTGTAACACATCCACATAAATCGACAAACCCTTTAAAAAATTCACAACAGTGTTTGTTGAAGTGTAACAAAAATGAAACTTAGATGAATTAATTCTGAAATGGTAAATGCTCTTTGCATCCCTGATTAGCAGAATAAAGATGTTATTCTTTTTTTATATATTCCTAGGTCTACATTTCCAACAAGATTATATGAGTTGCTTGTGCAAAAAGTGCACATGAGCATTGTTATGATTGACAAAGGGAAGTTAGAGGGTTAAATGATCCCAAGCATACTTTGGTAGCTTTTCAGGGAGCATAATTAATTAATGGAAGCTAGAATGGAGGGAGGCCTATTAAGGTAATTCTGCACCTCTGTTCAGCATTGAATTTTGTGAAACTTCTAAATGAAATAAAACCATTCTTATTTTATCTCTAGCAATAGGTGACATTAGGATTGCTACTTCTGATGTACAAGAACATCAGGGATAATATAGACTCCATAAAGATGGACAGCTGGCAGTGTGTGCTGAACACCCTTACAGATTTCCTGGACCCATGGCAACCCTAGGTGACCCTGCTTTTCTTTGGGAGACTCAGCCTCTGAGCTTTACAGTAAGTGACTAGATTTTTTTTTTAATTTGGTGCAGCATAACTAAGAGATACAGAATCTGGCACCATATCAATACCATAGATATGCATATGGATTCTCCACCTGCATTTATTTTTAAAAATCAGCCACAGCTCCTAGTTACATTTTTCATACAGGAACGTCTCAGTGGGGCAGCACAGTATACATCATTACATTTTCTTGCACCTCAAAGTTTCTCCTTGGTTCTTATCCTTTTAGCATTAGACATAGATTTTTTTCAAATGTGCAAAAGAGGTTTAGGAACACAAGTCTCACTGAAAGTCAATGAACTTGTGCTCGTAAATCACTCAGATGCATTTGAAAATCCCAGGCCAAATCCTGAGATTAGGTTTAGGCAATCTATCCAACACTGTAGAAGCAGGTCTATAAGTATCAGAACTTCAAAATAAGAGTTCCAAGACCATACCGTATGCACAATTATAGTTACTTTCAATTCACATTTAAAAACATATAGCAAAAATGTGACCTGAAAATATTTGGCAAATTCCAGTCTGTATTTAATGGAAGTAGAGATTCCTCTAAAATCTGGCCCTGGAGCACCAGTGCATAGAAATTTTTCACCAACTTCAATGAGATCTACAGAAGTGCAGGGGCCACAAAATTAGTCCTCTAGCTAGTGAGAGGGTCATGCGAGACATCTTTAATGTTAAAGGCACCATTCAGAATGGTTTTAAATAATTAATCTTACCAAGAGATAATCTAGAAAAATGGATTCTTACTGCAGGTTTTTTTTCTTTTCATGGAAGTGCGGAGAGCATCTTTTTGTAGTCTGGCTTGATTCCAACCCCCCTACTCTACTGAGTAGCATCTTACTCTGCAAGTGTCCTACTCTCCACTGATTTCAGTGAAGCTACTCACAGAGCTCTTGATCTTGATCCTAGGGCTGCTGCTGCCTACACCCCAATGTTCCACATGACACTAGTGTACATCCTTTCCCCAGCACTCCACATTGTGAGACAACAAGAAGAACCGTAGCTATACATATACCAACCTGTGAAAACTACATCAGTGGGTGTGTATGTAGACACAACAAACTGTATTGAGCTACTGTTTATATTAATCAAAATAAATGTTTCCTGTTTTATTTTTTCCCCTCTTGGGATTATGAAAAGTGGTTCAATCTCAATTTGTAGGTGTTCATTTGCACTTTGATTTTGTTAACTGCTGATTTGCACACAAAGTTCTATTTTTGGAAAGTCAGAGTAGAATTATTAGTTCACACCATGCACTTCAGAATACATAGAAGTCAAAGACCCAGCCAGATTTATAAACGTACACCAAACATTACAGAATTCATAGCGATGTATGTTGCAAAGTAAACAAGATAGATACTATTTAATGAAATAAACAGAATCTTCTGTTGCTGAGTGTCAATATGCTCCTTTAAAACCTCCCTCAACAACATAACTTCTTGGTTGACTATTCCAACAGTCCTTGTATCAGTCTGTTCAAATTCAGCAGATGGACAGTCAGTCTTACTCCTCCATCCTGGTGGCAACTTATATTGACCAAACTTCATAGTGTAGACATAGCTTTGGATTCAATGTTTCAATGTCCAGCATTTGTGTGTCTTGCTGTCTGTTAGAATCCACAGCCCTAAGTTAAGCACCCAGCCTCCCTGTATAATGCATGGGGAGAGTTAGGCACCTAAGAATGGGATCCACAGAAGCTGGCAAGCTGAATGGCAATTCTCTTCAGCCAGGCAATATGAAATGCTGAGGAAAGGGGTGGGGCCTAACTCCAGTTCCGAAGGAGACACCTCACTCTGCTTGGGATTCACAGCTGTGAACTCTCTCACTGAAACAGAGACTTGAAACTGGGTCACCTTTATGTAAGGGGAGTATCTTAACATTGTGTTATAGAGTAATTCTCACTGTCTCTGCCTCTCACTGTCTCTGTGGCCCAATAAACTTTTAAATATGTATACACAGTGGAACAGCTTCAATAGGAGAGACTGAGACTGACCCATATCAGAATATCCCATAGGCCAGTACTTAGGGCACATTTCTGAGAGGTGGGAGCCAGGGGTTCAAATTCTTGCTTCAGATCAGACAAAGGTGGGAATTGAATGTAGGTCTCCCACATCTTCGTGTGTGCCCTAAATATCAAGCTACAAGTTATAAGGGAGGGTGTGGAAACAACCACCTCATCTTGTCATGTTTTGTATGGAGCCCAATCTGTTAGGCAGCCTCTGAGGCTATCAGATTTGGTCCCACAAAGATATGGAGGGCGTGGTCAAGGACCCAACCATGGGTTGGGCATGAGTTAGGCATTCAGGTGCCTGGACTGTGTAGATACCCAGCAGCAGATTTTTAGGCACCTACAGAACTTCATCAACAGATATGTAGGTGCCTAGGGCATTTAGGTGCCACCATGCTTAAGCAGAAGCTGAGCACAGGTTTTGAGAATCTAATGTTTTAATTATGTTTCTAAATCCTTTTGTGGATCTAGCCTTTACTTCACAAGAAGGCACACTGGGACTATTTGTAGAGTAGGGTACTGCTCAGTGTAAGCAAGAAGTGGCAGAATCTAGTAATTAATGCATATAAAAGAGGATATTATGTTAGTCAACATTTGCCAACCATTAGACAGAATTGCCTTAGAAGTCTCCTATTCTAAGTATAGTATAGGGAAAAATAATGATAGTCCCAGATACCACTATGTGTTAGAAAATACTTGACTCTTTAATAGTTACTACAGAATATGCATATAGTGAAAGGGTTTAAAAGAAAATAAATAGCCAATAATTATTCTGTGTGTTCCTGTCACAAGGGGTCTATGTGAATATTTCAATAATGTTGCTTGAACAGTAAAATAAAGCACAGATGGATCATCCCCAAGATTAGCACACAAGATAAGAATATACACACGTAGTTGTTATATGGAAGGCTAGGCATCGTATTTTGTTTCCTTCTTGAAGAACTGTTTCATTTCTTATTGAGAGGAAATAAGTCTAAAAAGGAAAAGAAATAAAAATAGAAGAAGAATGTAACTGGAGAAAACTTTGTAATGCACTGAAGTCAATGGAATTATACTGGACTGGATTCAAGGCATATTTATTACAAAAATCTATAAGTTCCTTTAGGAAATGGGGTGTTTGAATCAAACATTCAGAAGGTTTTCTCCTTTTAAGCATCTGATATATAATCCTTCCTCTTTCTGTCCATTGTCAACATAAATTCTAAAACCTTTACCTGTAAATATCATGTTTGACAAAAATGAGAAAATACTAGATAAAGCAACAGTTTTGATTGTAGATACAACTTTTATGTGCATTCAGGCACATTTCGTGCTCTTGGAATATTTTAACACAAATACTTTAAAGGCATCTCAGTAGGAAAACAATATCTGCAGCTGTAAGAGGTGGGTAGCAAAAAGATGGGAGTGTCCAATTCAAAAAGGCATCCAATATTTTGATAGCTGATCCATGATCTACCCATCAAGGCTTTGATGCATCAACACACTCAAGTGCATGTTTCAGACCATTTATATTCAATAAAGTACTGAAGCACAAGGACTCCCCATGAATGGCAACCTGAGGTGACATTATGTTTATGCCAGACTGTAAGAGTCGAGGAGGTATGATATACTTCCCTGCCTCTTTCTAGATCTTTCTTGAGTTCACTCACTGCTAACTACAGCAGTGCTGAGGTGAACAGCACACCAGTCCATTCATATTGAGTATGGTCATATCCATGTGAAGAGTCCTCTCCACGATGTCCCAATTCAGGGAATGACAGAGTCCTAGGAAGTTAGGATTCTAACTTATAGATATCAGGATTGTATATTGCTAAGAGCTCTGGGCCAAGAGTGACCAAAGGTAAATTTAAATGGCACACCAAGAGAAATCTCTTAACATTAGGTCTGAATGTGGAATAATCTCCCAAAGGGATAGTAGAAGTCCTATCAGATGAATCATTTAAATTATGTTGGACAAAGTACTGGAGGATATACATACTGCATATTTGCATGTGCCTTGGGAATCAACTAGATTACCTAACAGTTGTTTCCATCTCTAACTTCTATGTTACATAAGAGCTACTCAGAACTTAAGTCAATGTAAATACAGCCCACAAAAAATAATATGTACAATAGCAAAAGAAATCTCCAACATACAGTATATAGTATTCTGATAAATGGTACCCAATTGCTGGCAATATTCATCAATACATACCGGTAATTCATCCACCATGGCATAGGATGAACAAAGGAATAAAAATATACAACAAATTGACAGGTGCATATATAAAGATAGGGAGTGAAAAATAAGACAAAATAGAAAAGCCATTCCATCTCCAAATATACAGCTTGAAAAGACAGAGCCTTAAGCACATTTTAAATCAAATCCCAGATTTTTGTATTCAATAACACTGATTTATGTTTGTCGTTTGGTTGGTAGCACAGCCCCTCCCCATCTGTGGTTTCATTGGGGACCTGTGCTCTCCATATTAAGTAACAAAATATTTATAAAAACATAATCAAAACAATATACATGACTCTCAAATAGGAAATCACTCCCACTTCAAACAATTTTGAGGAACAGGTGCTGTAGGCATTGAGAGCCCTCTTCCAATAAATCATGTATTGGCTGCCAAGTAACTAGTACACTGTCCATATAACAAAGATGAATAATGACCCATGCCAAGTTTATAAAAAATGTTTTTAGAAGCATCCTTAAATAAAAGACATGGCAAACATAAATGTAGTACATAAATAACTCTGGGAGCACATTGCTGAAGTGTGCCCACAAGTGATATGCTGACACTGATGAAAGTAAACATGAAATATTGGACAAAGAACATGATGGGGAAGGTTGCTTCTTTCTGCCTTGACACTCTGGACCAAAATATTCCCTCTGTTGCTCACTTAATTCACTTCAGCTCAGTGCTATATAGATTATGAAAGGTCACTGTCTTTTCAGTGTGTAGGTGTGTGTATACAATCCCTAGTCCAATGGGGCCTTGATTCTTGATTAGGATCTCTAACCACTATCACAATATGAAGTTCTGTAAAGTCCATAGGCCTGTTTTGCTCTCTATTATACCTGTATTAATCACGAGAACTCCACTGAATCCAGTGAAGTTACAGCACTATAAAACTGATATAAGACAGACCAGAAGAATTTGGGTCAGGCAAAGAAAATGCCTCCGGGAAAAAAAAAGGGAAAATGCAAAATAAGTATTTGGTCAATAGTCAAGTGGGAAGGAAAAAGATGAAGTTGAAACATATCAAATCTTGTAACTTGGCCACATTTTTACTGGTTTCCCAATTTCCTCTCTTGCAATTCATATTGCTAAGTATGAGTATATTAAAAATGAAAAGTGCTATATAGTTATTTTTTTAGTTTCTTGTACTTCAGTTCAGGGTTTGGCCATAAATGGTTCACTAAATCGCAACTTCAGAAAGCATGGGGACAATCTATCCTAGATCTATCAATGTCTTTAAAAATATTTTGACATATGCAGTCCATGTAGCTGATATGGCATCAAAAGTGTCAGCAGCTAATTTCATCTGTTCTTCATGGTGAGTAGGAGGGGACCATTGTGTTAGTTCCCATTGTATAACATTCTTTGCTAAATTTCAAAAAGTGTTATGTTTTAGTGCAACACAGAGAACCTGCATTCTTGCTTCTGGGAGAAGGCTTTGTTTTCTAACGTTTATCTTCTCAATGACTGATATATTTCCATCAGCTTGCAGCCTGTTGTCTGTACCATTGCTTACAAGAGGCCATTTCATGAAATTCTATATCTTAGTCCGGTTTTGTGATGATTATAATAAGATCAAGGGAAGAGACATCTGGATTCTGGCATCATCATGTTTCACTCAAAGGTTTTCGTTTCAGCTGCAATTCCACCTGCCATACCCCCTGCTTCTTTCATTTCTCTTCCATGATGAGCCATACTGGTTTCTGAGCTCCCAAGTTATTCCACCCATCTACAGAAAAGAGTGTAGTTTTTGACCTTATCATCTGGTAATAACACAAAGTTATATTAGGATATTCTTTACCTTTAGGAAAAAAACACCCACTTTTTATTTTCAGTGCCTAGAGAGACTCAGATTCTATTTTATTCCAATCCAGACATTTATACCACAGTCATCATAGTGATAATGTAAGATTGGAAGAAAATGTTGTTTTATAGTGTACAATTACAGTTGAAGACTTATCCAATCTTTAATAGAGACACCTCAATTGCTCTCAAAGTTAAGAGAGAGTGGGCCTGACTCATCATTATATTGTTCCAGGTTTACACCATTGTAACTCCATTGATTGCAGTGAAATCGAACAAGAAAAAAATGTACTAAAGCAGTAGTGAATCGGGTCAGATGATGTCTTTACAAAAAAAACAAAAAACTGTTAATATTGTTCCTGAGTCTCCATTGCCCTGCAGCTTGTGCAGTTATTTGCAGCAGTGCAGAGGACATCAGACACTCCCAAATCAGAATGATGGCATTTAAACCCACTCTACACTTGCAAGGCATCATAGAACCAGGTCTTTGATTTTTCCAATGTAACAGTGAGGGGCTGGAAGTGGATGAGAAGACTTATGTTAATATTCTGAACATTCTGTCATAATAAAGGGAATGCTGGGTTCATATGCCTGTCTGATGAGCTTCCCCTTAAAATGCTAATCATTCCTACTGGCCATTGCTGGGGCTCATAAAAACCTTTGCCCCAATTTCCACTTCAAATTACAGATGCACTATTCCCATGTGCATTTTATTTTATAAACATTTTGAAGTTGTTTGCTAAGTGGTATCACATTCTGTCTTTGCTATGGTTATGAGAAAGCATATTGTTGAAGTGGACAAATTAACAGATTCCCCCCACTTTCACCTCTTTTTCTGCAAGGACATGTGACCTGGGATGTGGTGGATTTTTTTCCTGACAGCCCAATTTTTAAAACGTTTACACACATAACTGCTAGTAGCTATGAAAATGTAACATCTCTTATGTGTACTGCAGCTTTACATTTCCAGCAACAACAGCAATTTTGTTCTCAGAATCGCAGTGACCTATGGACCTGCGGTCCACATCCTGTGGCAGACAATACACCCTTCTGTTATCTGGATCAGCTCTGGCAACAGGCCTGTCTGTTCTGTTTAGTAGGGAGTCCCCAATCACACAGACTTGCCTCTTCATCAGGTTGGTGTCAGCTACACATTTTATAAGTACACTCTTCATTCCATTATTCAAGTCATTAATGAAAATATTCACTAGTACTGGACCCAGGACATATCCCTGCAGGGACCCACTAACTATGCCTTTCCACTGTGACAGCAAATCATTGATAACTCTAGTATGGTCTTTCAACCAGTTATGCACCCACCTTATAGCAATGGCATCTAGACTACATTTAATTTATATATACTCTGTTCCAGGAGACAAGTTGGGGGGTCATAGTTTAAGAGAGAAACGGACTGGCTAATTTACAGTCCAGCTCCAAGGATTACAGTCCAGCTCTCACAACTCCTGTTTTCAGACAGTGACCATTATGGAGTACCATTCCAATTCAGGAAGGCAGCTGCTGGTCCTTTGAACAGGGGTGAGGGTTGACCAGGACTTGTAGGGACCCAGTGTAGGGTGAACTTGGGCAACTAACAAGATGAGTTGCACTTTGTGCAAAGACTGAATTAATCAGACACCATGTATTGAACAAATTTATCTGGGTAACTGATTGAAAGAGGCTGAAGGGATACTACTGAATGTAATGCACCTGCTGGGCCATAAGGGTGTGTGTTGGAGTGCAGCGCTCTATCACAGTATCTATTTTTCACTACCTTGCTCTCTCCTCAGCTGTAGACATGAAGAATAGACTGTCTTTGTATGTGAAAGGGTATTGTGTCTCACTTAAGAATTTTTTACAGATGCACCTATGTCTTCTGTTCTAATTACTTCTTATTTCGAGTACAGGGGCACAGTCTCTCCTTTCCCCCACACCCATAATCTTATTTTTGTGACTGTTTTATTTTAACAGTGATATTACATAAGTCACATAGTAAGAATATATGAAAGGAGCAAAAACAAGCCCTTTTACTCCATCTGTCATTATGCAGACTTCAAAAGCATTTTTAAGTCTCAGTAATATGTCATATCACATTATTTGGAGCCACACAATGCCTCATGTTGACAGAAGCAGACATAACGCATCAAATCATTTTACTCTTGCATTTGAGGTGCAAAGACAAATGCTGTCAAAAAGGCTTGTAGGGTTGCTTTATACACCCAATCACCAAAAAGCAGTGCACCCTGCTGCAGTGTTATGCCTTAAATGCTTCTGTAGAACACTAATATGTTTGACAGTGTAATGGCAATGCAGACTTACTGACATGGTGAAATGAAATGTTGCCATATATAAAACACGATATAGCAAATAAATTTAATGGCACAAGTTTGCTTTGAGGAGCAATATCAGTGAAATACGGTGCTTTGCTGATCACTTTACCTTACTAAAGATTTTCTTTGTTTAAACCTCTGTTAGCTAGGAAAGCATTTAGAGCACCATCATTGAGTCCCTTCCCCATGGCACCCCCCCTAACACAGGCCTCCGCACTCACTCAGGCCTCTTCACTCAGGCGCTGCATCCGAGGGTGCTAAAGGAGTTGGCCGATGAGATTGCAGAGCCATTGGCCATTATCTTTGAAAAATCATGGCGATTGGGGGAGGTCCCGGATGACTGGAAAAAAGCTAATGTAGTGCCCATCTTTAAAAAAGGGAAGAAGGGAGATCCAGGGAACTACAGGCCAGTCAGTCTCACCTCAGTCCCTGGAAAAATCATGGAACAGGTCTTCAAGGAATCAATCCTGAACCACTTAAAGGAGGGGAAAGTGATCAGGAACAGTCAGCATGGATTCACCAAGGGCAAGTCATGCCTGACTAACCTAATTGCCTTCTATGACGAGATAACCGGCTCTGTGGATGAGGGGAAAGCAGTGGATGTGCTATTTCTGGACTTTAGCAAAGCTTTTGATACAGTCTCCCACAGTATTCTTGCCAGCAAGTTAAAGAAGTATGGGCTGGATGAATGGATGGTAAGGTGGATAGAAAACTGGCTAGATGGTCGGGCTCAACGGGTAGTGATCAATGGTTCCATGTCTAGTTGGCAGCCGGTATCAAGTGGAGTGCCCCAAGGGTCGGTGCTGGGGCCGGTTTTGTTCAATATCTTCATTAACGATCTGGAGGATGGTGTGGACTGCATCCTTAGCAACTTTGCAGATGACACTAAACTGGGAGAAGTGGTTGATACGCTGGAGGGTAGGGATAGGATATAGAGGGACCTAGACAAATTAGAGGATTGGCCCAAAAGAAATATGATGAGGTTCAACAAGGACAAGTGCAGAGTCCTGCACTTAGGACGGAAGAATCCCATGCACTGCTACAGACTAGGGACCAAATGGCTGGGTAGCAGTTCTGCAGAAAAGGACCTAGGGGTTACGGTGGACGAAAAGCTGAATATGAGTCAACAGTGTGCCCTTGTTGCCAAGAAGGCTAATGGCATTTTGGGTTGTATAAGTAGGGGCATTTCCAGCAGATCAAGGGATGTGATCATTCCCCTCTACTCAGCACTGGTGAGGCCTCATTTGGAGTATTGTGTCCAGTTTTGGGCCCCACACTACAAGAAGGATGTGGATAAATTGGAGAGAGTCCAGCGGAGGGCAACAAAAATGATTAGGGGGCTGGAGCACATGACTTATGAGGAGAGGCTGAGGGAATTGGGATTGTTTAGTCTGCAGAAGAGAAGAATGAGGGGGGATTTGATAGCTGCTTTCAACTACCTGAAAGGGGGTTCCAAAGAGGATGGATCTAGACTGTTCTCAGTGGTAGAAGATGACAGAACAAGGAGTAATGGTCTCAAGTTGCAGAGGGGGAGGTTTAGGTTGGATATTAGGAAAAACTTTTTCACTAGTAGGGTGGTGAGGCACTGGAATGGGTTACCTAGGGAGGTAGTGGAATCTCCTTCCTTAGAGGTTTTTATGGTCAGGCTTGACAAAGCCCTGGCTGGGATGATTTAGTTGGGTTTGGTCCTGCTTTGAGCAGGGGGTTGGACTAGATGACCTCCTGAGGTCCCTTCCAACCCTGAGATTCTTTGATTCTATGATTCTCTGCCACATCCTGATCTGGCTAGTCCAGTTGTAAAAGCCTCAGCCCTCCAGCTGAGCCCCAGACAGTCCACCTCTTCTGGGGTTGGTAATGAACCAAAAAAGAGATTAACAGAAAGGAATTGTCCCACAGGTGTGCTAAGGCTGTCTTCTTTCAAAGGTCTTCTGTTAAGCGATGATCCCAACTAGGCTCACAGGCTAAATATGGATAAATAATCCCATCAAAGATGTATGAGCATCAGACCCCTGCTTTCCTTCAGAGAGGGCCCTTCAGGCAGCAGTCATCCAAGGAGTTCATGCCAATTGTACTGTGTTTCCCCTTTTTAAGCTCCTGTCTCCAAGTCTGACATATCTCACAGGTGTAGTAGGGCTTGGCCAGCAGAGCCTACAATGTCTTGTTAACTTTGTTTTGCCCAGTGTGAGGGTTGTATATCTCATCATACACCCTCCTCCTCAAGATGCTATCTGGGGGACTGAAGACAGCTTTCTGGTCCCTCACTTCCTTGGTTTAAAAAAAATAGCATTCTGATGAGCCTTTCCAGCCCTATGTTGTACTTGGAAAGGGTATGGCTAGAGCAGTGGTGCTCAAACTTTTTTACTGATGATCCCTTTCATATAGCAAGCTTCTGAGTGTGGCCCCCCTTATAAATTAAAAACACTTTTGTATATATTTAACACCATGTAATAACTCATGACCCCACCATGTAATAACCCCTCGAGCCCTTGAGGGGTCCCAACCCTAAGTTTGAAAAGCCTTGGGCTAGAGATACAAGCACAATACATAAGCCAGAGGCTAGTCTTTTTTATGGCATTTAGCCTCCTCAAAAGGGTATGATTGGTGACCCATTTGAACAAGTTTCTCAGGAGGTAACATCTGAGAGAATCCATAGTCCATTTCTCTACTAGGCTAACTCCCAAGGGAACAGTTTGCAGCTAAGATATAGCAAACAGTGTCTTTCTCCATTTACCTCCTGGGATAACACTACTCCCACACCTGGTTCTGAAGCATCAGCCTGCAAAATAAATTATTTTGAAAAGTATGGGCTGAACAGGACAGGCTTTTTGCACATGTGGTCTTTATACTCCTGGAATGTCTCATTGCAGGTTTTGGAGCAGCAATCATTCCTGGGACTGCTGTCCTTAATCAGGTCTGTAAGGGGAACTATGACAGAAAACACTGGCACAAGCCAGCAGTATTAACTCACTAGTCGTAAAGACCTCTACAGCTTTGTTGTCGTCACTGGGGCTGGGCAGGCTTTTAAGGCCTGGACTTCATTCACTGGGCACCAGACCTGCCCTTTCACCAAAGTATATCCTATCTGGTCTTTTCCTTTCCACTTTTACATTTTGCCAGATTTGTAGTTAGGCCAGAGGACCACTGTGACCTGTTTAAGTGAGCATTCTAATCCTGGCTACATACAACCACATCATCCAAATAGGCTGCAGCATATAGGACATGTGGTGAGAGGACTTGGTCCAGGAGCTGTTGGGACATCAGTATTGCCCCATGGAGGCCAAAGTGCATAGTCCTAAATTGACATCAGCCAAATGGAGTAGTGATTCCAGTGCGAGTAGGATCTGCCAGTATCCCTTTGTAAGGTCTAATACTAGGCTTCACACAGATGGTCCAGTAGTTCATCCACTCAGGGCATAGGGTATGCATCAGATTTAGAGAGAGCATTAATCTTTCTAAAGTTTATGCAGAACCAGATACTGCCATCTAGTTTTCTGCCAATCGCTGTGAGATTCTTCTATGAACTTTAACTCAAACCTGGTGTGGAGTTTTTCTTTTGTTGCAGCATACATTTTTGGAAGCAGATGAGTGGTCTCCTGTATGCATTGCCCCATCTCTATTTGGGCGTGATGTTGAATTAGACGTGTGTGTCCCACCAGGATGAAAATACTGCAGAGATGCTATTCACTAATTGTCTTACTGGGGCCCTTTGCTTCAGTCAGAAGATCTCTCCCCAACTGTACAGGCGCATGGTCCTGGGAGATGGACACTCAGTGCCCAATTCTGGCTTCAGCGAATCAGGAGAGATAAACAAGACTCACAATTCTTCCAGGAAGGAAATATGGTAGGCATGTATTGTCTTCCTTTGTCATGTTGTCTTATTTCACAATTAACTAGCCCCACTCTGATTTACAATATACAATCCTTGCCACTTGGCCAGTAAATTGAACTCTATACTGGGGAATAGGACAAGTTCCTAATCCCCAGGTTTAAATATGCACATGTGTGTCTCAGAAAATCAGGGTTGGAAGGGACCTCAGCAGGTCATCTAGTCCAACCCCCTGCTTAAAGCTAGACCAGTCCTCAGACAGATTTTACCCCAGTTCCTTAAATGACCCTCTCAAGGATTGAACTCACAATCCTGGATTTAGCAAACCAGTGCTCAAACTACTGAGCTATCCTTGTTATAGGGGGGGTCTATTGAGCACTAAAGGAGGTTTTCTTTGCAAACTCCCCCATCATTTCAAACTTCTCCCAGAGCTTCAGTACATACTGTATAATACTGTGTTCTAGGAGTCTGTTCCTCCACATCTCATAGGCAAGGTCCAACACACTCTCGGGTTGTCTCCAGTATAAAAGTTTGAACAGGGAAAATCCAGTAGATTATTGGGGTACCTCCCAAATGGCAAATAAAACAGGAGGGTCAGTTGATCCCAGTGGCTGGGATATGCAACAATAAACTTTAACATAATATTCAGGGTCTGCTTGAACCATTGGACCAGACCATCAATCTGAAAATTCTAGGACATTTGTGTGCTCTTCATTTTTAATTGATCACATATGTCTTTCATCAGATGGGACATGAAGTTGGTGCCATGACTGGTTAGGGTCTCCTTAGGCACACTGACTATGACAAAGATCTTTAGCAGCTGTGCTGCAATAGCCTTTGCTTTGGGGAGCGCAGTGGGATTGCCTACAGATATTGGGTGGTGTAATCATGTATGATTAATACACACCTATATCTGGCTTCACTCTTTTCAAAGGATCTGTGCAGCTACATCCCTATTCTTTCAAATTGAATGCCCACCACCAGGGGAGGGACTAGAGGAGCCCTGGCCACTCCTAAGTGACAGCTCATTGACCCTAAAGGCCAGGAGCAGCAAAAGTCTTTGACCTCTTGATGGATCTTGGATCAGTAGAAGCAACCCAGAATCCTGCCTGGATTCTTCTTATAGCTGAGGTTGCCTGAAGAGGGGACAGCATGAGCCAACTGCATAACCTCATGGTGATACCAACAATTAGTTGTAACTGAATTGTGTCCACCTATAAGTTTTTCTCCTGGCAGTAGAGTTGCTTTGCCTGGAACTCAAGTCAGCAATACTGTTCTGCTCAGTGTTGGTCTATCACATCCCTGTTGACCATTGACGGTTGGTCAGAGACCTGACTCAAGATTTCATCCTCCCTTTAATCTCTGACAAAGTTGATCCCTCTAGTTAGTATGCCAGCCTCTTATTAGAGGTCTCACTATCATTTAATCATTAGATAGAGCTTCTGGGGGAATTCCCCTTAGCCAGATATCTTCTCTCCAGGGTTCAGCTTGTTGCCTACACCTGCTAGTGGCCAGGGGTCTGAGCTGTCTTCCAGAGCATCCTGTGATTGCCTCTTGATGGGCTATGGATCAGTTTCAACCTCACTCAGTACTTCTGAGAAACACTCCCCTGCTCATCCCAAGAAAATGGGTAGACTAGTCTTGAGTTGTTGCTAGGCTTACGAGATGGTCTGCTACCTTCCAACCAATCAGGCAGCGTACTACAGGTCAGCTGTGCTCATCAGGTTGCCCGGAGACTGGCTCTACTACAGGTCCTGATTCCTGACACCTACAATCAATTTGATCAGCACACTAGGATAGGTCTTATGTCCCTGTGAATACACTGTAACAAAATAGTTTCCCCTGGGGCCTGACTACAACCAGGATCCATCAGGCCTATCACTTCTGTCCCATTTATCCAGATGGAGACAGTTATTTTAGCCATTGTTAGCTTACAGGCTTAAATTTCTACCATCTACCTAACCATGCTGCATATAGGGCCATTCTCAATACAGGTGTCCTGAGCACCGATATGAAACCCAAACTCCTAACGCTTACCAAGTGAGTTCCATTATGCTTGAGGTAGACTTTCCTTACATAGTCTGTCTGTTTCTGCTCCGTGGAGGCTACAGACTCAGGCCTAGGGTGTTGGGGTTTTATCATGAGAACCAGCCCAGGTCCCCAGCCTTTGGGCCCAGAACAGTGTCATCAGTGCCTCCAATCCTCCTGGGTAGGTTTTCTTTCAAACTCTAGAGACACCCACCCACCCTTTGTCTCATGTAGGTTCTCATGCTACATCAACAAAGCCTGTTCTGCAACCACATAGTTATCTGTAAGCTGGACTGTGTTGACTAGGGTCTCTGGCCACAGTTCAAGTACCCAGTTACCATCCCCAGCCAGGAATATGTGGATGAACTTCTCGTCCAAGATGAGCTCAGAAACCTGGACTTCAGTCCAGGGCTCCCATTCCAACCAATGTAAACACAAGTCCCTCAATTTCTGGGCCACTGGGATATTTTTCCTCATGGACCTGCTGTTGAAGGGTCTTCTTCCATGGTATCAAGGTAGTGCAGTATAGCCACTTTCACCAGGATATAATCTTGCACTGCCACTCCATCCAGCCCTTGGTTCACAATCTGTGCAGGCCTGGTTAAGTAAAGTGCTAACAAGATATCCCACTGCTCAGTTGGTTACTAGGCTGCCATTGTGATGTTTGAACAAATGGCAATAAAAGCCTCTGTGTTGTCCTCAAGGCCAATTTCATGGAGTCTCATGAGTGCAATCAGTCATCAGAGCTGGAGGGGAAACCCCAGGGATCCTCTGGACTGCATTGGTGTTGCTACCTATTGGACCAACTATTGCTACTGTTCCTGCTGTTGCACTGCTACATCCCAGAGCAGCTGTTGCTGGTGAGAAATTATTTTCTCCAGGAGCTGCTGCATCTGGAGCTGTTGATTCTCGGTCATTCATTTTAGAAGACATTCCAGATCCATGTTGTCATCTTATCAACCTATATCCTTAAACCTAGGATGTTCAGCAGTTCAGGTCACTCAAGCCTCCTCCTTCTTCAGGGGTGGGCAGATCATGCCTGCATTCTCCAACACAGTGTCACTGAGTTCCTTTCTCTGGCCTAGGCCTCTGCACTCACCTGGAAATCTGCTTTGTAATGTCTGGGTTTTCCACCATGACAGTCTGGTTGTAAAAATCTCAGCTCTCCAGCTGAGCCCCAGTCAGTCCACCCCTTCTGGTTAATAATGTATTATTATTAATGACTGAGCCCACAATACCTCCTTAAAACTGTGTTGCCCAGTATGCTTGTTGTATGACCTATCACAAGACCATGTTATCATTTGCACAGTACTTCCTCAGCTAGACACATCCAAGAGTTGGCCATCTGTTGAGTTTTGAAACCCACGTGAAAAGTGTAATTCCTGCTTGCTTAGAGCTCCGAAGTCCTATCCTAAAGATCTTCCCATATTAAAACTTGCATCCTCATTCTCAAAATTGTATGCAGTGTTATGCTAGGACTCATCTCTTGGTGCATTCTAGTCTCTCAATGATAGATGGGAATGTGAGCTATGTGAATATTTTGATGAGAGTCTGGTCACAATTACTGCAAGATTTTCTGGTGAATCTAAAAGTACAATTTTAGATCATACAAATTAATTTTATTCCTGAATTATTGTTCAAATATTGTTTCCTGGACAATGTGTGCTGGCTGTGTGGGGATCAGGGTGATGATGTTCTAACAATTTGGTGAACTATTTTAAAATGCTATGGAAAGTTACGTGGATGTAAAGTTACCTACATAAGTAAGTATTTGGAGAATTGTGGATCAGTATTTTCTATATTTTTCATTGGCACCAGGGTATTTTAAAAATGCATTGTGCAAAATAGTTACACAAAGAGACTAATGCCTAGAAGGTTGGGGAAAATAAGTTTGGTTTATTGACATGGCAGGGATTGTACCACAGAAGACAAACAAGAGAAGATTTCCTGTGATATAGGAAAATTGTCTCTTATTTAAAGGAAGATATAGATGTACAAGCAGGAGGTCTCTGAGAGCAATAGAGATGTGTTGTAGGGGTGATGTATATTAGCAGTCCAGGACTTCATTTCATCTAGTCTTTGTTACATCCATAGTTATAGGTTATCCAGTTATATAAAATTGTACATGTGTATTCAATGAAGAGTTCATTATTAACTAATTAGTTGCCAAAGAGCACTAAAATGCAACTTTCTCAGAGCTAAATGCTTCCTTGGAGAAGCATTCAAGTTATTTAATGGCAATTTAACAGAAGAGCACTTTTCCAAAATGAGCCCTTGAGGTAAAATATGGTCCTGATGCTCCACTCCATTACCAATTGTATCCATACAAGATATGCAGTTATGCCAGTGTAAATCCACTGTAACAGAATAGAGAACCAGGCCCTAGGCATCTCAGGGCAACTAATTTCACATCTGAGCACCCAAAACCCTTTTAGGTGCCCACAGTAAGCATCTACTGCATTAACTGCCCAAATGCAGAACAAAGTATACTATTGCACACCCAAGGACAGCATATACAAACTTAGATAGCCTCCATTATTATTTCCTTGTGTGAGACACTGATTAAAGAGTTGAACTTTTAAATAGCTTTCAACTAAAAGAAAGTTCAGAAATTGTACATTGATTCCATTTCTGACCACTGTTGAGGTTTTCTGAAAGCTTAGAAAGCTGTGGCACATTTAACAACTAAGCTTTACTTTTTGTCATCTACTTCAATTGTTCTTTTTCAGGGCTCTTTTTGTATGAATAAGAAATATTATTTCAGAGTTTAAATTCCTTGTGTACTTCTGGTGTCTTCTCATAAATAAAAACTGAAAGAGAGAAGCCTCAGTGATCCTTAATTCTTGGCACTTTGAGAACCAAAGGCCATGGCAAGTGGAGAAAGTGGGTAGGCCTGAGAGCATCTCATCATTCAGGTTCAGAGCTCTTGATTCATCTAGTAGCAGCTGATGAGAATGAGATAGTGAGTCTGAGCATATCTTTACTCAAAGGTTTGCTCAGCTCTGCTCCTACAATTCATTTTTTTTCAATTCACTGGCAATTCTAAAGATTTGGGTCAAACCTAATCCAATTCCCCTTTCCTGTATTTAAATTCCCTTCCTGATGTGAAGCAGCATAATGAACTTGGGTCTCCTATCCTCCTAGGTGAGTGCCCTAACTACTAGGCTATAAGCTATTCTGGGGGTGGGTTTCTTGGTCTATCTTGAAGCTGTTCTACTTTGTATAAATAATTAAATAATAATTGGAGCAGTTCTTAAATTTGGTCTTCCACATGTCAGGTGAGCACTGAGACTCTATAACCTGCTGGTTAAAAGGACTCACCTGGGATGTGATGAGACCCAAGTTCAAATTCCCACTCTTTAGCAGAGGTGGAACTGAACCCACACAAGGCCCACATCCCAAGTGAGTTTCCTAGACAAAGTATTGAAGCTGATGAGAAGGGCATTACCTCCTCCACCTCCAGTCATTTTGTGAATCTAGCCCTCCGGCCCCAGTTTGTTTGTTTTATCCAAAGTTATTATGAAAATTCTGTCATGAGAATTCTGTCAAATTCGTTAACACTTCCAGGACAACCAAAAACTGAAAATTTCAGTGAATAAACTATGGCTGAAAATTTTTGCCTAGTTCTAGGTGGGAGATTTGGGCATATGGATTTGCAGCTAAGAGAGGGGTTGAGAAGTTTCAAACTGAAGATAAGGGACTGAGGAGACATCTTCACATTTGTGCCCTTATGAAAATCCTCCCCTTCAGTGAGAGAGGGATCCACTGAGAAACCAACAATGACAGAAAGAGCTTTAGCTGTTCTGTATAACAGGGAGTATTTTTTATTAATTTCTTCATACTTCTAAAAATATATCTTTAGACATCAATTCAGTGCACTATTGCATAAATTAAAAAAGGTCACACTCAAAGAAAAGGAAACAAATAGCCCATAAATATACCCACCTCAGCCACCCCTACTCCTCAACAGTCCTAGAGAAAAGAGAAGTTGGTCTTCAGCAAGTTAACAGATCTAGACTCTGGAGTCCAGGGTATGAGACAACAAATTCCAAAACCCAGGACCATTCACAAAGAACATCCTTTTAATAATTCCTTCTCATTTACTCAAAGCTCCAGCTTGAGTACCTCTACTGTTCTCAACTCTGGCAGTATATCAAAGGGAGAGATGTGAACTCTCAGGTAACCAGATCCCAGGCCACTTAGGTTAAAGCCAACACATGGAATTTTACCCTGAAGCTTATTAAAAGCTAGCGTAGAATATGAAGCACTGATCCAACTCCACATGCAACTCCACAATAAGGAAGTTGCAGCATTCTAGACTATTTTAAGCCTCTGAGTGATCCCAAATTGTAGTCCCACATTAAGCATATTACAGTGATCTAAACTGAGGTGACAAACTGACAACTGAGGCAATGTTTGCAGGAAAGCAAGATGTGTGACCTGTTCTAAGTGCAGATGGAAAAAAGTGCTTGTGGCTGCAGCCGCTATCTGGACATCCAGGAGTAGCCCAGGACCTAACAGCATCCCCAAGTGTTAATCCTACCTTAGAAATTGTGTTTGCATTCCATCACTAAGGGGCACCAACATACATTTGTCAGGTTTTTGTGGTGGCTTCCCTAGCCCACCAACATTCTTGGTCTTGTCTACATTAAATCACAGCTAGCTCCTATCCAAACCTGAAGCTCATCTAGACATCTATCATCACTACAACCACTTTTTTAGTATTTAAAAGTCAAGCTTTCACTTCCCTGATTCAAAGCAGAATTTTTAAGACCAGAAAACCTTGAATTGGGCAGAGCAAGAACTTGAATCTAGGTCTCCCACATCACAAGTAAGTACAATAACTATGACGCTACTGGGTATGACCAGAAACTACACACAACTGAAAAAGTTTCTCTAGAAAGATCCCTGGACCAAAAAGCTGCCTAATAAAAAATTCATCAAAACAGACATCTTTGCAAAGCATTTGGACTTCAAAAGTGTTCCAACCAGCTCTACTCAAGACACCATATTCTGAAATTCTTACTAATTCCAGAATGGCACCAGTGAAGATACTGAACACAGAACAAAATGAGAGCAAAGTGGCAGGGTATTTAGTGATCTGATATTTAGAAGGTTTCTCAGTTATCTCTAACAGATTTTTCTTCCTTTCTTTATAGCCCTTATTCCCACTCAGATTATTTTAAGAGGATAAAAACTTAATAGGTTGAGGAAGAACAGCAAATCAGTAGGTTCCTCAGGTCTTGATTATTTGGGGAGGGGAGGGCATGATTAGCTCTTTTGCCATTAAACCAAAAATAAAAACAGGATTCTAAAATTACAAGAGCTTGAACCAAGGAACTTTCTACAGGGCCTATCAAAATCTTAGACCTTTTCAAGGTTCTCATGAGTTACAATTACAGCAGCTGAAGTCTTGCATTTGGAGATTAAAAAGATTGCAAAGACCAACCAAAATTGCCTTTTTAATTATATTTCTTAAGAACTGACTTCTACTTTACTTTCCATAAATCTCAAGTTTTTAACTTAAAAGACAGACATTCATTCTTAACTTAATTATTTGATAAGATTAGAAATACATTATTAATCAGAATCTCAGAGAAATCTCCATTTTATTACATCTAAAAAATAATTCTCCTCTACTTGTCGATGAAAAGCAGAGAATGCTAGCAGCCTACGAGTACATCATATGTGACAAGGAAAATCCATTTTCAGAGGCGGTTTTCCATGTTTGGTGCATTTTTGCAGGAGTTTGCTACAATTCCTCATTTGTCTCTCCTTCACCCTAAAATCCCACATTGAGGTGTCTTTGCCTCACAGAGAAGGCCTGTATGGAAAAGGGAAGAAATAATTAATACTGCTTCTTCGGTTTGCAACAAAGTCATTGGAGATCATGATACCGATTATTCTACCCTTCCCTGAGCATGCTGCCTCCACAGAATACACAGTCCTTGCTCTTACCTATGTATACTTACTATGGATACTTCATCCCCATATCTAACAGTGGAATAATAATATATTTTTCAAATAAATTTAATCTATCCATCTGAAATATGTTACTCTGGGCTTCCCAACCCATTCCTGATATCTCTGCAACAATTCCCCTCAAACTCTCCTATTCTGAAGTTACATCAATGGTCAATCTGTGGGGCCCTAGCCTACCACTACATTTAAATCCAACCCAGGGATTCCTGGGTTAGATGTTCCCCATGGTATAGGCTCTTACTAGCTATTCCCAGATGTAGAGTACAATAGGACTGGAAACTGGAGGAAGAAAACTGATGCCAGAGAAAGGAGTAGGAGAAGATGGAATAAACATAAAAAAAATATAACAAAGAACAAAGTCTCCAAAAGGTAAGAAAGGAGAAAAACAGATGAGGTGAGAATGACCAGAGAACCAAATTATGGTGGGTGGCAGTATTTTTGGTTTCATCTTGACATTTCTTCCTGGTTTGGAATCGGGGCGGGGATTCAAAATGTTGATGTTTTCCTGGAAAAGGATAAAAGCTTCTCAGCCAGCTGCAGTAGACAGAGCTGTGGGAGAAATAAGAGAAGTCAAGAGTACAGAAGGCTGAGCTGAATTAGATACCATGTTATTGACAGAAGGAAAAGAAGGCAAGCTGAGAAACAACTGCGAAAGAAAGGTAAGAGTGACTGGAGAACTAGTGGATATAGATTGTTACCTGAAATAATCAAACAAGCCTTTAGAGAAGCTCTAAGTATATTAATCCCAAATTCCATGTTTGGGCAAATGGAAAAACACTCATCTTTATGAATAAGAGTTCAATAGTTGTGCTGCTGAGATTAATTTGTTTCAGCCCCTGGCAGTGACTTTCAGAAACAAGCTGGACTTTCCATTTTTTAGGTTAAGCATCACGAAGTAGCCAGCCCAGTATTAAGGATTATAAACCAAATAAGTATGTGTCTTATATATAAAAATATTCCCCCTGGCCTGGTTGTCATTTTTATTATATTTACTTAAATTTGTTAATTTATAACCCAGGAAAAGATCCACCCTGACAAATCCAGAAAGTTGGCTACTCAGAAGCTTAAACTCTGATAGAGGCTGAAAAGAGTAGATCTGGTTCATGCCTATTCCACCCACTATAATTTGTGTGTCTACCAACTTTTTTTTGTCAGGAAAGGTGCTAAGTAGTGGTAGTTTCTAAGGGCAGCATTTATAATATAGCTACAGTTATGGGGAATTGATTGACACCATTGACTGATTGGATAATAAGATATCACATGGTAATTGTTATCCTGGGATTAATCCAAACCAACAGCCTACAGTTGAAAAACACTGGATTGTTTTTCCATTTTGCTGAAATATCCAGCTCCTTTTTTCTTGGGATTTATTGTTCTCAAAGGGAGCTCCTATTATAAGAATAGTGGTTGGTAGATGTGAATTTTTTAAGACAAGACTTACACTTGTGGGTGCAGAGACATATAAATTGAACTCATGCCTTTACAATAGCTGCACAAGCAGGTGGAGTCATCCATAGGAAAGTGCAGATGTTGGTACCTCTGCTACCCTACGTTAAAATTCAGCTGAGGTTCTGTGAAGTGAAGGTACTAGCTGGCTCTGGGCATCCATGTGGTACATGTATATTGCAGTACTGTCCCTTTAAAATTAGTCCTGTGTAATCACCATAGAGCCCCTCATTGTGAAGGATGTCTCACATGATGCAGTCACACTCAGCGTCTGCATGCTCAGTCTGTAGAAGCCAACTTAAGTATCTAATAAAGAGTGGTGTGACTTAGACTTTATATCCCTAGACTCACTCTGGGTTCCTGAAGTACAGGGGCTGCAGCATTTTCCAGAGACAACACACTCGACTCCCTGGCCATGCTGGAAATCAGGACATGTGGTTAGAAGTAACCACGTTCTGCATGAAGGAAGAAATTGCTGTTTTCCATTAGGAGCACAGTGGATCAGTAAATGGTGCCAACTGCTTGACACAGTGGTGCTGGAACAATTTGTGTAGTGGGGGTGCTGAGAACCACTGAACCAAACTGTCAACCCTGTATATAATGGAAACCACTTCAAGGCAGGGGATAACACCTATAGCACCTATGCAGAGAAAACACGACAAATCAGCAGAAACCAAACAGAAGGTTCACAGCACTTCAACATAACGAGTACACAGAAATGAAGCCACATGTGAAGCATTTAAACTAGGACATCACATTAAACATATCCAAATATGCAGGGTTGAAAACCACTCCCTACGTTCATCTTTCCTTGGTAATTTTGCTGAGAATTGGGAACAATCCTTCCACATCTATATGAAAGTTCAGGACAGATAATAATAAGGACTTAAAAGTGTCATTTACTGTACACAGTGGAAGAAGAGACTCTGGAAGTTTATAAAACGTTCTTACAGCAGAGATGCTTTTACTTTTTGTGTGGTCTTAACAATGCCTAGGAAAGTGTGTGTGAATGATATCCCTTCTGGTCACACCCACACCTAGGGGGAAGAGCAGACAGACAAGTATGTCACAGAGCTGAGGCAAGAAACTGCGTTTGGATTTACTGAAAAGGACGCACTCAGATGTGTTCAGTGTCACTGATAAAGGACTAAAGGAAAGGTTGTTGAAAGATCCTGATTCGGACTTGCAAAAAGCAGTAGAGGCTCTGAAGATATCTATAAGCCATGAAAACACAAATAACAATCATGTCTGGGATACATACTGACAAGTTCATACAGGCTGTTACACAAAAAATTACTCAGAGCAGCATGTGCAGGGCCCAACCACCTAAGAGCCAAAGCAAAGCAGGCATACCGGTAACTCAGACAAGACCTGTGCACAAACTGTGGTAAAACACACCCACCAGGGTTTGCCCAGACTTTGAAGTAAGAAACATGGAAAATTAAATCACTGTTCTGTACACAGAACAACAAACTTACTAAAAAGATAAAGCTGCAAATTTCTAGCTAAACTAGAGTGTGAGCAATCTTTTCTTGTAGATACAGTATCACAGGGTAATAGACATTGCACAGAGCACTCAGAAGAACCTTGGTAGTCTACACTTATATAATGAATGTACTTAAAAAGTTCAAGCTTGATACTGGAACTAGAGCTAATGTGTTACCAATTCACTTTTTGAAAAGGATATAACCAGGTCCCATCTAGATAACCATCTGATGTTGTGCTTATAACAGATGGACTTTCCAAAATGGACTTTGAAGGAGAACTCACACTAATAGTAGCAAGGACAAGGACAGTCTTCAGTTCTTCATCATTATCTACACCATTATCTCCATCATTATCTACACTGCCCTGGGAAGTTTGCACACAGCTAAGCCTAATATGCAAAATATGTTTGCTGCATACCAAGGCACTCAGCACTAAAGAAGAATTGATTGCATAATACCCAGACGTTTTCAGGAGACTAGCAGTGTTCCATGAAAAGCATCACATATATACATACCCATCAGTCATATATGGTTGCAGAAATATAACCTTTGTAGTGACACACCCAGAGATGCACTAAGACATTTAGAAAAGGAAAAGGTTGATAGCCAAAGTGAATACACCCAATCTATGGGTTAACAGCTGGGTCATAACTGAAGAAAAACAGCAAGATATGGATTTGTTTGCATGCCAGGGATATTATTAAGGCTAATCTGAAGCAGCATTACTCTATCACCAGTACTCATTGGGGCAGTTCCTCATCTGATGCCCAATGCCAACTAGTTGGTAAAAGCATATTCACTATAATTGATTAAAAAGATGGATATTGGCAAGTAACATTAGATAAGGAATCACATGAACTGTGCACTTTCAATACTCCCTGGGGCAGGATCAAGTTTCTCTATCTACCTTTTGGAATAAAGTCAACTAGGGAAGTGTTTCAGTAAAAGAATTAGTGAAACATTTGATGATATTGCAGCTGTCTGTATAATAACATATGGTATGATAGCACCAACTCAGGGAGGATATGATCAAATACTGAAGAAAGTGAGGACAAGGGCTCAAGCACAGAATACCAACTTCAACCCAGATAAAATCCAATTCATGGTAAAACACCAAAATACACAAAACAGTCTCATCACAAGGAATCTGGCCAGATGACAGTAAGGTTGAAGTCATAGCTAATATGAAACCTCTGCAGGACCTAAGGCATTACAAAAGATCCTGAGGATTACAGTCCTTGTGCAGTACCGCTCAAATGAAGCAACTTTGACTGCTCCATTGAGACAATTGCTACTCAAGAGCATAGCTTGGCAGTGGTCATGGGAACATGACAGTGTTCTGTAACACATCAGTAGTCAGATTCTATGATTTCAACAAGCTGGTCACCCTTCAAGCATATGTATCCAAAGATTGTTTAGGAGCTTGTCTACTGCAAGGCAGAGGCCATATTTCCACATGCGAGACCTCGTGATGCAAAACTACTTGCTATTGTGTTTGCCACAAAGAAATTTCATCAGTACATATATGGAGTACAGGTTGAGGTACTGTCTGATATTAAACCACTACAGGTGATATTCTCCAAGCTTCTTGGAAAAGCACTTGCAAGGCTATAGTGCATGCTACTTTAGTTACAGAAATACGATCCTGAAGTCCCATATACTTTTGTGAACCAATGTTATTGAGAGCAATAGAACACATGACAGTTCCAGATAACAAAAAACACTGATGAAAAAGTTATCTATACAGTTAAGGCCACCACTACACTCAGCACAGATTTGTAAAATAAACTTAAAAGGCACCTATGACTTGACCGTACAATGCCAACGGGTATCTAAATCAGAAGTATGTCATAGCAGCAAGAATCATACAATCAGAATAAGAACAGGAGTACTTGTGGCACCTTAGAGACTAACACATTTATTTGAGCATAAGCTTTCGTGGGCTACAGCCCACTTCATCGGATGCATGTAGGGGAAAATACAGTATTATTATTAATTATTATTATTATAATATAAGGTATTACCATTACCTTATAGTGTATATGATAACACCCATTGTTTCATGTTCTCTGCGTATATATATATATATCTTCCTACTGTATTTCCCCTACATGCATCCGATGAAGTGGGCTGTAGCCCACAAAAGCTTATGCTCAAATAAATTTGTTAGTCTCTAAGGTGCCACAAGTACTCCTGTTCTTTTTGCAGATACAGACTAACACAGCTGCTACTCTGAAACCTGTCAATTAGAATAGACACCAACATCTTTGGAGACACTGGTTATATCAGAATCAGAAAATAAAAATCACAAGAAGTGGATATCAGATACACATGATACGGAGACCTCTATGGAAATTTTATACAGAGACTGTATGCAGAAACAGACAGAGCCAATGGTAAAGATTAATACTTAACTGGTTGGAGCTCAATCTCCAACCTGCGCAGAGAAGATTAACCAGCAAGCAGTCAGCAGTGCTGTAATAGTCTTCTCATGCCTCCGGCCTGGTAAAAAGGACATTGTGGGTTTGAGATTTTATTTTGGGAGGAAATTTACGAATTAAGGAAGTATCACAAGGAAAATACTCTAGAAAACACAACAGGTCTGAGGTTTCAGGTGGATTGCATTGCTGTCTCCCAGGATTTTTAAACAGCTTGAACATGCCAATGAAAGATGTAACGAGAGAGTAGCTATGCATATTCTGACAATGCAAGTGATCAGGTAAATATCACAAGAAAAAACAGTAATTTGGTCTCGCTATCTGCTGACAGAAGATCACAAAGTCCATCCTCATTTTAATCACTTAGACCAAAATCCTCAAAAGGTATTTAGGCGCCTAACTTCCATTGAAATCAGTAGGAGCTGGGTGCCTAAATAACACTGAGGATCTGGGCCTTGGTGAAGTTTAAACAATTTTTTTTAGATCTGCAGGAGGGAAATAAGAGAACAACCTGGCTCAAGAGAATGTTATGTGCTATTTTAACCATTGAGAGAGTAACCCTCAGAAATGTGTTAATTTCCAAACTAATGGGCTCATCATTTATGCTGCTAACCCACACATCTGTGTGACTGATTTTCAAATAGATCGAGTTCATGAGAAAAGTCTTTCAAATAGGAGACAGTTTCATACAACAAATGAACATAGCTGAAATGCTCTTTATTATTCTGTTGGCTGCCATTTTCACTTTTGTTTATGTTACTATGTGTGACAGTGAATGATGACTCTAATTCTACAATGATCTTTTATTGGATTATTGGTTCTACAGAAATACTTTTACAAAGAGGGGCCCAAACTAAAGCTCTACTTCCAAAAAAAATATTCAGACCTCTCTCAAAACATGCATTTAATATTTAAATGTATTGAGGACCTCATATAGATTAATTTATAAAATGTACAAAAATATGTACATTAACATTTAATGGAAAATTAAACTTTTCATTGAACTCTTCTTCTCCCTTCCCATTTTAAGAAGCAAGAAAATCAGACATGTTCAAGCTACCTCTCAATGGAGAATTCTGGGATAATTTATGGATTCCCTTTGTGATGTCAGTGGAATCATAGCTTGCACATTCTGTCCTACTGTTGGCTTATAATTTCCCATTTGCAAATACATGTCAAGTGATCCCAGAAACAGACAGGTGATTTTTTGCAATATGCCTTCATGTACTTGAGCTCTTTGCACATACCACTTCGGGCTAACATGTTTCAACCTATTATGATTTAAAAAAAAATCAAAAAAAAATCAGTCTGTTCACAGTTAATTCACAAACTGGGTCTGAAATTCCACAGACAAATTATCCCCGATGAATAGCTTACCCAGTTCTGCATAGGACCTAGGATGGGAGGAGGGGGTTGATAATTTCTTATAAATTTGTGGGTGGCAGGGATTAGTGAACAATATAAAGTATGTACCAAACAACAAGAAGAATATTTGCTATATTTTGGAACCTGAAAGAGTTTAATATCTGCTGATATTCAGTGTATTCTAGTATTTAACTCATCCAACTTGAGCAGCAGCACCCCCTATAATTTAAGAAAGATGTGAGCTGTGTTGGTCCCAGGTTATAAAAAAAAGACAAGCTGGGTGAGGTAATAACTTTTATTGGACCAACTTCTGTCTTACCGATGGATGTTGGTCCAGTAAAAGATATTGTCCTCAACCACCTTGTCTCTCTAGGAAAAGGTAGTTGGTATCGGTTTGCATGATGTTGGACATCATAGGGAAAGGAATGGGCACTGCGTTTTTGGCCACGTATTCCTCTGAATTGTCCTAGCTGGCTTTACAGTGATGACCAATTTTCAACTTTTATGGAATGATTGCTTATTTGTCCACTTGTCACATATTACTTGACTACATTCCCCATAAATATTGCTATTATTGATATATCCCATCCCTCTGATCAGTAACGGGCATAACATCAACTGGCTTCTCTTGAATTGCTTCTAACTTATCTGCTTCATATAAAATAAAACCTCATTTCCTACTGGAATAGAATTTTCTGTCACTTTAAAATTCTTTGTTGACTTTAAATCAGCTTTCCCTGTGTATATATGAAATTGGCAAGCAAGAGAGCAACTTGCTTCTCAGGTAGATTTATCTCCAAGCTCACCCAGCTTTGGGTTTACATGTACTTGATTGATAGAAATTATTGTGAAGCACAATTCTGGGTATTTGAACTTGGTGTCCTCTATAGCACCTTGTAAGAGAAGCTAACATTTCTCCTAGCTCCCAGATGAACAAAGAACGTGTAAAATTTCAGTCTTACTGTGTCTCTTCATGCCTTACTTTTGTGTTGCAAATGAAAATAAAATGGCTGTTTTATCCCTCTTTTTATCCTTTATGTTGGAAGGGGAGATAAAGAAGCAGAATAGAGGCAGAAGATTATCACAGAAACAAAATGGAAACTGGAATAGGGGAACAAAGGAGCAGGGCCCGGGGGGGACAGACACCCCACTTGTAAAATCACCAGCAGAACCCTGAAAAATATTGTTCTCTTTAGGGGCCTAGTCTTTCAAGGTGCTGAGCACCATGATACCCCACAAAATTCTACAGGGGAAAGAGGCACTCAGCAGCTCACAGATCTGAGTCTCTAAAGAAGGCAGAGCAAAAAGCATGCATATATGGTACAAGAGTAGCTGAATAGAGACAGAGGTAGTGGCAAATTATAGCCATCATTAGTAATTATGGCAGGTGCATAGGAACAAGAGCCCAATCCAAAACCCATTAAGTCAGTTTCCCTATTTTGATGGGCAGAAGGACTGCTGTTCATTGACTTCAGTGGGCATTGGATCAGGCCCAGATTGCTCAGATACTACCCTGATGAAGACAGAATAAATAGTAGAGCTCTGGGAAAAAATATAAACAAATTTCTGCCAAAAAATCCACAGGAAGTTTTCCAACCAGTTCTAATAAGTAGGTAAGTGCTGCTATAATGGCAACAACAGCATTTGCACTAAGCACTACATCTTCTCCTGTTCCTTCAATTAATCAGAGCTACTGACATTCAATTTTCCCATAAGAGCACAATTTTCCCTTCAATAGGTCAACAGCTGCAGCTCTGCCTCTTTTAATAGTTCTGTGGTGTGTGTTGCTTATTAAGGCCACTTTTATCACTAACATCTATTTATGTATGTGTACATCACTATACATCTTTTAGAACTCTGAGACAGACTCTGGCTCTATATGGTTTCCTACTACAGACTGTACAGTAAAGTTAATATCAGCATAGACCGATGCGGACCAATGAGAAACCCAAGAAGAAGCAGTTGTAATATTGCACACACAAAAGTCTAAACATGTGAAATATCAGTTAAAGCCATGGAATTTATTTTCTAAACAAATATGAAGCTTCCTGGGAAGCCAGTGGTGATAGCAGATGGGAGCTGATAATTTCTGGGATCAATTAACTTCTGCCAGTGGAACCTAAGCTAGGAGGAGATACAATAGTGCCAGCAGCCCACAAACCCCAGTTGGACACAAGGCCTTAGATAGCACTCCCCCTCCAAAAAAACCCCACAGAAAGTGGGAGAAGGCACAGGAAGCATGGGGCAGGCCTAGGGACTCAGAAGATTTTCTGATTCAGCACAATGTATTTCCTGGGCAGGCTCCCTAGGATGGGATGCTATGCAGACCCCTAATAGAATGTTGAAAGGCTTCCTCCAGAACAACAAGCAGTGAAAGAAAGTAGGGTTGCTCCAGTATAGTTTTCCTTTGTGAGTTCATAGGACTGTAATTTGCATAGCCTTATGAACACTGCTGTTCAGTAATACCTCTACAGTGAAATGAGACTGTGGCCTGTAGTTCTTGAAGATGAAGAGCTGTCTGCTCCCATTTGTTAGTGAACAGGAGGAGTACAGCTCCAGCAAACCTGATTTGCATAAGCTTTGTGCCCTGGGTTCTTCTAGTGATACTTTAGGAGTCACTATAATCTCAGAATTGGTTGTGTAGTGGAACTGATCTGTACTAGGAGAAAAGGGGTTTTACCTCATGGCAAGGGTTTTTTCCCCAAAGGTTATCTCTGCTATTGGTTCCTTTCCACTGAAGATCCTTGTAGTGAGGTGGCTTCTTGTTGTCTCTTGAGCACTCCTCTCAGACAGATGTTGCTCCATGGCACCCTGCCTCTTAGGCCATGCCAGTGGTACTACTGCACCCCCTGGCTTGAAATAGTAATAAACACTAAATACATGATTTCTATCATGAGCACCCCTGCTATGAAAATTGTTCCAGCACCCATGGGTAATGCTGTTTCTTCAGGGCCCTTTAAAAGTAATTCAAAGAATTCCCAAAAGGGATCCTATTTATTGAGGCCTCTGGTGCATACTGACCCTCCAGAGACCAACCCCAGTTCAGGGTCTCTCTCCTATTAGTCCAACACAAAATATTTCAAAACAAAACACCAGCCCATGCAGATTTCTCTCCAGTTTCAGCTGAACACAGTCCCCTACTCCCTTAAGGGTCTGCGGTAAGTACCTCTTTTGTTTCTTGGACGGGGTCCCTCTCAGTCTCTGAAGAGTTTCCTCCTGCTTCTTGTGGTCTCTCTTTACCCCTCCCTGTTGCTTCCTGCTGCCTTATAACCTGAGATCACTTGATTCCCCTCAGGCTCATCATGTAATCAGGGCTTGCTTAGCCCCAGACTCTCCAGCCTAAGGGAAAGCCACCCTGTTTGTTTTAGTGGCAGGATTCTTCAATGGCAGGTGACACAGAGGCAGCTCCTCCTCAATGGAGTGGAACACAGAGAGGGCTCTTCAGTGAAACTGTAGAGTTCACCAACAGAGTGAGTGAATTTCTGTGAGGTACTTTCTACCTAGCCACTAAAAGCTGAACTCATGATAGCTGGATTATGTGGTGGAGCCTCAGGACAGGACCAGGTAGCACTTCCCAAGGGACCAGAAACAAGCCTTCCTGAATGCACTTCAGGATGCTGGGAATAGGCTACCACTGATACCAAACCATGATCAGGGCTTAGTGTATGAAGAAGTGACATGAACTTTATTCAATGTTCGTATGGACATGTGGGGGACTGAGTTAAAGGACTACTGAAAGTTTTACCATGGGAGAGTGTTTTCCCAAGTTAACTCTGTTCCTGTTCCTTCCCAAGATTTTCTTGTTTCATACACAAACCCATTGCTTGCAAGAGGGACCCCTAACTACGTTAACTCATCCCATTCCTCTCACCAACACCTGGCAGAAGCTTTCCACTTATAGAATTACTTATACCTTGAAGGATCTCATACTACATACTACAACAACAGTACATATGATCTCTTGCCCGCATCCAACAGTGATATGCAAATATTTCTGGGGTAGAACACAGCTATTTAAGGGTATCAGGAATACTACAAAAAGATTTGGACTGAAAATGAAATTCTGCATCTAATTTAAAATGGAGAAGAAATTTGGGCATACTGTTGTATCCTCCTCTTTTCACATATAGAATAGATCTCACACCTTGCATAATCCCATTGAAATCATTGTGAGAAAGGGTATTAGTACATAACCATCAGGGATATTACTTCAGCACATATCTGTGAGGAAATGAATTTTACTTTAAGCAATGTAATACTGATTACCCAAGGTTATACAAACTGCACAATTTAAAAATGATTATTTATTCTCTTTTAGTGGCACTAACTTCAGTCAAGTCGGTGTAACACCAATTTGAATGCACAAAACCATCCCTACTGAGTAACAGTTTTGCATAGGATTCACAATGCTTTCTCATTCTGCTTTCATCATCAGTCACAGTTTCTGGTAGTTTGTTTGGTGTCTTTGGGGACTCTTCTGTATGGAACATGAGTCTAAATGAACTCCATTTACAGTGGCAGACAAGAGTTCTTAATTCATCTGAGCTCCCTGAAATGCAAATGTATTGAGCTTCAGTTAGTCATAAAACTGAGCAAATACTACCATGGAAAATAATTTTATAAGTGAATTTAAATATTAATGCTCAATGTCTTATTAAAATTCTGAGAATTAAATTAAAATGAGTGATATTTCCCAAACACTGTTTGCAGAAGAGTGCTTAAAAGCAAACACTTTTTTTTTCCTGCATAAAAGGAAAAGATCCACACACATCAGCCAAAGGGAAAAAATGGTTCATTACAGATTGTCAAATTATGGAGTGTTCTATAAGAATACTAATATGATGTAAATCAGAAGCTCCAGAGGGGAAGAGATCTATTGGTGAAAACAGAAGAGGACCACCAAAGAGAGTTAATTTGCTTAAGCTGTCTATCCATAATTCCTCTAGTGACACTTCAAAAGTAATCATGGCTATACATAAACTTAGATTTTGGGTGGTAGGAGGCTCCCAAAGAAAAAAAAAGAGCTCTAATCTTTTGGAAATGCACTATTTAGCACATAGCAAGACTGTACTCAAAAATCCTAAATGGGCTTATTTCCTTTCATCTGGGGACTCTGTGGCAAGATACAAGGCAGACTGAAGGCTCTGCAGCAAGGGACTATTAAAAGGACAGCAGCAGAATTAAGTGGACTCTGGTGAGGCCCTGCTTATCATAAGAATGGCATACTGGGTCAGACCAATGGTCTATGCAGTCCAATATCCTGCCTCTGACAGTGTCCAGTGCTGGATATTTCAGAAGGAATACACAGAACAGGGTAATTTCAAGTGATCCATCCCCTGTTATCCAATCCCAGTTTCTGGCAGAGGTAGGTTTAGGGACACCCAGAACATGGAGCTGCATCTGTGACCATCTTGGCTAATAGCCATTGATGGACATCTCCTCCTTGAACTTATCTAATTCATTTTTGAACCCAGTTATACTTCTGGCCTTCACAACACCCCCCATGACAATGAGTTCCACAGATTTAGTTTAAACCTACTCTGTTATTTTCATTGGTGACTCCTGGCTCTTGTTGATGTGAAGGGGTAAATAACTTTTCCCTAATCACCTTCTCCATACCATTCATGATTTTATAAACCTCTATCATACCTCCTCTTAGTTGTCTCTTTCCCTTCTCCCCTCATAGAGGTATTTCATAACCCTAGTTATTTTCATTGTCCCTCTCTTCACCTTTTCTGATTCTAATGTATCTTTTTTTTTTAATGGAACAACCAAAAAAAGAAAAGGAGGTGATAATTTGTGTGTCCTTAGCTAGTTGCTTTTAAAATTCTTTCTTTGCTTGCCTTATTGTACTTTTATTCTTGACTTGCCAGAGTTTATGCTCCTTTATTTTCCTTACTAGAATTCCAATTTTTAAAGGATGCTTTTTGCCTCTAAACTGCCTATATTGCTCTGCTGTTTAGCCATGGTGGTATTTTTGTTGGTCTGCTAATTGTTGGGTTTTGTTTTGGATACACATTTAGTGGTGTGAGCCTGCATATTGTGTTTTTAAATAGTCTTTATACAGTGTGCAGAATTTTCCCCTTGTGACTGTTCATTTTAATTTCTGTTTAACTAGCTTCCTCATTTTTGCATAGTTCCCCTTTTTGAAGTTTATGCTACTGTGGTGGTTTCTTTGGCATTTCCCTCCATAAGGATGTTGAACACAGCTGAACCACTCAGTAACAGCAACCACAATTAAATAGATTTGTCTCCTGGAATGGATCCTACGGTCCCTTAGGACTAAATCAAGAATTTCCTCTCCCCTGAGGGTTCCAGAACAGGCTGCTCCAAGAAGCAATCATTTATTGTGTGTAGACATTTTATCTCTCATGCCTTCCAGAGGCACATACCCAGCCAATATAAGGATAGTTGAAATCCCCCCTTATTGTGTTTTCTGGCTTTCTCTCATCTCCCTGAGATTTCCCAGTCACCGTTGCCATTCTGATCAGGTGGTCGGTTCAAGCATGAAACTTCTATCCATAGAGATTCTATGGTACAGTTTGATTCATTTAAGATTTTTACTTTATTTAACTCAGCCAGGTCTCCCTGTGAGTTCCCCTTCCGGGGCAGTCTTTCAAAGTTTTGCTGCATAAACACCATCAGGCAATCCTCATACACACTGCCCTGACTAGGTCACTCCAGCAGTGACTCAGAGAATCTTACCATTCACTGCCCCTGGCAATACCACTCTCTAGTGGATGGCATAGGAACCCAGACCCATCCTCTGCTCTAGACAGTAGTCCAAGGCCCTATAGTGAGCTGTTAAGGGCTGGATCTTCACCAACCTTACTACTTTCTTTACTGGAGTACTTCCTACCCAGGCCTCCTCATGCTTCTTTTTTCTCAGCCTTCTGAGTCAGACTCATCTTTTTTAGGTCTACTAGGTAAACCCTTCCCCCCAGTTCTAATCCCTTTTCTCCAGAATTCCTATCTCCCCTACCTCAAGGAAAGGGACTGCAGGCTTCCTCACTGCCACTTCCTGGCCTTATAAAAGCGGTGCCTGTTCCCTCACAGTTGAGCTTCCTTCTGATTAGCACCCTCCTGTTAGCCATCTCCTCCATTTTCAGCTTAATTGGCTGATTGGGCCCAGCTGGCCTAATTCAATTCTTTCAGGGCCAGTGTGGGGAAGACACCCCATCACAGGTAGACATACATCTCTTTGAATGAATTAGGCTCTGTTTCCTGCCTACACTTCCACTGGCAAAGAATTTTAGTAGCATGAAAATTCTGTTTTCATTTCACTTACATAATACAAATCTAAATCTACCATCACCATTCCATCCTTTATAAGACTAATAAATTCAATCCATAGTTTCTAAACTTAAGTATCACAGCACTGTTTATCTATGATATACCTGTTATCCAGGCAGCACACAGTGTATGCAACAACTCAGCCACCTGGATTTGCAGCAGGCTACAATAAACACTGGTTTCAGAAGAGCCACTGTAAAGTATAAAATAGTGAAAAAAAAAAAAAAAAAAAGATAGGCAGAACTCTGACTTCCCCCCCAGGTGCCAGTGGTGCACTTCGGTGACCAGCAACATGGTTTTGTGTCCCTGGGCTATATACATCTTTTCCCTTCATCATGTTTTTGCATATCTATATATGAGCTGCTGAGTTACACTGAGAAATGGTCCCTAATTCACCTTATTCACCCATAAAAGAAGAGGCAGTGGAAGCAACCTAAAATGAGGCCATCCATTCTGGAAGACCATTAAGACTTTAATTCAATAAGGTACCAAGAGATTTAAGCATATGCCTAACTTTAAGATCACAAATAGCCCCACTGAAGTAATTGTTTAGGTTCTGATTTAGCAAAATACTAATTTATCTAAGAGCTTGTCTCCATGAACAGTTAAACTGGAATGTGAGGCTACTCCACACTAACTTGCCACAGACTAACTGTCAATATGGACCCTGCTAACACACATTAACAGTTTGTTAGTTCTTGATCTAGCCCTCTTTGAAAGAATAGGGTTCAGAAACCTCAGAAATAAATAGGTTATTTTATCATTACAAAAACCAGCTGCATGAACTTAAGTATTTCTGGTTTGTAGATTTTCAATTATTTAAATCAAATTGGCATCATTGTTTAGAGATCTGAATAACTAGATAACCAATTAATCAAACAATTTACTATAATAAAATATTACCTGCAGCAACACTGATTCATAGTCTTCTTTAAGAAACAAAAGAAAAAGCTATTCACCGTTTTCCAATAAAATCTGTTCCCATCTGTGGAGCAATATCTGATTTCACAATACTGATCTGATGTATGATTTAAGTGCCATGTGTTTCATAGTTCATAATTGTTTATTATAAACAAAACAAACTACTATAATTTGATGCAGTTTAACATTTATGATAAATGAACATTTTGAATGCAAAGCAGTTCTGAATATGCTGATATTGCTTAATTCAGATTTCTATCACATAGCAGATTTAAATGTACTTAGAACTACTGTATAGCAGAGGTAATCCAATAACTTCAGAAGATTCAACCAAGGAATACCCACCATACGCAAAAGGAAAATGCAAATCAAACATAAAAATTAACAGCTATTGGACAATGTGGTTTATTGTGCAATTATTTATGGAGGTAGAAATCACAAAGAACAATTCATTTAGGAAAACAGGGCTTGCACTAGAAATTCATATTATATTCAACCATCTACACTTTAGACTGCGAGAAGAGATGGAAATTGTAAAACAACCATAAAAGCCTGCTTCAAAAATTAATTACATTACAACCACCAAGAGTAGATAGGTTTGTTTTCACAGAGAGCCAGAGTTTTAAATATTTAAGATAATTAAGGACCTCAGTATCATGGAAAGTGATGTGCAAGTATATGGGGCAAAGAAAGGCGAAGAAGCCCCTGAACATCCATTCATGATGCTGTTCACCTGATTTCAAGTGGCCTGGATGATTATAACTATTGTCTATTGACTTTATGGATATATGAAAAGAAGTGTCCTAATTTTAAAAGCCAGGGATAAATAACTAAATCTTGTATTTCCTGTTAAGAGGTATTTCTAAACCTGTTAGCAGGCATTGATTAAGGTAATGGGGCCCTAGACACATGTTTTGTGATCATATTCCCATGCTCTGGCCACACCCTTGAAACACCAAGGCATTCTCATTCAGGTGAGAATGGTACAGGCTACCAACATGAGAACTCTCTGCAAGGTTGGTGGTGGGGTCCTATCACCACTTTGGGCAGACTGGGTTTCCCTATACCCTCAGCTACTGTTCCTTGTTTTGAGGCAAGCTGAAATCTGTTCTGGAGGAGAGAGAATTCAGCCTCCATCCACTCCTTTCTATGTGGGTAGCACCTGCCAATACCACCTGAGGAGAAACATGATAGACTGGCTCCAGGGAGGGCTCTTCAAATGGAGAGTCCTCTGTTATTATGGTGTTGGGATTGTGTCATCCCCATTCCTGAGCAGCAAGTTTCAGAGTCAACAACCCAGTAAATTGAATGGGGCAGTTCCCCTCTCTCAGAGTGGGTGGTTCAGGCTCTGAGCACACTTGGGCAGACGTCACGGAATTGGTTTGCCTTCTGTTCATATTTTCAATATTTTTCTTCATAAAGATCTATGAGGTCTAAAGCCACATTTAAAAAAAAAAAAAGTAAAGCTGAGATTCTGACCTCATTGCATCCCTCTGGGAGCCAGGTCCTTAGCCATGGACCTACAGTGCGTATACCTTAATCTAGCCTTGAATATTAGGTCAACTTAATTTCATTTTTTTCATATTTACAAGCTAAGTCCTCTCTATTTCAGTCTGCTATTGTCTGGGTATTCAAGAATTTTCTTTTTGTTAAATGGGACTTTTCTTCAAAAGACTCTTTCAAAAACTTTCTAATTATTATAAATATGTTTTATTTCCTACCTCACATTAGTGTCTGCTGACACTTAGATAGTTTGAAATGGAAGCCTTATTTCTTTATCAAATTCCACCACAATCCTACATTTCACATGGACAGTGGTTTGCTATTGAAGGATCTTATTTATGCTGAACTCCAGGCACTGATATTGTTCCCCCGGAATGAACACTGAAGCATTTGCTTAGGGTGAAAGGTAAATTCAGAGGGCTAGATTTACCAAACTTAATGAAAGAAACTGTAAATTAATTTTTCACCCCAGAGAAGATTCACACCACGTGAGTACAGACAGTGGCATAGCCACTTACCCTTCCTCTGAGTTTCGGCCAAGTATGAGTAGCTTTCTATTGCTGCATGGTTAGGACTCCCATTCCAGGCAGAAGCACCTACATTAGTGGGAGGTCTGGCTCAAGTCCTCCAGCAGAGGGCTGGGTGGGTTGAGTTTGCTTGCTGCAGACAATCCACTGTTGGAGACTCAAACCAGACACACAGCAAAAGGCACCATGGAGCCATGGTCTGAATCTGGCCAAAGAATTTTATGGGCTTTGAACGCAGATGTAAGGAAAGCCAGGTCAAAGTTGGGGCTTATTAGTTTAGCCCTGTTCCTTTGCTTTTATTGTGACTTATATCTTTTGAAAGTATTACGTAGTTCCTTTAGAGACTATGCTATTGAGGGAAGGTGCATAGTTTTTATTCGTAGCACCTATGTAGTTACATAATTAAATTCTACTGTTCATCATGCCTTGTAAGTCACCAGGGCTTTGATTGTCCTATAACTATTGAGCCTTATTGCCTAATTGGTAGTGTAAATAGAAAATAGTTGAGCTGTTTTTGAGATTAGCATCCAGTTTCCTCAACAGCAAACAGATATTTGTTCGATATGCTCAAAGTTGTCCATATTGTAATGCCTGCTCACCGCAAATGTAAGAATGAAAATAACCCCTTTGTATGAGCACTCTTACTGTCTGAAAAAGAAAGGACCAGGGATTTCGTGGTTAGATATTGGTATGAGTTTGGAACATGTTATTAGGCTTGATTACATTCACTCCCATGCTATGGGTACAATTACGCAGGGATAAAAGACACATGCCACAGCAGCTGCTGGCCTGGGGCAGATGACTTGGCCTTACAGAGCGTGGGCTCTGGGGTTAAAAATTGTGTAGATGTTCAGGGTTGGGCTCTTACAGGGTCCCAGAGCTCAGGCTCCAGCCCAAGCCTGAAAATCTACACAGCAATTGTTCAGCCCTGGAGCCTGACCCCCAGGAGCCCAAGTCAGCTGACTCGGACCAGACAGGGGTTTTCTATCCCTGTGTAAACATATCCATTACCTAAGAGCATAAGAACGGCCATATTGGGTCAGACCAAGTTTCATCTAGACCAGTATCCTGTCCTCCGACAGTGGCCAATCCTAGGTGCCCCAGAGGGAATGAACATAACAGGTAATCACCAAGTGACTGTAACCATTGACTGTAAGAAAACTATTCCAAATTTACACAGGTAAAAGTCAGAGCAAAATCTGGCCCAGGGGTCGGCAACTTTTCAGAAGTGATGTGCCGAGTCTTCATTTATTCACTCTAATTTAAGGTTTTGTGTGTCAATAATACATTTTAACATCTTTAGAAGGTCTCTTTCTATAAGTTTATAATATATAACTAAACTATTGTTGTATGTAAAGTAAATAAGGTTTTTTAAAATGTTTAAGAAGCTTCATTTAAAATTAAATTAAAATGCAAAGCCCCGTGGACCCAGGACCCAGGCAGTGTGAGTGCCACTGAAAATCATCTTGCATGCTGCCTTCGGCACGCATGCCATAGGTTGCCTACCCTGATCTGACCCACTGTTTTTTAGAAGGGTATATATTACAGGTTGGGTGCAGTGGTGCGAGCCTATAATCCCAGATACTTGGGATGCTAAGGCCTGGGCTACACTGGGGGTGAGGTGGGGTGGTGGGGTTTCTAACTAAGATACGCAACTTCAGCTACGTGTAGCTGAAGTCGAAGTACCTTAGTTTGACTTACCTGGCCATCCTCACGGCGGCGAGTCGGCCACCGTGGCTTCCCCGTCAACTCCGCTTACTCCTCCTGCCGAGGTGGAGTACCAGCGTCGATTCGGGGATCGATTTATTGCGTCTAGATGAGACTCAATAAATCGATCCCCAATACATCGAACAATCTGGTGGGTAGTATAAACATACCCTTAGACTAGCAGATCGCTTGAGCTCAGTGACTCTGGGCTGCAGTGTGCTATGCCGATTGGGTGTCTGGTGCCACTGATGGCCTGGCCAGTGGGTGGCTGAAGGACTGGCTAGAACAACATGAATGGCGTGTTGTGATCAGCACTCTCTCTGTGAGGGCTGACGGACTGATCGATCAAGGTGACAAGATTACTATAGGGGAAAAGAATAGATATCCTGAATGGTTCTTCGATGTATATTTGTGTCCTGCCAGTATGTCTATAAGCTCTTCCAAAATAGGCACAGGCCTTAGTAACCCTGGAACACTATACAGTAACAGATCAATCATGATTTTTTTTTAAATTTCCTGAATTGCTCTACTGTATAAATTCATTAGATAACTGTGGTGAAGAAATAAATTGAACATTGCTAGTTGATGAGTTTTTGATACCCTTGATTCAGAAGTTCCATGATTCAGAAGCTGGATATGAGTCAACAGTGTGCCCTTGTTGCCAAGAAGGCTAATGGCATTTTGGAATGTATAAGTAGGGGTATTGTGAGCAGATCGAGGGATGTGATCATTCCCCTCTATTTGACCTTGGTGAGGTCTCATCTGGAGTACTGTGTCCAGTTTTGGGCCCCACACTACAAGAAGGATGTGGAAAAATTGGAGAGAGTCCAGCAGAGGGCAATAAAAATGATTAGGGGGCTGGAGTATGTGACTTATGAGGAGAGGCTGAGGGAACTGGGATTGTTTAGTCTGCAGAAGAGAAGAATGAGGGGGGATTTGATAGCTGCTTTCAACTACCTGAAAGGGGATTCCAAAGAGGATGGATCTAGACTGTTCTCAGTGGTACCTGATGACAGAACAAGGAGTAATGGTCTCAAGTTGCAGTGGCGGAGGTTTAGGTTGGATATTAGGAAAAACTTTTTCACGCAGAGAGTGGTGAAGCACTGGAATAGGTTACCTAGGGAAGTGGTGGAATCTCCTTCCTTAGAGGTTTTTAAGGTCAGGCTAGACAAAGCCCTGGCTGAGATGATTTAGTTGGGAATTGGTCCTGCTTTGATCAGGGGGTTGGACTAGATGACCTCCTGAGGTCCCTTCCAACCCTGATATTCTATGATTCTATGATGCTATTAAAGACATAGGGTACATCTACACCACGGAATTATTCCGAATTTACAGAAACCGGTTTAGTAAAACAGATTGTATAAAATCGAGTGCATGCGGCCACACTACGCACATTAATTCGGTGGAGTGCGTCCACGGTCCGAGGCTAGCGTCGATTTCTGGAGCGTTGCACTGTGGGTAGCTATTCCGTAGCTATCCCATAGTTCCCGCAGCCTCCCCCGCCCCTTGGAATTCTGGGTTGAGTTCCCAGTGGCTGATGGGGAAAAAATCATTGCCGCGGGTGGTTCTGGGTACAGTCTCACCCCTCCCTCCCTGAAAGCAGCAGAAAACAATTTCACGCCTTTTTTCCCGGGTGAACTGTGCAGACACCATAACACAGCAAGCATGGACCCTGCTCAGCTCAATACTGCAATCGTGGATGTTTTAAACACCTCGCGCACTCTCGTGCAATATATGGTGAACCAGGACCTTCAAACCGAGGCGAGGAGGAAGCGGATACGGCAGCGCGGCGATGACAGTGATGAGGACGTAGACACAGAATTCTCTCAAACCGCGGGCCCCTGCGCTTTGGAGATCCTGATGGTAATGGGGCAGATTCTATCCATTGAACGCCGATTTTGGGCCCGGGAAACAAGCACTGACTGGTGGGACCGCATAGTGTTGCAGGTGTGGGACGATTCGCAGTGGCTGCGAAACTTTCGCATGCGTAAGGGCACTTTCATGGAACTTTGTGACTTGCTTGCCCCTGCCCTGAAATGCCATAATACAAAGATGAGAGCAGCCCTCACAGTAGAGAAGCGAGTGGCGATAGCCCTGTGGAAGCTTGCAACGCCAGACAGCGACTGGTCAGTCGGGAATCAATATGGAGTTGGAAAATCTACTGTGGGGGCTGCTGTGATGCAAGTAGCCAAAGCAATCACTAAGTTGCTGCTACCAAAGGTTGTGACTCTGGGAAATGTGCAGGCCATAGTGGATGGCTTTGCTGCACTGGGATTCCCTAACTGTGGGGGTGCGATAGATGGAACCCATATCCCTATCTTGGCACCGGAGTGCCAGGGCACCCAGTACGTAAACCGGAAGGGGTACTTTTCAATGGTGCTGCAAGCATTGGTGGATCACAAGGGACGTTTCACCAACATCCACGTGGGATGGCCAGGGAGGGTTCATGACGCTCGCGTCTTCAGACGCACTACTCTGTTTAAACGGCTGCAGCAAGGGAATTACTTCCCAGACCAGAAAATAACAGTTGGGGATGTTGAAATGCCTGTCGTTATCCTGGGGGACCCAGCCTACCCCTTGATGCCATGGCTTATGAAGCCATACACAGGCAGCCTGGACAGTGGTCAGGATCTGTTCAACTACAGGCTGAGCAAGTGCAGAATGGTGGTAGAATGTGCATTTGGCCCTTTAAAGGCGCGCTGGCGCACATTACTGACTCGCTCAGATCTCAGCCAAACCGATGTCCCCTATGTTATTGCTGCTTGCTGTATTCTCCACAATCTCTGTGAGAGTAAGGGGGAGACCTTTATCGCGGGGTGGGAGGCTGAGGCAAATCATCTGGCCGCTGATTACGCGCAGCCAGACACCAGGGAGATTAGAAGAGCACACCAGGAAGTGGTGTGCATCAAAGCAGCTTTGAAAACAAGCTTCATCACTGGCCAGGGTAGGGTGTGACTGCTGTGTTTGTTTCCCCTTGATGAACCCCGACCCCCTTGATTGACTCATTCCCTGTAAGCATCCCACCCTCCCCCTTCGAGTACAGCTTACTTATGCAAATAAAGTCACTCTCGTTTAAAAGTCATGTATTCTTTATTAATTCATTATAAAAAGAGGGAGAGAACTAAGGGTGTGGTTTGGGAGGAGGATAGGAGGGATGGAGGAGACCACTTAAAAATTTCACAGTAATGACAGCCTTCTGGTTGGGCTGTCCACGGGGGTGAAGAGGGCGGGTGCACGGAGCCTCCCCCCACATGTTCTTACACGTCTGGGTGAGGAGGATGTGGAACATGGTGAGGGTTGAGGGTGGTTATACAGGGGCTGCAGCGGCACTCTGTGATCCTGCTGCCGTTCCTGAAGCTCCACCAGACGCTGGAGCATGTCAGTTTGATCACACAGCAGCCCCAGAGTTGCATCCCGCCACCGTTGTTTTTCCTGCCGGTCTTCCTGCCGCCACCTCTCATCTCGGGTGTCCCTCCTGTCCTCAAGTTCACTGGCATCTTTCCTGTAATTTGATACCACGTCCTTCCACTCATTCAGATGAGCTCTTTCCTTGCGTGTAACTTCCATAATATCCGAGAACATTTAATCTTGCGTCTTCTTTTTCCTCCGCCTTATCTGGGCTAGCCTTTGGGATGGAGCAGGGAGGCTTGAAAAAATTGCAGCTGCATGAGGGAGAGAAGTATTTTAAAAGATACATTTTTCAGAACAATGGTTATACTCTTTCACAGTGAACAGCACTATTCACCTTACATAGCACATGTGATTTCCCTACAAGGTCACATTTTTCATCTTAATACTGAGTGCCTGCAGCTCTGGGGTTACAGATCTCACAGACACAGGTCCGGGCATCAGAATTCAGCTTGCATGCGGCCATGGTAAGCCACTGTCTTTTGGCTTCTGCAGTGATTTACCCCTCCCCCCAACGCATGGCTAATACCATGCTAGCTCCCTGCTAATCAACACCCTTCCCCCCCACCCCCACTGTGTGGCTGGTAGCTTGGGGAAGATCCCCGCTGACCAAACACAAAAAAGATCATCGGCATTTCACTCCTCCCCTCCCCCCGCTTGGCTACGTGCAGGAAAGGAATTTTTTTTAAGCTGCTGCAGTCCACGAACCCAGTAGGAAAATGGCCATCCCCCTTACTTAAATTCCTGATTTTCAAACAGGTTACCCTGAACGATATCACTTTGCTGAGGATAACACAGCGAGATAAAGAACGGATGCTTCTTGAATGCCAGCAATCACCGGGACCATACGCAGCTATGCTTTGCCATGCAGTGATACCTGATTACTTGCTACATGCATGGCGTGGTAAAGTGTCCTACCATGGTGGACGGAACAAGGCTGCCTTGCCCAGAAACCTTCTGCAAAGGCTTCTGGAGTACCTCCAGGAGCGCTTCATCGAGATGTCCCTGGAGGATTTCCGCTCAATCCCCAGACATGTTAACAAACTTTTCTAAGTAACTATACTGTCTGCGAATGCATCCCAAGTCCTCTGGGCAAATCAATCATTAAAAAACGCTTGCTTAAAAAACAATATTTGATATTTGCAAAGGTACACTCACCAGAGGTCCCTTCCATGGCTTCATTGTCTGGGGTAGTGGGTTGGGAGGGTAATTCCGTCAGGGTGAGAAAAAGCTCCTGGCTGTTGGGGCTCACGGAGTTCTGTGTGCTCTCTGCTAGCTCGTCCTCCTCTTCTTCATCGTCATCTTCCCCATCCACATAATCCTCATCCATGGCAGAGATTACAACCCCCACCTCGGAATCCACGGACAGGGGTGGGGTACTTGTGGCGCAGCCCCCTAAAATTGCATGCAGCTCAGCGTAGAAGCGGCATGTTTTTGGCCCTGCCCCGGACTTTCCGTTTGCTTCTTTGGTTTTCTGGTAGGCTTGTCTGAGCTCCTTAACTTTCACTCTGCACTGCAGTGAGTCCCTGCTGTGGCCTTTATCTGTCATAGCCTTAGAAATTCTTTCAAATACTTTTTCATTTCATCTTTTGGAACGCAGTTCTGTTAGCACTGAATCCTCTCCCCATATAGCGATCTGATCCAGTACCTCCCGTGCAGTCCATGCTGGGGCTCTTTTTCGATTCTCAGGAGACTGCATTGTTACCTGTGCAGATGAACTGTGTGTGGTCACCTGTGCTGATGAGCTCTCCACGCTGGGGAAGCAGGAAATGAATTTCAAAAGTTCGCGGGGCTTTTCCTGTCTACCTGGCCAGTGCATCAGAGTTCAGAATGCTGTCCCGAGCGGTCAGTGGTGCACTGTGGGATACCGCCTGGAGGCCAATACCGTCGATTTGCGGCCACACTAACCCTATTCCGATATGTTAATCCCGATATTAGCGCTACTCCTCTCGTCGGGGAGGAGTACAGAAACCGATTTAAAGAGCCATTAAAATCGATATAAGGGGCCTCTTAGTGTGGCGTTAAATCGGTTTAACGCTCCTAAAACCGGTTTAAACGCGTAGTGTAGACCAGGCCATAGAAGCTGAACTGAGGGAATTAACTGTTTCAACAACAAGTACATATTCAGGTATGAATATTTAAGGGTTAAGTTGTATCTCACCCTTTCACTGGTGCACAATAAGGGAGAGCCCAGGTAGACTTCTTGGCTCAAAAGCAAAAATCAGATAACTTCAACCTGAGAAAAAGGAATAGTCCTGGTCTACGGAGGTGATCTGGCATATAGAGGATGGGGTATAGCAATGTGCACATGCCTGTGTGATGTGGAGCTCTGCACTGCCTCCTTGGGCAACATAACTTCCCACCATTCACAGGAAGGCTGTGCCTTTAAGGCCCAATTGAAACCTATATTAGCATCAAAAATAACAATGCCAGTTGCTTTTCCTGCATATCCTCTCCTTTAAAGTTGTTTCTAATGGGATTGTTCCTCTTTAAATTCTGTTGAGAGAAATTCACAAAGGCACTAGATCTGCCTGTTTCCTGTAACACAACTATCATAACAGTTTCCAAATATGGGAAAATTCATTCTGGAAAGTTTACTTTGTCTAGATCACTTAGTTTTAATCTTGTTCATTTGTCACTGACATCATCACCTGCTGAGCTAAAATGTTTTTCAGACACAAACTGGAGGATGGACACCCAAGATTAATGGCCCTCGAATCACATGTTAGGAAATTATTTCCTTTGACTGGCACTGAATCCTCATTTATTCTATTGTTGGACTATGCTGGGGAACCATATTTTAAAAGCAATGCACACTTTCCCCAGACAATGTTTCACTTTCAAATTAACTGACCCCCAAAAGTTGTCAGATTCATCACTTGTAGACACCATCTCCTGACCTGTCATCCAGCGTGGTCAGACCTATTGTACATGAAATATTTTCCTGCTGGATTTCTGTGTATAAAAACAGCAGCAGCAGCAGGAGAAAAGAGATTTCTTAAAATACAGATCAAGAGCCATTTATTTTGTTCAGCGATTTCTGTACACACTGTGTACCAAAATGGTGGGCAGAGCTAAACAATAGCAGACAGAGAGAGAAGTTAATAGCTGTAAGTTGCAGGGGAGAAGGCCTTCACATAAATTGTGTTTTTAACTGCTTCACTGCTGATCAGGTAAAGAGGTGTGCGAGCCAGCACTGCTAGATATACACAGCTTGTCCTTGCATTCCATTGGGACCTATTAATATACTGCAGCAGGACAGATAGTGGAGCAGATGATCAGCAGTGAAGTGCTTCATAGTAAAATTGTTTTCAAATCATCAGTTCATAATTGATGGTAGTCTTCCCTATGACTGTCAGTGTTGGTATTAGGAAGAAGTCTGCCTTTGATGATAGGGTAAAGCAGACAACAACAGATTCAATGTAGATTTGTGTCCATTTTCATGGCTGACAGCTTTTCAGTCACACAGATAAGCAAAGTTTATAAAATTGATTTTTGATTAAATATGTTCAAAGACAAGTTACATAACTGCTACCCTTTTGCTAGATGTTGTTAGCAACAAGGCCAGATTCAAATAGCTACTAGTCCCTCTTAAAATTAACAAATATCATCAGCTCGAGCCCCTCCTCCCCTCAGGAGTATTTCTGGGCTCAATAAGGACCTCCCATGGGCACCTTTAATAGGCACTACTTTTCCCTTCACAAGCAGAGTCTGCCTATGAAACAAGGAGAACTTGATTAGGGGGAATTGAAAACAGCATGGTATGTCTATATGGATGATAAATAATGGATGATAAATAAAGCTCTCCCCCCCCACACACAGTAACTTTGGCTGTAGTCTGTTAACTCAAAACACCTGCTAGCGTGAAGCCCAACAGGCAACTGTCCATTTACCACATCACGGTCCTTGTCCCCATTCCCAACCCAAGTCATGGTTTGATGTCAGTGGGCAGTATAGCCACAGAGTTCTGAGGTGCACTTAAGAAGGCCTGTCTCCAGTCTCCTAGGAATTGCTGTTTGGTCTTATTCTGAGGCTCCAACACCTAACCCAGCATTAGTTTTATTTATTTTAGATTTTGTAATAGTTGGGTAGGAGGGACCTCAGAGTTCACTCATCTCTGCTACTGTCCTCTGTGACTTCAGCAAAGAGCCCTCTATTTTATACCCCATTGCGGAACCACTTTTTGAAAAACCCTCCCAATAGTGCAGGTTCTTCAATGGAAAGGAACCAGTAACATATCAGCTATTTTATGTTCAACTTTATTTAGTGGCTGGGTAGGAGGAGCCTCACCAGAGTTGGTTGAGCTCTTCTGGTGTTCTCTGCAGCTTCACAGAAAAGCCCTTTCTGTGTTCCACCCATTGAAAGAGCTGCCTCTGTGTCTTCTCCCATCGAGAAATCCTCCCACAAGCACAGGACTTTCAATGGAAGGGAACCAGTTTATATACAACCTTTGAAAATAATCCTTACTATAAGGTAGGAGGCCTTTTTTCTTTTCTTAGTTCATTTCTACTACCCAACCAAGTCTGAGTTCATGTACAATTATGGTGACTTCTAAAGTGTCATTGAAGGAATTCCAGGTAGACAGCTTATGCAAACCAAACTTTCTCTGTGCCCATGCTTCCCTCCACCACCACCCCTTCAACAAATGGGAGCAGAGAGCTCCTTATCCTCAAGAACTTCAGGCCATAGGATTTATATAAACATAGAGCAAACTAAAACAGATTAGAGTAGGAGTAGTAAATGCAGCGTGGTATTTACAAATGATCTCAATTCTTGTACTCCAAGCCTCAAAAAATCTTTCTCTACCTTTATCCTCCCTGAAGAGAGAAGAAAAAAAAAGACTAGGAACTGAGGTTCATTTGCTATATAAAACACTTGCTATCACAAAGTTTGCACATAAACAATTGTGTGGAAATCTGAGACAATCATAGAATCATAGAAGATTACAGTTGGAAGAGCATCAGGAGATCATCTAGTCCAACCCCCTGCTCAAAGCAGGACCAATACCAACTAAATCATCCCAGCCAGGACTGTGTCAAGCCAGGCCTTAAAAACTTCTAAGGATGGAGATTACATCACCTCCCTAGGTAACCCATTCCAGTGCTTCACCACCCTCCTATGAAATAGTGTTTCCTAATATCCAACCTAGACATCCCCCATTGCAACTTGAGACCATTGCTTCTTGTTCTGTCATCTGCCACCACTGAGAACAGCCAAGCTCCATGTTATTTTGAACCCCCCTTCAGATAGTTGAAGGCTGCTATCAAATCCCCCTTCACTTTTCACTTCTGCAGACTAAACAAGCCCAGTTCCCTCAGCCTCTCCTCGTAAGCATAGGCGCCAACTCCGTGAGTGCTCTAGGGCTGGAGCACCCACGGGAAAAATTGGTGGGTGCTCTGCACTCACCAGCAGAGAAGCTCCTCTCCCTCACCTCTGCCTCCACCTCTGCCTCCACCTCTTCTCCTGAGGGAACAAGCTGTGGGAGGGAGGGGGAGGAGTGGGAAAGTGGCACGCTCAGGGGAGGAGGCAGGCAAGAGGCGGGTTTGGGGCAGGGATTTGGGGAAGGGGTCCAATATGGGCAGGGAGGGGGCAGAGTTGGGACAGGGACTTTGGGGAAGGGGTTGAAATGGGGGTGGGGCAGATTCAGGAGGAAGCAGGGCAGGGGTGAGGTTGGGGCGGGGCTGGGAGGGGGGGGGTCAAGCACCCACCAGTGCCAGGAGAAGTTGGTTCCTATGCTTGTAAGTCATGTGCCCCAGAGCCCTGATTATTTTCGTTGCCCTCCGCTGGACACTCTCCAATTTGTCCACATCGTTTCTGTAGTGGGGGGCCCAAAACTGGATGCAGTACTCCAGATGTGGCCTCACCAGTGCCGAATGGAGGGGGATAGTCACTTCCCTTGATCTGCTGGCAACGCTCTACTAATGCAGTCCAATATGCCATTAGCCTTCTTGGCAACAAGAGCACACTGCTGACTCATATCCAGCTTCTCATCCACTGTAATCCCTGGGTCCTTTTCTGCAGAACTGCTCCTTAGCCAGTCAGTCCCCAGCCTGTAGCGATGCATGGGAGTCTTCCGATCTAACTACAGGACTCTGCACTTGTCCTTGTTGAACCTCATCAGATTTATGTTGGCCCAATCCTCCAATTTGTCTAGGTCACTCTGGACCCTATCCCTACCCTCAAGCATATCTACCTCTCCCCCCAGTTTAGTGTCATCTGCAAACTTCCTGAAGGTGCAATCCATCCCATCATCCAGATAATTAATAAAGATATAATATAATATAATATAATTTAATAAAGAACAAATAATATAATAAAGAACAAAACCAGCCCCCAGACCGACCCCTGGGCACTCTGCTTGATACCAGCTGCCAACTAGACATCGAGCCGTTGATCACTAACCATTGAGCCCGATAATCTAGCCAGATTTCTATCCACTTTATAGTCTTTTCATCCAATCCATACTTTTTTAACTTGCTGGCAAGAATACTGTGGGAGACAGTATCAAAAGCTTTGTTAAAGTCAAGATATATCACATCCACCAGTTTCCCCGTATCCACAGAGTCAGTTATTTCACCACAGAAAGCAATCAGGTTGGTCAGGCATGACTTGCCTTTGGTGAATCCATAATGACTGTTCCTAATCACCTTCCTCTCCTCTGAGTGCTTCAAAATGGTTGCTTTGAGCCTAGGTGCTGACTTCCCCTCTTTCCTGTGGGTGCTCAACCCCCCTCTGCCTCCAGCCCCACCCCCACTCCACCCCTTCCATGAGGCCTGCCCCTTTCAGCCTCTTCCCCAAAGTCTCCGTCACAAGTCCACCTCCTCCCTGCCCCTATTTGAACTCCTTGCCCAAATCCCCGCCCCAGCCTCACCTGTTCCCTGCCTCCTCCACTGAGCATGCCATGTTCCCGCTCCTCCCTCTCCCTCCCAGAGTGTGCTTATCCTATGAAACAGCTGTTTGGCGGCAGCCAGGTGGGAAGCTCTGGGAGGTAGGCAGCGGAGCGGAGACGCAGTGCACTCAGGGGAGGAGGAGGTGGGGCAGGGGATGAAGGGAGCTTGTCTGCTGGTGCGTGCAGAGCACCCACTAATTTTTCCCCGTGGGTACTCCAGCCCCAGGACACCTTTGTCCTTGAGGACCTGCTCCATGATTTTTCCAGGGACTGAAGTGAGGCTGACCAGTCTGTAGTTCCCCGAGTCCATATCAATCAGATTTTGTTCCTCAAAGAATTTACTCTGTTCCTTAAGACAGCTTACTTTTTATATGAAATACTTAAGTATTCATTGGGCCCAGAGGGAATGATTCTATAGCCCCAGTAACTAGGGCAGTCAGCTGGGAGACTCAGGTTCCAGTCCCTGATCCAATGACAATTTAGGTATTTCATGCAAAGTGGAACAGCTTCAACAGGAGAGATTAAGGCCAGAATACCCTACAGCCCAGTGGTTAGGGCACTTAGCTAGGATCTGAGTCCGGGGTCCAAGTCTCTGCTTCATGTCAAGCAGAGTAGGGATCCAGGTTTTCCACATGCTGAGTGCTCTACCAGTAAGCTATAGGGAGGAAGTATAGTGGCACCATCACTTCCTCATCCAGTTTTTTGCAAGACAAGGCTGACCTGACTTAGGTACCTAACCGCTGAAGAGTGTTCATGGCTGTGAATCCGAAGTAGATAGAGGAACCTAACTCTGGCCTGGTCTACACTACGGGTTTATACCAAATTTAGCAGCGTTAAACTGATTTTATGCTGCACCCGTCCACACAACGAAGCCCTTTATATCGATATAAAGGGCTCTTAAAACCGATATCTGTACTCCTCCCCGACGAGGGTAGTAGCGCTCAAATCGGTATTGCCATGTCGGATTAGGGTTAGTGTGGCCGCAATTCGACAGCATTGGCCTCTCGGAGCTATCCCACAGTGCACCATTGTGACCGCTCTGGAAAGCCATCTGAACTCGGATGCACTGGCCAGGTAGACAGGAAAAGCCCCGCGAACTTTTGAATTTCATTTCCTGTTTGGCCAGCGTGGAGAGCTCACCAGCACAGGTGACCACGCAGAGCTCATCAGCACAGGTAACAATGCAGTCTCCTGAGAATCGAAAAAGAGCGCCAGCATGGACTGCATGGGAGGTACTGGATCTAATCGCTGTAGGGGGGGAGGATTCCGTGCTAACAGAACTCCGTTCCAAAAGACGAAATGAAAAAACATTTGAAAAAATTTCCAAAGCCATGATGCAGAGAGGCCACACCAGGGACTCAGTACAGTGCCGTGTGAAAGTTAAGGAGCTCAGACAAGCCTACCAGAAAACCAAAGAAGCAAACGGAAAGTCCGGGGCAGGGCCAAAAACATGCCACTTCTATGCTGAGCTGCATGCAATTCTAGGGGGGTCCGCCACCACTACCCCACCCCTGTCCGTGGATTCCGAGGTGGGGGTGGTAATTGAAGCCAAGGCTGAGGATTCTGTGGACGGGGAAGATTAGGAGGAAGAGGAGGATGAGCTTGTAGAGAGCACACAGCACTCTGTTCTCCTCAACAGCCAGGAGCTTTTTCTCACCCTGACAGAATTACCCTCCCAAGCAACTATCCCAGACAATGAAGCCATGGAAGGGACCTCTGGTGAGTGTACCTTGTAAATATAATACATGGTTTAAAAGCAAGCATTTTTTAATGATTAATTTGCCCTGAGGACTTGGGATGCATTCGTGGCCAGTACAGTTACTGGAAAAGTCTGTTAATATGTCTGGGGATGGAGCGGAAATCTTCCAGGGACATCTCCATGAAGCTCTCCTGGAGGTACTCCAAAAGCCTTTGCAGAAGGTTTCTGGGCAGCGCTGCTTTATTCCGTCCACCATGGTAGGACACTTGACCACGCCATGCATATAGCAAGTAATCAGGTATCATTGCATGACAAAGCCTAGCTGCGTATGGTCCCGGTGATTGCTGGCATTCAAGCAACATCCGTTCTTTATCTCGCTGTGTTATCCTCAGGAGAGTGATATCGTTCATGGTAACCTGGTTGAAATTCAGGAATTTAAGTAAGGGGACAGAGAGAGTCAGTCCTACTGAGCTGTTTGCCTGTGCCTTAAAAGAAATCCTTCCCTGAAGGTAGCCAAGCGGGGGGAAGGAGGGGGCGCAATTGGCGCTGAGCTTTTCCGCGTTTGGCTAGCAGGGATCTTTCCTGCTACCAGCCATGCGGTTGGGGAGGGGTAAAGGGGGGTGTTTAGCAGTGATCTTCCATGATGCCAGCCACGGGGTGGTTTCTGCCGCTGCACGTTAACAGGAAAGAAGCAGCACTCCACGGTAACACCAAAGCCGCAGGCACTCAATATTAAGATGCAAAATGCGACCTTGTAGTGAAGACACATGTGCTATGTAAGGTGAATAGTGTTGTCACCGTGAAAGAGTATGACCATTGTTCTCTAAAATGTATCTTTTTAAATACTTCTCTCCCTTTTTTCCTCCCTCATGCAGCTGAAAATTTTTCAAGCCTCCCTACTCCGTCCCGAAGGCTATCTCAGATAAGGTGGCGGAAAAAAAAGACGTGAGAAGAAATGTTTTTGGAAATCATGGAAGTGACCCACAATGAAAGAGCTCATCTGAATGAGTGGAAGGACCTGATAGCAAAGTACAGGAAAGATGCCCGTGACCGTGAGGACAGGAGGGACCAACGTGAGGACAGGAGAGAAGCTCAAGATGAGAGGAGAGATGCTCGAGATGAGAGGTGGTGGCAGGAAGATCAGCGGTGGCGGGATGCAATTCCGGGGCTGCTGCGTGATCAAACTGACATGCTCCGGCGTCTGGTGGAGCTTCAGGAACAGCAGCAGGATCACAGAGTGCCACTGCAGCCCCTGTATAACCACCCTCCCCCCTCACCATGTTCCTTAGCCTCCTCACCCGCCAGATGAGTAAGAACTCAAGGGGGTAGGCTCCGTGCACCCGCCCACTCCACCCCACTGGACAGGCCAACCAAAAGGCTCTCATTATTATGAAATTTTTTTAGTGGCCTTTTCCTTCCCTACTATTCTCCTCCCAAACCCCACCGGGGCTACCTTGTCAGTTCTCCTCCTCTTTTTATAATTAAGTAATAAAGAATACATGATTTTAAAATGAGAGTGACTTTATTTCCTTAGAAAGCAAGCTGTGATCGAAGGGGGGGCGTGGCTTACAGGGAATGAGTCAATCGGGGGGGGGGGGTTCATCAAGGAGAAACAAACACAACAGTTACACTGTGCCCTGGCCAGTGATGAAACTGGTTTTCAAAGCTTCTCTAATGCGCAGCGCTTCCTAGTGTACTCTTCTAATCGCCCTGGTGTCTGGCTGTGCGTAATCAGCACCCAGGTGATTTGCCTCAGCCTTCCACCCCGCCATAAAGGTCTCCCCCTTACTCTCACAGAGATTGTGGAGAATACAGCAAGCAGCAATAACAATGGGGACATTGGTTTGGCTGAGGTCTGAGCGAGTGAGTAATGTGCGCCAGCGTGCCTTTAAATGGCCAAATGCACATTCTACCACCATTCTGCACTTGCTCAGCCTGTAGTTGAACAGCTCCTGACTACTGTCCAGGCTGCTTGTGTATGGCTTCATGAGCCATGGCATCAAGGGGTAGGCTGGGTCCCCCAGGATAACGACAGGCATTTCAACATCCCCAACTGTTATTTTCTGGTCTGGGAAGTAATTCCCTTGCTGCAGCCGTTTAAACAGAGTAGTGTTCCTGAAGACGCGAGCATCATGAACCCTTCCCGGCCATTCCACGTGGAAGTTGGTGAAATGTCCCTTGTGATCCACCAGTGCTTGCAGCACCATGGAAAAGTACCCCTTGTGGTTTATGTAGTGGGTGCCCTGGTGCTCCGGTGCCAAGATAGGGATATGGTTTCCATCTATCGCCCCACCACAGTTAGGAAATCCCATTGCAGCAAAGCCATCCACTATGACCTGCACATTTCCCAGAGTCACAACCTTTGGTAGCAGCAGCTTAGTGATTGCTTTGGCTACTTGCATCACAGCAGCCCCCACAGTAGATTTGCCCACTCCAAATTGATTCCTGACTGACCGGTAGCTGTCTTGCGTTGCAAGCTTCCACAGGGCTATTGCCACTCGCTTCTCAACTCTGAGGGCTGCTCTCATCTTTGTATTCTGGCGCTTCAGGGCAGGGGCAAGCATGTCACAAAGTTCCATGAAAGTGCCCTTACGCATGCGAAAGTTTCACAGCCACTGGGAATCGTCCTACACCTGCAACACTATACGGTCCCACCAGTCTGTGTTTGTTTCCCAGGCCCAAACTCGGCGTTCAATGGCTAGAACCTGCCCCATTACCAGCAGGATCTCCAAAGCACAGGGGCCCGCAGTTTGACAGAATTCTGTGTCCATGTCCTCATCACTCTCGTCGCTGCACTGCCGTAGCCGCCGCCTCCTCGCCTGACTTTGCAGGTCCCGGTTCAGCATTGACTGCACGAGAACGCGCGAGGTGTTTAAAATGTCCATGATTGCTGTCTTGAGCTCAGCAGGGTCCATGCTTGCCGTGGAATGGCGTCTGCACAGTTCACCCAGGAAAAAAGGCGTTAAATGGTTGGCTGCTGCTGCTTTCACGGAGGGAGGGGTGAGGCTGTACCCAGAAGCACCCGTGTCATAGGTTTATTCCCCACTTTGAACTTTAGCGTTCACAAGATGGGGACCTGCATGGACTCCTCTAAACTAAAATCCTAGTTTAGATCTGGTTCTCGCTGCCACCAGTCAGTTTTTAAGTGTCTGACACACTCCCTGTTCCCCCAAAACTTTCCCTGGGGAACACAGATTCAAACCTGAATCTCAACCCAAAGGGAAACAAACCATTTCCCCCCTCCCCTCTCCTAGTGCTTAGGAGAGATACCTGGATTCAAACTCCTTGAATCAAACAAAGAGGGATTCACTTTTTCCCCCTCCCCTTCCCCTGAAAATCCAAACAAGGGAAGAAATCAATCAAGTTCTAAAAAAGAAAAGATTTTATTAAAGAAAGAAAAAAAAGTACACTCTCTCTGTATTACCAGGATGCAAAAATACAGAGACTTCCCCCTCCCTCCTCCTCAGAATAATCAGTAACGGCAACAGAAATAAAGAATTCTTCCAGCAAACACACAATTGCAAATATAGAAAGCAACTCAAAAGACTAATCCGCCTTTTTAACTAATATTCACTATACTGGATTGTAGGAAATACTCCAGGAGAACTTAGAGACATGTCTGGCCTCTCTTAGATCCAAAGAGAGCACGGCAATTCAAACAAAGGACACAGACAAAGCCTTCCCTCCACAGAGATTTGAAATTATCCTGTCCCTTGATTGGTCCTCTGGTCAGGTGTTCCTCAGGTTACTGAGCTTGTTAACCCTTTACAGGTAAAAGAGACTTTAACCCTTAACTATCTGTTTATGACAACCCGCAACAATGTTTTTTGCCCCATCAGGCACTGGGATCTCAACCCAGAATTCCAATGGGCGGGGGAGACTACGGGAACTATGGGATAGCTATGGGATAGCTATCCACAGTGCACCGCTCAGGAAATCGACGCTAGCCTCGGTACATGGACGCACACCGCCGAATTAATGCGCTTAGTGTGGCCGCGTGCACTCGACTTTATACAATCTGTTTTAAACAACTGGTTTCTGTAAAATTGGAATAATCCTGTAGTGTAGACGTACCCTCTCTTTCAGAGGCAGGGTTTAAGGGCAATCTGTGCACCTAACACAGGGCTGTGGATGCCATTAAGTGCCAAGGCACCTATAAATTAGATGTTACAAGTGCAAGTCCCCTTTGCGGATTTAGCCCTTTATGTTTACAAGGGAAGATGGATATTTGTGGCAATCCAGGGAAGGAATTACAACCTAAAGGCTCACTATTTCCTTCCCTGCTTCTCTCCTCACTTCAGAAGGAAAGAAATCTGCTGCTGCCATAGCCCAGCAGCAGGTTTCAGCACTTCCTGTGACAGTTCAGCTGTTCTGGCTAGTGCATTGGGTGGTAGAGACAAGACTGCCTGCTAACCACTTACCTGTGTGAGGTTTGGAAGGGAGTAGTAGCCCTGGGACTCAGTGGTGCAATGCGGGTAAATCAGCATACAACCCTATATGGATGCACCAATTTTTAATAAACCTTGCAAATGCCTAGCACATCTTTCCAAATTTTGCAACATCTACTAAACTGGTGCATTTGGTAGCATGGGTTCTTTATACTGAGCAAGAAGTAATCTCTTGGTTTCAGTCATTGTCCTTAAACAAGTTTTTAATGGAATTTCAGGTCTAACTCAGTTCAGTATTTGCTTTCATTTTCTCCATTATTTTTCAGTAGATAGATGAGTGTGATCACGATGACTGTTTCAGAACTAACTTAATTGATGGTAATCAAAAACTGTTTAAAGAAATCAAAAACATGTTTGTCTGATTCACTGAGCAGAACTGAAAACAGTTCCTGCTCATTGTTAATATATATCATATTGTCAATAAATACTTAGATATTTTTAAAAAACATCAGTAGGGCAGTTGAAGGGTTTATACCTAAAAGATCACATCTGCCTTAAAAAAAGTGAGAAAAAACTAACTTCTTTGGACATACGTAAAATTACAGTATATTTCACTGGCAATTATTTGGTTTTGTCATAGTTTGCTTTCCTGTTTTTTGAGAGATTATTTTTAAACATACATAACTTTTTATTTAAAAATAATTAAATATTTCTATACTTTTAGTTGTTTTCTCCTAGTAGTTTACATAGCCTTTTTATTGCCTTGTATATGTGCATGTATCTCTTGGGCATCATGTATGACAAATTATTCATGTTTCTGTACTTTAATAATGAGATGTCAGCACATAATCCTTCCAGCAGAGAGGACTGTCAGCAGTGATTCAATCCCTTGTGAGATGACCTCCCTGGCATTTAAATCTGGCCTTCATAAGTGCACATGTTATTTTAGAAGCTCTTTTATTCTGAGGTTTCTTAGTTTAATACCCATTTTATTCTTTTCTAAGATGAGTCATGTATATGCATAATTCAAAATTCAAAACCTACCAAGGAACAGTTATATATATATATAAACTAGTTATTAGCCTCCATTTATTTTTAATACTTATTGTGAAAATGTATGATTTTAATCTTATTGCCACCATAAAAATCCAGAGTGAGTTGCTGGGTTGTTAATTCTCAGTTACTGAGTGGTGGCAGAATTCTAGCCACTGGGATTTGTAAGACAGTTCTCTTTATTCTGTTTAAAACAATAATGTATCCATCACAAAGATTTTATATCTAACAGAAGCTTTCTTGACACTGTTATAGCTGCAAAAAAAACATCTGGGATACTCTTCCGCAGCTGTAGCAATAAAGTTCCTCATGATCTGAATCCAGAAATGGGTTCTGGACTTAATTGTCTTTGTGATCACATACCACAAGGGGTAGTATTTGATTTTGCACAGGTACAGTATATGACATCAAAGAAAGAAGAGTCAACATTTTCAAACAATTCTGTGCATGTATATACAGTAGAACTTGTAGGTGCATGGTCTGCTGTCTACTGAGCTTTGTCTGTTCAAAAAGCTCTCTGGGAGCCAGTGCAGCCTGAAAATTAGGGCAAAATGTGGAAGTACACATAGATTTCGGCTATGGACATAGCAATTGGATTTTGTAAAGGGTCTTGTGTGTGATATCAAGTTATACTGCCCACTCCTTCCCCCTTTTCCAGGGCAGAGTGTCACTACCTAATAGGGAAGAAACAAATGGGTTATTAAAAACACTTTGACCAACCAGATGCATAAGCAAGTTTCCTTTAAGGGTATTTTTCCCTTAATTCTTTATGTTTTCCAATGTAAAATCCCTGATTTGGGGAGCTCATCAAAATATGTTTTTAATCATTTAAATAATCTGAGAATCATAACCAAGCAAGGCTTTACAGACTATCTGTCATTCCATGGAAATAATGGGTACTCAGTCCTGAATGGACATCTACTGCCCTGCACCACAGTGCTAAATATCCTGTTCCCTGCATGCAATCCGTAAATAGATATGGCTTTTTTTGCATTGGCTTAAATCTCTTATTACAAACATTCCTTAACTTTGCTGCACATAAAGTATTGTGTGAGTCAAACAACATTCAGCTGGTTCAGCCAATTATAAAGGACAAGAGCAGGGTCTGTCTGGCCTCAGTGATGACTCATCACACAAGCTGACATGATGGCATCCAATAAGGTGGCTGGAGTGTTCAGTGATCACTAAGTGCTTTCAAGAGCCCTGCTTTATAATGTGTCCCTTTCCAGCTGGCCGTGCACAGAAAACACTTCACCATACCCTGGCAGATTCTCTCTGGGAAGCTCAGGCCCCAAAACTACATCTTCCCTTCCAAGCCAAAACTTAACAATAACACTAAGGGAATCCTCACAATTACAAATACTTATAACCAACCTAATAACTATGCTTACTATGTTCTATTAGTCCTGTGCTTGGACCTACAGGGTTTCCCTGGACCAGTGACAGGAGGTGGCAAGTCCACTTGTTCTGGTTGTTCCACATCTGGGGGCTCTGTTGTCACAACCTCCTGTGGTTATTGCCCATCTAAGACCCTCTCAGGCAAAACAGCAGACACACAACGCCTCTTATTTCTCTCCTTTCTGGGATATGGAAAAGTCTTGCCTATTGCTGCACAGGATGTGTCCAGCAGGGGTGAAAAACTCATATGACCACATGGTAATCTCTTGTGAAACACTGCTGTTTGCAACCATTGTTTCCCATCATAAAGGCACACAGCACCATTTTCATGAAGTGGTAGCATTTCCCATAACCCAATAGCATATTGAATTTTTGTTTTGCTTTATCTGTCTCTTTATACATTTGCAAGCCCCCAGTAAGGTGGCCGGATGTCCTGATTTTATAGGGACAATCCTGATATTCAGGGTTTTGTCTTATATAGGTGCCTATTATCCCCCACCCCCGTCCCGATTTTTCACACTTGCTATCTGGTCACTCTAGCGCCAAGTGACTCTCACATCAGTTTCTTACACTGCAGGTATTGTTGTTTTAGGTTTTCTGTTGAATAAAATGTTTAAGAGGTGACAACCTCTGTAAACCTCAGTCTGTAATTTCATAGTGCTAAATATGGATCAGAGTCTGACTCCACAATCTTTCTCAGGAGATGCTTTATTATTCTGACACAGTTTTCCACCAACTCATGGGTTTGGGGATAATAGAGACCAACAGTTACATGTCTAAACCTGTACTTCACCATGAACTGCTTGAACTCGGCCTACTAAACTGTGGTCCATTGTCAGATATTACTGAGCTGTAATCCGAGCTGACACATCCCTACCATTTCCCCTCACCAGTAGAATAACAAGGGGAAAAACAGAATAAAACAATGAAATGTTAACATCTTTGACTCTAGTAACCCATTCTTCCTAGGTGTTGTATAATGTAGATGGGGAAAATGTTCTTGTCAAGCTTTTCACCATGTATGGTATTAGTTTTTGGTATCTTAGAGACAAGTTATTTTTAAACTTTATGACCAAGTTTATTAAAGAGTTCAGTTGCCTCCTGTGCTCTCAGGATTTAGAAACAGCAACAATGGGATCAGAGGAGCTGGGTTCTCGCTTTGGTCAGCATAATGTAAAGCTTTTACAGATTGATGGAATGAAGGAGAAAAGCAAGATGTTCCTGTCCTTTCTGCTTCTGGAAGATGGTTAAATGGCATATCCAATTAAAGTAAAGACACATCATTGCTGCAGGAAAGGGAGAATTTTAAGGCTTTGGGAATATATGGGTAAATGTGAAGTCAATGAAAATTGCATAAATTAATGTAGACCAGTTGAGGATCTGGCCTAAGATGTTGCTTTCAAAAATCAAGCCCTATTTCACTGAAATAACAACTTTTGAAAAGAAAAAAAAAAAGCAGAGTGGACGACTCTAGCAGTAATTTTTTTTATTTATTTTAAAATTAGAAACTGAAAGTGGTTACTAAAATTAACTTACAAGGTCATCAACCTCAATTCTACACTACAGTATAAACTGAGTACATAGTTTAATACCATTATAAAAAAACATGCTTTGAAAAAGAATGACTTTGGTGGAGTATATGAATCAGAAAGGAAAACCTTTGGGAGATGATCTAATGGTAGCAATTATACAAGATGTAACAGGATAAAAGTTCAATGGCATAAATATTGATGGCAATTAGCTAAGAATTAAATGCACAGTTAAAAAGGTAAATGCCATATGAGAATTAAATACTTCAGCAGAAATCTTGTTTGGAAAATACAATGGGAGATTATTCTGCAAAGTGGTGCAATATCATAAATGCATCATTACTAAAGGACTTTGATTAGATGGAAGATATTTCTCAAGAACAAAGAAGCCTTGAGTAAGGATACAAACATGAGAGAAACCAGGATTCAAATTGATTAAGGAGACAAAAGCGAAAAAGAAATGGGTAAATTAGATAAAGCTATAAATATATGAAAAAATATGGGGAGAAGGAAGGGAGTAAGAAGACAATTATGAAAATTATGAAACTATATTGTCAAGCTGTCCTGCAGTGGCTCAAGAGTATGAATTCCAACTGCTGGGCAGGTCATTAAGAAGCAGAGAACAAACCCCAAACATTGATTGTGAGCTTTATACTTGATTTTCACCAATCATTTGTCAAGTATAAACTCCTTAAGCACTATAACTGCCTTTATCATGGAGTCACAGACAGTACCCTTGGGTAGTCCAGTCTATCGATCCTCCCAAGGAAGCTTGCCTTTGTGACAGATGGTCTCTTAGGCCAAAAACCACAGCAATATTCATGTTACTCCCAGTCTCAAAGGACCAGTCGCTTACCCCAAGTCAATTGCACCTTAGATCTCATATCAAAAATAATGCTTGTAGCCAATCCTGTCATAAACTATCTAAAGATTTCTTAACTAAGAAAAATAAATGAGTTATTTACAAGGTTAAAGCTGGCAAACATATACACACAGAAGTTTCAATGCACAATAGACACTTCTATATTAAGCAAGCTCTATATTTTCTTTAGGGCTACCCCAAGCCAAACACTGGGGAGGAGAAAGCAATCAACAAATTATTCTGTCCTCTGATGTTTCATGATAGTCCAGCTGGTGTTGATGGGCACCTTTTGTTGGACAGTAGACAACACCTCCTGTTATTAACACTTCTTAATGCTTCTCTACTGTCTGGTGATTTACAGTTACTGAGCAAACACTGACATTTTACTTTATAACATGGGATACAGATATCATAAGTGAGATTAATGCATGCAGGAAATTATAAGCATTCAAGTCTACACAATAAGCACACTTTTACATCTCTAATTTCTATTTTAACAATACTAGCACATAGGTGAGCCAGGCTGGTTCCAGCTATGTATTTGTCAGTGTTCAGTTGAGACCAAGGGGCGTTGGCATGTGGTGGCACTTGGTCTGCCAGTGTAGCACATATTTTGATGGAAACGTCTCAGACAGTGCTAATAACTAACATAGTATTTCAGTCATAAAATATGAGCAAATATAGGCAAATTAAAACAAAGCATATGTAGGGACATAGCAGGCCATTGATTCAAAGGACTACTTTGCATGAGTACTTTCTGAATCTTGTCCTAAATTAATTGATTATATTAAACAATGTCTATTTACAATTAGTCATTCAAATCTATATCAATACTACTGTTATTAAACCATTATTGATATATAATGCCCTTAAGTTGATCATGCTGCTGCAGTCAATTTATTGATCCTGATTCTCCAATGCTTTGCACTCATGCTAAGTGAGTATATAACATTACCAAATCAGAAAAGGAGTATTTATCAACTTCTTAGCACTCACTTTGCATTAGTATAAATAACTATACAAGGTGTAAGGCAATGGTGAATAAAGATCTACTGGGTTTATTGTCCCTCTTGTATGATTTACCAAGTTTTTGTCATAAGCATAGGAAGCTTTCACTGAAAACATGTTTTACTTCCATTGACATGGGTGGTTTTAACAGTGAACCAGTGACAGGGAGTGGTGGAATCAAAGGATAAACTTGTCTCTCTCTGTCACTGGAGAATCTTTATATTCAGCATCATCCAAACACCCTGAATGGAAAGAGTGGGAAAAGGAGGATGGTTGTGCAGGTAATGTGAAGAAATAAGAAAATGCAATATACAGGACCGAGAACAAGTGAAAAAACTTTCTGTTTACATTTAGATTTTGTAGCTTGTGTTGTTTTGCATGATAGACTTGATTCAATTCATTTTCTTTTTAAAGGAGAAAAGTGGTTTCAGGGAAATGGGTTCCCAGCACAAGAGCTATTCTCAGTGCACCATTTCTATTGCTTTTAAGGCCTCTTTATGTTGCCAAGGCCTTAGTGTGATTGAGACTCAGGACTCAATAAATGTATTGTATCTCACATGTATGCAATTTAAACAGTATGGTACTATTGTCAAAAGTGTGCTCAAATAAGATTCTGAGAAATAGGGTCAAATATTTTACTAATTTCTAATATAGCACATATACTCCATACCCTGCATCCAATAAATTTGAAATTCTTTCAAAACCAGAATCAAGTTTTTTCTGGCAAGATTTTTAAACCCATGCTGTATAATATTAATAATCTTGTTATCCTCCAGATATTTAGTGATTTTTTCTCTTAATAGTCATTCAATAATTTTATGGAGAATGGAAGTTAGGCATAAGGAATGCTAATGCCTGTATCACGGTCTTATTTTGAACCTCCCAACCTTCATTTGGTCATTTACAAATAATGGGGCACATGGGCTCAACCTGTACTTATTTTGCAGGTATAACTTTGTTCCCACAATTAATAGAGAAACAACCAGAACTTACTGAGGTACAGGGCCTACATTTAAACGCCTGAGTAGTTCCAGTAAAATCAATTGATCCATTTACTTCAATGGGGATACTCTTGTGCATGACATTAAACACATGTCTAAGTATTTGCAAGTTTGAGGATTTAGAAGTGTAGGCCCAGATTCACAAAGAGTTTTAGGTGTTGCAAAAACCAGCACACTAAGCAGGAAACTACTTAAGCTAGCCAATGGGAGATACCAAAAGGATTGTGTGTGCTAAGTCCTGCCCCTCTCATGGAGATAGGCACCTAAATCCAAGCTGCAGGCAGGGCTGGCTCCAGGCACCACCGAATGAAGCAGGTGCTTCGAACGGCCAATGGAAAGGGGCGGCACGTCCGGGTCTTCGGCAGCAATTCGGCGGCGGGTTGCTCAGTCCCTCTCTTCCTCTTTGAGCTGCTGCCAAAGTGCCACCGAAGAGGAAGAGAGGAAGCAAAGGACCTGCCGCCAAATTGCCACCGAAAAATGAAGCGGCGTGGTTGAGCTGCCGCCGAAGTGCCACCAATCTACTTTATCTTTTTTTTTTTTCGCTTCACTGCTTGGGGCAGCAAAAAAGCTGGAGCCAGCCCTGGCTGCAGGGAGTGGTCATTTCTGCCTAATGATCCACAAACAGGAACCAGTATCCTGGAGTCAGGTGTCTTAGCACCTAAACAGTTTCTTGTTTACTAATTTAGGAACTTGTCTCTTTCCACACAAAATGGCCAAAAGATGAGGCAGTGTCTTCTACCTTATAACTTTTACTCCAGTGATTAGAGCACTCATTTGGGATGTGAGAGACCCCGATTCAATCAATTCCTCCCCTTTGCCTAAAGGGGAGAAAGGAGACTCCTGTTCAAATCCTACCTCTCAGGAGAGCTTAGTGGTTAGAGCATTATGTGATATTCTGACGTAGAGTCCCCTCACAGTCTCCTGTTGAAGCTGTTGCACTGTGGGTAAATAATGAAAGAGTGACTGGAGTAGGGAGATTGGAACCCAGGTCTGCCCATCTCTCAGGTGGGTGCCTCAAGCACCAGGCTATAGAGTCATTCTCTCTCTGGCTTGCTGTCTATTTAAGTATTTATTCACAGTGGTACAAACTGACACCTACCATGTTAGAGAGCACTTTTATAAATGTAAGCTACCATGTAAAATGCCAACTACAGGATTTACAAAAATTGAAAGTATCATTCTTGTTACTAGAGCAACTGATAGGTGACTTATCAAACAATGATTTATTTGAAACTTTTGATGGATGGTCCGTTGCTGAATGCCCAAATCCTCTTTAAGATTCAGTAGATCAATAATAAATAATGGAGTTTGTGTGCAGAACTCCTCCACACTGCTTTGAAAGTTTACCCAAAAGATTTGAAATGAATAACAATGAAATTTAACAAGTACAGATTCAAGCTTTTGTTGCTCTCTCTGCTAATAGATGCAGCAGCACAACTGTATCATATATTCAAAATTGAGAAATGTATAAGCAAACATGCCTTAAAAGTTATCTTAAAGACAATAAGAAAAGTTTCCAAAAAGTAGTTAAAGAGTAAAGATATTTTAATTAGTGAACTTAATCCCCAGATTGTCACTGAGATGACATGAATGCCATTGATCAAAGGAAGATAATTCTTTGAGAATAGAATTTGACAATCCAGGAGTTCACGTTATCTTCTCTCATGTAAACCTAAGTAACAGATAAAAGGTGTTGGTGCAATTAATGTACTCTCTCATGAGCAAACATAGAAAAGAATATTTAGCTAATAAATTGCTTTTAAGTATTGAATCATATTTTAATCTTTCAATGCAACAGACAACAAAATGAAGACACCTGAATGAAGCTGAGGATATGTCTATACTGGCAGAGTTACAGAGTCGGCAGTTACAGCGCAACTCAGACAACTCTGAAGGGAAACCGATGTTGTGTGTTCACAGTCAGCTGCCTGCGCAATAACGTGTTCACACTTGCGGCAGTATTCGGAGTGGTGCACTCTAGGCAGCTATCCCACAGAGCATCTCTTCCTTCTGCCGCTAAGAGTTGTGGGAAGGCAGAGTGGGTCGCGGGGTATCCTGGGTCCTTTCCCAATGCCCTGTGACGCATTGCCTCGCACCCCAGCAATCCCTGTGCTTCCGTCCGCATTTGGCGGCATCTTTAAATGGTTTGTGTACTGCACGCTCTGCCTCTTCATTCTGCAGGAATGGATCCCGCACTGTTGACCAATATGTGGCTCACTCTCAATAACACGTCACATGTGGCAGTGGACTTATTCCATAAACTACAAAGGCAAAAGCAGTTTGACATTGATCTCGCCATGCGTAGTAGCTACGACACGAGAGTGCTTGTGGCATTCACGGAGGTGTTGATCACAGTGGAATGCTGCTTTTGGGCTTGGGAAACAAGCAGTGAGTGGTGGGATCACATCATCATCACGTCTGGGATGATGAGCATAGCTGCAGAACTTTCAGATGAGGAAAGCCACATTCATGGGACTGTGTGATGAGCTCACTCCAGCCCTGCAGTGCACAGACACGAGAATCAGAGCTGCCCTGCCATTGGAGAAGCAGACTACTACCAATCAGTCACTAACCAGTTTGGAGTGGGAAAGTCCACCATTGGACTCATATTGATGGAAGTGTGCAAGGCCATTAATCATATTCTGCTCTGAAAGACGGTGACTCTGGGCAATGTGTGTGACATTGTGGGTGGCTTTGCACAAATGGGCTTCTCTAACTGCAGAGGGTGATAGATGGCACATTTATTCCAACTCTGGCACCAGACCACCTAGCCACTGAGTACATTCAATGGAAGGGGTATTTCTCAATGGTTCTCCAGGCGCTTGTGGATCACCGTGGGCATTTCACGGACATTAATGCAGGCTGGTCCGGAAAGGTGCATGACTGAATGCTAATGGGAAGGGGGTAGGTTTAGAAGATAAAATAAAAAAAGAACAAGTTAATAATCACTTAGAAAAGTTAGATGACTGCAAGTCACCAGGGCCTGATGAAATGCATCCTAGAATACTCAAGGAGCTAATAGAGGAGGTATCTGAGCCTCTAGCTATTATCTTTGGAAAATCATGGGAGAAAGGAGAGATTCCAGAAGACTGGAAAAAGGCAACTATAGTGCCCATTTATAAAAAGGGAAATAAAAACAAGCCAGGAAACTACAGAAGGGTTAGTTTAACTTCTGTGCCAGGGAAGATAATGGCGCAAGTAATTAAGGAAATCATCTGCTAACACTTGGAAGGTGGTAAGGTGATAGGGAATAGCCAGCATGGATTTGTAAAGAGCAAATCATGTCAAACCAATCTGATAGCTTTCTTTGATAGGATAACAAGTCTTGTGGATAAGGGAGAAGCGGTGGATGTGGTATACCTAGACTTTAGTAAGGCATTTGATATGGTCTCGCATGATATTCTTATCAATAAACTAGGCAAATACAACTTAGATGGGGCTACTATAAGGTGGGTGCATAACTGGCTGGATAACTGTACTCAGAGTAGTTATTAATGGTTCCCAATGCTGCTGGAAACCTATAACAAGTGGGGTTCCACAGGGGTCTGTTTTGGGACCGGCTCTGTTCAATATCTTCAACGACTTAGATATTGGCATAGAAAGTACACTTATTAAGTTTGCAGATTATACCAAACTGGGAGGGATTGGAACAGCTTTGAAGGATAGGGTCATAATTCAAAATGATCTGGACAAATTGGAGAAATGGTCTGAGGTAAACAGGATGAAGTTTAACAAAAACAAATGCAAAGTGCTCCACTTAGGAAGGAACAATCAGTTTCACACATACAGAATGGGAAGAGACTGTCTAGGAAGGAGTACGGCAGAAAGGGATCTAGGGTTTATAATGGACCACAAGCTAAATATGAGTCAACAGTGTGATGCAGTTGCAAAAAAAGCAAACATGATTCTGGGATGCATTAACAGGTGTGTTGTGAGCAAGACACGAGAAGTCATTCTTCCACTCTACTCTGCGCTGGTTAGGTCTCAACTGGAGTATTGTGTCCAGTTCTGGGCACCGCATTTCAAGAAAGATATGGAGAAATTGGAGAGGGTCCAGAGAAGAGCAACAAGAATGATTAAAGGTCTTGAGAAGATGACCTATGAAAGAAGGCTGAAAGAATTGGGTTTGTTTAGTTTGGAAAAGAGAAGACAGAGGGTACGTCTACACTACGGGACTATTCCGAATTTGCATAAACCGGTTTTGTAAAACAGATTTTATAAAATCGAGTGCGCGCGGCCACACTAAACACATTAAATCGGTGGTGTGCATCCATGGTCCGAGGCTAGCGTCGATTTCTAGAGCGTTGCACTGTGGGTAGCTATTCCCTAGCTATCCCATAGTTCCCGCAGCCTCCCCCGCCCCTTGGAACTTCCGGGTTGAGATCCCAGTGCCTGATGGGGCAAAAATCATTGTCGCGGGTGGTTCTGGGTAAATGTCGTCAGTCACTCCTTCGTCTGGGAAAGCAACGGCAGACAAGCATTTCGCGCCTTTTTTCCCTGGATTGCCCTGGCAGATGCCATAGCATGGCAATCATGGAGCTTGTTTTGCCGTTTGTGACTCTCACCGTATGTGTACTAGATGCCGCTCACAGAGGCGATTCAGCAGCGCTACACAGAAGCATGCTTTTGCTTTTGCATGACAGCAGAGATGGTTACTAGCCATATTGCACCATCCAAACCCTTCCATAAATTGGAACTGAGGATGATCATGGCTACCAGTCCTTTTGTACCATTTGCTGCTAGTGCCCCTGGTCAATCAGCCAGGGGCGCAAAAGCCAAGAGTGGTTACTAGCCATATTGTACCTTCCATCGTTTTGTACCATTGGCTGCTGTCATAAGTGCCCCTGGCTGATCAGCCAGGGGCGCAAAAGCAAAAATTGGGAATGACTCCCTGAGTCAATCCCTCCTTTTTGGTATCTAAAAATAGAATCTGTGCTGCCTAATATAGGCAAGTGTGCTAGAGAACCACCTGCTCTGTGTCAGAGCCCGCAGAAATTATCTGTATGCTATTCACAGGGGGTGCTCCTGTAACAACCCCACCTGTTGATTCCGTTCTTCCCCCAGCCTTTCTTGGCTACCGTAGCATTGTCCCCCCACTTGTGTGATGAATTAATAAAGAATGCAGGAATAAGAAACACTGACTTGTTAGTGAGAAATGAGTGGAAGGCAGCCTCCAGCTGCTATGATAGTCCAGACAGGACATTAAGCAGTGTGTAGGAGAGAAGCCCAGCATCCCACTGCTAGTCCAGGGGCAACTGAATCTTTTCTTTACACATGAAGGGTGGGGGCTGATGGAGCTCAGCCCCCTGTTGCTATGATGAGGATGGTTACCAGCCATATTGCACCATCCATCCACCAGAAAAAATTAGGGCCAATAGGCTGATGACGAGGACGGTTACCAGTCCTTTTGTCCCATCAGCTGAAGCTGATCATGAGGATAGATTTCCATCATTTTGCACGATTAGCTTATGCTGATGATGAGGATGGATTTCCATCTTTTTGTACCATCAGCCGCCCATGACGGGGGGGGGAGCAAGGATGTTGGTGTTGAGTGCTGCACTATCGCGTCTATCTGCAGCATTCAGTAAAGATAGGGTGACATGTAAAAGAGTCAGAGGATTGTTTTACCTTTCGCTTCTGGGGGTGGGTGGGGGGTGGGTGAGTAGATTGCCAAGCTATGCCCTGACCCGCGGGCACTGTGTTTGACCCTAGAAGCATTTGGAGCTCAGCCAAGAATGCAAATAATTTTAGGAGGCTGCAGGAACTGTGGGATAGCTTCAGTCCTCCAGTCCATGCGCATCCATTTGATTCTTTGGCTTTCCGTTACTCTTGTCACGCTGCAGTGCGCTGAGTCCCTGCTATGGCGTCTGTCTGGAGATTTTTAAAAAAGGATTCTAACGGAGCGCTGATAGAACGGATAGAACGGATTTGCCTGCCCTTACAGCGATCACATCCGCATGGTCCATGCGGGAGCTCTTTTTTTTATTTTGATTTCGGACTGCATCGCCACCCGTGCTGATCGGAGCTCCACGCTGGGCAAACAGGAAATATTCAAAAGTTCGCGGGGCTTTTCCTGTTTACCTGACCACTGCATCCGAGTTCAGATTGCGGTCCAGAGCGGTCACTGGTGCACTGTGGGATAGCTCCCGGAGGCCAATACCGTCGATCAGCGTCCACACTAACCCTAATCCGATATGTTAATACCGATACTAGCGTTACTCCTCTCGTTAGGGAGGAGTACAGAAACCGGTTTAAAGAGCCATTAAAATCGATATAAGGTGCCTGCTAGTGTGGACGGTTTCGGCGTTAAATCGGTTTTACGCTCCTAAAACCGATTTAAACGCCTAGTGTAGACCAGGCCAGAGAGGAGACGTGATAGCAGTTTTCAGGTATCTAAAAGGGAAGTAGGGAGAAAAGTTGTTCACCTTAGCCTCTAAGGATGGAACAAGAAGCAATGGGCTTAAACTGCAGCAAGGGAGGTTTAGGTTGGACATTAGGAAAAAGTTCCTAACTGTCAGGGTGGTTAAACACTGGAATAAATTGCCTAGGGAGGTTGTGGGATCTCCATCTCTGGAGATATTTAAAAGTAAGTTAGATAAATGTCTATCCGGGATGGTCTAGACAATGTTTGGTCCTGCCATGAGGGCAGGGGACTGGACTCGATTACCTCTCGAGGTCCCTTCCAGTCCTAGAATCTATGAATCTATAAATGACACACGCATGTTTCGGAATGCCGGACTGTTCAGGAAGCTGCAAACTTGGACTTTCTTCCCGGACCAGAAGATCACTGTAGGGGAAGTCAAAATGCCCATTGTGATCCTGGGAGACCCTGCCTACCCCTTAATGCTGTGGCTTATTAAGCCATACCCTGGGCACCTTGACAGCAGCAAGGAGCGGTAAAACAACAGGCTGAGCAAGTGCAGAATGACTGTTGAGTGTACTTTTGGCCATGGAAAGGCCCCCTGGCACTGCCTATATGGGAGGCTAGACATGGCCGATGACAATATTATTATGCTTATAGCCATGTGCTGTATGGTCCATAATATTTGTGAAGGGAAGGGTGAAAGCTTCACTCATGGCTGGACTGCTGAGGCTCAGCACCTGGACGCTGAATTTGAACAGCCAGAGACCAGGGCTATTAGAGGGGTGCAGCATGAGGCCATAAGGATCAGGGATGTCTTGAGGCAGCAATTTGAAGCTGAAAGCCATTAATATTTGTTGCTACGCTCGGGAGTGCAGTGCTTGTAATGCTAGGAGGTAATTGTGACTGGTGCAGACGATGCAATATGAAGGTTTAAAAAAATTACCTGTTGTTTTGCAGGGCTCTGTTTGCTTTCAGTTAATGGAATAAAGATTGCTTTCAAACCAACACAATTCTTTTATTAATAAACAAAAAACAGAGGAGACAAACAACAAAAACATTAGCACTGAGGGGGAGGGTGGAAGGGAGGGTCCCAGGAGGACATGGGGTTCCAGGATAGTTAAAGATTTGTGTATGTCCAGGGATCATATCCAACCTTCTCCTCTGGAGTACATTGCAGCGGGTACCATACTTCAGCAGGGCTAAACTGTAGAGTGTTGAGTGAAGTGGGTACTGAGAGTCCACAGTGCTGGTCTGTGATGGGGGGGGAGTGGAATGCAGTGGGTAGAGCCTGGAGCCAGGAGGTTGATAAGAGTGTGTTGGCGGTGACTTGGGGGGGAGGGCGCACATGGGAAAGAGTTTTGCGACAGCGGCTGCTGAGGAGGGCAGGCTCGGAGCTGCTCAGTTTGCTGTTCTAGTAGTGCCTGGAACATGTTCGCTTGGCCATTCATAATGTTTAAGAGCCGCTCTGTGGCTTCATTCTGGTGCACGGTGTTCTCCTTTGGGTCCCTCTTCTCACTGTCCTGCCACTCCTTCAATTCTTGTTTTTCGGCCACGGAGTGCACCATGACATCACGTAGTCCCCTGCACTTATGGCAGAGCCAAGTATTATCTAGACCATACCTCACAAGTTTTTTGTCTAACCTGTTCTTAAATATCTTCAATGATGGAGATTCCACAGTATCCCTAGGCAATTTATTCCAGTGCTTAACCACCCTGACAGTTAGAAAGTTTTTCCTAATGTCCAACCTAAACCTCCCTTGCTGCAATTTAAGCCCATTTCTTCTTGTCCTATCCTCATAGGTTAAGAAGAACTATTCTTCTCCTTCCTCCTTGTAACAATCTTTTATGTACTTGAAAACTGTTATCATATCCCCTCTCAGTCTTTTCTTTTCTAGACTAAGCAAAACCAATTTTTTCAATCTTCCCTCATAGGTCATGTTTTCTAGACCTTTAATCCTTTTTGTTGCTCTTCTCTGGACTTTCTCCAATTTGTCCACATCTTTCCTGAAATGTGGTTCCCAGAACTGGACCCAATTCTCCAGCTGAGGCCTAATCAGCTCGGAATAGAGCGGAAACATTACTTCTCTTGTCTTGCTTACAATACTCCGGCTAATACATCCCAGAATGATGTTTGCTTTTTCGCAACAGTGTTACACTGTTGACTCATATTTAGCTTGTGATCCACTATGACCCCCATATCCCTTTCTGCAGTACTCCTTCCTAGGCAGTCATTTTCCATTTTGTATGTGTGCAACTGATTGTTCCTTCTTAAATGGAGTACTTTGCATTTTTCCTTATTGAACATTTGTCCAATTCATAGAATCATAGAATCATAGAATTCAAGATCAGAAGGGACCATTATGATCATCTAGTCTGACCTCCTGCAAGATGCAGGCCACATAAGCCGATCCACCCACTCCTTAGCAAGTGACCTCTGCCCCATGCTTCGGAGGAAGGCGAAAAACCTCCAGGGCCATTGCCAATCTTCCCTGGAGGAAAATTCCTTCCCGACCCCAAATATGGCGGTCAGCTGAACCCCGAGCATGCGGGCAAGACTCTCCAGCCAAACCCTCTGGAAAAGGTTATATCATACCAGGCACATAATTGACCTATTGACTAAGCCCGTTATCCTATCATACCATCCCCTCCATAAACTTATCTAGCTTAATCTTAAAGTCATGGAGGTCCTTCGCCCCCACTGTTTCCCTTGGTAGACTGTTCCAGTATTGCACTCCCCTGATGGTTAGAAACCTTCGTCTAATTTCAAGCCTGAATTTCCTGACTGACAGTTTATATCCGTTCGTCCTCGTGTCCACATTAGCACTGAGCTGAAATAATTCTTCTCCTTCCCTGGTATTTATCCCAATTGTCCATTTCATCCTATTTACTTCAGACCATTTCTCCAGTTTATCCAGATCATTTTGAATTTTAATCCTATCCTCCAAAGCACTTGTAACACCTCCCAGCTTGGTACCATACACAAACTTTATAAGTATACTCTCTATGCCATTATTTAAATCATTGATGAAGATATTGAACAGACCCAGACCCAGAAATGATCCCTGCAGGACCCCACTCGTTCTGTCCTTCCAGCATGACTGTAAACCACTGATAACTACTCTCTGGGAACAGTTTTTCAACCAGTTTTGCACCCACCTTATAGTAGCTCCATCTAGGTTGCATTTCCTTAGTTTGTTTATGAGACGGTCATGCGTGACAATATCAAAAGCTTTAGTAAAGTCAAGATATACCACCTCACTGCTTCCCCCATTTCCACAAGGCTTATTACCCTGTCAAAGAAAGCTATCAGGTTGGTTTGACACAATTGGTTCTTGACAAATCCATGCTGACAGTTACTTATCACCTTATTATCTTCTAAATGTTTGCAAATTGATTGCTTAATTATTTGCTCCCTTATCTTTCCAGGTACAAAAAGTTAAGCTGACTGGTCTGTAATTCCTTGGGTTGTCCTTATTTCCCTTTTTATAGATAGGCACAATATTTGCCCTTTTCCAGTCTTCTGGAATTTCTCCCATCTTCCATGACTTTTCAAAGGTAATCAAAAGGCTCAGATATCTCCTTAGTCAGTTCCTTGAGTATTCTAGGATGCATTTCATCAGGCCCTGGTGATTTAAACACATCTAATTTGTCTAAGTAATTTTTAACTTGTTCTATTCCTATTTTAGCTTCTGATCCTACCTCATTTTCTGATAAGCTGCCCAACCTGACTCCTCTATACCTGCCTGGCAAGCTGCTAGGGTTCCCAGGCTTCCAGAGTCCCTTACTTTGCTGCCTGCCAGAAGGTCAAGCTGGGATAGCAGGGAGCATATTTTGTTTCAGAAACACCAAATTTCAGAGTTTCCAATTTTTGAGGTTATGGCCTTTTGTCCCAACTCATGATGGAAAAAAATTCCAAAAATTCATATTTTCACAGAACTGAGATTTGGTTTCCTGGCCATCTGTAGTTAGAGAGTCTATATTACACTAGATTGCCAGGGAGTAAGAGAAACAGCCACAAAGGGGAAGGCAAATGTCTTTTTTCCATCACTGTTCACCACACAGGATGATCAGGAGATAGATTCCCACCTTTAAAGCAATTCTTTTCAGGTAATAAAGATGACACTGTTAGAGACTGACATGACAAAAGGGGAGATGTCAGAACAAAGTGATAATTTAAATTGTAATAGCTCACCAGAACTGGATGGTAAGAATGGGATGAATGAAGTAAAGGTTAATAAAAATAGTTAATTTATCATTAAAATCTATATTGGAGGACTAGACAGTAGCCAGTATTGTGGTTCTCTTTACAAAAGGCAAGCCTGTGAATAGCAGACTTCATTACAAGGTAAATTAGAAAAAAAAAAAAAGCAAACCTCAGTGGTTGAGCATAATATAGTGTTAAATCAGCATGGATCTGCAAAGGGAAATTGTACTTCTCCAACCTAATAAAACTCTTCAAGAAATTCAGAAACCAAACAGATAAACTGGCGGATACAATATACCGGATATTCACAAATGCCTGTTATGAAGTCTCTCAGATGAGGCAATTAAAAAAGCTAAATAGTTGCAGGGTGTAAGTAAAGTTCTATCATGGATTGGAAACTACTTAAGATATAGGAAACAAAGAATAAAAATAAACAGTTTCAACACAGAAGGAAATTAATAGTGGGTGCCCCAATGGCTCAGTGTTTAATATAAGGGGCCAGATCTTTGGGCCAGAAAGTGGTTTTCAATCTATTTACCACTGCGGGCTGCATATACATCTACATTATATATATGCTACCTGTACATCTAAAAAAAAAAAAAAGGTTTAGTATTTGTTATCTGACAGCAATGGAATTCAAACCAATATAGTACCTTTCATTTCAACATTGGCAAATGTCTACCAAGAGCATTTTAAATTAGCAAAATGAGTCAATCATTAACTGTTAAAATTAATTTGGTCCCACGCTTACATTAATGGGAGGTCTGGCAACTTCCTTTGCTCAAAATAGTAATTGCCTCACAGTCAGTTTGAAGATGGGTGACAGTACATCACATGAAAGTTTGCATCAGTCAAGCATGCACAATATCGAGACCTAATTCAGCATGTACATTCACAAATGTAAGTTGGTCCAAACAGAGACTCAAACTCTTTTGGCACTCAAAAGACACATATTTTGTCCCACAACACATTTCCATAATTCCTGAATAGAAGTTGCATGCTGTGCTGCGTAAATTGCTTCCCGTCCTTGCAAATCTGACAGCTCCTCTTCCAGTCCCTGCCTGGAACATTAAATGTTGCAGAAGATCTTTAAATTTTAAAATAGGGAAGGTGTAAGGATCCCATAGAAAAGCACCAGCAGATTCTACTTTTACGAAATCTCCAAAACGTGATGAAAAAATTTCTATTAGCTGCTGTACCAAAGCAACAAATATTTCTCTTTGTCACTTTCCAGAGCACCTTCAATGCTTTGTTTAACATCAGGAAATGTGTGAGGTCTCCTTTAATTTGAGCAATGTACATTTCAAGCTTGATCTTTAAACTGGCAACAGCGCACATTAATTCATCAATTACTTTTCCTTCAGACTGTAATTGTTCATTCAGCTTGTTTATATGCTCAGTGAGATCAGCAAAGAATGCCAAGTCTTTCTTCCAATTGTCATCTTTTAATTTGGGATATTTATCCTCCTCTTTGATTTCAGAAAGAAACCACACAATTTCTAGAAGTAATGCAGCAACTCTTTAAAGAACCTTATATTGACTTATCCATCTTACTTCTGTGTGTAACAGTTTATTTCCATATGAAGAGTCAATTACTTGCAACAAAGAAAGAAAATGGCAATGTAGTAAAGGTATGGCATAAATGTAATTTATTACTTTAACAACTATGTACATTATTTCCTTCATGAGGCCTTCTCCTAACTTGCTGCATAGAGCCTGTTGATGCACAATACAGGGAAATGCCAATAAATTTGCCTGATCCTTTGTCATTTCGGCAACTAGTCCCCGATGTTTACCCGTCAAACTCGGACTCCATCTGTAGTAACAGAAACAACTGAATTTAGCAGAAAATTCATTTCATTGCAGGCTTTGCAAACATCAATGTACATATCTCCCCACGAGTTTGATCAGGTAATGACTGGAGTAAAAGCAAGTCTTCCATAATTTCAAAGATGACAGTATCAATGCATTGAATCCAAATGCAAAGTCATGCTCTGTCTCCTATGTCTGTTGGTTCGTCAGCTGCTAAACTTAAAACTGCAAGAATAGGCGATCTTTGATTTAACTTGTACTGCCATTTTTTTTCTGAAAGATCTGAGATCCGCCAACATACTGTTCCATTGCTTAACTGCAGATTTTTTATGCTTCTTATGACTTCGTTTTTGTTTTTGAAATCATGAAAGAGATACTCTGCGGATTCTAAAAAGCATTGTTTTACTAGGTCCCCATCTCTAAATGGTTGCCTGTGTTTGGAAAGCATCCAAGAATTTTTGTAAGATGCAAGTGTCACAGCATCTGCTCAAGTAAACATGGCACACAACACTTTCTGATAATTGTTTAGCGATTTCTCGAGGTGACTAATTTTCAACTTTCTATCTTCAGATTTTTCTGGGTATCTACTCTGAAAGTCTTGATGTTTTGTCTCAATGTTTTACATTGTACATTTTGCATGCAGTGAGGGCTGTACAACATAATAAGCAAAATGGCTTCCTATCTTTTCTGTAACTGCAAACATTTTTTGTCCAATCACCTTTTACCTTCCTTCTACTGCCAAATTCTGATGCTTCTTTCCTTCATGCTCATTTTTTATTTCATCATTTGCTGAAGCTACCAATGGTTACATGTCTCCATGGACAATAAAGTGATCCGTTTTCTCTCATGTGCCCTACTTAATTGCTGACATAACACTGCTGTGACACTCAACTATACTTAACTGCTCGACTTCACTACTCAACAAACCTCACAGAAGTCTTTAAATTTTTTTAGCAGGATGTCATGTGGGCCAGAGCTGTGTGCTGACTGGGCCATAAGCAGCCCACGGGCCCCAGATTGAGAACGACTCAGTACCTAAAGCAGCTCTAAAGTGGCAGCTGAGGATCTTCTTGTCACAGGGAATCCCCTGCTTGGCTACATGCTTTATTTATAGGGGCATTTGGGGGCAAGTGTGAAAGGGAAGTAGCTGAAGCATATTGCACTCTAGCAATCCTTGGCCAGTAGAATGGTTCCTAAGCAATCATTCCAGCAGTCTTAAATCAAAGCAGCTATGTGGTTCTTCTAACTTTGGCAAGTAGCCAGTTCAGTTCCTCTCCAGCCTCCAGAACTGGGAGATGCAGAAATTTGTCTTAGTTTGGCTCAGGGTGGAGCCTGGACTCTAGGATCTTGCAAGGTGGGATGGTCCTGAGCTCTAGCATGAGTCCAAACATCTACATCACAATTAAACAGCCCCTTAGCCCAAGCCCTGCAAGGTTGAATCAGCTGTCACAGGCCAGCTGTGGGTTTTTAACTGCAGTGTAGATATACACTTAGAGAGGACTGAGCCCATTGTGTACAGGTTATTCTTAGAAAGGACTGAGAGAAATTTCAGAACCAAAATGAGATGACTGGGAATAAGATGGCAGATGAAATTCAATGGGGACAAGTGCAAGGTAATTCACCCTAGCAGGAAAATAATTAAGTCCTACATGATGAATGTTCTAATTTCACTGTCACCCCTTGCTTAAAAAACAACCACCACCACCACCACCACCACCAGGCATTCTTCTGGGCAAATGACTGAAACATATGAGGCATACTGCAATTGTCAAAACTGTAAACATTATATTAGTTTGTATTAAGAAAAGGCTAGTGAATAATACTGAACCATTGTAAGTCACTGATATCCCTTCCCCTGGAATACAGAAGCGCCAACTTCTCTTGCCGCTGGTGGGTGCTCGACCACCTCCACCCCCAACCCCAACCCCACCCAACTCCATCCCTTCCCCGTCTCCTGCCCACCCCTATTCCAACCCCTTCCCCATAGTCTCCACCCCAACTCTGCCCCTTTCCTGCCCCATTGGATCCCTTCCCCAAATCCCCATCCTGGCCCCGCCTCTTCCCCGTGTTCACCGCGTTCCCGCTTCTCCTCCCTCCCTCCCTCCCACAGCTTGTTACACTGAGAAATAGCCATTTTGCAGCGGTAAGTGCTGGGAGGAGAAGCTGGGATGCAGTGTGCTCAGGTCGAGCACCAACACCTTCCCCACAAAAGGAGAAGAACTAAAGCAATCTCATCCACCTCCACAACTGGTCAACCACCCTGGTCTCCAGGTTGCTCCAATTATTCAGCAGGGAAGGATCAGTGGCAAAAAGGTAGATACCCACACCCCACTAGGTGGTCAAAGTGAGGGTGGGAGGGAGCCTGCATGCCACCTATCATCGGCCATTGGCTCTCGACAGTTGATCCAGGCAGAGGAGGCTGCCAAATAGATGACAACTCTTGATGATCTCCTGGGCCAGGCCATGCCAACATGACCATCTGCAAGTCTGGCTCTCGAAGCACCAACCCCATCATTCTCTTGTACAGGAGATGGAGGAGGGGCTCATTTGCAATAGAATAGAGCTGACTGGACAACAGGCAGTCCTGACATGCCCTGATACTTTAGATGGCAGGTTTGGACAAGGGTCTGTTGAGCTTAACCAGACACTCCACAGAGGCATACAGCACTTGGAGAAAGCCAACAAAATGTGACTCAAATCCAAATGTCTGAAGAGCATCCAGGAGATATCCCTGATCTATCCTGTCAAACTCCTTCTCCTGATCCAGAGGCAGGAGGCTGAATGACCATTCCTACACATGAGAAGAAGTAGGTCCTAGACCTGATATAGGTTGTTGAAGATGGTCCAACCCAGAATGGATAGATGTCTGGTATATGTAGTTCCCGCCTGAAAGCACGGACCCAAGCCACAGTGAGATGGCTTGTATTCCATGCTGAGGAGCAAGACTGGGTTTCAGTTCTTCAGGTGGCAGAGGTCCCCCTTCTTAGGCAGCAGGGTGAGCAAAGCCCAAATGCATAACTGGGGGAACACCCTGATCCCCAGACAGTGGTGAGGTCTGTGTCAAGGATATCCCAGAATATGTGGTAGAAGTCCACAGTCAGCCTGTCGATGCCCAGAGATTGGTTGGTGGGCATCAGATAGAGGGCTTCAGAGAACTCAACCAAAGTGAAAGGCTGCTTTAGTCAGTCTCAATTACACATGCTCACTGTAGGGAGCACATCTCATATGACCCCATTGGCACTGGTCAGATCTGGGGGGAAAAGGCTGTTGTAGAAGGTCCTGGCCCTTCCTCGCATCTCCACTGACTCTCTGAGATTGGTGCCATATTCTGCCAGAGCACTCTTTTTTTCCAAGGTGTAGAAGAAGCAGGAGCCATGATCCATCTCCCAAAGAAGCTGGATATAGGACTGAATGAAGGCATACCAAACCCAATGGCCATTGAGGGTGCAGAGCTTGTTCTGCTTCTGACACTCTGTGATCAATTCCTCTCCCTCCCTCCCAGTGCCTCCTGCCTGTCACGATCAGCTGTTCTGCAGTGTACAGGAGGTGCTGCGGGGGAGGAGCAGGGTAGGGTGTGCTCGGGGGAGGGGGTGGAATGGGGCAGGAAGAGGCAAGTGGGGGTGGGAGCTTGGAGGAAGGGGTGGGTGGGGGCAGAGGCAGAGCAGAGGAAGCCAGCACTTGTGCCTACCAATATAACTCAAGGACCAGGCTAAGATCATGACAGTAAACAAGAGAAGTGTGGGATCAGAAATGAGTGAATCAAAATTGGTGTGTTGGAAATTAAGCCTAATTGATAGACAAAATAATGAGGGGACGGACTATTCTCCACATCACTCCCTTTTGGAGTCCTTTAGAGACTTTTCTTCCAAAGTTGTCCACTAGAGCTAGCTATGCTAGCACAGCTGCCATCCCCACCACTTCCTGGAACCCCAGACTTCCTTCATCCTAATCCTGAGAGATGTCATGACCAGACTGGGCCAGAGAGAGGGAGCCAGATGACATGACCACCTCCAGCTAAATCCCAAATACCACCTGGGTTGGGAAACTATGTCTCACCTCTGACACACCATGTATTCTTTTCCTTCTCCATCTTATTTCTTCTCTTTTCTATCTCCCTCCTTTTGCCGTCTAACTAATAAGAGTCTGTCTTAGCCAGCCATGACTGTATATTTGTCAACACTGTTGCGAGCCTGTGACCAAAAAGCAGTAAAGCAGTTGCTAAATGTAATGTCCTAAATAGTCTGACTGATAAGACTGAGGGCTCTGACTGTTTTTCCAGCAGTGAGCTTGAAGGTGAGAATCAACACCAGAGACAGAAGCTGCATTTTCTATCTTTGCTATCTTTTCTATCCCTCTGTGTGTGTTTGTCTTGTCTTTTTAGGAAACAGGATCTGACTTTCACAGCAGCAGCAATAACAGCAGCTCCACCCCATCTCTAATAATTTATTTTCTTTCCCCCCCCCAAAAGGACAGCGTTACCATCTATAATATCATCTAAAAGACTGTCATTTTTTTTTCCCTTCAGAAAACTCCCTCCTGCTGAAGGGAAAGGGAACAAGAGATGTTATTAAAATGAAAGCCTTATTTCATACTTTAACTGCTTTTCATTTTTTTCTGTGTCTTTAACAAAGGTTAAAAGGATTGTTAATGGTGTGTTTGTCCTGGCACTAAGCAGACTGAGGTCTCTGAACACCAAACCCCAAACTTTGTTTAAAAGCGTTTAATGTTGGACAGTGACTTGGTTATGTTAACATCGACTCCTTAGGCCAATATAGCCCATCTAAATAAATACAACACCATGCACTGAATAACAAGGCAGAAGTGCAAGGGAGAAGGGAAGCATGTGATCATGTAATTAAAGACTGTATCATAATGCAACTGTGAAGGGAAAAATGCACCATCAACATTAATTCTGGCATTTTCTAATTCTTTGAGTGCTTGACTCTGGAACTAGTGCACATGACTTCCAGCCCCTTACTTCTCTGACCAAGCTCCTGAGTGTAGGCTGAGAATCTTCTGGCTTACACCCAGCTCTTAAGGAGGTATGATAGGGGAACCCAGGCTCTCTCGCTCCACAGGATCCCAGTCCAGGGACCTGTGAGAAGCAGCTCTGTCAGAGTCCTCCTACGAGAGTGTCTAAGGCCTGGTCTACACTAGGACTTTCATTCGAATTTAGCAGCGTTAATTCGAATTAACCATGCACCCGTCCACACCAGGAAGCCATTTAATTCAACATAGAGGGCTCTTTAGTTCGAATTCTGTACTCCTCCCCGACGAGGGGAGTAGCGCTAAATTTGACATGGCTATGTCGAATTAGGCTAGGTGTGGACGGAAATCGACCTTAGTAGCTCCGGGAGCTATCCCACACTGCACCACTCTGTTGACGCTCTGGACAGCAGTCCGAGCTCGGATGCTCTGACCAGCCACACAGGAAATACCCCGGGAAAATCTGAATTCCTTTTCCTGTCTGGCCAGTTTGAATCTCATTTCCTGGTTGCACATCGGGGCGAGCTCAGCAGCACTGGCAACGATGCAGAGCTCTCCAGCAGAAGAGTCCAGGCAATCTCAGAATAGAAAGAGGGCCCCAGCGTGGACTGACCGGGAAGTCTTGGATCTGATTGCTGTGTGGGGCGATGACTCTGTGCTTTCGGAGCTGCGCTCCAACAAACGGAATGCAAAGACCTACGAGAAGGTCTCCAAAGCCATGGCACTCAGAGGATACAGCCGGGATGCAATGCAATGCTGCGTGAAAGTCAAGGAGCTGAGACAAGGCTACCAAAAAATCAAAGCGGCAAACGGACGCTCCGGAGCCCAACCCCAGACATGCCGCTTCTACAAGGCATTGCATGCCATTCTCGGTGGGTCTGCCACAACCGCCCCACCAGTGTCCGTGGACTCTGACGATGGGATAGTGTCGACGGCCAGTACCTTGGCGATGTTCTCGGACAGGGAAGATGAGGAAGGGTTTGAGGAGGACGAGGCAGGCCACAGTGCTTACAACGCTGATTTCCCCGACAGCCAGGATCTCTTCATCACCCTCACGGAGATCCCCTACCAACCCTCCCTAGCCGTTACCACGGACCCTGAATCAGGAGAAGGATCAGTCGGTAAGTGATTTAAACATGTTAACATTTATTTTTTAACAAAACAGGAATATAAGCTAGGCGAAAAGAAGGTCTATATATAGGGGGACGGAACAGGCATCTTCTTCGGAGATCTCCAGGAAGCTGTCCTGGAGGTAATCGAAAAGCCTCTGCAGGAGGTTCCTAGGGAGAGCTGGCTCCGTGGTAGCACACTTTTCCGCGCCAGGCTCTCATCTGGTATTCCGGGACCATTGCCTTCACGAGCATGGCAGCAAAGGCCCCTGGTTTGTGCTGGCTTTCATGCAGCATGCGCTCTCTGTCTGCCTCACTGACCCTCCTCAGGGTGATCTCGCGCGCAGACTCCTGCATTTAAGTAGAGTGATTTGTGTACTATTAGTACTGGTAGTGCTTCACTGTTCCTTTGCACAACAAGAAGCATCACTTTACAGCCACGTGGTGGAGGCTGCAGAGTGGCAGCATACAGGGATCTTTCCCAGGGAAAAGCCACGAGGGGGTGGAACAGGGGCAGAGTTTATGCTTTCAGGATTGCCTGCAGCAAGAGGACAGAGCTATACATTCACTTTTAAGCAGCCAAAAGTCTTTGGCTTACCATGCCTGGCTGCTCCACGGATTCTGCTGTCCTGCCCCGCTTCTCTGATCTGCAGTGCGATACCCCAGGCAATGAAAGCGAATTCAGAAAAATCAAACTTTCCCTGAGTGAGTTTGCATGAGATAGGTGCTGTGCATGGTCTTGTTAACAGACACTGATTAGACTATGTTCCTTGTTCGCAAACATGTATCTTTGTAAGGAATTCACTCCCTTTTTCCCATCACACAGCTGCAACTGTATCCCGACCTGCTCCAGCATGCCCCTCACAGAGGCTGGCGCAGATTAGGCGGCGCAAGAAAAGGACATGGGACGAGATGTTTGCTGAACTTATGGGCTGCTCCCAAGCTGAGGCGGACCAGCAGAGCCAGTGGACGGAGAACCTCACTCAGCAGCAGCGCTCACACAGCGAACGGGAGGACAGATGGCGTCAGGAGGACCAGCAGGCAACTCAAACGCTGCTTGGACTAATGAGGGAGCAAACGGACACGCTCAGGCGCCTTGTGCATGTTCTGCAGGACCGCAGGCAGGAGGACAGAGCCCCCCTGCACTGTATCTGCAACCGCCCTCCCCCACCACAAAGTCCAATACCCCCCTCACCCAAAATAACCAGAAGGAGGGGCGCGAGGGGCTGTGAAAACTGTCACTGCACCCCAGCAGAGAGCTCAATTACCCAAAAGCTCTCAGTCCATAAATTTTGAAAAGTCCCTACCTTTCTGGCTCACCGAAGCCCAAATCCCAGTTTCATCCCCCAATTGTGTTGTTGAGTATTAAAAGTAGTTTGCTGTTAATTACTGTTTCCGCCATATTTCTTTGCAGAAGACGTTGTGTGAAGGGGGGGGGTTGTAATTGCGTAGGACATTCACCATTACCAGGGTACTGACATGGGGGCAGGATCAACAGCAGGTCACACACAGAGTGCAGTCACTAGGCACCCTGGTCAGTCTGTGAGGTGTTTTTAATGTTCTGTTCATAGGCGGCAGGTGCCCTGCTCAAGGTATATTTGGAGGTGGGTCTCTGTCTGCTGCCCCAGGGTCCTAGCGCCTGCCATCCACAAATGGCAAGGCAGGCTGCCCTTACCCTGCCCTTCCACCACAGCCCTGAGCCTCTACAATGCCCCAAACCCTCAGCCCCAGCCAGAGCCTTCATCCCCCTACACCTCCTCCCCCTTCCCACACACCCCTCACCCCTTACTACGCCCCCACCCCCAGCCCAGAGCCTGCACCCAAACTTCGTCACAAACCCTGCACCCCTCACCCCTTTCTGCACACCCACCTGTAACCGTCCTCCCCCCAGAGATCGCTGTCGGAGCAGTAGCCTATCATTCCTGGAGTCTAGAAGCTGTCTCTACATCACTGCACACCCTACCCACCAGTCTGCGTCCCTGTTTCAACCCTTTAACGCGAAGTCATTAGTAAAGACAAGGTTGTGAATTAAAAATGCTCCATTACCTTTATTTTTACACGGGTGTTGGAAGGGGGGAAACGTGGTGAAAGGGGGATGTAAGCATAGAAAAAAGTCAACAGTAAGTGAAACAGGGGCAGGTTCAGCTTCTCTGTAAAGAAACAGAACTGTCACAAGTTACCCTGCTCCTCCATCTCCCCTTCACACGTCCGAAAGCACACTCCACCACCATTCTGCACTTGCTCAGCTGGTAGTTGAAGAGCTCCTTGTCAGTGTCCAAGGTGCCAGTATAGGGCTTCATGAGCCAGGGCATTAGTGGGTAGGCTGGGTCCCCGAGGATCACTGTAGGCATCTGCACATCCAACATTTAGTTTGTAGTCCGGGAAGAAACTACCTTCCTGCAGGCATTTAAACAGACCAGAGTTCCTGAACACACACGCGTCATGAACCTTGCCCGGCCACCTGACGTTGATGTTGGTAAAGCGTCCCCTGTGGTCCACCAGTGCTTGCAGCACCATTGAAAAGTAGCCCTTTCTGTTAATATACTGGCTGGCCTGGTGGGCCGGTCCCAGGATAGGGATGTGAGTCCCATCTATAGCCCCACCGCAGTTTGGGAATCCCATCGCGGCAAAGCCATCTATGACGACCTGGACGTTTCCCAGGGTCACTACCTTTGAGAGCAGGAGCTCCACGATTGCGTTGGCAACTTGCAACACAGCTACCCCCACGGTAGATTTGCCCACACCAAAGTGGTTCGCTACTGACCGGTAGCTGTCTGGCATTGCAAGTTTCCACAGGGCTATGGCCACTCGCTTCTACACAGTCAGGGCTGCTTGCATCCTGGTGTCCTTGCGCTTCAGGGCAGGGGACAGCAAGTCACACAGTTCAAGGAAAGTGCCCTTACGCATCCTGAAGTTTCGCAGCCACTGTGATTCATCCCAGACCTGCAGCACTATGCGGTCCCACCAGTCCGTGCTTGTTTCCCGGGCCCAGAATCGCCGTCCCATAGCATGAACATGACCCATTGCCACCATGATCTCCACGGCGCGGCGTACCCTGCTTTGTGAGAGGTCTGAGCCACTCTCTGACTTCATGTCCTCACCGCGCTGCCGGAGCCTCCTCGCCCAATTTCTCAGCATCTGACTGTGGAAGAGGTGGACGATAAGGTGCGAGGAGTTGACAACAGCCATAAGTGCAGCGATGATCGCAGCGGGCTCCATGGTCACACTGCAGTGCTGTGGCGTCCGCGCTGTCACTGACCAGAAAAAGTGCGCAAACTGATTTCCCGCCGGCGGGAGGGACTGTTGAATTCTGACAGTTACCCAAGACCACCCTCGACACAGTTTTCCCCCCAGCATGCATTGGGGGGAAATCCCAGAATTCAAATGAGTGTGGGAACTGTGGGATAGCTTCCCACAGTGCACCGCTTCCAATGTCAATGCTTGCCCCGTTAGTGTGGACTCACAAAGTTGAGTTAGTGTCCTTAGTGTGGACACACAAATTCGACTTTGTAAGGTCGATTTCAAAAATCCGATTTAACTTAAATCGAACTAATCTGGTAGTGTAGACATACCCTAAGTCTACAGCTACGCTACTTCCCACCTATGTCCTTCAGTATGGGGTGTGACTTTGATAGTTCAAACATTCTGTAGTATCCTACCTGGAGTAGCATCCCATTGTGGACCTTTTGCAGTGTGCTGCAGCAGCCTCAAGTTCCTCTGGGTGGGGCTGATGTAAGGTTGGAGGGGCCTAGTCCCACAAGATCCTTACAATCAAATAGTTAAGTTCACTCTCTGCTGAGTACTCCTCAATCCACTTAGCGGTGAGACGCCATGCTTCTCACCCAGTGGCTGTCAGGATTGTCATAATGCTCCCCGCACATAGAGAGGCTGCAATACCTCCTGCCTCTTCACCAGTCAGCTCTGAACTGACCCAGGTTCGCTTCTTTTCTTCCCCTTCCAGGCCGGGCATTGGCTGCAGCTACAGCAGGGCAGGCTAGCTGTGCCCATAGGCTCTTTTTAACTCCTTTTCTGCTAATAGGAGGTTTCTCTGTTCCATCACAGTCCTTTTACTGTAGTTTTTACACAACACATAATTAACCTGTAGCAACCACAAAATATTATCAAGACAAAAAAACTTCAGGATTCATAAAAGAATTAGAAATACCTATGACTCGTAAGAATATCTATAGTTAACCTTAGTAAAGATACAAACATACATGGGTTATCAATTCTCATGTTTTATAACATAAGCTATGTACTGAACATCTAGGGTTAGAGAGAAATGTCCCTTCCATTATGAGGGTCTTAAATCCTCCACTGAAGTGTCTCATCAAGTACTGTCCATTATCCCAGAATATCATGTTATCTAGATCATTACTGTGATTCATTATGGCAGTCCTATGTTCTTATGTCTGTGTGCCATCTAGCCAAAGGAGACATGCAGTGCTACTATTACCTTAAATGGAAGTTTGTGGAAATCCAGACCTTTATTTAGTAATAATTGTATCTCAAAGGAGACTGGCCATGAAAGAAAGAGTGCATAGTAGGCTTTTGATTAATAACTCATACAATTCCCCTCGTAAGTCTTTATCCACTGCATTTGGCAGCTATGCATCATTATGCCAAAACTGTTAAAATATGAGAAGCACAAACTACTGTATACTTGGCACTACCCTGGACATAGGATATGGGAATTTAAAGATACAAGAGTATTGTCTCAGAATCTGTTGAAAAAAGTAAAGTGTGGATAATTACAGGAAATATATTTAGAAAATAACAAAGTAAGCTAAAAAAAAAATCCAGATACCATTTTTTGTTAAATGAGAGAGAACCAAGCTTATTGATTCAATTGTATACAGAGAGATCAATAAATAGTTTCCAGAGTCAACCTTAAGCACTGTCAAGCAATTAAAAAAATAATCGCAATTAATTGCATAATTAATCATACTGTTAAACAATAATAAAATACCATTTAAATATTTTTGTTTTCTACATTTTCAACTATATTGATTTCAATTGCAACACAGAATACAAAGTGTACAGTGCTCACTTTATATTATTATTTTTCATTACAAATACTTGCACTGTAAAAAATAAACAAAAGAAATAGTATTTTTCAATTCACCTAATACAAGTACTAGGGGGTTGGACTGGATGACCTCCTGAGGTCCCTTCCAATCCTGATATTCTATGATTCTAGTGCAATCTCTTTATCATGAAAGTTCAATTACAAATGTACAATTATGTGCAAAAAATAACTGCATTCAAAAATAAAAAATGTATAACTTTAGAGCCTACAAGTCCACTCAGTGCTACTTCTTGTTCAGCTAATCACTCAGACAAACAAGTTTGTTTACATTTGAAGGAGATAATGCTGCCCGCTTCTTGTTTACAATATCACCTGAAAGTGAGAACAGGCATTCACATGGCACTGGCAATTTTTCAGGTCCTCAAAAACAGTGAGTAAACAGGTCATGTTATCTGAGACTTACATGGCACCCACCAACATAGTATCTGAGCACCTCACGATGTATTTATCCTCACAACATCCATATGAGGTAAGGAAGCACTGTTATCTCTATTTTACAGATAAGTAATTGAGGCACAGAGACACTAAGTGATTTTCTTAGGTCACACAGGATGTTTGTGGAAGAACAGGTATTGTTCCCTCAGCCCAAGCAATTGCTGTAACCACTGGATTATCCTTCCTACTGATGCCACAGGCCTAATTTTGTTTCTGGAAGGTGCTCAGATACCACAGTGTTGGGTGTTTAAGAATCCATCCCTTTGCTTGTGCAGCCACAGAGAGACTGAGCAATCACAGGCCTTCTGTCAAGGACAGCACAAAGCTAGTGCCACTGGAAGCTCTAGCCAATTTCAACACAGAAAAAGGAGGAGGGGCCTATCTCCCCCTTAATTTTCAACATCACTGACTGGCCAAAGAGGATCTCTTACTACACCCTCTTAATACAGGCACAGCAGCTGAGTTCTGTGGCCAGGGGATGTGGGAGGCATTATGCCTCAGATACACAGCTTCCTGATATCATGCTAAGATGCTATGACTCCATACCACCCTGAACTCATAACAGTGCCTAGTACAATCCAGCCCGAAATGTATTTCATTTATTAAACAACAATTTAATGTTTTAGCTCAGATGAAATTATACTTCTATGCATTCTAGCTCAGTAGTCATAATTGGATCAATTCTTTCGTAAAGATTTTGTGGAAATTTTGTCTCATTTTTGTAATTTTTTTTTTAAACCAGCTCAGAATCTGGATACACATTATTCTTGTTTCAGTGAAGCTTTGTGGATTTCTGCAGCTCAGAACTTTAGAAGCCTAATACATTTTCCTGGATGCAAAACTGTTTCCTTTGCATAGCCAGAGCTCATTTATCTTCTAGATGGATTCATAGAATCATAGAATCATATAATATTTGGTCTGGAAGAGAGGTCATCTAGTCCAATCCCCTGTCCAAAAACCTCTAAGGATGGAGATTCCACCACCTCCCTAGGTTACCCTTTTCAGTGCTTCACCACCCTCCTAGTGAAATAGTGTTTCCTAATATCCAACCTAGACCTCCCCCGCTGCAACTTGAGACCATTGCTTCTTGTTCTGTCATCTGCCACCAATGAGAACAGCCTATCTCCATCCTCTATGGAACTATCCTTCCGGTAGCTGAAGGCTGCTATCAAATCCCCCCTCACTCTTCTCTTCTGCAGACTAAATAATCCCAATTCCCTCAGCCTTTCCTTGTAAATCACGTGCCCCAGCCCCCTGATCATTTTCGTTGCCCTCCGCTGGACACTCTCCAATTTATCCTTTCTGTAGTGGGGGGCCCAAAACTGGACACAATACTCCAGGTGTGGCCTCACCAGTGTTGAATAGAGGGGAATAATCACTTCCCTCAATCTGCTGGCAATGTTCCTACCAATACAGCCCAATATGCTGTTGGCCTTCTTGGCAACGAGAGCACACTGCTGACCTCTCATCCACAGTAATCCCCAGGTCCTTTTCTGCAGAACTGCTGCTTACCCAGTCGGTCCCCAGCCTGTAGCAGTGCAAGGGAGTTTTCCTTCCTAAGTGTAGGACTCTGCACTTGTCCTTGTTGAACCTTATCATATTTCTTTTGGCCTAATCCTCCAATTTGTCTAGGTCACTCTGGACCCTATTCCTACCCTCCAGCTTATCTACTTCTCCCCCCCAGCTTAGTGTCATCTGCAAACTTGCTGAGGATGTGATTCATCACATCATCCAGATCATTAATAAAAATGTTGAAGAAAACCAGCCCCAGGACCGACCCCGGGGTACTCCACTTGATACTGGCTGCCAATTAGACATCAAGCAGTTGATCTCTACCTGTTGAGCCCGACAATCTAGCCAGCTTTCTATCCACCTTATAGTCTTTTCATCCAATCCATACTTTCTTAACTTGCTGGCAAGAATACTGTGGGAGACCATATCAAAAGTTTTGCTAAAGTCAAGATATGTCACATGCACCACTTTCCTCATATCCACAGAGCTGATTATCTCATCATAGAAGGCAATCGGGTTGGTCTGGCATGACTTGCCTTTGGTGAATCCATGTTGACTGTTCCTGATCACCTTCCTCTCCTCCAAGTGCTTCAAAATGGATTCCTTGAGGACCTGCTCCATGATTTTGCCAGGGACTGAAGTGAGGCTGACCAGTCTGTAGTTCCCCGGGTTCTCTTTCTTCCCTTTTTTAAATAAGGGCACTATATTTCCCTTTTCCCAATCATCTGGGACCTCCCCCAATCGCCAGGAGTTTTCAAAGATAATGGCCAATGGCTCTGCAATCACATCAGCCAACTCCCTCAGCACTGTTGGATGCATTAGATCTGGACCCATGGACTTTTGCACATTCAGCTTTTCTAATAGTCCTTAGCTCTTTCACTACTGAGGGCTGTTTACCTCCTCTCCATACTGTGTTGCTCACTACAGCAGTCTGGGAGCTCACCTTGTCTGTGAAGACCGAGGCAAATAAAAGCATTGAGTACTTCAGCTTTTTCCACATCATCTGTCACTATGTTGCCTCCCCACTTCAGTAAGGGTCCCACACTTTCCCTGACCTTCTTCTTGTTGCTAACATACCTGAAGAAACCATTCTTGTTACCCTTCACATCCCTTGCTAGCTGAAACTCCCATTGTGCCTTGGCTTTCTTAATTACACCCCTGCATGATCTAGCAATATTTTTATACTCATCCCTAGCCATCTGTTCAAATTTCCACTTCTTGTAAGCTTCCTTTTTGAGTTTAAGCTCACTGAAGATTTCACTGTTAAGCCAAGCTGGTCGCCTGCCATATTTGCTATTCTTTCTGCACTTTGGGATGGTTTGTTCCTGCGCTCTCAGTAAGGCTTCTTTAAAAAACAGCTAGCTCTCGTGGATTCCTTGCCCACTCATATTAGCTTCCTGGGGGATCCTACCCATCAGTTCCCTAGAGGAGTCAAAGTCCGCTTTTCTGAAGTCCAGGGTCCATATTTTGCTACTCTCCTTTCTTCCTTTTGTGAGGCTCCTGAACTCAACCATCTCATGGTCACTGCTGACTAGGTTGCCACCTACTTCTACTTCCCCTACCAATTCTTCCCTGTTTGTAAGCAGCAGGTCAAGAGAAGCATGGCCCCTAGTTGGTTCCTCCAGCACATGTACCAGGAAAACACTCTCCAAAAACTTCCTGGATTGTCTGTGCATTGCTGTATTGCTCTCCCAGCAGATGTCAGGGTGATTGAAGTACCACATTAGAACCAGGGCCTGTGATCTGGAAACTTCAGTTAGTTGTCTGAAGAAAGCCTCATCTACCTCATCCTTCTGATCTGGTGGTCTATAGCACACACCCACCACAACATCATCCTTGTTGCTTTTGCCTCTAAACTTAACCCAAAGACTCTCAACAGGCTTTTCTCCAGTTTCAAACTGGAGCTCTGAGCAATCATACCACTCTCTTACATACAGTGCAACTCCTCCACCTTTACTCCCATATCTGTCCTTCCCGAACAGTTTATATCCATCCATGACAGTGCTCCAGTCATGCAATCTGCCCCACCAAGTTTCTGTTATTCCAATCATGTCATAGTTCCTTGATTGTGCCAGGACTTCAAATTCTTCCTGGATGTTTCCCAGGCTTCTTGCGTTCGTGTACATGCACCTAAGATAACCAGTCAATTGCCCTACTTTGTCAGTATGAATCAGGAGGCTTCCCATCTTGTACCCTCATCCTTGTCTTTCCTTCCGGTATCCCACTCCCCCACTTACCTCTGGGCTTAAGTCACCATCCCCCGGTGAACCTAGTTTAAAGCCGTCCTCACTAGGTTAGCAAGCCTGCCTGAGAAGATGCTCTCCCCTCTCTTTGTTAGGTGGATCCCATCTCTTCCTAGCAATCCTTCTCCCTGGAACAGCATCCCATGGTCAAAGAATCCAAAGCCCTCTCTCCAACACCACTTGTGTAACCACGCATTCACCTCCACAATTCGACGATCCCTACCTGGGCCTTTCCTTCAACACGGAGGATGGACGAGAACACAACTTGCACCCCAAACTCCTTTATCCTTCTTCCCAGAGCCACATAGTTTGTAGTGATCTGCTCAAGGTCATTCTTGGCAGTATCGTTGGTGCCCACGTGGAGAAGTAGGAGGAGGTGATGGTCCAAGGGCTTGATCAGTCTCAGCAAAAACTCTGTCACATCCTGGATTCTAGTTCCAGGCAAGCAGCACACTTCTCGAGTCTCCCAGTCTGGTCGGCAGATGGATGATTGGCTGGCTTTCAAAAATCTGATTCAACGGGTGTTCACTAGGCCTTATGTGATCCTCCTGAATCAGTTGAAGATTTGCCAGATGTTGAGGTATTTACTACTGTGAGTTCTTAGCCTTTGCACAGTTTTCCATAGGAGACATCAGCAGAATCATCAAAAAATGTTATTTACTGCTAAATAACTCAACCAAGCACAGAAGCCAAATATTCTGAATAAAACTGTAAAAAATAATACAAGTTGAACAGGTATCTGTAATATAGACCCCTAATACCTGGACTCTCTTTTTAATATTGTACCCTGTTTCAAAAGTGTTTAGAGTAAGATATGGGATTTATTTTACAATAGATTCAGAGTTTACAGTCACAGCATGATTACTGTGTTATTAGCATGTTTAATTAGAATGTTTGTATTGACTTCCATGAGGTTTAGATTAAGACCTTACCCACCTCAAAATATATTCCTTACATGGAAGTTTCTCTTTGACTTCTCCTACATGATTTTTTTCCACTTATTTGATTACATTCTACATTGTTCTTTAATACCATAAAGATGGGTTTAATGCAGATATGCAAGATCTAGTGCTGATAGTCCAATTTACTATTACCACTATTACTATTTACTATCATAATTGAAATGAACACACTCTAAAAATATTGTCACTTAAAAGGAAACTTGTGGAGTGACATCTACTGTACCTACTGTACTAGTAAATAATTTTTTAGATCATCCACTGGGTTGGTATTTAAGTATTGTAACATTATTTCTTCCCAATATTCATCATGCATACAGGTGAACCAAGTGTTTTGGTGTAGAGATTGGATTCCTCCCTTTTTTTAAAAAAACAGGGCTCTGTCCTGCCATATAATACATATGTAACTCTCCTCTGCAAAACATTTTACCATTGATAAAATTGTCTAGTGTCCATCTGTGAATTTATTCTTCCTTTGATATTCACATAGTAACTAGAGATTTTGAGGGCCTTCATTTATAGGTACTAATCTGAGACTTTTCATAGGGATCTGAATTTACAGAAAGCACTGAGGGACAGACTGAAAAGATATTTAGGCATCTAAAGATGCAGCTAGATGCTTAATGGGATTTTCAAAAGCACCTTTGTGCCTAAGTCCCATTAACTGAAATTTATGGGAGTTAATGCTTATGCATTTTTGAAAATCTCCATATCTGAATCTTTAGGTACGTACATTTCTTTATGCATCTGGCCATCAGCACCCATCCTTCAAAACTGATGCCCTTTTCAGGTGTCTCAAGTTGATCACCCAAAATCGCTAGACACTTGTGCAAATTTAAGCTTTCTTCCTCTCGTTTGGGTAGGACAGTAGCAATCTAGTTTCTTCTTGCTGTTTTAGCTACCAGTGGCTGCAGAAAGAATGCAAATGCACATTATCTTTTTGATTATCAATTTGTCATATGCTTCTTAACCTTCTGTAACACTTACATTGTGCTTGAGGATTAAGGCCATTAGTCTAATAACCATAATTAGTCATAATTATCCTGACTGGGGCTATTAGTTAATGATATCTCATGTTAGCATTCTTAATACATCTAATTAATGCAATTATGTCCACTTACAAAACATAGCTGTATGTTATACACTTAATTCTTAATAACATACTAAGAACTATTGGGTTAATGAAACTAATACAAGTATAATTTTACACCACCTCTCAAAGTACCATAAACTGTGACAATATCTTACAGCTCCCACAGTCAGCGTGGGAAGAGAGCATGGCTTTACACTTCTATCCTCCATTTATTGCGAGACAGGGAATTTCAGAAAAAATCCCAAATTGGGACCCTTCTAATCTTTCTTCCTTTTTTTCTACTCTTGCTATTGCCACTCTTCTGCCAATTAGCTTAAATCTAACTGTCAGCCAATCACCAGTGTGCAATTTTCTGTCATTCTTACAGTTTCTTTTCTTGAAAGAGGACAGTACTCCCAAAGATGATGGAAAAGAAGAAGGCAGCTCTGGCTAATCTCAAAAGTAGGTCACAATTAAGAAATAATAGCTATCTCACCCACGGCCTCCAAACAACTCCATATTCTGAGAAATTCACATTTCCTTTTATTAAATGAGCACAAAGTATCTTGTCAAGCCTTTCACTACATGTTCTGGTCAATTATACTTGTAGACACAGAAAAACACCACCTGTCTGAGAATATTTCTGTTTATCAAGTTCACAGACCTCATATTGTTTATATGCAGGTAGAAATGATGAATGTTCTTCTTCAAAAACACACAAATATACTTTCCATTACAAACAAATAAATAGCACTCAGCCCTGAAGAGAAGCTCTCTAATAACTCCATTGCTTAATACATAAGACAGAGATATAAAATCAATCCACATGACATATAAGACTCAAACCATACCATCTTCTTTAAAAGCAAAACTTTTTAAAAATGTAATATTTAGAGTCCTTACTGCTCCAAAGCCTCCTGAGAGCTTTTGAGCTTGAGAGTTTTTAAATGAGCTTTACAAGTTTCTGGATTGTTGTGCTTTTTCTTGTTTGTTTCCCCAGTATCCTTTTGTTGCTTCTCCTTTCCTTGTTTACAAAATGAAAGAGGACATGCAGGTACATAGGAAATATGCACTAGGAAACAAACAAATTATCTGGGCTTAATGGGGATTTCTATGTATTAAATGGTCTACACCTTTAAAAAAGAAGTCAGGTGGATACACAAATGTTTAAGATGACTTTTTTCTGAAATCTACTTTATCGACTTGTCTGTGAGAAGCCCATTTTTCCTTTTAATTGGAAAAAGAGAATGATCCCTGAACCATAAAAATACTGAATTAAGATAGGGTAATGTTGAATGCTTCTGAAAAATCTAACTCACTTCACACTGAAGTTGGTGGCAAAACTTCTACTGACTTCAATAGGCACAGAGCTAGTGCTGAGTGTTTTTGAAAATCTCATGCTAGATGGATCTCTCATAACAAGAAATGAACAGAATGAAGTTAACTTTTTTTCCTAGTGACAATCTTTTTCATGAAATAGTCATTTTTAAATGCATTTATTGTCAAATAGTTCGACTCTGTTATTTGTGAGCAGTCAAAATTCAAGATTATTTTACTGGGCATATAGGTTATATAGCACATTTTTGTTCCTTGACTGGATAAGTATAACTTTTGAATCAAGTTTTCTGTGCAAATACCTGCAATTAGTGCTGGTCAAATAATAATAAATAATAATAATAAAAAAACAAACCCCACACCCATAACCCTAAAGAAATTGACAGTATTTGAACAGCTGTAAAGCCTGACTAGATACTACAAAAATCTGTCAATCAAATTTTACATAAATAGCAGCAATATGCATTGCTACAATGTATTTAATAGATAGTAATAGACCAGTTCTACTTACAAGTGCTAATTCAAAATTTGCTCTCTGCCAATATTTAGCAAAATGTCACTTAAAGATGCTGCTTCTAAGTATACCAGGAACTAGAATGCATATATTATAATATGTTAAAATATAAACAAATCCATTAACAAACAGGGCTGCAAATGGTAAAGAAAATTAATTAAAGTACAAATCAGTATTCAAGGAATTTTTTGTAGCATTTGCCCAGCTCCAACTATAAACGGTTTTTAAAGATTTCTTCAATAGAGAACTACAATATTAAGTATAAATATAGTTATGTTAGCTAGATTCTGATACTGACTCTAGAAGAAAAGTAAAAACCAGGAGGCATACAAGTGCACTCTGACAAATGTGAACATCTCAGCAACCTGATATTTGGCAGGCAATTTTATTTATTTTTATACTCTAAAAACCTACAACAATCCAGAATATTGGCCATCTATTGTGGTCTATCATCTTCCATCCTCTACAGATGGACAGCACAAAGTTTTACTAACATTCTATTTTGAGACCTAAAGTGGCATTTAGGCCTCATGGTGCCCCTTTGCATTGGACAAATTTTACCTTCTTGTCAATCATTATGTCAAGGGTAAAAATTTCAAAGCAAGTTAGTATCCAAAGCTCTATTTTTTTTTCAACTTACTTAAGCATTTAAGAGTCTGTCATTGAAAATCAGTGGGAACCTAGCACCTATATCACATTTGAAAATGAGACTTCGGCTCTTAACTCAAGCATTTTTGAAAATTTTACATGAGCTCTTTCAAGTATACTGATTCCACAGATAAAATCTGAAAATGCAAAAGAACTAAACACTGCAGTCTGTGGTTTTGTAACTTTCCATGATTGATGAAATATTAAAAAAAATATATAACATCTTGACTTCTCTTTGAGGCTAACCTTCCAATTTAAATAGATCAGTTATATTCCTCCCAGATTGTCTATCTGAAGACATTGCTATACCAGAGCTGGGCATGAAACTGATTTTACATCCTGAGAGAAGTTTTGTGATTTTGAAAAAAATTCTAATCTCAAATTGGGATAAAAAAATCAAAATTCCAAATTTTTGAAAATCAAAAATACAGAAACATTTTGAATTGGGTTAATTTAAACATTTTGTTTCAATGTTAAATTTACTTTTAATGTTTTTAGTTTTTTTTTTACTATAAATTGATGTTAATTTCAAAACTGTCATTTCAACAATGTTTTAATGATTTCAATTTTTTTCATAACCTGACATTTGCTAAGACTAACTCTTTCCTGCAAAAAGTTTCAGTTTTGACACATGGGCATTATCTGATAAAAAGTGTTTCTATCAAAAAATTCCTAGCTAGCTGTTTCTAATGGTTGATAGAAAGAACACAGTCCATTATACAACTTAAAAAAAAAGGATTATAATAGACATTCATGGGATAAATTTAGATCAGAAATGAAGCAGTCGTCTTTATTTTTAAATCAGCAAAGACTTTTTAAAAAACGAATAAGATGTTCAAAATTCTTTTGGAAGCTTGAAAACCATTTGATAGAGAAGACAGTCAGGGTAGGTGTACACTAGGACAAAAAAACCCCACAGAACAGAGTCTCAGAACCTGTGTTAGCTGACTTGGGCTCATGGTGCTCAGGCTGCAAGGTTCAAAATTGCAATTCAGGCTCGGGATGGAGCCCAGACTGTGAGACCCACAAGGGTCTCAGATCCTGGGCTCCAGCCCAAGCCCAAACGTCTACACTGCAGTTTTTAGCCCTGCAGCCCAACATTCACGAGCCTGAATCAGCTGACCCGAGCCAGCCACGGGTCTCATATCGCAATGTAGACATACCCTGATGGTCTTCTCTATCAAATGATAAAAGAAATTAACATGGTTCTCAAGCTTCCAGCAGAATTTGAACATCTAATTTGGCTTTAAAAAAAGTTTGGCTGATTTTAAAAGAAAAGAAGACTGCTTCATTTCTGATCTAAGTTTGTCCTGAGTGTGTCTATTATAATCCTTTTTTTAGTTGTATAATAGATTTGTTCTTTCTATCCACCTTTAAGAACTTTCTTACTAAATCATGTTACATTATTTTCTTTTAAATGCTCTTTGTAATTGGTGCAAATGGATTGCAAATAACAGTTCAAGTTTTACAAGAACCTTCAAGAGCCCAATTTTCATTAGTTATGAAATCTCACTAGATAAGGAAGCATTATCTCCATATTATACTAGGGAGATATTTTTGTAACTTAGTTCTACTATCTACTAGATTTGTTTCTTTTTAGAATCATAGGGACAGAGCTCACAGGTCTCAAATTCAGTGAGTGTTTTGTCTAAGTAGGGCTAGAGCCACACAGGGATTTAGGCATTGCAGTGTCTAACATTTGGATACCTTGCCATCATGTGTGGAATCCTCTGCCCTGATTTAGGTACTGAGGTTCCCTGTACAATGCATGAGGAGAGTTTGGTGCCTAAGAATGGAACTCACAAAAGCCAGCAAGCTGAGTGGGGAATCATCTAAATTAGGCAGTAGGAAATGCTAAGAAGAATGGGGTCCATCTCCATTCTGGATTCAGAGTTGTTAACCTTCTCGTGGAGTTAGGTACCTAATCCAGTCAGTCCTTTCTCGTGAAAAAGGCGAGGCGATAGAGAGAGAGAGAAAGAGGGAGCTTAGGTGTGAGTTAGGGTGCCAAGCTGCTTGGCAGTGACATGCTTTAGCTGTTTTGCACATAACCACAGACAGAAATATAAGTGCCTAGGAGCCTTTGCCAGTGGAAACCTAAGCACTTTTAGTCACCTACAGAAACAGGCAGCAGCCGAGAAAAGATTTTGGGCATCTCTTTGGCCCCTGAATGTTGGGTTGGTGCCTAACGGGCATTTTAGTTGCCTAAGTGACTTTGTGGACCTAGCCCAAGTCTTGCAAGCCATCTGTGTGCAACTGCAGTGGAGGTGCAGAAGAATTGGTGCACTGAGCCACAAGTGAAGACTTCAGGAACTGGACCTCTAATGTTATCAATAAAAAAAGACCAACTAAGTCTCATGGTGACTTTTATTTTTTTCTTCTAGATAATTTCTGAAGATGTTAAATTAAAGAGAAAAACACACTAATAATTGCAGGATACAATAAGATATTTCACCGTGTAGGACAGCTGGCCTATTTACCCAGCCCATGAAGGACTAACACCTTGGCTAAGTCTCTTGCAGGTCCTTTCCTGAGGGCACAGTTTATTAATTCAAATAAAACTCCCCAAATAACACAAAACAAAGCTATTCCCCTGACCAACCCAGAAGCCTTTCACTCTGTGCTTCTTGCCTATCCAGGGCCAGTAACAGCACATTCATAGACAATATTCCTAACTTCAGTTACAAAAATGATACATGCATAAAAGTAGGATAATCTATCATATACTTTTCAATGATATCTTACGTGTCCAATTTTGCATAAAATACATAATAGTTGTGACAGTGCCCCCCATAAGGCTTTATGGAATATGCTTATGAATGTATATATAACATAACTAGAATATGTGTTATGCTACATATGCCATGTAACATATCTCTGTAAAGGTTATGATCTACTGAATCTATTAATCCTATTTGTGTGCATGTATCATTTTTGTACTTGAAGTTAGGAATATTGTCTGTATACTTGCTTGATTTTAACTGGTCAGGTTCTTGAGAAAAGCGCAAATTAATTAACTAATCAAAAACCACTTAAGCCAACAATGAAGTTGAAGATGCCAATCCACATCTGAGCTTTCACAGAAATGTGGTTTGGCTGATAAAAACTGAGTCATGCATGGACATGTGGCTTGCCCATGTGACTCCAAAACTCCATCTTGGAGCTGGACTTTGCATAGGAGAGAGAGAAGGGGGTCTCCACCAACAAGAGAAAGTCTATTTAACCCCCAGGGAAACCCCTCCATTTTGTCTTCAGCTGGCTAAAGAGATAGCCTCTCCACCTCCAAGGATACCTGAATGAGACTGGAACAAAGGACAGTAAGTACAGGGGGTGTGAGTGACTGTTGGACCCAGACTAGAAGGAGACTAGTCTGTAAAAGGAAGCTTACTGGAACTGGTGAGGTTATATCTGTATTCAATTTTTTTAGACACAGACTTGCGTGTTCTATTTTATTTTACTTGGTAATTCACTTTGTTCTGTCTGTTACTACTTGGAACCACTTAGATCCTAATTTCTGTGTTTAATAAAATCACTTTTTACTTATTAATTAACCCAGAGTATGTGTTAAAACCAGGTGTGTGTGTGTGTGGGGGGGGAAACAGCGGTACATCTCTCTCTATCAGTGTTATAGAGAGTGAACAATTTCTGGTATAAGCTTTATACAGAGTAAGATTGATTTATTTAGGGTTTGGACCCCATGGGGAGTTGAGCATCTGAGTGTTAAAAACAGGTACATCTCTGTAAGCTGCTTTCAGTTAAGTCTACAGCTTTTGGGCATGTGGTTCAGACCCTGGGTCTGTGTTGGAGCAGACAGGTGTGTCTGGCTCAACAAGACATGGTGCTGGAGTCCTAAGCTGGCAGGGCAGGCAAGCAGGGGCAGAAGTAGTCTTGGCACATCACTTGGCAGTTCCTAAGGGGTTTCTGTGATCCAACCCATCCCAATAGTTATGCAGTATTCAGATCATAATATCTTTATGAAGACTAGGGGTTGCAATGTCACACCCTCCCACCCCCAACTTGCATCTCATAATCCAACAAGAGTGGCTGGCTGATTGGCTCCAGGGATCTTAAAGGAATACCCACCTTGTTACACATCCCAAGCACATTCTGTCATTTAAAACCATCCTTCATTTACTGTCCAACATTGAGAGAATTCAGGCCCTTATTCAGAATGGCACAGTGGGGTGGGAGTGTTTAAGAAAGGGATTGGGAAGGGAAGAAGTCAGGAGACAGAGCTCAAAGTTGGATTATATTTTACCTATCTCTATAGTGGGCTGAAGTAAAGCTCCCTGCCTACACAGTGACATTTTGGAGTATTCAACATCTGAATCCCAAATCAACAAAGAAGTAGAACAGTATTTGGGCTGTCTGATAGAAACGGTGTTAATAAATCATTGGTGCTTTATGTATGTTATGATGTTATGCTCTCAGGAGGGAATTCACGGTGATACAGAGCCAGGCACAAGATCTATGTACCACCTAAGGCCTAGTTTAGGTCGAATTTAGCAGCGTTAAATCAAATTAACCCTGCACCTGTCCACACAAGGAAGCCATTTACTTTGACATAAAGGGCTCTTAAAATCGATTTCTGTACTCCTCCCCAATGAGGGGAGTAGCACTGAAATGGACATTGCTGGTTCGAATTAGGGTTAGAGTGGCCACAATTTGACAGTATTGGCCTCCGGGAGCTATCCCACAGTGCACCATTGTAACCGCTCTGGACAGTAATCTGAACTCAGATGCACTGGCCAGGTAGACAGGAAAAGCCCCACAAACTTTTGAATTTCATTTCCTGTTTGCCTAGAGTGGAGAGCTGAACAGCACAGGTGACAATGCAGAGCTCATCGGCACAGGTACAGTCCAAGAATCAAAAAAGAGCTCCAGCATGAACCATACGGAAGGTACTGAATCTGATCACTGTATGGGGAGACAATTCCGTGCTAGCAGAACTACGTTCCAAAAGACAAAATGCCAAAACATTTGAAAAAAATCTCCAAGGGCATGATGGAACAAGGGCACAATAGGGACTCAATACCATGCCGTATGAAAGTTAAGGAGCTCAGACAAGCGTACCAGAAAACCAAAGAAGCAAATGGACACTTCGGGGCAGAGCCACAGACATGCTGCTTCTACGCTGAGCTGCATGCAATTCTAGGGGGGGCGCCCCCACTACCCCACCCCGACCGTGGATTCTGAGGAGGGGGTACTCTCAGCCAGGCCTGAGGATTTTGCGGACAAGGAAGATGAGGAGGAGGAGGACGACGAGCTTGAGGAGAGCACACAGCACAACATTCTCCCCAACAGCCAGGATCTTTTTCTCACCCTGACTGAAATAGCCTCCCAACCCTCCCAAGGTGGTATCCCGGACCATGAAGCTAGAGAAGGGAGCTCTGGTGAGTGTACCTTTGTAAATATAAAACATAGTTTAAAAGCAAACATTTTTAATGATTAATTTGCCCTGAGGACTTGGGATGCATTCACGTCCAGTACAGCTACTGGAAAAGTCTGTTAACGTGTCTGGGATTGGAGCGCAAATCCTCCAGGGATATCTCCATGAAGCTCTCCTGGAGGTACTCTAAAGGCCTCTGCAGAAGGTTTCTGGGGGTAGCAGCCTTATTCCGTCCTCCATGGTAGGACACTTGACCATGCCATGCTAGTAGCAAGTAATCTGGTATCATTGCATGACAAAGCCTGGAAGCGTATGGTCCCGGTGTTTGCTGGCATTCAAGCAACATCTTTATCTCACTGTGTTATCCTCAGGAGAGTGATATCATTCATGGTAACCTGGTTGAAATACGGGAATTTAATTAAAGGGACATTCAGAGGTGGCCATTCCTACTGGGCTGTTTGCCTGTGACTGAAAAGAAATCCTCCCTGCAGTTAGCCAAGTGAGTGGGGGCGCATCGGCACTGAGCTGTTCGCGTTTGGCTAGCAGGGATCTTCCCTAATACCAGCCATGTGGTGGGGGGAGGTGTAAAGCGATCATCCCAGAGACTTGAAACGGGGGCGGGGGTCAGTTTGATTTCTGCTGCTGTTAACATGAAAACCGCAGCACTCAACGGGCTTTGCTTGGTATGGGAAAGAAGGGCACTGCTTTTATGAAGATTGAAGAGGCCGAAAGACTATGGCTTACATGGCCGCATGCAAGCCGAATTCTGTTGCCCGGCCCTGCGTCTGTGATCTCTAACACCAAAGCCGCAGGCACTCAATATTAAGATACAAAATGCGCCCTTGTACCGAAATCACATGTGCTATGTAATGTGAATAGTGTTATTCACCATGAAAGAGTACACATTTTACAGAACAATGGGTATCTTTTTAAATACTTTTCTCCCTTTTTTCCCTCCCGCAGCTGCAAATTTTTCAAGCCTCCCTCCTCCGTCCCAAAGACTATCTCAGATAAGGAGCCTAAAATAACGCACACACGATGAAATGTTCTCTGATATCATGCAGTCGACCCGCAATGAAAGAGTGCATCTGAATGAGTGGAAGGACACAGTATCACAGTACAGGGAAGCGGCCAATGAATGTGACGACAGGAGGGATGAGTGCGAGGACAGAAGGGACGATCGAGATGAGAGATGGCAGCAGGAAGATCAGACGAGGCAAGATGCAACACTGGGGCTACTGTGGGATCAAACAGACACGCTCCGGCATCTGGTGGAGCTTCAGTAATGGCATCAGGATCACAGAGTGCCACTGCAGCCCCTGTTTAACTGCCCTCCCCCATACCCAAGTTCCACAGCCTCCTCACCCAGACACCCAAGAATGCAGGGGGGGGGGGGGGAGGCTCGGTGCACCCTGCCACTCCACCCTGGTGGAAAGCCCAAGCAACAGAAGGCTGTCATTCAACAAGTTTTGAACTGGCCTTTTCCTTCCCTCCTCCTCTCCTCCCACACCCCACCTGGGCTACCTTGTCAGTTCTCTCCCTATTTTTATAATCAATTAATAAAGAATACATGGTTTTTACATGATAGTGACTTTATTTCCTTTGCAAGCAAGCTGTGATCGAAGAGGGGAGGGTGGGTGGCTTACAGGGAATGAGTCAATCCGGGAGTAGGTTTTCTTCAAGGAGAAACAAACAGAACTGTCAAACCATAGCCTGGCCAGTCACAAAACTAGTTTTCATAGCTTCTCTGATGTGCAGCACTTCCTGGTGTACTCTTCTAATCACCCTGGTGTCTGGCTGCATGTAATCAGTGGCCAGGTGATTTGCCTCAACCACCCACCCCACCATAAACATCTCCCCCTTACTCTCACAGATATTGTGGAGCTCACAGCAAGCAGCAATAACAATGGGAATATTGGTTTCACTGAGGTCTGAGCGAGTCAGTAAAGTGCACCAGCGACCCTTTAAACATCCAAATGCACATTCTACCACCATTCTGCACTTCCTCAGCCTATAGTTGAACAGCTCCTGACTACTGTCCAGTTTGCCTGTGTATGGCTTCATGAGCCATGGCATTAAGGGGTAGGCTGAGTTCCCAAGGATAACTTTAGGCATGTCAACATCCCCAACTGTTATTTTCTGGTCTGGGAACTAAATCGCTTGCTGCAGCCATTTAAACAGGTTAGTGTTCCTGAAGACATGAGTGTCATGAACCCTTCCCGGCCATCCCACGTTGATGTTGGTGAAACGTCCCTTGTGATCCACCAGTGCTTGCAACACCATTGAAAAGTATCCCTTGCGGTTTATGTACTGGCTGCCCTGGTGCTCCGGTGCCAAGATATGGATATGGGTTCCATCTATTGCCTCACCACAGTTAAGGAATCCCATTGCAGCAAAGCCATCCACTATGACCTGCACATTTCCCAAAGTCACTACCTTTGATAGCAGCAGCTCAGTGATTGCTTTGGCTACTTGCATCACAGCAGCCCCCACAGTAGATTTGCCCACTCCAAATTGATTCCTGACTGACTGGTAGCTGTCTGGCTACCACATTGCAAGCTTCCACAGGGCTATTGTCACTCACTTGTGAACTGTGAAGGCTGCTTTCATCTTGGTATTCTGGCGCTTCAGGGCAGGGGAAAGTCAGAAAGTTCCATGAAAGTGCCATTACGCATGCGAAAGTTTTGCGGCCACTGGGAATCATCCCAGACCTGCAACACTATGTAGTCCCACCAGTCCGTGCTTGTTTCCTGGGCCCAGAATCGGCATTCCAAGGCATGAACCTGTCCCATTAACACCATGATCTCCAAAACGCCAGGGCCCGTGGTTTGAGAGAATTCTGTGTCCATGTCCACATCACTCTCGTCGCCGCGCTGCTGTCGCCTCCTCCTCCTCTGGTTTTCCAGGTTCTGGTTCAGCATAAACTGCATGATAATGCGTGATGTGTTTACAACGTTCATGACTGCTGCGTTGAGCTGAGCGCGCTCCATGCTTGCCGTGGTATGGCGTCTGCACGAAAAAAGGCACGATACAATTGTCTGCTGTTGCTCTGATGGGGGGAGGGGCAACTGACGACATGGCTTACAGGGAATTAAAATCCACAAAGGCAGAGGCTTTGCATCAAGGAGAAAGACAAACAACTGTCACACAGAATGGCCCCCTCAAGGATTGAACTCAAAAGCCTGGGTTTAGCAGGCTGTTGATTTAATGGAGGGAGGGGGCAGCAAGTGAATACAAAACAAATCTGGTCTATTTCTTGTTTTGATCCATTCCATCTATCTTTTACATCTTAGGCTGGCAGCAGACGGTGCAGTATGACTGAAAGCCATCATCATCTCCTGGCTGCTCACCAGAAGATGCTGCATTATGACTGCTAGCCCTCATCATCTCCTGGGTGCTCGGCAGAAGATGGGAAATGACCTGGCTGAGTCACTCCCATCTCTGTATGATGACGATGGTCTTCAGTCCTAATGCAATGCTGCCAAAAGGCAATGAGCTGCTGCTGTGTAGCAATGCAGTCCCACGTTTGCCAGCATCCAGGAGATTTAGGGTGATGGGCAGCTATGTGGGCTCTATGCTTGCCATGGTATGCGTCTGCACAGGTAACCCAGGTTAAAAGGCGCGAAATGGTTGTCTGCCATTGCTTTCACGGAGGGAGGGAGGGAGAAGGGAGCCTGATAACATGTACCCAGAACCACCCATGTTTTTTGCCCCATCAGGCATTGGGATCTCAACCCAGAATTCCAATGGGTGGGGGAGACTGCGGGAACTATGGGATAGCTACCCACAGTGCAACACTCTGGAAGTTGACACTAGCCTTGGTACTATAGACGCACACCACTGAATTAATGTGCTTAGTGTGGCCGCATGCACTCGACTTTATACAATCTGTTGCCAAAAATCGAATTCTGTAAAATCGGAGTAATCCCGAAGTGTAGACATACCCTAAGTCTCACTTATGACCGCTGGTCTTATCTTTCCTAACAATAAATGTCCACATTCAAAAAGGTAATTGTAAGAGAGTATAAATTGGTATAACTTACATGCTAAAGAGCCTGAAGAATAGTTCAACATTTTGTACATTTGTTCATAGACCCCAAAGTCAGAAGGGACCACTATAATCATCTATTCTGACCTCCTGTATATCACAGGTCATAGAACTTCCCCAAAATAATTCCTAGAGCAAAATCCCTACTGACCGAACAGTAAGATGTCTCCTGAAGGAAGATGCAGAGAATAATACATTGTAGTGTGCAATCACCTGATTTCCTGTGAACTCTTATATATTCCAATGAGTTTTCAGTTCAAAGGTCTCCCCTGTACCATTTTCCATATTTTTTCCTTTTTTTAAATTACTGATGAAGTAAGCAGCTTGATTTGCAATTCACTTGCATTCTTGAGCTTGAGCATCCCAAGCTCATTCTTGAGCTTGAGCATCCCTTTCAGGTCACATAGCTGTCTGAATTTCTAATTGTTGGGAAATTGGTAAAAAGGAGGTTTTCCTGTGTTACTTAGAAACATATTTTCTCTGAGCTACTTATAGAATTCAGGCCTAAGGGTGAAATTCACCCTTTGTGGAGGACAAGCTCAAGGCCACTGCACCATATGAAGCTCCCTATAGCCCTATTTTTGGCATCTTAAGTGGGACTTCATACAATGCATAGCCTTGCATTAGCCCTCTGCAGATGTGAATTTTACCCCACAAGAGACTGTGCAATAATTGTCAGTTTAATAAAGGGAATTTACAAACAATTCAGATAATGTGATGTTCAACACTTTTAAAATGTTGTCCTAATCATTATTAATTCCTTTGGTATTTATGGTAATAGTACTTATGATGAACTCATTTAGCACTAATGTGCTTCGGGAACTCAGCATCAATTTGTAACAGTATATTAAAATATTACCTAACAATGTTATATCTTTTATTTTTAAAATGCTTGCAACCATTTCTTAAAAGACCTCCCAAATATACAGTGGTTTATAACGGTGGGACTTTTTTTTCCCTTTCCTTTTTAAAAATAAACCTGTAGTTATTGTCAAGGTTTATGACGATATAAACTAGCAAGGTTGAAGTGTGTATGCTGAGACTCATGAGGAGAAAATCCTCTACTTTTCTTAGGCATTTCTTTAAATCATTTTATTTTTAGCTTTAATACTGGTGACTAGTTACTCCTTCTGATGGCAGATTAATGCTACAGCAGGATGTGACAATGAAAGAATGAAAAGAGCAATGGGAATCATGGGTTGGGAATCATTAACCAAAATAGTGAGAGACTCATTGAATAGTGGATGGTGTCTGACCTAGTTCTTGCAAGCACTCTGTTCCTTCTTACATAAAGAAATATTGAATTCACCAGATGGCAAAACAAAAAAACGGATCGATCACATCTGCTTCAGATACCGATCATCTGTCCAAGACACCAGGGTATATCGAGAAGCAGATGTCAGCAGCAACCACAATCTTTGCATTGCCAAATTGAAATTAAAACCGAGAAAGATCAACTTTAAACAGAAAGCAGCAAAGAAAAATCAACAGAACGGAGAACAAAAGAGTACTGTGAGAAATTCCAACTTGAACCAACAAACAGATTTGAGGGACTGCCAGAGGCAGAGGAAGGTAAGGCACTGACTGGGCCTGAAGAAAAATGAGCAGTGCTCAGAGACAATGTGATTCAAGCTGCAGCAGTTGCAGTTTGTTTTCAGCATAGACAGAGCAAAAATTGGATAAGACAAAAGATGTGGCATCTTACTGAGGAAAAGAAAGGACTGAAAGGAAAACTCCTGAATGCTAAGACCAATGAAATATTGGAAAAAGCAAAGGAATACAAGAAAGCAGACAAAACAATGAAAAGAGGTACAAGGAAAGATAAACTGAGATATACTGAAACCTTAGCAGCTGAAGCTACTGCTATGATAGAAAAGCAAGAGTTATTCACCAAGTGACTAAAATCCTGTGTGGAAACTTCAAATCAGGAAATGGGCCAATAAAAAAAGATGGAAAAATGCTTATAAGTGAGGTAGAATAGAATAACAGATGAGCAGAGCATTTCAAAGGAGTCCTCAATAGGCCCAGCTCTACCTCAGTATCAGAGTTCAATGAAACATGTGAATCTAATCAACTTGATATTAACATTGGTCCAATAGAGATATCAGAAGTACAGGCTGCAATCGAGAAGCTGAAAAACAAAGAGGCAGGAGATAAAATCACAGTGGAAATGCTAAAAACACTTGAGGAGCAGGAGCCTTACTGGGGGTGGGGGCAGGGAAGTTGGTGTGGTATGCTTCTAGATCCACAAAAATCTCAACCAGGGGAAGCTGTGGAGACTGCATGATGTGTAGCAGCCCTTCCCTTCTCCCTGCTTGCAGGAGATGGGGGTGAGGGATGTGTAGGGCTGCCACAGGAGTGTCATGGCTCATGGGGGAGGGTGTCAGGGCCCATATGTTGATGGAGTCATTTCAGGGACACCATCATGCCCTGGTTCCCTCCATCGTGGGAGAAGTTGGGGCAGCTGCCTCCTCCTCTGCCACCACAGAAGTGCTTGGTTCTGCTGGTGAAAGGAGAGGCACAGAAGCAGTCAGGAGCCGACCCCTCTCATGCCCTGGAAGGCCTCAGTCCAGCCTTCATGGAGACACTGAGTGGTGGCCTCTGAGACGTGCAAGGTTTCCTTTGAGCAGATTTGCCAGGACATTGTGGGATATTCAGTTTTCAAAAGACTTTGGAGTGGATGAGGACCGCTGGCAAAGCAATGATACTGAGGAGGGGAGCTGGAGGAGAGAAAGAACCCCCCTTCTCAATCCCAGATTGAGGAGCAGATTAGAACAGGGAGATCTCAGCAGACAGAAACCAGAACTTCAGCTGTAAACATTCACCTCATGGGTTGGCAGACAACAGATTTCAGGAGCTCACCTCAGTCACCAGCAGAGATTCACAGATGATTCCCAGCCATCTCAATTGCGGAACCTCAGATTCTGACAGCCATAGGACTAGTTGAGAATGTGGTTATCCCAAGAATATTCAAGGCCTATAAATCCTGCCTTACTGAGTTCATGTAATTCAGAGCTCAGGAAGAGCTCCATCATCTGTGGCCTATTCTTAAGCATCAGATGGTAAAATATGTGGCAGCTTGGGTGAGCTGTGGGTTAGCTCTGGGAGGGATGGTCCAGAGGCAATAGGCATAGGAGTGAGGACCACAGACACCCTTATGGGATTATTAAATGCTCTACCCAGGACGGAGAGATGGAGGCTATTCATTGTGGCCTTCTTTGGCTCTTTCAGGATAAGTGAGCTGGTGCCGCAGGCAGACAGACAGGTCTAGGTAGGCATTTGAATGATCAGAAGTACAGTTGTCACCTGGTGCAATGGTACTGCACTTAAGGTTCTCTAAAACAGACCAACTTGGGAAAAGGTTCTTGGTGGTCTTATGGGAATGTGCTGATGAACCCATGTCCTCATAAGGGACATGGGTCAGAAATGTCCAAGGTATATGGAATGTGGAACCAGGCCTGCTGTTTATACAATGGGATGATAACAGTGTGTTGCAGTATTGAAAAGCTTTGGCCTACTGCAGTCTCAACCCAGCTAACTTTGGTACCCATTCTTTCAAGACTGGAGCAGCAACATTGTCAGCATCAGCATGGGAAGGTTTGGACCCTTGCAAGATTCAGGCTCCTGGGCACTGGAAATTTAAGTGTTACAGGATTTAAATCCACCTTGGGGAAAGGTTATTGGGACTGACAGTAAGTGTAAGTCTGATTATGCTTTGAAGGGATATTCAAAGAATGGCTGATTTTGGCCCTACAAGAAGTTGGTCAGGGCTTGAAAGCCAAATCTGTATGTATGCAGTGATTCAGCAAACATTCAGCTGGAGAGGTACATTGTGAAAGCAGCTCTTGGTATGGCAGACGTGGCATGAGCTGACCCCTGCACTCATTAATGATGTTGATGTTTGGTTGATTAAGCTAATAATTATGACAGGACATCAACTAGGCAACAGGCAACTGAGTTTCAAGGCTGAAGCCATTTGCCTTTAATGGTTTGGCAGATAGGGCATGAGCTGGTCCCAGCATTCACTGAGGGCTGAGCTACAGCCAGCTGATGTCCTGATGATTCACCTGAGCAAAAGTGATCTTGTTGACTGCATAACGATGTGGAGCTGATTATACAGCCATGGCCTTTCCCTCAATTACTTTGGTTGGAGAAGTTCACAAGATGCATTTTACAGAGGGCCATCAAGCCAGCCTGCATCGACAGGGAAAGCAAAATGTGAACTTTGAGGTAGTCAAGATAATTTGAGAGGCTGGGGACTGGGGGGTGGGGCGGGTGGGTGGCAGTGCTAACACATGGAAATATCCAATAAAAGGCCTTGAGCTCTTTAAGGAGGTTGGAGTTCAACTGTCAGATGTTGGTGCTGACATTTGGCTCTATGACATTAAGTATCAGGCCAAGCAGAAGATGAGTGGCCAGACATGATGGAAGTGGAATGTGTCCATGCTAATCTCTGGTGCTCCCAGTGGCCTGTGTCAAGTGCAGATAACGCTAAAATGGCCATCTGCAAGAGGTATATGAGACCCGGGATTGTGCAGTTGGACCCTGAGCTCATGGTGGGGAAGAATGAACTTGAGGTATTTACGGACTGAGTTCACCCCCTCACTCAGCCATGTCACTCCACCCACCCCACCTTACATAAGTGGGGAAGAGGTTTTACCACTGAACTGACTCCATGGGATAGACCAGAGAGTGTCTACCCCAACATTATTGTGCAGTTTGTGGTATAATCCCTGTAACCTGCACTAGAACCAGTTAAATGCCTGGTATGTGAGAGTTTGGGGAAAGCAATGTATCACCCCTTTCCAACGTATAATTAATAAAGTTGTGGCTTGCCCTTTAAACCCTTCCCATGTGTCTGTCAATAATTCACCTGCTTGTCCTGGTAAATTTTTTAGTTACCTTAGGAAGAGAACAAACCCTAGTGGTGAACAATTCACTGTAGAAGAACCTAAACTACAATTCTAAAACTCAGAATCCCTGGGTTTTATCTTGCTACATGTCACCATAATATATGAGTGCCTTCCACCTAAAATTAACAGCAACAGCAGAGTCTGAATCATTCGTGTAGATTTTTTATCTGCATACTTTCTCCATGCTCGGGATAGTATCTAGGATCCTTCTCTGTCTATCCCAATGTAGCTGGTAGTCTCTTGCTTTTTTCAAAGCCCTTACGCTTTGTAAGAGCCTAGAGCATTGAGTAATAGCCACACCTGTGCAGACAGCCAGTGTAAAACCTATGCACCAGTAAAGTTTAATTTAAACCTACATGCTATAAGTAAGTGGTGCATGGCCTTTCTGCATAGCCGTGGATTTCACCCTGTGAGAGGTGATAGAAAAAATAGGAGATATTGATTCAAATTCAAGAATGAATTTTGATTTCCCCATTTTATGACCTTTTCATTTTCACTTTCTACAAACATTTGCACTCTAGAACTTTACTACCATGAATACTCACAACAACAAAAAAGAAAAAAAGTTTCAAACTTGAGCTTTCTGCCATTCTAATGAAGCAAGGCAGCTGGAAATCTACTGAAGCTGATCTTGTCAGAATCACTCTGATGTCAAGGGAATCTTTGAATGGGTTAGAGCCACCATCATGATTCTGTATCACCACCACCCTTTCATAGCCCCCGGTGTAGGTTGCATGACTGGGGGTGGGGGAGGGGTATAGCTGGAAATCCACTGTGATGCACTGATCCCTGGGTGCTGGAATGGCTCCTTTGAGCCATGGACAGCAAAGTATATCTCAAAGCAATCCCCATATTATATTATGTTGGTACTAGTAGCAAGGTGCTGCAAAGGTGTCTTAAAGTCACCTTTGCCACTCCTTCCCATTCATTTCTTCATCTCTGTTCCTTCAGCTGAAGATCTGTATTCCCTGACTGAAAATAAGTGACTTTAAAAAAAGTACAAGGAGAAGAAATGGGAGATATGAAAAAAGAACATGCTTTATATATCTCAAATATATTCTATATAGTGTACATATTAGGAGGAATTAAAATAATTTCTAATAGAGGAAAACTTTATATTGATCAGTGTATCGTGTTTTGCTAGTGAAATCTTCAATTAAGATCTTTAATCTTTGTTAGTCTGCTATCCAAAAAGAATCATGCAAACCATCACCACAAAACATGCAAGCAAAAAATGGCAGGTTATCCTTGCAGGAGACAATATTTGAAATGTTCAGTCTGTTTCCTATATGTTTGTGGCCAAACTATAAAGCAAAATTTTCAGTAAAAGGGAAGACCTTGCCGAAGGCAACAGATATGAGTGATTTCCTACCTGTGACTTTTTTTTTTTGTATCAGTTGTTCTACCATGATGGCAAATGACTTCTTTTTCCAGCAGATTGTTAAAGTATTCCTGTAAGGTATTGTGCTGGAAAGACAAAAAAAATTACCTTCACAGTTGCTATTGACACTTGACATTATTCTAGACATTGTACGTGCAGTACATACATTGGACCAAATTCTTCTTTGTTGTAAATCCAGTGAAGTTGGTGGAGTAACTCCAAGGATGAATGCTGCCCATCACCTCTATATTGAGCCAAAAATCCCAATTTACTCAAGTAGATGATTCTATTAAATACTTAGGCCTGAACCTGTCCTATAAATCCCTGATTCTTTTTTTCTTTTTTTTTACAAATTCTCAAACCATATTTTATTTCATCCCCTCTTGCTGCACAGAAGACCCAAATAACAGGAAACAGCAAAACTGACTGTACAGAGTGCTGTCAAATGCAAAACAGTAAATAAACTGGAAAAAAAACTCTCAGTTAATTGTAGGTTTTATTTGGATCTTTAAATTGATGATGTTCCTTTAAGTAATAATATTATATAGTAGAAGTAAGTACATGGATCTACATGGCCACACAAGAGGAGTAATCAGGTACAGAGATGGAAAACTAAACTATAATTACCAAGGTTTTCTTTTTCTACTGTACTTTTCTTTATCATGCTTCTATTTTGCTTTCTGAACGTCAGCTAAGAAAGAAGCTATTAACTGTTTCAATAGGCTATTTATTATATCTGCTTGTGGAAACCAAGACTTTTGCATCTGTTACTCCCAACCTGACTTTTAAAATGTTTTCTTCTAGCTATTTCATCTGTACTGCTATTTCTTTCCTTCAGCTTTTTACTCTGTTTTAGTGTAATTTGATTTGCTTTCAGTTTCAGCACCCATTTATCTACAGCATTTTTTACTCCTTTTTGTTTAAAATAACAAAAACCTAAAGTGGCTTAGACCGTAGAATTTTGCATTTCATTTTAATGTTCTTCAACAGCATATCAAACTTTTGAATTTGCTTTGAAAGTAAACTCAAATTACCATTTGTATTTACCACTTCACTGTGTTGGTATTAATCAGGAGAATGAAATGGTAAATACAAGTAATGCATCTTTTATAGTTGGATAATCCTATCAATAAGGAACAAAAATACCCTGTTCTCTTTTTTAAAAAATAGGCTTCAAAATGCATCTGTCTTACAATAGACATCATACTTCACCAACCATGTAAAAAATTAATTCTGTTGTCATTATTTAGTTTGTTGAAATATAGTTTTTAGGAGCCCATAAGTTACTTATTCTTGCTGAAGGAGATTATCTGTTCTATACCCAATAGATTGCACTGGAAAGCAATTTAAATGGCAGGAATACAAAGAAAACTTTTGGTCATTACTCTTGTTGAAGCTGCTAAGTAGTCACCATAAAACTAGTTGGAAAAAATATCAGTGTGAGGAAAACGACATTGTGCAAATGGATTAAAATTCTTTAAGGATTTCTGAAATTAGAACTGTCAAAAAACAATGTCTAGGGCCAAATTCTGTTCTAGAAGCACAGACGTATTACAATAGGGCCATGAGGCCCCAACAGAGATCAATGCTCGGCAATTGTTCAAATAGATAGCCAGAGGCAATCTCTGCCCTGGAGAGGCCCCAAGCTTTCAAAGACTTTGGCCTTGGCGACACTGAAAACTTACCTCTACATGAATCAGGGGTGTGAAGAACACATAGTTGTCAGCATAGATACAGCTATGTCAATGGAAGAGGGCTTCTGTTGAGATAGCTAACTTTGTTGACTGAGATGGTGAATGTACACCAACATAAACTGCCCTTCTGTCAGTCTAAACTTAGTCTACACAACAGGGGGTCATGACAACATTATGCCAGTATAGTCTCCATAGTGTAGACATACCCTTCCATAGTCTTAACTTTATATGTTAATTTCAGTGGGTCTACTCGCAGAGCATAAAGTTATGCATGTTTGTAAATCTTTGCAAGAGTGGGGCCTCAAGACTAAGCCCTGATCTTGCAAATGGCTTCTTGCCACAGGGGGCTCAGTGAAGTCAATGGGGTTTCTCATGGATGCAATCATCCTCTCATATGTGGTCAACGGAAGGATCAGAGCCTACGGACAAAGGATGAGGGAAAAGGCAGGATTATTCTCCATTTCACAGATGGGGAACTGGGGCAGAGAGAGATTAAATTATTTAGCCTCATCACAGAACAATCTGTGGCAGATATGGAGTAGAAATGGAAAAGAATTTAGATTATCTATCCCATTTCCCTGACAATGCAGGATTGTTTCTCTACTTTTATAACAGCCCAAGTGATGAAACTTTCCTTCCTTTCTCAGGAGATTATTTCACAGCCTCAAATCTTCTAGTCAGGAGGCTTTTCTTGATATTCAGCAAAAAGTTTCTCTTTTTAATATCATTGAGTTATATGTCTTTATACTAGCCTATACAATTCCTTTACCTCTTTGGTATTTAAACCTTTGAAGTATTTGTAAGATCCTCTCAATTCTTTCTTCAACCATTCTCTTACTGGATATCTTTGTTTAGAATTACTTCCCCCGTATGGTTTATCTTGCATTTTCCAGTAAACAGCTTATTGTTATTTTCTACCCACATTTCTAATTTCTCAAGACCCCTTCTACAATTCTTCCTCATTTAGCATTACCTTCCCCCCACCTATATTTTTAGTAGAGATATTCAATTTGTTCAGAACAAAGTTGGAGCTCTGAGCTACCCTTCGAGATGTATCACCCAAAGTTGAAACGTTGCATAGAGAAGAACGGCATTTCTTGCCAATCCCCTTGTTAGTGTTCTTATTTAGGGATTCAAAAAGGTAGAATTTTTGCAGAGGGCAGGTAAGAGCTTATTAATCTTAAAATTTTGAGTATGTTTCCATTTAATTTTACACCGCTAATTGTGCACCATATGAAGGCATTCACATCAGTGCAAAATGAATGTAAGGTGCAATCAAATCTGAATGGGAATATTAACACCCACTTTACACTGACATAAATTACTACAGAGGAGCAGGGCAATGGACACTGGTGTCTACAGTCTGTTAGGCTCTGAGTACTCTTTCTGGTGTGTATGTGTGAGATTCACATAAGGGATCAATGGTAGTTAGCTCTCCTCCATTTTCTCTAAATCACTACAATATTTTGTTTTTCCAATCTTTCCTCAGAGTGGCAATGCAACCTTCTATTTTCTCAGTTTTAAGGGACCCAGTGGAGGCAGCTTAGCTGAAGCCGGGAAAAGAGATTGATGCTACTGCAGAAATGCAAGCATCTTAACCTCCCACTCTCAACCCACCTCCCACTCTCAACCCATAGCTCTAGAGGCTACATTTGCTGATGAATTGCAAGTGGCTTCCTCTCTCTACATTGCTGTTGAAAATTCATCCACTGAGAACTGATGACATGAGACAGCAGTCAGCCCAGCTGTGGTTAATTCAAGAGTCAGGTGCAGTAGACCAGTGTTTCTCAAGGACTGGTCTATGGATTAGCAGTGGTCCCTGAGATTTCCCTCACACAGTTTAGGAAGGCAACAAGCCGGTAACTGGTATCAAAAAGGTTGAGAAACATTACAGTAGACATCATCCTACAAGGTAGTATGTAAGAGTCTGCTGTATAAGAGACCTGAAACATAGCCTGCTTCTGCTGGGAGTTCCAAAGGAGGTAGGACAGGTTTAGCAGCTAAGCCCTGGATTTTGGGGATCTCAAACACTATTTGTTATTTTTTTACTTTTGTCAATAAATCTTTAGTGTTATTCAACTTTAAACTCAGTTTGTTCTAATCATCGTTTGCAAGCCTATTCCAGTCACTTGACTGATGACAAAGTGTTGACGGTGCAACAGTTTATTTTCTAAAGATAGCATGTTCCAAAGTGTTCTTTTGGGAACTAATGATTTTTAGCCCACCAGATGAGGAAAAAAGATAAAAGAACAGCTCTCTGCAAAGGAGTTTATTACACACATCTTCAATATTTGTTTTGAAATATTAGATTTGCTACAAAGTCCTCTATGAGGCTTTGTTGCTGCTGATCAAGAGAAATCCTTCTCTATTAAAGTATAGGTAAAAATAAATGAAAGCTTGGGGCTGTCTATTGTATACCAAGAAACAAAAATAAATTGCAGCTAAAATGAAGAATTCCAATTTGAATTGAGGGGGAAAACAAGTTCTTCTAACTATCTTCATCGTATGAAGATCCAGGGAAATCAGGTATGAAAATTCCACTAGCTGAAGTCTCCAACTAAGGTAGTCGTATCAACTCTCAACTAGAGAAGGTCTAAAACTCTCTGAATAGTACTGTCTTCTTTCCAAGTTATTGCTGAGCACAGTCAATGTTACAAAAAGAGGGGCAGACTTGCACGCAGTCAGCCATCTAGGACTTTGCGGATCCTTTGCCAATCCACAAGCCTACGGTGACCAGATGTCCCGATTTTATAGGGACAGTCGCAATTTTTGGGTCTTTTTCTTATATAGGCTCCTATTACCCCCCACCCCCGTCTTGATTTTTTACACTTGCTGTCTGGTCACCCTACAGAAGCCTGAGAGGAAGCAATGAATGAACCAATGAAAATTTAGTCCAGCAGGCCAGCCAAGGACTGGATCTCAGTGTGCAACTAATTTAAGGCAAGAGATGCCACATAAGCAAAACATGTCTGTTGCTCTATCAGATATTATGAATAATTTGAGTCTATGGTTTGGAATGGATAGTTTTTGTTTGTTTGCATTTGTTTTTTAAATATAGGAGGAAGCTATATTAACTGTGCATGCATTGTGAGGAGCTGATTCCCAACTGGTTTATGGCCTAGTTAACCTCCACTGAGATATCTACATGTTAAGCTAAGTGCTCAAAATAACTAATGATTTTGGCAACCCAACGTGAGTGCCACAAAGGGGCCTGATTTTCAACAGGGGGTTGATCAGCACTTTCTTAAAATTGGGCTCCTTTGAAGTGTTTGAATTTAGGCACCTAAAGATCACTACTTACTTTTAAAAAATATTAACCATATGCCATGTTCTCAGGCTAAAATGTCTGTGACGTTGCATTCTATATGATTTTATGAAAGTATGCGGATGAGTGTGAATATAATGTAACTAAAATATGCTTCACGCAAAAGGTCTCTTGTAAGGTATCATTACAAAGCTTTTAATCTACTGAATTTGGTCATCCTAGTTGTATAAATGTATCACTCTTGTATCTGAAACTAGAAATAAGAAATTTAACTCTGAGGTCCTATTGTAGTTATGCAAAGTGTGGGCCATTAATGGTGGTTTGGAATCTTGATGGCTCCCATTAACCAGGACAATTGACTGTAGATGGCTCTGTTTTACTTGTAAGTCTTCCTGTATACCTGTGTGCTGGCAAGTGGGTAATGAAGTCTTACAATGACATGTGATCATGTCACCTGATCTGGAATCCATCTTTAACCTGGTCTTTTTCCATTGAGAAGGAGGGGTGGGAACCCAGAGAGGGACAAAGGATTCCTGCCTTATGCAAAAGATATCTAAGTGAGTGGAACAGAACAAAGGGGGCTGCAATCATGAGAAATCCCCTAACTACCACCTGAGCTGGAACAAGGGCTGTACCTGGGGAAAGGATTGTGCCCAGACTAGGAAGGAGTCCAGTCTGTGAAAGAAATGTATTGAAACATCTCTGAGGGTGAGATTTTATCTGTATTCAGTTTTATTACTGTACTAGGTTTAGACTTGTGTGTTTTATTTTATTTTACTTAGTAATTCACTTTGTTCTGTCTGTTACTACTTGGAACCACTTAAATCCTACTTTTTGTATTTAATAAAATCACTTTTTACTTATTTAACACTTATTAACCCAGAATATGTATTAATACCAGGGGGGCAGGCAAACAGCTGTCCATATTTCTATTTCAGTGTTATAGAGGGTGAACAATTTATGAGTTTATCCTGTATAAGCTTTATACTGGGTAAAACAGATTTATTTGGGGTTTAGACCCCACTGGGAGTTGGGAATCTGAGTGTTAAAGACCGGAACACTTCTTAACTGAAAGCAACTTAAGTCTGCAGCTTTGGGGCATGTGGTTCAGACCTGGGTCTGGGTTTGCAGCAGGCTAGCAGGTCTGGCTCAAACCAGTCAGGGCACTGAAGTTCCCAGCTCCCAGGGCAGGAAAGCAGGGGCAGAAGTAGTCTTGACACATCAGATGGCAGTTCCCAAGGGGGCTTCTGTGATCCAACCCATCACAGTGTCACCTTTACAAGCCCACCACCTCTGTGCTTTTCACAAATTCAGAGATGAAAAGCTGGTTAGCTACCTATATATATATATATATAGCTGATCGTACATGATGTTAGGAAGGACTAGATCATATGTTCCAAGTAATAAAGAGCCCTGAAATGTGCACAGTTGCTGCCCTGGGGCATGAGGAAAACAGAAGAAAACTTTTTGTGTTCTCTGCACCCTCTCTCAGGCACCCATGGAGCAGTTGAGCACAATCTAGTGGTTTTTTAAATTCTCATTTGATCACTCATCTCACACCCAGAGCAAAGGTTAAAAACACCCATGCATAAATGTGGTGTTAATGAGGCTGCTGATACAGTCATGGCTATAGTAGCACTAATCTGTGCCGCTGATCAAGTCTATTGGGAAACGTGACTATTCATTAGCCAATCTGGTGGTAATTGTTTTTTACCCACAAGAAAACAGCAGTTAGTTTTAGTGCCATACTGACAAAATACAAAAGAAAACCATGTGGTGGAGAAGGGGGTGGGGGGTGTTGGGCACTGTCAGTAAGATTAAATGTGGGCACATGGACCAATAGTAGGATTCACAAACACTAGGCCAGTGCTTTGGAGGATAGGATTAAATTCAAAATAATCTGGACAAATTGAAGAAATGGTCTGAAGTCAATAGGATGAAATTTAATAAGGACAAATGCAAAGTCTGCAAATAGGAAGGAACAATCAACTGCACGCATCTAAAATGGAAAACGACTGACTTGGAAGGAGTACTGCAGAAATGGATCCTGGGGGTCATAGTGGACCACAAACTAAATATGAGTCAACAGTGTAACACTGTTGCAAAAAAAGCAAACATAATTCTGGGCTGTATTAGCAGGAGTGTTGTAAGCAAGACACAAGAAGTAAGTGTCCAGTTCTGAGTGCCACATTTTAGGAAAGATTGGACTTTCTCCAATTTGTCCATGAGGAAAGCAACAAAAATGAGTAAAAGTCTAGAAGACATGACCTATGTGGTAAGGTTGGAAAACACTGGATTTGTTTAGTCTGGGGAAGAGAAGACTAAGGGGGGGTCACAGTTTTAAAGCACATAAAAGGTTGTTACAAGGAGGAGGGGGAAAATGTTCTTCTTAACCCTTGAGGATAGAACAAGAAGCAATAGACTTAAATTGCAGCAGGAGGAGTTTAAGCTGGACATTATGAGATACTTCCTGTCAGGTTGATAACTGAAATAAATTGCCTAGGGAGGTTGTGGAATCTCCATTACTGGAGATTTTTAAAAGCAGGTTAGACAAACACCTGTCAGGGATGGTCTAGACAATACTTAATCCTGCCATGAGTACAAGGGACTGGCCTAGATGGCCTCTCAAGGTTCCAATCTTGTGGGAATGGTTCAATTTGGATGAACTTCTGACAGAACCCTTTGGAACCCTGCTTGCCAGCTCCTCCTTGCCTAGTTTCATAGAATCATAAGACTGGAAGGGACCAAGACCACTTAGAGAAATTGAGTCTGCTCTACAGCCTTAGCTAATGGCCAGTTGGCTTTTATCTCATGTGATAGAGACTCATGCACTAAGCTGCATAGGCCCCAGGTTCAATCCCACCCACTGACGACAGGGTTCTCTCAGTGTTACATGAAGAAATGCTTTTATTTCCTCTTTTGTTGAAGTAATACCCCTTTTTGCTACTCTTCCTGACTTACTTTACTTGGACAGAATTGCCTCTTACCCCACAGCAGAAGGGAAAAGATCTCAGATATTTCCCAGGTGCTTACATTCCCTTTATAATATGATTTTACATTAGTAATACATGTAAAACTTATTTAAAATAAGCTACTGGAAAAGGAAAGAGAAGAAGTGCCAAACAGTTCCACTGCTGAAAGTCAGAGGGAATTAAATTAAGGCAATAAACTCCATGAAAACAATTCTCTCAGGTCAAAGGGGATATTCACAAGGCAGAGGCTAATCAGGCCTCAACTTCATAACAGACACACTAATGACCTGGTTTTCGTAGTAGCTAGGACTCTGCAGCTCCTACTGAAGACTATATTATTGGCATAGACACAGCATAACAAGCATACACAGGTTAGTTGCCCTGTGTATAGTGTATACTGGAATGCAAAGAACAAATATAAAACATTGTCAGATAATATGAAGCATAAGTCATTCCCAATCTGTTTTGATTACAATATTTTGTTGTAATTGAACATTTTGTTTAACAAATATTTTTTATAAAACAGAGAAAGTCAAAATTGTGTGTGGGCTCAGCCAATCAATGATCCAAAATCAACGCCGTGTGACTTCCAAGTAAATAGGCAAATGCCAATCAGCTCAACTCAGATTTCTGAAAATGCCCCATGACAAGCTGTAACAAAGTTTCCAAGGGAATACAGACAACTGTCCTTTCACAGTTCACACGTGATTCATAAACTGAAATACACTGGCATGAGACATTGGTTGAATAATTTAGAACAATGAACAAATTAATGGAAGATGTACTCTATGCTATTCATGTACAATTTGCAAGGAGAAAACAGAAGTGAGCTAAATTCCACAAATAAATTATTTGCTGTAAACAATTTGCCCAGCCTTTGCTCTATATATTCAATTCATTTTTTTCTATTCATTGCCGTGAGACAGTAAATTCAACAAGACATTTTTCATATTCATGGCATTTTGCAAAGAAAATAATGAAATGAAAATATTTAATATGGATTCATTTTGATTAAAGCATATGTATACCATTGTATTACTTATACAGAGAAGCCTAGCTTAGCTTATGGGGTACTTTTAAGTGGAAACTTGGTTAAAAGCAAATGAAAGGCAATATTCAGATCAATTACATTGTTTAAGCAGTTTTGTTACAATTATTATAAGCAGCTAAGAATCTGTTAAGCCAAAATTCTGAGCTTCATCGGATTAATCTACAGAGATACGAATGCTTCCAAACTTAAGATGCTGAAGAACACAGAAGTGCTTCAGGATAAAAATTCCCATCTTGGCTCATATAGGAAAAATGACATCTCAAACAAACCCACCTACATTCCCCCAAGTTCATAGCCATTTACTTGTATTTTATGTGCACATGCTAGATAAATTTACATAAGCTTGGAAAATAATAATTCTAGTTAAAGCAGAATCACATAAAGCAAATAATATTTAACATTATCAATCAACTGTGTGGCGCTGTAGCATCCTGAGGCTTTAACCTGGATTAGAATCTCATTGTGCTAGTTGTACTGTACACAAATTGGAAGACATAGCCCTGTCCCACTGAGCTGACAATCTATTTTAAGACAAGGCACACCAAGTGACTGATGAACAAGAAGAAAAGGAGAGGGGATACAAAAGAAATAAGTAAGCGCTAAGTTCACGTGTTACAGAGCCTGGCTATTGAAGGCAATGGGAGCCTTCCAATTACACATGACACAGCACTGTGAAACCTCTGTAGCAAAATATACCTGAGGCAGAATATTTGCTTGTGATACTCCTCCAATTGAACAAAGGTGCCAATTGTTTTTAAGAGGGCAATTTGTTTTTACATGTATACCTACATGTACATAATATAGCTACCATATTATCCTAACTGTAATATCTCATATATAGCAACTGATACTGAAGGAAGCAGTTTATAAATTGAGTCAAATGCAATACAACCTCTACAAAGGGAGCACAAAAAAGTGGAGAGGATGAAAGGTGCCATTTACTCCCTTTTATCAGTGGGCCATACCACTGCTTCCCATGCACTGACTCCACAGGGCTACTACTTTCTCCCTTCATGCAGGTAGCCAGAGAGGGGCAGAGAGTGGGCAAACCCTTAACAGTCCCCTCAATGCACTAGGAGGTATAGTTATATCAGAGAGCCTACATTGTGTTATGTATAGACTGGTTACAGTTTACTCTCTCCTGGAGCAGCAGGGAGGCTCTCTCCTGGGCTGTTCCAAAGGCAGCATAGCAAAACACTACTCTGTGGTATGGGCTAGTTTACAAACTGACTCTAGTCATTTATCAACCACTGAAATGTAGCTGACTTTCTGAGCAGGGCCCATAGATCTGGTTAAAAAGCAGTTGAGTAATTGTCACCATTACATGGTGAACTGAGCCTGAGATCACTTTTAGTCTCTCTTGAATGAATGCTTTAGGTGACAGGCCTCTTGTCCTGTACCTCACTCTGGGTGTAACTGTTATATCCTTGGGGGGCAGCCGGTTTAGGAAGAAATCACTTGAGGCCAGACAGCAGACAGCTAACAAAACTACCATTTTATTTACAGACACAGAGCTCACCCAACCGGCCGAAACCGGCTGGGCTATCCCCTAATAATCTAACTCAGTTGATTATTGAGTTAATGGAACAAAAACCATGACAACCAAATACACAACAGTAACCACATAGTCCAACCACTCTGGGCTGGGATCTCTGCAGTGCAGCCCTCTGGCTCCCAAATATGTTAAGGACACAGACCCAGCTTTATTTTTGCATCTGTGACAGCAAGTTTGCAATGACACAGAAACAGTGTCTTCAAAACCAGATATTATTAATTCCTCAAAAGCAACAAAGTATTGCCAAGCAATGGGTAAAAAACAATAAAAGGGCCATGTATGTGGGTGTTTCTTACAGCTCACACTTTGCTTGCAAGACTTTTTAAGTACCACCCAGCCCAACCAACCTCCAACTCTAGTTGGGAGAAGATTGACTGAATCACAACATCTGTATTTCACAGTCGATCTGAGTGTCAGTCTCAGGCTGCTGACAACCCTTTCACCCCCTTCCTTTCTTCAGGCTAGCATTTGATCCTAGATTCAGCCTGGGAAAGCTACAATTTGCCAGCCTAGCTGGGACCAGGCAGGGGATACTCCTCAATTGATAGCTCCCCACACTGTCTTATCTTTGCCATTGTTTCATTTCCTGTTGGCTTCCCCCTTTACAGCCTCATGTGAATTAATTCTTGGCAGTCAGACACAATAATGTCACCCAGATGAATTGAGGTGCATATGATATTTATAAGAAATAATACCAATTTCCCAGTTCTCTACCATTCTGCATTAATATTGCTGAACAGGGTCAATCACATCAAACAGCTTTCTGTGAGGAAAGTGACAAGTGACATTACCTCTGAAAGTAACAGTACTTATGATCAGAGTCTTTAGTCAGTAAAATCTAAAAGCAACAAGACTGCAGATTGTTTTCTATAGCCTATGAATCAGGGATACTAATACAGAAGAGTTCAGATTTTCATATTGTGAAGTATCCTTACAGACACCTCCAATTAAAATACTAACTTTGTCAGAGGTTCCACCCCCACTCTGAACTTTAGGGTACAGATGTGGGGACCTGCATGAGACACCCTAAGCTTAATTATCAGCTTAGATCAGTATGCTGCCACCACTCAAATATTTGAGTCATTTGGGAAACTCTGTCTTCCCCCCAAAAAACCTTTCCCTCCCTAGGTAGCCTTGAGAGACTCCTCCACCATTTCCCTGCTGAACACCGATCCAAACCCCTTGGATCTTAAAACAAGGAAGAGTTACTCATTCTCACCCCTGCCCCTTTCTTCCCCCACCAACCCCTGGTGAGTCCAGATCCAATCCCCTTGGATTTAAAAAAAAGGAAAAATCAATCAGGTTCTTTAAAAAAAGGCTTTTAATTAAAGAAAAGAAAGGTAAAAGAAAAAAACCTCTAGGAGAGATTAGCATACCAGCTACTCTCACAGACAACAGATTCAAAACACAGAGGATGCTCCCCTGGGCAAAAACTTAGTACACAAAAGAATCCCCAATTTGATTATTCCTCTAACTGCACAAAGACAAAGTCACAAAAAAAATAAACATAAACCTATTTATTCTTTTATAAAACTCACTACTCTGATAAGAGGCTGGTTCCTTGATCTTTTCCACTCCGGCTGAAACTGAAACTGACCAAGACAAAGGGAACTTCCCTCCTTCCTTTTGAAACATCCTGTCCCCTCATTGGTTCCTCTGGTCAGGTGTCAGCTAGGCTAGGTGAACTTCTTAACCCTTTACAGGTAAAAGAGGCATTAACCCTTAACTATCTGTTTATGACAAACTTACTTTAAGTTATCCCATTGCTGCTAAAAATTCTTTGAAAGGGTACCAAATAGCATTAATCTCTGACAAGCATTTTTCTCAAGGAGAGATGCTGTTAAAATACATTAAGATGCCAGAGGTAAAAAAAATCTTGTAGTATCCACATAAGAAAAAATACACAAAAAGAGATACTTACCAAAAAAGAAAAGAAAAAAACCCACACACAAACCACCTGAAAATTTAACTGGTTTTAAAGCAGGAAAAACATTATTTGGGGAACAAACAACATTACCAGTTTCTTCCCCACTAAAAGCCTTCAGATTGATCTGACAAACTCTTACTCAAACAAGTACTCCTAGTGAATCATCAAATTACTTGCAATTCTAAAGGCTACTCACCTGAATGGTGGTTTGCAGGATCAATCCCCTTCTTTCTTTTTTTCCTATACAGCAATATAATTCATAGAGTTTCATATATAATGGATCTATTAGTGTGTCTAGAGGGGCGAAGCATGGGGAGGGGAGGGGTAGATTGCACTAACCCAAGTCAATGAATATTGAAAATGCCTGCATACACCTGATGCAAACTTTCAACATGCACTAATTCCCTATTTCCTGAAAATTCTGTAGTCTGCTTTTAAAGTGGAGTAAGTTCACTGATAACTGAGTTAGTGTGGACTACTGTATGTGTGGCCTGTCGTGGGGTAGGTATACCCCATCACGGGGTGTCAGGTCATGTAGGGTTAGATGAAATGGCAGAGGCGATTCTGCAGCAAGTCAGGTCATACACCGATGACCCTTAGTGTAATATGGGATTAGTCAGTGAGCGGCCCTTCCCATCGGGGTAGTGTTGCCGAATGGCCAGAATCAGTGAGTGGCCCTTCCCATCAGGGCAGTGTGGCTCAATGGCTGGAGTCAGTAAGCATCCCTTCCCATCAGGGCAGTGTAGCCCAATGGCCGGAGTCAGTGAAATAGTCCACTTCTGAGAGATTGCATGGTTGGTTGGCCCATTGAGGGGGTAGAGCACCACTCAGGGGTGTGTGGCATCACGGGTAAGGGGACTCAGGCCCTTCCTGCTCCTCCAAGCCACAGCCCAGGGCCCTGTGATGGTGGGGGTGCTCACTATGAGTCAGCAGGGATCCTCCCAAAACATGCATCGCTGACCAGTCTCCTGGTTCACTCACTGGCAAAAAGTTTGAGTCCCCTGGGCTGCTTCATACCCTTTCCCCCTCATCAAAACTCCCTGGGTGTCCTGGATCTCTGGGCTCCTCAAATGGCCGGGCTCCCACTGGTGCTGTCTTTTCTTGGGGCTCGTCGGGCAGCCTGGAGTCTCCAGTCAGGAACTCTATGAGCCATAGTCTTGCAGTCGGGGTTTGTAGCAACTCCCTGCAGTCACTTGCATCCTTCCCCATCAGCAGCCTCTCCAGACTGAGCTGGGCTGCTACCTTTTATATCAGGGATCGGCAACCTTTGCACGCGGCCCACCAGGGTAAGCGGGCCGGGCCAGTTTGTTTGCCTGACGCATCCGCAGGTTCGGCTGATCGCGGCTCCCACTGGCCACGGTGCACCATTCCAGACCAATGGGGGCTGCGTGAAGCAGCGGCCAGCACATCCCTCACCACGTGCCTCTTCACACAGACCCCACTGGCCTGGAGCAACAAACCGCGGCCAGTCGGAGCCACGATCGGCTGAACCTGCGGATGCGGCAGGTAAACAAACTGGCCTGGCCCACTAGGGGGCTTACCCTGACGGGCCACGTACCAAAGGTTGCCAATACCTTTTTATATGCTGCCTCCAGGCTGAGCATGCCCAGCAGGGTTGGAGAAGCAGGGCTTCCTCAGCCTGCAAAGCAGAGTTAACCCTTTCAGGGCTGGTGTGGGGTAAGTACACCCCATTACATGAACTCAATACTTCTATGCACTAGTTTGGCCAGTATAGGCCTATTTGTTCCTGAGTTTAAGTACATTATAGTAATATTACTCCAGCAGTGTTACACCATGCCTCATGCGACCACTTGGAGACATGCAGAGATCCTTGATCTCCTCAGTCTCCTCACTATCTGGGACAAGTGACAGTGCAGGCAACTCTTGTGACCAACCACCACAATAAGAAATTTTACAGGACTAAGTAGATACCCTAGAAGCGTCACAGCCAGGATGATGATGAGTGCTGTATAAAGAACAAAGAGCTCAGGAAAACTTACAAGGAAGCCAGGGAGGCTATAGATAAATCTGGCATTTGACCTATCTATTTTATGAGAAGTTGGACAGGTAGAAGAAATTGCCTATGGAGGTTGTGGAATCTCTCTCCTTACCGATTTTTAAGAACAGTTAGACAACATCTGTCAGGAATGGTCTAGTTCAGGGGTCGGCAACCTCTGGCACGCAGCTCGCCAGGGTAAGGACGGGCAAGGACCCTGGCGGGCCGGGCCAGTTTGTTTACCTGCCGTGTCGCCATCCCAGGCCAATTTCCCTGGTAGTTTACACTTTGCAGCTGAGACCTTGCTGGCTGCTCATACAACTGAGCATGTCTCTGCAACTCAGCCTTACACCCATTATTAAGACATCCTTCCTTACTCTCACAAATATTGTGCAAAATACAACAAGCAGCTATAACCCTAGGTAAGTAACATTCTGTAGCCTCTAATCTAAGCCATAAAACTGGACCACCTCACTTTGATATGACCAAATTCCCACTCCATTGTCATTCTGCTACTGCTGAGGGCATAGTTAAACAATCTTTTCTTCTGTCCATGTTCCCTGTAAATGGTTTCATTAGACAGGGAAACACAGAATTAGCCAGTCTCTCCCAGGACTGTCAAAGCAACCTCTACACCATAATGAACCTGTGGGCAAATTCTTCATTATTCATTAAAGTAAACAGGTGAGAGTTCTGAAAGATCCTAGCAGTGTGAGCCTTTACAGACCAATCAACCAAACCATAGATCACCATGGAGAAAATTAACCCTTTTTAAACTGAAGCTGTGGGGGCAAATGAGAAGCACATGGGTCCAATCAGTTGCCCCAATACAATTTGGCAACTCCATGAGTGCAAAGCAATTAGTAATCTTCTGAGCACTACCAAGATTTATAACCCAGTGAAATAGTACCTTCTACAGAGCAGCACACACCTGAATGACGGTGGTCCCAGCATTTAATCTTCCCATGGTGAATTGGTTGGCTATGGACAAGTAACAGTCAGGGATGGCCAGTTGTTATATGGTGACAGCAACCTGTTGCTCAACGGGTATGGAAGTCCACTTCCTGTCACACTGCTGCAGCAGTTCCAAGACAAGTTCAGCACACATATTAGAAAAAAAAAAAGTTGCCTTCACCGTCTAAAATTCTGTCATCATTTGGTCATCCCAGGTCTTCAAAACAATCTTTTCCTACCCATCAATGCTGGTTTCTGAGACCAGAAAGAGCACTGCATGAAGCTGCTCCAGGAACCATTCAAGCAGCTGTTGCTCAGTATTAGCCTCCCATTCCTTGTCATCCTCCTCCTCCTCCTGTTGGAGGAGCTGCTGTGATAGTTGCATCAGCTGCTCAGCAGTGTAGTGGTTGAAATCCAAAGCCCATGCCACCCAATGCTAATAGCTCAAATAAAGCCCCACTTGTCTCTGTGTATATGTGATTGCCATCATTATGGTGCTAGCTAACAGTAATTCAAAAAATGGGAGTAATCTACCCACAAACAGAAACCATGGGATAGAGGGAGTGGAATCACTGGACTTTTGGAGTTTGATCCCAAGTCTCAGAATCCATTGGCTTTCAATATATATCCCACAATAATATGTAGGGATTAAAGTCCCACAATGGACACAGCAAAGCAAAGGACCACAGAATACCAGCCCAGAATACCACATGCTTAATGTGCACCAAGCCCTGACCATGTGTACATAATGACGCACAGGTATCTTGTGAGCATTACTGAGACTTATTTACTAGGCACCAACTAGTGCATGTCAACTCAATGTGTATTAACCTCCCTCTTTCCCCATGTAGATAAGCCCTTACTATGTCTTAAAAATGTGATTTAAAAAGAGACGAGGAACACGGGGCCTATGCTTGGCAGATTTTTTTTTTCAACCTTTTTAAGAGACTGACATTGGTTTGAGTGAGGCTTTTGTTTTTAATTTAGCAGAAAGGATTCATATCTCTTTATCTAGGTTGACTGATTTTTTATAGTATTTCTGTTGCAACTTAATTTTAATTCTTCTGCAGGTGATTAATCCATCATGAGGATTAATTACTTCAGCTATTTTGAAGAAAACAAATTAGAAGAAAGAGTTGGCTGAAGCCATCAAGGACTTGCTTTGTGAGTTAATTTTAGAGAGATCATATGAAAGGTTTCTGAGGGACTATTTGACTTCTGCATGCTCATGTCCATGTCTGGAGTGAAATGTCTGGAGTGTCAAAATGAAGCCCTGGGCATTCCAACTTGGATCATTCCCCACACTTCCTTATCTTTGAAATGGAGAGGATCCACTGGCAGAGATAGGAGGGCTCAACACCTCTGCTGTATTGCCTTCCCCCTCCCACCATCTTCCTTGGTGTCAGTATTCAGTTTATCCAAGGTCCAAAGTGCAAGGGGAGGGAGTAGTCTGGGTAGGCTGCAGTCAGGGATGTACAACCCCACCCCCCGGACCATGTAACATAGCAGAAGAAATAGAGCCTGGGGCTGATTTACTTTTTCTGCAAATCTCCAATAAGTGTCCTTGGTTCAGCCACAGGCAGGAGGAATATATGGTAGCATGGTTCCAACAAAGGTGAAGGAGCACTCAGGACTCAAACTGGAGCAGAGACACAGAATCTCTTCTCTGATGGCTTTGGCCTCTTGTGGATTCACAAATGGACCTCCCCATCCTTAACTGAAGTGGAACCAAACCCCCTCCCTCTGATAAGACACAGTATCACCCCTTGAGAGGATCTTCACTCTGATTCTCTGAGTCTCTTTCCATGTGTTTTACACCACAGGATGAATTCTTTGTTTTCAAGTAATTAATTGAAGAACCAGAATCTTCTGCCCTAGAACCCTCTGGAGAGGTGATTCCAAATAGATACTGACATGCACAAGATCAGGCAGGTGGCACTCCCGTTTCTGATCTTCTCCCCTCACAGAAGCAGTCAGGCAATAGGACCTTTCAAAGCCTGGATGCAGATCTGTAGATTCCATGACAGAACTCCACCACCACTTACCTTTCCTCCATTAAAAAAAAAAATCAACCACCAACTTTTAGCCTTCTCTATCTATCTTATTTATTTTAATTAAAACATAGCCTGCACCAAAGTTACTGGCAGTAGCAAAACTAATCTGATGTATTTTTGCAGAAAATAAGACCAATTATTGCAAAATAATCATTATAAAACACCTCAGCAACCAAAACATTCTCTGTATAACTAAGACGTGTTAAAGAAACTCAGAGAAATATAAGGTAAATGTACTGTAACTGAAGCAGAAAGAGCTACATGACCTCTCATTATTGCCATTAAGTTAGTAATAAAATTGCTTTGGATTGCCAGTTTGCCTTACTAAGCAGCCTAATATAATCTGAAAAGTGTGCTCCTGACCCAGTCTAAGCTTTTCATTGCAACCATTCACATTGTTATTCATCGTACTGACTTATTGTGCATATACAGCATCCACACTGTCCATAAGGATTGTCATGGTGGATTTCTATTCCGTGAGTAGGCCGCAAGAAACCAATCCTTTAAATAGGCCTCTCTAAAAGAGATTTTGAAGGCTGTTAAATAAACACACTTTTTAAAAGCCCATTATTGCAAAATTTACATCACAGTGATTTTCTGACAGACAATGCTGTTTTCACATCCAAATAAATAAATAAAATTAAAATAAACTTTTTTTTCACTAAAAGTTTAAATTTTGATGAAAATTTGAATTTTCCAATGAGAAAATGAAATATATTTTGGATCAATTTGACCTATGTTGGAATATTTTATTTTATTGAATTGATCTGAAATGCTTCACATCAGTTCAAACACACTTTCAAGTGCATTCTCTTTAACATTTTGCCTTATGGGGGTCCAGTGAGTAAACCTGAACCCCTCATTATCTCCTGTGGACCAGGTTCCCTGGCTGTACTACCTCTCCAATGATGAACCCAGTGATATGAGTCCCCCAATTACCCAAGCTGCTCAGACAGCTGGGTCCACATTGCATTGTGGGAGATGTAGTCCTCTAGGAAGCCCAACCCACAAGAAACATGGGAGCGTGAATTACAACTCCCATAAAGGCACGAGAAATGCAAAAGTGTAATGTGGATCTTACTCCAAAAACAAAACAAAAACAACACAAAACTGTGACACTGGCTGACCAGCTCAGAGACTCAAAGTGCATTCCATACTCAAAGGAAAAGTCCATGAGGGTAGAGACACTGTCTGCTTGCTTTTTGTGTGAAGATACTATAAATATGGATTCAAAGAAAGACCCTGTGTCTTCAAACTGTTTGGATTCTAACAGGACAGAATAACTGAATGAGAAGACAGAGATCCACAGAGTTTTCTAGGTAGCCCTGATAAACTTTTGGTAACCAGGCAAACTACATCTCTGTTACCATTTGGAATTACAAACCGTGACTCACCTATCCATATATTTTACCTGCTCTAACCTCTCAATAGCTCTCACTCTTTTTTTGTAGGCTATGTCTACACTATGAAATTAGGTCAATTTTATAGAAGTCGATTTTTAGAAATTGATTTTACACAGCCGATTGCATATGTCCCCACTAAGTGCATTAAGTCGGCGGAGTGCGACCTCACTACCGTGGCTAGCATTGACTTATGAAGCGGTGCATTGTGGGTAGCTATCCCAAAGTTCCCACAGTCTCTGCTGCCCATTGGAATTCTGGGTTAAGCTCCCAATGCCTGATGGGGCAAAAACATTGTTGCAGGTGGTTTGGGGTACGTCATCAGTCACCCCTCCCTCCATGGGGACAATCGGCAGATAATCGTTTCGTGCCTTTTTTCTTGGGTTACCCATGCAGATGCAAGCATGGAGCTCGTTCAGCTCACCATCACCGCTGCTGTTGTGGGCATGTCTACTGTGGGGGCTGCTGTGATCCAAGTAGCCAATGCAATCATTGACATTCTGTTATCAAGGGTAGTGACTCTGGGAAATGTGCAGGCCTTTTTAGATTTTAAGTGCATCATATTCCTGTCCTTTGTTGCTGGTGAAGAAGTCTTGCAGCCGTACATTCCAGTCCAGTCAGCGCTGTAACACCCCATAGCACTTCCGTGGTTGACACATGTAACAGCTCCAGGGCTCTTGCTCTTTTGCCTTGGCCGAGGTACCTTGCCCTACCAGGACCTCCAAGCATTCGCACAGAAGCATCTGCAGCAGCTGGTATTGCTACACAGCAGCAGCTCCTTGCCGTCGCAGCAGACAGTGCAGTAGGACTGGTACCCATCCTCATTGTATATGTACGAGAGCACCAGGAATCGATCCCTGCAAGTCTGACAAAGGCCCCTCACAAACAGCGGGTGGAATGTGGCTGGGTTTTTTCTCCCACACGATAAACAACTGTCTTCAAGGCTCCTGTTGTTGTTTGTGACTTCGGAAACCATTTGCTCTCTCCTCTGGTCCTCCTCCACCAGCTCCTTGCTGTTGTTGCAGAAGTTAATCTTTAGCTGCTTGGCCAGGGGTTCTGGGAACATCTTCCCTGCCCGGATCCTAGCAACCTCCAGGGCATGGTGTACGGCTCATCAATAGGAAACCAGCTTATTAGACGTGGAATGGTTGAAATGCTGCCTAAAAGCCATCAGACCTACCAGCTTGTCTGCTGAAACCTCAGAGAACTTCCTGTCCCCAAATCATTGCACCCAGTGCATTCCAGAGATTGCCTGACGTTTGGACGTGACTCTGTAGGAGACAATGATTGGAGGCCACCAGGAGAAGCCCTTGACCTTCCCCCACACTAGCTCCCCAATTCCAAAATCTTTCCCATCCTGGTATTCCACCACTTCCCCTTCAACTCTGATCTCCTGCTCCCCAGCGATGTTCTGGTCCTCCTGGGTGCTGCTGGCAGACTGGGTGCTGCTGGCAGGCTGCTGTTGCTCTGGGAGGACTCCTTGGAATCCTCCTCAGAGAGGTCAATCAGGGGCACCTGCACAGACATGATCATCCTCCTCTTAGAGCGCCGAATGGGAACCAGAGACTCCAGGTCACTCTTGTCTTTAAGTTTCGTCTCATGGAGATTCAGTCCTGCCTGGAATATCACCTACCCCTGCCTATCCCTTGCTCCCATGGCTCATGAAGCCTGGATAGTAGTAAGGAGCAGTTCAATTATAGGCTGAGAAAGTGCAGAATGGTGGTAGAATGCTCCTTTGGACGTTTAAAAGCTCACTGGCACTGTTTGCTGACTAGGTCAGACCTCAGCGCAGTCAACATTCCCATTGTTATTGCTGCTTGCTGTGTGATCCATAATATCTGTGAGAGTAAGGAGGAGACATTTATGGCGGGGTGGGAGGTTGAGACAAATCGCCTGGCGTCCAATTTTGAGCAGCCAGACACCAGGGCGATTAGAAGAGCACAGCAAGGCACGCTACGCATCAGAGTGGCTTTGAAAAGCAGTATCATGACTGGCCAGGCTTTGGTGTGACAGTTGTGTGTGTTTCTCCTTGAGGTAACCCGCCCAATTTGTTGATTTTAATTCCCTGTAAGCCAACCACCCTCCCTCCTTCAAAATAAAGTAACTTTTGTTTTGAAACCATGCATTCTTTCTTTATTAATTCAAAAAAAATGAGAACGGACAAGGTAGCCCGGGTGGGGTGGGGGAGGAGGGAAGGACAAGGCCACATTGCTTATTGTAGCCACACTAAAAATCAAACTGTTTGAATGACAGCCTTTTGTTGCTTGGGCTATCCTCAGGAGTGGAGTGGCTGGGTGCCCGGAGCCTCCCCACCCCGCATTCTTGGGTGTCTGGGTGAGGAGTCTATGGAATATGGGGAGGAGGGTTGGCGGTTATACAGTGGATGCAGCAGGGGTCTGTGCTCTTCTTGGCATTCCTGCAGCTCCAACAGATGCTTCATCATGTCCATTTGCTCCCCCATTAGCCTCAGCATCATGTCCTGCCTCTGCTCTTCATGCTCACTTAATTCTTTCCTTGCCTCTGCCACTGAATGCCTCCACACATTAAGCTGTGCTCTATCAGTGCGGAAGGACTGCGTGAGCTTGGAAAACATGGCATCACAAGTGCATTTTTTCTGCCTTCTAATCTGTGATAACCTCAGGGATGGAGATGATAGGGGGAGCATAGAAACATTCTACGATTCTGGGGGGACCACATGGTCACCTGTGCTGCTGAGTGCTGCTGAGTTCACCACGCTGACCAAACAGGAAATGAAATTCAAAAGTTCCCAGGGCTTTTCCTGTGTACCTTGCTAGTGCATGGGAGTTCAAAGTGCTGTCCACAGTGGTCACAATGGAGCATTCTGGGATAGGTCCCGGAGGCCAATACCGTCGATTTGTGTCTTCAGTACCCCACATTCGACCCAGCAAGGTCAATTTTAGCGCTATTCCCCTTGTCAGGGAGGAGTACAGAAGTTGATTTTAAGAGCCCTTTAGGTCAACAGAACAGGGTTGGTTGTGTGGACGCAGTCATTTTTAAAATCGACCTAACACATCTAAATTTGACCTAACCCCGTGGCGTAGACCAGGGCTTAGCTAATAAACCTACAGTTAGTTTACTGTAGAATTGGCTTCCAGCATTGTCTTTGGTGTAAGATGTGGGATATCAGTTGATCTGGGGTAAGTGACTGGTCTCTTGAGACTCGTAGAAACCTGATGTGGTGAGATTTTATGTTTAAGAAACCTTTTATCACAAAATTCAGTTTGTCTGGGTGGCAAGATAGGCTGGAAAGTTTAAGGAAACTGTCTGTGACTCCATGGTAAGACTGTTACAGTGATCCAGGAGTTCACATTTATCACTGGCTTGGTGATCTAATCTAATTATAGAACACACCACCAGCTTGGGGTATCTGACAGTCTGCCCTGGGGAACGCACTCACAGTTGTGTCACTCCAGACAGTGTGACAAAAACAAAAAAACTGTTTCTGGTCAGCTCAAAACATTTTAGTTTTAGGAATGTCAAAATGTTGTTTTGATCAAAGTAGGTGAATTGAAATATTTCTGAACCGATTTTTTTTCCAGATTTCCATGAACATTTTTGAATTATCAGCTTTTTGGAACAAAAAAGTTTCAAACTGTTGGAATTCCCACAGGATGGAAATTTCAAATTTCTCTCAGCTCCAATACTCACCCAGCCCAATTTGTTCTTATTTTACTTTTTAAACAACTTAAAGGTTTCAACATGGAGAAGAGACCCTGCCTTTCCTTGTTCCCTTTCCATTCCCTCCTTCATGCCCTCTGTTCCCACCCCACTTCCTTCCTCTCCATGTCCCAGTGGTCTCCTTAACCCTGCATGAATTTGCCTGTCCCAGAACCACTCTCTTTCCAAGACTAGTGAGCCTGGCTCTAAACCATCTCTTCATATGTCCCCAATCCCTGCCAACAAGGCTGTCCCTGTCAACCACTCCATACTTACTTGCAGACACTCGCCTACATTTTCTTCTAGTCTCCCACCCTCTGCATCCATCACCTCACCTCTCTGGCTCAGCTAAGTAGTTAAAATAGCATAGCCCAGAATAAGCCACATGTCAGTTTATATTTATAAGTATTTTCAGCTGTTACTTCTGCATACAACTGAAGGCATTTGTGTATGACTGTGGCCTGGGACAAAGTCAGAGGTAAAAGGAATATAAGAGGGTGGAGCAGACAAAAGGAAATATGACAAAAAGCCTCATCTCAAGGCACATACATTTCCACACACTTTGACTTGCTCGATCAGGTCAGGAACTTGCTCAAAACAAAACAAAAAACAAATGGCGAACAAAAGCTGGCTTGCTTCAGCGGAGGGAAATCAAGCAGTTTATAACTTATAAAGTCTCTTGTAAACAAAACAGTCAATTTCTTTTTGCTTCCTTGGCCTGACAGCAATGTCACCTGGCTGAGGCTGTGTATGCGTTCCTTCTCTTTATATATCTACTCTAATTATTCCCCATTTAACCAGTTCCCTGTCAACCTCAGTGTGAAGTACGTAAACACCCTTACAAGCAATGTTGTATAATTAAAATAAATAACGTTAAGGTTGCAAAATCAAGCACTCAAAGTTATGGAGTGCCAGAATTAAGGTTGCCTGTGCAATCTTAATTCAGACCCTTGTAATTAAAGCTGTACATACACACAATTATGTACTATTTTCCCACAAGACCCCTATCAATGCACAGAATGGACAATGCTAGCTTATTGAGTAGCTATTCAATATTTTGTTTCATTCTCAAAGTTCAGTGCCCGTCCCGCCCCCCAGCCTCATCTACTGCATACTTTTCAAACCCTTCTCTAGTATAGAACTATTAGCTTTTGTCATAGGCTTTTATATTGTGCTCATTATTATACTATCTGAGTGGTTCACACATTAATACATTTATTTCACAACACCCTGTGCAGAGAGGTGGCATTATCACCCCCATTTTACACATGAGGAACTGAAGTACAATCAAAAGTCTCCACTAATTTTGGGTGCCTAGTTTGAGATGCCTAAGAGACTGATTTTTCAGAGTGCTCAGCATTCTATGGCTCTTTATATACTTAAAGCACAGCTCCATTGACTTCAATTTCAGATGTCTCTGTCCAGCACTTCTGCAAATCAGACCCCTGCGACTCAAGTTGGGCACCCAGAGAATGAGTAACACAGCTAGTGACCACCTCTGAAAAGGTTGATGTAATGACTTGCCCAGCATCATACAGGAACTCTGTGGCAGAGGCAGGGATAGAATCCAATTCTCCTGGGAACCATTTACCTGTGATCATGTAATTAAAGACTGTACCATAATGCATATGCACAAGAGGGATGAATTAAGATTACATAATTTTTTCAAAGAAGTCAGTGGCAAGGAAATTTTTTAACCCTTCAGGTGAAAATCTGGTCATACTAAGGTCAGTGAAAGTTTTGCCATGAATTGTAACAGCCAGAATATTACTGTCACTTTAAAATGCCCTTTCTGATTTTCCCAGAAAATGTCTACCCTAAAATGAATAATAGCATGTGACTTTTCATGGAAGTGGAGAGGAGCTGCTGAGTTCCGGGGATATTAGTAGTGAGTAAGGGGAAAAAAACCCTCAGTTTTATAACAAAAAACTAGCTTCAGCTTTACACATTGAGGCTACCACCATTCCAGAATACACACATGTCCAAAAATCAGACTTGGTGTGAGTTGGTATAACTTTATTAGCTTTCCCTAGTTAGGAATCTGGCCCACAATCTCTGTCCATTCCCACTACAAAAAAGAATTCAGCCTGCAGTGTTGATTTTTCTTGTGCACTTTAAAGTCAGAACAACCAATAAACCTGACTGTCAAAGTCACCCAGATCCTATAATTGACTTTATACACATCTACAAATTACTTTTCTTTCCAGCATGGAATATAATACTAATAGTTCTAATCTCCAGGCAAATAAGTATATATCAGAAACAGCCTGTTTCCTAAGGAAATCTGCCTTAATCTATGTAAGGTGATATGAGTGTACCCTCAAACTAACCTCTCCTTCTCAGCTTTCTTTTGTCAGAACAGGTTATTGACATTGTAGGAGATTGGCAATATTCAGAGAATATACAGTAATGTTTACTTTAAAAAATGAAACTGTTCAATCAAAGAGAGCAGATAGCTAGGACTTGCATCTAAGCCAAAGTCATCTCAATGGGAACTTTCCCGCAGTGCAATGCTCCATATTCTAAATTGTTACCATGCTGTGTCTGTCTTCTTATTTTTAGCTAACAGATGCAGCTCATTGCTTGGAATACAATTTACAGATTTTTATAATAGGTGTA